>NC_141698.1:1095624022-1097121522 GCF_964263255.1 Lissotriton vulgaris
AGATCCCACTGTCAGCATCAGAAAGGAGATCGCCAATCTGACCATGTTGGGTCTTGAGGGCTTATGGCCAGAAAGAATTTGATTATCTTAACACAAAGGGCTTTACTATCCCGGTGTTTTATATTAAGCCAGTGGGGGTCTCTACCCCTCCCCTCTGGCAGATGTGATACCTGTGGCAGGAGCAGTTTACAACTCACGTGAGAAAGGAAGTTGTTAATGAAACCAGGTCCACTAGTAAACCGGACCCGACCCAGGACACAGAGGAACAGAAGAGCAGAACAGCGAAGAAGACAAGGAGACCACATGCTGACAGAAGCACTGTTCAGGACACCAGGTGCTCAGGTAAGTGCAGGAATAAGAACAAGAAGGTCAAGACTTGAGATAACAGCACAAGTTCAAGGGAGGCACCAGGATCCTGTAAGGAGGGAAGGGAACAATGGAAATCGTAACCACAAAGATGGAAAAAACTAATAGGGCAGTGAAAAGCCGATACAAGGGACTTTGCCTGCTACCTAGCCCGTGCATGTTGGATGTTTGTATGCTATCTCTACCCTGCTTGCCCTGGATGTTCTGCCTAACACGATAGTGTAGCAACAATACGCTTATGATAGTTTTCCACAATCACCATGCCTGACCTTTATGGAATTTATATGAAGCCCTAAACTCCTTGCAAGAATCATTTAACATAGCATCTCATGCCCTTGCTTTATGTTGGTCTCTGGTTTTCTTGACATTGCCCTTCCTAAACTTCCTATTGAACAAGGATACCAATTATGGGGCATGAACAAAGGAACCTGGATCTCAAAATCTCTCTGCGATATGTATCCCTTTCTGGATATCAGATATTGTAATTGCCCGAAACAAACGTGGGAATCTAGAATCGTCTCAACCTAGTACTCTTGTGACATGTACTATAACCTTAAAATAGGAAATGAACCCCGAATCCTTGTGGCAAACTTGGGATGTGAATCTGGAAGGCGATATGCGGGAGCTGGCATATGATGTTGACCTGTCTAATTCTTATAGTTTATTTTATTTATTTATCGGATTTATACCACGCATAGCTGCCACAGCGATGGGGCATCCCAGCGCAGACCGCAGACTTCAGGACAAGAACCAGAGATCAGAAAGGCTTAAGCTGGAAAAAGCCAGGTCCTTATGGCCTTCCGGAATGCAAGATGGTTCTGGATCACTCTGATAGGCACAGGAAGTGAGTTCCAAAGTTGCGCGGACAGGCTGCCAAAGTAACGGCCACCCGCTCTGGCTTTCCAAACACGAGGGGTGCAAACCAAAGCTGAGGTGGCGGATCTTAAAGGCCGCCGTGGCACGTAGAACTCTAGCAGTCCCGCCAACCCCACAGGTGCCTGAGGTGATAAGATCTTATGCGCCAAACAAAGCGTCTTGCATTGAATGCGCTTCTCCACCAGCAACCAGTGGAGTTTCTGAAGTACGTGGGAAACAGAGCGAGAGTTCGGAAGGGCCACCAGCATGCGGGCGGCTGCCTTCTGTGCCCTTTGAAGACGCTTGACACTAGCCTTATTCGCGACCAAATATAGGCACTTACCGTAATCCAGTCTAGACAAAATTGTAGACTGAAGAATGATTTGGAAAACTTTTGGAGGGAAAAAACCCAACAGAGGCTTCAGGTCCCACAGAAGCCCAAAACAAGCCCCAGCCACTGCCTTGGATTGGGCGTCAAATGTCAGGCCACTAGCAAACCAGATGCCTAGGTTTTTCACTATCTCCTTGGGCGAAGGGGCAGGTTTCAGGCAGTCCGGCCAACAGTGCTCGGACCACAACCCCTGATCCTTCCCAAACAACAGGATCTCGGACTTGCTGACGTTGGGCTGTAAACAGTTCGTCGCCATCCAGTCCGCAATCGCAGAGAGGTCCTCTTTGAACTTGGTCAGATTAGAGCAACCTTTTTTTGGAAAATGCGATCACTAACTGGGTATCGTCAGCATACGATACCAGTGACAAGCCCCTTCCCTTCACCAACACAGCCAAAGGCTGGACGTAGATGTTGAACAGTAGGGTGCTTAACACTGAACCCTTTCGGTACACCCTGGCGCAAGGCAAGCTCTTGGGAATGGAAAGGAGGGACATGAACTTGGAAGGGCCTCCCCTCCAGAAAAGACCAGAGCCACTTCAGAGCCGCGTCTCTGATGCCTATTTCCTGCAGGCGTCTTAAGAGTATCGCATGGGAGACAGTGTCAAAAGCGGCACTTAGGTCCAGAAGGACCAAGGCCGCTGAGTGTCAAACATCCAAGTTCGCCCGAATAGCCTCCGTAACTACCAGCAGAGCAGACTCAGTACTATGGCGGGCACGGAAACCATGCTGAGATGGATGGAAGATGGCATTCTGCTCGGAAAACTTGGAGAGGACGGAATTCACATACGATTCTGCCACCTTTGCCAAGAACGGTAATTGGGAAATCGGGCGATAATTGGATGGCTCTGCAGGGTCCAAAGAGGGTTTTTTGAGCAAAGGAATAACCTTAGCATGTTTCCAGTGCCTCGGTATGGACGCTGAGGCCAAAGAAAGATTGACCAGGTTGAAATTCAGCGGAGAGAGGAGAGTGTGGAGCAGACGAAAGTGAGCAGGAGTCAGCAGATCCGCTGGCGAACCCGATTTGATCTTTGAACAGAGTTCCTTGAACTCCATCTGCTACAACAGAGGAAAAGACGACAGGATGTTTACCCCCATGGAACACAAAGCCCCCAGGTCCCCCACCACCGGGGGCAAGATAGGGGTGGGCAAACCCTGGTAAATCTTATCAACTTTGTTCACGAAGTACAAGGCCAACCCATTGCACTGCTGATCAGAGGAGATTGAAGAAGTCCCCGTAGTGCCTCCGCTCTTCATGCTCTTCAGCACAGAAAAGATCGTCTTGGCAAGGTTGGTACTGGCCTGGATTTTATTGGCCACAAACTCTGCTCGAGCTCGCTGAATAAGCTTATGATACTGTTTAACTGCGGCTCGATATTCGCTTTTAGCCGCCTGGTCATGGGAGCGCCTCCAAGCACGTTCCAGCTGCTTGCAGCCCTTTTTGGCTGTGACTAATGAGTCGCTAAACCAAGGGTTCGATGGCCTGCGGGATTTCCCTCCCAGCCTAGCTGTGATACAACTATCCATGCCCGATGTTACCCACTCATTAAAGCAGGAATTTGCTGTCTCCATATCTGGTTGCAACTGGGGCCTATGGCTAGACAGCCATGCAGAAAAACAGCCAGAGTCGAGCTTATGCCAAGGGCGCTTTAGGACAAGAGTTGGGCGGGTCAAGTCGTCTTTTACCAAAAGTCGCATAGCAAAGGAGACCAGGAAATGGAGAGTCCATGCCTGCGGAACGGGCGGTAGAATTGAGAGAGAGCTTAAGTTTGAAAAGATAGGGTCCAACAGGTGACCAGCCACATGGGTACCTGTTTGAACCTGTTGGAACATCTGATAGGCCTCCAAATCCGCCAGAAAACTGGCGATCTCAGCCTTCCCACAGTTGCCAAGGTTGAGGTTGAGGTCCCCGAGAATAGTGAAATTTTCCGTCCTGCATGCATATTGAGCTACTTTGTTGAGCAGGTCTTCTCTGAAAGGACTAGAAGGGCCCGGCGGGCGGTAAATGAGGAGGCAAGTCATAGTAAGATTATAATCAATGTAATTTTAAACAAAGCACTTTCACAGCCAGCAATTTTCTCCTTGCTAAGGGAGCAATTGTAAACATCCTTAGCAATAATTGCGATGCCCTCCCCTCTGCCGACCCCTCTGCAAAAACTATGCAACCCATATCCCGAAGGAAGGGGCAGCCATGATTCAGCCACCGAGTCAGGCATAAGCCATGTCTCGGTCAGGAATAGAACATCCGGGACCTCCTCTGTTAGAAGATCGAAAACCTCTGCATGGTGTTTGGCAAGAGACCTACAGTTAACCCTAAAAAACTTAAGGTCAGTACCATCTCCCTGACGGGAATTCGAGTCCTTCGATGGAAAATGGCAGGCACAGTGCTTACAGTTAAAAGCATCCTCACACGGGGCCCAGAACGGAGAGTGACACTTGACTTCCAAAGCCAGTAGCTCATCACGCGCATGCACAATGCAAGCGGCAGTTTGCTTTTGTCTTAAAGAGATGTTGGCATACGTGCTTGCTTATGTCCCTGATGTGTTAAAGTAAATGAGTGACAGACGTTACAGAAAAAGAGAGATATATTGTTTCACTGACAGAATATAGAGGGAAAAAATATAGAAGAAAAAAATATAGAGGAAAAAATATAGAATACAAAAATATTGACTGCCTATACTTACACAGGTAAGTACAAAAATATGGAAAAAAAAGATTGTTCACAATAATATAGTTGTATTAAATATCGATTTTTAAATATATATATATAATTTAAAATATTAAAATAAACATATAGTAAATACTAACATTCATTTATAAAAAATAAAATATATTTAAATGTATATTTTAACAAATATTACAAATAAACATACTTTAAAAAATGTAAACAAACATAAATATATATGAACATACATATATAAATAAACTAATATTTTAAATAATGTTATAATTCGAAAAATCGTAAACAGGATAATATTATCAAAAATATATGTATACATATTTAAATATACCAAAAACACAAAATTTATTTTTTACCTTAAATTATTATTTAATATAAATTTACAAATAAAAAATATTGCAATTTTTAAATATTATTATAAGAAATCAAACACATAATTATCTAAATTACAACATAAAATAAATTCTTAAATATTAAAATAAATACATATACATTTCACACTACATGAAATTAAAAAAATGTATCCTAAATAAATATAAAAATAATTTCTTCCACCTAGCACAACACAACAATTAAAAATTCTTTACATCCCACAAATATAAGATTTACTTCTCTAACTACAATAAATATAACAATAATTAAAATATAACATTGGAAAATACTACAATTTACTATTCCCAGAACAATGAACACAACAATAAATGTTATAATTAAGAAAAAATATGTATATTCCCACTCCAGTCAGTGCAACAGTAGGGAAAGTGTTGGATTGTGGAGGGGTAAAATGTACTATTCCCGGTCCAGTAGGTGCAACAGTAGAGAAAGTGTTGGATTGCGGAGGAGTAAAATTTACTATTCCCACTCTAGTCAGTGCAACCGTGCAACAGTAGGGAAAGTGTTGGATTGTGGAGGGGTAAAATGTACTACTCCCACTCCAGTCAGTGCAACTTTAAAAACAAGTAAAATATGTTTAAAAAAATTACAATAATGTAAAAATAATTAATACATTAAAAAATATGTTGAAAACAAAATAGAAATATATTTAATACCCCTACAAAACCCACAACCCATATCTAAATTTAGAAATATTTACTGGCACAATTAACATAATTATTTATCAATTAAAAAAATATAATTTATGAACATCTAAATCTAAATTTATTAAAATAAATAATTCCCACCGTTTAAGCCTTTAATCCACAACCCATACCTAAAACATTAATTACACAATTAAATATCAATTAATCAAATATTAATAATTAACACCTAATTATTAATTAATTAAACATAAATTACTTCCCAACCTTTACTCCTATAAACGCCACATCCCGCAAAAAACATTTAAATAATAAAATTATGAATAACACAATAAACAAAATTAAATATGAATTAAATAAATATGAATTAAAAAAGAATCATCCTATACACTCACAACGTGCTATATATATATATATATATATATATATATATATATATATATATATATATATATATATATATATATATATATATATATTATATATATATATATATTAAAAAACATAACAATAATTTAAAAACGATATTTTAAAGAACTTTATTTTTACAAATGATATTAATGACTTCTATATTTTTTAAATCGATTTGACTTACCTTTAAATTGGTTATTCTTGACAAGATATTCTTGCACTCGATATTTCCATTCCATGATATTTGTCACTCGATATTATTGTAGTTTGAATTTTTTTCCTCGATAATCTGTCTGGTTACCAGATATATTCAGGAACGGTGTGTGGATAAAAGCCAGAAGAGCAACAGAAGACTGAAATTCAAATGTTACTGGTCGATTAGGATGTAGGGCGGATCCGTCCTACATCCTTCCCCGCCTGTCACCCATTTCCCCCCGCAATATTAGTATGGAGGGGGGACCCCGGCGGACGGAAAGACCATCTGCTGGTTTTCTGCCGGTCGACCGGGCGGAAAAGGGGCTATCTATGGTGGCGGTGTCTGCTAGACACCGCCATCCATATTAGCATGGGCAGCTGAGCAATGCTTACCATGGCGGAGACCCCGCCATGGAAAGCCATGCAGACTCTGCTTTCGAGGGCCTGTTGCGGGCCCCTGGAATAATGGGGGTAGTGGGGGTGCACATGGGGGTACCTATTGTACCCCCATGCATTGTCATGGACATGGTGGCAGGCACCGCGAGGTGCCTGTCACCTTGTGCATGAGAATGCACACAGTGCATTCACAGCATTGTGGGGGGCAGTGCTGTGAGCACCGCCCGCCACAATGCTGGGAATGGAGGATGCCACCGCCACAGTGGCGGTGGCATCCTAATCGCCGGTGCAAGGATCAGGCAAGCACTGCGGTCTGAAAACATGGTTTAGGAAGACCTGAAACAGTTAATCTGCTGAAGGCAACCCTTTAATTGAAACAAAATAGCCCAACTTGGTAGAATAATCAACGGCTACTAAAAGAGTATCAAATCTTTGAAACAGAGAAAATTCATTAAAATGATCAACCATCACATTGTTTCAAAAGCCTCCACCCGACACCGACTAGGAATCTGGACTGACCGACTCGCTGTCGGTGGTTCTGCCTGCCCCATTACGATGCAACCGAACACTGTTCGGTTAGATTCCTATTGTTTCCTATGGGAGCTCGTGTTTCACCCGACAACCGTCTGTAACACAGGCTTCTATGGGTAAATGGTGTGTGTGTGTAAACCTTATCGTGGTCACCCAATTGTGCCAGCCACACGGCACAGGGTTTTACAGGAGGGTCCCTTACGTACCCCCTGGCCCCCAACCGGAGGCCGCTGGATGAAGGGGTCCCTGCTAGGGGCCTCCAAAGTGACATTCGGTGCCTTTTCGTGTCAGACAGGCTGATGCGGAACAGCTGTTGGAAATCGACATCGAAATCCCAAGGACGGAAATGCCGTCCATAGGGGTGTATGATGCGGTTCCAACTGACACAGAAACTCTAAGAGCTTGTCAGAACAGATTCGAATAATCGTACGGTTTACGTTCTGACCGGGAACATCGTAATCAGAATGTAAACCGACCGAGTCGGTCGGAAGGGTTCCGACGCAGTCGAGGAAATTCCAACTGTCGGGAGGAGGCTTTCTGTCCAACTTAGCAATCGGCCCCTAAGAGTGAGAACCTAAGAAATAAACCTTTTCTTTTTTGCCTCCATGTCCTAAATTGTTCTCTTGATCCACCTAAGGTTACTTCCTTCCCTCCTAATCCTACCCACTACCCTCACCCCTCTCATGCAACAACAGACTGCTCCTAGGGCAAACCAAAACATAACTACAAAGCTGGAATACAAAGCCTCTTAGCAACAAAGCTCACAGACCCAAAAACAAGTCCTATGATGTCTTTAAGAGATGCAGCGGCACTAGCCAATTCCTATAACCTGAAACCTCTTAGTACCATCCCTTCCTCTAGGACATGGTTATCACAGGTCTTAGGAGAAATCCCACACCAACGAGATAAACCAGGCCACATCATCAACATCCCCCTGAGCTCCTCCCCTAACAATCCCAACCACACTAGTCCCACCTGTATTCTCAATCATCAACAAAGAAAGGAAGGACCGCATTGGTGCAGGCATTGCCATTATACAGAAGAATAACATCAGCGTAGAGGAGAAAGACTCCCTAGCCTGCAACACATTTGAATATCTCAGCACCACCATAGGATGAAAGACAATAGAACAATAAACTGTCACCTACTATACCATCCACCAGGTAACACGCTCTCTTTTGATGAACACCTAACAGATTTGATAACACACTGCTCACTCTCGGATGTCAAAAACATCTCCCTAGGAGACTTCAACCTTCACTGGAATGATGAAAGCAATTTATTTATTTATAGATTTATAAATTGTGCAGCTACCCAACATGGAAAAGCAATACTCAAATCCAATCCTTAAACAACAACCTAATCAATAAGAACATCTACAAGCATTGCAAAGGTCAAACCCATAACAAAGGCTCAACCCTGGATGCTATCATAGCCCAGGAAGAAACATTAGGAGGTCATTAGGATGGCGGGCGGACTTTGCCCGCCCGCCATCCTCGTGGTAATAGGGACCACCCGCCATAAGGGCGGGATCCCTTAGGATGTGCCCGCCACAGTGGCTACCGGGCAACCGGGCGAAAAAGCGGCGGACGGTCTCTCCGTCCGCCAAGGTCCCCCCGCCATACTAATATGGTGGGGGGAAAACTAGTGTGGATGTTGGGCGGATTGCCTCCGCCAGGCCGGCGGTAGGTACCGCCAGCCTGGCGGAGGCAATCCGCCCGACATCATAATGACCCCCTAAGTATTGACAGCATTCTCCCTGTCGACTGGTCGGATCACCACATCATTCTGTTCCACATCAACAGAGAGCCTCACCACCAAACGCACACACAAAACCCTTCAATGGGCAAGAAGAGAAATTCCCCTAACAGATCTCGAAGAAAGAATGAGGTCACTGCTTCCTCCCTCATCAGATAACCTCTCAACAACCGATCTCACTACCCATTACAACTCAACATTGTACTCCATACTGGACCAAGTATTACCTCTGAAACTGAAAATGATGAGAACTACATCCTCAAGATGCCAGTTTAGCAAAGACCTCTAGACGACAGCTAAGAGCCTCAGAAAGACTCTGGCAAACTAACCCATTCACTGCTACCTTGATTAGCTCGGGAGGGAACGCAGAAACTACAAGTAACACATCATGAAAGAAAAGAACACCTACTTCCGCAATGTGCTACCTCAGGTAAAAAAACCCTAAGGAGCTTTTTAAAATCATCAAACAACAAACCTTCGAGCCACCACCAAAAAACCATCAGATCCCCAAAGATCTTCACCATTTTCTTGAATGACAAAATCACGAAAATAGAGCTCTCCATTGAAGATCACAACCAGCCATCCAACAGAAACCCTGCTCCCAGAAAGGCAGATAAGAATCCCCCCTCTCCGGCCACCACCACCCTACCAATGATCATTTCACAGGAAATCAAAAGATGCAGTTAAAAAACAACAGCCCCTCATGAGTCCTAGAAGCAGGAAGATATTCAACCCAATCTGAGAGATGGAAATGTCTGCTCTGTTGGCCAAATCCAAACCCTCCTCCCACCTTGCAGATCCCTCCCAGCATACTTGGTAAAAACAAACTCAACCACAGCCTATCCCCCTTTGAACTGAGATCACAAACAGCTCCCTGATGTCGGGAGTGATGCCAGACGGCCTCAAACTCAGCAAAGACAGGCCACTCCTCAAAAAAACAGAGGCTGATCCGAACAACCTCAACAACTTCAGACAATACTCTAACCTCCCCTTCTTATCCAAAACCCTGTTCTTTCACAACTAAACCAACACAGCGATGACTACCATCTCTTAGACCCTCATCAATCTGGCTTCAGAAAGGGCTAAAGCACAGTAACAGCTATTCTGAACATAGTGGATAACCTACACAAATCCCAGGACACAGACCAATGCTGCCTGCTCATATTCCTAGATCTACCGGGAGACTTGGATGCGGTCAACCACAAGCTTCCCTTGGATACCCTCCAAAAGAGGATTGGGCGGAATGGATGGTCCTTTGCTGGTATTCAGCCTTTCTACAAAACCACTCTCAACAAATAAAAAGAGGCAACCTGACCTCTGATACAATAACAATTGCCTGTGGTGTCCCCCAAGGCACTGTCTCCTCGCCTACATTGTTCAATATCCACATGGATCCCCTAACCACCATTCTCAACTAAGCAAGCACCCCTTTTCACCTATACGCATGATACCCAGCTCTATTTAGAAATCTCCTCACTAGACAACGTGCACAGACTAAACGCCACCCTCAAAGACGTATAACTCTGGCTTTCATGTGTCAACCTGAAACTTAACCAAGATAAGACAGAAATTCTACTCATATAAAAGTCAGAGCATGCTCTCCAAAGTCGAGAATGGCTAAACTCCTTAGATGCTCTTAACTGCAATCTTACCCAAGCTAATTTTGTCAAATCTCCTAGAATCACATTAAACCCCAACCTGATCATGAAAGACCATATAAAGAACAATGTGAAGTCTGCCTTTTCTGAACAAAATCAGACACTACCTACCACCAAATGACCTCAAAACTGCAACACACGCATTGGTGTTGTCAAGACTAGACTACGGGAACCCCACCCTCACAGACACATCAATATCCCACTTTGCATTCCTTAGAACTACTCTCAATGCAGCAGCTAGAATGATCATAGGAACAGAAAAATATGATCATATCTCTCCTGCACCAAGAGAACTGACATGGCTCCCAATTGAAAATCGTTGCAGCTCCAGAACTGCCTGTATCACTCACAAAGCCCTCCACCCCGAGAACCTGCTCACCTTGCCTCAAAACTAATAAAGGCAGACCAGTCAAGAAACCTAAGCTCAAATAGCTTACTCCTTATCCCACCCAAAGTCTAAAAACAAAAAAACCCTAGCCTGCTCCTTGTCAAGCAATGCCCCTAAAACGTGGAACTCCATCCCAGTACATATCAGGACAAACCCCTCCTTCTTGAGCTTCAAGAGATAACTAAAGGATCTCCTCATCAACAGACACCCGAACTGGCAAGATGGCAGCCGACCTTCAAGACATGACCTCAACCCCTAGGTTTCCCTATATACCTCCCTTGCAAATCATCCTCCATCTTGCTCAATCTTTGACTAATTTAGATTTGATCCCGAATGTGTGATTGTACTCGCTATTTATATTGCACGTGCTTCGATTTAAAGCGCTGTGATACCCTTGGGTCTTTCCAACCCTATATAAACCTTCTTAAATAAATAAAATAAATAAAATACTTAGCAGACCATCACCGGTGCTGCCGAATTTTGGGGTTGCAGAATACAGATCAAATATCTACCAGATACAGATGTCGTCATCCACCAGGAAAGTGGATCACATCAGCCCAATCTTGATTAGCCTACCCTGGCTTACATTTGAGGCCGGAGTCAAACTAAACTGGCCTATTTACAAAGCACTGCAGCTCAAAACAGTATCTCAGCTATCAAACCTCCCTCGATGTGTGGGTGCTACAAGAAGCCTCAGAAGCAAGAACACTCTACTGCTGGAAAGTCCAAGATTCAAGATGACACAAAAAGAGCTGTAGTCTTTCTCTGGAGCTGTTACTCTTTTATAGAAATTGCTACCCATGGCCCTATGAACCAGACCCTCAATTCTATTGTTATGGCAACATCTGAAGACACATCTTTTCAGACCTTATCTGACAGAGGATAACTAACTCTCTGCTCATTATGGACTTTTGTATCCTTTGCGTCAAGTAGGACTACCTTGTTTGTATATGCACTAATCTGTTAAAGCTATCCCATGTGAAAGAAGATCTATCTCTATGCTGTTACTATCAACAAATCCTCTATCTATACTTGTCTGATTCACTGCAATTACTAGAACTTCCCCTTCACACTTACCTACCAGTTCTGCCCACCTCTGTTTTAGCTCCACTGTCTTCGGAAAGTTATCACTGCTTTGCGCTCACAAAACCAGATGTTGGTCGCTTGATCTTCTTATAAAGGTGAGATTAGCTGATGAAGAGCTTGATAAAATTTGACCATCCCTAAGGTGTGCAAAATAATCTGTGATTCTAAACGCTAACTCACTCCCTCCACTCTTATTATGTCAGTGAGCTTGGGCTCAGGAGTGACCATTAATAATGCACAGCATGAAACGTACATGTGAAATCGTCTGTGGTTGGGTCAGGGATATTTGCTTTTTATTAACATTAAAGAATCCCTAGGACCTGGGGTCCTGCCATTTAGCAGTGATGCTTAGGAGGACTATTGGAGATTAGCTCACCCAGGCAAATATGGAGGACTTTCTGTCCCAGCTACAGGGGAGTGACTGTGAGGTCATGGGCAAAGCATTAATAATGTCACAGATTCAAGATTTTTAACTGAATGATTCATAAGTCATTGCTTATTTTAATGGACATGTACCTTACATGAAAACCATTCATCCAAGAAAGGTTCTATGGCAAGCTTTGCTCACAATACAGTTTTTGATGGTATAATTGAATCTCATACGCTACATGTTGTGTTGTCCACATTTAATAATTCAAAACTAATGTGTTGGACATGCCTGCTCAGCGATACCTCAGTATACAAATAAACAATGCTAGAACCATGTAAGCAAATGTATTGTACACCAATCCTGCTCCTGTCTGGGTGTATAGCTGTAAGATTGCTATATACATCATAGAGTGAAGAAAGGAACACACTGGATTAACAATTGCGATGGATTTCGACACAACATGGCTGCGAGTTTTGACTTAGCAGAGTTTAGCTGCATCTTTCCCTTGATGAATTTTTGACTACAAGGAGACACCCCTGTGCTAAGCCTGGGGAGGAAAGTTTCTGTACAAGCACTGCTCACTTTGCCACTAGATCTAAGCTGCACTCTAATTAAGAGTCCTACCCAGGGTAAAACTGGTCTTGGGTTGCTTATGTTAGGGTCTGGGGAAGACCTGACTTGGTAGGATCAAGGCTTATTTGGATATGACTGGGTCTAATCTGAGGTGGCAGCATGGGCAAAGAAATGGTGGACTGGAATGTGGACCCAAGTAATTATCAGTGGCTGAGTTTAAGTCAAGTATCCCACCCATCACTTTTTGGTTCAGCTCGGGACAACACCTTAAGTGTGATATAAGTATGCCCAGATGTGAGTCCTATGCTCACTTTGCCACTGGAACCAAGCTGGACCCAACGGAAGAGCCCCAACCAGGGTTAAACTAGTCCTGGGTTGCATATGTTCTGGTTTGCATAGGAGCTGGCATGGCTGTTCGGGCGGGCTGATTCCTATTGGAGCAGGATCAAGGCTAATTTGCATAAGGCTTTGTAGGCAAAGAAATGATGGAGTGGGATGCAGCCACAAGTATTTACTAGTGGCTGAGATGAATTTAAAAAAACCTAGCGATCACTTTTTTTGTTTACTTATTTGCTTTGGAGATGACACCTCTTGGCCTGATAATAACAATCTTCTGCTGTCTGCAGCTCGCCCAATCCCAACCCTACTGGAGCATCAGTCGTAAGATCCGGTCTGAAGTGACACATGAGAACTCCAGAATGTCACTTTAATGCTAGTATGTATGTATGTGTGTGTGTATGTATGTGTGTATGTGTGTATGTATGTATGTATGTATGTGTGTATGTACGCATTTGCATAGCACAAACCCAACCAAAAGACAGTGGAGTGCTGTACGGGGTTAAAGACAAGCGCAAAGTCAAAGAGCAGCAGGAGATACAGGTCTAGATGTATGAAGATTAGGAATAGCAATCAACAAATAGCATTTTTTTGTGATTCTTAATCGCTATTACCAATGTTCTGAACTCATATCTGTCCCATTAGCGATTTGTAGTGGATCACAATTAGACATACCTCATGAATATTAATGAGCTAGGTCGCATTTGAGACCCACTAGGATTCGCTGACATCACATGGATGTTGGCCTGCTGGGGGGTAGCAGACCAGCATGTCTATAATTGCTTTTAAATAAAGCAATACTTTTTTTAATGCATTCTGTTGTCCTAAAAAGGAAAACGGAATGTGTTTGAAAATAAAAAATGAAAGGTTTCATTTTTATTTTTTAAACATTATCAAAGGGGAAGGGGTTCCCATTTGTAAATGGCTTACAACCAACTTTAAGTTGGTGGTAAAATGCAAAGGTTTTGCGACTGCATTTCGGTTGCAAAACATTCGCACATCTGATTCTGATCTGGTATCTGGAAGGGACGCTCTGAACACGCCCCTTGCAAATACCAAACCGGTATGTATTTGCAAGTCTGATTGCGATTCGGTAACAAGTTTTCTGAATCGCAATTTGGGATTAATACATACCAAGATGTTTTTTTGCTGTTGGAAATAGTGAGCGGCTGCAAAAATACTTTGTACATCTATCCCTTGGTTTGTTTCGGGCTATTACTGCATAGTGATGTAGCGTTCTTTAAAGAGATGTCTATTTAACTCTTTCCGAAATTGGTGCCGCAGTGGGGCAGTCCTGATGGATACAGGGATGCTGCTCTCTAGATCCTGGCACGCTGACCGTCTGTCCTTTCCCATGTCTGAGGCCTTTGCCCAGGACGTCTTGGCAATAGAAGCATTATGAAGGGCAGTGCCAGGCTGCGCCTGGACACAGATGGGCAGAGGCCCTGATGGCCAGCAGGTCCTGTTTGTACATCCAGGGGGCGGAAGAGGGCGGAACACAGAGCTGCAGCGACGGACCGCTCTGAGCGCATGTGGCTGTGCTGTTCCTTTGTGCTGGGTTATACTTGGTGATGCTGTGTGTCGTGTATGACCACACTGCTACGTTTTCAATTAACCCCCCACCCTTTATCCTTGCAATAACCCTTCGGAACTGAGTGCTCTGAAGGGAACTAGTACATAATACATGCGCTGTGAACAGAATTGCCTCAATCTGTGATCAGATGGGGAAAGCCGGGAGGGGCGCCTTGTTGCCCACCTCAGGATTAATGTTTATTAGTCTACATGGATTTTTAAATGGGGGTTATTTCCTCCCCCCTGATTGTCCTCCAGTATACCTACCCCCTTCAGGCTGTATTTTCTATCATCTTTAGTGCTCTGAAGTAACCAACAGGCAACATGCAGCGCTTTATAAAATCATAAATAAATAAATAAACGAGAGACCTGGTTAAGAGGCTGCTGATTCAAGGGAGGCACCCTGGCACACAAAATTGCACCCCTGGTTGGCCCACCAGGAGGCAGCTGGCAGAATCTGTGGGTCAGATTGATGGGTATGGCACAATTTTCAACGACGGTATTCAAATTGGAAGCCAAAAAATTCTTTATGAATAAATTCTTACCCTAAGTGTGCTAGGCGCACCTGCTCGAAGACAATCGCTCTGACTTCCATTGGACAATCATTTGTTATGGTTCTTTCTTATGCAACTGTCCCTGAGTATGCTATAATTCCTATTTTTTTTACTCCTACCTGTTGTCGATTTTGCATTTATGTCCTTCCTCCCATCCTATTGTAAAGCGCTCTGATATTTCTCGGGATCTTTTTTGCGCTATATAAAACTTTATAAATAAATAAATAAAAATAAATACATTTTGTTTTCAAGGTACACACCGAGTAGCCCCATACTCAGCATTTGAACCAAGTCCTACCCCCAGAGGGTCCAGCCGCGCCAGAAGTCCTGACTACCAGGATACCCGCTGCTTCTGCGGGCAGAGGAGGCCTCAGGCTGTCTACATGTTACTGCCCACATTCCACTCCCAGACTTCTCTTCCCTCATAGAGCGGAAATGAAATCACACTGCCAATCTGAGCATGCCAGGGTGCCACAGGGGTGGGCTCAATTCACCTGCTGTGAATAAATAAAACAACCTCAATTTGGGTGGGAGTTTGGTTGCCTAATAGATTGGAACTTGAAGAAAACGCGAAGAGTTAAAATATAAAAACTCTGCCACATAGATATTGTCAACAATGACAAATGTGACAGTACATCTGCTCTGGTTTACGTAATTGGTCACAAACAGGCTGCGGGCCAGATTTAGCAGGGCTTTGAATTGTACTTCTGATGGAGCAAGGATTCGCACGTAAAGCGACTTGCTCTGATTCAAGAACCTCGCCTAACTTGTAATCATATTAATTCAACCTGTCCGTCATTTATTTATCGTTTTCTCCAACACGCGGGTGTCCCCAGGAGGCTTGCCTGTGTGTCTTTTCATCCTAACAATGCTTGCACTACGGAAATGGCTGCTTTGCCGAAATCCAGTCTGCGCATGCGTCGGTCATACTCACGTGATGTGACGCACTCGCATTCTGGAGGGATTGTGTTGCTCATGCGCACTGTTGCAAACATGGCCGCTTGTCTCTCACCACGCTCTCTGCTTGCCACCGCTGCTTCTGCCTATCTGTCTTTTTGCACTAAACTTTAATGCTATAGATATTATAAAATAAGGGGTGCAGTAAAGTCTATAACGGTATACAGTGTGATCATTTTTTTCGTATGATTCTAATTTGTTTTCGCTTACTTTTCATGCACCGCGTATCTGGGGGCCGGGGGAAACGGGAGCTGCGCCATACTTGAAGCTCTTCTGAACCCTGTCACGTGACTTGGGAGAAACCCCACGGCGCAGAAGCTAAACCAAGCCAGCTGGCTCCTGAAGCACGATGCGCCTGGGAACCCATCTCGAAGATGCTGTATTCTACCTTGACCGCGATACACTGTTGCTATATACTGTGCACTTGCATTGTCTTCTGTATTCCTATGCCTGGGAACGTGAACCCAAGGGGCGGGTATGCAAAATTTCATAATAATGATGGGAACACTGAATTCTAGGAGGTGACAATGACCAAGTCACCTCTCCTGACCAATCATAATGTGGGAAACTGTCACTTGCAACATTTGTGGGTGGTCTAAGGGTCCCCAAACCGTATAATTGGCCTAGGATAGCTTTGAGAAATTGTCCGACTTGTCCGAGTAGCAGACCTGTCACTGACCCTACGAACTCTATAGGTGCTCAATCTAGAGTGCTGCGGAGCACTCTGTCCATACTTTCCACAAGCTCCTAGGGGTGGAAATAGTCCTAAGTGCTGGCGAAGCACTTTGCTGGGGAAATTCGAAAACCCAATCGGGGTTACTGGCAGATTACTTGCAGAGAGGGGTAACGCAGGCGTTGCATCCGAAGCTGTGGGTGTTGGTCGTACCTTGGTGAGCCCAGTCCTGACCCAAATCCTGAGGGGTATCCTGTCCTGACTGTCTGTGAGCTGTACCTGCTCGCATTCTGGTATTCCAATCCTTGAGGGTCCTTGTCCCCGTCTTCCTGAACTGACCCGTGGCCAGGGTTAGTCCTCATTCCTATCTAGGTAATTATTAAACTGTGGGTTTACGTCTTTCTATCTCTCTTTCTTCTCTTCTTAATAAAGCACTCTTGCCTGTGATATTGCCCTATCACCGGTTTGAAAGCAACTTATATGCAATTGTTTATTAGAAATGTTCCACTTCTCTCCCTACCTGTAGGATTATTAAATTGTCATATTATATTAGTGTGTTCCATTTTTCCCTTCCCTTTAGCAGGGTTGCAGTGAATTTAGTAAGAACTGCATAAGTAGCCTAGTTTACGTACTCATTTTAGGTCCCATTCATGTTCCCTGCCCTAGTTTAAACTTGTGGTGAATAGCTCATTACCTTGTAGTGTTCCCAATTACTCTAAATGGTACTTGCCTTAATCCATAGATACATTGTGGCATTAGTTTTAATAATTGATGTGTTGATTTGTACTTACTTCATTATCTTGGCATATTCATTCAGAAATTGATGATAAATCTTTAAAACTCTTCAGGTGTCTGTAGTCATTTACAGTATAAAGTGTGGATAAATGTACTTGGTATATAAGAGTTCTACTCCCTTTAGGAATCTTGTCACCTGTCCACTGCTAGCTCCTGATCCGTCAGGAGTAATGTGCCTGTGGTAAGTCAGGTACATGAACAGTAAGTGGTGTAAAAGTCATTTCCTGAATTACTCATAGTAGCGTGCTAAGGATTTCACCCGGTTCATGCAAGTCATTTGGTATCGAAGTCACGCCAGGGCCCAGTGCGTGGAGATTTGGTAAACTCAGTGACCCGGGTGACCTGCGCGCTCTATCAGTAATTTTCTGGTAGCAGTAGTATGGTTAGGACTAGTTAAGATAGGTAGACAGGATAGTTGATAAACAAACCGTGAAAATAAAATGTACTGCTGAAGTTTCTATATTGATTACATTTTCAAATATTGCGCAAACTGTTTAAAAGATTTATATGTATATGTATATGATGTTGCATTGCTGCTATAAATGTTACATGTTACATTAACAGAAATTGTTTGTAAGTGTTCAGTGTAGTCCGAATCCCCGGGGAGGTATATAGCTAACGGTGAGCAGAATCCGGTTAGTTGAAAAAGTCACTTGTCGTGAGTCATTAGTGCAGGGTTGGGAATACCTGGAAGCACTAATTAGGGTCTTTTTACATTTGAATAAATGATAGCTACGAGTCCTTTTGTATAAAACTTCCATTGTGATATCACCTAGTAAGGGTCACCTGCGGAAGGAGTAATAGGGTCTTCGAGGCTTGAATGGTAAGTAAATTAGTCCGCTGGTGAAAGCCTGGCTCAGTATATATCCTGGAAAGAAGTGGATGAGTCAGAAGAATAACGGGTTCTATATTGCTCGTGTGAGGGGTTAGGCAGAGAAGTCTATCCAGAGTGAATAAAAAGTAGACAGAAGTGGTTTACTAGTAGTGAAAGAAAATTTTTCTACCTGTTTAGAACACTCAGACACAGTGGCAAACGTTGCGTGTTGTTGACTAAGATTTGCATTCGCACTTTAGGAAAAGTTAAAAGTTTCCGTTACCTTGTGAAGGAGGGAGTCGGTCGGAAGACTGCTCTGACGTCACTCCGTGCCGCGCTGGTAGTGGTCGAGACAGCGGGTGTGTAGTGGAGCCGAAATTGTAAGGGAGGGCTGAGTGCCGGAGCGTGAGACCTCGTCTCGCGAAAAGGCCGCGCACCCATTGGACAAGGATTTTTTGTAATCACAGAGTTGATTGGTTACTACGAAATAAAAGTCGCATTAGCATTGGAAGCACAAAGGTAAACAAAATTAATCAACAGGAGCTTGAGAGGGGTCTGGAAAGGTGTATGTGGTATCCTGAGTTCTTACCTAATCCACAAAACTTAGGCTTCTATAAGGAACAGATTTTACGAGGTAGACCGCACATGATGTATGGAGTAAAAAGAAAAATGTCATTTGCTGATAAAGTAAAGAACTTTTTTTAAACGGACAAGCCCATTAGGACGAGGGAGGGGGTGATCATCCCTCCACCAAATACTCCTGCCTCCTTCATGTTGTTTTAAAAAGGGTATCATACCTGTGTATGGCTAGAGAACTGGGCAAAGTATACTGCAGATGACGGAGTTCTAGCATTTCCTATTGATGGTACGTTTAATGGCAGAATATTGTTTAATTTGAGGACCCGCATGAATGAATTACATCCCAGACCCAGATTAACACAGTACGAAGCCTTAGAAGAATGGGAAATTGAGGCTGTGGAAAGAGATAGACCCCGGATGGACAAGGGAGTAAGCAAATGGTATCCGAGGGTCCATAGAGAAACCAAAGAGCAGAAAATGAAACATTGGAGACAAAACATGATGGTAGAGGGATTGTTTCCAATGATGGGGGTATTAGAACAAGGGAAAGGGAAATGTAAAGAGAAGACCCACCACTTAATGGCCGTGGGGGACTCTGAAGATGAGCACCTAGAGGATTTATTGATGAAAAACCCCCCTCCCTATGTTGCAGAGTCAGAGCCTCTGAGTTCACCAAACCCATTTTCCAGATATCCTAGATGTCGGAGGGATAGTGAGACAGATGGAACGGGAACAGATAGTAAAACCAGTGATGGGGATGGGTTTTGCAAACCTAGTTCCACGGTCCCAAATTACCGCCCGTTTGGAGAAGACCCACCTCGGTTGGTTACTCCGACTGCCCCAAGTATTTACCCTCCCTTGGTACCCCAAGTGTTGCATGACAATTCTGCAGAAAAGGCTTTACGAGAGCGAGAGAAGGAAGCTCTAGCTAGACAGCGAGATGATTTAGTTCGGACCATAGCCCAGATACATCCCCATCCAGATTCACTGACTATCCCAGTAACTATTGGCCCGGCTATCCCTCTGTACGGAGATAGACTGGCTAGTCCTCGTCCTCCTGTTATCACCCCAATTATGCCAACCCCAAGTATTCCACCCCCAAGAAAGGAGACACTCATAGTCGATGATCAAGAAAGTGACTGCGAATCAGTGGTCCTAATGGATATGCCCATTAGGGAATCTAGAGCTAGCATGCCAGGACCAAGAAGTCAGAGTAGGGCAAAAGAGGTTCTGATTGAAAGCACATCAGGGGTTAGGAGTGCCACAGTAGTATCCCCAGAAGGATTGGACAGATGGACCAAAGAGTTAGAAAAAGAGACCACACCCCAACCAAAACAATTAGAAATCTATAAATTAAGGATAGAAATAGAGGAACTAATGGCTGGAAATGTAGGATTAGACCGATTAAACTCCTTTAGCGAAGAAGAGTTACTGTTTATCAGCAAAAACCTTACCCGGAACGCTAGATTGCTCCATGAGAGATTGATGGACACTGCCACAGAAATGGGAATCGATGTCAGTCGCTCCAAAATCCTTCAGAAACCCTACAGAGTAGATTTTTCAGACAAAGACTTAGAGAGCTTGAATGTGGTAGGAAAACAGATCCAGATAAAAGAATTACTGAAACTCTTACAGAAATGGGGGGATGTAGGAAAATGGAGAACCCGGTGGGCAAAGAAAAAGGAAGACAGTAGGGCTAAGTCCCAAACTTCAGAATACGTGCTCAAAGAAGTAGGTCCCGCAGAAAAATTGTGTCCCATGAGAGAGGTCCCTGGGGGGAAGTACGTCCATGTTCCTTGGTCCCGACAGGATATTGTGTCATTTACAAATGACTTTCCAAAATTACGGGAGAAACCAGTTGATTGGTACAGACAGGTCGAACGCTTCATAAAGGTTCAGAAATGTCTCCTAAAAGACCTGGATGGGTTTTTTGACATTGTAGTACCGGTAGATTTGTGGACCGAGTGCAAAATTGAAATTGATTGGCCCAATGACGAGTATGCGAGAGACCCCAGAACCGGGGCTCCCTCACCCGAAGTAATGAGGAAATATGATCAAGTCATACAATACCTCAAGAAAAAGGTGCCCGCAAAGGAAACCGATTGGACCCGGATAGATAGAACTACCCAAGAGCGTGATGAAACTGTCCACTCCTTTTATGAAAGGTTGTTACAAGTATTCAAAACGTACAGTGGAATCGATAATGTGGACATGAAGGACATGACCCATTTCAGTTACAGGTTCGTGCTAGGACTAAGACCTGAAATATCCCAATGGATTCGAGACAATAAAATCAGTTGGCAGGGAAAGCCCATAGATGATGTCCTTAAATACGCCAAGTACTGCGAGGATGAAATAGAAAATAAAAAGAAAGCCCTCAAGGAGAAAGTTATGTGGGCACAAGTGAAATTGGCTGAACAGCAAGAAAAACAGTTAAGTAAATTGAATTCGAATAATAATGCCCAGAATACCAATGCTGGGGGAGGTGGAAAGCCCCGGGTAAAAATGAGTCGGGAAGAGGCTATGAAGAAGTTCCCCTGCCACGGGTGCGGCCAGATAGGGCATTGGAGAGACGAGTGTCCACACCTACAGGCCGGTAATCCCCCTATAAATGGTTTAAATCCACAGGTGCAGAAAGAGGGGACAAGAAAGAACCAGCAACAGGTAAAGCTACCTCCAGTACCTCGCGTTCCTAGACAGAATTATAAGAATCAGGGTCAGCAGAATGAGAGGGCGGAGGTATGGGAAGGAGAGAATGAGAGAAATGCAGCAATTCCGCAGTACTTGTTAAACGATTCTTTCCTCTGTGATGAACAAGATTGACGGGGCCTGAGGGGGGAGGATAAGGAGTGCGTGCTTGGCGCCTCCTTACCGGTAGACCAGACTGGACCATACATTGAAGGGAAGGTTGAGGGAAAAGACGTCACCTTTCTGTTGGACACTGGTGCTACCCGGTCCACTGTGAGAACAGTGGATGTTCCTAACCTACCCCTCTCGGGAGAAGCAATCCAAGTAGTGGGTGTCTCCAATCAAATAATCAGTACTCCAGTAACTGAACCCATGGAAATCTCTATAGGAAATTTCAAAGAAATGCACAGATTTGTGGTCTGTGATTCCAGTCCTGTGAACCTGTTAGGACGCGATTTGTTGTGCAAAATGAACTGCACCGTCTTTTGCACACCAAAAGGTGTCGAAATTCAGACCCCCGATGAAGATGGCTTATATAAACTGATGTTAGTGAGACCTGACACTGAAATTAGACCCTTGTCTGTTGAAGACCTACCTGAAGAACTCCAGTTAAGAGTGGTACCCGAAGTATGGGATTTCACGGGAAAAGATGTAGGCTTAATGGCAAATGTGGACCCAGTTAAAATAGCAATAAAAACCAATGCTGTATACCCCAGAACAAGACAGTACAAAATGAGTGCAGAAGTAAAAGCAGGAGTCGCAATAGAGATTAACAGGTTGCTCGAAGCAGACATCATACAGGAAGTAATGAGCAGTCCCTGCAATTCGCCCATCATTGGGATTAAAAAGCCTAGTGGAAAGTACCGGGTAGTGCAGGATCTACGCAAGGTAAACTAAATTGTTGTACCTTGCTGTCCCATTGTGCCCAACCCTGCAGTGATACTATATCAGATTCCTTGGAATGCGGAATGGTTCACTGTCATTGACTTGTGCCATGCATTCTTTTCCATCCCATTGCATCCAGAAAGCAAGTTCCTTTTTAGTTTTGAATTTGACAGTCATATCTATGTCTGGAATCGTGTCCCTCAAGGGTACACTGAAAGTCCATCGATCTTCAACCAGATCCTAAAGAAATGCCTTGAATCTTTAGTACTGCCAAGAGAGTCCGTTTTGGTGCAGTACATAGATGACCTATTAGTGGCATCTAAAACTCAAACTGACTGTGTCACAGACACCATCGCCTTGCTGAATCACCTTGGAAAGGGAGGACATAAAGTATCACCTGACAAATTACAGTTCTGTAAAAACTCAGTAAAATATCTGGGGCACCAGATAGAGAAAGGGATCCGAAAAGTCACTACAGAAAGGATCAAGATAATTAAAACAATGGACCTACCCCGAACTCAGAAAGAGGTAAGAATGTTCCTAGGAGTTGTGGGGTACTGCAGGCAGTGGATTGTAGGATTCGCAGCTCTAGCCAAACCTTTGATAAAAATGACCAAGAAAGGAGTAGAAGACCCAGTCAGTTGGGACAGTGAAAGCATGTCCGCTTGGGTAACATTGCGAAATTGTCTATGTACCGCTCCTGCATTAGGTATGCCTGATTATTCCAAGCACTTTGAACTGTTCTGTGACACAAGAGAAAATTGTGCTCTCTCAGTCCTGACCCAGGAGCATGGGCTGGTCAGGCGTCCCGTGGCCTATTTTTCGGCCACTCTAGATCCAGTGGCTGCTGGATTACCCGGATGCCTGAAGGCAGTAGCTGCTACTTGCGTCAGTCTAGAACAGAGTGAGAATATTGTCATGGGACATCCTGTCACCGTATATGTTCCACATTCTGTTGTAATCCTACTGACAAGAACCAAGACCCAGTATCTCACACCTAGTCGGCTGACTAAGTATGAGAGAATTTTGATTGGTGCTGAGAATGTAACAATTTCTCGGTGCAATGTCTTAAACCCTGCAACACTGTTACCCGTTCCTCTGGATGTAGACGCCGAGGATGAAATGGAACATAACTGCATAGATCTAACAGAATTCAGCACTAAGCCCCGTCCTGACATCCGAGAAATAGCCTTACTTGATGGGGATCTTACAATCTTTGTGGATGGCTCGTGTTTAAGACATGAGAGTGGAGGTCTGTGTGCTGCCTATGCTGTAGTCACATTGACAAACACCTTGGAAGCATCTTACCTATGCGAAGTGAAATCTGCGCAAGTCGCAGAACTCATCGCGTTGACAAGAGCATGTAAGAGGGGTAAAAACAAAAGAATAACTGTTTATACCGATAGCCAGTACTGTTATGGGGTTGTTCATGACTTCGGCCAACTGTGGTTACAAAGAGAATTCATGACTTCCTCAGGTACCCCTATCAGGAATGGAAAGGTGGTACAAGACTTACTGGAAGCTATTCAATTGCCCAAAGAATTGGCTGTGGTCAAGTGTGCGGCTCACAGATCCGGAAATGATGATGTGACAGCCGGAAACCGATACGCTGACCAAATCGCCCAGTTTTGTGCCCGCCACCAAATGTCCCTCCAAATTGGGTTATGGGGTGGTGGAAACAGCTGCCAACTGATGTTGTTTGAAAATGTGTCAACATGGGAGGAATTGAGAGACTTACAACAGGCAACAGACAGGGAAGAAAAAGGCAGGTGGAGGGCGAACGAATGCAGAATAAGGGATGATGGTGTGGTGGTAAACTCGACTGGGGTGCCTGTACTGCCCGACAGCCTGATAGATCCCATGGTCAGGATGATACATGAACCAACACATATGGGAAGGGACGCAATGTGTCATGTGTTTGACAAGGTGTTCTATAATTCAAAGTTCAGGAACCAAGCGGAAAGGCTTTGCCAAAGGTGCCTAGTGTGTCAGCAATTCAATGCAGGAAAGAGGACTGTAGTTGAACAGAGTACCATTGGAAAGGCAGTAGGTCCCTTTCTCAGGATGCAGGCGGACTTTATAACAATGCCCAGATGCAAGGGATATAGATATGTCCTGGTCATAGTGTGCCTGTTTTCCAGGTGGGTGGAGGCCTACCCAGCAAAGAAAAATGATGCCTTGACTGTAGCCAAATTATTACTCAGGGAGTTGATACCTAGGTTTGGAATTCCTGAGACGATTGAAACAGACCAAGGTGGGCATTTTGCCAACAATGTCCTAGACGAACTCTGTACGGCATTTAAAATGAAGCAAAGACTGCACTGTGCATACCATCCCGAGGCTTCTGGGGTGGTTGAGCAGATAAATGGTACAATCAAGTCCAGATTGGCGAAGATGTGTGATTCCACCAGAATGAACTGGATGGAAGCTTTGCCCCTTGTGCTGATGAGTTTGAGAAGTATTCCGAATCGAAAAACAGGCCTGAGCCCCCATGAAGTGCTAATGGGGAGAGTGATGCGACAGGCATGGGTACCTGGACACAAACTGCTAAGCATTTCTGATGATTTGGTGCTAGAATACTGCAAGCAGCTGGGTGACCAAGTGCGTTCTCTCTCTCACCAGATTGGAGAGACAGCCGACGACTGGCCCAAGACTCCAGCACATAAACTGCAACCAGGTGATTGGGTGGTGTTAAAGAAACACACCCGGAAGAGTTGCCTTGGACCAAAGTGGGGAAAGCCAAGACAAGTGATCCTTGTCACCACTACTGCTGTAAAGTGTGCTGGTGTACCGAAGTGGATCCATGCCAGCCACACGAAGCGGGTAACTGGAGAAAACGCGACTGAAGCTGAAGGCAGCACAGCCGAGGAGACTCCCAAAGAGGGTCCGGAGCTCGCTGACATCGAACTGCCGAGCACAAGTAGAGACGTTGATTGGTTCCCTGCCGACGACCAGGTTCTTGATCCAATACGAACCAGGAAATATTCCTACCTAGACAGTGAGTGGGATAGTCCAGGTGAGACAGAACTAGAGGACGAAGGTCAGGTCAGCGAGACTCACATCACACCTGATCAGGAAGTAGGCCAAGTAGGGACAGATCAAGACATCGACACTCCTCCTGAAACTCCGGAGTCTGGAAAGGGACAGATAGTGGTCAAAGTTGAAGTTCATGCGGAAGAAAATGAAAGGAACGAAGTGCATGAACAGGAGCAGATAGAGATAGATGAACGTGTTCAGGAAACAGAATCCAGATCGCCTGAAAGCAAAGAACACATACAAAGCCAACCTGAACAAGGCCAGCATAGAAACCAGGCAGAAGAAATAGATGAAAGACCTGGAACTAGTCAGACAGGAAGGGAAATAGACTCTGTCAAACTCAAAGAACAAAAACAAAGTGAAATAAAAAGAGTGCACGAGGAAGGCCAAGTGTCCTCGACCACTGAAAGTCACAGAAGCAAGGGTGAACCCCGATACATCAAAAGGCTGAGACTCCGAATAAAGACAGTTGAAGAAAAACTAAAAGACCGAAAAAGGGCTGAAAGTGAAAGAAAAGCAGCCCGAGGCAAGTCTCTGAGAAAGAGCGACAGAGTAAAGAAACAGAACAGGCTGTATCGGAGCCCTGAATGGACATACTTGGTGTTGGAAGAAATTGATGAGCCCAACCACAGTGGCAAAAGTGACGAAGAGTCCAGTGCTGATCGGAGTTCTGACGAAGACCCTCCTTGAGACAAACCCGAGTGAACTCTTGGTGTAAGAAGGCAAAGAGGGGTTGCAAAAGCCACCTGTAAGCTATAATGTCTGATTCAAGCGTAGCTGGAAGTTCCAGATTTAGGTGTTGCAAAACTTGCTGTAAAATATGCTTATGTAGTGTAGCTATGTTGATAGTGATGTGGATAGGACTAACAGTCTTTATACCTTTTATGATAAGTAAAGATCCTAACTTGTCCCCTACTGAACCTGAAACGTTAGACACAGACGCTGTACAGACTGTAGAGACTCCACGAAGCTTAGAACGACGTGACAACCCAGTCAGTCTGAGACACACACGACCAAAATTAGAAGCATCAGATGAGGGCGGACTACATTTTCACAAGATGAGGAACCGGACACATTTAAATGTTTTCGCTAACCTTTTAGTGCATTATGTAGAGGTTATGGAAATAGAAGATTGTTATGTCTGCATGAAGCTACCCACTTCTGTAGCTGAAGGTGTGACATATCACCACTTACCCCTAACCTACGGAATTTCCTGTAGTATATTGGCAAGCTTGTTTTATAGAAGCACTTTACAGTACTACTATTCAAATGCTGACGTAATCTTTTCTGAACTTCCTATTAGGGGGCACCTGAACCTTGTACATATTAGGAGCGAGGTAACCCGTTATATGGGAGAATATTTCCTGACTATAGGTGACATAGACTTAAATGAAGCAAGACAAGCTAGTCTGACCTGTTGTTTGCAAGAGCAGGAAAAGATGTTTATAAAAATGGCAGACAAGAGGAGGGAAAAGTTTCAGAAAAAGGCAAATGACGAAAAGGATAGAGTCCCTAGGTGGGCTGAGCACATGGACAACACCTCGCAAAGCGAAGCTACTCCTGCTATGTTGCTGGATTTTGAACGGAAAGGGAAACTTTGTCTCCATAGAGAAAGGACAGAATATTATAACAATGTATTCATTGGTTTCCGCGAGTGTGAACATAATTACAAGGTAATTGGAGGTTGGGGTTTCAAAAATGGGTCAGAACCTGTGTTTCCCGGAATTTATTATATATGTGGGAACAAGGCTTATTTCAAATTGCCGGATCACTGGTATGGAAGCTGCTACTTTGGCATTGTCTTCCCGAAAGTATACCATGTGAATAATGCTGCTGGAAGCAATGAAGAGACTAATGGCTTAGCGCGTAGAAAACGTGAAAGCGTAGGCGAAATTATAGGTGATATTTTTAGTGCACTGATACCTGGAATGGGGGTAGTTCTGAATACTCACAGAATCTGCAAATTGTCTACAGTAGTGGATCGGTTATCAACTGACACTGCTGCTGGATTCCTGCTGGTCAATACTGAGATGGTTGCGATCAGATCAATGGTTTTACAGAATCGCCTTGCTCTTGACACCTTATTAGCAAAAGAGGGCGGAGTCTGTAGAATGCTGAAGGCGCAACATTGTTGCACCTACATACCTGACAAAAGTATCGAACTTAAGAAATATGTAAGGAACATAACTAATTTGGAAAAAGAACTCAAACCATTGGAGGTTGACAGTGCCTGGACGAGACTGACTGGAGGTCTCTCCTCTATAGGTAGTTGGTTTTCTAACTTAGGTAAAAATCTTCTGTGGAAAATACTGATGCCAATAGCTGGAATAGGTGTGGTTGCACTGATCATATTCATCTGCTGTAAATGTCAAAAATGCAAAAAGTACACTGTAAATAAAAGAGGAGTAAAACGTAATATTGATGAGTTAGAATTAGAAGAATTGAGGAATCAAATATACAAAAAGGCAAAGAATCATCACTCTCATAGAGAAGCCGAAAGAAAACTTAACAATAAGTTTGTGGAAATTGAAATGCATGATATGGAAGAATGAAAGTTGGCATCTGTTTCCTTTATAGTGATGATAGTAAATATCATCAAAGAGGGGATTGATGGAGCAAGGATTCGCACGTAAAGCGACTTGCTCTGATTCAAGAACCTCGCCTAACTTGTAATCATATTAATTCAACCTGTCCGTCATTTATTTAGCGTTTTCCCCAACACGCGGGTGTCCCCAGGAGGCTTGCCTGTGTGTCTTTTCATCCTAACAATGCTTGCACTACGGAAATGGCTGCTTTGCCGAAATCCAGTCTGCGCATGCGTCGGTCATACTCACGTGATGTGACGCACTCGCATTCTGGAGGGATTGTGTTGCTCATGCGCACTGTTGCAAACATGGCCGCTTGTCTCTCACCACGCTCTCTGCTTGCCACCGCTGCTTCTGCCTATCTGTCTTTTTGCACTAAACTTTAATGCTATAGATATTATAAAATAAGGGGTGCAGTAAAGTCTATAACGGTATACAGTGTGATCATTTTTTTCGTATGATTCTAATTTGTTTTCGCTTACTTTTCATGCACCGCGTATCTGGGGGCCGGGGGAAACGGGAGCTGCGCCATACTTGAAGCTCTTCTGAACCCTGTCACGTGACTTGGGAGAAACCCCACGGCGCAGAAGCTAAACCAAGCCAGCTGGCTCCTGAAGCACGATGCGCCTGGGAACCCATCTCGAAGATGCTGTATTCTACCTTGACCGCGATACACTGTTGCTATATACTGTGCACTTGCATTGTCTTCTGTATTCTTATGCCTGGGAACGTGAACCCAAGGGGCGGGTATGCAAAATTTCATAATAATGATGGGAACACTGAATTCTAGGAGGTGACAATGACCAAGTCACCTCTCCTGACCAATCATAATGTGGGAAACTGTCACTTGCAACATTTGTGGGTGGTCTAAGGGTCCCCAAACCGTATAATTGGCCTAGGGTAGCTTAGAGAAATTGTCCGACTTGTCCGAGTAGCAGACCTGTCACTGACCCTACGAATTCTATAGGTGCTCAATCTAGAGTGCTGCGGAGCACTCTGTCCATACTTTCCACAAGCTCCTAGGGGTGGAAATAGTCCTAAGTGCTGGCGAAGCACTTTGCTGGGGAAATTCGAAAACCCAATTGGGGTTACTGGCGAATTACTTGCAGAGAGGGGTAACGCAGGCGTTGCATCCGAAGCTGTGGGTGTTGGTCGTACCTTGGCGAGCCCAGTCCTGACCCAAATCCTGAGGGGTATCCTGTCCTGACTGTCTGTGAGCTGTACCTGCTCGCATTCTGGTATTCCAATCCTTGAGGGTCCTTGTCCCCGTCTTCCTGAACTGACCCGTGGCCAGGGTTAGTCCTCATTCCTATCTAGGTAATTATTAAACTGTGGGTTTACGTCTTTCTATCTCTCTTTCTTCTCTTCTTAATAAAGCACTCTTGCCTGTGATATTGCCCTATCACCGTTTTGAAAGCAACTTATATGCAATTGTTTATTAGAAATGTTCCACTTCTCTCCCTACCTGTAGGATTATTAAATTGTCATATTATATTAGTGTGTTCCATTTTTCCCTTCCCTTTAGCAGGGTTGCAGTGAATTTAGTAAGAACTGCATAAGTAGCCTAGTTTACGTACTCATTTTAGGTCCCATTCATGTTCCCTGCCCTAGTTTAAACTTGTGGTGAATAGCTCATTACCTTGTAGTGTTCCCAATTACTCTAAATGGTACTTGCCTTAATCCATAGATACATTGTGGCATTAGTTTTAATAATTGATGTATTGATTTGTACTTACTTCATTATCTTGGCATATTCATTCTGAAATTTCTTGATAAATCTTTAAAACTCTTCAGGTGTCTGTGGTCATTTACAGTATAAAGTGTGGATAAATGTACTTGGTATATAAGAGTTCTACTCCCTTTAGGAATCTTGTCACCCTGTCCACTGCTAGCTCCTGATCCGTCAGGAGTAATGTGCCTGTGGTAAGTCAGGTACATGAACAGTAAGTGGTGTAAAAGTCATTTCCCGAATTACTCATAGTAGCGTGCTAAGGATTTCACCCGGTTCATGCAAGTCATTTGGTATCGAAGTCACGCCAGGGCCCAGTGCGTGGAGATTTGGTAAACTCAGTGACCCGGGTGACCTGCGCGCTCTATCACTTCCGCCATGCAAAGGGGGCAAAGGGCAACACAAAATCTAAGATATATGAAGTGACACAAGGTCCCCCTCGACTGGTGTCCGAATGTGACACCCGACTGGTCTCCAAATGTGACACCACATTTGGAGACCAGTCGAGGGGGAAGGTCTGTCTCCAATACCGCGGACGATAGATGCAGTGGCCAACATTGGCCTGAAATATTCTGACAAGAAAGAAACGTTTTATTTGGGAATCTCTGGACTTGTCAGTCATCAATTAACTGAGCAGAACAAGAATGTTATCTCCTAAAATATCGGAGACAATACATCATTATAAGAAATTATCATGTGACTGAGCCCTGAAGAAGTCCTTTAAAGGCACGAAACGTGTTGGCTGCACCGTGAAGAATGTATAAAGAATAAAGGATTATCGAAAAAATTGATCACATGTCTCCATGAAATTTATTGTACTTGACTGCAATGAGAATAATTATTACTGCCGCTTGCAATGGAACTGTGAACCCCGTGCTCTGGAGTCAGCCGCTCTGGCCGCTGCGTCACACCTCTCCCATAGTGAACCACAGCTGAGGATTGCGGCTCACCCAATTGAGAACTCCTGCATTACATTTGTGATCCCAAACATCTCCCACAACAGACTACCAGGGGGTTGCGAGCGAACATGGTTGAGGCCTGGGCAAAAAAGGAGCGCACCTTCAAAGAAATGCTGACCAAGCCCAATAAGACCCAATTGGCAGAACAATCACAAATCCAAGTTCTGGAATTGATGCATGACATTAGGAAGTCGAAGGCCTAGTAACACGCTCCTTTCAGGATGCCCTGTTTGCTACCCTCAGAGACGACCTACAGATGGTCAGAAATTAAATATAACACGACTTGAAAGAGGTCTGGGGGGACCTAGTGGAGTTGGGTGATTATGGTCTCTACCCTCGAAGAACATGAGTCCAGCTGCGATGAGGAAATAGAACAGCTGTAGCAAGAAGTCATGTGGCTTAGGGACCAGCACATCGACCTGCAAGCACACACTGAGGATATGGAAAACTGGTCATGGCATAAGAACACACACATCAGAGAGGCCCCAGCCAATGCAGAGGGAAAAGACGTTGGAGCATATGTTAAATACCTATTCCTACAAATCCTGGGATCAGCCTTGGATGGAGGGGTACAGCTCGACAGGGTACATAGAATGTGCCCCTGCAAGCGGAGAATGCCCCCCCAGCAGAGATATTGGCCTGTGTCCATGACTTTCAACTCAAAGAAAGCATTCTCCGCAAGGCCAGGGAACATCATCCCCTAAAATTCAGAGGGCACACGCTGATGGTCTACCCAGACTTATCAGCTCTTACACTGCAAAAGAGACAAGATTTCCAGTAACTTCAGTAAATCTCCGAGAGCAAGGTGTTTTGTACGGATCACTGACATAATATCGAGCCCATTAATATCGAGTTACAAAAATATCGATGACAAAATATCGAGGGACAAAATATCGAGTTTCTATCTTCATACAGGTAAGTACAAAAATATTGACTCTAAAATATCGACTGTAAATAATATAGACTGTCAAAATATCGTTTTTTTTATATGTCTTTAAATTAAGTTAAAACCAATATAATAATAAATATATTTAATATAAACTTAGTTAAAATGATTAAATAAATGTAATATTAATAAATAATTAATGTAAATTACAAAAATATGTAACAAAATTAATAAATATATATATAAATACATATTATTAACTAAACATATATAATATTTTTACCGTAGCATAGCAAAATGGTTAAAATTTATTGTAACAACTATAGTGAATGCAACAGTAGAAAAACGCTGGATAGCGTAGGGGTAAAAATTACTATTCCCACTCCAGTGGGTGCAACAGTAGGGAAAGCGCTGGATAGCGTAGAGGTAAAAATTACTATTCCCACTCCTGTGGGTGCAACAGTAGGGAAAACGATGGATAGCGTAGGGGTTAAAATTACTATTTCCACTCCAGTGGGTGCAACAGTAGGGAAAGCGTTGGATAGCGTAGGTGTAAAAATTACTATTCCCACTCCAGTGGGTGCAACAGTAGGGAAAGCGTTGGATAGCGTAGGGGTTAAAATAACTATTCCCACTCCAGTGGGTGCAACAGTAGGGAAAGCGCTGGATAGCTTAGAGGTAAAATTACTAATCCCACTCCTGTGGGTGCAACAGTAGGGAAAGCGATGGATAGCGTAGGGGTTAAAATTACTATTCCCACTCCAGTGGGTGCAACAGTAGGGAAAGCGTTGGATAGCGTAGGGGTAAAAATTACTATTCCCACTCCAGTGGGTGCAACAGTAGGGAAAGCGTTGGATAGCGTAGGGGTTAAAATTACTATTCCCACTTCAGTGGGTGCAACAGTAGGGAAAGCGCTGGATAGCGTAGGGGTTAAAATGACTATTCATTAATTAACAATTAACAATTTTAATTAATTTACATAATTAATTATTTATTATTAAATTACTTCCCACCCTATCCCCCTATAAACTCACAACCCACTACAGAAAATAATTTACTAAATATTAATTATTTATCAATTAAATATTTATAATTAATTACCAATTATATTTTAATTAATTACCAATTGATAATTAATTAACAATTATTATTAATTTACATAATTAATTAATTAATATTAAATTACTTCCCACCCTATCCCCCTATAAACCCACAACCCGCTACAGAAAATAATTTACTAAATATTATTTATTTATCAATTAAATATTTATAATTAATTACCAATTATATTTTAATTATTTACCTATTAATAATTAATTAACAATTATTATTAATTTAATTAATTAATTAATTATAATTAAATTACTTCCCACCCTATTCCCCTATAAACCCACAACCCGCTACAGATTTATATTACACAATTATTAAAAAAATATTACAAACTACCTTATTTTCGATTTTTTTTTGTCTATATTCTATCTAGTCGATATTATGTCTAGTCTATATTTTTCATTCGATATTTTGGCTATTAATATCGATATTACTCGATATTTTTGTAGTCTATATTATCTCTGGTCGATATTTTTGCTAGTCTATATTTTTTACTCGATATTTTGTCCAAACGATATTTTGGAATCGATATTATGTCTGTTTACCGTTTTGTACTCCTGGGGCCACCCGTTCCGCATAATCTTCCAGCGGGAGAATAAACTTCACCAACTCCAGTTCAAGAGAGAGGCTTGCCATGTGCTGAACAATGAGGAGTTCATAGAGGGAGACCAACGTACCAGCCCCCGAGGAGGGAAGGCTCAGAAATGCCTCCGCAGGCAGGGGGCAAGGGACCATATAAGGGACTAAGACTCGACTCAGATACCATGGCCATGGAACAGCTGGCGTGCTTGAGGCGATTTCCGGAGATGCACACCGACCAGCGGCACCATGAACACCAAGAAGCCCACAGATTGCAGTTAGTGGTGTGGATGGGGTGAGACAGAGCAGCCTGGAGAGATACTTGGTCCATAGTACAGACCCGCTAACCCAGTTTCCCAGTGGTGCACTTCAGGCTTGCGCCAGAACTTTAGGTTTGCAGAGACAAAGCTTTGGTTTATGTTTATGATTATATTCCTAAAGTGGGCTCTCACACCATGAAGATATGCACAACACTCTAAGCTCCAGTACACACAGGGATCACCAAAGACGCCAGAGGGAATGGCAGAAGGAAGAAGGCTCCTTCCTTTTATGGTTATCAATGAGCGCTTCACCCCCTACACCTACACATAATCATTTAAAGATCATTACCCACAAAGTGAAGAGGCTCAACAACCCGGCCAAACGACGGGCCAACCTGTCCTCCTTCGATTGGACTGAGGCAGACTTCTGTCACCTACAGGAGACCCACCCGGTCTCTGGTGATTGGCACAGGATGAGGTCATGTGCCTTCCAGCAACAGCTCTTCTCCTCTGCCCCCACTAAAATGTCAGGAGTGGCCATAAAGGTCTCCTGCTCGGTCTGAGGTAAGGTGGGCGCCAAGCTAGTAGAGATTAAGGGTTGCCTCCTGGAGTACTCTGTGAGCGTGGGAGACCACATTTTTATGCTGGCATCCTTGTGCGCCCCCAGTGAGGGTGAAGAGCGCTTTCTGAGGCGAGAAGTGGCAGAGGTGATGTCCTAACAGGATAGACTGATGCTCTTAACTTAGTGTCTGAGAATGATCTGGACCATTCAGTTCACCGATTTGGTCAGAAAGGGCCCCTGTCAGGAGAGGGAGACCAATGCCTACAGGAAATGGGGTTGAGAGACACCCCCAGACCAAGGGCTATACATTTTACTCACACACCTACAAGACATATGCGCACCTGGACCACTTTTTGGGAACAAGAGAAGTCCACCGCTTAGTGGCAGCCATGGGATAGAGCCAGTGTCACTACCAGACCACGCTGTGGTATTCCACACATTACTGCACAGGCCAGAGGTGGTGAAGAAGATTAACCAAGGGTTAGAAGATTTTCTAGCTATTAGCGACATTGCTGGCACTCTGGTCACTGCCTTAAGGGAGGCCCTAAAGGCAGTAGTCTGGGGGGAGCTGATTGCAGTGTCAGCAGGGAATAACAAACTTCAGTGAGACAAAAAGGAGTACCTCCATAAGCAAGTGCAGGAACAAGAACACATACTCAAGCGCACAGGGGCCCCAAGGGTTTGGCGGATACTAGAGGCAGCACGCGCACAATTAGCGGGACTTGACATTGATAAGACCGAATATGCGCTGCTTCGACCCTGACACTCCTTGTATGTAAAGGTAGACAGATGCAGCAGGTTGTTGGATAAAAGACTCAAAGGTCAGCGACAGGCAGCGAGGATGGACACCCTGATGACCAAAGACAGTAATGATGTTCTGAGGAATGCCCCGTAGCATTTACCTTCTGGGACTTCTATGAGGAACTCTATTTTGAACAAACCCTCTCCCCAGAGGGGCCAGACCTATACCTCAAAGGAGCGTGTTTGCCACGACTGACAGAGCAGGCTGACAGTCTTGACCGCCTGATTAGAATAGAGGAGGTTATCTCCACGATAGCCCACTAGAAACCCCTTACGTCGCCGGGCCCAAATGCTTTCCTGGCCCTATTTTACAAGACATTCTTCTCCCCTCTCTCTCAATATTGACCTGGATTTTTAGCTCCATAACGGAACCAGGCACAGTACCATCCTCGATGTTGGACACCTCCATAGTGGTCATTCCTAAACCAGGGAAGGAAAAAAAAGCAATGCAGCTCGTATCGCCTGATTTCTCTCCTCGATGTGGACATTAAATTGTTCACTAGCATTCTGGTAGCGTGTTTAGGAACACTCATGCTAGCTTTGATCGACCTGGATCAAGAGGGCTTTGTCACACACAGATAATGCAGTGACAACACAAAACGTATACTCCACCTGATTCACAAGGCTAAACACTCCGGCAGGGAAATAATGCTCTTGGCCATAGACTCAGAGAGAGGGTTCGACCGAGTGCATTGGCCCTATCTGTAGGCAGCACTAACTCACTTTGGCTTTGGCAAATGCTTCAGCACAGGGATCCTCAGCAAATGTAGTCAACCAAGAGTGACAGTTAGAGTTAATGGGCAGTTCTCGGCTCCCTTTCCTATCTGCAGGGGTACACACTAGGGATACCTGCCTTCATCCCTGCTATTCACTCTTTACATGGAGCCCATTACCCAGCATAAAAGGGACAATACAAACATCTCAGGGGTAATCTTTGGAGGGGAAGAGCACACCATCAGCTTATAGGCAGACAACATGAATGTGGCCCTGGATAATCCGGTTGCATCCCTTCCAGTCTTTCTGACCAAGATAGAGGGTTTTACTGGTGTAAGTCATGTCCATCCCTACTCAATGTGGGAGGTTAAATTCCTCTTGCATTTGATCAAAAGGTCTTAGCGGCTACATCCACTGTAACATTCCTACATTTTGAGACTCCACTTGAGTCCCAGCATGCAAAACCCTTCAGTTTACTTACTTCCTTGAAAGTAGCCACTTCCTACCACGGTGTCCGCACAGTGTCCAGCCAAGTCATGCCTTTGACCTCTCCCAGGCCACCAGGGCAGTCTGGGTAGCAGTGGGGAGGCCCAGTAACCCCCTCCCCCTTCGAAATAGTAGGTCCAAGTGAGCAACACCACTCCAGCCCTGTTCAGTCACACCGTGGGATGATCGGTGGGTGCATACACCCAGTCATTCACCGTGTATTTGAGTTGACCAGTAGTATAAACCATTATACGTGGATCTTAAAAATGTTTTGAAAGCTATTCTTAGTGCAGCCCCATCCCAGAGCAGAAGCCGAATATCCCTGTGCAATCTAATAAATACTGACTCTGATATCGAAATAGGTGTATTCTGCATTATGTAAAAAAACAGAGGTAGGGTAATCATCTTAAAGATGGTTACAAGTCCCATTATCATCAGTGGGAGTTTGCGCCATCTTGCCACAACCCCCTGTAAGCCCAGTAGCATGCGCTCTAAATTCCTGTTAAGAAACTGGTCAGTTCGTGAGGTAATATATAATCCCAAGATATTTATACCCATCACTGGTAATATTATTATTTCGAATACCTCCAGTTCCCAGTGGGCAATTTTGTCGAGGACGTACTTTCCCCAATTTACTTCATAGCATGAAAATGCAGCAAATTCATAAAACAGCTTGAAAATAAATATTCAGATTTGTGATGTAGATTGCGATGTATATTAAGACGTCGCACAAATACAAGGAAATTACATTTTATCCTGGATCGGGGGGGGGGGGGGGGCTCCATTCCTGAAGCTGACCAGTTGCTCACTTGCATTCACATAACAGTTGAGGGGTTATATGCACAGGGCCAAAAGAAAAGAGGAGAGCGGCCCCCTTACATCATTCCCCTCTCCAAAGTGGTAGGGCCCAGAGGTCCCCCGTTAACTTAGACTGCTGCTGTCGGGTCTTCCTAGAGGAGCGCCACCTACCCACAGAACCTAAAGCCGAAGCACTGAAGCACCAATAAGAGATATGGCCAATGGACAAAGTCAAATACTTTCTAAGCAGCGATTGAAATTATGACCAAGGAAGTCCTAGAATCTTTCAGCTTATCAACCCAATCATGCAAGTGTCTGAGGTTCTGTCTAGTGGAGTGATTAGGCATAAACCCGTCATTTTATTATGTACTAAAGTGGTCACCATTCAATCGCAGATATAACATAGCCATTCATTGCTTACTTTTTCTGCAAAAATCTTGAAAAAACCTGTTAACCAAGAACTATCAATGTTCATTGAGACTCAGGATTCACTACATAGAACTCAGTCAGGCAAGACTGAGGTCCTCCTCCTGGAGGAGCAGGTCTCTATTTGGACCCAGACGGATGGCTACCATCAGTTGGTTCTCTCCAAGCACCCAAGCCCAAGGTCAAGATCCTGAGCATCCTGTTTGATGCAGGCTTCACATTCGATAGCCAGATCACTGCCTTAGCAGGCAAGTGCTTTGGGATGTTAAAATCTCTTAAAAAGATCATCTGGCTTCTGCCAGAAATTGAAAGGAAAACAGTCATCTAGGCTTTACTCATCTCGCGGCTGGATTACTCTAACATCCTATATCTGGGGGTCTCTCATTTGTGGCTTATGAGGCTCAAACACGTACAGAACTCTGCGGCTCGGCTACTGCTGAAGTTTTCCAGACGGACTTCGATGGGATCTGCTCTGCATAAATTGTACTGGCTTCTGGAGAAGAAGAGTATGTCCTTCAAGGCTATCTGCTATTGTTACAGTGGCTTTAGCAAGTCAGGTGTCAGCTATCTTCACCACTTCATCAAACCTGCACTTTATTAATTGTTTTATTGTTATAATTATTATTACAGTGGAAAATAGTTTTTTTTCTGCGTTTAACAAATATATCGGCCGGTATGCTGCACGATTTGACCTGGGTTTACCTACTGCGTGTTAGACCATTATAGTAGTGTACCTGAGGTTGGGTGGTAATGTGCCCTGTTTGCAAGTCTCCTCAAACAGCCTCAGGAGATATAGCTGTATGAGAGATGCCAGTTTCTGGAACAGCTCCAGCAGTGAGCTGTTGGGCCCTGGGATTTTGCCAAGTGGAATTTTGCCACTTTGCATATGCTACAAAACCTCTGTAAGTTCTTTAAGTGCGAACCCTTTTTGTCAAAAGGATCGCACCTCCAAATGACTTTGTGTGCTCAAACTTATCTTAACTATAGCAACCCCATCCATCCCCACCCCCACCACACATTTCCTTGGTATAAGCTTGTAATGGCTCATTGCCCCAACTCTGGAAAGGTATGTCATGAACCCAACCAAACTTCTTGTGAACAAGGGAAAATCCCCTTACCACTACAACTTGTGAGCGGGAATTAACCAAAAACTGCCACAAACACCACACAAGCCTGCTACTTCACCCATGTGGAAGGCACATCACTTCCACTTAGAACCTGCCGCAACTATGGCCACTTGGCTACAAAATGAGCAGTATGTGCCACTGGTCATCATCCCTTAAATTTCCCTTGCCCCTTGGTCACTTGTCACCACCAGAAATGGGATCCAGTGGAGGTTTCTCTCCACCATGAGAGAGTGAGTTTTATAGGTCACCCAAGATTACCCACTTTCATTTTTTCCAGACACTTTCTCATGGTGCCTCTTTTTCCCTTGACATTGTGGAGAATATTGACACACTTAAAAAAGTAAGGCTCAAAGTTCATCCTATGCAGTAACTGGAACAGGACCAGCCAACTGACCAAGACAAATGCTTTTCGGAAATCTATGAGGGTTAATGCTCTCAGCCCTTCCAGTTCTCCACTCCTGGCCAGGTGAAAACGTCAGAGATTGTGTCTAGTTCCTCAGCATGGCATAAAGCCACTGATCACAGTGCATTAGGTGTGTAATGATTTTCACAAGGCGGTCCTCAGTATTTTGGCCAAGACTTTCACTTCCGAGTTGATAAGGGACATCAGCCTAAGGATGATGGGAGCTCTAAGGGGTTGCCGTGTTTGAGGATTGTCACTCCCCACAAGTTGTCTGGCAGGAAACCTTTGTATGTGGCCTCACTGAAAAGTGACAGGAAGAAGGGGTGGGTAAGGAGGCAACATGTTTAAAGAATTCAATTGGAAAGGCCATTTGGCTTGGAGTCTTACCCAGTTGCAGGGCCTCTGAGAGCACGTTGGCCTCAATTGAGAACTCCAGCATCTTTTGGGCAGTGTTGCTGGGGTCTTGAATGGATGGTCTTCAATCAGGGCTCGGAGGTCCTCAGCTTCTGATGGGTAGTATAAGAGAATGAAGAGCCAGAAAAGTCAGAAAGGACATTGGCGATGTTGCTGATTTCTGCACAGTGCACAGGCTTTGAATTAGCCCAATAGACATCTCTCAAGTTGCCAGGTAGTACAGTAGCAGTCCAGACTTATACCCAGAGTCATATATTCTCGGTAGCCATCCAAATATGGCTAGCTGTGTCAATGAAGAGATTTCTCAGCAGTTGTCGCGCAAGGGTCAACTGTTGCATCCAAGGCTCTTCTTTAGAGAGTTGGCTCACACTTTTCAACTCTTTCACTCTGGTCCGCAAGACAACAATGTTATGTTTGCCTACTTTTTCTCAGGTAACATGCAATATGGCCCTACCTCTAAACAAAGTTTTAAGTGCCTTCCAGGGAGCCTCAAGTGAATCTACTGAGGATGCTTTGGTGCTGAAGTAATTTTATATATCATCTGTGATGGAATCCATGAAATCTTCATTCAGAAGTCACCAGGAGCTATGAGCCAAACCCAGACACCAATCATTAATCAGTCAATCAGGTTTCTTGTAAAGCGTGACTACTCACCCGTCAGAGACTCAAGGCGCTGGGGTGAGGGGGGGGGGGGGCAATCTGCGGTTCAGTCGAAGAGCCAGGTCTTGAAGTCCTTCCTGTATTGAGGTAGAGACGGTGATTGCCTGAGATGTAGAGGCAGAGAGTTCCAGTTCTTTGCAGCGAGGTAGGAGAAGGATCTTCCTATAGCCTTGAACTTGCGACTCCATGGGATGGTACTTAGGGCAAGTTGGGCGGAGTGGACATGTCTAGTGGGTGTCTAGAAGGTGAGGCAGTGATTGAGATATGCAGGTCCGGCGTTGTGGAGGGCTTTGTAGGCATGTGTGAGGAGCTTGAAGGAAATTCTTTTTTATCAGGAGCCAGTGGAGGTCTCTCAGGGGACTGGCGATGTGGCTGTGGCAGAGGATGGTTAGGATGAGTCTGGCGGAGGTATTCTGGAAGATCTGCAGCGTCTTAAGGAGTTTTTGGGTGGTGCTGGCGTAAAGTGTCTTGCTGTAGTCGAGTCTGCTGTTGACGAGCATATGGGTGACAGTTTTCTTGGTCTTTGTGGGGATCCACTTGAAAATCTTTAAAAGCAGGCGGAGCGTGTGGAGGCAAAAGGATGAGACAGCTTTGACTTGGTGGTTCATTGAGAGTGAGGAGTCCAGGAGGATGCAGAGGTTTTGTGCATGGTCCGTGGGTGTGGGGGGGGTTCCGAGCACTGTGGGCCAACAGCAGTCATCCCAGGTGGAGGGGGTAGTGCCCGGGATGAGGATTTTGGTCTTGTCTGAGTTGAGCTTGAGGCAGCTGTCCTTCATCCAGGAGGCGACTGCCTTTCATTGTGGAAGTTGCTCTTGGTGTCTGTGGAGTCATCTATGAGGGAGAGAATCAGCTGGGTGTCATTGGCACAGGAGGTGATGTTCAGTCCGTGGCTTCTGACGATGGCTGCAAGTGGGCCATGTATACGTTGAAGAGGGTGGGGTTCGGGGAGAATCCCTGAGGCACTCCGCAGCTGATCTCTGTGGGTTCTGAGTAGAACGGTGGAAGTCTAACTCTCTGTATTCAGCGGGTGAGGAAGGACCAAAACCATTCTAGGGCTTTGTCGTGGAGTCTTGTGCAGGGGCTGTGGTGGGAGACGGTGTTGAAGGCGACTGAGAGGTCCAGGAGGATGAGGGCTGCAGTGTCACATTGGTCGAGGGTGCGGATGTTGCCTGTAGTGGTGAGGAGAGCATTCTCAGTGCTGTGGTTGCTTCTGAAGGCCATTTGGGTGAGATCAAGATTGTGGTTTATTTTGATGAACTCGGAGAGTTGGGCTTTGATGGCCTTCTCAATGACTTTGGCTGGGAAGTGCAGCTGAGAAATCGGTCTGTAGTTTGTGAGGTCTGTTGGGTCGCCATAGGGTTTCTTCTGCAGGGGGTTGATTTCTGCGTATTTCCAGTCTTCAGGGAAAGTGACAGACTTGATGGAGCAGTTAAAGGTGCGGCAGAGTTCGGGGGAGGTGGAGGTTCCGACTATGTTGAAGATATGGTGAGGGCAGGGATCTGAGGGGTCTCCGGAGTGGATGCTCTTCATAATCTTGGGGGTGTCGTCAGAGATGAGGGTGGTTCAGTTAGGCAGGCTCTGCTGGGGTCTAGAGCCCTTGAGTGCAGTGGTTGCGGTGGGTTGGGTGGGTCGTGGGTTGCAAAACTGTAGTAGATCTCCTTGATCTTGCAGTGGAAGAAGGTGACAAGGTTGTCACAGAGTTCTTGAGAGGGGGGAATGTCTGCTATCTCCGTGCTGGGTTTGGCAAATTCTTTGAGCACGGTGAAGAGTTCTTTGCTGGTGTGTGTGTGGGCATTAATGCATTCCTGTATGGCTGTGTTCTTTGTTGTTCTGATGAGGTGGTGGTGTGGGCTGAAGATGGTATTGAAGTCTGCATGATCTGCCAAGATCTTGCTGCTCCTCCATCTTTTCTCGAGCCGTCTGCAGGTGCTCCTGGACTCTTGGAGGGCAGGAGAGAACCCGCAGGCTTTCTTGGAGGGCTTCTTGCCTGAGTGTTTCCCGAGGGGAGCCAGTGTGTTGGCGCAGGTGGAGATCAAAAGGTGGAGGTTGGGGGCCATGGCGTTGGTGTCCGTGGACGTCAGTGCTGTGGTTTTGCTGAGGAAGGTGCTGAGCTGGCATTTGGTGACCCTGTTCCAGCATATGTGAGGATAGCTTTGGGTGTAGTGGTGTATGATGGATTAGGTGAAGGAGAAATGGACTCAGTGGTGCATGGTCCAACTTAGCTGACAGAGATGTTGTTGCTGCGGAGAAGATGGGATCGAGCGTGTGTCCTGCTGAGTGGGTTGGAGAGGTGCCAGTTGTTTGAGTCAGATGGTGGCCTCGCATCTCGGTCAGCTTAGTTAATTAGATGTGCTATGCAGGCATGGCCAGCACAGGTAAGAGCGGTGGGACAGGCAGTTTGGGGAGTAGTCAACAGATGACGGGCTAGGTAAAATGAAATAAATACATAAAACCAGTCGCGGCAAGCGCAAGGTAAGTGTTTTCAATTTTTTAAATTTAATTGTACCTTTACCATCGTCTGTCGACTTCACCCACACTGCCCCGCCACACTGCTGCACCATTCTTACCTTTAACGGTTGCGTCTGGTGATATGAGGGGCTGAGATGGAGTCCCAGGGGAGGACCTCTGGGCCAGCGAACAGTGGACCCTCTCCACAATTAAACTGTGGGGCTGTCCACAGGAAACCTGTCTACCACAAAGATTGTGGTGTTGGGGCCCTGAGCCCCTTTCACAATCACCACAATTCTAATGCTATTATGCTGTGGACAGCCGTCCACCTCTTGCACTTTGTTTTTTGGAGCTTTGATGGATGCCTAGAGCTGGGAGACCTTAGTTCACGGGCCCTGTATGACCTCTTCCGCTCTGACAAATGTACTTTCTTCGCAGATCACTCGATCACCACCCTTTGTCCGCCCTGCGGTAGTAATGACATGTTGCGACCCACCTTCACAATCTTGTTCTCCAGGGATGTTCTCGTTTCATGGATTGATTGAAGAAGTACCCCCACATCCTGTGCATCACATGACTCCACCTCCCAGCCTTCAGTCCCATCAACGTAGTAACAGGGTTGAGGGACTGTGAAAATGTGTCTGACTTCCCAGGGAAAGAGAAGCCCTTGCTGGTCCTCCTTCATCTAGGGGGCTGGCTGGCAGCTTCAATAGGGAAAGGGTCTCCCCAGCATCTACTTTTAACTGCTGTCATTTATTCAAGACAGGCCACTCAGCCACCCAGTGTCAGACTTCTGGGTTCGGTAGAGAAGTCTGTGGGTGGGGGGGACGGCATGGTGCCTATAAGTCCAGGCGCCATCATCCTAGCACAGCTACACCCAGAGAGCCCAAACCTCATGCAGTCCTCCTCGCCATCTCCAACAAATGAGGAATTTGGGGAAGTTACAAGTAGCTGTATATTGGTTTCTTTTATAATAGCATATAATGTATTCTTTCAGATACAATTAAGATTCCAATCTGAAGAACAGCAAATATTTGATAGGTTGTTTGTACATACACAGTCTGAAATTTGTGATCATTGGACCCACTGCTACAACCTTGGTATAAGTTCAATTGTATGAATTTGAACTATGGATGGAATCACGGAGATGATGAGTTTAGATCTTCTTTAACAGAATGAAATATGAACTATTTTCATAAATTTTTGGGTATAATCTGGGACTTTCACTATAAATGTGAGGAAACTATTATGAAATGGTTGTCTTTGCTTTTTTGTAAAAATGTATGATTTCTATGTAGGTTACTACAGTAGAAGCTTGTGGTGATTTGCATGTGGGTAACTGCAGTAAAACATTCATATATGGATTGACACTTTGAATTTAACTAATGTGGGTAGTTTAGCCTCTGTTTTGTGATGTGCAATTTGGCAATATTGATGTTTTATAAATACAGGGAAGATTAGAAATGCGTAATAAGGATGAATGCAATGTCAACAATCATCTTACACAAAACACATTTTGGCTATTTTTGTATATGATAGGCTTTAATTGTATATAGATGTAATTAGATATGCTTTTTTGGTCGAACCTAGGCAGCGCGCAAGCTCCATCTGGAAGACCTGTTGTTATCACTGTACGGAGCATAATCCCACCTGATGCTTGGGATTGGTTTACTCCTGAGTTGCTCTTCTGTCCGGGCTCCTTATTGGTTGGTGGTCCCATACAGCTTTTCGTTTTCTGCTGAGGCTGCAACAACTGAGCACAGTTTACTTACGCTGTACGTTTTGATCAGTTTCTTTGGGGGCTACTTATTTTTTTTCATGGTAATGATTAGCCACAGCAGACGCTTCATGGGACGCCGTACATAACTTTGACAAAACACGGACGCTGCGCTCTATGTTTAGCACGACACCCGCTTTCATAATTACAACACGGGTACCGCGCTTTATGTTTATCTCGGCGCCCGCTTCCATAATTACAACACAGGTGCTGCGCTTTATGTTTAGCTCAGCGCCTGCTTTCATGATTACAACATGGGTGCCGCGCTTTATGTTTTAGCATGGCACCCACTTTTATATTTACAATGCCAATAATTCTTGTCTTTCACAACAACGGTTTCAAAGGTCATCCACTATCCCAGCATGCCACGAGTGCTTCTGACGGTCTCCTGTGCCAGAGTTGTCATTGCCTTGCTGGTTCCTGTCTTTACCCTCTCTTTCTCCCCGTCCTTCTAGAGTGCTTAGCTGTGGGGGATGACGACGGCGGCAGGTAGGATGGTTCTGTCTTTTTTTCTCTACTAAGGCCATTCGGCTTCCATATAAGGTGCACAAGTTGGTCCAGTAAATCAGAGGATTACCGGATGTCTGCTTACTGTAACATTCAACATATGATGGCGCAGTAGATTTGTGGGAGGGGGCTTGGTGTTAATTGGTCGCGTGTTTCCCCCGGACACTTCTGTCATTACTGGGCCCAACAAGCCCTTGCGGAATAAACCCATTTATGAGTCAGTAGTTAAAAGAATAATGTTCTCATGAATCTTTTTATCAAAATGGAGAAAATATGTACTAGTAGCTTATTCTTAAACCAGAAGCAGATGGGAAATGCGTTGATGAATGAAGACAAATTGAATAAATTTGCTTCAACGCCGATCCTCAGGTGTGGTAAGCGCGATATGAATACAATTTCAATTCAAATGTTGAGCAATCTGATGCAGTTCCAAGAATTAAAGATTCAGATTAAAATCGGTAAGACACTTTTTTGTCCACATGAAAGCTACAGTTTGTCATTTAGAATTCGCAATAGCCTCCCCTACGGATGTAAAGACTAGTACCACCAGCAGCCCACGCAGTGCGGGTGGACCCCCGCATCTTTGAAGTCAGAGAGGGCCCCACAGCTCGAGCAGCCCAGCTGCCTAGAATATTAATAATTTTGAAAAACACAACTTAAAAAAAAGTCGCATAGAGAGAGGCCGACAGAGGCCTATCATCGGTGACAGTGGTGACTGAAAAACAAGCATTTGCAATGCAATAGGTCTCACATTTGCGTGAGTTTGAGCTATTGGCATTGTAAATGACAATGCCTTTTATGTGTGTGTTTTGAAAACCTGCAAGCGGTGCGTAAACATGTACTTTGTACTTATAGTCCTTGCTTGCTTGCATGTTTACGTCAGTTTGCTGGTTTCAAAACCCATAAATAAACGGCATTGCCATTTACAATGCCAATAGCTCAAACTCTCGCAAATGTGAGACCTATTGCATTGCAAACTCTTGTTATTTTGGGAATATATATTTTGTAGCCCTGATGAAGTCCGAAGAAGAGGCGAAACATGTTGGCAGGGCTGGCTTGTCATTTGCAAAGAGAGATGTGTGAAGTAATCAATAAAGATGATATTCTACAAATGAAGATTGGGTGATCCTGGGATTGGGTTCTTTGGGTGGTCCTTGGAACATTGATTGGCAATGTGCCTCTCTTATCTTGCTATTGAAGGGATGATTATACAGGATTGCTGTTTTTAACTTAAAAGATACATTTGATGTGCTTCTCTCCAAATTCTGTGTGTATGATTGAGAGGGGTTGGTGGCAGTTGAACCTCGGAAAAGTTTAAGAACAAATATTTATGAATTTGAAAACTGGCTAGTACAATGTAATTTGCCCACAACTACAGTAGTGTTTGAAATTTGTTATCTGAGGATACGATAGGTAATTGATTAGTTTAACCCTTTCGATGCTGATGACGAGCTCAGCTCGTCATGATGCACGGTTGAGCTGTGCTGATGACGAGCTGAGCTCGTCATGAACAATGGGAATATATGAGTGCCAGCACAGGGGGGGAAAACACCTAGCAGCCAAGGTGTTAAATATGGCATGTGTTAACTACACTATCCTTGAAGCAAAAAAATCGCCCTAAGACACTCTTCAAGGTAGTGCAAAAACTTTCGGGAGCACTCTGCCAGCCCAAAGCCCCCTGTCTCAATACTTCTCAATGCAATTCATTAGCTGAATTCTTTATTGCCAAAATTGACACAATCTATTCTAATTTTGACATCTTATCCCACCGCCCTACTTTACATAACTCATTGGCCCCAACCCCACCCCTTGAGCTAGAGACACCAGATGACAACAGTCCCAGGCACTTCTCGCCAACCTCCTCCTCTTCTCTCACGCCTTCCCATGACTTTATGCTCACATCTGTTACCTGTGCTCCGCTCACTCCACTGATCGACACTTGGGATCTACTCAACATTGAGACCCTTTCTGATATCATCAATAAAATTAAATCTGGCTCCCCACTTGATCCTATCCCTCCTCAAATTCTAAAAAAAACTGAACAATACCTCCCTTGAACTCATCATGGAGCTTCTAAACTCCTCTTTAAAAAAAGCCACGGTACCTCCCGCATGGAAAGACGCGATGGTAATGCCTCTATTAAAAAAAAGCTAATGCGGATCCCAGCATTCTGGCCAACTTCTGCCCCATCTCACTTATCCCAGTATTTTCTAAAACTTTAGAAAAACATATTAACTCTCAACTTTCCACCCATGTTGAGCTAAACAGAATCCTACATCCATCACAGTCAGGCTTCAGAGCCGGCTTCTCAACAGAATCTACCTTGTTGGGAGTCTCAGAAAACATCCGCTATAGAGTCGACAGGGGGGAAACCGTGGCACTCATCCTGCTGAATTTGAGTGCCGCATTTGATACGGTTTCCCACCCCATCCTCATCAACGCCCTTCGATCATCAGGCATCACTGGCTCTGCTCTCAATTGGCTTATTAGCTTCTTATCTAACCGCACCTTCCAAGTCTTCTCCTCCTCTGCTGCTTCTCAAACCTTCTCATCTGCGTATGGAGTACCACAGGGTTCCATCCTTAGCCCCTTACTCTTCAACTTATACGTCAGACCTCTGGCGTCTATTGCGGAGCAAGCTGGGCTCACAATTTACTCCTACGCAGATGACACCCAGATCATCTACTCCCTTTCCTCAGACCCTTATGCACCCTCATCCGCCCTCTGTTCAGGACTGAGTAACATCGCAGCCTGGATGTTGGACAACAAACTCCAACTGAATGGAGGTAAAACAGAACTTCTTCTGTTTGGACACAATACCACTCTTTGGGGACCCCAACACTGGCCCGCCCAAATGGGCACCCCACCCACTCCCTCTAAATCAGCTCGAAACTTAGGAGTGCTCTTTGACAATCAGCTATCCATGAAAAGCCATGTGATCAAAACTTCTTCCACCTGCATCACAATCATTAAATGGCTGCGCAAAATCATCTGGATGCTGCCTGTGGATACCCAGAAAACTGTTGTCCAAGTTCTAATTACTTCCAGACTGAACTATAGTAACATCCTTCTTCTGGGCGCCAGCAAAGAGGTAACCCAAAAAAACTCCAAACCATTCAGAACATGGCAGCACAACTACTCTGCAAACTACCCAATACCGCCCCCACCTCTAACTCCCTCCGCACATTACACTGGTTACGCATTGAAAATCGCTCAAAATTCAAAGCACTCTGCATTATGCACAAAATAAACAATGGTTTGGCCCCACCATATCTCACATCTCTGGCCCATCAACACTGTCCCCCCCGCACTTTGCGTTCATCTAATCAACACCTTTTCTCAGTGCCTAGAATCAGAAAAACCAGAATGGGAGGTCGTTCCTTTGCCTGGCTTGCCCCTTCACTCTGGAACTCTCTTCCCCTTCAATTAAGAAAAGAACCCAACTATCTTCAATTTCGCAAACAAGTGAAACATTGGCTAGTTAACATGTAAGATCCCTCCCCCCACCTTTCCCTCTTGATTGTTGAGTTAGCGCCGGGAAACCTACGGGTAGCTGAGCGCTTTACAAATTTAAATATAATAATAATGTGTTAGTGATAATTGGGAGAAATTAGTGGAGGGCCTCTTTAATTGTTGTAGGGACAAGGCAGGACCTGCAAAACAGAAGAAACCACCCAAAGACAGTTTAAAAAGTAAATGTATCCGATTAGCTTCCTCATTGGATATGGCTACTGGAACTAAAGTATAATTAAAATAACAGAGCATAAAATAATTAAAAGCGGAACTTAGTCCACATCAGCACAGGCGCAGAGACTAAATAGCTTCATAAGCACTGTATCGCTACCCCATCACCCTGCTGACTTAGCTGAAGTCACCTGCGAGCTACTTCCAACCAACAGAAGTCAGCCTGCCTCTTCTGAGCTGGATCATTAGGGTGGACACAACAATTCAAGTGGTGTATCAGTAAACTATTACAATCCTGCACAGCAACTCATTTGTACACCCCCTCCATCCAACCATCACTTTAAAAACTGAAGAAACTATTGTAAGAGAGTTCTTATCTGACAACAAACTTCGATGACTCTGAAAATTTAAAGAGAGATATGCAAGGTTGTGAGCCCAAAAATAATCTACAAAAACAGTAGAGTAACAGTGGTGTGGAAACCAAGTATGAAAGCCATATAGCACTCGCTGTATTGGCTTGATCAATACAGCAGGTGGGTTTTCGACTGCCCCTTGCCCCGGACAGTCAAGATTCTGTCAGTGGAGATGTAATGCTGTAGAAGTCAACTTACAACAGATTTGTGTGTTGCATAATACAGCAGTTCTGAAGAAAGCAGATTTTCTGAACTAAATTGCAGAGTACAGGTCTAGTCAATCCCGGAGCCCTCATCCTGAGCTTAATCGCTAGGACCTCAGTGAATTGTGCACTTCTGCTGATAAAGTGTGTGCCATGGTCTCCAGAAGAAAGTGTGACCGATCAAGATGGATTACACATCCACATTGTCTACGGCTGCAAAATAAGATGCTATACAATCTATGTTAAATGAGGCTCACCTGAATAATCCCATGTGCAAAGTGTTGCTGTAGAAAATTCAGAAAACACCAGTTAAACTGAATTGATAAAAGTTACAGTACAGCTACAGGTCTGTGTACGAACGAAATGATGCCAAAGAACTCTAAAAAGAGCTTGCTCCTTCCTCAATGGACTTCACTGGAGAACCAATGAGGTTGCCATATGCTTAGTGAAATGGCAAAAGTCCTGAATGGCAGTTAGAATCAACCAATGGCTAATGAGTGTGAAGAAGGATATTTATAGCAGCCAATGGCTCGGGGAGAGTTCACTGCCCCTCTATGTGTACATTGCATGAGTTTCCTTTTGCAGGGTGTCTGAGATCCTCCTGTTGAGTAGGCCTCAGTAGGATGGGCAAATAGAAAAAAAACTGTCTTTAGTCCTCAATTTCTGAACCACATCCAACATGATGTTCCAAGTGACCTTTCTTCCTTTGCATCAGAGATCCTCCCAGCATTACGGTATCAGCTCCTGCTAGAACAATGAACCTGAGGTAGGGTTGGGGATGTTGGTCCAAACTTAAAATCTCACTTCATGGAAAGATATTACTATCACATAGTTTGAGGTCATTCCTCCAATGTTCCAATGTCTCTTGATTTCCTCAAATGATTGAGCTCTATGACATGTGCCCTTATTCGGATATCATTATATGGAGTAGTGTTGAAGCCCAATACCTTCTCTTTCATCCTTAAGGCTTCAAAGAGGTTTTCAAGGGGCAGAGCGGGTTCCACCTTAATGTTGCTTGTTCTATGTTTGCTGCACTAGACAGTGAGCAAGCGTGGGGGAAATCTAGAGGCATTGCTGCATCTCTGCGTGTGTATCTCGCTTTTGTGACCAGTGAAGGTTGAGTGTACGATGGGTCCTCTTCACTCCTGCCCAAAAGCAAAGGCGGGTACAAACCTCTGTGGCTTAAGACCTGGCAACAGAACCTAGAACTTGACTGAGTGCCTCCCCACCCAACCATGAATTGGAAGAGTTGGGTCTCCCCACTGCTCGCCTTAACAAGAATGAGTGTCAACCCACTGCCCTGGAGCTGGGAGAAGTGAGCCCGCCGCCACTTGAACTGGAAGGAGTGCCTTCCCTGTTGCCTCCCTGAACTGGAGGGAATGCCTCCCCTGCTGTGCTCCTTAACAAGAATGAGTGCCACCCTGCTGCCCAGGAGCTGGAAGGAGTGCCTTCCCTGCTGCCTCCCTGAAGTAGGAGTATCTCCCTGTCACCATATGAACTGGAAGGAGTGCCTCCTTGTCACTGTCTGCACTGGAAGGAGTGCTTCCCCTGCTGCTCTCCTTAACGAGAATGAGTGCCACCGGCTACCCTGGAGCTGGAAGAAGAGACTCGTCTCCACTTGAACAGGAAGGAGTGCCTAACCTTCTGCCACCCTGAACTGGAAGGAGTGCCTCCCTGTCACCCACTGAACTGGAAGGAGTGCCTCCCTGTCACCCACTGAACTGGAAGGAGTGCCTCCCTGTCACCTCATGAACTGGAAGGAGTGCCTCCCTGTCAACTCCTGAATTGGAAGGAGTGCCTCACCTGCTGCCTCCCTGACCTGGAAGGAGTATCTCCCTGTCACAGCCTGAACTGGAAGGAGTGCTTCCCTGTCACCCCCGTGAACTGGAAGGAGTGCCTCACCTGCAGCCGCCCTGACTGGAAGGAGTGCCTCCCTGTCACCTCCTGAACTGGAAGGAGTACCTCCATGTCACCTCCTGAACTGGAAGGGGTGCCTCCCCTGCTGCCTCCCTGACTGGAAGGAGTGCCTCCCTGTCACCTCCTGAACTGGAAGGAATACCTCCCTGTCACCTCCTGAACTGGAAGGAGTGCCTCCCCTGCTGCTCTCCTTAACGAGAATGAGTGCCACCGGCTACCCTGGAGCTGGAAGAAGATACTCGTCTCCACTTGAACAGGAAGGAGTGCCTCCCCTTCTGCCACCCTGAACTGGAAGGAGTGCCTCCCTGTCACCCACTGAACTGGAAGGAGTGCCTCCCTGTCACCTCCTGAACTGGAAGGAGTACTTCCCTGTCACCTCCTGAACTGGAAAGAGTGCCTCCCTGTCACCTCCTGAACTGGAAGGAGTGCCTCCCTGTCACCCACTGAACTGGAAGGAGTGCCTCCCTGTCACCTCCTGAACTGGAAGGAGTACTTCACTGTCACATCCTGAACTGGAAGGAGTGCCTCACCTGCTGCCTCCCTGAACTGGAAGGAGTATCTCCCTGTCACAGCCTGAACTGGAAGGAGTGCCTCCCTGTCACCCCCTGAACTGGAAGGAGTGCCTCACCTGCTGCAGCCCTGACTGGAAGGAGTGCCTCCCTGTCACCTCCTGAACTGGAAGGAGTACCTCCCTGTCACCTCCTGAACTGGCAGGAGTGCCTCCCCTGCTGCCTCCCTGACTGGAAGGAGTGCCTCCCTGTCACCTCCTGAACTGGAAGGAGTACTTCCCTGTCACCTCCTGAACTGGCAGGAGTGCCTCCCCTGCTGCCTCCCTGACTGGAAGGAGTGCCTCCCTGTCACCTCCTGAACTGGAAGGAATACCTCCCTGTCACCTCCTGAACTGGAAGGAGTGCCTCCCCTGCTGCTCTCCTTAACGAGAATGAGTGCCACGGCTACCCTGGAGCTGGAAGAAGATACTCGTCTCCACTTGAACAGGAAGGAGTGCCTCCCCTTCTGCCACCCTGAACTGGAAGGAGTGCCTCCCTGTCACCCACTGAACTGGAAGGAGTGCCTCCCTGTCACCTCCTGAACTGGAAGGAGTACTTCCCTGTCACCTCCTGAACTGGAAGGAGTGCCTCCCTGTCACCTCCTGAACTGGAAGGAGTGCCTCCCTGTCACCCACTGAACTGGAAGGAGTGCCTCCCTGTCACCTCCTGAACTGGAAGGAGTACTTCACTGTCACATCCTGAACTGGAAGGAGTGCCTCACCTGCTGCCTCCCTGAACTGGAAGGAGTATCTCCCTGTCACAGCCTGAACTGGAAGGAGTGCCTCCCTGTCACCCCCTGAACTGGAAGGAGTGCCTCACCTGCTGCAGCCCTGACTGGAAGGAGTGCCTCCCTGTCACCTCCTGAACTGGAAGGAGTACCTCCCTGTCACCTCCTGAACTGGCAGGAGTGCCTCCCCTGCTGCCTCCCTGACTGGAAGGAGTGCCTCCCTGTCACCTCCTGAACTGGAAGGAATACCTCCCTGTCACCTCCTGAACTGGAAGGAGTGCCTCCCCTGCTGCTCACCTTAACAAGAATGAGTGCCAACCCGCTGCTTAGGAGCTCGAAGAAGTGATCCAGCCTTCACCTGAACTGGAAGGAGTGCCTTCTCTGCAGCCTCCCTGAACCGGAAGGAGGGCCTCCCCTACTGCTCACCTTAACAAGAATGAGTGCCACCCCGCTGCCCTGGAGCTAGTAGAAGAGACCAGTCTCCACTTGAACTGGAAAGAGAGCCTTCCCTGCTGCTCGACTTAACAAGAATGAGTGCCACCCTGCTGCCCCGGAGCTAAAAGAAGTGACCCCGCCTCCACTTGAACTGGAAGGAGTGCCTTCCCTGCTGCTTCCCTGAACTGGAAGGAATGTCTCCCCTGCTGCCTCCCTGAACTGGAAGGAGTGCCTCCCCTGCTGCACACCTTCACAAGAATGAGTGCCACCCCACTGCCGTGGAGCTGGAAGAAGAGACCCGTCTCCACTTGAACTGGAAGGAGTGCCTTCCCTGGTGCTCGCCTTAACAGGAATGAGTGCCACCCTGCTGCCCAGGAGCTGGAAGAAGTGACCCCCCATCCACTTGAAATGGATGGAGTGCCTCCCTATCACCTCCTGAACTGAAAGGAGTGCCTCCCCTGCTGCGCACCTTAACAAGAATGAGTGCTACTCCGTTGCCCTGGAGCTGGAAGAATAGACCCTGCCTCCACTTGAACTGGAAGGAGTGCTTCCCCGTATCCACTTGAACTGGAAGGAGTGCCTCCCCTGCTGTGCTCATTAAAAAGAATGAGTGCAACCCTGCTGCCCCGGAGCTGGAAGAAGTGACCCCGTCTCCACTTGAACTGGAAGGAGTGCCTTCCCTGCTGCTTCCCTGAACTGGAAGGAATGTCTCCCCTGCTGCCTCCCTGAACTGGAAAGGGTGCCTCCCCTGCTGCACACCTTCACAAGAATGAGTGCCACCCCACTGCCGTGGAGCTGGAAGAAGAGACCCGTCTCCACTTGAACTGGAAGGAGTGCCTTCCCTGGTGCTCGCCTTAACAGGAATGAGTGCCACCCTGCTGCCCAGGAGCTGGAAGAAGTGACCCTCCATCCACTTGAAATGGATGGAGTGCCTCCCTATCACCTCCTAAACTGAAAGGAGTGCCTCCCCTGCTGCGCACCTTAACAAGAATGAGTGCCACCCCGTTGCCCTGGAACTGGAAGAATAGACCCTGCCTCCACTTGAACTGGAAGGAGTGCCTCCCCGTCTCCACTTGAACTGGAAGGAGTGCCTCTCCTGCTGTGCTCATTAAAAAGAATGAGTGCAACCCTGCTGCCGGGGAGCTGGAAGAAGTGGCCTCACCTCCCCTTGAACTGGATGGAGTGCCTCCCCTGCTGTGCTCATTAAAAAGAATGAGTGCAACCCTGCTACCGAGGAGCTGGAAGAAGTGGCCTCGCCTCCCCTTGAAATGGATGGAGTGCCTCCCTATCACCTCCTGAACTGGAAGGAGTGCCTGCCCTGCTGCTCACTTTAACATGAATGAGTGCCACCCCACTGCCTCGAAGCTGTAGGAAGTGAACCAGCCGCCACATGAACTGGAAGGAGTACCTCCCCTGCTGCTGCCCTGAACTGGAAGGAGTGCCTCCCTGTCACCACTTGAACTGGAAGGAGTTCCTCCCCTGCTGCCTCCCTGAACTGGAAGGAGTGTCTCCCGTGCTGCGAGCCTTAACAAGAATGAGTGTCACCCTGCTGCCCAAGAGCTGGAAGGAGTGCCTCTTCTGCCGCCTCCCTGAACTGGAATGAGTGCCACCCGCTGCCCAGGAGCTGGAAGGAGAGCGTCTTCTTCTGCCTCTCTGAACTGAAATGAGTGCCACCCCGCTGCCTAGGAGCCGGTAGAAGTGACCCCACCTCCACTTGAACTGGAAGGAGAGCCTTCCCTGCTGCCTCACTGAACTGGAAGGAGTGCCTTCCCTGCTGCTGCTCGCCTTAAGAGGAATGAGTGCCACCCTGCTACCCAGGAGCTGGAAGAAGTGACCCCGCCTCCACTTGAACTGGAAGGAGTGCCTCCCTGTCACCACTTGAACTGGAAGGAGTGCTTTACCTGCTGCCTCCCTGAACTAGGAGTGTCTCCCTGTCACCGCCCTCTTTTCTAAGAACTGTGACATCATAACACAGGAAGTCACTCTTCTTCCCTCCCCTGGGAGTAATGAATGGATGTATGTGGTATTTACATAGTGCAAGCCAAGCAGAAAAGGCAGCGGAGTGCATAACAGCAGGGTTCTCCAAAGTCGGTCAATACCAGATTTTTTGCATATCCCATTTAGAAAAAAGTAGTTATCTTAAAAATCTGGCATGGATCCGGCCCTCCAGGGCTGACTTTGGAGAACCCCGATTTAGAGGATCAAAGGCTAAGACACAATGATCGTGGGATAGGTGGGGTAGCTGGCTTGTCGACTTTTACTGCACCATAATGACAGGTTTTTTGACAGGTGCGTCTTCAGCTCCTTCTTAAATCAGATCAGAGTTGTGGCAGTCCTGATAGCTACGAGGATATCATTGGGATCCTAGGATCATAAATAGAGAAGGCCTGTTGCCGCCTTTGTTTCTTTCTTTGCACTTATACAACTCTGGTCTGATGGCATTCTAGCTGCAGCATGCCAGGAGCCACCTATTGAACTTGTCAGTCCAGTGGGTAGGCGTGCCAGGCACGATAGTTTGTAGATGATCCAGGGACCAGCAAGGGGGGTTCCGTCAGGGTGGGGCTTATGTGGTCATATTTCTTCAGGTCCCCGTTGAGACTTGCGGCACCATGCAGGATACCCTTATGGGTGCCAGGATGGAGCCTGGGGGTCCATGCAGCAGCGCAATGCCACCATCCAGATACAAGAGTATGAGGGCTTGAACAGCAGGTCCAAATTTGCTTTCTGGGAGGAATGGTTTCACTTTCTTAAGTAGAAAGAGCCGCTTACAGGCCATCTTGGTTTTGTTGGCAGTGTGTTAATTGAGGGTTATGTTGGTGTCCAGGGTGAATCAAAGTGATTTGACACTGGATGACAGTTTAGGTTCAAATCTGACCAGGTTTTTGTTGTCGAGCCAGGTTTTTTCTTGCTGCTCTAGGTGAAAGGCATGAATTTCGCCTTGGGCGAGTTAAGCTTTATTTAGGTGCTGGACATCTATGTCTTGGAGAGGTGTAGGGTGTGTTTGAAGCATTGGCTGTCTAGAGCAGAGATGACCTTCAAATCCACTAGTGCATCGTCAGTGCATTACTGAATTTTGATGCTGTTTTCTGTGAGTGGTGCCCCAAGTGGCTCCATGGAGAGACTGAAGGTGACAGGAGAGCAGAATGAGTCCGGAGGACTCCCTAGGTAACACAGACCTTCTGGGACCTGGAGGACTCCAAGGTAACACAGACCTTCTGGGACATGGAGGACACCATAGGTAACACAGACCTTCTGAGACCTGGAGGACTCCTTAGGTAACACGGACATTCTGGGACCTGGAGGACTCCATAGGTAACACTGATCTTCTGGGACCTGGAGGACTCCGTAGGTAACACAGACCTTCTGGGACCTGGAGTATTCCATAGGTAACACAGACCTTCTGGGACCTGGAGGACTCCATAGGTAACACAGACCTTCTGGGACATGGGGACTCCATAGGTAACACTGATCTTCTGGAACCTGGAGGACTCCATAGGAAACACTGATCTTCTGGGACCTGGAGGACTCCATAGGTGACACCGATCTTCTGGGACCTGGAGGACTCCATAGGTAACACTGATGTTCTGAGACATGGGGACTCCATAGGTAACACTGATCTTCTGGAACCTGGAGTACTCCATAGGTAACACGAACATTCTAGGACCAAGGGACTCCATAGGTAATACTGATCTTCTGGGACCTGGGGACTCCATAGGTAACACTGAAGTAGTGTGGCTCACTGGTTAGAGGCGGCAGACCCGAGAGCAGAGGACAGCCCGGGACCAGGGTTCGATTCCCAGCGCGGCAGGTTTCTGGACCAGGGTCAGCGGACTCGATAATTCTCTCGCCTCGGTGCCCACTCTGATCAGCGATCACACTCGGCAACTCTGGGCATTAGCTTGCCTCATCTTCACTAACGGCCCCACCAGACCGCCGGGGATGCCTGGTCTCACCCTGGAGATACCCATTAAGGGACCATCTCTCAGGGAAGCCAGGAAGGGTTTCGCAGCGGTCGAAGCGCCTTGGGACCCTACGGGTAAGTAGTGCGCTATATAAATGCCTATACACACACACTGATCTTCTGGGACCTGGGGGACTCCATAGGTAATACTGATCTTCTGGGACCTGGGGATTCCATAGGTAACACTGATCTTCTGGGACCTGGAGGACTCCATAGGTAACACTGATCTTCTGGGATCTGGAGGGCTCCATAGGTAACACTGATCTTCTGGAACCTGGGGACTCCGTAGGTAACACAGACCTTCTGGGACCTGGAGGACTCCATAGGTAACACAGACCTTCTGGGACCCGGAGACTCCGTAGGTAACACATACCTTCTGGGACCTGGGGGACTCCATATGTAATACTCATCTTCTGGCACCTGGGGACTCCGTAGGTAACACAGACCTTCTGGCACCTGGAAGACTCCATAGGTAACACAGACCTTCTGGGACCTGGGAACTCCGTAGGTAACACAGACCTTCTGGGACCTGGAGGACTCCATAGGTAACACTGATCTTCTGGGACCTGGGAACTCCGTAGGTAACACTGATCTTCTGGGACCTGGGAACTCCATAGGTAACACAGACATTCTGGGACCTGGAGGACTCCATAGGTCACACGGACCTTCTGGGACCTGGAGGACTCCATAGGTAACACTGATCTTCTGGGACCTGGAGGACTCCATAGGTAACACTGATCTTCGGGGACCTGGAGCACTCCATAGGTAACACTGATCTTCTGGGACCTGGGGACTCCGTAGGTAACACAGACCTTCCAGGACCTGGAGGACTCCATAAGTAACATGGACCCTCTGGGACTTGGAGGACTCCAAAGGTAACATGGATATTCTGGGACCTGGAGGACGCCGAAGGTAACACAGACCTTCTGGGACCTGGAGGACTCCATTGGTAACACTGATCTTCTGGGACCTGGAGCGCTCCATTGGTAACACGGATCTTCTGGGACCTGGAGGACTTCATAGGTAACACTGATCTTCTGAGACGTGGGGACTCTGTAGGTAACATAGACCTTCTAGGACCAAGGGGACTACATAGGTAACACAGTCCTTCTGGGACCTGGAGGACTCCATAGGTAACACTGATCTTCTGGGACCTGGGGGCTCCGTAGGTAACACAGACCTTCTAGGACCTGGAGGACTCCATAGGTAACACGGACCTTCTGGGACCTGGGGGACTCCATAGGTAACACTGCTCTTCTGGGACCTGGAGGACTCCGTAGGTAACATAGATCTTCAGGGACCTGGGGACTCCGTAGGTAATGCTCTGTGTATGTGTGGACCTGCACACCAATCCTAAACTACTGTTCCTCCAGTCTTATGTCTACACTTATCTGGATAGGTGAACTGCCTCACTGGGGGAACGCCCGAACCCCTTACTAAATATGAACAGACGAGACCTGGGAGCACCCCGATCTGTGAGATGCTCAACTGTGTCCCTAAGGTATCTGGATGATAAAAATACTTTTGTCCAAATAATCAACGCTTTCTAATAAAGTTACGACACAATTGCAATTATTAAACACAAACATATTGTATTCCAAAAAATATACACACAAACATTGTGTTGATCTGATTCTAAGAACTTAATGAAACAAAAGGAATTTTAGTGGAATGGTACATAGAAATATCCACATTTCAAGATACATTTAAACAAATTTAAATAAACCAACAAATCCCAATGCATTTCGGGTTATAGAAAAAACCCTTCTTCAGTGGAAAAATTATCATCAAACATATACAGTTTCTTCTTTATGATATATTCAGTTCATGTTATGTTATGTTATCTGTTTTGTAAAGCGCAAACAGCTGCCCCAGCAACGGGGCGTCCCGGCGCTAGAACCATAACACAACCAACTGAGACGAGAGACGAGACCTACAAGGAGGGAAAGAGATGGGTTTTGGTCGCTCTACGGGCTGGGGGTCGCGTAACTAGTCATCTGGTTGGCACTACGACAAAAACAAAATAGGGTATCATTTATCTTCCCTATTGCAAATAATTGTTACATATTGAATTTGCACATGGGGGGTATCAACTTAAACATACAGAGCCCCTAGCCAATTAGCGAAACAACAAAAATCTAGGGAAGTGGAGTGTAAACCCAAGTGGGAAATCCGGCAGTTGCCTGTGCAAAAAATGGTATGAATATAACTGTGCCCTACATGTGCAAATCCTGTACAAGTCAGTAAATAATGTCAGTAGCTAGCATGATATTAAAAACAAATATTCATATGTAACCATTCAAAGATCTTAAACTGCTGTAATATTTATAAAAATGTATAAAAAGCACAGCATTTCATACTGATCATTTAAACCTGTTGGATGAATGGTACCAAGATTCTTAATCCAAGTTGTTTCTCTGAGTGACAGCATAGTATGGTAATCTTTTCCCATAACCTCATCCACCTTTTCCAGTATAGTAAATCTGATCTGGGCAATGGTGTCAGTAAACTGAAGTGGAGAGACCCAGTGGTGTTTTGTGTATATCAATATCCAGAAATTGATTTTTTTGTCGGTCAATGTTGTAGGTGAATTTGATTCTGGGATTTTTGCCATTAATCTCTCATATGCACTCCTCCAGATTCATCCTTTCTCCATTCCAAATTACCAGTATGTCATCAATAAATCTTTTTTAAGTTCAAGAAAATTTTATTAAGGAAAAGTAGGGTGTCAATACAAAGTATAAAAACAAATCACAATGAAGCAAAAACAATCAAGTGAAATAGCATGTCAAAAAACAATAAAAAATAAGCATTGAAACGGGTTTTAAAGCTAAAACAAAAAGAAGTACAATGATCGCAGATATAAAACAATGCAGTAATTAAAAGAAAGAAAAAAAATAGAATAGAATAGAATAATGGAGAAATGAGGAGCATCTAGTGTGATTACAGGGGTTTGGGAACTTCTTGCTGAGCAGGGTGCAAATGAAAGGAGCGTTTAGCACAAACATCCAGGTAAAGTGTAATTGGAAGCCATAAATCCATACGCTTTGTCGCCATGTGAATGGGGAAAACAAAAGCAGTGTCTAATCTGTGATTATGACAAACGTTACACCACCATGCTTTAAAGGATATATTTGAAAAATCTTTCCAATTGGCTGTGATCTCCTGAAATGCAACAGCCAGCAACAAATCAATAATTCGGACATTGAGGGAGACATCCTCCCAACAAGAGGAGAGACTACCCAGGAAAATATGAGTATAAGAGAAAGGGATGTGGGTGTGAAAAATTGTATTAATTTGGGACCAGACTCGAAACCAGAAGGCATGGACACGTTTGCAGGAGAAAAGCATATGAAATAAAGTAGCATGTGGGGAAGAACAGCTCCTGCACAAGTCTGGAGTTGTGAAAAATCTCTTATTGAGGACAGACGGTGTGAGGAGAAGCCTATTGTATATGAGAAACAGGGATTGTGTCAGAGTTGCTGCTCTAGAAGATTTACGGATTTTAGTCCAAATCTTAGTCCATAGGGATGTCGACTAAGATGTGGCAAAATCACATTCCCATTGTTCTTCAACCTTAGTCTTAGAGCTAGTGGAGTCTGTAGGATGGAGGTACTTGTATATGGCAGAGGCTTTAGATGTAGTTCACAAGAAAGGGTGAAGTTGTGAAGCGGAGGTGGGAAGTGAAGGGCCTGCGAGAGAGCACGAGAGCGGAGTGTAGGTGGACAAGACTGCCTCTTTAAGTAAGAGATATTTCCGAGCAAAGGAGGCAGGCAAATCAAAAGATTGGCAAAGCACTGGGAATGGTATAAATGTCGAATTGGAGAATAATTGAGATACCCATATTAACCCCTTTTGCCTCCAAGACTTCCAGTAAAAGGATTTATTGTTAATTAGGATGTGCAGGTTATGCGAAATTGTGTAACTGAGGAAATCAGCCATCGTGGTAATGGGGGGAGGGGTAAAAGATAGGAGCAGTTTAGTGGTGAGTTTGTGTAAAGGAGCAGACAGTGAAGACGGTTTACGGGAGAAAGATAAGTATTCAGCAAAAGAAAATGGGGAGAGTGAAAGGCGTTCAACTGTAACCCAGAGAGGACAAGGAGCAGCTGAATCCAGCAACCAAAACGAAGCCTGACGCAAAAGAAACGCTTTGTGAAAAGGTGGGAAATCCGGAAAATTGACCCCACCTTCTGATTTGGATCATATTAGCCTACTGAGAGACATCCGAGGTTTCTTACCATTATAAAGAAAGGAGGATAGGATGGACATGATTTTCTTAAAGAATTTTGAGGGAATGGTTACTGGGATATTGGAAATCGTGTAGAGAATTATGGGGGACAGCATCATCTTGATGGTGTCGAGGCGACCCCACCATGACAAATAAAGAGGGTGCCATTTAGAAGTTAAATCCGATAATTTCTGGATGCACTTATTAAGGCATAAAGAAACTGTGTCTGGGATAGAAGGGGTAACATGTAGTCCTAAATACTTGATGTGTGAAGAACTCCAAGTGATGTTGGAGGCACTAAAATCAGGTTTAAAAGTGAACTTTGTCAGGGGCAGAATTTCGCACTTGTCATCATTAAGCTTATAACCTGAAATTAGGGAGTATTCACGTACTACATTAAGAAAAGCAGGTATGGAGTCAGAGGGGCGTGATATGAAAAGCAAGCTATCGTCAGCATAAGCAGCCAATTTAATATGAGACTGCAGGGTTTGAAAACCATGGATATTGGGATGCTGACGAAGTTTGTAGAGGAAGGGCTCCAAAGCTAAATTAAAAAGGAACGGAGATAAGGGACATCCTTGACGGACACCTCTTCCTAGATCGAAAAAGGAAGAGACTAAACCGTTGGCACAAACTGCTGCACGTGGGTTAGAGTAAAGGAGGGATATTAAAGAGATAAATTTAGGGCCAAAACCGAACCATTCAAGGGCTGCAGAGAGATAAGTCCATTCAACCCTATCAAAAGCATTCTCGGCATCTAATGCAATTGCTGCGAGAGAGTGATGCAACCGAGAGGACTTTGACAGGACATTGAACAAAAGTCTGGTGTTGTCAGTAATAAAGCGTCCCTTAACAAAACCAGACTGTTCCGCACCCAACAAGTCAGGTAACAAAAGGTCCAGCCTCGCTGCAAGTCACTTGGCATAATCTTATAATCGATGTTAACTAGAGAAATGGGCCTGTAGTTTTTGCAGTGTCGAGCGTCCTTCCCCTCCTTAGGAATGAGACATATGTGGGCGTCAGAAAAGGAGCCAGAAGACCTACCCATAGTGAGAAATCTGCCCAATAAGAGGTGCAGTTTTGGTATCAAAAGTTTTGAGAAGTGTACATAGAATTCAACTGTGAAACCATCCGGTCCTGGGGCCTTATCTTTTTTGAGATGTAGAAGTGCAGTAAGTAGTTCCTGTTGGGTTACATCCGATTCTGAAGGGGTAAGGTCAAGGGGAAAATGCTGGGGTTTGTGAATGCTAGAAAAGAAAAGGGATAACGATTGGGGTGAAGGCTGAGTGTCAGAGGAATAAAGATTATTATAAAACAGGGAGAATGCAGTTAAAATATCAGCATCTTTATATTGAAGGTTAGAATTAGTGTCATAAATAGATTCAATGTTCAACTTATTGTGCTTTACTTTCAAATAATTAGCTCAGATCTTCCCAGCTTTATTCCTGCCCCCATAAATTTTGCACTTGACTTCAATAGATATAAAGATGCATCTTCCGTAGAGTTTTTATTGAAGTGCATCTTGGCTTCAACAAGGGTTTTTATAACTGTCTTGAGAGTGCGAGGTATAGTAAGTGTGTTGCAATCTCTTAATCTTCGGAAGAAGATCACCCGTGAGCCTTCAAACAATCTTCCGTTTTGTGGCAATGTATCCAATTACAAAGTCTCTGGCTGAAGCTTTGAAAGCATCCCAGATGGTATGCTTGGGTATGGAAGGGGTGTCATTAATCTCAAAAAATTCGGTAAAAAAGTCCGTGAACGAGGTGACGAACTTAGGATCCAATAAGAGAGCATTGTTGAAACGCCATCTCCTAGGCCCAGCAACTTTAGGGAGAATATCAATATGAATAAAAACCGGAGCATGATCCGACAGTAAAATCGGGCCAAATTTAGCGTTGGTAAGAGTCTGGGCAATGTTATGGGAAACAAAAATGTAATCAATTCTCGATTGGAAATGGTGGGAGGGACAGTAGAAAGTAAATTCTTTTGTCGTCGGATTACAGAGACGCCAGGCGTCAGTAAGTTTATTGTTTGAAAATAGCCTGGGCAAAAAGTTTATGGGATCTATTTGGAACAAATGAAACTTTGGAGTTTCTGTCAAGAAAGGGGTCAAGAGGCTGGTTACAGTCTCCTGCTAAAATGAAGTTGTCATCCACAAATTTGGTTATGTGGGTGGACAACGTCTGCCAAAAAGTAGGATCACCACCAGTAGGGGCATAAATGTTAAGGAGAGAGTGGAACACCTCTTAAAGACAGTTTGACATGAGTCCATCTACCTTCGGTGTCAGATTCTTGGGTGAGCACGGAATAAGAAAGTGACTTGCGACATAAAATTGCAACCACATTACGTTTACCATCACCAGGGGAATAATAAACGTCACCCACCCAGCCCCTTCTGAGCTTGGCTGATTCTGCATCCGAAAGATGAGTTTCTTGCAAAAAGGCAAAATCAACATTCAACTTAGCTAAATGAGATAAAATTCTTTGTCTCTTAATAGGAGAGTTAACACCCTTAACATTCCACGTAATTACTTTTAACGCCATACAATAAAATACCAACAACGATGAACAGATCGAACGAATTCAAAAGAGAAACCCGTAAGAAGAGGACAAATGACAGATGAAAAAATGCGAAAGGAAACAGAGAGGAGAAAAAAGAACAGTTCATCAAAACACGATGCAATAAAAAAAAGCAAGAAAGTGAAGAGGAGAAGCGAAGAGAGAAAATTGAGAACAGAAGTAAATATTAAAGATGAAGAGCATCAGAAAGAGATGTACATAAACAAAAGAACAAGGAACATAATCCCAATGAATGAATACAGGAATATGAAAGAAGAAGAAGCATAGAAATTGGAGCGAGTGAAAGAGAGATGACACCTTCAAACAAGGGATGAATATGGAGAAGGACAAGGGAGGGGAAACAGAAGCTAAGACAGACATGCCAAGCAAGGAAACGTAAACGTACCTACAAAGGGAGGAGGTGAGGGAGCAAAATCAGGAAGAAAACCAGACGTGAAGGGAGGGGGGGTGGAACCACACGGAGTAGGCGGGACGTCCAGGGTCAGCGAGCCGTCCAACCGGGAGAACATCACGAAACGGGGTGTACAATCTGTGAAAACATGAGGAGTACATCGGGAGAACGTATCAATAAAAAGCAGTAGAAAGTCTATATGATCAAATACATTAGGCAAGGAGGAAGTAGACCAGGGAAACTATAATGAAACAGGCCATCACAAAAAAAAAAAAAATAATGTTTACAAGACATTCAGGAACACAAAGTACAATTATTAAACTTGAATAACAGATAGAGGAAACAAAATTGGAGAAAGCATCATGCAGCTCAGGAGAGTCATGGAGGGAAGGAAGAGGAGGGACCAGATAAATCCATATCAGCTGCTCTGCAGGAGTTCAGGAAGCTCTGAAGTCGTACAGGAACTTCCTATGTCGTTGTTTTATTATTGTAGGTAACCTTAAAAAGACATGGGTGAAAAAGTCCGTATCTGGCACCAATGGAACGGATCAGACCAGATCAGACCGCATATCTAGGAAGGCTTTACGACGACTGGCCGTGGCTTTAGCATAGTCCTGTGCAAAACAAAAAGAGGACCCTGACCATGTGAGACGAGGAAATGCTCTGGCCGCTGACAAGACTTTTAGAAGGTCAGTGTATTCCAGAAAATACATAATTACACCCTCGGCCTCAACTTAGAGGAAGTAGATGAAGGAGCCCCGCCAAGTCTGTGTGCCCGCTGTATATTGAGCACAGTGTCCTCTGGCATGTGCAAAAGTTTAGGGAGAAAAGAATTTAAAAAAGCGATGGGGTCACTCCCCTCGCATCCTTCCACCAGGCCGTAGATACGTAGGTTATTACGCCTATTTCGGTTTTCAAGGTCCTCCACCTGCTTTTGAAGAGAGGAGATCTGTGAGTGCATATGAGAAACCTTGGTGTACGATTCCTGAAGAGAAGAGACACTTCGCTCCATCGATGTGACTCTAGCATCCATTAGTGCCCAATTGTCAGTTAGAACTTGTAACTTAGCATTGGTCTCCTCCATAAAGGGGCGAAGGGCTCTTATCTCCACCAACAACAGTTCCATAGATATGGACGAGATGGATTTAGGCGGCGAGGGGGGGGGGGTCCTTTTTTAGCTTCTTAGTGGTGGCCTTCCCTGAGGACTGCGCAGGCTGTTCCATCATGAACTGTGACTCGTGAGTAGGGGGCGGTTGAGAGGCTTCTAATTGAGCAAGCTCTGAAAACAACTTGGAGTTTGTAATAAAGTTGCGCTTCGAGGTTGTGCTAGCGGAATTCGTTGTAGTCCTGCCCATGAGGTGCTAACCACCCCTGAAAAGAATATCTAAGCAACACACCAAAAAGGACCTCTGCACACGTTGAGATATGCAAAAGCACAGCAGGAGGCCGAGAGGCAAGAATGAAATCCACCATTAATGAGATACATTGACCGGGACTGTAAAATCATATGTCAGGCGAGAAGATATTAGCAGCTGAGGTGAAAAACTATGTAAAACGGAGCGCAGAAAATTCACATCACACCACTGAAGGTAGAAACAGGATGCCAAGCCCCCATGAGGAGGAAAAAGAAAAAAGCACAGGCAGTATCAAGGAAAATCCAACTGTAGGTAATATTCTGAGAGAAAAATATCGGATTCCACAAAATGGCTGCCAGAACTGAAATAGGTGAAGGTGACTGCCAAAGATAGGGGAAAAGTCATGAAAGTTAGTAAAAGGCAGTAAAATGATGAAAATGTCCCACCTCATGCGAGGAGACAAAAGTGCCAGGCATTATTAAAAGTAGGCAGGCCTGAACCGGAGAGATGAGGAGCCAGAGATGTGCTGCGCGCGAAACACGCTTCAGGAGTTCAAAATGGCAGCCGCGGCCGGCATGGAGCCGCGACCGGACAAAACCTCCGGTTAAAAAGCAGAGAAAGCAGCCACAGGGAGCCTCGAAAGTAATCCTAAGGCATACCCAGAGCCTTCCGACGATCAAATCCTCCGTCTGCAAAGCTGGAAGAAGACGCAAACCGCCTTTTCAATCCGGCATTGACGGAGCGCTCACACCAGCGCCGCCATACTCGTCGGGCGCCAAGCCACGCCCCGTCAATAAATCTTAAATATAAGACTACATGATCTTGCCACCTGGGGTTGTTTAAAACGTGTGTCTCCTCAAAGTACGCCATAAATGTATTCGCGTACGAGGAGGCCGCAGGAAACCCCGTTCGTTGAAGATAATATTGTTGATTCCAGCAAAAATAACCATGATATAAGGAGAAGTGGAGTAATTCCATTAGGAATACTCCAAAATCCTTGTCAATCTCGGAATGTAATAGCCTCCATTCAACTGCTTCCAAGCCTTCATCATGAGCAATTGACGTATACAACACCACTACATCAATTGTGCAGTAGATAGTGGATTCATTTATGAGGTGACTCACATTATCCAGTTTTAATAGACAATCTGTCGTATCTTTCGTAGGTTCTCCACTTCTCCTATAGTGGTTGTAAATGGAAGTCTATGAACAGACCTATAGGTTCATGTAACAAACCGCATCCTGCCACGATGGGACCACATGGTGGATCTGTAGCATGCTTATGGATTTTCGGGAGCATGTAGATATGCGGTATTTGTGGAGTGGGTGTCTGCAAGTATTTCCTGGTGTTGGTGTTGATTAATCCATCTTCCTCTGCCTTAATCACCAAAGCATCCAATGTTTGTATGAACAAATGGGTCGGCTCAGTTTCTAATGGGATGAATGTATCTTCATCCTGAACATGCAGGTTCATAGAATGTAGTGTCCATCATAACAAGGACTCTCCCTTTATCAGCTGGTTGAAATGTTATGCTCAGATCTTGTCTAAGATCATTCAGAATGCGTGCTTCCTTCTTGGATAAGTTCGAGTGCTTAGGTTTCACATATCCGATTTTTTCCAAATCCTTTCTACCCAATGCCTCAAAATTGTCTTTTATGAGAAATCGGTGACATGAACTTGCTTTTAGGACGAAAAATTTCAGGTATATTTTCAGTATCTGCCTTTGGAATCGTGGAGAAGAACCATTTTAGACGCAATTTGCAGATAAACTTAAAGAGTGCGACTTCAGTCTCAAGGGCATCGGATGAATATGTAGGAACAAACGAGGTTCTTTTGTTTAACACGGACCTTCTGGGACCTGGGGACTCCGTAGGTAACACCAATCTTCTGGGACCTGGGAACTCCATAGGTAACACGGACCTTCTGGGACCTGGAGGACTCCATAGGTAACACGGACCTTCTGGGACCTGGGGGACTCGGTAGGTAACACAGACATTCTGGGACCTGGAGGACTCCATAGGTAACACAGACCTTATGGGACCGGGAGGACTCCATAGGTAACACATTCCTTCTGGGACCTGGAGGACTCTATAGGTAACACTGATCTTCTGGGACCTGGAATACTCTATAGGTAACACAGACCTTCTGGGACCTGGGGGATCGGTAGGTAACACAGACATTCTGGGACCTGGAGGACTCCATAGGTAACACAGACCTTCTGGGACCTGGAGGACTCTATAGGTAACACTGATCTTCTGGGACCTGGAATACTCTATAGGTAACACAGACCTTCTGGGACCTGGGGGACTCGGTAGGTAACACAGACATTCTGGGACCTGGAGGACTCCATAGGTAACACAGACCTTCTGGGACCTGGAGGACTCCATAGGTAACACATACCTTCTGGGACCTGGAGGACTCTATAGGTAACACTGATTTTCTGGGACCTGGAGGACTCTATAGGTAACACAGATCTTCTGGGACCTGGAGGTGTCCATGTGATCCAACTGGTGCCGGGTGCACAGGCAGGAGGAGAACCAGTGAAGTGTTCATGAAAGTGTGAAAGGACCACTCCTGCCCCTCTCTGTCCTCAGATGCACCCACAGTGCTGTTTGTGAAGCAGCACTGTGCACCATTATCACAATGTTCACTTTTGCAAATTGATATTTGTGTAAACCTAGATTGAAAATTGCTCCTTTGGAGGGAGCCCAAACGCCTCCTTGAACAGGAAATGGAAACAGCTAATCAGCTGTGGAAGCAGAGTATCCCTCGCAGTGAGCTCAGCATCCAAATACTTGGCTTGAAAGAAGCAAATGATGGCTTTCTGTGTTTGTTTATGTACACGGGAAGGCGCACAGGTGTACACAGCCAACGTACAATTACACTGATCCTGTGAGGCCAGGCGCATGTCTGTGAAGACAGGCACCAGACCGAGCAAAGTACAGGTCTCACAGACACAACACAGGCGGCAAGGCTGGGGCGGGGCCCTGAAGAGCAGGGTGGCCCTTCGTGTTGTGTCTGGGGCCAGGCATTCACGACCTTTGATCTCTACCGTATCTTTAGAGTAAATGTGCACTTGCTGTCTCCTTCACAGTCACACCACCCTCATCCCCGCCTCCCCTCTGTTGTTGGAGAGCTTTCACTGCATGTATCAGTGTCATATGCAGGCTGCCAGTTTATATGCTTACTGTGTTTCATATAGCGCCGCATGGGTTCAAATCGCTGCTTCGATGTTATTGCCCCATACATTTGGATATAACCTTGATTATCTACATTGATAGCTTGAATATTTGTATACAGTGCTTGTCCACAGTCTTTCGGCTTCGCGGAGCTACAGTTAGTAGGTGCCGCTTCAGTGTTACTCCAGTCAGTGATTGATTGACCTTGGAAGGATAAACCTCGCACCTCTTCCCCCATGCTCACTTTCAGGCTTTCGGTTGCACATGACCCCTGCAGCCCACCCATCACCCCACTGAGCTACCTGGCGGCCTTTTCACACCGGCTTCTTGTTTTCATCTGGATGCAGAGGTTTAAACTTTACCAATTGCGGAAGACGATACTTCCCACGCGGCTGTTGAAAGGGGAGCTTTTAGTATGCGCACACGGATCAGAATCGCTTCCGGGGTAACATATACGTAGGTGCTTAAGACGATCATGAGGGCCATCATGGACGGGAGCAGTGAGAGATAGAAGAGGGGCAGGCGGACCGAGGGAGAGGGAGGGGAGTGTAAAAGGGAGAGATGGGAGCGGCGAGGGATAGAAGATGGACAGGCTGAGGAAGGAGTGTGAAAGGGAGGAAGCAGGTGAGTTGAAAGCGCAACCGAGGGGCAGAGAGGCCAGTAGACATCAGTAGTGCAGCAGGTGCAGTGAAACCGGAGTCCACCATGTGAGGAGGCCACCGCACCTTCATTAGGCCTGTATTTTGTTTATTACAGACCAGGGGTAGAAGAGGAGGGACAAAGGACCTAGTTTACTCCCATCTCCCATGACACTCAGACTACATCACTGAACCCATATCATTCTATTAAAATCATATGGAATTATAACTTTTTTCAATGTACATTTTTTACTGCTATGATATTCTTTATATTTTTGTGGATAATACTTGCAATGAAAAAAAATACATTATCCATTGGGCAAGCTCGCCAAGTCCTGGAGTACTGGTGTTGTCAATGTTTTTTTTAGTCTTGAGGCAAACAATGTTTGCTTCTCCAGACAGCTTGCAAATGTACACCACATTCAAATCTAAGAAACAAGTTACTTACCTGTAACTTTAGTTCTCCAGTATTGGTAACTTTCATAGATTCCCATTGCTTGTATCATTCCCCGTCGTCGGAATGGGAGCCTCGGTATTAATATATATATATATATATACCTAGGTAAATACACCCTAATAGGTGTAAAAAAGTAAAAAATTAGGCCTAGGCCTCATTATATCTTGTAGCCTATTGGCGTCATTATGTAAAAAAACCCAAAAGCCACCTTAGCAACCAATCAGATCAGCCTCACCCTGTGGAACCTTCCTGAGAAAGCTCAGAGCCTCAGATTTTCGTAGCCGTTGCTTTGCCACATCATCACCTAGCCCTAAAGTGAGCTTTCCCAGGGGAGGCGGGTGGGCGCATGGGAATCTATGAAAGTTACCAATACTGGAGAACTAAAGTTACAGGTAAGTAACTTGTTTCTTACTCCAGTATTGGAACTTTCATAGATTCCCATTGCTTGTATCAGAGTAGATAGCAGTTAGCATACCTCAAACATGTTGTGCACAGTTACAGAATCATTACAAACCAATGATATCACAGATTATAACAACCATAAAGCAGTAACCAAAGCATAATAAACGAAATGTTTGAAAAAACAGGAGGAGGGAAGAGAGGAAAGCTCACCTCTTATTGGAAGAGATTTCTCAGGACTGCCTGTCCAACAGCCGAATCCTCCTTTGCAGCCGCCTCCAGGCAGTAGTGCCTCGTGAATGAGTGAGTACTGCTCCAGGTGGCCGCTCTGCAAATATCCTTTATGGAAACCCCAGCAAACAGCGCTGTTGATGCTGAGATTGATCTTGTGGAATGCGCCTTCACCTGTCCTTGTAAAGGCTTGCCTGCCGCCTGGTGGCAGAAACGGATCGCACTTGTTATCCATCTACAAATCCCTTGCCTTGACAAAGGAAATCCTTTCCTTGGGGCTCCGAAAGCCACAAACAGCTGGGGTGTTTTTCGAAATCCCGCTGTGCGTTGCAGATAGAATTTCAAACATCTCTGCACGTCCAGAGAATGAAGTGTCCTCTCAGCCTGGGTTGAAGGTCGAGGACAAAAAGATTTCAAAACCACTGGTTCATTAAGATGAAAGTCTGTCGGTACCTTCGGAATGAACTTGGGGTTCAATCGTAGGATCAATGTATCGTTCTTGAACTGCAAGAAAGGTTCTTTGATAGTTAAAGCCTGAAGCTCTCCTACTCTCCTTGCAGAGGTAAGTGCCAAGAGAAGCGCCACTTTCCATGATAGGAACTTTAGGTCCGCCTTATGTATTGGCTCAAATGGCGATCTCATCAGTTAAGCCAGGACCACATTCAAGTGCCACACCGGAGGTGGGGGCCTAACTGGCGGAAAGACTCTAAACAGTCCTTTCAGGAATTGTTTTATTACTCTTGCTGATAATAGAGAAGGGCCCGATCTCGTTCTTCTATACCTGGAAATAGCTGCCAAGTGGACCTTGATGGAAGCATGAGCCAGGCCTGCCTGTGCCAAAGATAGAATGTATGGCAAGAGTTGATGTGGAGCTGAAGAGAATGGATGTACTTTCTCTCTCTGGCACCACAAAGAGAACCTCTTCCATTTCGCTCTATATGTCTTATTAGTGCTAGGAGCTCGTGGCTGCGCCAAGATGTTCCTGCATTCTTCTGAGATGTCTAAATCCTTAAACTCCCTGTATTCAGGAGCCAAGCTGTTAATTGAAGCGAGCTCGGGTTCGGGTGGAGAACCTGGCCGTTGTACATTGACAGAAGTGTCTGGTTGGGTTGCAGATGAATGGGCTCTTTCTCCGATAGAAGAAGCAACTCCGTGTACCAAAACTGGCAAGCCCAGTCAGGTGCTATCAGTATCATCCTGCACCTGTCCATCTTGAGCTTCTGGAGGACTTGAGGAATCAGGGGAAATGGTGGAAAGGCGTAAACAAACGCGCCTGACCAAGACATCGAAAGGGCATTCCCCAGTGACCCTCGATGGTGTTCCCTGCTTGCATAACACCGGCATTTCTTGTTCCCTGGTGTTGCAAACAGGTCGATCGCTGGGGTTACCCAACGGAAGAAGATGTCCTTGACCACTGTGCTGTCCAATTCCCACTCGTGCGAGACTGCTCTCAGGCGGCTTAGTGTATCCGCCTTCGTGTTGCATACTCCTGGAAGGTGTTCTGCCACAAGCGTGATGTTCTGCGATATCGCCCATTCCCACAGCATCTGGGCTTCCTGTGAAAGCAGTGGCGATCTTGTGCCTCCCTGCTTGTTGACGTAATGCATTGCGGTGGTGTTGTCCATCCGCACCAGGATTGCCGAATTTGCAATCCTTGGAAGGAAAGCCAACATCGCCAATCGAATAGCCCTTAGCTCCAGAACGTTGATATGTAAACGACGTTCTCCCGGAGTCCAGTGACCACTGACTTGGAGGTCTTGCATGACCGCTCCCCAACCTTGAAGGGAAGCGTCCGTGGTAATGACGTGAGGAGCCGGTGCAGCCCTGAAACTGAGTCCCACTGTGAGGTGCGATCTTTTCATCCACCATGAAACCGACCGTTTCATCTGCTGGGTAACCGTCACCCTGTCGTCGAACGACCCTTCCACTTGTCTCCACTGAAGGTCCAGTTCCTCCTGCAAGGGGCGCATTCGCAGCCTGCAGTGCGGAATCAATTGAATACAGGATGAAATCGACCCTAGAAGAGATTTGTACATCCTGACTGTTATCCAACTTTTCTTCTGCAAACGAGCGGCTGAAGACATGAGTTTCATCTGTCTCTCTTCCGATGGGAAGGCTTTGCACACCTGCGTTTCGAGTATCGCTCCCAAGAACTTCACCGTACCTGCCGGTTGAAGAACCGATTTTTCCTTGTTGAGCTGTAAACCCAGATGAATAAAGAGGTTTAAGCACCTGTTCACTGCCTTTGATGCCTCTTGTAAGCTTGGAGCCTTCAGCAGCCAGTCGTCTAAGTACGGGAATACTTCCAGCGACTGTCTTCTCAGAAATGCTGCTACCGGGGCCAGCACTTTTGTGAATATCCGAGGAGCGGATTTTAATCCAAATGGGAGCACCATGAACTGGAAGTGACTCTTGCCTACTGTAAAGCGAAGGAAACGTCTGTGAGCTGGATGGATCGGGATATGAAAATAGGCATCTTCTAGGTCTAATGTTGTCATGAAGTCGCCTGGGTTCAAGAGGCGCAATATGTCCTGGAGTGAAATCATCCGAAACGACAGCTTCATGAGATAAGTGTTGAGCTCCCTTAAGTCCAGGATCGGACGCCACTTTTGTTTCGTTTTGCGGATCAGAAAAAATCTTGAATAGAAACCTTCTCCTCTTTGTGATAGGGGAACGCGTTGGATCGCCCCCTTCTGAAGCATTTGTTGAACTTCCTTTTGTAGAAGGTTTAGATGTTTTGAAGTAGTGGCGTGGGGAGCTCTTGTAGGTGGAAATTCCTGGAATTCTAGTGTATGCCCATTTCGGATGATGTTCAATACCCACTGATCCGATGTTATCTCTTCCCAGCTGCTCAGATGTTGTGATATCCTGCCGCCCACTGGAGATCCCAGAAGCGGAGGAACAGTTGGCAGAGTCAGGAGGCCGCTATTGACGCTTGCCAGCGTCTTTGCCCTGACGCCCCTGTCGTCCACGAGCGTTCTGACGAGAGAAAGACTGGGATTGTGATTGTCGCTGATAATACTGATTGCCGTACTGAGGTCTGTACGACTGCGACTGCTGCGAGTATCGTTGCTGCTGATAGCCTCCTCTTGGTGAAGTGAAGCCTCTTCCTCTTGCTCCACGGAACGGTGTTCTTCTATATTGTAGGTTTCCCAGAGCCCTTGCTGTCTCTGTGTCTTTCTTTATACCCTGTAGGGTCTCATCGACATGCTTCCCAAATAACATGTCCCCATCAAAGGGCAAGTCCAAAATCCTATTCTGGACCTCTGGCCGGAAGTAAGTCGCTCGCAGCCACCCTTGTCGCCGAAGAACCGCCGCGCTGCCCAGAGCACGGAAAGAAATGGTGGCGATGTCCATCGCGCAGTCAATCATTTCCGAAGAAGAACGTTGCCCTTCTTCTAGAAGTTTCTGTGCTTCAGCTTTAGGGTCATCCGCTAGAAGATCCACATAGTGTGCCACATCAGTCCACATCTGGCGGTCGTATCTTGCTAGGATCGCCAAGGCATTCGCCGCTCTGACCAATAAGCTAGCCATCGACGAAAAACGCTTCCCCGCGTTGTCTAGCCTTCTACCCTCCTTGTCTGGTGGAGTTGTGAGGGTGGCCGAAGGATTCCGTGATTTCTTCTGCGCCGCCTGCGATATGACCGAGTCTGGTCTAGGTTGTCCAATCAAGCAGGCGGGGCTGTCATCAGGAGCTTTATATTTTTTCTCCAAGCGCGGAAGAGTTGGAATGACCGTCGCTGGGGACTGCATCACCTTCTTTCCTTCCTCCCATATGTGTTCTACAATGGGAATCGAACGCACCGCCTTACGGTATGCCTCTTTAAAATCGTACAAGAAACAATCCGTAGATGTTGTAGGCATTGCTAGCTTAAAGCGTGTTGTGGCTCTTTCCATCAAACTGAAGAAACCTCCCACATCAGCCGGAGGCGAATCGACCGGGTCTGGCACTGGTGAAGCCGGATCCGGAGCTACATACTGGTTCCATTCGTTATCAGGGTCTTGATCCTGGTTCTCCCCTGTTTCATCCTCATCCGAGGTATCTACTTGGACTTGCGTCTGCCGAGGATATTCCCTCTCATGTTCCTCCTGTGCAGTCGGTACTGACTGAGCTGCCACCACCTGCGGTTGAACCTGCGCTTGACCTTCCACTGGTCGCGACCCTTGTCGGCTCCTATACTCCTCCAGCATTGCTCTTAAGTCTGTCAAAAGACTTATAGGCATCGTCACCATGCCCTGCTGTGGTTGGGTTTCCTGGTATGCGACCTGTTTTTGTGGTCGCTGCTCCTGCCGATAATAATACTCCTCATCTAGGTCCGAATCATGGTATTTTAGATTCAACTGAGATGGACTGTATGCATCCCCATACATCTCATTCTCCTCCTCCGAGTAATCCTCTTCGTCCAACAAAAGGGCTGGAGGTAATGATGGCACCTTTCTAGGTGAAGTCATATCTGGAGTTATTCTCTTCCTGATGCTTTCTGTAGCACCTGCAGTCGACGGCTTTAAAAACGAATCCACCATCTCCTTATTTTGAATCGTCGTCGACGGGACCGCCGACGAGAGTCCCTTCACCATCGACGGGATCGTCGACGGAACAGTCATCGTCGACAGGCTCGTCATTGTCGACGGGATCGTCGACGGAACTGTCATCGTCGACGGGCTCGTCGTCGTCGACGCGATCGTCGCCGTAGAGATTGCCACCGTCGACGGAATAGTCATCGTCGACGGGATGGTCCTCGTCGACGAGGTGGTAACCGTCGACGTGGTTATCGTCGTCGACGCTGTCTTCGATCCAGTCTTCGTCGACGGCATTGACGTCGAAGTCTTCGTCGACGCTCTCGCCGTCGTCGTCCTCGTCGTCGCTGGATGGCTCGTCGACGACTGAGGAGACAAATTCACCACAGAGGCTTTAGAGCTTTTCTTGCCCACTGTAGAGGCCTCTACAGTCGGTTTTTTGAAGGACTTGGCTACCTTTTCCTGATGTGAAGGCCCCGCCGAGCTCTCATCCAGTTTAGCCTTTTGCACCTGTGGTGCTTGCCTTTCCCTCTCCTTTACACACACGTGAGGAGATTCGTTAGGCCCTGGCTTGCCAGACCTATCAGAGGTCCCACGCATAGCCTTTGAGGGGGGTTCAGTTGAAACCTCCACAGACGATCCACCCCTCTTCAACGATGTCTTAGAAGATGATGATCTGGCATCTTCCTCATCACTAGAAACCACTACCTCCTTTCTTTCCAACTTCCTGAGCCACAGAAGTAGCCTTCTTTCACGATCACGGAGGGTTTTCACTGACATCCTCCTGCATATACTACACCCCTCTGTCTTATGGTCAGGGTATAAACAGTATATACAGTCATTATGTTGATCTTCCATATAAAGTCGTTTTTTGCCACAAGTGGCACAAGCCCTGAAAAGGCTCTTCTTTTCCTTATCAGCCATGCTAAAGCTGAAAGAAATCCTGTCAGAAAACTGTTTAAATAGTACCTCAAGTAGAAGTTAGAGCAGAGCTCTAAGGAGACTCCCTGTCACCAACGATGCGGTAGAAAATCTGAGGCTCTGAGCTTTCTCAGGAAGGTTCCACAGGGTGAGGCTGATCTGATTGGTTGCTAAGGTGGCTTTTGGTTTTTTTACATAATGACGCCAATAGGCTACAAGATATAATGAGGCCTAGGCCTAATTTTTTACTTTTTTACACCTATTAGGGTGTATTTACCTAGGTATATATATATATATATATATTATTACCGAGGCTCCCATTCCGACGACGGGGAATGATACAAGCAATGGGAATCTATGAAAGTTCCAATACTGGAGTAAATATTCAGTTGTGAATTAAAGCACATTGAATAATTGAGGGGTTTAACAATCCCTGTGACCTCTCACACCTACACCATCCCAGTGCATTTTACTCCCAGAAATAAATAATGTTAACTGGTAGTCATCAGCTCTACCGAGAACCTGCACTTCTTTAATTTGAAAGGGAGAGCATCTGCACTTCACAGTACTCCAGCAATGCATGTAATGGGGAAGTACTGGCACTTCTCAGCACTGCTTCAATGCATGTAATGGGGAGTACTGGCACTTCTCAGCACTACTGCAATGCATGTAATGGGGGAGTACTGGCACTTCTCAGCACTGCTGCAATGCATGTAATGGGGGAGTACTGGCACTTCTCAGCACTGCTGCAATGCATGTAATGGGGGAGTACCAGCCCTTCTCAGCACTGCTGCAATGCATTTAATGGGGGAGTACCAGCACTACTCAGCATTGCTGCAATGCATGTAATGGGGGAGTACCAGCACTTCTCAGCACCGCTGCAATGCATGTAATGGGGGAGTACCAGCCCTTCTCAGCACTGCTGCAATGCATTTAACAGGAAGTTCTGCAGGGCTCAGTCCCTCATTCTCTCTCTTTACACAAGCCACATTCCAGAAAAGTTTGCCTGTCGTCCTGAGGTTGTGTTAACATCAAGATGGCAGGCAACCCAGGCGCAGGATTACAGGCAACATTTAGAGGCAAAATCCAGCCAATAACTGGCCTGTGGTTCGGGATCCTCACACAATGCAAGATTTCTCGCGCTGCTAATCTGACTGTGCCCTTAAGGAAAATCGGAGAATGTGGTGAGGCTAAGAGAGGACCAAGTGGTCACCCCCTCAAGTCGTGGTGGGGGTCAAGGGGGGGGGAGGTTAAAGGGCACTCAATGTCACTGCAATCCTGGTAGTTGGGTGAATACTATCAGTGCTGGTGACGTAATGTGAAATGATGCTCCGCCCTCTGTAGCATGTAAAGAGTGACCCCTTAGCCACCCATATTTCACAAATATTCGAAGACCTTGGACTAAATAGGCCCCTCTGAAAGATGTCCACCCTGCTCTTCAGGGGCTATGGGGGCCTCACTTGCCTCCAGTTCTGATAATCTCTACAGAAAACACCACAATGCTGTCTTGCACAGGAGGGTCATCCAGGTTACTCTTCTTTTTATTTCAAAATATTCTTAACCCACTGGATTTGAAACACTATAAACGCAATTCACCGAAATGCATGGGGTAGGGAAGTGACATCACACACCCTATGACTTCCACTTTCACTGACACACACATACACACACAAATTCACAGATATACAGACTTTCACTGGCAAGCACACACACAACATGCATTTAAAAGCATGTTTTACTTACCTCAGCAGCCATGTAAGGGCACATTCCTTAATGTACTCCATTTTTATTACACCATTAGTTAATTATATATTCCATTATTCACTATTAGTAATAGAAAAGTGACAGAAAATTTAGAGAGTGGAGCCCCAGATGCCACTGTGTTCCTGAAGCTGAATTTGCCTACTCTGAGGCCAGGGGTCGCAAAGGCAGTGCTAGGGGTAGTAAAGGGCAAGCCATGGGTCGCAGATGAGACCTATACCAACCCCTACATGATGTCTATAGCGCTCCGAAGTACATGCACAGTGCTAAACAAGCATCTAAATAAATGAACACAAATAAACCCATTGAACCCTGCTTGTCACAGAGGATATGATGCATAGTTAGTTTGGAAAGTACTTCACAGGCACTGGAAGTAGGGGTGCAACAGTTCTGCAGTACCCCCAAAATAACCATGCTGGTGTTCAGGTGAATGTTTAACAATGGTGCCTTTACATTTTGGTTTTAACTAGTCACTTTTGCTATGCTTTCAAAGACACAGGTCAAATGCCAGTCTAGTCTTCTGATAAATTGCTGCTTATTCTTTTAACATGGAGACTGGTATTTACGTTTCTTTCTCTGACTGCAAGTTTTATTTTTATTTTTTTTAAACTTTCTTTATTGCAATTTTTCTTAGCATATTTTGCACATGGAACAGGTACATCACATGGACCACCCCATACAATAAGTAATATATTCCCCCGTCCGGGGTTACCGAACCACTATGGGAGGTCTCTGAGGCGCCTGTTGAACCAATCAATCAGTGAAAGCATCATGAATCACGTTATTATTGTTTATAACTTGTAAACAAACACCACCCCCTCTAAACCCGCCTCCCCCCTCTGACTGCAAGTTAAAGGATTTTGTACAGCAAACTATGTGACAGTCTTACTGGAGGTACAAAGAGTGTGAAATTAAAGGCTCTTTTTTCCAATGCCCAGCAAAATGTAAATGAACTGCAAGAAAATGTCAATGTATATCAGCAGTTACGAAAGCACAAATGAAGCATATTTTGCTATGTTGACCTGTGATGGAAGCAAAGATTTTAATAGGATCAAAAACACTTTTTCAAGATACCCACACATTTTCGTCGGTGCGCTATATGGTTTTATCGGTAAAACTGCATGTCAGCCGAAAAAACTGTTGCCATTTCAAACGAAAATGTGCTGTCTGCAAATGAGAGAGTGCTATCACACCATGCTTTAGTTATAGATTTGCCGCAGTGTACTCAAAAATTTAACACTGGCTATATGCCACACCTATACCACTGATCTGCTGAGTGGGCGTGGCTCATTTGCTGTACTTGTTCCTTGGGTGACACTTGGATTTTTCACAGTCCCTATGCCTTCAGTGATGTAGCTTTGATGGCAGCACCCCCACCTCCACCCCCACCCTCCTTCACCCATCAGCTCTGAAAATTGTTCCAGCACCACTGGAGCACTTTCAGGCCTTGTAACTAAAAGTTATTGTATGCTTTTCTCTGACAAAGAACATATTGTTGTGTAACACACTCTCTCACACCCTAAACAAAGAAACAACGAGCTAGAGAAACAAAAAGGTGTAATTTTGCAAATGGAGCAAAGGGAACATGTTCTGGAAGCAGACAGAGCCTTTTCCTCATAAGTCATTGGAGCTTCGTTTCTCATTAGGCTGGAGCCAGGGCCCGCCTTCCTGATCCAAACATTAATTGCAAGAGAGACATCAGGGCTGTGAGTGTGATGGAGAGCATCATCAGAGACCCTCCTGCCCAGTTAATGAGTCTACTATTTTACTTACAACTCTTCCAAATTAATGTGTTAATTAAGAAATTATTGCAGAAGATAAAATGCCAAAACAATACGAGAAATTACTGAAACGTGAGAGAAATTATGCAATACTAATGAGTTACTTGGACTGTACTCCAGGGTTACTCTGGAGGGCCTCTGCCTAATCTGTACTACTTGAGAGGAGCGCTCACTATACAAGTTATGTGTGTAATCTGCAGGTTCACAACATGGAAGGGTCTTTTGGCGTTTTATCCTTCTGAGGTCAATAAACTGGCGTAATGCTATGGTAGCTTGGTGAGATCATCGCTTGCGGGTGACATCTGCAATGTCATCTCAGGCTTCCATTCTTCTGAGGTTGTTAAATTGAGTAGCATTACATTTAAACGGGGTCAGAGTAACAATTGTTATTTAGTGTAATAACACATGACATAAGTGCATAAGAAAACATGTGATTAATATTTACTTATGTGACAATGGACATTAGGTTGATTCTGGGTGTTATATAAGTGTTCAATGTGTTTCATTTATTTGGGTGATTTTGAGAGTCTGATTGGCTCGTCCAACAGTCAATCACAGATTGTTGGGTGTAGCCCAAGCTGGTCTCCGTCCCATTCACCAGTGTTAAGACCTATAAAGAGACAGGATTGGGAACAGTTTCCTCTTGCCTGGCCTGAAGATAATTTCACTAGGAGAGCCAGGAGCACAGGTGAAGTGATGAACACAAACAAGGGGACACAGGTGCAGAGCCCAACAGAGGCTTTCAAACATCAACAGGGACAAGCACCTGGCCAGGCCCTGGGTGAGGTTTTGATAGACTGCGGGTTCCTTGAATTCTGCAGCAGGTCCTCAGATCACCAGATCCTCGAATCCTGCAGCCTATCCTTGTATACGGGATCCTCGAATCCTACAGTAGACCACTCCCCAATCCCCCCATTTTAGACCGTAAGTTAAGTTTGTTTGACTTTAAATGCCAGGCTTTCTCTTTTTGATGTTGTTTGCTAACACAGTGTGCCCCTAACTGGGTCCACATTAAAGTGGCTTAAGTCCATGGAGTGTGCCAGCCCCAACTACGATCAAAGAGCAGGTGGGCATGCGACCCAAATCACGCACTCCAACCTGCAAACCTAGTGTGACACCTCTGGGCGAGGACACACATACTCGGCTCCCTTCAAGGGCCTTCCTGTTATTTGCAGACGGGACCCTGGGGCAACCCCATGCCGTTTGCACAAAGGGTTCATGGTGTCTGCCCGTGGGGGGAAGACCTGGGTATTGTGCCATTCCTGCAGGGCAGGGCCCTGTATCCACACATCCGCAGAGCCCAGAACAACGCAAGGAGGCTTTTCATTATTGTAGCTTGTACCCTGGGTGGTCGGTCAGGTCTTTCCTCTTTTCTGACTGTGGTAGGTATTTCCTTCAGATGATCCGTCAAACCAGGCAAGCCTCATGGACATGGAGGTAATTTAGGGATACCAGGGGCCAGGTGTGCAACACTCATTGGGCTCACCGGGCTTCAGCAACCCCGTTGTGTGTCTGTCAGCCCGGGCTGAGACAGCTTCGCATGTTGGTGATCGTCTAATTGCAGCCACAGCTGACTACTTCACAGGTCTTTAAAATATCATTTATTTGTAAATGAGGCTTATGTTGTGTTTTCACCCCTTCTTACAGCCACTCTGCCTATGAAATTTGTCTCTAGTTGCCCGCCTGCCAGGGGCAGCCAAGGCCCTTGCAGGTAAGAGCAGTGCAGCGGTGGGGTTGGGGGGGAGGGAGGGGAAGGTGGGATGGGGTGGGGTGGGGGATTTATACTGACGAGGGGAGATTAATTATTTATTTAATTTTCCCTCGTCATCATCCGTCAAAATAACCCCCACATGGCCCCACCGCTCTTATCTGCACAGGCCGCTGCTGACCAGGGGTTGTAGCTGCGACTCCTGGCTTACCTATTGAGACTCCTAGCACTGCCTTGGTAAACACTGCCTCAGAGGAGGGTAAGTCAGTGCCAAAAACATAGGAGCAGTTTCCTCTCATGGAACATGCCCTCTTCTCGTTTTCAGCCTATTCTTTTTATTAGTCTACTAGTGAAATTCCATCATAGATAAGAAACAGTATAAAGAGCCCATCACTTGACCACTTGTCAGGAAAAGTCCTACACCCCAAATTATCACAAAAAATACTTCCCGGAGACGACCTTGACTGCCAGAGATGCTGCTGTATCGCAATTTCTACTGAAAGCTGATATTGAGCCGCTAACACCGGGAGGAGAGGAGCCAATGCAACCCTTCAGGGGGAACAAGGTCTCCCTGAATTTTGACAACAACAGCACTATGCTGTATACAAGTATGCAGTGGGCCAATTGTCCGTAAGAAAAGCTAGATGCAAGTTATACTACTCCATACTCTTTCAGCATAGAAGATAGAAGTAGGTTTTAGGTTTTCTAGATAACGTTTTAACCATGGTAGAAATGTTCATTTTATTCTTGTTGTTCTCAACATGCATTTGTGCAGTTTTAATTCTGTGTGGTTGTTTTAAATATGCTAAGCAACAGAGTGCACCTGTTGAAATAAATACGCTTTTTAGTTAAAATATCTTTTAATTAGTGCAGTTTGCGTGTGTGGTATTGAGAAGAACTAAAAAGGTTTGTTTCCAATCACCACGGTGTCCCTGCATCCCTGTTTAGGGACTGTTAGTAACCCAAAAGCATTGACACCACTTCAACTATGTACTGTGTGGGGTTCTGCACGGCTACAAAAACTAAGTTCATTCATGCCACCCGTGGTTGTGAAAACAAGTCTTCTAGAGCTAAGCCAAAGACTCAGTTTATGCAACAGTACCTTCTTCATAAAAACATCTATTTTATTGTCCTCACTGCAGTTGACCTAATTCATCATAAACCTGTGACTGATTTTGCCTACTGGTTGTACATGAAGCGGACAGGAGTTCCTCTAAGCAGAATCTTAGCTTTCTTTGATTCTCCACTTCCCATTTTCCTAACATACCATCACTCTCACCATGGTAAAGGATTCATCTCTACTGTCACTTTTCACTCCAGCTTTGCCTAGAGGAGGTGAGTAGATAAGGTTTGTGATAAGAGGTAAAGGAGGAGTCTGACAGTTCTTTCTGACATCTCAATCAAGGAGGGAGGATGCAAAGTGTATTTAAGATATGGCTCATTCCTGTCCTCTACCTCCGCTGGCGCACAATTAGCACCCTAGCACCAATACAGGCAACCTTGCGTCATGGTGCAAGGGTGTCGGACGGTACTGTAGACAGGATTGTTTTTGAGCAGGATGGAACACCTTCCGGTGCGAAAATAATCCTGTGAGGCAGGCATTCTGCAGCACACACAGAAAGAGGAGACAACGAGGAGAAATAAAGATATTTCTTCTTGTTACTTCTCCCCTCATGAGGCGCAGTATTTTGACGCATTCTCTCTTTGTACCACTAATGGTAAATCTGGGAACACGCCAAAATGCATGCATGGGAACACCCATGCTCCAACCATGGAATGCCTCCCTGGGGTAGAGTAACGCAAGGCAGTGACATGGGCCTCACATTACTCCAGAATTATCAAGCCATGCAGGACTTTGCAAGGTGGCCTTACGTGGCTTGATAAACCTTAATGAATCTGGCCCTTCATGTTTAATCAATATACAGAAAACAGACTCATATTTTACAAATTCATATCACCTACAACCGACTGACCTGATTGGCAAGCCGGGGGCTGACTCCCCCTCCACCCAAGTCCCCCTCAGATCTATGTCTAAACTGTGGCACCTGGGTTGTGAAGAGGAGGTCCAGTTCATCTCCAGTCAGTGCTCCTTGGTCAAGTCATAGCAGTTCTCAGTCAATGCACAAAGGTCTGTTAAAGAAAACTGTGTCTCACGTTTAGAACAAATCTGTAAAGTGTGCTATGCAAATTACGAATAATATGCAAATCACAGAGTGCACCGGCAATGAAATACAACTAATCGGTAAGTTGAGATGAGCTCCATGATCAAGGGCAAGATACAAATCTTAACTTTGTTACAGACAGTCACTAGTATCAATCACTTAAATAAATATTTGCCAAGAATACAAGCAGATTCACAAGAGCTAGTAAGGAAGCATGGTAGTTACAGGTCAATATTGTCAAGCATCCAAATATAACATTTCTGAAAATATACCTTCATAGAGTTTTGAGAGGGCGATCACAGCGCTTTGCTAACATAATGTTTGACTTCTGATCACGCTAGGGGCTATTTCCAGCTACTGCGTGCAACTTATTTGATTTTAAAAACGACGAATTTTAAATTGCTCTAATTTTCATACTGTTTGCACTCAGCATACCTGGCATACTTGGCACTCACTTGCCACTATTTTCGCTTTGTTCCTGACGTTCCCAGCCGATTTTAGGGCTGTAGATCGAGTGCTAGTGACAACATCATTTACGGCGGCCATCTTGAGTGAGGGGGCGAGAGCGGTGAGAGTGCTCTAGTGTCCGGTATTTAAGGAGCCCCTAGGAAGCAGGCGCGAGATCACAGCGCTTTGCTAACATAATGTTTGACTTCTGATCACGCTAGGGGCTATTTCCAGCTACTGCGTGCAACTTATTTGATTTTAAAAACGACGAATTTTAAATTGCTCTAATTTTCATACTGTTTGCACTCAGCATACCTGGCATACTTGGCACTCACTTGCCACTATTTTCGCGTTGTTCTTGACCTTACCAGACGATTTTAGGGCTGTAGATCGAGGGCTAGTGACAACATCATTTACGGCGGCCATCTTGAGTGAGGGGGCGAGAGCGGTGAGAGCGCTCTAGTGTCCGGTATTTAAGGAGCCCCTAGGAAGCAGGCGCGAGATGACAGCGCTTTGCTAACATAATCTTTGACTTCTGATCACGCTAGGGGCTATTTCCAGCTACTGCGTGCAACTTATTTGATTTTAAAAACGACGAATTTTAAATTGCTCTAATTTTCATACTGCTTGCACTAAGCATACCTGGCATACTTGGCACTCACTTGCCACTATTTTCGCTTTGTTCCTGACGTTCCCAGCCGATTTTACGGCTGTAGATCGAGGGTTAGTGACAACATCATTTACGGCGGCCATCTTGAGTAAGGGGGCGAGAGCGGTGAGAGCGCTCTAGTGTCCGGTATTTAAGGAAACAGTCTATCTCTGCGCTAGCGGTCGCGTTTGCGGAAGCGCCTCCTCTGCGCCGGAGTCACGCCAGAGTCAGCCCGTCTGCTCCCGTCCGCGCCTCGGACGTGCCTCAGGGCTATGGCACCACCATATGGTTTGGTCCCCGACCTTCCACAGGTACCTATAGCCGATGTAGCAATACATTCCATAGAATCCCCCTACATGCAATATACGTCTGTCGATTTGAAGGCTCTACAACCGGCAACAAAACCCTCCTGCAGGTTGCTAAAATTGGGGTGGGAGAAGGATTCCTGTCAAACCTGTCAATTACACATTGACCCTGTAGGGATCAAATCCACGCTGTCTGATTCCATCAAGAACCCCTCAAAATCAAAGACAAAATCCTTTTCCTTTTTTAGCCTCAACTGTCGCTCTTTACCAATGCATAAAGTAGACATTTTTAACCTGCTCTTAGATGAAGCACCCGACGCATTGTTTATTACTGAAACCTGGCTCAAAGAAAGTTCGGGTCCAGACATAGCTATGGCACTTCCGGACTCCTACGCTATCACTAGACTTGACAGGGAAAAGATACCTGGCGGAGGGGGGAACATCACTTACAACGCATTTTTTACAACGCACTACCATTACATCGCAACCATTACAACGCATACCGTTACAACGCATTGCGCTGGGGGGTGCTCTAGGATAGGGAATATATTTAATTTACTATCCAACACCTTCCCTGCTATCCACGGGGACTGGAGTTGGAATAGTAAATTAAATAATTCACTATCCAGCGCCTAAAAGCATTATGCGTTGTAATGGACTGCGTGGTATAAACCGCGTTGTAAAGGTATGCGATGTAAAAGCATGCGTTGTAGTGACACCAATCCGGCGGAGGAATTGCCATCATCTTCAAAAAGATTTTTAATTGCGAATTTAAACCTCTTTTATGTGGTGGCTGCCAAGCGGCGACATTTAAACTTACGCTAGCCCCTTATTTCACTTTAGCCGGAGTCCTTGTTTATCGACCTCCGGGGGCAGCATCCAAGTGGGTGACAAATATGTCTGAACTTATCGGACCGTTAGCCATGAGAACTGCCAATTTCACAATCTTAGGCGACATAAACTTGCATCTAGAGGATGAGGAATGCTCTTTAGCCAAAGACTTTATAAATGACTTAGCAGCTCTCAATCTAACCTTAAAGAACTCAGGGCCTACACATCGTGCTGGACACCTGCTAGATCCCATCTTCTCCAATCTTAACAATATTGTGACGCATTCTGCCCAGCCTCTGCCCTGGTCCGACCACTATCTGGTTAAATTTGCCCTTCAGGTCGACCCAATAAATAAAGATAATACTCCCCTACCCACCCAGTTTATAAGAAAGTGGAAACAACTTGACATTGACAGTCTCAATGCCCTCCTGGAAGAACATAGGCCTTGCACTAAGACTAATGTTCAACAACTTTCCTCTACAGTACAAAACTGGCTTCTTGCAGCCATTGACGTCTTTGATCTTTCATCCCCAGCTGACTCTCTCCCTAAGTTTTGTTCCACCCTTGTTTTCATTTCCCAGTAGATGAGCTTCAATCACTTGAAGCTCAATCCCGACAAGACAGAGCTTGTCCTCACTGGCGGCTCGTCTAATCCCTGGTCCCCAGCTCACTGGCCCCTTTCTTTTGGCCCTCCCCCCTCCCCAGTTTCCTCTGTTCGGACTTTGGGCATCAAGATCAGCAATGATCTGACCATGCATGCCCAAATCAGTTCCGTTGTGTCTTCTTGTTTTTCCTCTCTTCGTCTAATTCGCAAGATCTCCCGTTTTTTTTCTGTTGATGCTCTTAAAACCATTATCACGGCCCTTATTACATCCCGCTTGGATTACGGAAACGGCTTGTACGTAGGCATCCCTGCCTACGAAACTCGCCGCCTCCAGGCTATCCAAAACCAAGCGGCCCGTCTTATCCTTTGTCTCCCCAAATCCTCTCACATCACCCCTGCCCTCAAGTCCATCCACTGGCTCCCGGTCCATCTCAGATCTCACTTCAAACTAGCTTGCTTGGCCTTCCGGGCGCACGCCCGCTCTGCCCCGCTCTTCATCAACTCTCTAATCTCTTCTCACGCCCCCAGCCGCACCCTTCGCTCTTCATCACTTTCTCTCCTTCACGTCCCTCGCTTCCGCAAATCACGCACCGGGGGTACCCGATTCTCTGTGCTGGCCCCCCAGATCTGGAACAGTCTCCCTCTTTCTATTCGCTCTATCCCTATTTTTTCCCACTTTCGTAAAGCTCTTAAAACGTTTCTTTTTCTTCAGGCATTCCCTGGCTAAATTCCTTGGGTCCCTCTGTAGATACTGATGTGCTCCTCAGCGCCAGGAAGCCGCTTGGCCGCAGCGTGCTTTATAAGTTTCTTTTTCATTTCATTTCATTTCATTTCATTGACTCCACCCTGCCCAAAACAAAGCTTAAACCTAACACCCACCGCTCTCCTGCGCCCTGGTTCAACGATATTTTACAAAATGAAAAAACTAGATGTAAAAATCTTGAACGTCAATGGAGGAGGTGTTACTCACCTGTAATCAAGGAAAAATACAAAATTCAGTTAATAGCGTATCAAAAGCAGTGTAGCAAGGCTAAAGCAGAATTCATCTGCACTAAAATCACAAATGCCTTAGACCACTCCAAAACGCTTTTTAAACTAGTAAAAGAGCTGGCTGGCTCTAATACGTCTCAACTCCCACCTGAACTTAACAAAACTCAATGTGACCTATTAGCTGCCTTCTTCATCAATAAAGTCGACAAAATTCACCAAGACATTAATCAAGCTTCTAATAAATATAATTTAACCACTGAAGCTACCCCAAACTGTGCATCACCTATCTCGGGTAATGCCCTAGGTATTCCGGATTGCTCTACTCCGGTTAATGCATCTCCTGTCACACTTGATAGTTGGCCCTTGCTGAATCCTGATATGGTTCAAAAGCTGCTAAGAACTATTAAATCTGGCTCACCTAAAGACCCATTGCCATGCTCAGTCTTAAAGCAACTTAACAGCAACGTCTTGGCTACCATCATTGATCTTCTCAATGCTTCGTTGCTGGAACAATTTGTACCCAGTGAATGGAAGCATGCAATGATTCATCCGCTCCTGAAGAAAGCCGGCGCAGACCCCAATTTGCCAGCTAACTTCCGCCCAATATCCTTGCTGCCCACCTTTGCAAAAATATTGGAGAAACATGTACATCGTTGCCTCACTGATTTCATTACCACTCATGACCTATTACCATCCCACCAGTCGGGATTTCGTGCAGGCTTTTCCACAGAAACTACCTTGCTGGGGGTAACCGAAAATATCCGCCGTATGGTGGACAAGGGCGAAACAGTGGCACTTGTGCTGCTCGACCTCAGAGCGGCATTCGACACCGTGTCGCATGCGGTCCTCGCCCAAACACTCCACTCCCTGGGCATCCGTGGGGCAGCTCTCAACTGGATTAGATCATTATTGGAAAACCGCACGTTCCAGGTCTTCTCACAAACTGCCTGCTCCGATACTATGACATTCAAACACGGAGTTTCACAGGGCTCTATTCTTAGCCCGTTGCTTTTCAACGTGTATATGAGCCCCCTGGCCAAAATAGTGGAGGAAACAGGGCTTTTAATGTTTTCCTACGCTGATGATTCCCAGCTGCTTTTTTCTTTATCAGCTGCAGATTCTGATAATTCCTCCTCCCTACAACTCGGACTCAGTAAAATCGCCGATTGGATGCAAAAAAACTTCCTAAAACTCAATGGCGAAAAAAACGAGTTAATCGGGTTGGGCAAAAATAAAGAACTTTGGGGACCCCAACATTGGCCAACTGAAATGGGCACCCCCCCTAACCCGGTAATTCATGCTCGCAACCTGGGCGTCATTATTGACGACTCACTCAGTTTACACCAGCAAGCGGTAAAGACTTCAGCCACCTGCTTTACCATACTAAAATGGCTAAAAAAGATCTGTTGGATGCTGCCTGAAAACACCAAGAAAACAGTTGTCGATGCCCTAATAACATCTAGGCTAGATTATGGAAACGTTTTGTACCTGGGGGCGAACAAAGCTACTGTCCTCAGGTTACAATCAGTACAAAATGCAGCAGCCAGACTACTCTGTAAAATTCCCATCTCTACTCCAACCACTAAATACATCAGGAAGTTACACTGGCTAAAAATTGAAAATCTAGTTAAATTCAAATCTCTATGTTTTATGCACAGGATTTCCACCAACACCGCTCCTAAATATCTGCAAAACCTGGTGCGCCCTTACCGTCCTTCTAGATCTCTTCGGTCTTCCACGGCAAATCATTTTGAAATTCCAAGGATCAAGCTGTCACGCATGGGTGGCAAGTCCTTTTCATTCCTAGGACCTTCTCTCTGGAATTCAATGCCACATACACTGCGGTCTGAGTCGAATTACATCAAATTCAGAAAAGCCTTAAAAACATGGCTCTTTAACATCTAGTTTTCTGTAACCGCATTGCTATTGGGATCTGCTGCGCCAGGAAACCCTTTGTTGGGTAGCTGTGCGCATTACAAATGTAAACAAATAAATAAATAAATATAGAATAGACGGATCTTGTTTCTGGATTACTGAAGAACTGAAAACTCAGTCTCAATAGTCCTTCACCAAGGCCAGATCCTTTCTAAAAAGTGGTTGCTCTGGGGAGGCTTGGTGTTGTAATATTGATTCATTACTGAAAGTTGTCAAGGGGATTACTTTGTCAAAACTGTTTTGTGTTACAACATTTGGTGTTGAGAGAAATGGCATAAACAGTATTCCAAAAATGGATACCTTCGGAACATTCCTGGAAGGCACATTGACAACCCACTGTTTTCTTTTAAATGTGCAGATAATGTGTGTGATTATTTGGTTAAGGCATGTAAAGAACACCCAAAACCTCAGACCATAGTGAACTGTGAAAGGACATTTTAAATGTGGTCATTGAACTGCATTTTGAACTACAAATAATTCTAAATAAATATTTATGATTGGATTATGAAAGTACATACTTTCTGTAGCTCAAAGAATTTCATCAACTGTATTACATGCACACACGAGCTTCATTATATAGGTAAAACTACACCAGGAATTATCAGACACAGACTTCAGCATTAGTGTAGAATTTGCTGCCAGATTATGCATGCACCTTTGGTGGATCAATTTGTTGAAAATAATAATAACAATTGTGATATTTTTTGGCAGGTAATTGATACTGTGCTTGAGTTCAAAAGAGGAACAAATGTAGCTAGAATCCTTTCAGAAAAGAAAATATGTAGATTTGGTGGATAAATACTGTTAATTGTAGATTGAAGTTGTCAGGTGAGTGGATGTAGTTAGTCTCATGATGAAGTTACTTTGCCACGCTGCAAGCTTTAGGTAGTTTTTTTTAATGCCTTTGAGTTATGATATCTGCTTTTATGAGCCCAACATTGCTTCAATGTATATGTATTCCATTGTAATTCCCTTTCGTTGCACAGAACATGATCACCGTTGATATTTCTAAGAGTACATGAATTTGTCCTTTTTATAGTTAATGCTTATTTAGCACTAACTTAACATGGAACTCTGTTGCTTTGTCTTTTATAAGCAAAGGGAACTTGCAAAAATCAAGACTTTAAACCACCAAAAAGAAAATACACAATCAAATGAAAAAACAATGAGATGGGAAAAATTGGAAAAACAACAAGGTGCTCACACAGGTGTGAGACAGCCATTTGCAAACTTATGCCAAAGTGGAAGAATTCAGCAATCCACTAGTCTGCCAGGTGTCACACAATGAATGAGCCGTCTTCTTGTAGATCTCTGCCCAACAAGCCTCGGAACCGGGAAAAATCGCTACAACCTCTCAATCTTGGGATGTCTGTCTGTCCTATGATCGAAAAAATGTCTTATCATTTAGATTAAAAAAAGGACTCTACCAGTGGAATACTGTGTAATGGAGCTGCCATGAGCATCCTGGTCACCACAGCACACCACAGCAACTAGCACCCTGACATATATACACGGCCAGACAGCCATCAGATTGGTAGCCCAATGCCAGAAGAAGACATGTGAGCCCAGTATGGCGTGGGAAATTCCATGTTGGTAGCCTAAACTTTGGTAGATGAGAAGGGGGAGGAAAACAAGAATGAGCCCAACTGTAAACCCAGTCTAAGAAGGGGTCCCCTTGGCTTTGGTGGGTTCAGCATGTAAAAGAAACAAACGATTCTAGGAGCATGAACAAATGAGGCTAGCTGTCAATAATAATCTTTAGAACCATACCCTTTCAATTCCACCAAAAATTACAATTGACCATTGTTGAAACAAGAATCCAAAATGAGGGCAACTTCATACTTCAAATAATCATTCATTACCACTGGATGAGGAGGAAAAGTCTGAAGGGGACCAAGAGGAGAATGAAGAAACAAGGAAGCATGAAAACAGGGTACACATTCAAATGATCAGGTAATCAAAGACGAACAGTAAAGGGGCTAATGGAGCAGACACATGAAAAAGGCTAACAAAGCAAGACTGAAAGTTGGAATGAGACCCATGCAAATATGGGGGAGAACCTTTCATCCTATACCCAGGACCGGGTTAGCAGGGTGTGTGCCAGGGTATCTTTCATATCACTCTTTAGCTGCTTATAAGTACTGAGCGCTTTGAGTTTAAATGACTGTAAACAAGAAAGTAAAGATGAGAGAGTAGGGACCAACGATCACTCAACAGATATATGAAACATGTGAGGATAGAAACCATAAGGGCAATAGAAAAGTGAATAGACTGTAATGAATTGATGCATATGACCTCAGAAATTGGTAAATATAGGACCCAACCCTCTGATTGTTGAGTGAGGAAACAGCCTAGATACTGCTTATTGACTGATTCACCCTTTCGGGCATTCCATATGTCTGTGGGTGGTAACTGCTATAGTGTTAGCCTAGCATGTGTGGAAGAGCTGACCTTGTTCAAGTTCTTGTTCTCATATCCTAATGCAATCTGCAGTCTCCAATTTATCACGGGCGATGAGTGATGATCAGAGTGTGCCAGTAGTGCAATATTTTAGTATCCTGACTTGCGTGGTGTTTGCTGAAAATTTCCTACTGTTTCGTAAGTTATCTTTTGATGATTAGTTGATCATTTAGTAGGCATGGGCAAGAGGTTTTTGTAAATTTACAAATTTCAAACAGGTTGACCAGGAGGAATATCAAGAGCTGTCAAAAGATTAGAGAAACACGTTTTTCCAGCCACAGAAACATGTAGTGAGTAAGCATACCTTTTTACAAAAGAGCAGTCAGTCACCGAAACTAATGACTTGTGTGTACTCTCTCGTGTGTGAATTTGAGAACTTCACAGAACAACTTATTGTTGTTAAACAGTTGTTAAAACAAAAGGATACAAGAGAGATTACTTACGTTTAAAAACCATTCTTTGGATGAAGGTTTTGAACGCTGTTTCAAATTTGAGTTCAATTTTCATGTGGGTTCATTTAAAAACAGCTATGAAAAAAGAGTGTCTTAATTGTGTTTCAATATGAGATATTGCTAGGATATACAAATCAGATGAACTAATTAAAAAAAAGTCAATATGGTATTGGGAGAGACTGAAGAAGTGCTAACTAAAAGTCTCAATAACATGGTGTTGTTTGTGAAGGTACATGAGAAATATACTCCATTGGCTGAAACTCCCACTGAGAAGTTAATTGTAGGTTGTATTGGTCCTATTCCTGACTGATTTGGGATATGAAATGAACAATGTTGCTAAGAATGCCTTGATTAACACATAAATCCAGGTGGGTACAATTGGTAAAATAGCACACAAACCAATTTGGAGGGCTATTTTGAAACTGCTGAAATTTAAGGGACAAGTGTTTGCAAGAAATGTGTGTGTTTCAGTGGAGGGCCCGCATACCCAGGGTCGAAATTATCAATAGTGCAGACGTTTTGTTTTAAGGCAGGTTGTGGTCAAGTGCAATGAGTTGATGATGAAGTGAATGTTGGGCTCAGATACCATGACCAAGAGTAAAATAGGGATTTTTTTTCTTGAAAAATTGAGAAGGTTAATTAATTGTTGGTATACTATTAAAGAGAAAGAAGGGAGCATTTCAATTAAGCATAAATTGAGCTGTGTACCTTTGAGCACTCGAGCTGAGCTCAGCAGTCGCGGTCAGCATGACTCGCGGGTATGGATGTGGGGGATCTGGGGGCGATGGGGCGGTTGATCAAGGGAGGGGTTAATATAAAATATATATATTTTTTAAACATTATCTTACCCTCGCCAGCCAGGTCCAGCATTGTCTCTTCTCCTCTCCTGCTTGCCTGCCGCCGGCAGGAACAGGAACCAGTGAGCCTCCCTCCCCTCCCCTAAGCAAATCATTATGCTGCAATGGCAGCGTGGTGATTGGTCGGGACGCCGACCAGCCAGGCGCCTATGGGGAGGCCGTTTTCTCCATGTAGGCTGTATGCTGCCTACATGGAAAAAAGGCAGAGTGCGCATGACTGGTTTGTTTGGTTCCAGAGGGTCAGCTCCCTCAGCAGTGGGCAAGCCACTCCTCCCCTGCCCTAGAGCAGCAACGCCCAACGAAACACGTCTGCTTTCTCGCAGTGCGAGAAGCAGAAACATAAAATAGTTGTTTTACCATTTTATGTTTCTGCTTCTCGCACTGCGAGAAAGCAGTGGGACGACGCTCCTCCGCCCTAGTGAAGGAGCCGCCCTTGGAGCTTAGTGAGTTACTAAAGAGGTAATGTGCTAAGGGGATAATTGAACCCACAAATTCATCATTATGGTAATACTGAATAGACGACACATGTAAAAAGAATAATGATGTCAGAATGTGCATTGATTTGAGAAGACTCAACAAAGTCACATAGATAAAAGGGTGACTACTCTGGTGCGAGCAACGTTTTTTTTAAAACTTGATGTGCATTCCACGGACCACCAAGTGGTAATAAGCAAAGAATCAAAACATATGATGGCATTTATAAATCCTGATATAGTCTAACAATTCAGCAGAATGCCATTACGGCTTTCTTCTCCTGCAGCCACTTCTCAGCGTCTGATAGAAGTGGGATTATATGGTCTTCATGGGGTTTTGATTGCAAGATGACATTTTGGTATATGGCAAAGATGCCTGTGACCATATGCCAAGACTGGATGCAGATTGGAGTGGGGGAGCATTATTTTTTGTTTTTGGTGATGGACACCGTCAGAGTAATCTTTCTATCACCAGAGCGAACAGGGTCACCACTGATGAAAAGCTAGCAGTCTGCCCAACTCTCAGTTGGGAGTGGCAGGCCAGGAGTTTTGTGAACAGGGTACTCCTTCACATTTGTGATTGAACACCATGTCTGCCAAACTCTAAATTAGGCCCTAAATCTCTAACATGTCAAACATCTGGATGAACTGTTCGGAGCGTTTTGGGCCATAAGTGCAGGACTGGTTGGCGCAACTGTGCAGTGCATAAATAAAGTTTGGTTTTCATCCAATTCTTATATGTCTTCTGGTTCTGATTTTAGGAAGGTCTCGATAGCCACCTTCTTTTCCTCTTTAGCAATGTGCTCTAAAAAGGAATCAATGAGCATTTGTAGAGAAGAAAACCCCAGAAGAATGCATGTTGCAAGTACAGAAGTTCTGGTTACTTTTGATATTGTGAAACTTATTTTCCGTGACTGTTTCCAAGACAATTATTATTATTATTATTTTTTTTTGAAAACCTTTATTTAACATTTGCACATATATACAAAACCGGGCCTACAACCCCCAGGGCTGGCCGCTAAGCAGTTCAACATATTATCACAGTCACTTTCAAAGCAATTGTCCCTGAGGATCATAGTAGCTCAGATTACCAAATACAGTGGTTGGGAGTGCAGTTCGATGCGAAACAGGATAGGAGGTTTTCATTTTCGATATAAAATAGAAAGGATCAGGTATCATATAGTGTCTCGGACCATGGGAATGGGGGCGTACAGGAAAACGATGCGTCCATACCAAAATCGCTACCCTAGCAAATAAACGGCGTTTAAACATGCGACATCAGGATAAACAGCACATCATCCATATCCACACCGTCCTTGTTGTCCGCCCCCCAGCACCCAGGCCCCGGAGAGGTCTAGGCACAGGTATATGAGGTTGCAAAAATAGCCGAACCCACTACACTAACCCGGAAAAGAAAGGAAAGAAAGGCAAGAGAAGAGAAGAGAAGAAGAAAAAGAGGCCATAGAACAAAGACAAAAAACGAAGCACCCACCCCCACACCCCCCCACCCTGCATCCCTGCAAATGACTACGGCCACCCCCCACACAGCGTGCCTGTTGCCCAGCAACCAGAGCCCGAAATATAGAAGAAAGGGAAAGAGAAAAAAGTAAGAAAGCCCCAATCGAGAGGGGAAATCGGAGGAGGGCATAATGCAACGGACTCCCGGTCTCCTTCCCCCAGCCTAGCCAACCCTGCCCCGGAATCCGTTAGGACAGTGAAGCAATCCCGTCAACCATAAATGCACCTAGGTGAGACCAGACAAAGATCTCAACCCTGACCCCTACGATCAAATGTTCTGAAATCGTTAATTAAGGGAAGTCCCTTACACACAATGTCACATGGGTCGGCAGAACAGGAGCGCAAAGATGTTGATTGCTGATACACCCATCGCCCCTCCCCATCTCCGAGGCCAAGCTTCGTCTCATCCGCCATCTTGAACGACCGGTGGAGGAGGGGGATAAACAAAGTCCAAAACCGCATACAGTACAAAGTAGAGAATACCACAGCAGGGACGTATATATGTTCCGAAGGGTGCAGGATTGAAGGTTCCAACAGTTCAATCGGGTGTCCAGGCACACTCCAGTCTGGCAAATCCGACACAATAGGAGCAAACACTGTTTCCACCGCCGGGTCTAAATACACCTCCGAAGCATCCATTGCAAAGTGGGCTGGCTGCCGGGTTGCAAGCGTCGAGTCAGGGTCCGGTCTCGAGCCTGTGACTTCATCCATCGCAGACGACAAGGCATGAGTTCGAGCTTTGATAGTGCCCTGAAGCGCCATAAGTGCCTCCATCACCGTTAACAAAGACGGGCCAGACCGAACCCGCTCCTTTAAACTTATTAAGTCCGCAGGCATGGTGACCCCAACGGAGAGGCGCCTTCTCCGGGGCAAAGTGAAACGGAGCAGGAATAAGCCAAGAGGGAGCGGCGGTCAGCAAGCAGTGGTACGCGGCGAGGCGCCGATCCGGGTGGCTTGGCGTTATCGATGCCGGATCCCCGGTCGGGGACCCTCACAAGACAGTACCTTGCGTCACTCGTCGCCTCACACGCTACAGGGCACCAGGCAGCTGATGGTAGCAAAACAATCGGGAAAAAGTTCGAGTGGACCGGAGACCGGGCCCAACCGCATGCAGCCGCCCGTTGTTGTTCAGCTCGGACCCGGCAGGGCCAGCACTTGAGATCCCGGCCTCCCCGGCAGGTTAGGCCACAGTACGTTCTTCGACGTATCTTCGCTCCACGACGGCGGAAAAACTCCGGGATTGCACCACTGGAGTGTGGGACGGATCACCCACACTGATCCGGTTCAGGAAAGCAGGATTGTCAGCAGACTAGTGAAGCGTAGGACGGAGGTCAGCGGAGCCGGGAGACTAAGCGGCCATCTTAGTTGGTGTCGTAGCTCCTCCTCCAAGACAATTATTGATCTGTAAATTGAACTGTTAATAGAGTAGCATCCAGCAGGTATACTAATGGTTCTCACATCACATAGACATTTTATAGCCCAGCCTCACCATCAATTCATGTTGTGCTCCTCCTAAGTAGTGGGACTAATGAGAAAAAAAGAGCCCTTAATAGACCAGTGTTCACAATCATAAATTGTATAATGTTGTTCAATATTGGGAAGTGTTCTACAGTATAATGCTACTGGATCAAGGGCTTTAATAATAGGGTGTTGTTAAGAAAGAGAAAGAATAGCACAAGTGGAAGTAGCCAAGGCATCAATCAGTGTCTAAAAATAACAAAAGCAAGTAAACATCTGAGTGCCTAGGTATTGTAGCTGCAACAATAGCAGCCTGCAAAATCGTTAGAGGCTTGTTCTTGCTCTTATCACAAATGATCCCCATTTTAGGTCATCCTTGTGATAATGCTATTAAGGTAGCAAAGCCATGAATAAACTGCTTATGAAAGTATTCAAACCCTAAGCAGTGTAGTATATCCTTCACAGATCGAGAAATGGGCCACAGGAGGGCAGTGGTGGGGTTTCACTTATCCGAACTAATTGCCTGGGACAAGAGGACATACCTAAGAAGATCACTTGATGAGTCTCATACTCACATTTCTCCAGTTTAGCGTACAGAATATGTCACCTGAGTTGAGTTACTCCTTCAGCAACATGCTGCCTGTGTTCAGACAATATGGTAGATCATATAAAGATGTCACCAAAATATGCAATAACATAGTCACCCAGTTTGTCCCTGAGGACCAAATGCTGAAAATCCACATGGGTGTTGAAGAAGCCGAACTGCATAACTAAATATTCCTAATAGTCAAACTCCACTTACCATACATCTTCTTTTAATATCATCATCACTTCGTGAGAAGGACAGTAATTAATGGTAGGGACAGCAGTTTCCAAAATGAATGGTATTGTGTTTGCAGTAATTGATATGTTGAGTAATTTGCGGTGGGACTTGGGTACAAAGATGGGAGGACATGTTGGTGAATTAGAACGTCTGATGAAAACTTTGACCATACCCTCAAATGCTTCTTTCCATTGTATGAGGAGATACATACAGCCATGCCTCCAGATTTAAATCAATGTGGCAATCATACTCCTTTAGTGGAGGCAGCGTATCAGCCTCTTTAAAACTGAAGCCATAAGCAAATTCTGAATACTGTGAAGGCATTTCTTGACAGTCTTTCTTTTCCTGAGTCACTGCGCCAACTGCAGCAATCTTTGCCTGCAGTGCTTTTTTGGGAAACAATGAGCTTGACAACATCAAAACAGGAGGCACTCTCTGCCCAATCATTGAACTCCAAATGGTAATTGTTGCTGTTTTTCCTCAAAACGTGATAGAGCAATCATGGAACAACGAGGCCACATAATACCAGGACCAGGATATCGCGGGCCAAAATACTAGCAGGAAAGTATGTGTATATTTTCTATGCCTAACTCCAAATATACATACCTTGAAGATATATATATCTTCAAGATACGTAGATGTGGAGTTAAGAATAGTAAATCCATATCTCCCTCTGTGGATTTGTCTTCTTTTTTTTTAATTCTTTTTTCTGCATGTTGCCAGACCAACATACAAACAAAACACTGCATGAAGCATAAAAAGGTCCGACGTTATCGCAGGATCACAATAAAAATACACATAAATATGTAGTGTATCGCAGTTTTACAAAGTGTGGGTGTGCCTAGATGTTTAACTCATGTGAAAAATTCTACTAAAAAAATGTTGATTAAAGACATGCATGGTACGTACCACAACTCACCACATGCACATATGATAAGTAAATGACTCCAGTTATTGTGGACTTAACAGATTTCAAAGATCCATACCCTCACTAGAATTGCCATTTCAATCAACTGTGTTAAAAAATGTAAGGTCCATATGTAATTTGTAATTGTAGTTTGAGGCTGCCCTAACAACCCTCCCCCAAACGTCCCCACAGGTTTTAGCACCCAAGAATCGAGGCCATCTCAGGCACAGGCCAGGCGTGTTCCAACATGAGCGGGTTACCATGTATATGGAAAAAGGAGTTTAAACTGAAATGATAAAGTGCTAATTGATTCTGGGCCATTTTTGTGCTCTTGTTTGGAGTACTCCTACTAACATATAAACAAAACTTAATTTGAGCAAAAAATATATATACATACAAATCTGAGATAACGTTATACAAATATCTGCTAAAGAGAATAAGTCAGCTTACTCCTGAAAACTAAACACTCAACTGTCTTCCCGTCTGCAATAGTTTAATAAAAAGATATTTTTAACAGGGTGTTGAAAAGAATGCATTAGAAAAAAGGTGTTTGTGTTTAGTATATTTTTTTCTAATCTTGCGCATCTCAACCCGCCTGTGTGACAGGTCGAGAAGAGGTATTGTCGTGCCGGGTGCCAAGATTGAGCTACCTTATATGAATACCGAGCATTATGTGTGACTGCTTCTTTGACACGTTGGCAGCGCCTCCGTGGCTTTCTAGAAAGTCAGGTTTCCACACCCTGCTAAGATGGCGCTTCCTCGTTCCTGAAGCCTGGGTGCAGTGCAGAAAGAGAAGTGATCTTTGTTTTCTCGCTCCTGGGGCTGGTGACTGAATCATTTGCTAAGGGGTAACATAATGAAAGGCACTGATGTGACACTAAACCCCACGTACTCTTAAGAGGAACCAAAAATATATTTTTTAATGCAGTACCTTTGAGGAAAGGCACTGCCTGTGCATGCTTACCTTCCAGGAACAGTGGGGCAGGGAAAGGTCCCAGGGAAAAGTTGTGTCGGCGAACAGAGAGAGCCTGACTCACAAATATTTTGTGAGAGTTTAAGTTTGAAAAACTCGCGTAAACGCCCAAAGTTTATTTTGAACTTCAAGGATTTGTTAAAGGATGCACTTAAATAAACACCCTGTAGGAAAGTAGGATCTGCTTTCATGGTCACCCTCGCTTTTTGCTGGTGTCATTATGTTTTACTGACTAGTCTGACTGGGATCCTGCTACTCAGGACCCTAGTCTCTGTGCTTCTCACCTAAATTGGACATGGTGAGTATTTAGGTACACTCCTGATTGGCTACTGGTATACCCTTCTGAGTCCCTAGTTTATTGTACTAAGGTACCCAGTGCATAGGCACACCAGGGGTCTCCCATGGGCTGCAGCATGTATATGCCACCCATGGGAGACCACTTAAATTGTGACTGCAGGTCTGCCATCGCAGCCTGTGTAAGCTGGTGCAAGCACCACTTACTACAGATATTAGTTTCTTTCACCCGGGTTGTAAGTGCATCAGCCATTACGATATATTGAGTGGCCATGTGTCATTAAGCGATGGCTATCTCTTAACTGGCTGTAACGAACCCTGTCATGTTTGGTATCAAACATGTTGGAATCATACCCCAGCACTGTAAACGGTGTGGGAGGTATGAGTCCAAGCACTGTAAAGCCCCTCCAGGAGACCCTTTGTGCTCTCGGTACCAGTCTTCTAGACCCAGACAGCAAACTACGGCTGCTGCCGACCACAGATACTATTCTGCCCTCCTGCTGCTGAGCCAAGCTCGAGCAGGGGACTGCAGGACATCAGGTATCCTGTCACAGGTAGGTGGGACTACCTCCCAGACAGCTCGTAGTGTGTTGGGACAGGATGGGGGCGCTTGCCAGAGCCACTGGACTGCTTTGAAGAGCACATTTGGTGCCCTCCTTTCCTACTCCAGTGGAAACCAGTTCAGGAAGCAGTTGGCTCCTGCTCTGGCGCAGACTGGACAAAGGTCTACTGCCCAGACGCTCCTCTGGGAGGGACCCCTCAATCATCCCAGCCCTTTCCTTAGGATACTTAAGGGCTTACTTGTGGGTGGGTCCCTAAATTCATCGTGGGACAAGATTCAGATCCGAAACCACTTCATCTTCAACCGTCTGGGAACTTTGAACTTAGCTGGACTCCGCTTCCGGAACCTAGACTACAACTGGGAAGGCTCCTGCTGCTTCTGGTCTCATCGTCTTGCCAGTCTCCTGCAACATCTGTGCCTGTTCTCCATACAGGTACTTCACAAGGCCTGTGGAAATTCAAGATACCTGAAGGAATCTCACTTGAAGTGAAGGAGTCACTCCCCTGCATCTGCAGGCACTGCAACAAAGCCAACTGGTCTGTTATTCCTGAGCTCCTATGGAATCCAAAAAGTTCAGCAACATGGGTGTGGTTTTCCAACTCCCTCGAGGCCTGCACTGTCTTCATAGCAAGTTTGAAGCCAGTATCCCTCTTCGGAACCGCTGGAGCAGTACCCCTGTGGACAGCATTGACTTGCCTTTGGCAAGGCTTGTTGACTCCCTACTCCAGAGATCTTCTGGCTCCAAGTAGCTCCAGCGTCAAGCATCTCTTGCAGCCAAGATCTTTGTCTGCACCGCATCACTTGCACCGTGAGTCTTCATCCTTAGGTCAGCTGCTCAAGTTTATTTTACGACTCCTGTGCCTCCTCTTAAGGGTCTTCTTTGGCTCCAGTGGGCTCCTCTGCTTGCTAGGGGCCTGCTCTGACTTACCTGCTCGTGGTGAGTCGCTTGGACCTTGTTGGACCCGACACTGCCCCTTTTTCGACGACTATGTTGGTTGCCGTTGCCAAGGCTTGTTGGGGACCCTGCCGGACACTAACCCCTGGCTCTTGACATCCGACGTGGGACAGCTCGTGAAGGGCTCCTGATCTTCCACTGTGTTGCCTGGTCCGCACAGCTGTAACATCAGGGGTAACGTAAACTCACCTGCAGCTTCGACATCGGAGGGCATTCATCTTCCGTGCCTCCTTGTCACTCCTGAGTGGCATAGACTCTGTCCCCTCTGCTTCCAGGTACCTCTCAACTTGAATCCTCCTTTGGGCTCCACGGGACTCTTTTGCCTTCTTCGCCAGTGGCATCTTTTCTGAAGTCCTCCATTGTGGTCTACGGCGGTTTCCAACGTCACTTCGCTTCCCTTGTGTAGGTATCCTGGTTCCTGGAGTATCCATGGGTGGGGTGACTCTTCAACCTTCCATCTCTCATGGGGTGCCTTCACGGTCCACTGGGAAGGGTCCTTTTTCTTTAACACTGCAACTATGACTAACCCATTGACTTGAATCGAGCATACAGTTGTGTTACAACCCTGCACACGACCTCCGTGGGGTTCCTAGATACTCACCTTGGGTCCCGGACTCTTCTACGTCTTCTGGGTCCATTCTCGACTTTTAGGTCGTGGATCACATCACCACTGTGCATTTGTGCTAACTACGTGTTCTATTATCAAAGTATTGTGTGTATTGTGGTTATATCTCTGGGTAGGAGATATTGTCATGTGTTAGTGAGTGCTTATTATAAATACATCTTTTTTATAACTAAACTGTGTAGTTCTTTTTCAGTTAACCTACACCATAAGATTAAGTACTGGTAAAACAAGCTGCTTTACACTCCTTCTGGACTAAGCTTGAAGTCTGCTCTCCACAGCTACCACTTAGAGAGCCTTCTATGGTAGTCTAAAACTACTGAAATCACCATAAGGGTTGTCTGGATTCGTGCAGGGTGCTACACTTACATAAGTGAGCACCATATACTAAGCCAACCTCTTAAACACCACCAGATCTGGTCATTAGCTCTCAGGCCAGGAGCCCGCCGTCAGTGCACAGTGCTGGATAAGGCACTCTTGAGCACCCTCCCTCATGCACCGCAATTTTTACACCACAAAGTGATTGTCAGGAAATCTGAAGCTTACACCCCCCCCGTCCCTCCCCATTGTTACTAACCAGGCTACGCCCTTGGCTATTCACAAATACACATATTGGTAAATGTGTCTCTTAACCAATCCTAGCTAAAGGTCAGAAATTAATTCCAGTTAAGGAAAGGAGGAAATCTCTTTTCAGGTTGGGTTGGGGAAAAAAACACCTCTAAAATTGGTAGTAATGTAAGGGGAGGAGTTTTTCCAAGGAGAAAAAAAGTGTTAAGAAGTGCATTTGCACTTGCTCAGCTGATTTTTGCAAGAGCAATTTTAAAAGTTTATTTTTAATCATTCTGAACATGGAATTCCCTAAAGTTTTCTAGACGTATGTCTGGAAATTTGCCACTGTTGCTTGTTTTCAGGACTACTTCTGGAAACTTTTGTGAATGTTGGAAGTCATAAACCGACACTCAATGTAACAAATATATGAATAACAGGTTAAAAAGGAAACAGTGAGAAACGTTTACAATAAACATTTAGAATTCCCCTAATAAAAACAGCACACAGAAACAAGGGTTCCTACAAAATACTTTTAAATAAACCTAGAAGGGAAACAAATAATCAAACATCTCACAAAAACTCACAAACACAAATAGTGAGCAAGCACATGGGGAACAGCAAAGGAAAACGTCTGGATACATGGTCCTGAACTCCTGGAGCAACCCCAACCCTAATCACCAGCAGGCACATGCTGTCAAAAAACCTAAATTTGGCATGAACAGAAGGCCATCCACAGGGCTCCAGAATATTAAATCGGTAGCACACAAGCAATGTTAATGTGAAAAAATACATTAAAAATACATCCAAGGCCTAGACTAGGCTACAAAAAGTAAAATGCACCACAGTATCAAGTCAAATATGGACAAAACTGATAATGACAGGAAAATAAGGAGATATTGATAACCCAAGGACTCCACTCTCTAAAAATGTTCTTAATCACTTAATATCACATGGACGTGTCTGCATCCCACCTAACTTTAACTCCAGGTAATTAGCAACAAGAAAACAAAATGAAAAGGGAACAAAAACAGAGATTCCTGCCAGTATAAACATTTTACAAAGTAGTACACCCAACTTACTTGATTTTCCCAAAAAAGGTACAGCTTCCAACCTCCAATGGTGGATAAGGCAGCAGAGATTGCAAAGAAAGGTAGAGTGCCGCTTTACCCCAAAATTATAATCCAAAATGACCAAGGACTGGACAAAGAACAGGTGAGAGCCTCCAGAACAGGAATAGGAATTGATACTGACTGCCCAGTAGCCTCATTCTCTATGGCTCGTTCGTTGAGAAACCCAAGCTAAAACAAATTAAACAATTGATTTTGCACTCCAAATTGATGTGAATAGTCCGTCAGGTAGATAAAGTAATGCAAAATGACTTTTTGAGTAAAAGAAATGCTGCTCGTGTTCGGGTCACTACTGTTGATGGTGTTGCTCCCGTGCACCTGCAAGATTTTTCTCCGAAAGGGCATCTCATTTATGAAAGGCAGAGTAATGGTATAATCTTGGCTATTTTGCATAATTTTGTAACATAACATTTCTAAGATTACACCAAATTATGCAGGCATAACGAGATTATGACCGGACCTTAATGTACAGGCGTTAGTGTGCCATACATAGAACAGCGAAATCTATTGAGATGCCAGCAGCTAAAAGTGCAAATTTTATTACAATTTTTTTCTTGATAAAAAAAATCTATCCTTCTCATACAATGCATGCACTTGAGAGATCACAAAGGTCTCGACCGTTGCAGCTTTTGAGGGTATGTCAATGGTATACTTTTGTTTGCCTGAAAATGCATTAGACTGAATGAATAATTTCAAGTAAACTTTTACTGAAAAATAGGCATGAAATGCTGGCTTGATCCCCAAATTAGCAGAGGAATACGGAGGGTGCCCTGGGGCCTAACACAATCAAACAAATTGGGCCCCCATCCCGGGTTTTGTTAAAAAGACCTAGGATGCCTAGGATGAAGTGGGTCCATCACGCCCCTGGACTCCAATGCTGCGGCACCTGCTGCACTATTGATAGCTACAGCCCTGCAAGAGAGCTAACTTGGAAAATGAATGAGGCAACACATTCTCCTGTGTTTCCCCCAAAACTATAAACGTTATCAAACATGCTCTATTTACTTCTGTGTCATCATCATGTTTTCATATGCTTTAGTGAATTGCACACCTGTAAAAATGTTTCTTCACTCCATTGCAATATGCTAATATTTTGCTACTGAAATCTGTTGCTTGCATTCTCCAGTTCTGACAAGCATCAGTCAAATTTGAAGCATTTGTTAAAATCATATTTTGAACTTTTAAAGTTCTGGAAAATATTTGAACAAACTATTACCAAACAATTCTATAAGAAAGTGAAATCGTGAATTATCTTCACGGACAGAACGCAGTAGTACATAAATGAAGTTCCTGAAAATGATTTAAATAATAAAGTGTTCGAGAGTTTCAATTTGACAAGTGTTGTTCATGCAAAAGAAAGAATGAGCTCTACCTCCAGCGGGAACTGTATGTACGCCAGGAGACTGGCCCAATAAAGAACGTGCTGTACCCCGTGACCAAACGGCAACTGCCAAGTGTGGCGGGTGACGTGCGGAGCCGAAGGGCTCTGTGGCGCGCGGAAGGAAGCAGCGACGGACAGTCACCGCTGGCGCGCGGGCATGAGCACGTGCGCCCGCGCGTGCCGAACAAGGCGCGAAGAGGCGCACTTCCGGTCCACGAACGAACGCCACCGAAGGCGCAGCAGGTTTTGCTCCCGACACTACGAGGTAACCGCCTGCCTACAGAGGCCTGGGAGTGGGAAGTGGGGCCTCGTCACACCGAGAAAGACCCGACCCTCTCGCACGTCCGTACCCAGAACTCCACCGCCGTGACATGCGCTGCCCGTGACACGGGTGGCCTCTTACTACACAAGCCGTACACCAAGGCGCATACGCACATCAAAAACGGTTCACATCCCCCTTGGCGCAGACAGTCTTCTCGGTGTCAATCGTTTGGCCATCCATACATACATACATCCATACCTTCTCGTGCGCATACTACGAAATATATCCTCAAACTGTCACCATGGTCTTCTGCCTTCATCGCTTGTTTAGCCAATAGTGCTTTCCATTTTTTTTTAAACTATGTACCTGGTGGTAAAATTAGAAGCAGCAGTGCCTGAATGCAACTAGTGCTGCTAACTGGCTGGTTGTCTACCAACATGACCGGTATTTTAGTTTCATGGCCTGTACAAAAATTAGAAAAATCACCCAAAGCAGGCTCCCCGTATCACAGGCGGCTCCTCCGTTTGAGAGCATCGCCCCACTGGTTAAAATTCCCCCCATGCCCCAGAATTGAAAAATAAAATGATAAAGTTAATTTATTACCATTTTATTTTTTAATAACCCATGTCCCGAGCCAAGCATCAGGACGGGCTGCTGCTGAGTGGCAGCAGCTGGAAGGAGTGGTGGGCTGGCTGGGTCAGTTTAAAATGCGCATGTTGATTTGGTCATCTCTCTTGTGACGGCCAGCCAAACATGTACATTTAAACCGCTCAAACGAGCTGTGTCCAGTGCTCTTAGGAGTGTTGAGAAAGCCAGCTCCTCCAATCCTGTAGCTTTTCTCAGGCTGGTCTGTAGCATGAGAGCAGCACCGGGGTTGGATAGAGAAGTTGGCTGGGGTTCGCTTGTAGGAGAAAAGAACCATGAAGTGAGTACATGTAGCAAGGTAAGTTAATTTTCTTTTTTAAGCGTGCATTTTATTTGTAATCTGTATTAAATTGCCGACATGCTTTACATTACCATTTTAAAATTAAAGTTTTAACTTTAAAATGGTAATGTAATGCATGTTGGCAATTTAATTTAACATGTATGCCCCCACCACCCATTTGCCCGCCACACCCCTCTCGATAGGTAGCAGCCCTCCCTGCCCATATGCCTACTTTTAAATAGTAAATGGCTGAATAAAACACTTTAAATATGTTCTAAAGGGGCCGTTTTGACCCCTCACTGATGAATAAACTACATAAAGATAGAAAGATCATGTTAAAAGTGATTATGTACAATTTCATATAACTGGCTCCTTAAGAATCATATTCGGGCCCTTGCAGAATGTTGACACGTGAACAGATAGCTGGTATTTTTCTCTACGAAAGGTGGCAACCCTAAATACAACTTGCTGATGTTTAGCATTGTACAACTTGGTGGAGGTGCCATACATGCAGGCGCCTAGCTTCAGGGGGGTGTTTGGGGTGGTACACCCCCTAATAAATGTATTCTGTAGTAAATATTTGGGTAAAAGTGTTTTCAGTGGGGTATGGTGAGATGTCTGTCGGATTTAACCTTGGGTATTTTACATGACCACACAGACAAAATCACACACACACAATTTCTGTCTTGTTTCTTTTTTGAAGTCCTTAAAAAATGTTGATTAGTTTTAACCCTTTCGATGCTGATGACGAGCTCAGCTCGTCATCACCCACGGGTGTCGTGTGCTGATGACGAGCTGAGCTCGTCATGGTGCCACTAAAATGGCATTTTCCAGCACAGGGGGGGAAAACGCCCAGCAGCCATGTGGTTAAAAATGTGTTTTAAGTGCTCCTTACAATACACTGCCTCTCTCTTTCCCCTGCCACTTAAGTCCATTCATGTCCTGCTTTTCATATATTGCGTTTTAACAAGATATACCACATGATTGTTGGGAAATCTGAAGCTTACACCCCTGATCATATTGACCAGGTTATAACACTGCATACATGATACACTGATACACTTTTACTTGACAGGCCTCTCTCACAGATCTCAGCGGTCTTCCAGTGTTAAGTTCATGCTATGATCGACCACATTTTGCATATTGTTACAAACTAGTTGAACACACAGGGTGAGCATCAGATCACATTTTCTGATTGTTGCACTTTGCCATACGTTTCTTTCCTCCTCAGTTCTTCAGTTTAGGTCTTGCACCAGTGCTTATTTGAAAAAAAAAGTCAAAGTAATAATGCAGTGACCAGCTGCTAAATGCAAGGTTGTCTAATCTTGATTTTACCTCATGCATCTTTCTCCCACCACCCTACACTTCATGAGCCTTTATCTGGTTCTTGTGGGTCTTTGCCAGTCCTACTTTCTTCCTTTGTCATGGTTTCCAATCTCTTTTTATTACTCCCTTTTCTATGTTCTCTCTCTCGCTCTGGATCAAAGGTTGATAAAGAAACACAAGTCCAGCCTTCCCCAAAAAATGAGTGCATGTGCCCACCACCTGCAGAAAATAAGCCTGCCTCTTACTGCTACCTTCCCTTTTCATCCCAGCCAACACATTAAAATATTCCTATTCAGTTTTCCCAGATGTTGGTACGTCTTTATAGTGCATTGTCCTAGTAGTTTACTGGTTAATATGAATGTAAACAATAGTATTGTGTTGTGTAGCAGTCTGTAAAATGTGAAAAAAATCCTCATAGACTGTTACATATCGATCATGCATTGTGTACAATAATCCCACTTACAAAAAATGCACAGAACTCCAGAATTACATGCTTTACAAGCATACTAGGACTCATGAAGAGTTCTTATATCCTGCTTTCCGGCATTCTCATATTTTGTCACACACTCGCCCTTACGTGGATTATGTCATACATATATTATATCCCTTCACACTCGGCCAAGTGCCCTCTAAGATAGCTTGACAAGAGTTCAGCAAATCAGCACTTTCATAGAGAGAGCCAAGCTGGGGTTCTGGGTTGTCCTCCTGAGCAAAAACATGCATAGAGCCATCAGAAGAATTGTTATGTAAATCAAGCATTCCGTTTTGTGTGGAAATATGACTTGGCATTAATTGATCCATTAAGGTAATTTTTTGATATGTGTTAATTTAATTATCTCTCTCTCTATAGATATATATATATATATATATATATATATATATATATATATATATATATATATATATATATATATATATATATATATATATATACTATTTTATATAGCGACACTCGACCCAAAGGTATAGGAGTGCTTTACATGAGCACCAGTTACATTACACAAAGACATATACATTTTTGCTAGGCATGGGGAAATTAAGTGATTTTCTCAGAATCACAGGATGTTGGGCCACATTCTCCCCCTCTTTGTTCAGTGATATTTAATGAAATTAAGAGTTTCTAAACATGAATTTAGAAAAACTAAAAACTCCCACCCTACCCATCATGTTTCTCGTGAGCGAGGCTAGAGCTAGTGAATTTTACCATGTGAGCAGTGATCAATAATGTTATATTCGGTGAAGCATAGTAAACTAAAACCTGTATGTGTGAAACCATTGCAAATGAGAAAGGGCTCTTTTGATTAATGATAAGTATGGTAATCATATTGAAAATTGGATCACATAATTCATAAATTTCAAAATGGGTAGCGCCCCTTTGGTTATGTTCTGGGATTCACTAAAAGCTGGAATAAGAGGTGAAACACTAAGATTCTCAATTCAAAATAACAAAGAAGCAAAAGATAAGCTAAAAAAAACTACAGGAAAATTTAATAAGTAAGGAAGAAGATTTAGTTAGGGCGGTTATAGGTGGGAATAATCCAGAAGGGGCTGCAGGAGAGGTTGCCATAGCAAAGAATCTTATATCTGATATTTTCACTAGGAAAGCGATCTATAAAGCTTTAATGTGTAAGGAAAAAATTTATGAAATGAGCGAACAGGTGGGCCACCAACTGGCAATCCGTGCAAGACAACAAATTTCGGAAAGTACAATTAAAAATATTAGACATCCAATCTTTGGATTAACTAACGACCCGAAAAAAATCAGGGAAGCGTTCAAGGGGTACTATTCTGATCTTTATACAGAGACAGGAAGCAGCCAGGGCAAAATACATGAATATCTAAATTTAGATCCAAGGCCCGCTTACCACAACTAGATCAAGACAATCTCTCGGAGACCCCAGATTGGATAGAAATTCTCCTATCAATAAATAGTCTGGCCCCAGGGAAGCCTACAGGTTTAGATGGAATTCCGGTTGAATTTTATGCAAAATTTAGTAAGACATTGAAAGAAATTCTAACTAAATTAATGATACATGTCTTTCAGGGTGGACGTCCTCCAGACTCTTGGGCCCGGGCAAAACTCGTCGTTTTCTCCCCAAAAAATAAAGATCCTACAGAACTGGGCGCTTATTGCCCAATTACTTTAATTAATAATGATTCTAAAATGCATTCTAAAATGCTAGCAAGTAGACTCACACTAATTATCCATAAAATTATATCTGCTTTGCAACATGGATTCGTCCCAGGGAGATCTACAACAGACCATATCCAGAGAGTGATCACGCTTTTTGACATGGCAGGGGTAGCAGGAGACCCTATGGCCTTGATACTACTAGATGCGGAAAAAGCATTTGATATGGTTTAATGTTGTCCTGAAAAAGAATACGTTGATAGTAATTGTTTTTTAAACAGAAAACATAGTTTGAAAAAACGTACTGAACTGGTTTAGCATTTATTATAAATACGTATGTAATGTAACACTAGAAATCTAGAAAATTGCAGTTTCACTCCGTGTGTGGAATCACAACTGAGTAGTGAGAAATTACGACAAGAATGAACTGATATAAAATTGGAATTAAATGCAAATACAAAAAGGAATATGTTCGTGGCGAAGTCGCCCATGTGGGCAATATCCAGCAGTGCAATTGGTTGGGGCGAAATGCCGCCCCATTGTTATAATATCTCTGGATTGCCATGTCAAGGAGCGGGATCGGGGATCACTTCATTAAAGCTGTACAGATGTTATATGTCACACCCGAATCAGTGGTTATGATTAATGGTTACCTATCGGAAACCATCAAAGTGACAAGAGGTACAAGGCAGGGGTTCCCTTGCTCTCCTCTACTGTTTGCCCTTTTCATAGATACTTTTATTACGAGGTTAGAGACAAACAAATCCATACTACCTATAAAAACCATCAATGGCGAAACCAAAACTTTGGCTTTTGCAGACGATATTGCAATTGTACCAGCTGATTCAATGTCGGCAGTCAAAGTGATGGAGGAGGAAGCAACAAGGTTTGGGGAGATATCAGGGTATAAATTGAACCAAACCAAAACCCAGATCATAATCAGCAACAAGACTAACTACTCAGACGAAAGGGTCGTAGACAAGGCAGTATATCTTGGCGTGAACATCACAGCAGATTTAGAAAACTTTGTGAGCCTAAATCTGAGCCCTCTTCTAAAACATACTGAAAAAAGCCTAGCTCATTTACACATTCTGCACCTCACTATTATTGGTAGATGCAATCTTATCAAAATGTTATTCTTCCCTAAATTTTTGTATTTTTTTCGCACAATTTGTTTAAACTTTGACCCACAGATTTTTAAAACTATAGACAACATTTTTGCACGCTTTATTTGGGGATTTGGAAGAACACGTAGAGCCCAAAGGTTTGTTACCTTAGATCAGATTAGATTAGATTAGATTTTTGTAAAGCGCGATAGCTACCCGCAGGCGTCTTAGCGCTAAAGATTGATGAGTGTAGGTGAGGAGAGAGACTGTGATTATCTGCTAAACAGAATAGTTTTCAATTTTTTCCGGAAGGGGAGGAGGTTGGGCTCTGAACGAAGGGAAAGGGGAAGGGAGTTCCAGAGTCTTACCAAGTTCGAGGAGAAGGTTCGGCCTCCGCACCTCGCTCTTTGAGTCCTGGGGATGCTAACTCGGAAGGCGTGCGCCGTCCTAAGCTGTCTACTAGGATGGTATGGGTTGATCAGGGTGTGATTAAGGGTTGCTCCTTTTCTCCAGAAAGCACGGTGGGCAATACACATGCTTTTGAACTCGATTCTTTCCCTGATAGGTAACCAGTGGAGGTGCACAGGAGGGTGCGTGCGTCACAGTTTTGAATTACCTGGAGTTTTTTGAGTGTTGATTGGGGAGCTCCCAGGTAGAGAGCGTTCCCAAAGAGAACGAGGCCCTGGATCATGATCTGTCTTGCCTTGAAAGGAAGGAGCGGAAGGATCTTACGGATGAGCCTGAGAATACAGAGGAAGGTAGCTGATAGTTTGACTGCCTGGTGGTTGAATGTAAGTGTCTTATCCATCCAGATTCCCAGGCTCTTGTTAGTGTCTTTGGCTTCGGGGGCAGGGCCCAGTGAGGGTGGCCATATGGAGTCAATCGATTTTTGCGGGGAGTTACCTAGCACCATTAACTCTGTCTCGTCTCCATTTAGCTTTAAATATGACTGGGTCATTCAGGCACAAACTGCTTCCATGCAGCCCCTTAAATCACTCGGCTGGGTTGAAGGGTGATTCAATGTCACCACCAGCTGGGTGTCGTCGGCGTATGATACAATTTGCACACCAAAGGTGCGGACGATCTCGGCAAGGGAGCGCATATATATGTTAAACAGTGTGGGGCTCAGGGAGGAGCCCTGAGGAACCCCACAACTGAGTGGCTTACTGGGCGACGTGACATTACCCTCACAGATTCGGAAAGAGCGATCTGCCAGGAAGGATTGAAACCAGGCCATTGCTGTGGAGGTTATTCCTAGATCTAACATCCTGTGTAGGAGGATATCATGGTTTACGGTGTTGAAGGCGGCACTGAGGTCCAGTAGAATAATGGCCGCAGTGCCGCCTTGGTCTGCAATCATTCTAGCTCCCTCTGTCCCAGCAAGAAGCACGGTTTCTGTCCCGTGCATGGGGCGAAACCCGGTCTGTGATACGTCCAGTAGGTTGTTGGTTTCCAGGAATCCCTTACCTAGGGAAAGAGGTGGCCTGGCATTACCAAACTTCAAACTATATTGGTGGGCCACTATCCTTAAATACTGTAGAGTGCTCCTAACCCCCAGGCAGGAACTTAACTCAGAGAGTCCAGTTCCAACGCCACAGGAACTGATCCTTGGTGGAGAGGCAAGCAATCATTTGTGGAGGCTAACATATGATTGTCACTTCAAAAAAGTACGCTTCAAATCACTCAAAGGCATTTATATCGCTTGGAATCAAGTACGAAAATTTCTGGGGATCGGCAGATTTTCCCACTACACTACGCTAGGTGGGAATAGTAATCTCCCGGAGATATTCAAAGACTCCTGTATGAGGCGCTGGGTTAGATCAGGATACAGGTTGGGTCACTGTACGATTCAGTGGGCTTTCAATCATTCGAATCCCGCGATTTTTGCAAATATTTACAAGTCAGAGATTATATTTTAAAAACAAAGGGGAGGAGAGAGTTATATCGGTAAATTTTGGCAATTGAAATGGCCCAAGCAGATAGGGCTAGAATAGGTGAAATTTATAAAAATCTAGTTACTGGCCTTCCTGATGAACTAGAGAAGCATTTCCATAACTGGGAAAATAAACTAGGCATGTCTGAGACCATAATACATAAAACATTGGAAATGTCATTCTCTTTACTAATGTCCACTAAACTTCAAGCCCAATTCTACACAACATTTTTCCAATTATCATATACCCCCGAAAAGATTTCTAAATGGAGTACAGGTAAAGGTACATTATGTCCTCGATGCGCAATGCCCAAGGTGGATCTGATTCATATGTTGGCCACATGCGAAACCCTGAATACCATCAGACGAGAAATCTCTTTGTTTCCATCAGAGATCTTTGAAACTAGAATTGTGATCACGACAGCGGAAATAATACTTGGGATTGATAGGGATCCTAGACCCGCTACCATTCAGGGACTTCTGTTTATCTCAATGGCCATAGTAAGAATTTGCTTGACATCAACTTGGTTAGACCCATACCCACTTTCATTCCATCAATGGCGGGCACGACTATTAGCTGCATATAACATGGAAATAGCCATTTTCAGCAGGAAGGGAATAAAAAGGAAAATGAGAGGACTTGAAATATGGCATCCGCTTACACAATGGATGGGGAGATCGATTTTGTAATATTGTCTAAACATGATAATAGAAATGTGCCTTTTTCCCCCTTCTTCCACTCTTCCACTCTGGATCCTTCTATCTTTCTGCTCCATGTTTTCGTGCTCTCTTGTTCTGTATGAAGTATATCCAGCTGAACTTACTTTGTCCTTAAACTAACAACTTTGATTTTGATTCATCAAGATGATGTATGTACGTTTTATAAAGACCAGTTAAAAAACAAAAAACAAATGAGAAACAATGAAGTAAAGTGGTTTGCCTAGCTTCACATAATTTGGTTAAATAGGCAAGCGTCCTTTTGAACTTTTGAGCTCTGTTTTCCATGGTCATATGATCTGCTGTTGAGCCACTGATAAGTCCTATCTCCTTGTTACCATCAAAGTAAAACATTGTGTTTATTTGTAAAGTCCTAATCACTGCAAAGTGTGACTGGCTAAATGCTTAATGTGCCACTTTGAAGAGCTCATTCTAAAAACAAGCTAGAATGATGTAGTTTCAAAATAGTAAACCACTCAACAGTGATGGACGAGTTGTACCATCTCAGTATGGTGGACGAGAATGGATGTCCACCGCAGTGCTAAAAAAAACCCTTATGGTGTTAGCACCAGAAGGATTTTCTTTACAAAAAATATTGTGGGGTCGCGAAGGATGAGCCTCCCTCGCATCCTAACAAGATTTGTTTTAATCGGTGTGACGCACAAGTTAAACCTGTCATTGGCACAGGAGGGTGATACCAAACAGGAATCCACCCACTAGACAGCAGGTATAACATTTGTAGGGGGTGGGGTGTAGCCCCCATGGAAAACTAAATTCAAGGCATCTAGTCATGCCCCCAACCACCCTCATAGCCCCAACAGTCTTTCTTGCCCCCGAGAGTCAGATTGGGTGAATTATTCCCAATCTGCCTGACTCGCAGCGGTGGAGGGGTGGGGGGGGGGGGGGGGATTAAAACACACTAGACACCAGTAAATGTTAAAAAAAATATGGAATGGTGGTGGCCATAGCCCCAACATATAGCTGAATTAAGTATAGGGCAAATTATGTTAGGGACATGGTCCTCTGAATAGAACACTTCAGGTCCTTGAGTATTAAGACCCACTATAAATAGCCTTACCAGTTGCAATGAAAGAGTTCCTGTGTAGACCAACTTGGAGATTAACACGATCCAAGGGTGATGAGTGTACCTTTTTGTGAAGCTTTTGTGGATGAGGGTCTGCTGTGCTTTTAAATTCTAATTAAATTTAACGTTTAACTTGCATTTGACACAACAATTGGAAATGACATTCTTTTTTCTCATTATAGGCTTTATCGTACAAATATTGTAGTTATATATATTAATGAATCACCAGAGGTTTTCTGTTTCTGGGGGATGTGTGCAAGTCCAGACGAGCAGAGGTGTTTTGAAGATTTGTGAAAGCAGATGTGATTGTTGAGGTATGCTAGGCTAGAGTTATAGTGGCTTCAAAGTGAGTGTAAGGAGTTTAAATAGTGCTACTTTGCGTATGGGGAGCCAGTGTAACTCTTTTAGGTGTGGTGTGATGTCGGTGCTTCATGGGATGTTGAGAGTGATTCTGGCTGACGAGTTCTGAATGATCTGCACCCTGCTGGTGAGTTTTGTTGATCCTGGCATAGAGGGTGTTCATGCAGTCCAACGTGCTTGCGACCGGGGTGTGCATGATGATTTTCCGGGTGCTGATTGGGAGCCATTTGAAAATCTTCCTCCGCATGTTCAGGGTATTGAAGCATGAGATGGTGACAGTGTTAGTTTGGGCGATCATGTTGAGTTTTCTGTTGATGACGATCCTGAGGTTCTTGGTGTGGGTAGGTGTCAGTTCTAGATCCGCTGGCCATCAGGTGGTGTTACAGTGGAACGTGCTCTTCTCTAAGATCACAATTTTGGTCTTGTTGGAGTTCAGCTTTAGATATGTGGTCTTCATCCAGTGGGTGATTTCAGTCATACAGGCATGGAACTTGAGCCTGGTACTGGATGGGCATCTTGTCTGTGAGCTAGAGATTGAGTTGTTTGTCGGTCAGCGTAGGAGAGGACGTTGATATTGTGAGAGCGAATGATACTCCCCCATGCTTGGCTGCTGAGCACCAAGGAAGCAATCCCTCCCTGACGTCAAACGCTTCCAGCGATGCTGCTGCTGTGTGGCTCACGGATCACGGCGGCAGCAGCAGGATCCGAAAATCGCCGATCTGCCATGCACTGTACTTCCTGCATTTTTTATTTTTGTTCATGTTGCCTTTTTGGAGAGCCTCCCCCCTTCGCCCGGAGAGCTAACCTCGGTCTCGAGAGGGGCTGAACGGTCCGAAATTGTGGACCCACTGTACTTCTCCTCCTGTATTTGTTGAAAAGCTCCACGCCCTCCCAGGTAGCGAACCTTGGTCCCAGGAGGGGTTTCAAAGCATGAGACATGAGTGATCACAATAGCATGGCCTCTGCCTTGCTGGATAGGTGGAAACCCTGGAAGTCATATTCTTTTTACGTGTGGGCTCTTAAATCTACCTAGGGATACCAGAGTGGAGCAGAGAGACGACGTGGAGTTGTGAGCCGAGAACGGCTGTACTTGTCTAAGGGGGAAGTGGTGACAGAACAGCGCCTTCGGGAGAGAGCTGAAAATCGGTGGATGGTGGGAAGGTGGAGGGCGGGCAACTGACCCAAGGTAGGTGGGCCTAGCATGCGAGGAGTCCTGAGGTGGGCTCAACCTAAGGGTCGGGGGGAAATCATGCGCCCCAACGTAATGCGACAACAATTCACTAAGCAGACTGGCAATCCTACAACATCCGGTTATACCAAAGCAGCGAAAAAAAAGTCACAGTGCTGGGTAGCGGGCTGGAGAGAGAAAACATTCTAGCTAACATGGGGGTGCCATCTTTTACGGAAGTACAGCGGGCTGGCATGGCGGAGTCTGCCCATTAATCTTGTTCAATAGGGATGGAAACCTTTTTGGAGTAGGACAGAGTGGAGGCGGGGAATGAGTTATTCCAAGAGAGATCTCCTTCAATAATTACCCAGCCTACCTCCTCCCCGACTGTGGCAGTATCTAATGTAGCTATTGCCCCTTCAGGGAGGCTCAAAGATTACCCTTTGTTTAAAAAAAGTTTGCCCAAAACAGATACTGTGCAGACAGAGACCACCCATAACCCGCTAGAAGTGCCTTGGACTCAGGACAATACGATATCAGCCATACCTGAAGCTGAAGGGTTACCAAATTTCACAGAATTGTTTTGCTCCTCGAGACAGTCAGTGCCGGTCTAAGGCAGGGGTATGGAATTTAATAAAATATCTACTTGTCACTGGGTCAGGTTGCTATGTTGCTTCATAAATCTACTTTTCCTGTAACAAAATCCACTTGCCCCTTTGGTGCCATGTAGTGCAGCGACAAATTATGGCAGCAGTCTCATTATTTAAGAGTTCTGATACAGCCTCGCTGATTATGCCAGGGCTCATACAATAGTAGTGTTTGAATACTTGCAATCCCCTTATGTTGTCACATTTCTACAGATCTACATACTGGGGCTGAAGGTAGTGGTAATCAATAGTTCCAGGGTTAGAATGCCCTTGTGAGTCTGTGCAAACCTACTAACTTGCATGTTTTAAGGATTTTCAACAACTCTTCTCTAATCTTTTTCCATACTGAGAACTGTTGGAACTTTACTCCTGACAATGGAAGACGTAAACCTTCCCATAGAGTTGGGAAAAAAGCGGTCGGAGGGAAAGTGAACTTACAAACACTCAGATTTTCACATGAGCAAATCTACACATGCATATTTGTTCATGGTACAATGCAGTTCACAAATATTTTCTAAGAGTACTATTTCATGTCCTACTTCTGTAAATTCTTGGGAATTCATGAAAGCCGTATAGCTGCACTTAATTCCAGGACATATACCTTGTGTGCATTTTGAGGCTTTCTTTAATAATTGGGCCCCTAATTTGCTCTGGCGTTGACTGTGACCTTTTGTGTTTATTACAATTCTGTCTCTCTTCCTGGCTTCACTGTGAGTGACAGCATTCTGCTCTTTCACAATGCACATATCGGCACATAAAGTAGTTTTATTCAGTGGCAGTAAATACTGTGGTAGTGTGTGCTTTTTGAGACCAAAAAACTATTTTTGATTTTGCCAATGTTTGTTACAATGGTGAGGTCCCGGCAGCTCCCACACCAATAAGGTTTTGCAAAAGCCATGCTAAAACAAGTCACACATTGACAAAACTAAAAAGCTGACCACCAATTTCAGACCTACTGGCTTTGCCAATGCTTGTTTATTTTTCTTTCCCATAATCTTATTGAAACTGGTTGCTCTGATTTTCTATTGTGAATAATTTCGGGAAATACTAGCATGTATCAACACAAGTTACTAAATGATGCTGCAAAGAAATTGCACCGGAAATTTTACAATAGTTTAGCAAAAAAAATTTTTTCCTGCTTTCATTATCTATGAACATTTTATTTTGAAAGCAAAGAATCATCAATCTTGCTTTCAAGCTTCTGCAAATATTTGCATCAAATCAGAGAGCATTCTGGGTGCATTGTACAAAACCTCATATTGCTAAACTTTGAAAATGTGTGAACACATGTTTATACAGGAACCATTATCAGTAGTGCAGTCAGAGCTTACAACGTGCACTTAAAGCGCTCACCCTAATAAGAAAGGTTTTGCATTAACCGCATGCGCGCTAGCGGTTTTCCCGCTGAGTGCTGAGATTTCAAAAATCCCGCATTACGTGACAAGGTCAACTCGTCACACGCACAGCGCAGGTAACGCCCATGACGAGTTGACCTTGTCACACGCATCGAAGGGGTTAAGGAACCATAAATACAAGTTTGAAAAGCATTAACATATGGAAAAACATATTACCTTAACTGGAGACTGTTCCCTTCCCTGGTCCATAATGTGATATTGCAAACTGGCAGCCAACTGGTTTGTGCTGTAGGAGGTTGTGCCTACTTGTCCCAAGGACAAAATACACATGAAAACATGTTGCCTTTGACCCCAAGCAATATGTCTTGGGCGTTGGGCCATAGGAATTCCACATCCCTGTCTAAGGCCAGCTCAAGACAAACAGGAATCAGCATAGGAGTTAGACAATGTAGATCCCCACCTGGATTCTAATTCTGGGGCGCTGGGACCTCTACTGGAAGTGATTCTGATGGAGATCTGGGGTCTCAAAGTACATCAAGCTCTTGATACAGCAACAGTTAATCAAAGGCTGTCTATAGTTGAGGATACCCCAATACAATTACCCAAATGTCTCTCAGAGGCTGAGCAAAGAATTTCTGATCTTGAGGATAGTAATCAAAAAATCATTTTGCCACAACTATAGTAACTGCAGCTGCTAAAAGTCAAAACAAAGATTTTGGAGAATCAATTACAACGCAATAATCTGAGGTTTATCGGGGTTTGAGAAGGAAGTGAGGCCCAGGGGCGAAATCAGAACGTCCTCCAGTTGATGAAATATATATTGCCAAATGCCCCAAATGATTTATCCTTCATGAGAGCACATAAGGTCCCTGCCCAGCACTCTGCTGATGCCAAGTTCCCACAGACAATATTAGTTAATTTTGCAGACTATCGCATCAGAGAACATGTTCTGGCTACTGCAGTCCATCAAAAATCATTTCTCACTGCGGAAAAATGTTCATATGAGGGTGTTCCCGTACTTAAGGACTGCAACAGCCAGACGCCGCAATGCTTTCCAGGGTCTGGCTCAAGAAATTTAAATACATGGGGTGGGGGAGCCTCTATTGTGCAACAGGCAAAACTAAAAGTGTTGTGAACAGCCGATTTCATGTTTTCTCATCAATTGAAGACACAAATCTTTTTTCATCAAATGTATCTTCAGATAAAGTTTGACTGTACGAGTGGTGACATAACCCTTGATTGTGGAGACAGGAATGTATCCCTAATTTTTGTCTTTTTTTCTTTTTTCCCCGTGGGAGGGAAGCGTTTTTAAGGGTCAGGTGCAACAACATGGCACCTTTTGGTGAAGGGAGGGCCCAGGGCTGGTGAGTGGGGAGGTCCTCAGCGCTGGGAAGGCCGAGGGAGGAAAAGGGAAGAAGGTTGAGAGGCTGGGGGTTTCGCTGTCAAAATATGAGCAGGGCAAGAGCTAATGTGCTAAAATGCATGTCCAGTGGCATAAGAAAAGACAATGAGAGGGAGGCCACAATATTGCTACTGAAAATAGTAATGTCTCAACAGATTAAGATAATTTCTTGCAATGTGAATGGGCTTTTAAGTCCACGTAAATGGTTAGATACATTTGCTCCAGAAATAATCTTTGTTCAAGAAACTCATTTTAGTACTAATACTCCCAGGACTTACCTACAAAAGAAATATCCTTATGTATATTTTTCTTCCGCCACTGCTCAGTTTGAGGCGTTGGGATCAAACTCAATTGATTGGCATGTTTTAGAAGTAATTCGGGACAAGAGGGGGAGATGGCTTGGATTAAGGTTACAATTTAGGAAATAGGGCTAAATCTGGTGAATTATTACGGCCTCATTGATGATTATACTGCAGCACTAGAACACATTTATCATACAGCAATACAATCAGAAGGTGCCTTGATTATTGGGGTCGATTTTAATTTTATTCAAAATCTGAAACTCAACACCTCTAACAAAACTAAGCGCCAGTTGAAACCTAAGATGGCATGGTTCATAAGTACGATGAAAACAGATTCAGTGCTTGTGGATCCATGGAGGATGGGACACACTGGACTTTCCCAGTTTACCTGTTTCTCCTCCAGATATAGAACAGCTTCAAGATTGTTTTTTTCTGGTAGACAAATTGCTGGCTAATGGTAAGACTGAGCTTTTGGTTAACTCTTTTTTTGGATCATTCAGTAGTATCTATTATTTTCTCCCTTTAGTTTCTCCCTAAAATGAATTCAAGATGGATCTCTAAAAACATGGCCGTAGGCATTATCTAAAACTAAGAAGGAGTTAGGAGACTTTTTTCTGGTAGAAGAGATCACAGGGAGTATATCATACCAACAAAAACTATATGAGGAGAACCAACAGATTGGCAAATTTTCAGCATTGTCTACAAAAAGTCATAAGAGCTCCGAAATAAACCAGCTGAGGGATCCAATGTCTAATTAATTAGTAGAGGATAATCAGAAGATTGCAGATATTTTTCACTCTCATTTTTTTTTTTACATGGAAAAGCAGATAATAGCAGAGTGTGATCGATGCTCATATTTTGATTCTCTAGAGCTGCCACAGGTATTGGGGGAACATATTCAGCAGTTGGATACTATGGGGTCGATTATGATGACGGTGAATCCGCATCCTCCGGGCCGGTGGAAGCCACCGCTGGCCTGGAGGATGCGGATTCACCGCCGCGGTCCTTGAAAACACCCACCACCAGATTATGATGGCGGTGGGATAAGCGGCGGACGGCAGGTCCGTCCGCCGCTGATCCGTGGGGTGTGGACCTCAATATGGTGGCGGTGTCTGCAAGACACCGCCAACCATATTATGATGGGTGCGGAGACATGCTTTTCCGCGGCAGATATCCTGCCGTGGAAAAGCATGTGGACCTTTGCTTCTGGGGGCCCCTTGCGGGCCCCCAGGTTGTTGGTGGTTGGGGGGTGCACATGGATGTGCATGCACAAAGCGGCAGGCACCGAGTGGTGCCTGCCGCTTTGTGCATGCACATGCAAAGCATGCATTTTTAACTTTGCGGCGGGTGCTGCTTTAAGCAACACCGCCGCAATGTTAAATATACAGGATGTGACCGCCAGGGTGGCGGTCACATCCTAATTTCTATGGAGGGAACGCCGCTGCCCCTGCGGACGGTCCCTCCACCTCGGGGGTGGCGGACAGACGCAGGTCCTTCCTCCATCCTAATCGACACCTAAGTTGGAACCAGTAGAAGTTGAAGAACCACTGAAAAATATGTCCAATGCGAAAGTCTGCGCTGTGACAGGATCCCAGTAGAAGTGTATAAAAGGTTTCAAGATTAATTACTTCCAGTTTTATCCAATCTTTTTAATCAAATAAAAGAGGGGGCAAATGTTCCTAAGAGATTTAAGGAGTCGGTAGTGATTATTTTTCTTAAAAAAGATAAGGATCCCTGTGATCCTAATTCATATAGACTGATTAGTCTTCTAAATACAGAATATAAGATTTTTATGAAAATTTGGGCAAGGAGAATTGCACCATCAGCCCAACAATTGGTGCACATAGATCAGAATGGCTTCTTGCCGGGGAGAATATTGGCAACTAATACCTATTTTTTTTATACAAGCAATTGACTACTTCTCCGCTAATCAGATCAAAGCCACAATACTTAAGATGGATGCTGAGAAGGCTTTTGATATGGTGGACTGACAGGCCTTATTTTTTGTATTAGAGAAGTGTGGTTTTCCTAATCAACTGATAGGTATGCTAAAATAACTATATAACCAAGCTGAAGCCAAGATTATTATTAATGAAACATCAATAGGCAGGACATATTAACCCGGGGCACTCAGCAGGGATGTCCAGCATCCCCCCTGTTGTTTGCTCTTTTTCTTGAGCAACTGGCCGCTAAAAATACGGGCGGATGTACAGATAATACCCCCTGTGGCAGGGATGCAAAAAATTAAATTATATGCAGATGATATAATTTTATACCTTAAAGCGAAGGGCTCAAATATAAAGAATCCCCAGGCGAAATTGATAAGTTTACAAAAAGAGGGAGATATAGGGTAAACCAAACAAAGACAGAAATTCTTCCATTTAATTTGACTCTTGCAGAGACCCCAGTATGTTTACCACGTATATCGCCCGGCCCTATTAGATATCTTGTGATTCTATACACAGACCAATATGCGGATCTGTTCTCATTAATTATGGAAAGATGTTGGCAAAGGTGAAGACACTAGATAAATGAACCTTACTGATTTTATCACTAATTGGATGGGTATCTATGCTCAAAATGTCAGTTCTCCCACTGTTCTTATTTCTTTTTATTAACCTCCCTTTGAAAATTCCCAACTCTTATTTTTAAAGAATTGGATGGTATGATTTGGAAATGTGTATGGAATAATAAACAGCCTTGTGTGAAATTAGATACACTTCAACTGATTACATCATACGCGGGCTTTGCACTACCCCATTTTGCAAGATATTATCAGGCATCTCTGGTCAATTTGATAAGCCAAATAGGTGCGTCAAATTCAGTTTATGATAACTTGAACCACATGAAAAATGAAAGTTCAACTACATTGGAAATTTTCTTACGAGTAGCAAAACTCCCAACGAAAACGAGATATAAGGTGCTACTGGCTTTGTCAGGGAGAACCCAGTTGCTTTTCAAATCTCTAGATATTCCTGCATATCATGCCTATACATACCCCTGTTCAAGATTGTGCAGGAGTGGCTTATTTCTCCCTAAAAGACTTTGCAATTCTGGCAACAACTAGGATTTGTTCGACTTGGAATTTTAAAAAAGTTTGATAGATTTATCACATGGGACACGGTTCAGATGCAATCTGGTAGCCAGAGCACAGCTGTACGTTTAAGTTTTTTTCAGATAGCGAGTTTAAAAAAGTAATTACAGTATTCTGAGTGAGTCAGCATATCAGTTCGCTAGACAGATGGCAGGAGACGTGGGCTAGGGATGAGTTCCAGTTGGAGAATTACTATGCGCACTGTGCTGCGGCAAAGAAATCTATGAGGGGACGTGCAAGGGGCGGATTAGCCATTCTGCTGAGTTGTGATTTAGCATGGGATACAGTGATAGATATACACCCCTCAAAATGTTGTATGTGTGCTAAGTTGAAGATGGAAATGAATCATAAGGGTTACAGTGGGTCTTTGTTCTTGGTAAATGTGTATATTCCTCCGGGGAAGGCGTCCACCCCATTGATTGACTCCATTTGTTCTTACATGCATAATTTATGCAGGAGCGAAGACAGAGTGTGTATATTAATGGTCGGTGACTTTAACGCTAAAGTAAGTAATAGTTCTATTTTGGCGTTTTCTAATGAGGATTTGGAGGAGGTCTGGTGTATACCAGATTCTGTATTTCCGCCCAATTTGAAAGCCGATAAACGGGGCCTCTCACTTTTGTGAAATCTCAGGGAGCTTGACCTCGTTTTATTAAATGGTAGATTCGCAGCAGATCTACCAGCAGCACTTACTTTCCATGGGGTTTTTGGCCACTCCCTACTTGATTACATGGCTGTGTCTTTTCAATTGTTTGGGGCATGCTCACAATTTAAAGTGGTTCCAACGAAGTTGGGTGACCATGACATTTTGGCGGTAAATCTAGCTATATGTATCGAGAAGCCTGAACTCTGGAATCAGAGGAATGATAATATATCCTATTCTCGAAATAATGGTCGCACTTTTTGGTCATACAAGAACCTTCCGAATTTTCAGTGGGTTTTTAAAAATATTGTACCTGGTCTTGCTCGGGAGAACTTGATAGTGGGATATGAAAAAGTTATGATTGCAATAAAAGCGTTGGGTAAAAAGCAGCATAGCGGAAGAGGCACCCCCTTAGCAACTCTGCCGAGTGACATTAAAATATTAAATAGAAAGATAAATGAGCTGATTAGAGCCCAATTTAAAGACCCTATAGCACTAAACCAAAAAGAGATATATAGATTAAAACAGGTCCGGAAAAGGAAAGCAGCAGCAGATCGTAGGGCTGCTGAAGATGAAAAATGGGTTAAACTCCGGGAAGTGGCGCTTTCAGGGGACAGCAGGAAATATTGGGCGTTAATAGCCAAATATTGCGATAGTGTAGTAAAATCCCAACCCATGTTAATTCCAGAAGTAGAATGGTCTACTTATATATCTCTATTGTATGCCACAAATACAGGGGCTGAAGATGATGACAGGTTTAGTAAAATCTCTCAACTGGTAGGTGATGTCGAAGCCCCATCAACGAAGGAAATTGAAGGATATATTAAGGGGGCAAGATATTCTGGGGCAATGGGGCCAGATGATGTCCCCGTGGCCATCATAAAGAATGATTGTGGCGATTGGGCAAAATTATTACAACCTCTGTTTGCCCATTGTTACAATCTCGGGGTCATCCCTTACTCTTGGAAGGGAAGCATTATAGTTCCGCTATATAAAAGGGGCCCAAAAAACTCTCCTGCATGTTTCAGGCAAATTTCACTTCTAGATGCAACTGGAAAACTATTTGCAAAAAGCATCTTGGTACACCTACAAGAGTGGGTTTTTGGAAATCATTTAATTCCTCTTGAACAATCAGGGTTCCGGAAGAACAGTGGTACGCTAGACAATATATCTGTCCTGCAGACCCTGATCGATAAATATCCTGTGGGTGAAGGACTGGGCTATTCTAAGGCCCAGCGGTGCCAGGGGACAACACCTGAAACCTTCGTGGGTTACCTGTTCCGGCGTACAAATCACAGAGACACGGGACACTTCCTTCGGCGTCAAAGATCAGCGTTTATTTACTGCAGGGATACAGAGATCGCAAGAAGTACACAAGTGTAGGTTCTGAGAGACTGCTTCAAATTGCAAAAAGTGGATCGCTCCTTTTATACACATTTTCGTCATTGCACAACATGGTGAACAAAAGGTTACAACTCAGTTCCCACAGTAAACTTCAAAAGGGTTGCATTCATGTTTTCAGAATCCCGGAACATAATTACAGTAGCATCGCCGGTTCCCAACTGTAAAAGCACGTTATCTCCACTTTAAGCACATTCCATTCTGGCCGTAAACGAGTTAAGAAAAGGGACAGAAACAGGTGCAAGGAAGACAAAGACAGACAACAGATTGAAAAGAGTGTAGGGGGGCAATATCGGAAGCGTGATCGCAGGATCAAAGGATCCGAGCCTAATGCATGCACGGCTGAAACAATAGACCGGCACGGCAAGATGAGCCTTGAGCGGAACCATCTGCGTTTGCCGTGTCATTCCCCTAGTCATAAAGACACACTCAAAGGGATATGCGTCTTCCGCAAGAGCTTGGGAAACCCAGGGTCATGAGCGGACATTGTCCGTTCGCCGGCTACGTGAGGGCAAGAAACAAAATGGATGCCGTATCTAAAATGGAACCCGTGGGTTCAGATGAAGAAACCCACGAATAAGACAAATGCTGCAAAGTAGAGTAGCGAAAACGCGTACACCCACTAAACTCGCCATTTGCGGTTCATAGATACCGAACTCGTCCATATTGGAACAGGCCCAAAACGTCATTACGATTCTCACAGAACTTCAGACGCTCCTTTTGCCCTTATGTAGGCAAGCACTAGTCGATATCAGAATCGATTTCGATATTCATCAGATCGTTCAGTTGTTGCTGGAACATCATCCTATCCATCAATGTCTCTTTGGTAACAGATGGTCGTCTTATACACGTTGTAGCGCAGAGGCCACATAAGGCTGGACCACACTGTACACAAAGAAAACACGTGAACAGAAACGTCACAACAACCCCTACCATCATCAGAATCTTCCAACCCCAATTCGATATCAGACCCCAAAACCATCCTAGAAGCGTCCAATTACCTTCGTCCACGTGTATGGACTCGGAGATTTTATGCAACTTCGAGATGGCTTGATATACAGTTGCAGCGTTATCAGGAATGAAAATACAGCAGCTCGAATGGATCACCTTGCACTAACCACCTCTATCTGCGAGAACAACGTCTAGAACCATGCGGTTCTGCAACGTCATAAGTCTATCCGCCTGAAGCTCTGCTGTCAGATTACCAAGAGCACTTGCAGTTATGTTAGCAGTCGATTCTACCACACGAGTCAACTGTCTCAGGTTCCTACTATTAACCATAGGTCCCTAAAACGGCAGGAAACCCTTAAAGGAGTCTCCTGCTTCTTGACCGGCAGTGTCCTCTTCGCTAATAACGCCTCTCACAACTCTAGTCTTGTGATAGTCTGAGGCAACTGTAAAAGTTGGTGGCAAAAGATTCGCAATATAACAGGTGCCCGAGAAGTCACGGGGCAACCACGTATATGCGCGATCATAACATACAAAATAGGTACCCTTGGCAGTCAGGAAAACAGGGGAAGAGAGCATTGGTAAAACATACGTTTCAGTACAAGCACTCTTCCCAAGCTGAGCTCTCGGATTTCGACCAAGACCTTGCAGGCAGAAACGACCAAGGTGGGGTATGATCCAGATCGGAGACAAGCTCTTAAGCTGTCTATCACCCACTGACATGCTATACTCAGCCTCACTCAGATCCTTGTATGCTCGCACCTCTTCCTCCGGAATAAGCGATGCATCAAAAATATCTCTATCTAAGTCAGCAATCGCTATTGCCAAAGACTTGTGGTACGGGCAGGGACCAAGGTCTGCAGAGCGTGGCTCTAGACGGGGGTAGGAATCTAGTGCACTACGGAACATAGTTTGGAATGCCCGAGCTGACCCCTGGGCGCTGTAAGGAAGAACCAAGTACGGAATACCCTTATCCATGGTATGTGGCATTAACCCACACACCCAACAGTTGGTAGTATTCATCACCAACTGATGTTGATGAAGAAGTTGAACAAAGGAGTTGTTCATAAATTCTGCACGTCTAACCTGTTCATGTTGGGGCAGGAGATGAAAGGAATGTGGAGAAATAGCGGGAACAGAATTCAGATCAGGAGAAGGAGAAGTAGGTGAAGTGGAAGGCAATAACGACTGAATTCCAAAATACACTCCACCCACCAATAGCATAGAAACAGTCAGGAACAGCATGAAAACCTGAAACAAAAAACATTTTGTTCGCAAAACCTTATGCAGTTTAGATCTTGACGCCGACATCCTCTCTACTTCCGACAGCTTAGAGGACTCCATCCTCTAAAAAACTGTCCGTAACGTTCTTGACGCACTTCGTTCTGAGTAGCGATTATCAATTCCCAGGAGTTCCCAGGAATCGACAAAAGTAACCGACCTAGTGTCAGGAACCTGCTAAACAGAAGGAAGTACCCTCACGGCCCTACGGTCAACCCGGATGATAGGTTTTAATCAAACAAACATTCAAATTAATATGAATCTTTTAGCTGTACAGAAGAGAAATATACGTAATGTATAGAACAAGAATTAAAAAACTCAAAATCAATGAAAAAATGCAAATGTTCGCAATGTTCGTAGCAACAGTGAGGGGGTAATGTAAAATTCAAAACAAAACGGAATTCTTTATTAGTCTTTGTCACACGATCGAAGAAAGTATTGACTTTTTCCAGGTCAAGTTTGCTCTTCAAACAACGGTTCAGATGACAAAACAGTGTTCGATCGTTCAGGTGATAATTCAGAACTCGAATTCTCCAATGCTGAAGACGACGGTACAGTTCCAGATGATTCAACAGGTGAGTCTGACTGAACTGAATCGTTCTCTACAGGTTGAGCATCACTGATTGGCACTGTAATGGGTTCGGGACGGGTGGCTGGGAAGACTGGTGGACCCCTGATGATGCCTGCCGAACAGTCGGGAACGCAGAGGGATGACTGGAACCCACGACAGGAGTCGTATGAGGAAACATCCGCTGGTTCCTTTAACTGGGTGTACGACGACTACAATGAAACCACGCCTGCCTCTGACGTGGACGCTGGATGGTTGAAAGCGGGGGAAGCCCTCTACGCAGCGTGTGACGTCACCAACGGTTCGAGAGGAGAAGGCGAGGAGAACGCTACGAAGGGACCCGAAGAAGACGGAGGAACCGGATTCCCGGAAAGCGGAGGAGAGCCAGGAGGCCAACGACCCTGTGTTCAGCCGTGCCGCACTCCCGAGGGAGGAGTGTGGCTTGCCCAGGTACGGCGGCGTTGGGCGGCTTGGGTGGGGAGAAAGAGTGCCCCAAGTGAATAGTGTAAAGTTACCCCGTTCATGCCTTTCCTTTATGTTTTTCCCGATACCTGTTTTTCCCATATTACCCTCCCTTTTCCTACCTCCCTCCCTTACCTCGCTCCTGTACTCTTTGAAGCATAAATCACGAGTGTGCCTGTACGTCTGCACGTTCACACGGTGTCCCTTCACTACTACTGGGTTCCCCTTAGGTGAGGATTGCTATCAGACTTGCGACTAACGGCCTCCCTTTTGTCCGTCTTCTTTCCCCTTGGCTCCACCATCGCTACACCGGGGAAGGCGATTCCGAGAGGACAACGCGTGCCCAGAACCCTGGAAAAAGACGGCCTCACCACGGATAACCAGGAGTTCGCGAAAGAGAGAGTAACTTATCGAACAAAACAAACTTTAAAAATAAAGCCAAGTCTAATCAGATATTCTGGTCAGCCTCTTCCTGTTGCGGCGCCTGTTCCAACCAAAGTCAGTGTTCCCAGCCCCCCTGCCCCGATTACAGTGGTGTCAGAAGTGGGATCGATCCCCTCCGTACAAGACGCAGCTATGGAACAGGTGGTGCAGCAGTTAATTGAGGGACAGCAGAAATTGGAATGGGCTATCGGCCAACAGATGTCGACTGCGGAAGCCGACCGCGACCTCTTTAAAAACACGATTACAGCCCAAATCGAGGGTTTGCACAAAGTAGTGCAAGGCGCCAACATCCCTATTCCAACGGAGAGACGGGCGTTTGGACCACATCCCTCTGGAATGCAACTGCAGAAATATGTACAAGGAGAGGATCCCGACGCTTTTCTTCTTAATTTTGACCGAGCAGCAAGAGCCTGTGGATGGCCAGAAGAAAAATGGCCCTTCTTTTTAGCGCCCCTGTTATCCGGCGAGGGACAAGCCGCTTACCAGGTGGCTAATCATGCTGGGATAACACCATATGCAACAATTAAAGCAGTAATCCTGGACCACTTAGGCCTAGACACAGAAGCCTATAGACTGAGATTTCGAAAAGAAAAGGGGGTCGCTGGGGAACACCCAAAGACATTATACCTGCGACTGAAGATGGCCGCGGATAAATGGTTAAAACCAGAGAGTAGGAGCAAAGAGGAAATAATGACGAGTATTTATCTGGAACAGTTTATGGAGGCCTTACCGTACGGCACTCACCGGTGGCTTAGACAACATTCAGGCCTTACTGCTGAACAGGCTATTGAGATGGCTTCGAATTACAACAGGGCAATGCCTCGTACCTTTCCTTGGGAAACGGACAAAGGTCCTAAAGGAACCCCAGGAATAGCGAAGCAGGAAAAGAAACTGAAGCCGGCCCCAGATGCGATAAAACCCTGCCCCATCCGCCCTGAAATGCCTAATATAAGAGGTCCGCAATGTTTCGAATGCGGGGATTGGGGACACATCGCCAGAATGTGTCCTCGGAAAAGACCAACAGAAGAACCCATGGAGGTTGGATATATTCCAAAGGCCGTGATGTACACAGCGGAGATGGGTCCATCTTTCTATGTAAGGGTACTAGTGAACAGCAAATGTGTGAAAGCCCTCTTAGACTCTGGCTGCAAACAGTCAGTAATAAAGAAACAGCTAGTCTTACCCTCCCAGCTTGGCCCCAACTTAGTGGTGCACATCAGATGTGTACACGGAGACGTGAAACCTTACCCTGTGGCTCACCTGACCCTTAGGCCCCTGGGGGGAGTACCTTGTGTTGTAAAGGTAGGAGTAGTGGAATCTTTACCTGAGGATCTGATCCTAGGCGTAGATAACCCGGATTTCTTGAGTCTTTTCCAGAAAGAAATAGAACAACCTCCAGCAGCCTACCTAACCTCCGACCCATGGGAGATAGATCGGGGTTTCAAGTTTGCCCAGATAAACGATACAACCCTTCAGAATGCATGGGAGGCAGCTCATATAGCTGAAACAACACCGACCCAAGGGTACCCTAGAATCAGAATCATCCATGACCTCTAGTACAGGGAAGGGAAGGCAGGCGATCCTCCACAGTTAGTTGTCCCAAAAGATTTTAGAGACCAAATCTTGTTTTATGCACACACTCATCTAACGGCAGGACATAGTGGGGCCGAGAAGACCTTACAAAATATCACCAGACTCTTCTTCTGGCCTGGTATTTACAAAACAGCAGAAGAGTACTGTCGCCAATGTGAGGTGTGCCAGAAAAAGAACTTGAACAGACCACCTGCAGTACCCCTTCAACCGTTGCCCGTCATAGGCAACCCTTTCGAGAGGGTAGGAATGGACCTTATCGGTCCTCTTCCTCGTACAGCCAGGGGACACACTTATGCCCTAGTCGTTGTCGACTATAATACTAGGTTTCCAGAAGCCTTTGCCCTCAGTGCTCCTACAACAAGAAATGTGGCCGACAAACTAATAGAGCTATTTTCACGGGTGGGGTTTCCCAGGGAAATACTCACAGACCAGGGAACCCCTTTTGTTTCCAAAATGATGAAGGAAGTATGTCAAACATTAGAACTAAGACACATACGTACCTCGGCTTACCACCCCCAAATGGACGGCTTGGTTGAGCGGTACAACCGCACACTCAAGACCACTTTAAAAAAAATGTTGACTGCCGAGAACAGAGAATGGGACAAGTTGTTGCCCCTAGCTCTCTATGTGTTATGGGCCCAAGTGCAGAGTAGTTTAGGGTACTCCCCGTTTGAACTGCTATACGGCCGTCAGCCCAGATCTCTCCTAGAAATTACAAAGGAAGCATGGGAGAAAGAAGAGGCGGCTGAACAAAGATCTCTGTTGGAATATACCAGACAGTTAAAGTCGAAGCTGGGTAAATTAAGGGACTTGGCGTACTCCAACCTGGAGAAATCCCAAGAGAAACAGAGACACCAATATGACAAGTGCAAGAAGTGGAGGACCCTAAATAAGGGGGATTGGACCTTAGTGCTTCTCCCGTCGTCCACCCAAAAATTCAGAAGTGAGTGGAAGGGGCCTTATAAAGTAGTGGAGACCATAGGCAAGACAACCTATTGGGTACAAATCACCCCTGGACGGCAACAAACCTTCCACATCAATTTGTTAAAGAAGTGGATAGGGCCTCCACCCAAAGCAGCTAACCTAACATTGCCATCACGAGACGAAGGTACTACTCTAGACAAATTACCCATCAACCCTGAGTTAACAGTGTCTGAAAAGGAAGAACTCCTGCGAAGGCTACAACGGTTCTCCCCAATGTTTTCAGAAATTCCAGGTCGTACACACCTAGCCGAGCATTGCCTAGACACTGAACCCGGTAAGGTGGTCAAACAGAGAGCCTACCGTATACCAGCTGCCAGGAGAGCTGATGTGAAAAGAGAGGTTAAGGACATGCTTCAGCTAGGGGTTATCCGTCCATCACGGAGCAACTGGGCCTCGCCTATCGTGATGGTACCTAAACCGGACGGGTCCACCCGGTTTTGCATGGACTTTCGAGCATTAAATGCGATATCCTCATTCGATGCATTTCCAATACCACGAGTAGACGAGTTAATCGAAAGGTTAGGAGAAGCCAGGTACATTACAACTCTAGACCTGACTAAGGGCTACTGGCAGGTTCCACTACGTGAAAAAGATAGGCACAAAACAGCGTTTGCCACCGACGACGGGTTGTTTGAATTCACGGTACTGCCATTCGGGCTCCACGGAGCCCCTGCTACATTCCAGAGACTAATGAATACGGTCTTGGCCCCTCACACAGAATACAGCTCAGTGTACTTAGATGACATTGTCATCTTTAGCAAGACATGGGAGGACCACCTTGAACATATAGACCTCATTTTGAAGGCCTTACAACATGCAGGCCTGCACGTAAACTCGAAGAAGTCAAGGGCGGCCTTTCCCAAGGTAAAATATCTGGGGTTCATGCTAGGGGAGGGGGCTATTGCTCCTCAGGAAGAAAAAATAAGAGCCATCACTAGCACCCCCTTTCCGTCCTCCAAGAAAGAACTTCGGGCATTCCTAGGTTTAATAGGGTATTACAGGAGGTTCATCATGAATTTTGCGGACATTGCCGCTCCCTTGACGGATCTCCTTAAAAATAACAACAAAAATAGCATAGGGAAATACCCCTCCCCAGAGGCCTACAAGGCTTTCGAAGACCTGAAAAAAGCCATCACCACAAGCCCAGTGCTGATACCTCCAGACTTTGAAAAACCTTTCTCCCTAGCGACAGATGCCTCGGACACTGGGATTGGAGCCGTATTGTCCCAATCGGGAGAGGATGGGCTGGAACATCCCATCCTCTTTATAAGTCGCAAACTCCACCAAAGGGAATGTAAATACCCTACATTTGAGAAGGAATGCTTGGCGATCCGCTGGGCTGTGGACAAGTTGAGATATTATCTTGAAGGAAAACCGTTCATTCTGTATTCAGACCACGCTTCCCTGCAATGGATGCAGAGAAACGTGACTCAGAACTCCAGGGTACTCAGGTGGTTTCTGTTCCTTCAGCCCTTTGCATTCCGGATAGTACACAAAAAAGGAACCGAAAACAGCAACGCTGATTATCTGTCGAGGGCACCCATTCTCCCCGACCGGGAGAATCCAAGGGGGGAGGAGTGTAACGGGGTCGGGACGGGTGGCCGGGAAGACTGGTGGACCACTGATGATGCCTACCCTTCTGCCCAACAGTCGGGAACGCCGAGGGATGACTGGAACCCACGACAGGAGTCGTATGAGGAAACATTCGTTGGTTCCTTTAACTGGGTGTACGACGACTACAATGAAACCACGCCTGCCTCTGACGTGGACGCTGGATGGTTGAAAGCGGGGGAAGCCCTCTACGCAGCGTGTGACGTCACCAACGGCTCGAGAGGAGAAGGCGAGGAGAACGCTACGAAGGGACCCGAAGAAGACGGAGGAACCGGATTCCCGGAAAGCGGAGGAGAGCCAGGAGGCCAACGACCCTGTGTTCCGCCGTGCCGCACTCCCGAGGGAGGAGTGTGGCTTGCCCAGGTCCGGCGGCGTTGGGCGGCTTGGGTGGGGAGAAAGAGTGCCCCAAGTGAATAGTGTAAAGTTACCCCGTTCGTGCCTTTCCTTTATGTTTTTCCCGATACCTGTTTTTCCCACATTACCCTCCCTTTTCCTACCTCCCTCCCTTACCTGGCTCCTGTACTCTTTAAAGCACAAATCACGAGTGTGCCTGTACGTCTGCACGTTCACACGGTGTCCCTTCACTACCACTGGGTTCCCCTTGGGTGAGGATTGCTATCAGACTTGCGACTAACGGCCTCCCTTTTGTCCGTCTTCTTTCCCCTTGGCTCCACCATCGCTACACCGGGGAAGGCGATTCCGAGAGGACAACGCGTGCCCAGAACCCTGGAAAAAGACGGCCTCACCACGGATAACCGGGAGTTCGCGAAAGAGAGACTAACTTATCGAACAAAACGAACTTTAAAAATAAAGCCAAGTCTAATCAGATATTCTGGTCAGCCTCTTCCTGTTGCGGCGCCTGTTCCAACCAAAGTCAGTGTTCCCAGCCCCCCTGCCCCGATTACAGACGTAACGTAACGTAGAAGGGCCTCAGTCTCCGTTGGGGCAATTCCTGCTTTCACCCAGTTATCTGCTGGCAAAGGAAGTGGAATTTTCTTTGTATGGCTGGCATGCACCCAGTGCTTCCGGCCTTCCAACCGAACTGCAGTCCTTGTTGCCAGCAGAACTTGATAGGGTCCCACAAATCTTGGCTCAAGATTACGCTTTCTCCCAAAATTTCGGGTAACGACCCAATCACCAGGTTGGAGACGATGTCCAGGACCTTCTGTTTGTGCCGGCAGAGCTTCAAAAACCTGTTGATGAATCAAACTCAATTTAGCAGTCAGATCATAAAGATAGTCAATCAACATTGGATATTCGAGACTGTCAAATGCCTTATGCCTCGGAACTCCCCAAATGTTTGCAGGACGGCCAAACACAATCTCATATGGGCTAAGCCCTACTCGACAGTGCACAGTCGCCCTGTTCGATAAGAGAGCTAGAGGCAGTGCATCAGGCCAAGACAAACCAGTCGTGGCTTGAATTTTGGCAAGTTTCAGTTTCAGAGTACCATTGTACCCTTCCACTAAACCCGCTGATTGAGGATGATTGGCGCTATGGAATTTCTGACGTATTCCAAGGCCCTTACACACACTCTTCATCACACTTCCCACAAACTCACTTCCGTTATCCGACCATACGATCCATGGCATTCCATACCGAGGAAAATATTCCTTCAGTAGGACTTTCGCTGTGGACAGGGCAGTATTATCCTTAAGAGGGTAGGCCTCGATCCATCTGGAGAACGCGCAAACCACAACCAAAACATATTTCAAGTTATTGCATCTCTCCATATGGATGAAGTCTAATTGGACAACTTCAAAAGGACATGTAGGAGGAGCAAAATGAACAGGTGGAGTGGGGGTGCCCTTGCCAGGATTATACATCAAACAAACCATACAGTTCTTAACCACTCTCTCAGCACACTTAGCAATCCCGTCATTCTTCCATACAGGAGACAACAACTTACATATACCTTTCGCGCTAATATGTGACATGCCGTGTGCCATAGTAACAACGGCAAGCACATACGCATCCGGTAACATCCATCTCTGACATTCTGACAAATCAACCCAACATCCATTCACGTCTAACTTTCCCGTACTTTCCTTCCACTTGGTCTTTTCAGTTTCAGTGACCTCATTCTGAATCGCTTTCACGCTCTCAACAGTGTCCTCACACATACCAGTCTCCGTCGGCCACCTCACTGAACTCGTAACGTACATTCGAGTTGTCAGATTCTTAGCCGTTTCCTTGGCAATCTCATCCGCAAACGCATTACTACGACCAACATCATCCATAATCTTTCGATGCGCGCTACATTTAATGATTGCCACCTGCTTAGGCAATGTAAGTGTGTCCAAAAGATCATTCACGAGCTGTCCGTGTTGGATCTTCGTACCATGCGATGTCATAAATCCTCTTTCTCTCCACAATCGACCAAAGCTATGTGCATCGCCAAATGCATACTGACTATCGGTAAACACATTCACTCGCTTCCCTTCAGACAAAACACACGCTCTAGTTAACGCAATCAATTCTGCAGCTTGCGCTGAATTCTGACTCAATCTCGCAGTCTCCACAACCGTACTCAACGTCACTACAGCATACGCGGTCGTCACATCACCATTCGGCAACTTGAAGCATGAACCATCAACATACAAAGTACCATCGGGATCTACCAATGGAGTGTTTTTCAGGTCAACACGACCCTTCGTTTCTTCTTCAGTTCTTAGATAACAGTCATGTGGTGCTACCTCACCTGATTCCACATTAATCGGAAACAATGTTGCTGGATTCAGCACATTACAACGCTTAATCTGTATATGACTTGCCAAAAGTGTCAACTCATAACCGGACAACCTTGCGCTCGTCAAGTGTTGAGTTTTCGTTCTATTCAAGAGAGTGTCAACTGCATGCGGGACCATCACTGTGAGCATATTATCCATGACCAGACCTGCGGACTGTCGAATGGACATCGCAGCCGCCGCTGTCGCTCTTAAACAACTCGGCAATGCTCTAGCTACCGAAAAATATGCACATGGACGCTGCTTACCACCAAATTGTTGCGTCAAGACACTCAACGCACAACCTTCTCTCTCATGAATGTATAGTGTAAACGGCTTACTGTAATCAGGAGTACCTAACACAGGAGCCGAACACAACGCATCACGCAGTTCAGAAAAACTCTTCTGACATTCTTCGGTCCATGGCAAAGGAGTCGGAACATCCTTGCACGTGAGAGCTAACAATGGCTTCGCTAACAACGAAAAGTTTGGAATCCATTGTCTGCAGTATGACGTAATACCTAGAAAGGCACGTACATCTCTCTGAGTTGTTGGCACAGTCATTCGCGCAATTGCTGCAATTCTTTCTGGGGTCAACCTTCTTCCCACCTTTGACAATAAGTGACCTAAATAGGTTACTTCTTGACAACAATATTGTAGCTTAGAAGGTGACACCTTGTGATGTAAGTCACATAGATGCTGTAATAGCGATACTGTAGCAGTTTTACAAATCTGCTCAGTGTCAGCAGCCACTAACAGATCATCAACGTACTGAATCAAGGCCGCACCAGCCGGTAACAAAAACGCATCAAGTTGACTCTTAAGAGCTTGACTGTAGATCGATGGACTCTCACAGTAGCCCTGAGGTGCACGTTTAAACCTGAAGCTGCGACCACCTAATGAGAAGCCGAATAGATCTCTGCTTTCCTCAGCAATCGGAATGCTAAAGAAAGCATTCTTCAAATCAATTACCGAGAACCAAGAGGCAGAGGCTGGAATCAGGGTCAGTAGAGCTGTAATGTCAGGCACCACGGGAAACTGTGGGATCACAATTTTATTGACCTCTCTCAAATCAATAACAAAACGGTACACAGGAGGCTTAGATGGGTCAGTTCGTTTCAGAATAGGTAACACCGGACTATTGCACAGGTTTCCCGGAGTTTCCTCGATAACATCCTTTTTGATCAAATCATAAATGATCGCTAACAGCGCTCGCTCTCCATCAAGGGAGATACGATACTGGGGAATGCGTGGTAATCGTACATTCGATTTCAATTGAACGACATAAGGTGGTATATCCAATAGGCCCACATCATTTGGACCCGTTGCCCACAAAGACTCAGGAAGGGAACTCAATTCCGGTGGGAGCTTATCAGTTGACAAGTACATAGGAGAGATTACTCTCTGACCTAATGTAAGCTCCACTCCCGCAGGAGAGCAATACAGAGTCGCATATAACCGCTTCAACAAATCCAGACCCAAAAGATTCTCACCACAACCAGTAGTTAAAATCAAAGGAGCCTCTAGCTCACGTGGCCCGATCGTAAGGGACAAAGGGCTAGAAACTGGATTGCTAAACGGGGCGCCAGAGAATCCAACGGAAACATTTGTTAAGCCAGACAAAGGTGCGCCAGGGAGTTTTGAATGCATGATGGAACTTTTTGCTGCACCAGTGTCCAACAGAAAAGGCTCAACCACGCCTGATGTGGCAACTGCGACGTAAGGCCCTCTCTGATCAACCGGAACTGATACTACTCCCTCTCTTTGTCTATGGCTGTCCTAGTAATTACCATCGACATCAATGTCATGCTCGATGTAATAGTCGTCCACATGATACTGTGCAGATCTACCAGACGAGGAATCGCGCTGATCGAAACAATTGTTAGAATCCAATGAAGAAGTAGAACGCTCGTTTTGATTTTGAGAGGTGCCACGACCTCTACCTCGAGACGCCTGTTGAGGACCACTACGACCTCCTCGAGCCGAAACACCATTATTTCGGTCACGTAAAACAGGACAATTAAACTTCAAATGGCCCTCACCCCTACAATATGCGCATTGATTATACCCAAGCATAGATCTGGGTGTAGAAGAGTCAGAACGCGACTGCGACCTAGAAGACTACGACTGTGATCGATTCGGCTGTTGCGAATCATTTTGATTCGAGCGCGGAGGATACGCTTGCTGCAACAAGACTTTAGTTTTAAGCTCCTTCGTTTTCTTATCTGCACAATCGTTTTCTTCTTTTTCTCTATTTTCATAATATTGAGCCGTTGCCAATATTTGAGCAGTGGTGGAAACAGCCCATGAACTTTCTGAATTTTTTAATTTGTTGCATAGCTCAGGCAACAAATTTAACACAAATTTATCAACAAACAACCGCTGACCGCCCTCAGTGCTCATATCCTGACCACTATGATCGATAAATGCCTCCTCAAATCTAGTAAAGAAATCGGAGACACTCTCGCCTTTCTTTTGTTTACAGGCAGACAATTTATCCCAATTGACCCTCATCGCTGGCATAAGCTTTTTCATGAGCGTAATGATTCTTTGGGGCAGAGCCGTAATTATCTGTTCAGGCTTAGCCTTACCAATTTGCCGTCCGTCAGCCGCTACAAGAGCAGCCCAATCACCACCTAACTCAGCTGCGTGATTCTCTTGACGGATTTTCGCCCAAATCGGTTGTGGTACTACGTTACCGAACAGCATGTCAATATCGGCAAGGTTCATAATAGTAGCATCCACAAGTTGGGATAACTCCTTATAATAACCTGCCTGATTTTTCCGGGGGTCAGGCAAAGATTGTTTCACCTGCAAAACTTCCGATCGCTTCCATGGGAGGTGTATCCACACTCTCTGGAAGTGAGGCGGGATTGCAGGATTGGCAGCAGCGTCACCTGGCATCCACACTGGGGGAACTTCTCGCATAGGATACTGACCAGCTTGTGCCTTCGAGTCATCGGAGTCGTCATCAAACAACACTCGAGGATGCACTGTAGATCTAAAAGCTAACAGACGCTCTAATGCATGTCGTACATCACCGCCTACAATCATACCGTTCGAAAACTGACTTTGAAGTTCAGTCATATCGGTCGGTACATTATCTACCTCATCGTTATCCCACTCCTCTCTCAAGGATTTACACATTTCCTCAAACACGAATCTTTGTGTGGGCTCATTGAACTGAGAGAACGTATCGAAAACTATGCGCGGAGTGTACTTAGCAGGATGTCTAATCCACCTGCGCGCCATAGTGATTAACGTCTCACTCTCCCTACCTCCAGGCATTTGGCTTCGTCTCTGAGAGATATCAGAGACATCGGACCCAAGAATTGGTCAGAAAATTGGAGAATAGAGAGTAGCAACAGCATTAGGTATACGACTACGAACAGAAGGAGAAGAGGAGAGAAGTACAGGGGCAACAACATGAGGACTGAACATAGGAGCAGTAGGAGTAGCCAAGATAGCAGAAGTAGCAGGAACAATAGACTGAGAAGGTATAGGCAATGGAGCAGTAGGAAGAAGGGCAGGTAAGGGAGCAGGGACAGCTTGAGGAACAAGAGGATTCGGAGGAACAGGACCAACGACAGGCTGACCAGCAGCCACCGGAACAACAGGTGGAGGAGCAGGAGGAACCACAGGGGCTGTAGTACCCTGTGCATAAGGAGGAGGTGATTTCAGCAAGTAGGATAACAAAGGATCCTCTGTCAATTCCTCTCCCTTCTTATCAGAACTTGACGGTAGAACCGGATAACATTTATCCACCGCCATACGATGTAATCTAGTAAAAACTTCCTTTTCCTTCTCTTCCTTGTCTCGCTGATATTGTTCTGCACTTTGCATCATCGTAATGATACCGTCTCTCTTATTTTTCTTAATCTGCTTGATTTCTTTCTGCTTGGCCTCTTTACACCATAACCGGAAGGAATCAAACATGGCTGGCCTAGCTTTCTTTTTAAACAATTTTGCTTCGAGATTATGTAAAATCTCAGTTTCAAAACTACCATGGGGTGGCCAACTAAGGACACCATCTTTTTTAGTATAACGGATCCAATATTCATTGTATACGATAGGGCCCACTCCATGTCGACTATAGAGCTCATAAATTGGAGTTCCAACTGGAGGTATCGGACATGAGTCCTCCAACCGGGAATCCGTGCTGCAACATTTAAGGAAACCAAACCAAGTACTGCGGCCAGGCATCGTGCACACTAACCAAGTTTACAAACTTCAAGGGTTATCGAATTACGATGTCCTCGCAAAAATACAAGACCCTCGGTTTTGGCAATTGCAATCGTCAAATAAAAACCCAACAACTAAGAACCAACGACTAAGAACCACAAATGCAATGGAACCATGCAAAACAACCAAGTTTCAACAACAACAACCAAGGATTCTGGGAGCGACCCACAAACACTTAACTGAGAGAACAATGGCGTCACCAGGAAGGCCCGTCTATCGTCTCGCCGTACAAAGGACTACGCCAGGCGCTAAAACAGGTCGACAGTCAGGGCATCAGTCCGTCGCAGCCGTCAGGAGGCGGGAATCTTCGCGGGAAAAGTCTTCGGACCACTTATTTCGACAACAGGATCGATGAAGCGGGATGCACCTTCCCTCGGAGATTTCACACGAAGTTCCTCACGATCGTCAGGCTTTGGACCGGTACCGCTGATGTCGCCCCACGCTGGGCGCCAACTGAAGGACTGGGATATTCTAAGGCCCAGCGGTGCCAGGGGACAACACCTGAAACCTTCGTGGGTTACCTGTTCCGGCGTACAAATCACAGAGACACGGGACACTTCCTTCGGCGTCAAAGATCAGCGTTTATTTACTGCAGGGATACAGAGATCGCAAGAAGTACACAAAGTGTAGGTTCTGAGGGACTGCTTCAAATTGCAAAAAGTGGATCGCTTTTTTTATACACATTTTCGTCATTGCACAACATGGTGAACAAAAGGTTACAACTCAGTTCCCACAGTAAACTTCAAAAGGGTTGCATTCATGTTTTCAGAAGCCCGTAACATAATTACAGTAGCATCTCCGGTTCCCAACTGTAAAAGCACGTTATCTCCACTTTAAGCACATTCCATTCTGGCCGTAAACGAGTTAAGAAAAGGGACAGAAACAGGTGCAAGGAAGACAAAGACAGACAACAGATTGAAAAGAGTGTAGGGGGGCAATATCGGAAGCGTGATCGCAGGATCAAAGGATCCGAGCCTAATGCATGCACGGCTGAAACAATAGACCGGCACGGCAAGATGAGCCTTGAGCGGAGCCATCTGCGTTTGCCGTGTCATTCCCCTAGTCATAAAGACACACTCAAAGGGATATGCGTCTTCCGCAAGAGCTTGGGAAACCCAGGGTCATGAAGCGGACATTGTCCGTTCGCCGGCTACGTGAGGGCAAGAAACAAAATGGATGCCGTATCTAAAATGGAACCCGTGGGTTCAGATGAAGAAACCCACGAATAAGACGAATGCTGCAAAGTAGAGTAGCGAAAACGCGTACACCCACTAAACTCGCCATTTGCGGTTCATAGATACCAAACTCGTCCATATTGGAACAGGCCCAAAACGTCATTACGATTCTCACAGAACCTCATCGGTCGGAGGTCCCCATTGTATACTGCATTTATTGATTTCTCCACAGCGTTCGATAGGGTGGACCGAGGGAAGCTGTGGAGGAAATTGCTTGCTATGGGAATACCCGGGAACTTGTTAAGAGTAATAATAGCACTCCACTCAGCAACATGGTCTCAAGTCTTGTTAGGAGGGACTCAGGGCCTTTCAAAGAAAATTCCCACTAATAATGGCCTGAAGCAAGGGTGCCAATTAGCCCCATTGCTTTTTTCAATTTATATAAATGATCTACCAAGCCGGTTAGGGGAATGTAAGGGGGATCCTCCACAAGTGGGTGATCTAAAAATAAGCTGTCTGCTATATGCGGACGATGCAATATTAATGGATCTAACCCCAATTGGACTCCAGAGGCGATTAACGGAATTGGTCAGGTATACTAAGGATTATTTTTTAAAGATAAACATTTCGAAGAGCAAAGTGATGATTTTTAGTCATAGTGGCTGTAAGGTTAGACCAAACTTGAAATGGTTTTTAGGAGATGAAAGAATGGAAATAGTAAAATTTTATCAGTACTTAGGAATTTTTTTTACAAATAGGTGCTCTGCTAAGAGACATTTGGACCATTGCAAAAGTAAAGCCATCTCGCAAGCATCTGGTATCAATCGCCTTTACTTGCAATGTGGAAAAAGACATTTTTCTCACACTATTGCAGTATATAAAATAAAGATTCCTCCGCCTCTAAACTATGCAATTGAAACAATAGATGAAGGTGAGTGGGCAATGTTTGAGAAGGTGGAAGGAAAAATCTGGCGCCAAATATGTAATCTAAATTATTCCGCGCCCATTGCAGCTCTTAGACTTGAATTTGGCCTTCTTTCTACATATGTGCTTTCGATGGCAGCATGTTTGCGGTGGTGTAAGGCTCTGCTGAATGGGCAGGAGAATCTATTAAGGGCTGCATTGTATAAGGACATTTTTGTTAATCTGCTAAAGAAAAGTGTAGGTTTTAGAAATTATTTAAAATCTTTAAGTATTTTTGATCTTGATTTTGAAGAAGTACTCCGTTTAGATAAATTAGCTCTAAAGCTTATGATTAAAAAATCTATATATATGATCTCAAGTAGAAAAGAGCAGCAAACATGTAATGCGAATGGAAGGCTAGATTGCATTATGGGGAGCTTTATTGTCAAAAAACCTCAGCCATATGTACTTTGGAACCTGTATCATGGAGCACGCCGAGTGCTCTTATTACTGAGATTGAACATGCTTCCTTTGAGGATTGTGACAGGTGCTTGGGAGGGTATCCCCAAAAATGAAAGACGCTGTAATCTATGCAATGGCGGTGTACAAGACCTTAATCATGTCTTGATAGTGTGTCCAGCACTCCATCTAATTCGCCGTAAATATTTAAGGTATGGTTTTTTACAGCATAACATTGCAACGGCAGAACAGGCCCGCAATTTTCTTATGTTTCCCCCATCCGAACTGATGTGTTTTAAAATTTTCTGCTTTTTTAAAGAATTTTTAAATGTTTATTAAAAGAAAAATGAATGGGTATGGGTGAATTGTAGATATTTAAAAAAATATTGTGTGTAATCATTTTTTGTATCAGTATTTTATTGAAGCACTATTGGCACTTTGATAGACCGTTAAAAATAATAATACCATTCAACCCTTACTGCTTCAGATCACATTTGTAGGAATGTTAAATAACTATGTATGTTGCATCACAAAGTACTAGTAAAGCATTTGCACTTTAATTAATGCATTAGCACTTTAGTTAGTACTGTTGAAAATAATTGCTGCTATTTTCGATTTTCTTCTTGACAAGATCATCTCCTAACAAAAGAAAAAAAACTTTTTTAACACCCGTTGTCTCTTGAAATGTTTCTTTGCTGATAATCGATGATTTTTAGACTAAAAGCCGATTGATATGATACTTTTGCCCTGCAATGTGACGTATTAGATTACTTACCCTCGCAGTTGAAATTTAGTGAAAATGAGGTATTAATCTTTGTATTTTAACAACTGATGTTTTTAGTAAACCAGATTTACGAGGCTAACTATATTGTATCGAATGGTGTAATTGTGAAATTGTTTTTTATCTCTTTGATTTGTATGAAAAAGCTGTTTTTATTCTGTATTTTATGTAGAATTCCACGGAATTCCAAATCATAATAAAATAAATAAATAGACAGATGGCAATTAAGACATTGAGGGTAGGTACATGGTACTATCTGTTGCACCACCGCATAAAAGGGGAAAAAGATATCTCGGACAAATTGCAAAAAATTCATTCTGAGACAGTCTGTTAATTTAATTTTAAAGAATGGTCATCACTCTGGGAGCTGAGTTACGAAAGGTTATGGGGTGGCAATTTTAAAAGAATTAATTTTTGATCAAGGTGGTTGGTGTATTATATGCCATTGAAATTACATAAGATATATCCCAGGATGAGTAACCATTGTTTTAGATGTAACAAACAGGATGCAGGCGATTGGGTACATATATTTTTGAATGTAGTAATTTACAGCATTTGTAAATAGAAGTTTTTATAAGTATTTCTCGTTTTGTGTCCACTGCAATTGACCCATCATGTATGTTGGTTCTGTTTGGTTCTTCTGTGGAGGTTAAATGCCTTAAAAAATACCAGCAGCATTTTATATTGATATCGATAACTGTGGATAGATCACTGATCTTACAGAATTGGCAAACAACTAAGCAACCAACGATGGGTCATTGGATTAGTAAAATGTGTAGGACATATATATTTGAGGAAGCATATGTGAAGAGGGTTAGTGCCACTCGAAGATTTAGGGCAATATGGGCAAGTTTCTCTCTCCTTTTTATAAATTAATCAATGTGAATTTATTAGGAATTGAATTGGGTTTTATTTGTTCTATTGCACTCTCAACACCATATGTCAAATGATTCTTAGGCATATTTAGAAGTTTGCTGCTGTTTTATGGGGATCAATTTAAGATGTGCATGATTTTTTCCAAGATTATTTTACACATCAGGAGGTGGTGATGTTTTGCTGTGATGAACTTGAGTATTTTTATGATAAATTAAACACCACTTCGTTATAATTGCACTTTTGCACCACTGCACTTTATTTTCCGGACACTATGTAGGTGAATGAATGCAAAAACTTTGAAATCTATGTAAGAACATCTAGTAACCAGATTGCTACTATACAGTTGTGCACTTTATCGGGCTCTCTCTTGTTGTATGTTTTCGGAGCCATGCTGTGATATGTATTTTCCTTTTATGGATATACTTATTTTTACTTCTGTAACAGTGCTCTTGTGCTGATCTAATAAAGAAAAAATATTTTTAAAAAAGAGAGAGGGAGCGAATTATACTCACTAGAGGGCGGACTGGATAGCTGTAATATTTGTGGAGTAAACTGTCTGCCAAACTCTGATCAGGTCCCTTCACTGCAGAAGTGTAATTGAGTGGTACCAGGATGGGTCATCATTCAAACCTTTTTTGAAAAGGGGGAATTATCACCCATTGGTTTTCTGATCAAGGTGCACGTTTGTGATCGCATATAGCCTTCAATATGTTTGACTAAATAGGCATCTGCCTTGATAGGGTCCACACAGTACTGTCTGAGACTAGACCATGTGCACCTACCGGGTTCAAATTCAGAGCGCCATTTAAGGTATGTCACATACCAGCCACCAAACCTTTTTGGCTACAGAAGCAATTCATCCTCCCCTGTTACAGCCCTGCTGAAAAATATTAAGTTTACTGCTTCTCTTGAGATCCTTTTTAAAAACTGCTTCTGCTGACAAGTTGGAAGCAGCTCCAACTTAACCCCTTGGGTGCTGATGATGGCTCCCAGTCATCATGAGTCACGGTGGGCGTATGCTGATGACTGCTGGGAGCCGTCATGACCACATCCATTTCTATTGACCTTCAGCACAGCAGGGGAATATCTCAAGCAATCAAGGTGTTAACAGCCCATGCTATTTGTCAGTTTTACAAAACCCTAATAGTGGGGTTGCTTTTAGAAAAGGATAATCATTGTCCCTTGGGAGTTTCTCCCAGTGCGTGGGAGAAGGGGTGGGGGGGCAGTGCGTTTCCCGGCAGTCTCTAAGAGAGCTCATTAAATCCCATATAACACACTTCATTATATCATTGTCATCATTCATCACCTTGTAGAAATCATTTTCCCAACTTGCAGGCACATTTAGATGATCTATGTAACACAAAAAGATGATGGACTGACTGAACATTGTCAAGCATTCACCCCCAGTCACAGATTTGGGTTTAATCCATTGGTATTTTGCTTTCCATGCCATTCCAGTTTAGATCCACCACCTGCTCTCCATGGGAACAGTCCAGCTTGAGCTGCCAGGCCAGGTCCTCCCTGGCCGGAAAACAACCATAATAGGACCGGTTTCAGGGTATCACCCATCATCGGCCATGCTAGCTTGAAACCTGTGGCGTAGCGAACAAGGGACCCACGTCTGGGACTAACCTTCACACTTAGGCTTACTTTGCCACTGGATTCAAGCTAGCCCGGCTGATAAGGGGGTGAAACTCCAAAATTGGTCCCAGGATGCTTGTTTCCTGTCCAGGGAGTACCTGGCCTGGTAGTTCGGGCTGGACTGTTACCATGAGGAGCAGGGTCAGGACTGATTTGCATATGGCTTGGTCCAAATAGGGGTGGCATAGTGAGCAAAAGAACAATGTATTAAACCCAGATCTGTGACTGAGGGTGAGTGGTTGAAAAGTTTTAGCACCCCGTCCATCCTCTTGCTGTGTCTGCTATGTTCGCCCCATGTGGCCAAGGGTAGGCCCAGACGTGGGTCCTTTGCTTACTCTGCCACTGGATTCAATGTAGCCTGGCTGATGAGGGGTGACACCCCTAAACCTGTCCCAGGATACTTGTTTCCGGTCCAGGGAGGACCTGGCCTGACAGTTCGGGCTGGACTGTTCCCATAGGGAGCAGGGTCAAGACTGCTTTGCATATGGCATGGTCCAAACTGGGGTGGCATATTGAGCAAAAGAACGATGGATTAAACCGAGATCTGTGACTGAAGGTGAGTGGTTGAAAAGTTTCAGCACTATGTCCATCATCTTCTTATGTTTGACTTTCAGTTGATCCCCGATATCACCTTGTCTTCTTTCGCTTCTCCACACCAACCTCCAGAATAATGCACTGTATTTGTCCTGGAGCACGAACCCACTTGGCAACATCTAGTCGTCCATCCTAAATATTTTTCGCCAGTAAGAAGTGGCGTCAGGCAATTCCACTGAGGCCATAAAAGGCCCACCCAAAACCTCAGATTCATATGAAACTCCTCCCTTACCATGACCGGACAGATCAACGCCTTCGCCTCCACCTGCTTCAACACCCTCTGCATCCTCTGCAAGACCTTCAAGTGGATTCACTACCCCCCCACCCCGAAGCCAGATAGACCGTCACCCACACACTCTTAACAAGCAGACTGGACTACGGAAATGCCCTCTACGCTGAAATCAACAAATCCCTGCTATGCAAACTCCAGACCATCCAGAACAAAGTGGCCAGATTGGTCCTCGGCATCCCACGGCACGAGCACATCACCCAAAACCTGTGAGACGTCCACTGGCTCCCCGTCGAGAAGAGAGTAACCTTCAAGTTACTCGCCCCCACCTACAAATCCCTCCACAACGGTGAACCCAAATACCTCCACGAAAGAGTCTCCTTCCACATACCCAAAAGGAACCTCCGCTCTGCCGACCTTCCCCCAGCAGAAACCCTCTGCATCCGCAGAACCAGAGCGGATGGAAGAACCTTCTACTACATCGCAGCCAAAGCCTGGAATGAGCTCCAAGTCAACATCAGACGCTCCCCCACTCTGTACACCTTCAGGAAGAGCCTCAAGACCCGGCTCATCAGCTGAACCGGATCTGCACCCCTGTCCCCCAGTGCCTTGAGACCTTCACGGGTGAGTAGCGTGCTTTATACCCCCCTGATTTGATTGATTGATTAACAACTTCCAATGTTCCTGACATTTCAGCTGACGCTATTGGACTCTGCACCGTGTGGTGGGTCCCTACGCCTCCCTGTTTTGATCCAGTGCTTTGCTTTTCAGCCCTGCTACTGACCTCAATGTCGGCGCCACCTCCACCAGCTCTATCACCACCACTGCCTCCACCTTTGGTTCCAGATATGGCATCGCAGATGCCACAGACCAATGTCAAGACACTTGTCCATTCCCCTGGAATGCCCAAATATTATTGGAAGAGGAGGCTTACAGAACACACCTCCACAAAATATTTGGCACAGATTCAGACCCGGTGGAATATCTTCCTTATGTCAGCCAAAACAGGACTCGCTACTGGAATTTCAGAACCTCCCTTCTGCAAGTGACCTGGATAGTTTCCCAGAATTAGATATGGAAATCCCCATGAACCCCGAGGTAGTGTCTGCATAAAAGTATGCTGAAGGCCGCAGAGAGTTTGGATTTACAACTATGCTCAGTGGAGGCTAAAACCAATGCTCTAACTGAGGATCTCTTGCTCTCGTCGGCTACCTCTTAGCTATTGCCCAATGAGTCTCTGTTGACACCCGTCCAGGAGGCTTGCGAGAAATCATAATTTACTCCCCCGGTAGATCGTCTTGTAGCCCGTCATTAACATTCAGCACCAGGTGACCTACCATTCCTCTCCACACATTCTTTGCCAGAGAGCCTGGTTCTCCAAGCTTCTTGTTGAGGAACCCAGTTGGGTGGTGCCTTCCCTACAGTCCCTTCAGACTTGGAGTCTAAATATCTAGAAGTTTGGGGCAGGAAGTCCTTTTTGGCTGGAAGTATTGTCTTAAAAGTTTTAAATGCCCATTGCTATACAAATGCCTTGTGGGGAATAGCCCAAATGATGCTGCTACACAACCCGCTAAAAAGGAAGGACCATTTTCAAGAAGTATTAGCACATGGACTGTACGTTCTTATATTAAACCTAACAGAAATACAAGTGTTGTCTGTTTTTCTATTTAAAAAACATTAAATATTAACTTTCTAAAACCATTATTGTGTGTGATCCTTGTGGTACTGTTTTGCACCACCTACCAAGAGTAAGCCTTGCTTTTTAATCGTACTTCCTTTAAGCCTAAATTGGAGATAAGTAGAAACAAATTAACCTTTCAGTTATATCTGGTCCCTGTGATTTCAGTAAACACCATGATGCAAGACTTATTTCAAGGAGTGGCAAGTTACCCCCCCCCCCCCCCCGAGTTATGCAGGCTCGGATAACTGGCAGCAAAAATAGTTACTCTCTGCACTTCTATCACAAATGTCCTTGCACCTGTTATTCTCTATACAAAATATACAATTCTAATCTGATCAGGGACCTTTGTTTTTCAGGGGGAATCAACCTGCAGATTCTGTAATAATCTCAACTGTGAGTATAAGATTGTATCCTTTATTTCCCTTTTCAGATAAACAAAGCAGAGCCACCAACATTCTGGCTAGAGAGAAGTACGTTTTAAAGTTGTCCCTGGTTTTTATGACCCTGATCTGTGATGCTCTATGGAGTATTTTGTAAAGCAGCGCTTTGGACCACTGATGGGTGTAAGTGTATTATACTGAATTACATTTCTTTTTTTTTGGGAATTGTTTTTAAATTAAACCCATTTAAAGTCAAACGTTTATATTTATTTATTGTGTATAAAACATATATATATATATATATATATATATATATATAAAGATTTATGATGATGATCATATATAAAATGTATTTAGTTTAACAATAAGAAAGCTAGAATTATTATTTCATTGCATTATCTTAACTTAAAATGTTTAAAAAGAATATGGGGTTTAGTATGTTATTATTGCCATTATTTTCTATGGGAAGGTGTGGTTGGCCATATGTGGTGCTGGATTTACGCTCATTCTAAGCTGGAGTACATTTATGACTGATGTGAGACTTGTTTGCTTGTAGTCACTGTTGTAGGGCAATTTGTAATAGAAGTGTTCTAACTGTTTTGCGGGTGGGTGTCTGTCCTCCTTAAAATTCCACCTAGCCTTTCCTTAGCCCCTCCTTTTGTTTTTGGCATGGACGGGTATTGGCATGAAAGTTGGATGCTAGGTATTTTACAGAATAGACAGTAGGTAACATAGGATTACCCATTTCAACATTCTACCTAAGCACCTGATACATTTTCTTCTGGATTGACTGGTGCAGAGGGTGCAATTTATTATTTTTTTTTAAAGTGTTTATTGTTTTTTATGATAGCCATACATACATATTTGAACGGCATTTTTAATTCAGTCAATACAGTATTTGAGCAAACAGTAATTTAAATTGCGTATCAATCATTACTCTCCTGATCTGCACGTCTACGCATCTCCATTTCCACCATAGGTGACACAGAGGGAACCCCGCGATATTTATTCCACCGCGACCATTTCCTATCCCATTTTTTGGGGCATCCCCGGGCAACAAAAACTTCGGTCCAGCTCCCTTGCCCACAGAGTTATGGACTGCGGAGTCGTTCCCCCACCTTCTCGCCAGTTCCCGTTTAATTAACATATACCCCAGTGTTGCGAATTGTTGTTCGACTTCTGCGAGATCAGTCGCCTCCCATACTTTCAATAGTCCCAGTCGTGGCGTCAACACTATCCCCTTTTGCAAGGCCGCCTGCATGTGATCCGAAGCTCCCTCCCAGAGGGCACATATCTTCGGGCAAGGTGATAAAAGGTGGCCTGTTGTCGGCAACCCCTCAAGCATCGGTCGTCAGGTCTGGACCCTATTCTCGCCAAAGTTTTCCCTGTCATGTATGAACGGTGAAGTATCCTAAGCTGTATTAGCCTGAATTTAAGTGGGATGGCCGCTTCCAGAGCGGATATAAGAAACGATTGCCAATCCTCTTCGCTTATTGGGCCTAAGTCATCTTGCCACCGCTCCCTAAGCTTTAGAAAAGTGTCTGGCAGGTTGTGACATAACTTTTTATATGTGAGAGATATCGCCTTTGAGCTTAGGGGCCCATCTAACAGCCTGTCCTCCAGTGCTGACGACTCTGGTATGTCCTTAAGGGACGGAAAAGCCACCAGAATCGCGTGTCTGATCTGTAAATATCTGTATATCTCTCCCTGAGCCAGCTGGTATTGACCCTGAAGGTCCCCAAACGTAAGTAAAGCTCCCTTCTTTTTTCCCCTCTTTTTGTTGAAATTCTGTTTTATTTTCAACTTATAAGAAAAAAACCATAGTACAGGTCTAGATGTACACAGCGTTAAGCCTCAACCCTATATAGGGCCGGCCACGTTTGCAGGCATTTCTCTGGACACATAGAGAGGCAACACAAGGGTCAAATATGAACACAGCATGTCGCCTACAACCCCTGTGGGGCCGGCCTCGTGGCACATTATATAGCGCTATCTCGACTTGATGGATGATTGTACAAGACCTCTTGAAGAACTGTAACTGGAGATCACGGGCAAGAGGCCCAAGGAAGACAAAGACAGAGAGACGGCGAAGGAAGAGGGAATTGGAGAAAAGACAGGTAAGTTGCAGTAAGAGTAAGAGTGGTGTGTGCGGGCAGGACGGGAGAATATAGCGGTGCATCCTATTGAAAGTCCTATGGTTACGCATCTATATAATCTGGTTATTGGAGTAATCTGCCAGGATCAGGTCGAATTAAAGCATCTTCAAAGAGTCGCAGCGTCCTAAGCTTGGCGGGCATGTAACGCGCAGGCTCTATCGCGCAAAGGTGACTTTATAAATAAATAAATAAATACATTTAATCAGAGGTTGCCAGACAGCTTTAAAGCGGGTGTAACGTGCTTGCAGCTGCGCTGTAAAGAGTTCCATAGTTATGACATGCCATAAGCGCACATACCAAGCAGCAGTTGGAGGAGTCTCTGCTTTCTTCCAGTATAACGCTATAAGCTGCTTAGCAGCCCCAAGAATGTGAAGTGCTAAAATCCAATCATTGCGGGTGAGCGCCTTTAAGCTGGCAGGTTTGACACCCAAAAGGATCGTGCTTGTGGCTCAGGGAGGGGGAACCCCAACACCATTTTAATGTGGCTCAGGACCTCCTTCCAGAACAGAGCCAGGAGTGGGCAGGCCCACCAAAGGTGTATGAAATCTCCAGATGCAGTTGAACACCTCCAGCACAAGGGAGAAGAGGCAGGAAACATATTGTGCAATCGAGTGGGCGTATAGTACCATTGTGTCATGATTTTGTATGCATTTTCTTGCTGCGGAATACTGCGATATACCTTGGGGATATCTTGCCAAAGGTGGTTCCACTGCGGAGGCGTGATTTCCGCGGTAGACGTCAACTGCCATTGACTTTGGTATGGATGATTAGGCATTTCTAGCCTATACCAAACAAGGGTTAAAGACACGAGGAGTTGCGATACTTGGGAGAGGAAGGGATTATACGGTACATAGGAAGGCGGAGGACGAATGGGGGAGGTGGGTTATAATTGAAGTAGGATTTAACGGGGAGAAGTTTACGTTAGTTTCAGTATACGGCTCGACAGGGGATGACCCGGATGTATTAGAATTTTTGGATTTAGAATTAGCAAGGTGGCCCGAACCGTTGATATGCTGTGGGGATTTTAACATGAACAGTCTTTCTGGGGTGGAGGTCCAGAATAGGCAAGGGTACACGGGGAGGAAAAGGAGAACGCATAGAGCTGTGTCCAACATGGCACAGCATAATGCATTGATAGATCCCTGGGCCAACCTCTATCCCCAGCTGGATGGCACTACTTTTTTCTCAGCTCCACATAGAGTCACTGCAAGGCTGGATTATTTTTTGATAACTAACTCTCTACTCTCAAGGTCACAAATTAAGAAATTACCCCGTATAATTTCGGAGCACAACCCCTTAATTTTGTCAATTAATCTAGTGGGGGTAACCGCTAATCCATACTGTTGGACGTTTGAGAGGACCCTCCTTAAGGATAGTGCCTATTGTAGGTATATGGGCAATTGGATTAGAGAAATTTTGGAGTATTAATAGGGGAAGCACATCCTCAGGCAATGCCTGGGATGCGTTCAAAGCAGGAGTTCGCGGAGAGACACTCAGTTATTCATTATATAAGCAGAAAGTAGAGAGGGCAAGAGTGGAGGAACTAGTCAGTACCCTAATGGAGGCGGAGGTAGAATTGCGCTGACTAATCCAACTCGGTAGTCCTCTGGAACAGCAACTGCTAAAAATTGTTGCACTAAAGGCTGCAGTAATAGAAAATATAGCCAGTAAGACGGCGGCCAATTACCTAGCTAAGAAGGAGCAAGCGTTTGAGCTGAGTGAGATGGTTGGCCATATTTTGGCAGTTCGGACAAGACAGAAGGGAGCGGCTGGCGACATCAAGAATATTATGGATGGGCAAGGGGACTTGATATCGGAGCCGGACGGAGTCAGGGAAGTTTTTAGTAAGTTCTACTCGGAATTGTACCATTCAGAGGGGGAGGGGGGGAGTAATGAAACTAGGGAGTATCTAGAACATTTTGAACCCACAGAACTACCCGAGGAGGAGAGAGTAAGACTAGTATCCATAATTATTCTTGAAGAATTAGCACTTGCTGTTGCGGATGTCCCATCAGCAAAAGCTGCAGGACCAGATCAGATCCCGTTGGAATTTTATAAGGCATTCCAGGAAACTCTTGGGGTTGAGTTGCTCGATAAATTTATTCAAGCACAGAGTGGGCTCTCAATTCCAGATTCATGGGGAGGGGCGGAAGTGATAGTGATACTTAAGAAAGGAAAGCCACCTACATCCCCCGGGTCTTATAGGCATAATAAGTTAATGAATTCAGATGCCAAACTGTTCTCGAAAATTTTGGCAATGAGGCTAGCCAAGATAATTGAGAGCATGGTTTGTCCGGTGCAGCACGGTTTTATTCCGGGAAAGGGTACTACCGAGCATATCAGGCAGATTATTAGCTTATTTGATGCCACGGAGATCCCAGGAGACCCTATCGCTGCCCTCTTTCTCGATGCAGAGAAGGCGTTTGATAGGGTCTCCTGGGAGTATCTATGGGAGGTGATGAGATGGTTTGGCATCGGGGATGGCTACATCAAAGCGGTTCAGGCACTGTATAGAGCTCCAACCGCTAGGATCAGAATAAACAGGGGGCTTACCTCTGCTGTCCAGATAATGAGGGAAACAAGACAAGGATGTCCATCATCTCCACTCTTGTTCGCGCTATATATGGACCCTTTCCTGCGCAAACTGATTGGTAACCCCAGGATTCCTGCTCTTAGTATAAACAGTTCAAAGTTCTGGCATATGCGGACAACGTCGCTATCGTCACTCCTAACCCTTCCTTGGCAATAGGTGAAGTAGAGCGTGAGGCTCTTAGTTTTGGTAGGATATCAGGATATAGGCTTAACAGTAATAAAACGCAAATAGTTAAGAATTCCCATGTTTTTTGTAATGATCCACGGGTGGTTCCCGCAGCAGTTTATTTGGGGGTGGAGATAGCTGCTGAACTAAGTACGGTGGTAGAGCGAAATAAGTCCCCGCTAGTGTCGAAAGTAAGCCTGGACCTCGTTAGGATGAACAACCTTCTGCTTTCATTGGTAGGACGCACACATGTTATTAAGATGTTAATACTCCCTAAGTTTCTCTATTTTTTTAGGGCTATTCCCTTGTTATTTGAGGCTCACTGGTTTAATAAGATAGAGGCAATTTTGAATTAATTTATTTGGGCGCATGGGAAAACCAGGAGGGCCATGAAGTTTATGACATTACCCAGGGCAAGGGGAGGGTGGGGGGTACCTGATTTCAGATATTACTACTGGGCTTCTGCTCTACAGTATATGCAGGGTTTAATTTGCGCGGGGGATTAGACCCTAAAATTACGGCATCCTCGACTACGGTATATGCAACTATTCTTGGCCCTGGGACTGAGAATGCATTTCTTAGTTGCACGGATTCCTCCTATTTTAAACAAATAAGGTTTAAAACTGTCAGGGCAGCCATAACATCTGGTTGACTTTTTTAAAGAAATTTGGGCTGGGGAGGTTCAACAGATATACCCGGCAGTACAAAAATCATATGTTACCCCCTTCGATATTTGCTGATGCAACCATGGCAGACTGGGCAAGAAAGGGGATTGTCAAGATAGGGGATCTACTGAGTCCGGACGGGGGAATTGCGCAATTCTCCTCGTTAGAGGCAAGATTTCTGATCAGTAGAAGGAGTTTCTTTAAGTATCTGCAGGTTCTGGGCTTCCTAGGCAATAAGAAAGGGGGAGCTGCAGGATTTGCTAAAAATACCATATTAGAAGTAATAGAAAGGGGCAGGGAGGGTTCTATTCGTAGTTTCTATGCAGTCTTGGCAGGGGCTAAATCGGATGATTTGGAAAAACATGCAAGCAAATGGGCTACTAAGCTTGAAATTGACACAAGTTATTTTCTTGAGTCTATAGAGCTAGGATGCTCGGTTCTTTACTCAGCTCCTTTACAATCCCAGCATTTTAAAACACTATACTCACTTTACTATACTCCGGCTCGAATTGCTCAGTGGGGTGGGCCCGTCGGAATCACCTGTCCCCGCTGTAATATGTTAGAGGCTGATAGTATACATATCTTTGCTACCTGTCCTCAACTTCATACTCTTCTCAAAGGTATAGAGGACTTTGAGATACGATCACTGGGGCTGAAAGTTACTCTAACGCCTCCCTTGGTAATATTGGGGGTCGGGGGGGGAGGGGACAGGGAGCATGGGGAATTTTTTTTTGTGGCTATGGCAGTTTACAGACTGGTGATTGCCAGGGCTTGGTTGGATAAAGTCCCCCCGGTGCTGCAGCAGTGGTTGGCTACTCTTCTGGGGGTATTTAATTTAGAAAAAGGTATTTATGCTAGGAAGGGCAGAAGAGCAAGGGGGCTAGGGAGGAAAATTTGGGAGCCAATACATGGGTGGAAGGAGATTCTCCAGTATTAGGGGTGTCTTTCATAGATTCACATGCTTGAATATTCCCCGTCGTCGAAGTGGGAGTCCCACGGTACATAAAATAGCAATAATGCTAATATATATATAAATGTAATATCATAATACATAATAAAACAGATAAAATATACACTGAAAAACCTCAACAATGGTTCCTACATAGGAATGCATTAGAGAGAGAAAACTCATTTGCAACATATCAGTGTCATTATGTTAGTCCAAACTGCAGCCAATCAGGCTCAAGCACCCTCTAGAACCTTCTCCTCAGAAGCTCAAGCCCTCAGATTTTCTACCGCACGTCGTGTGAAGGGAGTCTCCCTGAGCTCTGCTCAGTTTTCTTCATATCTACTCTTTTACTCAGTGTTTTCTCAAGATGTCAAGTAAGAAGTCTTTGTTTAGACCTTGCTCTTCCTGTGGGAAACTGCGTTTATTTGAGAAGGACCCCCACCAAAAGTGTATTTACTGCTTATATCCAGAACACAAGGTGGCTGACTGTAAGTTCTGTAGAATTTTCCCTGCTAAAACCCTCAGAGACAGGGAGGGTCCTTGTGGACTTGGGGAACGGGCGGACCGGAATAATAGGCAGGGAGGCCGAATATAGTGAGCTATGTCTGAGGTTTTTATTCAACAGATGCACAAAGTCACAATGAAGGTAGGGTTGGTTGACTTGGCTGATGACCAGGCTCGACGAGGTGGTTTGTGGATCAAGTCCTGCTTCTCCTTTTTCACCAGTAGTCTCCTCGGTTTGGTACTGGGACTCCTCGGAGGCTTGGAAAAGGAGAGAAGCGTAAGGGCTTTAGTCCGAGCAAAACAGTCGGAATACTTCCACCTACACCCGGGAGTGAGAGGTTTACGAAAGAGTGCCGGTGAGGGAGGGACGGTAAGGGGAGGTGGAAGAGGCAAGGAAGAGAGGGGAGGGAAGAGAGGTGCCAGGTGCTGGGCAGTGCTCGGGCTTTATACAGTGCTCGTGAAAAAGGGGATAAATATACAGTGTCTCTGTGCGCGTGAATCCTACGCTATATACAACTCTATATACAACTCTATATACAGGAGGGGGCACTGAGAAAGGGTGACGTGTACTCACGTGCCCCGCCGCAACTCTCGTCCGAGTTGCGGCCGCTCTCCAGCCACCTCCTGAGGACGCCACCAGTCCTCCGTCCAGACGTCCTCGTCCACGTCCTCGCTTCGGTCTAGCCGTGCTGCGCCGCTCTCTGTCGGGGGTTCGTCGCTCTCCGCTGCCTCCTGCCACGAGTCGGTTGCTCCGAACGCCTCTCCTTCGTCCTCGGGCTTTTTCTATCTTCCGGCTTGTTGTCTGTCCGAACACTTCCGGGGTCAGGGGCGGATGCTTCTGGGTCGTTCGGGGTCGTCCTGTTTCCGCTTCCGGGATCGCTGGCGAGTGTTTCCGGTCCTCCAAGCTCGGGTGTCGGTACCTGCAGGGGACGAGAAAGAGAAGGAGTCCTGGGTGACCGGGACGTTAATCGACCGGGCGCGGGGGACAGGACCCCCGCGCTCGGACATCGCTGTAGAGAGGTATGTGCCGCTTCCGTTCCACATCCCCTTTCCCTAGCTGTCTTTCTTGTAGGGGGGTTGGGAGGCGGATACCGGGACAGATAATCAGCGTTGCCCTGTTGCAGTCCTTTCCTGTGTAAGGTTTTAAACCTAAAGGGCTGTAGGGAGAGAAACCACCGAAGGACTCGGTCATTGTGGCCCCTATTGCGGGCCATCCATTCCAGAGGGGCATGGTCGGTGTAAAGTATAAATTCACACCCCTCCACGTAGTACCGAAGGCTTTCCACCGCCCACTTGATTGCTAGGACCTCTTTCTCTACCACTGCATAATTTACTTCTCGGGGAAAAAGTTTCCTGCTGAGGTATAGTATTAGCCGTTCGACCCCTGTCGAGTCCTTCTGTGAGAGAACAGCCCCCAAGCCCTGATCAGAGGCATCGGTCTGCAGTATGAATGTTTGGGTATAGTCTGGGCTGACTAACACCGGCTCTGAAATCAGGGACTGTTTCAGTCGTTCAAAGGCGTGTACCACCAGGGTTGAAGGATGTCTGAGTAGTTCTTCAGTTTTCGTGGTTTTCTTCAACAAGTCGATCAAAGGGGCCGCGGTTTGGGAGAAATTCGGGATAAACCTCCTATAGTACCCTAATAATCCAAGAAAGGCACGAAGTTCCTTCCGGGTTTGAGGGAAGGGGATGGCCTGAATGGCCTTGATCTTATTGTTCTGAGGCCGGATGAGCCCTTCCCCCAACAGGTATCCGAGGTATTTCACACTCTGGGCAGCTAGGGTGGTCTTGGAGGGGTTGATGGTAAAGCCATTGTTCCCTAGAGAGGTAACTACGGCTCGTAAATGTTGTAAGTGCTGCTCCCAACTGTCACTATAAATGACGATGTCGTCCAGGTATGCCCCGGCGTACCTTATATGCGGCTGTAGTACCAAGTTCATGGCTCTTTGAAACGTAGCTGGGGCACCGTGAAGCGCAAAGGGCATCACCTTAAACTGAAACAAACCCTCAGGGGTGGAAAAGGCGGTCTTGGGTTTGTCTGCTTCTTTGAGAGGGATCTGCCAGTAACCCTTGCAGAGATCAAGGGTGCTTATGTACTTGGCTTTGCCTATGCGTTCCACCATTTCATCTACGCGGGGTAAGGGGTAGGTGTCGAAGGCCGATATTTTGTTCACTTCTCTAAAATCTATGCAAAATCTGGTGGAGCCATCTGGCTTGGGGACTAGAACAATAGGGGAATTCCAGCTGCTGTTGGAGGGTTCTATGATGCCTATTTTCAGCATTTGATTTGTCTCCTCTTTGATGATGGCTCTACGAGCTTCGGGGATGCGGTAAGGCCTTTGTCTCAATGTTTTTCCTGGTTCCGTGTGGATGGCATGTTCAACCACGGTGGAGTGTCCTGGTAGGGAGGAAAATACTGTTTGCACTGAGGACAAGGCTCGCCTGAGATCCTGTTTGTTAGGTTCTGGGAGGTCAGGGTCAAGGCATCCTTCGAAGGGAGGGGCTATTGCATTGGACATGACAGGACGGGGTCCCTCCCACTTCTCTAAGAGGTTCACGTGATAGATTTGCGTGACACCTCGGGTGGGTTCTTTTTCCACTTCATAGGTAACAGGGGTCACGGCTCTTAGAACAGGGAAGGGGCCCTGCCACTGCCCTAGCAACTTATGGTCGGAAGAAGGCAATAGTAACAATACTAGATCACCAGGATTGAACTTCCGGGCTTTGGTTCCCTTGTCGTACTGGTGTTTTTGTGTGTCTTGAGTGGCCACCAGGTTCTGTCTCACAATGACCCTTATGTGTTCTAAGTGGGTCTTTAGATTGTCCACATATTCGGGTAGGGGTCGGGTTCTGTCGGGTTCGGCTTCCCAAGCTTCCCTAGCCATATCCAAGAGTGTCCGTGGGGCTCGTCCATACAACAACTCGTACGGTGAGTAACCTGTGCTGCTTTGAGGCTTACACCTGATGGCAAACAGCGCCAGGGGAAGCATCTCCTCCCATCTCTTACTTTCGAGGCCTAAAAGCTTCTTAAGGGTCGTTTTGAGGGTGGCATTGTAACGCTCTACCAACCCGTCTGTCTGGGGGTGGTAGGCAGATGTCCTTATTTGTTTGATGCCTAGGTGGGAGCAGACTTGGCGCATAAGGGAGGATACAAAGGATGTCCCCTGGTCAGTTAATATCTCGCGGGGAAAACCCACCCTCGAGAAGATGGATATGAGGGCCTTGGCTATGTTTTGAGTGGTGGGTTGGCGTAGGGGTACTGCTTCAGGGAAGCGGGTGGCATAGTCCACCAGTACAAGAGCATATCTACACCCAGATCTCGAGGGTAGCAATGGTCCTATAATGTCCATGCCCACTCTTGTGAAAGGGACATCAATGATGGGGAGGGGTTGGAGAGGAACCCTGGGGGGACGGTATCGGCTGTTCCGTTGGCAGACCGGGCATTCCCGGCAATACTGTTTGATCTGTCCGTGTACCCCTGGCCAATAAAACTTATCTAGGATCGTGTGTCCGGTTTTCTCATCACTGAAATGACCTCCCAGCAAATGGCTATGGGCTAGGAACAGAACTTTATCTCGAAACAATCCGGGGATAACCAGCTGGGGAGGCTGTTGGGGTCCTCCCTTTCTGTAGAGGAGCCCGTTTTTTCGGAAGAAATAAGGACCTACATGCAGTGGGTCCTCAGCATCCAGAGCATGGGCCCTAGCCTCCTGCAACACCGGGCCTTCCTGTTGCGTGGCGCGAAATTCCTGGTTGGTTTCCCATGGATGGATATCGACTTGGGCAGGAAAGGCCATAGCAAAGTCCCTTTTTTCGTTCCTTTTCTGTCTTTTGGTCTTGGTCGGTTTGACCGCTGGATTCCCAGGAGGGGGTTCACGGGAAAACGGGGCATCTGAAAGAAACACGTTAGTGTTAGATTCCTTACCTTAGAATATCCCCAGGCGTCAGTCTGGATCCGGAAACTTTTGCGTAGCAGTACCCCTGCGCGTCGGTAGGCGTCGTCTGCAGGCGTCCCCTGCGGCTCCGCGTCCGTCGTCGGCGTCGTGCGCCGTGATGACGTCGCTGGAGTACATAGACGCCGCCTCCGCGCGCTGACGTCAGTTCTTCTTTTTTCCGCGCCAGTGGACGCAGATCTGAAGAGCAGTACTCCGGTCTTTGACCAAGTTTTTCAATTGTTTTTTCCTCTACGGTGCCTGATAGGATGCCTGGGTTTAAGAATTGCGATGACTGTGAGCGCACGATGTCGGTCACAGACCATCACCGCCTCTGCCTCCGGTGTCTGGGCCCTGACCACGACGTGGACTCCTGCGTCGACTGCCGGGCCCTTACCAACAAGGCTAGGCGGGAGCGGTCCCGCAAGCTGCTGGAGCTCCGGGTGTCGGCCCCACGTCGGGACCGGGAGCGGTCCCGGTCCGGCCGGAGGTCGAGAGAGCGTTCGAGGGAGCGGTCGCGGAGCCGCGCCGGGCGCTCCGGAAGTCGACACCACTCGTCAGGCTCGTCAGGTAAGAAGCACAAGAAGTCGGGGCGTCGTCATCGTACCCCCGACTCCCCCCGACGCTCGCGCGATGCGGCCGGGGGCTCGGGTGACCCCAACCCCGCGGCTCCGCGAGAGTCGCCGGCGCGGCCTGCCTCATACCCTCCGGTCCCTGGGCATGGCGCGACGCCTGAGGAGATCGAGGCGTTCCTCATGGCCATGAGGGCGCTCGCTTCTCCGACGGGGCCTACGGCGCCTTCGGGCCCAGTGCTACCGTCTGGGGGCCCTAGCGGTTCGGGTGTCCCTGCCTCGGCGCCGTCGGGTGCTCCGGCCCCGGCGCCGCCGACGGCTCCGACCCCGGCGCCGCAGGGGCCTTCGGGATCGGCGCCGGCTGGTCTTCCGGCCTCCCCGGCGCCGTTGCCATCGGGGTTACCCCCGACGCCGCCCCCGCGCGGCGCCGGTTCTCCACTGCCGGTTCCGGCCGGCGGTGGGGTTCCGACGCCGGCTCCGGGTGGCGCCGTCCCCTTACCTTCTCCGACGCCGGACGCGGCGCCGGACGGGCGTCGCACGACGCCGGTCCCGGCGCCGATGGGGCCCATGAACCCCGAGGAGCCGGTCTTCATCATTGACTCCGAATACGGAGAGGATGAGGAGTACGGTGAAGGTTGGGAGGGGTCCGAGGACCCTCTGGCTCGCGAGTGCCAGTATGACCCGGACTGGACAGGTGACTTGGGGGATGCCAGTGGTTTGGACGACTCTCCTAACCCTGGTTTGATCTCTCCTCCAACCGTGGCATCGGTGGAGGGAGCTGCCTATTCTGTAGTGCTGATGAGGGCTGCCAAGGCCTTACACCTTGAGCTCCCCGTCGCGGCCGTGAGGCCTAACATCCTCACCGAGGTCTTCAAACCGCAGTCATGCCCACTGGAGCCACTGCTGCCGTTTAATGAAGCCTTGTCTGACGTTCTGTTGGGCACGTGGTCCAGGCCCGCTTCAGGTGCGCCTGTTGATCGGAACGTGGCCAGGCGCCACCGTCCTTGTCCGGACGACCCCAAGTACCTGTCTACCCACCCCACTCCTGAGAGTCTGGTGATCCAGGCCTCGACCTCCCAGTCCGCATTCCCGTCGGCCCCGCCCGACCGGGAATCCAAGAGGTATGACCAGTTTGGCAAAAAGGTCTTCTCGTCCATTAGTTTGGGCCTGCGGTCTTGCAACACCGCCTGCCTCTTGGGCCGCTACACCCACTCTGTGTGGGATACGGTCGCGGAGCTGCTGCCAGAATGCCCCATGGAGGTGCGGGCAAAGCTCGGTCAGGCTGTGGCTGAAGGCCGAGATGCAGCGAAATATTCAATTCGGTGTGGTCTTGATACGACCGACTCGCTGGGCAGAGCTATGTCTACGACGGTGGCGATTCGTCGCCACGCCTGGCTGAGATCCGCCAATTTTTCGGCTGATGTCCAGAATACCCTGATGGACATGCCGTTTGATGGCTGTCACCTGTTCGGTGACAAAGCGGACCACGCGCTGGAACGCTTCAAGGACTCCAGGGTCACGGCCAAGTCCTTGGGTCTCTCGACCCAGCGTCAGCAACCGGGTTCGTTTCGTCCCTTTCGTGGCCAAGGAAGGGGCGCCCCCACACGTGCTGCCAGCCACGCGCCGCAACAGTCTTTCCAACGCGGTGGCGGCCGTGGAAACCGCCGTGGTGGCGGTCGGGGACAACGGCGGGGTCAGACCACACCCTCCCCCGCAGCATCTACCCCAAAATCCTCCTAGTCCGTGCTTTCGGCCCCATGTGTCGCCAGTGGGTGGCAGGGTTCGCCATCACCACGCTCACTGGCGCACGATCACTTCGGACAGGTGGGTGCTGCAAATCGTCCGAAGGGGCTACTCCCTCCCCTTCGAGACCTCTCCTCCAGCCATGCCACCGCAGAACCACCGTGTGTCGGGGGACCACTTGACACTTCTGCAGGAGGAAGTTACGGCCCTCTTGGCCAAGGGGGCCATCGAGCGCGTTCCTGGGCCAGAAGTAGGGCGTGGTTGTTATTCCCACTACTTTCTGGTGCCCAAGAAGGACAAGGGGGGCCTACGTCCTATCTTGGATCTAAGGAACGTCAACGGCTTCCTCCGGAAGGAGAAGTTCAAGATGTTGACGTTAGCTCAGGTCTTGGCTGCTCTAGACCCACAAGACTGGATGGTAGCGTTGGACTTGCAGGACGCCTATTTTCACATCCCCGTCCTGCCGGCCCACCGGCGTTACCTGCGGTTCACGGTAGGCCAGGAGCATTTTCAGTTTATCGTGCTCCCCTTCGGCCTTACCAGCGCCCCACGGGTGTTCACAAAGGTGATGGCGGTGGTCGCAGCCCATCTGCGCAGGTTGGGGGTTTCAGTCTTCCCCTACCTAGACGACTGGTTGTTGAAGGCGGGCTCGCCCCAGACAGTCGTCCACCACCTTCAGATGACGGCAGACCTCTTGCACGACCTGGGGTTCTCCATCAATGTGCCGAAATCACACCTGTGTCCCTCTCAAAAGCTCCTTTTCATCGGAGCGGTTTTGGACTCGGCGCAGTTTCGGGTTTATCCTCCGGAACGGCGGGTTCGGATATTCAGGCTTTGATTCCCATCTTTCAGCCGCTATCCCGGGTTTCGGTCAGGTTGACGCTGCGGCTGCTGGGACTGATGGCTTCCTGCATCCTTCTGGTGCATCACGCTGGGTGGCGGATGCGGGCTCTGCAGTGGGACCTGAAGTTTCAGTGGGCCCAGCATCAGGGCAACTTGTCCGACCACGTCTTGATCTCGGAGGGCACTGCGAGACAACTGCAGTGGTGGCTTACGGACCGCGATTGGGTCAGGGGCAAGTCCCTCTCCCTTCCCCAACCGGAGCACGTTGTCGTGACGGACGCGTCCCTCCAGGGCTGGGGTGGCCACTTGGGAGAGGCAGAGATCAGAGGCATCTGGTCTCCGGCGGAGTCCCGGCTCCATATCAACCTGTTGGAGCTGCGGGCGATTCGTCTGGCACTGAAGGCATTCCTCCCCTTTGTCAACGGGAGTGTGGTGCAGGTGTTCACCGACAACACCACCGCCATGTGGTACTGCAACAAACAGGGCGGTGTGGGGTCGTGGACCCTTTGCCAGGAGGCTCTGCGCCTCTGGCAATGGCTGGAACGTCAGGGCGTGACTCTGACGGTTCAACACCTGGCAGGTTCTCTGAACGCCAGGGCGGACGAACTCAGCCGTCGGTGCTCGATGGATCACGAATGGCGTCTGAACTCGGACGTGGCGCAAGGCATCTTTCTGCAATGGGGAGAGCCTTGGTTAGATCTATTCGCCACCGAAGAGAACGCGCAATGTCATCAGTTCTGCGCGTTGGAGTTTCCAAGACGGCACTCGCACGGCGACGCCTTTCGGCGCGAGTGGAGTTGCGGTCTGTTATACGCCTTTCTGCCTATACCACTTCTGCCCAGAGTGCTGAAGAAGATCAGGCGCGACTGGGCCCAAGTTATCCTTGTGGCTCCGGACTGGGCTCGAAGATACTGGTATCCCGAGCTACTCAGCATGTCAGTCGGTCCCCCGATCCGCCTGCCCCTTCAGGAGGACCTTCTGTCGCAGCAGCAGGGGACGGTCCTCCACCCGAACCTGTCCAGTCTCCACCTCCATGCTTGGAGATTGAGCGGCGGCAGTTGAGGCCATTTGACTTGCCTCCTGAAGTCTGTGATGTTATTCTGGCAGCCAGGCGTCCCTCCACTAAGTCGGTATACGCCTGTCGGTGGAACAGATTTGTGGCATGGTGCACAGCAAAGGCTGTGGATCCTCTTTCTGCCCCTCTTTCGGAGGTTCTTCTGTTTCTTCTTTCTCTTGCCCAGCAGGGCTCTGCTCTGGGCACTATCAAGGGCTACCTTTCTGCCCTTTCAGCTTTTTTGAGGCTTCCTGATCAGCCTTCTTTGTTCAAATCCCCGATTGTAACTCGATTCTTGAAAGGCATCACTCACATGTTTCCACCTGTTCCGTTTGTGATGCCTCAGTGGGATTTGAACCTGGTTCTGACCTTTCTAATGTGTGCTCCCTTTGAGCCCCTTCATTCTTGTCCTCTCCGTCTCCTGACTTTAAAGACGGCTTTCCTGGTTGCCATCACCTCTGCCAGGAGAGTGAGTGAGCTCCAGGCTCTTTCTGTCCAACCTCCTTTCCTGTCCATTCATCCTGATAAGGTGGTTCTGAGGACTAGACCTTCTTTCCTGCCCAAGGTTGTTTCGGCCTTTCACATCGGGCAGTCCATCACCCTCCCTTCCTTCTTCCCGCCTCCGCATCCTTCAAAGGATGAAGAGCGGCTCCATCGTCTGGACCCAAAACGTGCGCTTTCATTTTACATGGATCGCACACGCCAGTTCCGGGTGGATGACCAACTGTTTGTTGGCTACGTGGGTGCGAAGAAGGGACGGGCGGTCTGTAAACGAACCATCTCTCGATGGGTCGTCCTCTGCATCAAAGCGTGCTACTCTTTGGCTCGGAAGGAGCCTCCTGTTGGGCTGAGGGCCCATTCCACTCGGGCCACGGCAGCTACCACTGCCCTGGGCCGGGGAGTCCCCTTGCAGGACATTTGCCAAGCGGCTACGTGGGCCTCGCTACACACCTTTGCGAGGCACTACTGCCTGGACAGCCAAGTCCGGAGGGATGGCTTCTTTGGCCGTTCTGTCCTCCAGGACTTTCTGGTGTAGTTGTATTGGTTCGCAGACCCACCACCGGGGTTGGTATTGCTGGGGTATGTATTCTAAGGTAAGGAATCTAACACTAACGTGTTTCTTTCAGATGAACAAGTTACTTACCTTCGGTAACGATATATCTGTAAGAAACATTAGTTAGTGTTAGATTCCTTACCGAACCCACCCATCCTCCCCGTTCTGCGAACTGATACCTAGGGTTAGGGTCATCCCTTTCAGGGCCCTAGTTTTTACATGGCACCAGTGTTGGTTCTCTCATGGCTCTGCGTCTCCTGGCGCGGAAATGCTGTGTGCAAAGAACTGACGTCAGCGCGCGGAGGCGGCGTCTATGTACTCCAGCGACGTCATCACGGCGCACGACGCCGACGACGGACGCGGAGCCGCAGGGGACGCCTGCAGACGACGCCTACCGACGCGCAGGGGTACTGCTACGCAAAAGTTTCCGGATCCAGACTGACGCCTGGGGATATTCTAAGGTAAGGAATCTAACACTAACTAATGTTTCTTACAGATATATCGTTACCGAAGGTAAGTAACTTGTTCATCGGCCCACCATTTCTTCAGAGATTCTGTGGTGTCTTGAAGGAGATGGGGTAGCCCACTATAATCACTTCCCAATATCGCTTGTTCGGGGAGATTAGGTATGAGGCCCACCGTTAGCAGACTACCCGTATCCGTGGGGTGTTGGACATGGACCCGTGTGGTCGGATAGTGCTTGGTGTCGCCATGGACACATTTGATAGCCACGGTGCCTGTCACTGGACCGACAGGGTGAGGTAGCTCTTGGGGTCTTAGGACACTTTGCCTGCATCCAGTGTCGGCCAGTGCCATCATTCTGTGTCCTTCTATCCGCACTGGGCATCGAAATGGAGGAGGGGTGGTTTCAGCGGTGAGACATACATAGTTTCTAGCCATCCCTATGTCCATGGGCTCCTCCTTTTGGGGACAGACGCGAGCAATATGTCCGTACCCACCACAATGAAAACATTGAGGTCCAGGTGGGTTGGGGCGAGGCAAGACAGGATAGGGCATAAGGGGAGCGGGCTCCGGTTTCCTGACCGCCTGAGGGGGTCGTGGGACCCGGGTATGGTTCCCTGGAGGTATACGGGAATGATGTTCCTCCTTGGGTCTCTGGGTTTCCTGGGCTCTGCTATAGGCGCTGGCTATTTCCACAGCACTGTCGAGCGTTAGACGAGCATGTTGGTGTACCCACTTCTGGGTGGCAGGATGCAGGGAAGCCAGATACTGCTCCAGATATATTTTGGACAGAATATCTTCCTTAGTGGCTGTAGCAGGTTTTAACCACCGATTGGCCAGATCTTGAATACGGAAGGATAAAGCCCTAGGCGTTTCTTGGGGCCTGTGGTAAATATAATTTTCCGTATACTATTTTTCCGTATAATGACAAGTAAAAGAATAGCTCAATTAAATGAGAGGCAGAGTCCGGGGTGTCTGAGTCATAAGGGCTTTAATTCAGAATGGCTCGAGCCATGGAAATCAAGTCCATCAATACAAGGGTTCGGGGGTATATGCAATGATGGCAAAAAGATGTCCACGATTTATTAACAGTACATGACATATATAGTATAACGGTACAATAGCAATGAATACAGTAGGCGTGACAAGTGAATGTGCGTAGCAAAAAGGCGTGTACAAAGGCGTGCACGAAGGTGTGTGCTGGAAACGTACTGGAAACGTCACAGAAAAGTGTCATAAGTGGGTGGTCACATAGACAATTCTGCAGAGTCAGCTAAGACCTGTCACCTGGGTGCGCGCGCAGCTGGCATGACGTGTGATTGACATGTATCTGGAGAAAGCTAAGGGTCTGACTTTTAGCACTAGTAGAAGAGACAGACGTCTGGCATGTCAGACCGACCTGTTCCTATAACGTGTCTGATATCTGGTATTTGGGGTAGGTATAATCTGAAGTCAAAGGTCTCTCGGGCAGAGGCTATTCTATACTGGATGCATATGTGTCTAAGTGCAATGCGCGGGGCCATGGGCCTACCATGGTAACGGGAGCTATGAATTACATGAGGGAGACAGGGAGGCTTGGCCCTTTGCTCTGCAGCCGAGGAGCTGTTTACCTATTTCACTAGACAGGAATGTGTTTTCGAGGAGGCTGAGCCGGCTATACTGATAACTTGAAGGCAAAATACCGTTTGGCAGGCAGGCCAGGTCGAGCCAGGCACCGCTTCGCTTGGCAGGAAGTAAGGCAGAGGTCAGGGATGCATCTTCACGCTGCAGCTTTCGGAGACAGAGACGAAAAGTGGTTTGAGGGCCGGAATCAGGGCCTAGCTCTGCAGAGCCAGGAAAAACGTGAAAGTGCACCATGTAAAGACGTTGGCAAGGCATAGTTAGGAACGGAATTATCAATCCATTCATGGTGGATCTGATAGAGGACATGTTAACGTTGGACGCAAATGTATTTGCGTCTTCAAATTCGGTTGCGGAGGGAAGTTACATGCACTTTGAACTCATACATGGAGACGATGGGGTACACGTTAGGGGACATACTTGACCATAAAAATTTCAATTACCTCATTCCCTCCTTGTCCCCTACGGACCCATTGGGATATATCTATTTTCATGAGACCATCTATCTGTTCATATAGCATCATTTGTTCTTCTTTCTTTAATCGGGAATGGGAACGTGAACTTGAGCGGGGAATACAAGCTGTGGCGCACAAACCGCAAATCGCTGGCCCACATTGAAGACATAAACAACAACTGAATACTATGGCCAATATAATCCCTAGAAATGACAATAGCTTCCATCCCCAGGCTGTTATTATACTCCAGAGCCAACCGGACCAAGTCCAGGAGCCTGGATTCTGGTGTATCTGATGGGCAATTTCGTGAAGTCTGGTGATGGCCTTATAGACTGATGGCGCGTTATTAGGAATAAACACGCAACAACTGGATCCGATGACTCTACAAGCTCCGCCCCTATCGGCCAGGATGACGTCAAGGACAAGGCGGTTCTGAAGAACAACAAGTCTCATAGCGGACTGCTCCTCTGTTAAGTTGCCCAAAGCTGAAGTAGTCTCATTCACTACTGCTTTGAGAATTCTGGTTGATTTGCGTATCAGTTTACTATTGGAGACAGTGCCTAAATAAGGAAAGAATCCTTTATTGAAATCTGTATATTGTTCCCATGCGGTTTCAGTCTGATCAACTAATGGAAGGTCTCTCTTGTGCCTAACAAGATTGAGGCGGGAATTCCTGTGATAGTCAGATGGGGCTAGAAATACTGGTGGCAATAGGAATGCAATGAAACAAGTACCATCCCAGTCTAGAGGTAAACGTACATAAGCTGTATGGTCACAAATGAAATAGGAATGTCGGGTAGCTTTGAATGTAGACTTGCCTTCATCACTAAATTCGACTACAGTAGTACAGTCACTATGGCCTAGATGTACTGAACCATTCTTTCTGACGCATAATACACCTTTTGCTGGTAAAACTGATATAGATGGCAAGTCTGGACTAGTTTCTGACTGAACATTTAAGATCATGAGGTTAAGTGTAAAATTGCCTAATCCATACACTTCATTTTCTAGATCGGTCCCTGTCATTTGTGGAAGACCTTCTTCATCTGGGAAACATGCTTTGTTCATGACTGTGTTCAGGTTCCCCCATATCCATTTGCCTTGGGAAACCCTTGATTCAGTGTCTAAAGAGGATATTAAACTAAACCATGCACCACAGGAACCATTATGTGTAAACGGGTAAGGAAAGAGGGGCAGAGCTCCCTTGAAATTCTGATAGGGAGGGAGTCGGCCACATATCCAACCAGCCAGGTTAGTAGCATTGTTGATCTGGTGTGAATGGTGTAACATACGAATAAATGTATTGTTGCGCAGCGCAAGTCGATAAGACAATTCGTGTGGGGGTAGTTCACTAAACGTGTGCTCTGCAGTGTCATTAGAAGAATGTACGATCGGAAAATACATATATAACATCCAACTGATGCAAATTAACGTAAGACTCAGAAAAAACATAATAATCAGGGTGCAGATGCACCGACTACGGAGATTTTTACAATAATGATTTCTTTTCTGGATCTCCTGTCTATCTCTCTCTCTATTGGGGTCTAACTTGTACATGTCAAGAAACTGTCTAACCGCTTCACCCGAGGGGGACTTAAACAATTAAACTGTCTGGCTTGCTAGACCTCAACTTCATGCGGAACTCCTGCTGAGGAGTTTTCTCTACCAGGGGGAGTTTAGTATCAGTCTCTGGAATGTGGCAGGGCTGGGAATCAGTCTTTGGCGGAAGTCCATAAAAGCGTTTCACATGACTCGAGTGGAGCCAGGTTTTTCTGCCTTCGAGTTTCACCGCAGTCCTGGTGGTTAACAAGACGATCTTCGGATCCTTCCAACGGGGCTCCAAAGGGCTTGACCTGTCGAAGTTGCGCACGACAACTACATCGCCTGGGACCAGCTCATGCGGTTTCACCTCGGTGTTGTCTGGAAAAGCTGCTGCAACCTGTGAACGACATGATTGTAGTGCAGACATCAAGGAAGCAAGGTAATCTGTCAGCATAGTACTTTCAACATCAGTAATCTTTCTCGGCATAGGCGTCCCCCACATATTAGGAGGTCTACCGAAGACCACCTCATACGGGGATAGCCCTGTCCTTGAATGGGCTACCATTCTCATGTAAAAGAGGGCAACTGGCAAAGCTACTATCCAATCTACTCCTTTCTCTTTACACACCTTGGCAAGACGAGTTTTCAGAGTCTGATTATGTCGCTCCACGAGACCTGCCGCCTCGGGATGTCGGACACAGTGGAATTTCCACTGATAACCTAACAGAAGGGAAACCTGCTTCATGAGTTCGGACGAGAATGGCTGACCATTGTCCGAATACACGACACGGGGCAAACCGTACCGCGGGAAGAATTCACGAACCAACTGCTTGACAGTGGTCGGAGCAGTGTAATCTGGGACGGGATATGCTTCTGTCCATCGGGATAGGGCACATACAACTACATATTTAAAACCTCTGCATCTGTCCATCTGGATATAATCCATCTGGAGGACTTCAAAAGGATGGTCGGGAGGATGAAATCCACCTCGTTCCACGGGAATACCTTTTCCTGGATTGAACTGACAACAGATCATGCAGGTACGCACTTTCTGTTTAGCTGCTGCTCGTAAATGTTTGTTAAACCAGAGGTTCTGTAAACTATCTAGCATGGCTTTTTCACCTAAATGTGCTGGACTGTGTGCAGTGTTGATAATTACTTGGACCATGGAGTCGGGGAGAAACCATGTGGTCTTTCCCTTCGTCATCCATCCCTGTTCAGTCTGGACCCCTCCTTGTTCAGCCCATTTCTTGATTTCGTCTGGAGTAGCATGTGCCTGTATGTCAATGACATCTTGTGTGGGGTCCCTGACTGTCATACAATGTGTCAGTGATGATACGTCAGTCTTTGTCATATCAATCGTATGAGTATGAGTCTGGGCTGTATGTTTCGCTGTTCGATCTGCAAAGTCGTTACCCTGGGAAATTGTGTCTGTGACCTTTGTATGTGCCTTGCACTTCATGATGGCTATGGCTGTAGGCAAATGTATTGCTTCCAGCAGTGCTCGAATGAGGGGACCATGCTGGATTTTGGCTCCGTGAGAGGTCAGAAAACCTCTTTCTTGCCAGAGGACACCGAAGTCGTGTACGACTCCAAATGCATAACGTGAATCTGTGTATATGTTTACTTTAAGGTTCTTGGCTCGTATACAGGCTTGGGTCAGAGCAATGAGCTCTGCTGCTTGGGCTGACAGGGTGTCAATGCGATGTGTTTCTAAAACTTCAGTTTCAGTGGTCACTGCATATGCGGCCACTAGTTCTCCTGTACTTGTTCTCATACATGAACCATCCACATAAAGTGTCAGGTCTGGATCGGGTAAGGCCACATCTGTCAAGTCTTGTCTGGGCTTCGTGATAGTATCAATGACCTCCACGCAGTCATGTGGAGTAGGATCTGTATTACTCGATGGTAAAAGTGTAGCAGGATTCAGTGTATTGCAACGTCTGATTTCTATGTGTGGTTGGAATAACGTCAATTCATAACCTGTCAGTCGTGCTATAGTCAAGTGCTGAGTCTGTGTTCTGTTTAGGAGGACTTCCACAGCATGTGGAACCTGTACTGTCAATGGATGTCCCAATACAATGGAATCACTTTGTCTGATTGCTAGAGCTGTTGCTGCAACTGATTTCAAGCACGCAGGCAAGGCCTGGGCTACTGGATCTAATGTGCTCGAAAAATAAGCACACGGTCTGTATTTGTCTGCTTGAACCTGGGTGAGAACCGACAATGCTGTGCCATCGCGTTCTGTGACAAAAAGTGTAAAAGGTTTGCTGTAACATGGTGTCGCTAAAACAGGTGCTTGACATAAGGCTTTCTTTAATTCGTTAAAAGCTTGTGTATGTTCTTGAGTCCATGGGAGGACAGCCGAAGACGCTGCCTCTTGTGTTGTCAACTGTATAAGTGGTTTAGCCAGAAATGCGTATTGGGGGATCCATTGTCTGCAATAAGAAGTGAGTCCAATAAAGGCTCGTACTTCTTTCTGTGTCTTGGGTTGTGTAAGATGTGCTATTAACTGTATACGATCTGGTGTCAACTGTCTCCCCTCTTTGGATAGCAAGTGCCCAAGGTACACCACTTGCTGGGCACAGAATTGTAGCTTCGAAGGAGACACCTTGTGTCCCTTGTCCGCCAGGAAAAACAAAACTGTCAGTGATGCTTGTTCACATTCTGATTCACTGCGGGCGGTGATCAATAGATCATCGACGTATTGGAGCAGGGCAGTATTAGGAGGCATGTGTATATTGTCAAGTTGCCGTTTCAATGCTTGGCTGTAGATGCTGGGGCTTTCTGTGATTCCTTGAGGGGCGCGTGCAAATTTGAAGCTACGGCCATTTAAACAGAATCCGAAAAGATACTGGCTTTCCGGATCGATGGGGACACTAAAGAAGGCGTTCTTGAGATCGATTACAGTAAAGAACGTCGTCTCTGAATCAATAGCTGTCAATAATGAAGAGATATCCGGGACCACAGGATACTGTGGTACAATGCATTTATTCAATTCTCGTAAATCAATCACCAGTCGATAAACTGGAGGTGCATTTGGATCAGTGCGTTTAAGAATCGGAATGATAGGGGAATTACAAACATTGGAGTCGGTTTCTACAACCACTCCTTGTGCAATGAGCTCGTCAATGATTTTCAGTAAAGCCACTACAGCATCAGGTGGTAACTTGTATTGTCGGATTCAGGGCAGTACTACTCCTGGCTTGAGTGTAACACGGTATGGTGTAATGTGCATACAACCTACATCAGTGGGGCCTTGTGCCCATAAATGTGCAGGAACATTCTGTAACCTGGGATCAAAATCTCTCAACACATAATGGCCCTTGAAATCACGAAGAAACAGCCTTACTCCTTCCGGAGAACAACAAATTACAGCTCCTAGAGCTTTCAGAGTTTTTATACCAAGCAAGTTTTCTGGACATGATTTCGTAAGCAATAAATCAGTAGTACGGGATAATGGACCAACTGCAAGGGGAACAGGTTTCGATACTTCGTTAACAATAGGCTTTCCTGAAAATCCAAGGGAAACATTCTGTGAGCCTGAGAGGGGAGCCCCTGGAACATCGTCATGACTGATGGTAGTTCTGCTTGCCCCTGTGTCAATCAAAAACTTTCTATCCTTTCCTAATACCTGACTATGTACATAAGGACCCTCTTGATCTACAGGAACTTCAATAAGAGGCAAGCCAACCTCCCTCTCTAGGCTGTTTCATGTGTACTGCTGATAATCGGGGTAATCAGATTGGGCATACTAGTACATCTGTTGTGTGACATGCTGAGTTGCGGCAATGGGTTGGGGCTGTGGTACCGCTACGGTCTGTTGTGGAACATGCATAGGTTGTACGTTCTGTGGAACATGTTGTTGGACCTGGTCCTGTCTTGGTGGACGTGGTCTCTCTTTAGTTTTACCTGTGGCGATATTGTGTTTCAGAACTGCACACTCGTTTACATAATGGCCTGGCTGTTTACAATAGTTGCATGTCCCTTTAACGGGAGCCGCCAAATTATTGGACTGTGTCGTACCCTTTTTCTGACCATCAGCTGGAACTGACTGAGCAACTAGCATCTTCATTTTCGTGTCTTTCATTCGTCTTTGTTCGTGATCATGTTCCTCCCTAATTCTGTTCTGGTGATACTGTAACATTTGTAACATTTGGGATGGCGTATTTGCTTGCCATGTGCTCTCGACTTTCAATACACGGTTCTTAACCTGGGGCAATGAATTCTCAACCAATTTGGTTACAAATAGGTGTGGGTATGACTCGCTACTTGTTTTCAGGCCACTATTAATGATAAAACATTTCTCGAATCTGGAATAAAAATCGCTAGTGTCTTCATCGTGTTTCTGTTTACAGGCTGAGATTGCATCCCAGTCCTCCTTTTTAGTTGTCAACAATCTTGGCAAAATCTGTATTAATAATCCTGGTAACGCTTTAGTCTTATCCCCAAGACCTAAACCTGGGGTCCGACCCTTGTCTTCGTCTTCCAATTCAGTCCAATTAATCTTTTTGTCTCCCACCTCCCATTCTTTTTCTTTGAGTTTCTCGTAAATACCGGCAGGCAATAACACTTTCAGTATTTTCATAATATCAGAATATGTGTAATCTCCCATGAGTAGCATATCTTTTATTTCACGGTGAAAATCTGCTAGATCTTTATCACTATTTTCTTCATTTCCAATAATTCCATTTTAGTTATGGGCGTATATACATACACGCGTTCAAATGTATTGTCTGGTTTCCGGATGGGGTGTACTTCTCGTAAAGGGTTCTGTCTGTCTAGGTGAAAAGGATTGTTTACTGGGGGTGGAACAGGCACAAAACGTGGGGTCAAGAACGTTCTGTATTTATGGCGTTGTTCGAGAATTACATTAATCAAATCAGTACCTAGGCCTCTCCATCTATGCAGGAGTAAGTCTTGCAATAAATTATACAACGGACCTGGATCAGATTGTTGATTTTCGTACTGTACAATAAGATGTTGGGTCATGTATATACCAGCTAATCGCTGTTCTTCTGGAGTTAGACTTAAAAATGTTTGCACTACTAAGTCATCTTTATATATACTGTCATCCCCGGCCCATTGAACTGCGGACCGGGCTAGTTCCTGATCACGCAAGGTAGTGAGTTCATGATAACCTACTCTTTCTTTCAGGGTTCTATCAGTAACTTGGAAAACATGTTCAAGAGAACATTTCTCTGGAATCGGGAAAAGATGACGGATGGGTCTGTCAAAGGGCCTATCAAGAGAATACTGTTTAGGAAGTTTTGCCCTACCTACGTAAGCTATCGTGCCTGGAGGCACTTGGGTCGCTGCTGAATCGTCTGGTTCTTCCTCCTCTGTGGAGTCTTTATCGTCTGACTCGAGAGGCCTGTCAGTCGCTTGTCTGGCATGTATTGCTATTATTTCTTTACGGATCTTTCTAGTCATGGCCGCTATACATTTCTCTTTATCATGCTTACATTCGGCAATATTCTGACTCCACCTCGACAAACCTTCCATCTCTTCCTGCGAAAAGCCTGGCTTGTCCAGTACCCTTATCAAACTATTAATCAGAAATCGCAATATCATACCCTGTGTCTCAACTTTCTCGTGTGCCATGGCTTCGCGAACACATTTTGGCCTTTCTCCTGTTCTAACAAAATGATATATGTTGTCTAGATGTTCTGGCATGTCTGGTAATAATAGTAGATAGTCTGTAACACGGCGTAGACGTAGTGAGGCTAACATCATGGGTTTTGTCTTGCCAGGTACTGGATCGTATCTGCAATCTGTCAGGTACTCTTTAAGTTTTTCGGCTGGGCTTGCTTTAGGTGTACGCGACATGGCTATTTCTCTCATTGTCACTCGGTGTAAGGGTGGCGGGGTATGAAAGGAACTTCCTGAAGCACCTCCTGAGGCAGAACCGTGAGCCTGACTTGTCGTTAATGGGTGTGGGTAAGGTATGTTTATCGGGGACGACTGACTCCGAGTCGCATCTGTACCAAAAGGGTTGTTAGGGCCAAGAGTAAGGGGACCAGCAGGGGAAGTGACAACAGGTGCAGGAAGTTGATGACGTGGAGGGGTCGTGGATTGATCAGCAGGAATCAGCAGTGGTAGCTGTCGGGGTACATTGACATATGCGGTGGCTTCATCATCTAAATAGGAAGAAAGGAAACTATCTGCTGCGGTCTGTTTATGACGTACTTTGGTCGGAACCAATGGAGGGGGCAGATCATTCGGTATTTCCGGAGTTGCTTTGGGCCCTCGGCCCTCGGCCAGAACTGGATACAGTCCTGTTATAAGAGCATTACTCTGTCTTTCATGTTGTTCGATTTTGACTCGCTGTCCCTGTTCTAGTAGTTCTTTTTCTTTAGCTTTTTCGGAATCTTCTCTACTCTTTTCTGCTTTTCTGAGTGCTTTCTCTGTCCGTCTATGTGATTCTTTGCGCCACAATTCAATGGCATCCTTCTGTGACTGTCTGGCTTTCTTTTTCCATAACGCTTCTTCTACTCTCATGATGCACTCGGCATCCCATGTCCCTGTAACGGGCCATCTCTGAGTCTCTGCCAAATCTTTGGTATAATCCACCCATAAGTCTAAGTACAGTATGGCATCTAAGCCATGCTTGTGGTACATAAAATGTCCTGGAGTGTCCCTAGGTGGGATGGGAACTGCTTCTTCAAGTATCCCTTTCCTAGTTCCTATCTGTCGTAATTTCGAGAACAAAGGCATTGCTACCTCTATGTTGAACGCAAACACATTGAACACAGTAACTTATGCAAACAATCACTCATACCACTACATTAAACACATTGAAACATTTCGAACAGATATTGACTACCCACAAGTTCTATAACGAAAACAAGACTGAATCGTTGAATAACTGAATTACTAGATGTACTGCTAAACAGCACAGATACACTGCTAAAACAGTGCAGACCGGATCTGTGTACCCAAACCCGTCTTGACCGGATACAAATTAATGCACCCGTCTTGATGCGTCCCCAGCAACGGTACTCACCGGGAAGCACGGAACGGAAGGCCTCGGAAACTCGACTGGACTGCACCACTATGACGTCACTGCTGCCGCGCACTACGCATGCGCCTCGACGCTTCGGACAGGTGGGCCTCTGGACACCTCGGACACTGTTCTCTCGGCTGGGCTCTGGTCGGGATCCTCCGCACTCCTCACCGCCTCGTCTGGATGTCGATCGCAGTCTCCGTCACCTCCGAGGCCTGAGGGAGATACAGGAAATCCTGCAGATGCGCATAGATGTCCGTCACGGCTGTGGCAGGGGGCAAGGCCTGCGACGCATCGCCGGCGCGTGGGGTGGGGGAGGGGTCCCTATTCGGGCGCCAAATTATGTGGTAAATATAATTTACCGTATACTATTTTTCCGTATAATGACAAGTAAAAGAATAGCTCAATTAAATGAGAGGCAGAGTCCGGGGTGTCTGAGTCATAAGGGCTTTAATTCAGAATGGCTCGAGCCATGGAAATCAAGTCCATCAATACAAGGGTTCGGGGGTATATGCAATGATGGCAAAAAGATGTCCACGATTTATTAACAGTACATGACATATATAGTATAACGGTACAATAGCAATGAATACAGTAGGCGTGACAAGTGAATGTGCGTAGCAAAAGGGCATGTACAAAGGCGTGCACGAAGGTGTGTGCTGGAAACGTACTGGAAACGTCACAGAAAAGTGTCATAAGTGGGTGGTTACATAGAAAATTCTGCAGAGTCAGCTAAGACCTGTCACCTGGGTGCGCGCGCAGCTGGCATGAGGTGTGATTGACGTGTATCTGGAGAAAGCTAAGGGTCTGACTTTTAGCACTAGTAGAAGAGACAGACGTCTGGCATGTCAGACCGACCTGTTCCTATAACGTGTCTGATATCTGGTATTTGAGGTAGGTATAATCTGAAGTGAAAGGTCTCTCGGGCAGAGGCTATTCTATACTGGATGCATATGTGTCTAAGTGCAATGCGCGGGGCCATGGGCCTACCATGGTAACGGGAGCTATGAATTACATGAGGGAGACAGGGAGGCTTGGCCCTTTGCTCTGCAGCCGAGGAGCTGTTTACCTATTTCACTAGACAGGAATGTGTTTTCGAGGAGGCTGAGCCGGCTATACTGATAACTTGAAGGCAAAATACCGTTTGGCAGGCAGGCCAGGTCGAGCCAGGCACCGCTTCGCTTGGCAGGAAGTAAGGCAGAGGTCAGGGATGCATCTTCACGCTGTAGCTTTCGGAGACAGAGACGAAAAGTGGTTCGAGGGCCGGAATCAGGGCCTAGCTCTGCAGAGCCAGGAAAAACGTGAAAGTGCACCATGTAAAGACGTTGGCAAGGCATAGTTAGGAACGGAATTATCAATCCATTCATGGTGGATCTGATAGAGGACATGTTAACGTTGGACGCAAATGTATTTGCGTCTTCAAATTCGGTTGCGGAGGGAAGTTACATGCACTTTGAACTCGTACATGGAGACGATGGGGTACACGTTAGGGGACATACTTGACCATAAAAATTTCAATTACCTCAGGCCCTTCCCTTGCTTGACGCAGCTGAACCCTATACGCCTCGTCGTCTATCCCTAGACGTTCCAGGATGCATGTCTTGATGTCGGCGTAGGGTGTTTGTCCCTGGATGTTGGCTTGCTGGTAGGCGGCCTGCAGCTCACCAGCCAATAGGGGACCTGGGGGGGGGGCGTGGCCGAGCGCGGAGCAAGATGGCCGCCTAGTCCGCGAGCTCCGCTCGCCACGGCATTAATCCTGTCCATATCCTGCCTTCCCCGGAATGCACAAGCTCAGGCCGAGCTGACACGGCATCGGAAGTCGTGGGGATTAGCGGGCGGCTACTCCGGTGTTTGGCCGTGACCGGCAGCCCTTTCTTTCATCCTTTTTGCCTGGTGCCGTGGCGGCGTCCGACTGCTGGCTGAGGGACCGGATGTTGCTGCCGGCCGCAGATGCCACTCGAGGACGCGGCTTTGCGGGCCACGAAGCCCATAGCTTGGAGCTGCGGGAGATACACTGCACCCACCCAGACGGACATGGTGAATAAGCGCTGCCCCAGATACGGACACACACACTGGAGACTCGATTCCACCGCCTAGTAAGACTGTCCCTTTGTTCTCTATGCTGTGTGTGGGTCGACTGGACGGGCTGGGGTCGCCATTTTGGAACGGGCGCAACGCTGCTGGAACTTGCGGATCTGGGGCAGACCTGTACATCGTTTTCGGACCTCGGAGATGTTGAGGTCGTCACTCCTGCGCACAGTTTGTGGGTCTGTTCCTGCTACTAAGACTCTGTGCCACACAGCGCTAATACAGCCCGCGCTTCTCATGGGGCATCCTGTGACTGAGTGATCGGTGTACTGGCGAGGTGAACTGGCGGACTGCTCGTAGCGGCTGGATGTGGCTCCGGCCCCTGTTTGGTGGATTTCATACCAGCCTTCTGGCTAGGTGGTGCTGTGGGGGCTAATGACACTGGCTGGGGGAGAAGATATACAGAGTGCGAGAGCGTTTATATTGGCTGAGCAGTATGGAGCCTACGGTTCGAGACCTCATTGCTGCTCTGAGCTCCCTTCGTCTTGCCTGGGTGGACGGGGCCAGGGACCTTGGACGGCGGCTAGACTTTATTATCATCCAGCCGAGGGATGAGGGCTCCGGTGATCCGGGGAGAAGTGATGTCGTAAGCGGATCTCTACCGCCACTGAGCGCAACTGCTACGTGTCTACAGGTGGTTCCGTGGAGGGCCCTGGCTAGTGTTGGTCACAGGTCCACCTCGACCGACCGCATGAATGTGATGTCGGGGCCTGGTGCTGCAACGCATGCGGATTGCCTCCATGGGCCTGTTCTACCACCCAGCCATCTTGCGCTGCCCCTAATGTGTCGCAATCTGAGAGATTGGCCCGGAGCCCTGTTTTTGTGCCTACATATCTGGAAGAGATCTCTTCTCCGCCCCTTGCTTCTGGGGTCTCTCACGGAATTGACTTTGTTCCACCTGCCTGGCTACCCTGTTCGTCTGAGGCTGTACTCCATTGCAAACTTCCAGTGGCTACGTATTGACGGAAGGGTCAAGTTGGGACAGGGGTGAACTCTTCCTCTATATATCACAGGACGGATGCCCGGTCACCCATTATGATGTGGACGCTTTGCTGACCTATACTACGACGCCGCCATTGCTTGTTGAACTGTTGGTCTGTTTGTGATCGAGCCTGAGCTGCTTTGTGCGAGTCGGGAGGGGCGGGAGTCTGGTTGTGTTGACTTTCCCCCGTCTTTTCCCTTATGTGGGTATTCCTGGGGCGACAGGCACGTTAGTTGGGGGGGAGGGCCGTAGCCTCTTCGACGTGCAGGGTGGGGGGGTTGGGGCTTGATTTTCGTTTCTTTTTGTTTCTATGGCCTCTTCTTCTTGTTCTTTCTCTTGTTTCTCTTCTTCTTTCTTATATATCTTGGGTCGGACGGGGGGTCAGGGGTTGGTTCTTTCCGGGATGATTTTTGCGCCTTGCGTTTATGTCTTTATCGCATAGTTTATTGATTCTATGGCTAAGATATCGATTTTACTGCATAGTCACTGAATGATTACATATCCTGCTTTTCCTTCCCTCCTATACTTCTATCGGAGGGCGCATATCCTGTCTACGAATTGTTTCACGTAATATGTGCTTTTTTGTAGGTCGTCTGATCCTTTCATTGATGCTATAGAATGAACCCTCTTACATCCTATAATACCATAGACAAGCTAGATTGCAACTCCTGAGGTGATATATTGATTGGGCGGGCGCTAACTGGGGCGACATGCACTTCCACGCTTGTGTGTCTTGCTTGTAATGACTTACGCCAGTATCTTGATAACGCTGTTTCACTTGTGGATATCCTGCTATGTTGCTCGCCCTCTCAGCTACCCGGTCTGACTTTAGGACGATTCGCCAAAATTACAAAATGAAACCCTCTTTATCCTTTTCCTGTGGTTCCTTGCCAGTATATCGTAGTGTTGTTACTTCAGTCATCTATTGCAGCGCAAGGTCACTTGGAATGTTTTACAGTGTCATAGCGGCCGGCCCGCAGTGGTTTTAGGCAGACGCTGTGTACTATGTTTACGATAAATAAAGGTTTTCAAAAAAAAAATTAAAAAAAATAGGGGACCTAGGTAGTGGCCCACCGGTTTTCGGGCCAGGCAGCCGCCTGGGCTAGGCGCTCAAAGTTCGTGAAGAAGTAATCGGGGTCCTCTCCGGGAACGTACTTCTGTAATACGACTGAGGGCAGGGAGGTGACGGGTCTTTGTTGCCCCATAACAGTTGTGAGTTTCTCGAGGGCTTGGTCCTGCGCGGTACCCTGGCCCTTCAGTACGTCATGTAGCTGTCCCGATCGTCTTCAGCCGTCTTGAGGAACCTCTCCATCATCTTCCCCAGTTGCTCCTGGCATTCTGCCAGTTGTTTGACTGCGGCCTCCATGCCTCCGGGATATCCCACTTCTGACACCACTTGTGGACTTGGGGAACGGGCGGACCGGAATAACAGGTGGGGAGGCCGAATATAGTGAGCTATGTCTGAGGTTTTTATTCAACAGATGAACAGATGCACAAAGTCACAATGAAGGTAGGGTTGGTTGACTTGGCTGATGACCAGGCTCGACGAGGTGGTTTGTGGATCAAGTCCTGCTTCTCCTTTTTCACCAGTAGTCTCCTCGGTATGGTACTGGGACTCCTCGGAGGCTTGGAAAAGGAGAGAAGCGTAAGGGCTTTAGTCCGAGCAAAACAGTCGGAATACTTCCACCTACACCCGGGAGTGAGAGGTTTACGAAAGAGTGCCGGTGAGGGAGGGATGGTAAGGGGAGGTGGAAGAGGCAAGGAAGAGAGGGGAGGGAAGAGAGGTGCCAGGTGCTGGGCAGTGCTCGGGCTTTATACAGTGCGCGTGAAAAAGGGGATAAATATACAGTGTCTCTGTGCGCGTGAATCCTACGCTATATACAACTCTATATACAACTCTATATACAGGAGGGGGCACTGAGAAAGGGTGACGTGTACTCACGTGCCCCGCCGCAACTCTCGTCCGAGTTGCGGCCGCTCTCCAGCCACCTCCTGAGGACGCCACCAGTCCTCCGTCCAGACGTCCTCGTCCTCGCTTCGGTCTAGCCGTGCTGCGCCGCTCTCTGTCGGGGGTTCGTCGCTCTCTGCTGCCTCCTGCCACGAGTCGGTTGCTCCGAACGCCTCTCCTTCGTCCTCGGGGCTTTTTCTATCTTCCGGCTTGTTGTCTGTCCGACCACTTCCGGGGTCAGGGGCGGGTGCTTCCGGGTCGTTCGGGGTCGTCCTGTTTCCGCTTCCGGGATCGCTGGCGAGTGTTTCCGGTCCTTCAAGCTCGGGTGTCGGTACCTGCAGGGGACGAGAAAGAGAAGGAGTCCTGGGTGACCGAGATGTTAATCGACCGGGCGCGGGGGACAGGACCCCCGCGCTCGGACATCGCTGTAGAGAGGTATGTGCCGCTTCCGTTCCACAGTCGTCTTCTGTTATGGCTGAAGCGCCTTCAGGATAAGGACGCAGTTTTGTCAGACGCAGAAAGTTTCCAGTCAGGTCCCTCTACTGTGGCTTCCAAGCGTGGCAGTGTTCAGGAGTTACCATCTCCTTTTCTAAAGAAGAAAAATCTGGCCTTAACTGTAGCTCCAGTAAAACCTACTGCTACTATGACTGCTGTGTCTACGCCCACGAGACCTGGCTCTCAGGCGTCTTTTCCAGCCTCTATAAGTGTTGTTACACTTATGACAGCGCGGTCGTCGACGGGCTCGTCGACGACCATTCCATCGACGAGATTGGCTGCTGTGGCTTCGTCGACGACTACTGTCACAACGACGTCGTCGTCGTCGACGAGGTTATCGTCGACGGCTTTCACGACTACGAAAGCCTCTACCTCTTCAGTCTCATTGACGATTCTTATTTTATCGTCGACGAAGAAGCCAACGTCGACGATTCCGTCGACGTCGAAGATCCCGTCGACTGCAAAGTTCCCGTCGACGGCGAAGTCTCCGTCGACGTTGAAGACTCCGTCGACGTCGAAGACTCCGTCGACGGCGAAGACTCCGTCGACGGCGAAGACTCCGTCGACGGCGAAGACCCCATCGACGTCGAAGACCCCGTGGACCAGCTCGTCGACGACAGCTTCGTCGACGGCGAAGATATCATCCAAGGATTCGACGACGATCCCGTCCACGAAAACACCGTCGACGGTTGTATCAAAGCATTCGACGTCGACGAATTCATCCAAGACATCACCGTCTCCGACGACTGTTTCTAAATCATCGTCGTCGATGACTGCTCCAGTTCAAATATCTACGTCAACGGCTGTGTCGACGACAGCTTTACCTTTACCTTCAGGGACACAGCAAGAGGACGCAGCATCCACTACAGGATCACTGTCCTTCGCCAATATGCCCTTAGTGCCTTTGGACATTTCAGCCCCTACAGTCATTACGGAGTCTTCTGTCAGCAATGTTGAGGATTCTGCTCTCCAATTGCCAACTCCTACTCTTCAGCCACCTTCTCCATTGTTCATAACAGACCATGAAACGGAATCCGTTGCGGACGACACTGTTTATGGTGATGCTCAAAGTCCATCGGATTTGATTATCAAGTGTCAGGACACTAGTTCTGAAGAGGATGAGGATGAGGCTGTAGCCCAGCAAGAAGAACAATATGTGCAGGTTCGTATGGCGACTTTTCCAGTATCGCTATTTTCCAACCTCCAACATATGTTGGATGATTACAATAAGAGATTTCCTCCTACCCCCCAGGGTACTCCGGGACATGTTACCTCTGAGACCACAATATCTTTTCAGCCTCAGCAAACTCCTCCGAGGCAGGCTACTCCATCAGAAGAGCCATGTCCAGCTATCCCCACTAATTCACAACGAGATGTGGATGATGAGTCAGAGCCGGAAAGAGAGGAAGGGGAAGTTAATCAAGATACAGATGATGAACAGGATCCAGATATGGCAGAATTCGATGACTATCGAATACAGACACCCTCGCCACAACAGGGCGATTCCAGTGATTAACCTCCGGTTGACATCGCTAGTTTCCATAAATTGATGGATAAAGCGGCAGACCGCTTCAAATTACCTAGAGTGCAGCGAAAAGGAAGACTGCTTTCTTTATGATTTTAAGAACCAGCCTTATAAGCAGGTCCATACCATACCAATTATCGAGTTTGTTTGGAAGGAGGGAATGAAGATCATGCAGGCTCCTAACTCCTTGCCTGCTCAAATTCCTCGATAGGAAAAGAAATATAAGGCCCCAGCGGGCTCGCCTGCCTGTTTGCTCTCGCATCCTAAGCCAGATTCCGTAGTGACTCAGGCAGCGCAGCGTCGGGCGCGTAACCCGGCAGCTCCTATCACTTCCCCTCCTGATAGAGAGGGTCGACGTTTGGATGCAATTGGGAAAAAGTTTTCGTCCATGGCATCTACTTCAGCCCGTGCCGCTAATGCTTTGGCCATTTTAGGTCGTTTCAACCGACAAATGTGGTCAGACATTTCCGTGCTGATTGCGTTAATTCCGGAAACATCCAGAGCGGAAGCGCACCAGATCCTTCAAGAAGGGCAAAGGGCTTCAGAGGAAATAATTGACTATGCTGTGGACGTTGCGGGTACTGCCTTCCGTATCCTTGCCAGTGCTGCGGCGCTCCGACGCCAGGGTTGGCTGAAATCCACGTCGTTCCGACAAGAGGTCCAGTCAAAAATACTTGACATGCCGGATGACGGAGAGTCTTTGTTTGGTTCTCACATCGATGAGTCGTTGGAGTCCATAAAGAAAGATACCGACACGGCAAAGTTGCTTGGTCCTTACAGTTCAAGAAGCAGCCTTTTCGTGGAGCACGTGGACGGGGCACCTGTCCAATTTTTCACGAGGAGGACAATCACAGTACCGCCAGTACAATCAGGGGAATCAGCGTTACTCAAACCAGCAATCTTCTCGTCAGCAACACTCCAAGCCCAATAGAGGAAAGACTAACTATAGAGGATCCAACAACAACAACAAACGTCAATGACTTTCAAGTTCAGCAGAAAGTTGGAGGGCGAATCTCGCAGTTTTACTCCCAGTGGTCTTTGATAACATCAGACCAATGGGTTTTGGACATTGTGCGCAAGGGTCATGCCTTGGCGTTCACAGAGTTTCCTCCACATTCTCCGCCTTCGGGCCCGCCACCTCCCCATCTAGAGGAACTGCAACATCAAGTTCTTCTTTTATTAACAAAGGGTGCAGTCGAAGTGGTTCCTGTATCTCAGCGAGGGAAAGGTTTCTACTCAAGGTTTTTCCTCATTCTAAAAAAGACGGGCGAGTGGCGACCCATTATGGACTTGAGAGCTCTCAATCTATTCCTCAAACAACAATCTTTCCGCATGTTGACGTTATCGGAAGTCTTATGACTTCTCTGCAGCGGAGATTTCTTAACGACAATAGACTATTTTCATGTGCCAATTATCCATCAACATCGGCAATACTTGAGATTCAAGGTGGGTCACATTCACTATCAGTTCAGAGTCCTACCTTTTGGCCTCCGATCAGCTCCTCGTGTCTTCACGAAGGTTCTGGCTCCGGTCATGGCTCATCTGCGTCTTCAGGGAGTTCAGATATTTCCTTACCTGGACGATTGTCTTCTAAAATCCCAATCCTCGCAACAGTTGGCTCACGACACACATTTATGCCAACACCTGTTCAAGTCTCTAGGGTTGACCATCAATGTGGAGAAGTCACACTTCACACCTCTGCGGAAAAGGAACTTCCTCGGAGCAATCCTAGACACAAACTTGTCAAAAGCCTTCGTCTCCATCGAACGGCGCCAGAAGATAGTTCATCTGGTCTCAATCGTCAAGTCAAAGCAGTCAGTTTCTGTGCGAATGTTAAAATCGTTTCTGGGGATGGCATCATCTTGTATCGCACTGATCCCAAATTGCAGGTTACGTACCCGTCCTGTACAGGAGGAATTGGACCTGCAATGGCGTCAAGTGTCGGGGTCGTTCAACGATCAAGTGACGGTCACACCCCGCATGAAGACCAGTCTGCTCTGGTGGGAACAACCAGCTAATCTAGACGAAGGGATTTATTTCCTTGCCCAGTCTCCGGATCTGACATTGACCACGCATGCGTCCATGGAAGGTTGGGGTGCTCATCTCCTGGACCTTTCCATCAAGGGCAAATGGACGGCGATTCAGCGAACCTGGCATATCAATCGGCTGGAGTTGATGGCAATCTTCCTAGCGCTCAAAGCATTCTTGCCCGTAGTGCAGGGGGAGTCGGTGCTGGTTCAAACAGACAACACCACCAGCATGCACTACATGAACAAACAGGGCGGCACACGATCTCAGCCACTGTCTCGTCTAGCTCAAAAAATTTGGGAATGGGCACTTCGTCACAACATTTCTTTGATGGCAGTCCATCTGCCGGGGGTATCCAACATACTGGCAGATTCCCTGAGCAGGTCCGTGTCATCCACTCACGAATGGGAGTTGCATCAACCAACTCTAGACCTGGTGTTCCGCCGATGGGGTCATCCCAGGATAGACCTCTTTGCAACCCCAGTGAATCGGAAGTGCCAATCTTTCGCAAGTTGGCATCCTCATCCAGAGTCCAGCGGAAATGCCCTACTCATGGATTGGAGCGGACTGTTTGCTTATGCATTTCCACCGATCCCGTTGGTGCCAAGAACGTTGTGGAAGATGCGCAGGCAACCCTGCCGCTTGATTCTGATCGCTCCACGTTGGCCCAGACAGGCTTGGTTTTCGGAACTCCTTCTACTGTCACAATGCACGTCCATTCATCTGTATCCACGTCCGGACCTCCTGACGATGGACGACGGTCAAATTTGCCATCCAGACCCATCGACGCTTCAATTGTCGGCATGGAACCTGAGTACGTTGAATTTGCCTCCTTAAGTATGCCCCAAGAATGCAGAGACATTCTAGCGTCTGCTAGAGCTCCATCAACCATCAAGACATATAAGCTAAAGTGGAAGCGTTTCTGTCATTGGTGCGCTGCATCCAATGTTCACCCAATTGACTCCACTCCAGAGCAACTTTTGCCTTTCTTTCTGAGCCTCGCTCAGTCTGGTCTCTCTCATGCCACCTTGAGAGTTTTTCTGGCGGCTATCTCACGCTAACGCCATGATGGCTCAACGTCTCTCTGTTCATCCAGAATCATCCGACAGTTCTTTAAAAGACTTTTCAGGAAGTTTCCTCCGATAAGGCGCCCTCCTCCGGCATGGCACCTCAACGTGGTATTGTCACAACTTATGAAGCCTCCATTTGAGCCGATTCACCGAGCACACATTAAGTATCTTACCTGGAAGGTTGCTTTACTTTTGGCTTTAACATCGTCTCGTTGTGTAAGTGACCTTCACGCTTTCACGATCAAGCCTCCGTATTTACAGTTTAAGCCAGATGGAGTGTCACTTCGTACCAATCCTTCGTTTTTGCCGAAAGTACCTACTGACTTCCATTTGAACGAACCTGTCTTCTTAAACTTTTTTCCCGGATCCTAAATCTCCGGCAGAACAACGACTACATTCTTTAGACATCAAGCGTTGTCTAAAATTCTACATTTCAAGGACCACCCCTTTCCGTAAATCCGATCAGCTATTTATAGCATATGAACAGCTGCGGAAGGGGCATTCAGTGACTAAACAAACAGTTGCAAGATGGCTCTCTTCAGCCATATCCTTTTGTCACCAGCAGGCTGGCAGGCCTCTACAGCGTCCAGTGAAGGCACATTCAACGAGAGCGATGGCGTCATCCACCGCGTTGTTTGCTGGGGTGCCTCTACACCAGATTTGTCGGGCAGCGACATAGTCCAGCAGGCACACCTTTACCAGACATTATTGTTTGGAAGCTATCAACGAAGCGGATACCGCACTGGGGCAAGTAGTGCTTCGTCATCTTTTCAAATAAGGTGAGCCTCTGTTCCCTCCTCCATTTCTTTTGAGATTTCTAATGCTTTTAAGCTATATGTTGTTCTTTTCAAGTGTTAAGAATATATTGCAATCTCAGCTTCTAAGGAGGTTACTGCTATCTATTCTATTCAAAAGGGGGTGGTATGGACGGAGCATCTGAACCAATCAAACACTCACACCCAGTCAAAAGATCTGGGTTTAATCCATCACCGTTCTTTAGCCCACTCTGCCACCCCAGTTCAGACATGGCTATATGCAAATCAGTCTGACCCTGTGCCTCATGGGAACAGTCCAGCCCGAACTGCCAAGCCATGCCTTCCCTGGACCGGAAACAAGCTTCCGAGGACCGGTTTCTGGCATTCCAGCCGTCTTCAGCCCGGCTTGCTTGAATCCAGTGGCAAAGTGAGCAAGGGACTCACGTCTGAGCATACCCTGCCACACTTATGGTGGCCAAAAGCGGTACAAAAGGGGGTGGTATGGACGGAGCATCTGAACCAATCAAACACTCACACCCAGTCAAAAGATCTGGGTTTAATCCATCACCGTTCTTTAGCCCACTCTGCCACCCCAGTTCAGACAAGGCTATATGCAAATCAGTCTGACCCTGTGCCTCATGGGAACAGTCCAGTCCGAACTGCCAAGCCATGCCTTCCCTGGACCGGAAACAAGCTTCTGAGGACCGGTTTCTGGCATTCCAGCCGTCTTCAGCCTGGCTTGCTTGAATCCAGTGGCAAAGTGAGCAAGGGACTCACGTCTGAGCATACCCTGCCACACTTATGGTGGCCAAAAGCGGTACAAAAGGGGGTGGTATGGACGGAGCATCTGAACCAATCAAACACTCACACCCAGTCAAAAGATCTGGGTTTAATCCATCACCGTTCTTTAGCCCACTCTGCCACCCCAGTTCAGACATGGCTATATGCAAATCAGTCTGACCCTGTGCCTCATGGGAACAGTCCAGCCCGAACTGCCAAGCCATGCCTTCCCTGGACCGGAAACAAGCTTCCGAGGACCGGTTTCTGGCATTCCAGCCGTCTTCAGCCCGGCTTGCTTGAATCCAGTGGCAAAGTGAGCAAGGGACTCACGTCTGAGCATACCCTGCCACACTTATGGTGGCCAAAAGCGGTACAAAATGGGGTGGTATGGACTGAGCATCTGAACCAATCAAACACTCACACCCAGTCAAAAGATCTGGGTTTAAAAAGATGGATTTTGGCCCAGATCTTTTGACTGGGGGAGTGTGTGACATTGATCCACATTCAGTCCATCACTTGTTGTTTTTGCAATTGTTTTTGCAATTACCGCCCTAAGTGCGCTGGGGATGCCCAGACGTGGGTCCCAGGCACTCCACACCACTTGGAGTCAAGCTAGCCGGGCTGATGAGAGGTGTTACCTCGAAACCGGTCCGGTCCTCGGATGCTTGATTCCGTTCTGGGAAGGACATGGCTTTTGTAGTTCGGACTGGACTGTTCCCATGGGGCAACAGGGTCAGAGCTGATTTGCATATCGCCATTGTCTAACCCAGGGTGGTGTGGAGTGCAAAAAAACGATGGATTTTGGCCCAGATCTTTTGACTGGGGGAGTGTGTGACATTGATCCACATTCAGTCCATCACTTGTTGTTTTTGCAATTGCCGCCCTAAGTGCGCTGAGGATGCCCAGACGTGGGTCCCAGGCACTCCACACCACTTGGAGTCAAGCTAGCCGGGCTGATGAGAGGTGTTACCTCGAAACCGGTCCGGTCCTCGGATGCTTGATTCCGTTCTGGGAAGGACATGGCTTTTGTAGTTCGGACTGGACTGTTCCCATGGGGCAACAGGGTCAGAGCTGATTTGCATATCGCCATTGTCTAACCCAGGGTGGTGTGGAGTGCAAAAAAAACGATGGATTTTGGCCCAGATCTTTTGACTGGGGGAGTGTGTGACATTGATCCACATTCAGTCCATCACTTGTTGTTTTTGCATCTATTCTATTCAAGCATGTGAATCTATGAAAGACACCCCTAATACTGGAGAAGAACAATTGTTACTTACCTGTAAACAGGTGGTTCTCCAGTATTGGTGTCTTTCATAGATTCACATGCGACCCTCCCTCCTCCCCTCAGAGGCTCTTTTCTCATACTCTTTTATTACTTGTGCTACGAAAATCTGAGGGCTTGAGCTTCTGAGGAGAAGGTTCTAGAGGGTGCTTGAGCCTCATTGGCTGCAGTTTGGACTAACATAATGACACTGATATGTTGCAAATGAGTTTTCTCTCTCTAATGCATTCCTATGTAGGAACCATTGTTGAGGTTTTTCAGTGTATATTTTATCTGTTTTATTATGTATTATGATATTACATATATATATATATATATTAGCATTATTGCTATTTTATGTACCGTGGGACTCCCACTTCGACGACGGGGAATATTCAAGCATGTGAATCTATGAAAGTCACCAATACTGGAGAACCACCTGTTTACAGGTAAGTAACAATTGTTCGTATGGTGCAAAGATGACTATGTATTTGTACTTCCTGCAGGTGCTTTTTGGTATTTTGTTTTTTTTCTTTCTCTCAGGTGTATTGTCTCTGGCCTGCAATGTATTATGATTATGGTTTCTGATTATTAGTGTTGTAGTTTGCTTTTTGTGCTTCTGTGTTTCGCTGTGTGTGCAAAGAAAATCTTAATAAAAATATATTTTTTTAAAAATAAAAAAATAAGCTGCTTAGCAGCCCCAAGCATGTGAAGTGCTAAAATCCAATCATTGCGGGTGAGCGCCTTTAAGCTGGCAGGTTTGACACCCAAAAGGATCGTGCTTGTGGCTCAGGGAGGGGGAACCCCAACACCATTTTAATATGGCTCAGGACCTCCTTCCAGAACAGAGACAGGACTGGGCAGGCCTACCAAAGGTGTAGGAAATCTCCAGATGCAGTTGAACACCTCCAGCACAAGGGAGAAGAGGCAGGAAACATCTTGTGCAATCGAGTGGGCATATAGTACCATTGTGTCATGATTTTGTATGCATTTTCTTGCTACGGAATACTGCGATATACCTTGGGGATATCTTGCCATAGGTGGTTCCACTGCAGAGGCGTGATTTCCGCGGTAGACGTCAACTGCCATTGACTTTGGTATGGATGGGAAGGCGTTTCCAGGGGGTGTTGTAGGATCTGGTAAATCAATCAATCAATCAATCAATACATTTGTAGAGCGCGCTACTCACCTGTTAGGGTCTCAAGGCACTGTGGGGAGGGGGGAGGGATGCTGCTATTGCTCGAAGAGCCAGGTCTTGAGGTGTTTCCTGAAGGTGAGATTGTCCTGGGTCAGTCGTAGGTGTGCGGGGAGGGAGTTCCATGTCTTGGCTGCCAGGTAGGAGAACGATCTTCCTCCGGTGGTGGTTCTGCGAATCCGTGGGACGGTGGCGAGGGCGAGGCTGGTGGACCGGAGCTGGCGCGTAGGGGTGTAGAACGAGAGGCGGTTGTTGAGGTATTCGGGGCCCATGTTGTGGAGCGCTTTCTGTGCGTGGGTGAGCAGCCTGAACGTGATCCTCATGCTAACAGGGAGCCAGTGCAGGTTTCTCAGGTGGGCGGATATGTGGCTGTGGCGAGGGATGTCGAGGATGAGTCGTGCGAAGGAGTTCTGTATGCGCTGAAGGCGTTTTTGCAGTTTGGCTGTGGTTCCTGCGTGAAGGGCGTTCCCGTAGTCCAGTCGGCTGGTGACGAGGGCCTGGGTGACCGTCTTTCTGGTTTCGGTGGGGATCCACCGGAAGATCTTTCGAAGCATGCGCAGGGTGTTGAAACAAGCGGACGAGACTGCGTTGACTTGCTTGGTCATCGTGAGGGAGGAGTCCAGGATGAAACCCAGGTTGCGTGCGTGGTCCGTGGGTGTTGGTGCAGTGCCCAGCGTCGCCGGCCACCAGGATTCGTGCCAGGCAGATGAGGATTGTCCGAGGATGAGGACCTCCGTCTTGTCCGAGTTGAGCTTCAGACGGCTGTGCTTCAGACATTCTGCGAGATCTTTCATTCCGTCCTGGAAGTTGGTTTTGGCGGTGAATGGGTCTTTGGTGAAGGAGAGTATAAGTTGGGTGTCGTCGGCGTAGGAGATGATGTTAATGTTTGCGGGCGAGGGGGCTCATGTAGATATTGAAGAGGGTTGGGCTGAGTGAGGAGCCTTGGGGTACGCTGCAGATGATCTTGGTGGCCTCGGAGCGGAAGGGAGGGAGGCGGACTCTCTGTGTTCTGTCGGAGAGGAACGATGTGATCCAGTCCAGGGCCTTTCCTTGGATCCCAGTGTTGTAGAGGTGGGTTATTAGGGTGTGGTGGCAGATGGTATCAAAGGCTGCCGAGAGGTCAGGGAGGATGAGAGCGTCTGTCTCTCCGTTGTCCATCAGGGTCCTGATGTCATCGGTGGCTGCGATGAGGGCGGTCTTGGTGCTGTAATTGGCTCGAAATCCGGACTGGGATGGGTCGAGCGAGTTGTTTGCTTCGAGGAATGCAGTCAGCTGTTTATTGACGGTTTTCTCAATGACTTTAGCTGGGAAGGGGAGAAGAGAGATGGGGCGGAAGTTCTTGAGGTCTTTAGGGTCCGCTGTTGGTTTCTTCAGAAGGGCGTTGATTTCTGAGTGTTTCCAGCTTTCAGGGAATGTGGCTGACGTGAAGGAGCTGTTGATGACGTTCTGGAGGTGGGGTGCGATGATGGTGTCGGCTTTGTTGAAGATATGATGAGGGCATGGGTCGGAAAGGGAGCCCGAGTGGATGGTGTTCATGACGTGGGTGGTGTCTCCAGTGCTGATGGGGTTCCAAGCGCTGAGGCTGGTGGTGGGGGTCGTGGATTTGGTGGCTGGATGTGGAGTCTGGGGCCCAAAGCTGTTGTGTATAGCTGCAATCTTGCAGTGGAAGAAAGTGGCGAGGGAGTTGCAGAGGTCTTGCGACGGTGTGAAGTCGTTGCTGGCGTTGGGGTTGGAGAGCTCTTTGACGATGCTGAAGAGTTCCTTGTTGTTGTGGGTGTTGTTGTCCAGCCGCTCTTTGAACGATGTCCTTTTGGTGGTGCGGATCATCTGGTGGTATTCGCGGGTGGCACTCTTGAGGGCTGTCATGTTTTCTGATGTCCGTTTGTGGCGCCAAGCTTTTTTGAGGGTTCGGCATAATTTCTTTGCGATTTTGAGGGCGTCTGTTAACCATGAGGTTTTTCTGTTGCTAGTCTTGCCTGGGGGTTTCTTAAGTGGAGCGAGGTCGTCGGCGCAGTTGGTGATCCACTGTGCGAGATTTTGTGCTGTGTTGTTGGTGTCAGGAGTGTCGACAGGAGGGTTCTGGCTCAGCGATACGGTCAGCTGGTCTGTGGTGACTTTGCTCCAGCATCTGCGGGGGATCTGTAGAGTGTTGTGGGGGGATGTGGTTTTCTTGAAGGTGAAGTGGATGCAGCTGTGGTCGGTCCAGTGTAGTCTGGTGGAGTGGCTGAAGGAGACGTGGTTGCTGGCGGAGAAGATGGGGTCGAGTGTGTGGCCAGCGAGGTGGGTGGGCGTGTCCACCAGTTGCTTGAGTCCGAGGTTGGCGAGGTTGCCGAGCAGGGTGGAGGTGTTGTTGTCGCTGTTTTTCTCCAGGTGGAAGTTCAGGTCCCCTAGGAGGATGTACTCTGGTGAGGCTAGGGCGTGCGGGCTGATGAAGTCGGCGAAGGTTTAGCTGAATTGTGTCTGTGGGCCCGGGGGTCTGTAGATGAGCGTTCCTCTGAGGGTGGTCTGGGGGTTGGTGTGGATCTGAAATTGTAGGTGTTCGGTGGCGATGAGTGTGTCTTCGGCGTTGGTCGTGACGCTGATGGTGTTCCTGTAGACTATGGCGATTCCTCCTCCAGTTTTGTAGACACGGTCCTTCCGGGTGATTTTGTAGCCGTCCGGGATGGCTATGGCGATGTCGGGGGCCGAGGAGGCGTTCATCCAGGTTTCCGTGAGGAAGGCGACGTCTGGTGCTGTTGTATCGAGGAGTTCCCAGAGTTCGATGGCGTGTTTGTGGACGGAGCGGGTGTTGGAGGATGCACTTGAGGTGGTTGTTGTTATCGTTGCTGTGTTCGGTGGGCGGGGTGCAGGTTCGGAGGCAGGTGAATTTGCAGGCTTGGCAGGTGAAGGGTCCGTGGGTGCGCCTCGGGGTGGCTCGGTGGCAGGCGGCAGTTCGTCCAGTGTTGAGTGCGATAAGGGTGGCGGTGTCGTACCTCAGTCAGGTGCCCAGGCATCGGCTGGGGCCAGGGATTCCGGCGCTGTGCGCGGTCCAGGCGCGGACGGGCACAGACGGGCTTGCCTTTGGCTCGCCTTCGGCGCACCAGCGGCTCGCCTGCTTTGCGCGTCCGCTGTGCGGTCGCTGCGCAGCCTCCATAAGAGGCGAAGTGGGAGGGAGGGGCAGCTGGGAGGCGGGAGCGGGGCGGCCAATGGGCGGGCAGGGGTATCGAAGGAAAAAGGGGGCGAGGCCGCGGGGGAACAGCGGCGGGAAGCGGGGAGCGGTGGGGCTCAGAGGGGCAGGGGCACACAGGGAGCGCCAAGAAACCAAAAATAGGAAAACAGTAAAAAATAAAGACAGTACAGGAGCAACAACAATTTACCCAACTGAATGCAAAGACTCGGGGCACACCAGCGGCGAACCCTCGTCAGCCCTCGGGTCCCAAACGGTCGAGCGGCATGGGGAGTGGCCTGGGGTCAGATCATGCTCACCTGCGCCGCGCGACCTCCTTAAGAGGCCCAGTGGGAGGGAGGGGCAGTGGGGAGGCGGAAGCGGGCGGCCAATGGGCAGGCAGGGGTATCGAAGGAAAAAGGGGGCGAGGCCGCGGGGGAATAGCGGCGGGAAGCGGGGAGCGGTGGGGCACAGAGGGGCAGGGGCACACAGGGAGCGCAAGAAACCAAAAATAGGAAAACAGTAAAAAATAAAGACAGTACAGGAGCAACAACAATCTACCGGAATGCAAAGACCCAGGGCACACCAGCGGCAAATTCTCGTCAGCCCTCGGGTCCCAGAGGGTCGAGCGGCGTGGGGAGTGACCTGGGGTCAGGTCAATCCGAGATATGAGGCCCTTTGATTCATCCAAGGAGCGGACCAGCCACTCAAAGGGGGTGAATGGGCGGGTAGCCACCTGTTGCATCTCCCACGAGGAAACCCAATGCCGCAGTTGCGCGTACTGCAGTCCCGGCCCCACTGGGAGTCGAAACTCTTCCCTGCACTGGGCAAATGTCTTGAGCGTACCCCCCCTCGTACAGCTCACCGATTACTCTGCATCCCCCTTGCGCCCATTTAGTAAAGGCTTGTGTGCGATAGGTCGGAGGGAATAATGGATTCCCTTCGATAGGAGTATGCGAGGAGGGTAATGTTGTGAGACCTCTGGGCACAGCCACCTTGTCCCAGATATCCAGGACCGTTTTAGTAGGCACTTCTGGAGCGTGCCGCTCGGTGGAGCCATGTGAGATCCCAAATGAAAATCGTCTACGCCCGCCCCAGATAAATGTAGTGAGTTCGCTCTGGAGGTCCTAGGCATTGAAATAAATATAACATTATAACTATATAACATTTGGGGAGAATCGACATCTTGATGGCATTAATTTTGCCCAGCCATGACATCATCAAGGGTTTCAACTCCCTCAGTTCCTCTAGGACCGCCCTCTTACATTCTCGCCAGTTCGCCTAGGTCCACGTATCTAAGGTGGGAGTTAGCTGTAAGCCTAGTTACCGGATGTGGTAGGTAGCCCATTGATAGAAGGGCGAGCTTCTCCAAAATTGGTATCTCCTCCTGTGGGATTGTAAGGTTGAGGGCCCAGGATTTACTATGATTGATTTTGAGGCCCGAGACCCGCTCAAAAGTCTGCAGCAGGGAGTGAAGCGCTGGGAGAGATTCTTGGGGGTGCGATAATGTGAGATAGCTCCCTTCTTAACCAGGTCCTTCACTGCAGAGATACCTATGAGGTCCCACTTGTGAACCCCAGGCTGATAGCACAGCATGCCCAGCTTTTTTGTATACCATAACGGCGTTACCTGTGAGAGGACACCTGCCCACCCCAAACGGGCATTGACTATACACCATATTTCTTATGTGTGTTGGGTAGGTCCAAAGAATTTCCTCTTGTTCTTCCTATCATTAGTGTACAGGGCCCCTAGGTAACTTGAGCGATCATTTTGATACCGGTCAAGGGCACATGCTGGGTCGTTGGGGGGGGGGGTTGATATATCCAGTGGTTGACAGTCAACAATTGCGCCACCCAGTAATAGAGTTGCAGGTCAGGCAGCGCTATACCTCCATGGTACCAGCCTTTTGTCAATTTCTTCAGTGCCACCCTGGGGCCTTCCCATCCCAAAACAGTGTGCGGATTTCACCCTCAACTGCTCTAAAATACGAGTCTGGGAGTCCGCTCCAGTTCAAGCAGGTCCTTCTCCAGCTGGACCAAGAGCTTCTGTTGCCCCAGTATTGGAACTTTCATAGATTCCCATGCTTAGAATCATTCCCCGTCATCGAAATGGGAGCCTCAGTAAATAAAAAATACCATAGTAGTGAGCACAAAGTGAAAAAATAGGCCTAGACCTCATCTCATTTTGTAGCCTATACACCTCTTTTTGTAAAAGAGACCAAATTCCTGCAATGGCCAATCAGATCAGCCTCACCCCACAGAACCTTCCTGAGAGAGCCTCAGATTTTCTACCGCACGTTGTGCAAGGGAGTCTCCGTTGAGCTCTGCTCAAGTTTCTTCACTTCTGAGTAAATATCTATAATTTTTTGCCTGTTTTTTCGTCATGTCTGACAAAGAAAAAAAATCACATTTTAGAGCCTGTGCTACCTGCTCAAAAAAGAGGTTGTTTGTTGAAGACAAACACGAAGACTGCATATACTGCTTGTACCCGGACCATAAGGCCACTGAGTGCAAGATTTGCAGGATCTTCTCCACTAAGACCTTGAGGGACAGAGAAGGCCGCCTGCTGACTTGGTTGCAAAAGATGAAGGATCGCAAGGAGGTTCTGTCTTCAAACAGTGAGGGCTCTTCTTCTGCTGTGTCATCCAGAAGATCAAAGAAGAGGGGTAGGTCTTCCCCATCAACATCTAATGAGCCCCATGTCAAGGCCTTGCCCGGGACCTCTGATAGGTCTGATAGGCCTGCTTCCCTAAAATCTCCTCACCACGGTGAAAAGGAGAGGCAGGGACAGCCTGAGGAATTGCAACCTACAAAGAAGGCTAAGAAAATCGTCTCTGTGACTTCACCAACCTCAGAGAAAGAAAGAGGGGTGAAAAGCCTTAGTCTACGCCTCAGGACATTGCTTTAGACAAGAAACAGCGTCCGTCGATGGTGAAAACTGCAGGTACGTCGATGATTCCTGTCAAGAAAGACTTGTCTCTAAAAATGGCTACGTCGACGGCATCTACACCGTCGTTGATGTTTAAGGTGCCTGATTCCTGTTCGTCGTTGACGAAGCTGACATTTTCCACGTCAACGACGATGACGACAAGAGTAGTGTCGACGGCAATGACGACGACGAGAACAACGTCGACGACGACGACGACAGCTGCCATGATTCTGACGACGAGCTCGTCGACGGCACCATCGACGATCCAACCGTCGACGACGAAAGCCATCTCACCGTCGACGACTCGGCCTTCGACGACGAGCACAGTCTCTTCGTCGGCGCCTCCGTCGACGACACAGTCGACAAAGATTCAACCGTCGACGATGTTCCCGTCGACTATGTCGTCGACGACTGGAAAAATCTGCATTTCTCAAAGGAAAAGACGTATAACTCCAGAAATGACATCTCCACGGCGGGTTACGCCGTTGCCTCCTTGATGATGACTCTGAGGAGGAGAATGACAGCACTTGTGGGCCAGCTTATAGCCCGTCAAATTACAGGAGGTCACTTCTGAGGAAGGCGAGACGGAACAACACCACTATGCTCCGCAAGACTCTTATGACCAGCAAGAGGGGCCTTGCATGCATGATCGTTCGCAGAGATCTCCACGAAGGTCCCAACAGGAGATGGTAGCGATGCCGTCCTCACTCATCTCAGACCTGCAATTAATGTTGCAGGACTATCGGAGGCGGTTTCCAACTCAACAGGAGGTTCAACACGTACGTCCTCCAACACCTCCATCTCCAGTACCACAAGCAGTGGCGGACGCCTCTTTGCCCTTAAGGATGCATGACCCAGAGCCTATGCAACGTCCTCAGGAGGTGGTTGCCGTTTGGGATGATGATGATGATGATGCCTCATCAGATGCAGATCAGCAGGGGAACCCTGACCAAGATCATAATGTGGACTGGGATCAGGATGCCCTTCAAGATCCAGATGTAACAGGGCCTAATACCGCAACTTCTCCTCCAGCAGATATTGGAGGTTTTCACAATCTCATGGAACGAGCGTCTACGAGATTTGGTCTTCCCATTACCACAGTTCAGTCTGACTGTTTTTTGTACGACTTCAAGGAACCTTTCCGTAAGTCAGTTCGTTCGATCCCCATCATTGAGCATGTCTGGTCGGAAGGATTAAAGGCTATGCAAAATCCAGCCACGGTACTCCCAGTGCTTCCCAGACTGGAGAAAAAGTTTAAGGCGCCGGAGGGCAGCCCCGCATGTCTAACAGGTGCACCAAAACCAGACTCTGTTATCTCCCAGGCCGCACAGAGTAAGTCCAAAAATCTTTCAACACCGCTAACGACACCACCTGATTTTGAGACGCCAGGGTTGACTGCGAGCCACGTGGTTTAGACAAGAAGTACAGAACAAAATTCTTGACTTACCTTATGACGGAGAGATGTTATTTGGTAAACATGTGGATGACGCCCTTCAAGGCATAAAGAAGGATACTGACACGGCTAAATCCTTGGGAACATTACAATACTGCAAAGTTCCTTTTAAGGGGGCAAGAGGAAGAGGATTTTCATCCTACAGAGGCTGCAATCAGCAACGCTACTCTTCCTACTTTCAACCTGGCCAGTCATACAAACCCCTATATTCGCAGAGGCAGAGTCAGTCGGGGTCCTTCTCTCGCCAGCCGCCGAGAGAACGTCAGGGGCAACAGAGGAAAGACAATTCTAAGAGACAATTGCGGCCATGTGGCTCTTTCTACTGTTCTTGTGCCCTCGTTAACACCAGTGGGGGGCAGGATTGCCCATTGCCTAAACAGCTGGAAGGTCATAACATCATACCAATGGGTCCTGAACATCATCAAAGGAGGACACATGTTGGAGTTTCGACATCTTCCTCCAACGAGAGCTCCAGACGCCATTACACCCAAACATCTAGGACTTCTTCGTCTCGAAGCCCACCAACTCTTCATCAAGGGGGCAATAGAGCCTGTACCTCACTCCCAAAAGGGGAAAGGGTTCTATTCCAGGTTCTTCCTGGTTCACAAAACAAAGGAGAAGTGGCGTATGATTTTAGATCCACGGGTGCTCAACACTTATCTCATCAAGTTGTCTTTCAGGATGGTCACCCTTCAGGACATTCTCCGTCTTCTCAGTCTGGATTTGGAGGATGCATATTTCCATGTGCCCATTCATCCAGCTCACAGGCAATATCTTCGATTCACAGTAGGCAAGAGCCATTTTCAATTCAGAGTACTGCCTTTTGGTCTCCGGTCCGCACCGAGGATCTTTACAAAAGTACTAGCTCCTATGGCAGCTTTTCTCAGGAAGCAGTCTTTCGAAGTCTTCCCATATCTGGACGATTGGCTAGTAAAGGCTTCTTCGTTCCAAGAAGCGTCCAGGGCAGTCACGAGCTGCAGTCAACTGTTCAAGCAGCTGGGCCTTCGGCTCAACAAGGAGAAATCGATTTTGCACCCCTCCAAAACAGCGAAATTTTTGGGTGCTATCCTAGACACAGATTGCTGCAGGGCTTACCCTTCGGAAGAGCGCCAGACCAAACTGATTCTCTCAGCTCGCCTCTGTAGGGAGGTGGATACCTGACTATGGTTGCCCCAAACTTTTTGCCTGGTGTTTTGCTGGTTTTCCGACTTAGTTGGCCTGGGCCCTGCCAATCAGGACCCCAGGCCTACTGCTCTCTCTGTAAAATGGATTCCATGTACCTTAGGTACATATCCAATTGGTACTGGGCCACCTTATCAGACCCTGTAACTCAGGGCATAGGTGTACCCAGGGCCTACCAGGGGCTGCAGCATGTATTATGCCACCCCTGGCTGGCCATCTAAATCTGACACAACTGGCTGCACGACTGCTGGGGCAAGGTGGTGTAATCACCCTTTGCTTTAGATATAGTATACCTATATCTAACCCTAAAATGGACACACAGATTCCTATCAGTCACTTCTATGGCAGGCCTTGACAATCCTGAAGGCAGAGTGCTTGGAATCGTGTGAGATGGTGCTCTGGCATGAGCTGAGCCCGTTTGCAGCTTGCGGAACCAAGTCCTAATAGCTGTTCCATGATAACGCGTACCATATACTCTTAAGTGCATTATAATCCTCGCGGTTAAATGCTATCTTTGGTATCGCTTTATCAAAACATGTCGAGTAAGGTGTCATACGAATTGGAATACTAACCCCTCGCCAATTCTGGCGACGGGGTTAGCATTCCACCCTCCTAGAGGGACACGACATGTATGTAACTGTGAACCCCGGTTAAAGTTAACTCGAGCCTCAGCATCACAAAATGGATGCTGCCACCACAGACACAAGTCTGACCCCCTGCACCTGGGAGTTCTTCCAGCGAGGGGAGCTTGGACAAAGGGTTTCCTGTCAGGGGCGGTGCTAGCACCATCCCAGACAGGGTTTTGTGTATCCCGGGTAGGCAGGGCTTTACAGGAAGGTGACTGCAAGTGGCACCCCGGTGCTCACTACGCATCTGCCGGCTAGAACCAGTTCCAGGGGCACACCAGCCCCTGGCCTGGGGAAAGTCTGGCATGGGAGAGGGGTGTAACCACCCCCCTTCCTGGTCCCACCCCTAGGGCAGGACCTAGTCGCGTACCCACCCCTTTCTTTAGGATAAAGGCAGGAGCAGGGACCCTTCCAAATTAGATCATCTTTGAATCAAGAAACTACTTTCTACGAAAGGAAGTGTCGACTTCTTCTCAAGATTTCTCCCATGTGGCTAAGGAGTAGTCACCCTGCACCCGCAGGCACCATCAAGAACACTGCGGTTTGCTGCACGTCCTTCCTCCGGAATCCGACTGACCAGCTCGACGAGACCCGGCTTCCCTGGCACCTCTGACCTCTACCTACCTCTACAGCTAAGCTGAGAACCGTAGGTGCGACGAGACCTCGAAGGACCGGCCGTCATCAGAACTGCACAACTTCTTTCCAGCACGACCGCCGAGGGATCCTCTGGTGAGTGCTTTGGGGTCCGAGAAGCCCCGACCCTGAGCAGCTCCAGCACCGAAGACCAGCCCCCCAGCATCCACGAGATCTGCGTGGGGCCCTTCTGCTTTTTGGCTGCGCACCGTGTTGTCTGGCTACTAGCCCGCTGGCTTGTGGCCTTCCCGACGACGACCGACGACATCACCACTGCTGGTCTGGTTGCTCCAGACTGGCGCTTGCTCCCTTCCAAAAGAGGAGCATCCCGGACCCTCCTGGTCCACTCCAGACGCCATTTTAGTTCCACCGCGTGGGCTTGAATTAGCCAAGACTTGTTGCCCCAATCCTGGGTCCAGCGACGTCGACAGCATCAACCATCGTGGGACAGCTCGCACCTCCATCCTGGTCGCCGACAACGCCTCCTGGTCCGTGAGACTGCAGAGCCCAGCGTCGCCCACTCACCTGGTCGAGGTGACTCCATCCGGTGCCATCCTGGTGCCCATCTGATCACTGGCTAGTGATTCAGGACTTGGTCCCCTCTGCTTACAGGTGTCTGCCATCTTCGATCCAGGCTTGGAGCCATCGAACAATCTTCACTGGTCGCCTGCCAGCAACTCCTTCTTTCAGGTTCCTGGTTCGTCAACGAAGGTTTCCGACGTCTTTTCAGACCTATGCAGCCGCAGCCCCTGGGCTAGGTAACTTCGGCATTTCGGTGCCCCAGCATAGCCTCACTATCCAAGGGTCCAGATCCACTTTCGTTTTCAACCTACCTTATCGGGTTCGCCCGAGAACACTAACTTTGCTTTTACTAGCCTCCATAGACTTTGTCCCGCATCCCTCGTGAGAGTGCACACTCTGCACCCGAGTCCCCTAGGCCTCCTACTAGTAATCTGAAGGTTCAGTAACGTAGTCCTAGCGATTCCAAAGCCTATTAGTCCAGTACTTACCTGCTAGAAATTTTGCATTCCACTTCCATAGTATATGGTTTTCCGTGCCCCTCGGGCATTTGTGTAAATTGTGCAACTTAAAGTATTTTCGCAAGAGTTTTGTGTGTGCTTAGTACCCTGTCCTCATAAAGAGTACAGGGCTGTTGTGATCTAAATAAATACACTGTTTATTTTCATAACACTTGTGTGGTGTCCTTTCACATGGTGTTCAAGGGGTATATGTGATGGTATAACAGCTGGCTTAACACGCCCTCTAGAGTTTAGCCCGAAGACTGCTCGTATCCATGCTACTAGGATAGCTGGTCTATAAGGTTGACTTACAACCAATCACCATAAGGGTTGTTTGGACTGATACATAGTGATCACTAGAATAGTGAACACTGAATATCAGGCCAACTTCTCACATTGGTGAGCAGCGGTTGGGATTTGAACTTGCTGTTGTTTTACCACACGTATCCTAAGAATATCTTTGTGAAAGATCACATAAGTATAAGGTACATATAACTTAGCTTAGAATACTCTGAGTTCCACTGAACCAGCTGTTGTAGTTCAACAAGGCTTAGCACACCTTGACTACAACTCTTAGCAAGGGATCAGTAGGCAATTAAATAGTGTAGGTAGGTGCATCACTTAGACCACACTAGAAGCATGTCTAACCACGGAGAGTCTTCAGAGACCCCTCTTGTGGTTGTGGACCCTCCACAGGTCACTTTCAGATATGCTGCTCTTAGCTTCCAGGAGATGAGACAAATCTGTACATCCAGGAAGCTAAAACAGGGTTCTAACCCTACCATTCCCTTTCTGATTGGTCTCTTAGAGACTTATGATGCCAGGAGGTCTGCTAACACAGATCCTTCTCATCCAGATGGGAATATGCCCCCCCCCTAGAGGGAACCCTTGGTGACCCTGACCGACACCTCCAGGCAGCAGATGATGCTGAGGAGGAAGAGGAAGATGAGTTATCAGGGGACGAGGCAGATAAAGGTCAGGTAGAAGTCAGTAGACTCACTAGGACCAACTTAAGTAGGCATGAGAATGGTTTTGGGGGACCCTCAGGGCCACTCTCAGGCAGACTTAACATTGGGAATGGACGAGATAGATCTCTATCAAGAGGCTCTAACAGATCCATTCAAACCAATGGCTCTCAGACCTCTTCTCATAGAGGGATGTCATCCCCTAAATGTAAATGTAAATTACTCACTTATATAGCGCACGACTACCCGGAGGCATCTCGGCGCTTGCCTAGGGAACCCGTCCTGGTATTCCCCTGTGAGATAGCCCTGGCAGGGTATCCACAAGGTGAAAGCCAGGCATCCCGCCGCGAGGGGCCGTTGTGGAGATTAAGCAAGCTATTGCCCAGAGTCGCAGAGTGTGAACCCGTGAGCTGAGAAGGCACCGGAGCGAGAATTAACGAGTCCGCGGAATTTTGAGCCCAAGACCCGCCGAGGCGGGGAATCGAACCCTGGTCCCGGACCGAACTCAGGCTCCAGGTCTGCCGCCTCTAACCCCTGAGCCACGCTTCTCCACAAGAGCATGAAGCTAAGATGAGGGAAGCCAATCTGAGGATTGAAAGGGAAGAACTTGCCCTGGCCAAAGAGAGGCTTGCCTTTGCTAGAGAGCAAAAGTTAAGTGGGTTGGATCTCACTGGTGGCAGCATTCTCCCAAGAGAAAAAGACAGGAGTTTAGACACTAGACACCTGAGTAAGATAGTGCCCCCCTTTAAACAAGGGGATGACATCCACAAATGGATGACTGCTTTGGAGAGGGCCTGCACTGTACAGTGTGTCCCCCAGAGTCAGTGGGCAGCTATCTTGTGGCTCTCCTTTGAAGGCAAAGGTAGAGATAAGCTCCTCACTACTAGAGTTCAGGATGCTAACAATTACCAAGTCCTGAAGAATACACTGGTTGAAGGGTTTGGTTTAACCACTGAACAGTACAGGTTGATGTTCAGAGACACCGAGAAAACTAAGTCTCAGGATTGGGCTGACTTTGTTGATTGTGCCACTAAGGCTTTTGAAGGCTGGCTACTGGGAAGTAAGGTTACTGATTTTAAAGGATTGTACAATCTAATTATGAGAGAGCAAATCTTAAGTAATAGTCAGAACCAGTTATTATACCAGCACCTGGTAGACTCTGATCTGACCTCTCCACAAGAATTGGGTAAGAGGGCAGACAAATGAGTCAGAACCAGGGTCAGGCCTAAGAACCAGGGTGGTGACCAAAAGAAGGAATCAACCAGGCCTCAAGAGAAGGGTGGGAATAAATCTTCTGATCAAACCACAGGGCCCCACAATTCCTCTGAAAAGGGTGGGTCCCAATCTTCTCCCAAAACCCAAAAGAAACCTTATTGTCATACCTGCAAACAGGTAGGCCATTACCAAAGTGACAGCAGTTGTCCCAAGGCCAACAACAATAAGGAGAACATACCCCCAAATAAAGCTTCCCAGCCTCCTGTTACTACTAGTAGTAATCCCCCAGGTGGTGGGAGTGCCCCCAAGAATCTGGGTGCATTTTCTTTGGGAGTGCCTGGGGACTCTGGCCTAACCAGGTCCCCTGACTTAGATACTCTTGTCTGTGAGACTGGCATGGGGTTTGCCAACTTCACAGCCTGTCCCAACACTTTGGACAGGTACAGACAGGAGCCCCTCATCAATGGTTCAAAAGTTGAGGCCTACAGAGACACAGGGGCTAGCATCACCATGGTGGCTGAGAGCCTAGTCCCCTCAAGGCAACTTATACCTGATGCCACATACCAGGTAGTGAACATTGATTGAGGGCAGAGAGATCATCCCATAGCAGTGGTAAATCTCAGCTGGGGAGGTGTCACTGGTCACAAGAGAGTGGCAGTGTCACCAAACTTGCCTGTAGATTGCCTACTGGGGAATGATTTAGAGATCTCAGCCTGGGCTGGGGTAGAGCAAGAAACCCATTTGAAAATGGTAAACCTCCATGGTAAGGTTAGTGGGGCAGTGATAGCCACAGCCCCAGTCCAAGATGTCCTCCCTGAACAGGTCAGGAGGGCTGTGCCAGTCACAGCCCTATCCCAGAAAGATGCCTTTCCTGAACAGGTTGGCAAGGCTGTGATGGTCACAGCCCAAACCCAAACTGAGTCCCTTCCTGAAAAGGATGGTGCAGTTGTGATGGCCACAGCTCAAACTCAGACAGATAGTAGTGTTGTGAAGCCTGAAACTATGGATCACTCCACTCAGACAGAGAGCATTGAGGAGGAAGATAAATCTCCCTCCTACCAGACTTTAGGAAAGGATCAGCCTCCTCAGGGAACTGATCTGACCCCTTGTGAAGGAACTGCCCCAGAGGTAGTCAGGCCTAGCCTGGCAGAACCCCTGATGTCAGTGGACCCTTCCAAGGTGGGACCCAGTCTGGATCAGGTAACCTGCCCCTCTCTACCCTGCCTCAGTCAGCCCAGGGCTGTAAAGGTCAGGGAGGCCAGTGGTGGACCCCAAAGGGCCCCCCTGTCCAAAAGAACTCCCCAATACACAGATTAGGATCACTGAAGCTAGTAGACCTAGCCAAGTGAAAATAAAACAGACTCCTGAGGGATCCCCCTTAAAAGTAGTTAGGGACCTCCCACAGCTGGACACTGTTGGGCACAGCCAAACCTGGGGCCTAAAAACCCCAAACCTGACCTGTCCCTCCAGTAAGCCAAACAGAGGAACTCAGCCTCCAGCTTTAGGTAGCCAGAGGTTGACCCTGAGAGCACATAGCAACTCAGTCATGGAAAGAAAGGCAGATTTGGTGAGTAGTGATTGGAGGAAGTTGAGCCCAAAAGTAGTGGAGCCTCACTTCAGTACTCCATCCCAGCACCAGCCTTTTTCTTTGCCAAAGCACCCCACAGGTAGTGATTCCCTATGGTGGAGACCCTCAGATACCCTTAGGGTGAGGGATTGCTTAGTGGACCATGATACAGGGGGTAACCATGCCAGTGCATGTACCACCTCATATGGCCACTCAGGCAATATAGGCTTACCTGGTCAAGGATAGCCTTATCTTCTTTCGTTTGGGGGGGGGGGGTTGTGTAGGAAGGTGGATACCTGACTATGGTTGCCCCCAACTTTTTGCCTGGTGTTTTGCTGGTTTTCCGACTTAGTTGGCCTGGGGCCCTGCCAATCAGGACCCCAGGCCTACTGCTCTCTCTGTAAAATGGATTCCATGTACCTTAGGTACATATCCAATTGGTACTGGGCCACCTTATCAGACCCTGTAACTCAGGGCATAGGTGTACCCAGGGCCTACCAGGGGCTGCAGCATGTATTATGCCACCCCTGGCTGGCCATCTAAATCTGACACAACTGGCTGCACGACAGCTGGGGCAAGGTGGTGTAATCACCCTTTGCTTTAGATATAGTATACCTATATCTAACCCTAAAATGGACACACAGATTCCTATCAGTCACTCCTATGGCAGGCCTTGACAATCCTGAAGGCAGAGTGCTTGGAATCGTGTGAGATGGTGCTCTGGCATGAGCTGAGCCCGTTTGCAGCTTGCGAAACCAAGTCCTAATAGCTGTTCCATGATAACGCGTACCATGGCCTACCCTTAGGCCACGCCCACACGCCCTTTCTCTTCCTCTTAAAAATTTGCAACGACACCTGGGGCAAGGTGGTGTAATCACCCTTTGCTTTAGATATAGTATACCTATATCTAACCCTAAAATGGACACAGAGATTCCTATCAGTCACTCCTATGGCAGGCCTTGACAATCCTGAAGGCAGAGTGCTTTGAATCGTGTGAGATGGTGCTCTGGCATGAGCTGAGCCCGTTTGCAGCTTGCGGAACCAAGTCCTAATAGCTGTTCCATGATAACGCGTACCATGGCCTACCCTTAGGCCACGCCCACACGCCCTTTCTCTTCCTCTTAAAAATGTGCAACCATCGGACGCGCAGCAGGCGCGCCTAAGGCAAGCCCGTCTGGGCCCACCGGGCCCAGACGGCCTTAGGCCCAGGCACTATGCCCAATTCTCAAACTCGTATAACGTACACCCAAGACAGGCTTCGAGCATTGAATCGGAATAAACATCCCAATTGTAAGTTCATCCTCATGGAAGACAACCCTTTCACGGGCTGTGCCCTCTGCAATCCGCCGGAGGAGCAGGAACGTGCTCAAGCCCTCCGACTTGGCCTTCTCAATTGTAGGTCTCTTGCCACACACGCTCACGAGATAAATATCCTCGTTCAAAACTCTACGCTGGATATTTTGTTTCTTACAGAAACATGGCTGTCGCCGAATAACGACTTTGACATGGTCAATGCCGTCCCCCCAGGCTATCAAATACGCCTCCTAAACAGACCTGTCGGTAGAGGCGGTGGGCTAGCCATCCTTTACAAAGACCACCTCACCTGCAGGATTGACAATGGCGATGTCAAAGATTGTGAAAGTTGTACTTTCACTCTACAGATCTCTCCTGCGATCTCTCTTTCCGGACTCTTAGTCTACCGGCCGCCAGGCCCACTTGGGGAATTCTCCAGTACATTGATGGATCATGCTACACTAATAGCAACCACTGCTTCCAATTTCCTTCTCCTAGGGGATCTCAATCTCCATTTCCTTGACCCTACAGACAACTCCGCAGCCAACCTATTAACAGATATTGCGTCAATCGAACTGCATCTCATGAACTCACAAGCTACCCATGAAAAAGGCCAGCTTCTGGATCCGATTTTCACGAATATTCGCAATTTTAAAACCCAGGAACCTATTCCCTTCCCATGGACAGACCACTTACTGGTTCCCATGCACTGGCAACTCAGAATCGCCCCGACTCAACCACCCAAAGCCAGGACCCTCGTTAGACGGTGGCACAAGCTGGCAACGGAGGATTGGGAAGCTAAGCTAAGAGAATCCACCCCTCTCCCCTCCCTGGATCCCAAAACTGCGGATAGAGATTTTAATGATTGGCTCACCCATTCCTTAGACAGTCTCATTCCGCTCACTAGTACCCTAAAACATACCAAGAGGATCAATCCCGCTCCATGGTACACCCCTGCATTGAATACCTTAAGGAAGGAATGCAAAAAGGCGGAACGCATTTGGAGGAAGGATAAGTCCGCGAATAAAAAAGATGTTTTCCAGACATCCTTGAGAGCATATAAACTAGCACTCCATAACGCCAAATGTGCCTTTTATGAGGAAAAAATAGAGAATTCCTCCTGCTCTGCTAGGGAAACCTTCCTTATCCTTAAAGATCTCCTCCATGTCCCCGACCCCCCAAAAAAACCTATGGACCCCAAAGCAGCGGAAGACAAATGTGTCAAACTAGCTACCTTCTTCGATGAAAAAATCAAAAAGATCCTCGCCTCTCCCTCCCCGCTGCCGAATCCGACTTTATTGAAGGAGACAATGACGTCCCTCCCCTGCAGATGAATCCCCCCCTGATACCCTCTGCCCCTTACTTGGCTTCCTTCGGCCCGGTTACCATGGAGGAGGTAGCCGCCACATTTGCCTCAGTCAAGAGTGGTGCCCCCAGTGACCCAGTGCCCATACGGTTCCTCAAAAAAATCACCCACACCATAGTGCCCCCGCTGACCGCTCTGATTAACACCTCATTTTCCCAAGGTGAAGTCCCTCCTAGCTGGAAAGAGGCGGTCGTTAAAGGACTTCTCAAGAAACCTTCTCTAGACCCTGAGGACCTATCAAACTATAGACCCATCTCCCTCCTCCCCTGGATTGGTAAGGTCACGGAGAAACTAGTAAATAAAAAACTGTCACAGTTCCTGGAAACTAACCACCTACTCAAGAACTCACAAACGGGCTTTCGACCAGGTCAGGTCACTGACACCGCACTCCTGGCAGCAGTGGAGAAGGCCAGAGACATTCTTGACACAGGAGGATCAGTGGCAGTGATCCTCCTGGACCTGAGTGCGGCCTTCGACACTGTCAGCCACCAGGTTTTAACTTAACGCCTGGGAAACATCGGAGTGAAAGACAAAGCTCTGAAATGGCTCTCATCATTTCTCTGCCAACGCTCCTTCCAAGTCTGGGAAAGTGACAGCCGCTCCCCTACCATCCCCCTTCGGTGTGGTGTGCCCCAGGGCTCGTCACTAAGCCCCTCGTTATTTAACGTGTGCATGGCCCCACTGGAGGACGTGGTCACCCCATTTGGAGTTACTATCATCAGTTATGCTGATGATACACAGCTGGTGGTAACTCTATCTCACCCCAAGCAAGAACCCTCCAACCTACATGGCTGTCTCTCCAAAATACACCAATGGATGAACGACTCAGCCCTCAAACTTAATGGGTCAAAAACAGAGATTCTACTCCTGGGACAAAAAGGGCTCTCTATACCCCCGAACATCTGGCCCGCCTGTCTTGGTGAACCTCCTGCCCCCAAAACGGAGGTCAAGAGCCTGGGAATATGGTTAGAAAAAGATCTCACCTTTAGAACACAGGCAAGGAAGACGGCCGGCGTCTGTTTCGGCCTTCTAAGGTCATGTAGAAAAGTGCTCCCCCTTCTCCCTTTTAACTCCCGTTGATCCAAGGCCTGATTGTGTCCAGGTTGGACTACAGTAACGCCATTTATCTGGGAGCCCCTGAAGCCACCTTCCAGACCTTACAGAAAATCCAGAATGCCGCTGCCCGGATGCTCACGAACACCCCGGCCAGAGTTTCTGCGAAACCCGCCTTGAAGAAACTGCACTGGCTGCCGATCAGGGAAAGAGTGGTATTCAAGGCCCTCTGCCTGGCTCACAAAGTGCTCCACAACGTAGGCCCACCAATTCTTAAAAACTGTATTACCCCCTATAGACCTACCAGAGCGCTCCGATCGGACCACGAAAACCTCATAGTGGTTCCCAGAGTGAAAAAAGCCCGCTCAGGAGGTCGCCGCTTCTCGGTTCACACAGCAAAGCAATGGAACGCGCTTCCTCTGAAACTAAGAACAGAACCGAACCTCCTCCGCTTCAGGAAATCGCTCAAAACTCTTCTCTTCCCCTAACCCCTCCAACTCGTCTGCACTCCTTCTCCTCCGGATTACGAGGTATAGCGCTGGGATACTCATGGGTGACTACGCGCTCTATAAAAACCTTAAATAATAAATAAATAAATATACTCTTAAGTGCATCATAATCCTCGCGGTTAAATGCTATCTTTGGTATCGCTTTATCAAAACATGTCGAGTAAGGTGTCATACGAATTGGAATACTAACCCCTCGCCAATTCTGGCGACGGTGTTAGCATTCCACTCTCCTAGAGGGACACGACATGTATGTAACTGTGAACCCCGGTTAAAGTTAACTCGAGCCTCAGCATCACAAAATGGATGCTGCCACCACAGACACAAGTCTGACCCCCTGCAGCTGGGAGTCCTTCCAGCGAGGGGAGCTTGGACAAAGGGTTTCCTGTCAGGGGCGGTGCTAGCACCATCCCAGACAGTGTTTTGTGTATCCCGGGTAGGCAGGGCTTTACAGAAAGGTGACTGCAAGTGGCACCCCGGTGCTCACTACGCATCTGCCGGCTAGAACCAGTTCCAGGGGCACACCAGCCCCTGGCCTGGGGAAAGTCCGGCATGGGAGAGGGGTGTAACCACCCCCCTTCCTGGTCCCACCCCTAGGGCAGGACCTAGTCGCGTACCCACCCCTTTCTTTAGGATAAAGGCAGGAGCGGGGACCTTTCCAAATTAGATCATCTTTGAATCAAGAAACTACTTTCTACGAAAGGAACTCTCGACTTCTTCTCAAGATTTCTCCCTTGTGGCTAAGGAGTAGTCACCCTGCACCCGCAGGCACCATCAAGAACACTGCGGTTTGCTGCACGTCCTTCCTCCGGAATCCGACTGACCAGCTCGACGAGACCCGGCTTCCCTGGCACCTCTGACCTCTACCTACCTCTACAGCTAAGCTGAGAACCGTAGGTGCGACGAGACCTCGAGGGACCGGCCATCATCAGAACTGCACGACTTCTTTCCAGCACGACCGCCGAGGGATCCTCTGGTGAGTGCTTTGGGGTCCGAGAAGCCCCGACCCTGAGCAGCTCCAGCACCGAAGACCAGCCCCCCAGCATCCACGAGATCTGCGTGGGGCCCTTCTGCTTTTTGGCTGCTCACCGCGTTGTCTGGCTACTAGCCAGCTGGCTTGTGGCCTTCCCGACGACGACCGACGACATCACCACTGCTGGTCTGGTTGCTCCAGACTGGCCCTTGCTCCCTTCCAAAAGAGGAGCATCCCAGATCCTCCTGGTCCACTCCAGACGCCATTTTAGGTCCACCGCGTGGGCTTGAATTTGCCAAGACTTGTTGCCCCAATCCTGGGTCCAGCGACGTCGACAGCATCAACGTTCGTGGGACAGCTCGCACCTCCATCCTGGTCGCCGACAACGCCTCCTGGTCCGTGAGAGTGCAGAGCCCAGCGTCGCCCACTCCCCTGGTCGAGGTGACTCCATCCAGTGCCATCCTGGTGCCCATCTGATCACTGGCTAGTGATTCAGGACTTGGTCCCCTCTGCTTACAGGTGTCTGCCATCTTCGATCCAGGCTTGGATCCATCGAACAATCTTCACTGGTCGCCTGCCAGCAACTCCTTCTTTCAGGCCCCTGGTTCGTCAACGAAGGTTTCCGACGTCTTTTCAGACCTATGCAGCCGCAGCCCCTGGGCTAGGTAACTTCGGCATTTCGGTGCCCCAGCATAGCCTCACTATCCAAGGGTCCAGATCCACTTTCGTTTTCAACCTACCTTATCGGGTTCGCCCGAGAACACTAACTTTGCTTTTACTAGCCTCCATAGACTTTGTCCCCCATCCCGTGTGAGAGTGCACACTCTGCACCCGAGTCCCCTAGGCCTCCTACTAGTAATCTGAAGGTTCAGTAACGTAGTCCTAGCGATTCCAAAGCCTATTAGTCCAGTACTTACCTGCTAGTAATTTCGCATTCCACTTCCATAGTATATGGTTTTCCGTGCCCCTCGGGCATTTGTGTAAATTGTGCAACTTAAAGTATTTTCGCAAGAGTTTTGTGTGTGCTTAGTACCTTGTCCTCATAAAGAGTACAGGGCTGTTGTGATCTAAATAAATACACTGTTTATTTTCATAACACTTGTGTGGTGTCCTTTCACTTGGTGTTCAAGGGGTATATGTGATGGTATAACAGCTGGCTTAACACGCCCTCTAGAGTTTAGCCCGAAGACTGCTCGTATCCATGCTACTAGGATAGCTGGTCTATAAGGTTGACTTACAACCAATCACCATAAGGGTTGTTTGGACTGATACATAGTGATCACTAGAATAGTGAACACTGAATATCAGGCTAACTTCTCACAGCCTCCTGCAAACAAGGAAGTCTCTGTCCGTCCGCCAATACAAATCGCTTCTCGGATCGATATCATCCTGCATACCATTGATACCGCACTGCAGGCTTCGAATGCGTCCACTGCAGGAACAGCTGGACAAGCAATGGCGTCAGGTGACAGGCTCCTTCGACGACAAGATCGTGATTACACCAGGAATGCGGAAAGCAAGCAGCTGGTGGTTGCTGAAAGAGAATCTTTCAGGAGGTTTGCCATTCCAACTTCCACCATCTCCCATGGTGTTGACAACAGATGCTTCCATGGAGGGGTGGGGAGCGGTCCTCCCAGAACTGAGGTCATTGGAGCACAGTCCAGGGCAAGTTCCACATCAATCTGCTGGAACTTATGGCCATCCGTCTAGCCTTACAGGCTTTCCTTCCAAGGATCCGAAACTGTTCAGTGCTGGTTCGTACAGACAACACCATGGCCATGCACTACATAAACAAGCAGGGCGGGACGAGATCCTGCACTCTCTCGAAGGAAGCACAGAAAGTTTGGAATTGGGTGATCCAACACAATATCACTCCCTCAGCGGAACATAGTTCAGGCACACTCAATGCCACAGTGGACGCTTTGAGTCGCCAAAAGACTATCAGCCACGAATGGGAATTAGATCAGACCATTCTAGAGGAACTGTTTTCACGTTGGGGGACCCCAACTATCGATCTATTTGTGACTCCTCAGAACGCCAAATGCCAGTGCTACGCAAGCAGGGATCACCATCACGGATCCTTGGGGAATGCGCTTTTGATAGCCTGGTATGGCGCATTTGTTTACGCCTTTCCACCAATTCCGCTGATCCCGAGGTTGATCCGCAAGCTCAAGGCAGAGCCGTGCAGAATTATTTTGATTGCACCAGCATGGCCCAGGCAGTTTTGGTACACAGAACTTCTTCTCTCTCAAGATCAACCAATTCTCCTGCGGCCTGTTCCATCACTATTAACAATGGCTCACAGGCAGGTTCTGCACCCGGATCTGAATTCAGTCCAATTGACAGCGTGGCTCCTGAGTTCAGAGAGTTCCAGGGTGTGAATCTTCCAGGAGAATGCAGAGACATTTTAGCCCAGGCCCGAGCGCCGAGTACGAATAAAACCTATTGGGCGAAATGGAAAAGGTTCTGCCTTTGGTGTCAGAGACTAGGTCTACATCCATATACTTCTGCACCGCACCAACTCTTGCCTTACATTCTTTCTCTTGCAAAGTCTGGATTGGCTCATTCTTCTGTAAAGGTTCATCTGGTGGCCATTTCTAGATTTAGACGATCATCATCAGGTCCTTCCCTTTGGTCTGCGAGGATTGAAACAGTTCCTGAAAGGCTTGTTCAGGGTTTTTCCTCCAGTCCGGCCTCCACCACCAGCCTGGCATCTTAATTTTGTCCTGTCACATCTGATGAAGGCTCCGTTTGAGCCTATTCACAGGGCCGATATGAAGTTTGTATCATGGAAACTGGCTCTTCTCTTGGCCCTGACATCGGCTAAAAGAGTTAGTGAGCTCCAGGCATTCACCATTGAGGAACCCTTTCTACAATTCAAGAATGATGTTCTCATCCTGCGGACAAATCCTAAATTAATTCCAAAGGTCCATCTGAATGAGCCGGTGATCTTGAAGTCCTTCTTACCCGCAGCCCTCCACACCAGCAGAGAGGGCGTTACATTCTTTGGACATTCACAGATGTCTCAAATTCTAATTGGAGCGGATGAAACTGTTCAAGAAGTCTTCCCAGCTTTTTGTCTCATACAGTGCTCCGCGGAAGGGTTGTCCAATTTCTAAACCCTGTATTTCCCGCTGGATATCAAGTGCAATCCAGTTTTGCCATCGAGAGGCCGGCAAGCCACTTCAGCGGACAGTTCGTGCTCATTCTATGAGGTCGATGGCTTCATCGGTGGCTCTATTTTCAGGTGTCCCGATGAAGGACATATGTAGAGCGGCGACATGGAGCAGTGTCCACACCTTCAATCGCCACTACTGCTTGGATTCTTCTGTGAAAGAAGATGCGGCAGTGGGCCAAGCGGTCTTGAGGAACCTTTTTCAATAAGTCGGAGAGCTTTCCTTTCTGTTTGCATATTTTGTATTACTTGTGATTGTTCTGCTTTGTGATGCCAATGTGTATCTGTTTTTCTTATAAGAATTATGTATGACATTTACAGATATACAAAATATGCTTTCTCTTTACTGCTGGCTACTCTGATTCTAAGCATGGGAATCTATGAAAGTTCCAATACAGGGACAAGAAAACAAGTTACTTACCTGTAACTTTGGTTCCCCAGTATTGGTAACTTTCATAGATTCCCATGCGCCCACCCTCCTCCCCTGGGAAAGCTCAGCCTTATTGTACATTGATGTGGCTGTTCACAACGGCTACGAAAATCTGAGGCTCTGAGGCTCACTCAGGAAGGTTCTGTGGGGTGAGGCTGATCTGATTGGCTATTGCAGGAATTTGGTCTCTTTTCAAAAAGAGGTGGATATGCTACACAATGAGATGAGGCCTAGGCCTATTTTTTCACTTTGTGCTTACTACTATGGTGGTGATCAATGGTGTCATTCAAAGTCATATTATAATCTCCTCCCATGATTAAAGAGCCCTCTCGGAGTCCCGTCAGCTTAGTTCCAAGGTCCTCCAGTGCTGCATTACATAGAGCAGGCGGTAAATACACAGAGAGTATATTTATATCTCTTCTATCCCACTGAGCCTCCGTCCCTACGAATCGTCCCCCAGGGTCTGCCCATGTCTTATGAACTATAAGAGGTGTACTCTTCTTTACCAAGATTGCCGTCCCCTTTGATCCCTTGATATAATTAGCATGAACCAACGGCCACATGCATCAAAGTTAGCATTTGCGATTTCTTAATTGCAAAAATTAAGGAATTGCAATTAAGAAATTGCAAATTGCTATGCATCAAAAAATCGCATTTTTATTTGCGATTTCTAAAAATTCCTTAATTACGATTCACAATTTGCGAATCACAATTAAGGAATCCCTTCCCATTGATTCCTATGGGCCTCTTGGGAATGAGTGGGAAGGCATTCACAAATTGCGATTAGCATTTTGCGAATCGCAATTGTGAATGCATTTTCAAGGGTGCAGAGGGGAGAATGGTTGCGATTCCTAAAATTGCGAAAAGCATGATGCATCCCAAATTTGAGAATTTGCTTTGCAAACGGCCGAAAATTGCGATTCGCACTGTTTGCGAATGCAATTCTCAATGATTCATGTGGGTACAAGAGTTTATACCACCACCTAGTGAGGGCCTTAGTCTTCAGTCCCACGAGGTGCGTTTCTTCAACAAAAGCGCATCAGCTGAATTCTGCTTTAAATACTGTTGCACTATCCCTCTCTTAATCTTATCACCAACCCCGTTAACATTCCAAGTCAGTACAGAAAGTATCCGATCCCTATCCCCCCATGTCTATTCAGTACACAATTCCCAATTATACAAATCAATGCAACGGAGAAAAAATATATACTAGCCCACTCCTCTTTGTTCGTCCGATCTTCAGCTTGCTACTTTGCACATTAGGATCACAGAATCACATTTTATACCAATAAAGCAATAAACAGTTAAACATCCCCTTCTTCCTGACCCTTCAGTTCACTCCCCCCTCCCTGCCCCCTGCCCGTGGATTCAGAACTGCACACTCCCAAATATGGCCGAGTGCCTCTCTCCCCCCCCTGAAATGCTGAAAATCCACAGGGTTAGTCAACTCCCATCCCCGCATGTACACATCACAGTCATCTTGAATTTGAGCCATCCACTAATTATTATTAGTCTACTTTCGTTTAAATCACATTGTGTATACCCATTAGTCTTGACCTGTACACTAAGACGCAACCTCAATGTCTTGCATCAATAGGTATCATGAACCTTGTCTCTTCCCCCCATACTTTCAGCCAGGCGTCAGCTCTCCTCAACTGTCCCTGGGGGTGTTAGTCCCGCTCCGTCCTCTGGCCGTCTTCTTCCGCTGGACCATTGTTCGTAACTCCTGTCCTGCTGCCTCCGTGTTGACCCGATTGTAGGAAGGTGGATACCTGACTATGGTTACCCCCAACTTTTTGCCTGGTGTTTTGCTGGTTTTTCGACTTAGTTGACCTGGGACCCTGCTATTCAGGGCCCCAGGCCTACGGATCTCTCTGTAAAATGGATTCCATGTACCTTAGGTGCATTTACCAATTGGTACTGGGCCACCTTATCAGACCCTGTAACTCAGGGCATAGGTGTACCCAGGGCCTACCAGGGGCTGCAGCATGTATTATGACACCCCTGGCTGGCCATCTAAATCTGACACAACTGGCTGCACGACAGCTGGGGCAAAGTGGTGTAATCACCCTTTGCTGTAGATATAGTATACCTATATCTAACCCTAAAATGGACACATGTATTCCTATCAGTCACTCCTATGGCAGGCCTTGACAATCCTGAAGGCAGAGTGCTTGGTATCGTGTGAGATGGTGCTCTGGCATGAGCTGAGCCCGTTTACAGCTTGCGGAACCAAGTCCTAATAGCTGTTCCATGATAACGCATACCATATGCTCTTAAGTGCATATACTCTTAAGTGCATTATAATCCTCACGGACGAAAGCCATCTCACCGTCGACGACTCGGCCTTCGACGACAAGCACAGTCTCTTCGTCGGCGCCTCCGTCGACGACACAGTCGACAAAGATTCAACCGTCGACGATGTTCCCGTCGACTATGTCGTCGACGACTGGAAAAATCTGCATTTCTCAAAGGAAAAGACGTATAACTCCAGAAATGACATCTCCACGGCGGGTTACGCCGTTGCCTCCTTGATGATGACTCTGAGGAGGAGAATGACAGCACTTGTGGGCCAGCTTATAGCCCGTCAAATTACAGGAGGTCACTTCTGAGGAAGGCGAGACGGAACAACACCACTATGCTCCGCAAGACTCTTATGACCAGCAAGAGGGGCCTTGCATGCATGATCGTTCGCAGAGATCTCCACGAAGGTCCCAACAGGAGATGGTAGCGATGCTGTCCTCACTCATCTCAGACCTGCAATTAATGTTGCAGGACTATTGGAGGCGGTTTCCAACTCAACAGGAGGTTCAACACGTACGTCCTCCAACACCTCCATCTCCAGTACCACAAGCAGTGGCGGACGCCTCTTTGCCCTTAAGGATGCATGACCCAGAGCCTATGCAACGTCCTCAGGAGGTGGTTGCCTTTTGGGATGATGATGATGATGATGCCTCATCAGATGCAGATTAGCAGGGGAACCCTGACCAAGATCATAATGTGGACTGGGATCAGGATGCCCTTCAAGATCCAGATGTAACAGGGCCTAATACCGCAACTTCTCCTCCAGCAGATATTGGAGGTTTTCACAATCTCATGGAACGAGCGTCTACGAGATTTGGTCTTCCCATTACCACAGTTCAGTCTGACTGTTTTTTGTACGACTTCAAGGAACCTTTCCGTAAGTCAGTTCGTTCGATCCCCATCATTGAGCATGTCTGGTCGGAAGGATTAAAGGCTATGCAAAATCCAGCCACGGTACTCCCAGTGCTTCCCAGACTGGAGAAAAAGTTTAAGGCGCCGGAGGGCAGCCCCGCATGTCTAACAGGTGCACCAAAACCAGACTCTGTTATCTCCCAGGCCGCACAGAGTAAGTCCCAAATTTTTCAACACCGCTAACGACACCACCTGATAAAGAGGGGAGGCGTATGGATAATGTAGTAAAGAGATTCTCCACAATGGCCAGTCTCCTCGTTAGGGTGGCTAATGCTCTGGCGATTCTGGGGAGATATGATCACCAGATGTGGTGTGACCTATCCCCGTTTGTGGAAGAGCTTCAAGATGGGTCTAAGGACGAGGTCAGGAAAATTTGGATGGAAGGTCAGCGCGCCTCTTCGGAGGTAATCGACTGCGCTATGGATATAGCAACGACGGCCTTCCAAGCGCTAGCGGGCTCGGCTGTTTTGACACGCCAGGGTTGACTGCGAGCCACGTGGTTTAGACAAGAAGTACAGAACAAAATTCTTGACTTACCTTATGACGGAGAGATGTTATTTGGTAAACATGTGGATGACGCCCTTCAAGGCATAAAGAAGGATACTGACACGGCTAAATCCTTGGGAACATTACAATACTGCAAAGTTCCTTTTAAGGGGGCAAGAGGAAGAGGATTTTCATCCTACAGAGGCTGCAATCAGCAACGCTACTCTTCCTACTTTCAACCTGGCCAGTCATACAAACCCCTATATTCGCAGAGGCAGAGTCAGTCGGGGTCTTTCTCTCGCCAGCCGCCGAGAGAACCTCAGGGGCAACAGAGGAAAGACAATTCTAAGAGACAATAGCGGCCATGTGGCTCTTTCTACTGTTCTTGTGCCCTCGTTAACACCAGTGGGGGGCAGGATTGCCCATTGCCTAAACAGCTGGAAGGTCATAACATCATACCAATGGGTCCTGAACATCATCAAAGGAGGACACACGTTGGAGTTTCGACATCTTCCTCCAACGAGAGCTCCAGACGCCATTACACCCAAACATCTAGGACTTCTTCGTCTCGAAGCCCACCAACTCTTCATCAAGGGGGCAATAGAGCCTGTACCTCACTCCCAAAAGGGGAAAGGGTTCTATTCCAGGTTCTTCCTGGTTCACAAAACGAAGGAGAAGTGGCGTATGATTTTAGATCCACGGGTGCTCAACACTTATCTCATCAAGTTGTCTTTCAGGATGGTCACCCTTCAGGACATTCTCCGTCTTCTCAGTCTGGATTTGGAGGATGTATATTTCCATGTGCCCATTCATCCAGCTCACAGGCAATATCTTCGATTCACAGTAGGCAAGAGCCATTTTCAATTCAGAGTACTGCCTTTTGGTCTCCGGTCCGCACCGAGGATCTTTACAAAAGTACTAGCTCCTATGGCAGCTTTTCTCAGGAAGCAGTCTTTCGAAGTCTTCCCATATCTGGACGATTGGCTAGTAAAGGCTCCTTCGTTCCAAGAAGCGTCCAGGGCAGTCACGAGCTGCAGTCAACTGTTCAAGCAGCTGGGCCTTCGGCTCAACAAGGAGAAATCGATTTTGCACCCCTCCAAAACAGCGAAATTTTTGGGTGCTATCCTAGACACAGATTGCTGCAGGGCTTACCCTTCGGAAGAGCGCCAGACCAAACTGATTCTCTCAGCTCGCCTCTGTAGGGAGGTGGATACCTGACTATGGTTGCCCCAAACTTTTTGCCTGGTGTTTTGCTGGTTTTCCGACTTAGGCCAGGCCTACTGCTCTCTCTGTAAAATGGATTCCATGTACCTTAGGTACATATCCAATTGGTACTGGGCCACCTTATCAGACCCTGTAACTCAGGGCATAGGTGTACCCAGGGCCTACCAGGGGCTGCAGCATGTATTATGCTGTCATATGGATACTTCATTACATATATTGCGTTAAGTTAGCATGAGTGTATTACATGTTTAAACAGCCGGTTTGCCTTCGGCTTTAGTTTTGCACACGACACATACTTGTTGTTGTAGCTTTCACCCTAGAAGCGGTGAGGTGGTTTATTTGAGAATAATATGTTATTTCTATGCTATCAGCTTTGCCTGGTACACTTGGTACAACTGTCTGCACACTGAGAGCTGCACACTCTAAGATTAACCTAACACAAGGTTGCTGGGAGGCCTGATCCTCGCACCACATTAGACATAACACAAATAATGTTGATGCCAACATTTTGGGCTCTACGCGGGTTTAAGATAGAGTTACACGGAATGAACGTAGACACTTGGTGCTGCGCATGAAGAGAGCTGGTAGCTGTTGATGTGAACTGCTCCTACTGACATTGAGAGGTATGGGGCCGCCCTGCTAAAACCCGAATGAGACCTTCTTAGATATAAAATAATATGCTAGATAGGGTGCGCGAAATATAGGTGATATAGATTTCTATAGGTTTTGCATTATAACATGCTAGCACCTTTTGCTTACTATGGATTAGTGACTATGCTGCTGACTCTGATTTTTATAATCTGCATTTTGGTATTATACAAGATACTGCGTTTGAGAACTTTGCATTGAATAATAAATATTTCAAACTTGCACTTGTGTTCTTTGACTCTCAGTTTTGGTTTGAAATGATTATATAACGAAAGAGTGTTCATGTGTTCCACGATTCCTGAGGTATTCTAAAGATCATGTTCTGGTTTGTCTAAGACATGGTTCATTCCATAATGATCCATGAGACACTGTAGCTAGCTAGGTAAGGGGATTTCTGACACTGAGATGAGTTTTGGATCATCCTAACTCACTGAGGTTCTAGATCTCTATGCACAGTTCTGTGGGAGAACGGAAACCCTGCTACATGGCGCCCAACGTGGGGCGCCATGTAGCAGGGTTTCCGTTCTCCCACAGAACTGTGCATAGAGATCTAGAACCTCAGTGAGTTAGGATGATCCAAAACTCATCTCAGTGTCAGAAATCCCCTTACCTCCCCTTTTTACTGTTAACAAGCCGGACGGCTCATATCGTCTTGTTTTGGATTACCGGCATTTGAACTCGCATTGCCGTAACTGTGCAGTACAGAATACTCACGGCTCTGCCCTAGTGAATAGTCTTGAGCGTAAACGGTTCAAAACCACGCTTGACATTTCCAATGGTTTTTATGCACATAGATTAGATGGTCTAAGTTCCCAATGGACCAGTTTTACGTGCGGCGGCGTACAAAAAATGTTTAAACGACTCCCAATGGGATATAAAAATAGTCCTGGAGTGTTTTCCGCCCGCATAGTCTCTCTTTTAGAGAGTTTCGATCCAGTTGCATGTTCGTATGTGGATGACATTTATCTCACAGACGACGAACTTTGGGTGCATCTGTGTCGAGTAAACAGCATAATTTGTAACTTTGCAGACATGGGTTACAAGTTTAACTTTGCAAAATCACACATTGCGGAGTACACAGTGTTGTTTCTAGGTTATGAACTTAACCATGAAGGAAAGGGATTGGCTCCTCAGTTCCTGGAGAAGTGCGCGCAGTTGCGCTCTCCGACAACGCTGAAAAAATTACAGTCTTTGCTGGGTTTTTTAAATTTCGGGAGGACATACATTCCGGATTATGCCCAGCGTATCAAGCCTTTATATGCCTTGGTACAACCATCTTTTTCCAAATCATGCTGGCTGCCTGCGCATTCAGCCATTCTGCAGTCCTTGCAGGCTGATATGCTCGCTTCTGACTACTTACAGACTCGTGATAACCAGACCAACCTGGTGATAAGAATTATCCCTGGGACGGTGGGTTTCACGTACCTGACTTTTAATGAAGGGGATACTGTACCTATTGCTTACAAGTCACACTTATACACTTCGGCTGAACTGCGTTTTTCCACTGTGGAGAAAGTTTTAACAGCTGTGCAGATGGCAATTCTTAAGGAACGTGCCCTGTCGCAGGGAAAGCGCATGTTGGTTGTCACCCCGTGTCCAGCCTTGGAGGCGGTCACGAAAGCCAGTGTACCGAATTCTAAAGCTTTGCACCCTCGGTGGATTCAGTGGGCTACATCCTTGACATCTCAGGATGTCACGTTTATTTTTGACGCCGCTTTACGGTCGCAGGAGTATTTACAGTATGAATTTGTTCATCCTGCTCCTTTAGCAATGCGGCCGTTGGAGGATTTCCATTGTATCATTTACACGGATGGTTCGGCGCAGGTTGCGCATGGCTCTAAACACGCCTACGTTTCCGCTTGCGCCATTGTGGTCGGTGCCATGGTGAACGATGAGTTCAAGTCCAGTGTTGTGCACACGCAAACGCTAGGGGACTGCACCGCGCAATTAGCAGAGCTTCGTGCTCTTATGCTCGCATTGGAGTACGCTGATCCTTGTGTGACGACTTTAATCGTAAGTGATTCTTACTACTGTGTCCAGTCTTACAATGAGAACTTGTTCTTTTGGATTCAGAATGATTTTCGTGATTCCAAGGGTAGCACAATAAAACATAAAATGATCTGGGTCCGAGTGGCGGAACTTAAAGAGAAACTGCCGCTCGTGTTTGTGATTCATACTCTCGGCCACCAGCGCGTGGGGGTCCACGCTGTTGGCAACTCGCTTGCTGATGAAGCAGCGAAGTCAGCGGTATCAAAATACTTAGTTGCAGCAGTCACGAGGTCCAAAAGCAAAATAGATGATGACATCTTGGCGGCTGTTGCTGCCACGGAGAAGGGAGGTAAATATCCTGCGGGGTTCCCTTCGAAGTACACATACCACTTAAGTCCCGATAAGGTTCCTTATGTGAAAATTCCTGACGTTGGAGAGCGTCTAGTTCCCAACTCGGATCGCAGAGCTTCTCTGATTACAGCGGCTCATGAAGGTGTGGCGTCTGCGCATGCGGGCGTCTCAGCCACTGTATCTCAGCTACAACAGAGGTTCTGGTGGCGGGGACTGTACAAACAGACGCGCGATTATGTCCTTATGTGTGACATTTGTCAGCAGATCAAGCCTTCTACTGCTGCGCGTCCGCCTCAGACACAGTTGTACATCTCTAATAAACCACTTGGTTGTGTTTATTTGGATCACTGCGGTCCTTTTTCTTCTGATACTGCGTATAAATACATCTTAGTAGCAGTTGACTCATGCACACGCTTTGTATGGGTATGGCTGCATCGAAGCGCTGATTCGCGAACTGTCATTAAGGATTTGCGTGTCTTTGTGGGAATCTTTGCTTGTGGTACTTTCCATTCGGACCAGGGTCCGGCTTTCGCCTCTAAGGCGTATAAGGATGCTATGGTTTCGTTGGGAGTACAGGTGAAGTTTTCAAGCCCCTACAGGCCTGAGGGCAATTCTGTAGTAGAAAGAATGAACCGCGACTTAAAGCAATCTTTGACAGCCCGTGTTATAGGCACTGGTAGTAACTGGCTGACCCACCTCTATGGCGTGCAGCGTGCGCTTAATAATCTCCCTAGAAGGTCTCTGGGTGGGCGGACCCCATACGAAATGCTCTTTGGTATCAAGATGTACGTACCTGACCTTGATGGTGCAGACTGCCAGGCCCAGGCCGCGGCCTTTGACGTAGATGAACATTGCAATGTTTTACAGGATCTACAAAAGACCAGAGACAGTCTTGCAAAGGAACACTTGCCCTCCACGTCGGATGATGCGTTGCAGATCCCGGTAGTTGGCTGGCTGCCCCAAGTTGGAGAACTGGTTCGAGAGAAGATCGATAACAAGAAAGAGTTTGGTCCCTCATATCGAGCACCAGTCCGAGTACTTGGAGTGAAGGGCACAAGAACAGTCATTTTACCACCACTTCCAGGTCGTAAAGAAAACAGATTTATTTCTATTGACAATGTCAAGACACACAGGGTGGCCGATTCTTCATAGCATGACACCGGCTGTATCCTGTCCTTCCATGGTGAGGCACTCTGTGCTGGCTATTACATCTGGTGCAGATCAGGAGGTGTCCCTCGAGATGCCTGCCATATCCAGACCTTTATTAAATACTATTCCTGTTACTAACATTGATGAGGTGACCTATGCAGATCCTGCTGATTTATCCATGTCCGATTTACAAGCTCGTTTAGCTAACCAATCCAGATTCTCTTTTGACTCTGATTCGGAACTTTCGAAGAAACCATCGACTATTGCAAAATATGCCACGTTGTTTAAAAAACATTTTTTAATTCCACCTTGGACATACATTTGGCTGATACTATTTTTATTTCATCTTTTTATGTCAATTGGTTTTGTGTTTTATTTTTTCCGACTGATCGATGGCCATTATGTGAAAGAAAGAACAGGAATTCGGTACCTTAATGGAACATTGGCCCCTCTTTCCTCCTCACATTCAGTACACAGACTAAAGAGAGACTTACATTCAGTACAGATTACTGCTTGGCCAGTCCTTGATGGGATTGTGTGGGATGCGGTTAGGTTTCAGATACATGGCCCCACAGAAGTTATTAATGTTCCTAATGTGCTTAGAGTAAACATGGGAGATGTGATTAAGCAAAATGTTCGTTCTGATGATTGGGATCTTCAGGCCGTAGAAGCATTGTTCTCTGATTTGAAATATTATGCGGCCTTTGATGCTGAGGATTTGTACTTAGATTCTGTCAATTATGGTGATTTGTTTTGTTATCAACATTATGGGAATCATTTCTTACACAAGACAAGTTCCAGGAGGGTGCCTGTGAATTACACTCAGTGGGAACATTGCCCTACTCCCTTACAGGGGAGCTCAAGTACATTTCTGGGAAAATACTCTTATTTTACAGATTTTAATCAATCGAATCCTGAGTCGTTTTATTTTAAAGTGAACCAGAAATTCATGCCCAAAGTTAGACTTACTGATACAAAATTGCTGTATTCAAAGTCCTTTTTAGAAAGGTTATCTGTGGATGGCTATGAGTTATGGAAGGATGCTATTGACCTTAAATCGGTTTGGGGTACCAAAGATTGGCAGGTACAAGGCACTGAGGCTTTGCATCGTGCATGTCTCATCCCGAATCACATGTTGTTTTTAAATTCTACTGTTTCTCAAACAACATGTTTTGGATTGGCTACATCTAAAAAATTAAATACCCCTACTATCCCTGACTTGGAAGAATATTCAGGTTGGAGTAATTTCACTACAATATCCATCAGTGGGATACAAGCACTTTTGCAGAATTCCTCCTTTAATATTTCCCGTTTTGATCCGGAGGGGTGGCTTTTGTGGCAAAGAAGCACTGATGCTTGCCAACGTAGGTTTTTGGGTTTATCTGAAGGTTTTACACACATCAGGCCAGATCCCAGGTTTGAAACAGATCACACTGTTACCACTTATTCAGTAGGTAAATTGTGTCAGAACTGGTTACAACATTCCACTTTGGCTGCAGTTAAACTGCATCTGTCCCAGTTGAATGAGAATATAGAGCTAAATGATTTTATAAAAGGCCCGACTAGGGGTAGATCTAAACGCTTTATTTATGCTGTATACAATGAAATTTGGAAGTTTTCACAGGTTGAGGCAGCTAAACGCCTGAGAGCGATTGATCAAGCAAATTTGGAAAAAGTGCTAGCTGTAGTAGATAACAGTATTAACATGCTTTCTTCCAGGATTTACACATTGGATAATATTGTTTCTTCTGTTGTTGATATTGTACATGATGAAGTGTCCACGCCATGGTCAAAATCAATTGCGTTCTGTAATGCAGTTTGCTTGGACTCTACAGACAATTAAGGCAGGTCGAGTTCCCTGGAACTCATTGAACGTTTCATCCCTTTTCGCCCCTTTTAATCTTACTGAAAAACAGCGCATGCTTTCAATGCGTGATGCATCATTTTCTATGTTACATATTGAGAAGCTTGAATCCTTGCCTTTCTCTGTTGCTGAAACCACTACTGCCACGTGGCTGATTCATAGTTTAATTACATTACCATTTCCTTTATATAAATTTACTAACTGTATGCGGTATATTGCTGTAGGACGATATGAACCACTAGGCAATGCTTTCTTACACGAGGCATGGTCATTACCATACACATACAGATGTCTGAAGGATGGAAAAGAAGTGAATCTTAATGGTGAGGATTGCACACAGTCACCTGACCAGTCATTAATATGCAGACACATTCAGTTACACGGTTCTTGTAATCAGGACCGCCCAAATTTAGCATGTGTTTTAAAAGGCACGCCAGTTCCAGCAGTGGTTCCCACGTTCACATTATTAGCTAATGGTAGTTATTTACTTTTAAACAACGAGTTATGTTGTGGTTTATTAATTGGTGTGGCTTATGTGGTAACTGTATCAGAGCGTGTGGTGTGCTGCAAGAATGTTCTATACCCACCCACGCATGGGTCTTCAGATGTCTCCATCTGGCCACGGATTCCAACCTTGGAAGCAAAATTCAATGGTTTAAGCAGAATAAGGGCCCTTTTGTCTCAAAAACAAGTGACCCTGAGTTCGGCCCGGGAAACTTATGTCCTTCACATAGCTAACACCCGCACAGAGGTGCAGGCGCTTTTAAATACTGATTTGCCGTTTCATTTCTGTGAGCTGGTGCACCAGATTTTTAATGCTTCTTCAACGACTGGGCTTGCACATTTTTTTAAGTTAGTAAGCAGTGGCCTCGTGACTACGTTTGAAAAAGTTTTTGGTATCATTCCCACGTTTTTCCACACTATTTTTTCGAGTCTGTTTGGTGGACTACCTGTGTTGCTGGCTGTAGCAGCAGGCATTCTGTTGGTGTTTTTCTTCATAAAACATGGATGCCCATCCTGCGCAAGACGCCGTTCAACGCCTCCTGACACTGTGCCGTAATCGGATGCTCAATTACTATGGAACATTGCCGCTTGCAGCATTAAGCACGGCCTATAGATTGTCATTTCGATTCACCGACTTCACGTGTGTCCAACCTGTGTTTCACTGCCTGAACTGCGAGTTCGATTGGGCCATTGATTTGTGCCTATGCTTGAGGACTGCTCCTGACGTCGATTTTGATCAGCTAATGCGTCCCGTGGTGGCTCACGAGCTGATCTGTTCTGGCGAGAGAGTTATGGCCTTGGCAGCGATAAATGGAGTTCTGGGCCAATGGGAGATCTCTGCAGCGGCGGATGCCTTTCTGACACACAGCGATCTGGTGAACCCACCGAGTTGTCCTCTGACGTTACAGGAGGATCCGATGCTGGAGGAGCACGTATGTTCTTTCCCATTGCTAAATTGGATTGCTGAACTATTTTCGGATGATGGCAGTGATTTCATGCTGGAGGCTGTTGCAACTTTCTTTGCATATACTTTCCAATCGTGAGATGCCTGGGAGGAATGCTTTGTTGTGAAATATGACTTTCCCCTCGCTGAATTGGAGGGATGGACTATGTTCAGCTGATGGAGAGTACAATCACGTGATGTCGCTGAGGATAACGACAATGTGGCACATGACTTTGGAAATCGGATAAGTGCCTTGTTTTTCCTCTTACAAACATTTGAATTGATGCGACCTGGTCCTACATTTCATATTTTTGCGACCTAGCGGATGACTTTTGGTTCAAAAGTTTTGTTTTAAATTTTTGATTTGATGCCACTGTAGGCATTCATACATATTCATTCATACATATTTTTAGCTTATTTTAGCTCAAGATTATTGAACTTTGCTTTCAATTTTTGTATCTGATTTAGTATTGCCTTTTCCCTTATGTTTGACGGTGCTCGGACCAATGGGGGGGTGTCATATGGATACTTCATTACATATATTGCGTTAAGTTAGCATGAGTGTATTACATGTTTAAACAGCCGGTTTGCCTTCGGCTTTAGTTTTGCACATGACACATACTTGTTGTTGTAGCTTTCACCCTAGAAGCGGTGAGGTGGTTTATTTGAGAATAATATGTTATTTCTATGCTATCAGCTTTGCCTTTTACACTTGGTACAACTGTCTGCACACTGAGAGCTGCACACTCTAAGATTAACCTAACACAAGGTTGCTGGGAGGCCTGATCCTCGCACCACATTAGACATAACACAAATAATGTTGATGCCAACATTTTGGGCTCTACGCGGGTTTAAGATAGAGTTACACGGAATGAACGTAGACACTTGGTGCTGCGCATGAAGAGAGCTGGTAGCTGTTGATGTGAACTGCTCCTACTGACATTGAGAGGTATGGGGCCGCCCTGCTAAAACCCGAATGAGACCTTCTTAGATATAAAATAATATGCTAGATAGGGTGCGCGAAATATAGGTGATATAGATTTCTATAGGTTTTGCATTATAACATGCTAGCACCTTTTGCTTACTATGGATTAGTGACTATGCTGCTGACTCTGATTTTTATAATCTGCATTTTGGTATTATACAAGATACTGCGTTTGAGAACTTTGCATTGAATAATAAATATTTCAAACTTGCACTTGTGTTCTTTGACTCTCAGTTTTGGTTTGAAATGATTATATAACGAAAGAGTGTTCATGTGTTCCACGATTCCTGAGGTATTCTAAAGATCATGTTCTGGTTTGTCTAAGACATGGTTCATTCCATAATGATCCATGAGACACTGTAGCTAGCTAGGTAAGGGGATTTCTGACACTGAGATGAGTTTTGGATCATCCTAACTCACTGAGGTTCTAGATCTCTATGCACAGTTCTGTGGGAGAACGGAAACCCTGCTACAATGCCACCCCTGGCTGGCCATCTAAATCTGACACAACTGGCTGCACGACTGCTGGGGCAAGGTGGTGTAATCACCCTTTGCTTTAGATATAGTATACCTATATCTAACCCTAAAATGGACACACAGATTCCTATCAGTCACTTCTATGGCAGGCCTTGACAATCCTGATGGCAGAGTGCTTGGAATCGTGTGAGATGGTGCTCTGGCATGAGCTGAGCCCGTTTGCAGCTTGCGGAACCAAGGCCTAATAGCTGTTCCATGATAACGCGTACCATATACTCTTAAGTGCATTATAATCCTCGCGGTTAAATGCTATCTTTGGTATCGCTTTATCAAAACATGTCGAGTAAGGTGTCATACGAATTGGAATACTAACCCCTCGCCAATTCTGGCGACGGGGTTAGCATTCCACCCTCCTAGAGGGACACGACATGTATGTAACTGTGAACCCCGGTTAAAGTTAACTCGAGCCTCAGCATCACAAAATGGATGCTGCCACCACAGACACAAGTCTGACCCCCTGCACCTGGGAGTCCTTCCAGCGAGGGGAGCTTGGACAAAGGGTTTCCTGTCAGGGGCGGTGCTAGCACCATCCCAGACAGGGTTTTGTGTATCCCGGGTAGGCAGGGCTTTACAGGAAGGTGACTGCAAGTGGCACCCCGGTGCTCACTACGCATCTGCCGGCTAGAACCAGTTCCAGGGGCACACCAGCCCCTGGCCTGGGGAAAGTCTGGCATGGGAGAGGGGTGTAACCACCCCCCTTCCTGGTCCCACCCCTAGGGCAGGACCTAGTCGCGTACCCACCCCTTTATTTAGGATAAAGGCAGGAGCAGGGACCCTTCCAAATTAGATCATCTTTGAATCAAGAAACTACTTTCTACGAAAGGAAGTGTCGACTTCTTCTCAAGATTTCTCCCATGTGGCTAAGGAGTAGTCACCCTGCACCCGCAGGCACCATCAAGAACACTGCGGTTTGCTGCACGTCCTTCCTCCGGAATCCGACTGACCAGCTCGACGAGACCCGGCTTCCCTGGCACCTCTGACCTCTACCTACCTCTACAGCTAAGCTGAGAACCGTAGGTGCGACGAGACCTCGAGGGACCGGCCATCATCAGAACTGCACGACTTCTTTCCAGCACGACCGCCGAGGGATCCTCTGGTGAGTGCTTTGGGGTCCGAGAAGCCCCGACCCTGAGCAGCTCCAGCACCGAAGACCAGCCCCCCAGCATCCACGAGATCTGCGTGGGGCCCTTCTGCTTTTTGGCTGCGCACCGCGTTGTCTGGCTACTAGCCCGCTGGCTTGTGGCCTTCCCGACGACGACCGACGACATCACCACTGCTGGTCTGGTTGCTCCAGACTGGCGCTTGCTCCCTTCCAAAAGAGGAGCATCCCGGACCCTCCTGGTCCACTCCAGACGCCATTTTAGTTCCACCGCATGGGCTTGAATTAGCCAAGACTTGTTGCCCCAATCCTGGGTCCAGCGACGTCGACAGCATCAACCATCGTGGGACAGCTCGCACCTCCATCCTGGTCGCCACAACGCCTCCTGGTCCGTGAGACTGCAGAGCCCAGCGTCGCCCACTCACCTGGTCGAGGTGACTCCATCCGGTGCCATCCTGGTGCCCATCTGATCACTGGCTAGTGATTCAGGACTTGGTCCCCTCTGCTTACAGGTGTCTGCCATCTTCGATCCAGGCTTGGAGCCATCGAACAATCTTCACTGGTCGCCTGCCAGCAACTCCTTCTTTCAGGTTCCTGGTTCGTCAACGAAGGTTTCCGACGTCTTTTCAGACCTATGCAGCCGCAGCCCCTGGGCTAGGTAACTTCGGCATTTCGGTGCCCCAGCATAGCCTCACTATCCAAGGGTCCAGATCCACTTTCGTTTTCAACCTACCTTATCGGGTTCGCCCGAGAACACTAACTTTGCTTTTACTAGCCTCCATAGACTTTGTCCCGCATCCCTCGTGAGAGTGCACACTCTGCACCCGAGTCCCCTAGGCCTCCTACTAGTAATCTGAAGGTTCAGTAACGTAGTCCTAGCGATTCCAAAGCCTATTAGTCCAGTACTTACCTGCTAGTAATTTTGCATTCCACTTCCATAGTATATGGTTTTCCGTGCCCCTCGGGCATTTGTGTAAATTGTGCAACTTAAAGTATTTTCGCAAGAGTTTTGTGTGTGCTTAGTACCCTGTCCTCATAAAGAGTACAGGGCTGTTGTGATCTAAGTAAATACACTGTTTATTTTCATAACACTTGTGTGGTGTCCTTTCACATGGTGTTCAAGGGGTATATGTGATGGTATAACAGCTGGCTTAACACGCCCTCTAGAGTTTAGCCCAAAGACTGCTCGTATCCATGCTACTAGGATAGCTGGTCTATAAGGTTGACTTACAACCAATCACCATAAGGGTTGTTTGGACTGATACATAGTGATCACTAGAATAGTGAACACTGAATATCAGGCCAACTTCTCACATTGGTGAGCAGCGGTTGGGATTTGAGCTTGCTGTTGTTTTACCACACGTATCCTAAGAATATCTTTGTGAAAGATCACATAAGTATAAGGTACATATAACTTAGCTTAGAATACTCTGAGTTCCACTGAACCAGCTGTTGTAGTTCAACAAGGCTTAGCACACCTTGACTACAACTCTTAGCAAGGGATCAGTAGGCAATTAAATAGTGTAGGTAGGTGCATCACTTAGACCACACTAGAAGCATGTCTAACCACGGAGAGTCTTCAGAGACCCCTCTTGTGGTTGTGGACCCTCCACAGGTCACTTTCAGATATGCTGCTCTTAGCTTCCAGGAGATGAGACAAATCTGTACATCCAGGAAGCTAAAACAGGGTTCTAACCCTACCATTCCCTTTCTGATTGGTCTCTTAGAGACTTATGATGCCAGGAGGTCTGCTAACACAGATCCTTCTCATCCAGATGGGAATATGCCCCCCCTAGAGGGAACCCTTGGTGACCCTGACCGACACCTCCAGGCAGCAGATGATGCTGAGGAGGAAGAGGAAGATGAGTTATCAGGGGACGAGGCAGATAAAGGTCAGGTAGAAGTCAGTAGACTCACTAGGACCAACTTAAGTAGGCATGAGAATGGTTTTGGGGGACCCTCAGGGCCACTCTCAGGCAGACTTAACATTGGGAATGGACGAGATAGATCTCTATCAAGAGGCTCTAACAGATCCATTCAAACCAATGGCTCTCAGACCTCTTCTTGTAGAGGGATGTCATCCCCTAAGAGAAGGGAGCATGAAGCTAAGATGAGGGAAGCCAATCTGAGGATTGAAAGGGAAGAACTTGCCCTGGCCAAAGAGAGGCTTGCCTTTGCTAGAGAGCAAAAGTTAAGTGGGTTGGATCTCACTGGTGGCAGCATTCTCCCAAGAGAAAAAGACAGGAGTTTAGACACTAGACACCTGAGTAAGATAGTGCCCCCCTTTAAACAAGGGGATGACATCCACAAATGGATGACTGCTTTGGAGAGGGCCTGTACTGTACAGTGTGTTCCCCAGAGTCAGTGGGCAGCTATCTTGTGGCTCTCCTTTGAAGGCAAAGGTAGAGATAAGCTCCTCACTACTAGAGTTCAGGATGCTAACAATTACCAAGTCCTGAAGAATACACTGGTTGAAGGGTTTGGTTTAACCACTGAACAGTACAGGTTGATGTTCAGAGACACAGAGAAAACTAAGTCTCAGGATTGGGCTGACTTTGTTGATTGTGCCACTAAGGCTTTTGAAGGCTGGCTACTGGGAAGTAAGGTTACTGATTTTAAAGGATTGTACAATCTAATTATGAGAGAGCAAATCTTAAGTAATAGTCAGAACCAGTTATTACACCAGCACCTGGTAGACTCTGATCTGACCTCTCCACAAGAATTGGGTAAGAGGGCAGACAAATGAGTCAGAACCAGGGTCAGGCCTAAGAACCAGGGTGGTGGCCAAAAGAAGGAATCAACCAGGCCTCAAGAGAAGGGTGGGAATAAATCTTCTGATCAAACCACAGGGCCCCACAATTCCTCTGAAAAGGGTGGGTCCCAATCTTCTCCCAAAACCCAAAAGAAACCTTATTGTCATACCTGCAAACAGGTAGGCCATTACCAAAGTGACAGCAGTTGTCCCAAGGCCAACAACAATAAGGAGAACATACCCCCAAATAAAGCTTCCCAGCCTCCTGTTACTACTAGTAGTAATCCCCCAGGTGGTGGGAGTGCCCCCAAGAATCTGGGTGCATTTTCTTTGGGAGTGCCTGGGGACTCTGGCCTAACCAGGTCCCCTGACTTAGATACTCTTGTCTGTGAGACTGGCATGGGGTTTGCTAACTTCACAGCCTGTCCCAACACTTTGGACAGGTACAGACAGGAGCCCCTCATCAATGGTTCAAAAGTTGAGGCCTACAGAGACACAGGGGCTAGCATCACCATGGTGGCTGAGAGCCTAGTCCCCCCAAGGCAACTTATACCTGGTGCCACATACCAGGTAGTGAACATTGATTGAGTGCAGAGAGATCATCCCATAGCAGTGGTAAATCTCAGCTGGGGAGGTGTCACTGGTCACAAGAGAGTGGCAGTGTCACCAAACTTGCCTGTAGATTGCCTACTGGGGAATGATTTAGAGATCTCAGCCTGGGCTGGGGTAGAGCAAGAAACCCATTTGAAAATGGTAAACCTCCATGGTAAGGTTAGTGGGGCAGTGATAGCCACAGCCCCAGTCCAAGATGTCCTCCCTGAACAGGTCAGGAGGGCTGTGCCAGTCACAGCCCTATCCCAGAAAGATGCCTTTCCTGAACAGGTTGGCAAGGCTGTGATGGTCACAGCCCAAACCCAAACTGAGTCCCTTCCTGAAAAGGATGGTGGAGTTGTGATGGCCACAGCTCAAACTCAGACAGATAGTAGTGTTGTGAAGCCTGAAACTATGGATCACTCCACTCAGACAGAGAGCATTGAGGAGGAAGATAAATCTCCCTCCCACCAGACTTTAGGAAAGGATCAGCCTCCTCAGGGAACTGATCTGACCCCTTGTGAAGGAACCGCCCCAGCGGTAGTCAGGCCTAGCCTGGCAGAACCCCTGATGTCAGTGGACCCTTCCAAGGTGGGACCCAGTCTGGAGCAGGTAACCTGCCCCTCTCTACCCTGCCTCAGTCAGCCCAGGGCTGTAAAGGTCAGGGAGGCCAGTGGTGGACCCCAAAGGGCCCCCCTGTCCAAAAGATATCCCCAATACACAGATTAGGATCACTGAAGCTAGTAGACCTAGCCAAGTGAAAATAAAACAGACTCCTGAGGGATCCCCCTTAAAAGTAGTTAGGGACCTCCCACAGCTGGACACTGTTGGGCACAGCCAAACCTGGGGCCTAAAAACCCCAAACCTGACCTGTCCCTCCAGTAAGCCAAACAGAGGAACTCAGCCTCCAGCTTTAGGTAGCCAGAGGTTGACCCTGAGAGCTCATAGCATCTCAGTCATGGAAAGAAAGGCAGATTTGGTGAGTAGTGATTGGAGGAAGTTGAGCCCAAAAGTAGTGGAGCCTCACTTCAGTACTCCATCCCAGCACCAGCCTTTTTCTTTGCCAAAGCACCCCACAGGTAGTGATTCCCTATGGTGGAGACCCTCAGATACCCTTAGGGTGAGGGATTGCTTAGTGGACCATGATACAGGGGGTAACCATGCCAGTGCATGTACCACCTCATATGGCCACTCAGGCAATATAGGCTTACCTGGTCAAGGATAGCCTTATCTCCTTTCGTTTGGGGGGGGGGGGGGTTGTGTAGGAAGGTGGATACCTGACTATGGTTGCCCCCAACTTTTTGCCTGGTGTTATGCTGGTTTTCCGACTTAGTTGGCCTGGGGCCCTGCCAATCAGGACCCCAGGCCTACTGCTCTCTCTGTAAAATGGATTCCATGTACCTTAGGTACATATCCAATTGGTACTGGGCCACCTTATCAGACCCTGTAACTCAGGGCATAGGTGTACCCAGGGCTTACCAGGGGCTGCAGCATGTATTATGCCACCCCTGGCTGGCCATCTAAATCTGACACAACTGGCTGCACGACAGCTGGGGCAAGGTGGTGTAATCACCCTTTGCTTTAGATATAGTATACCTATATCTAACCCTAAAATGGACACACAGATTCCTATCAGTCACTCCTATGGCAGGCCTTGACAATCCTGAAGGCAGAGTGCTTTGAATCGTGTGAGATGGTGCTCTGGCATGAGCTGAGCCCGTTTGCAGCTTGCGGAACCAAGTCCTAATAGCTGTTCCATGATAACGCGTACCATGGCCTACCCTTAGGCCACGCCCACACGCCCTTTCTCTTCCTCTTAAAAATGTGCAACCATCGGACGCGCAGCGGACGAGCGCAGCAGGCGCGCCTAAGGCAAGCCCGTCTGGGCCCACCGGGCCCAGACGGCCTTAGGCCCAGGCACTATGCCCGATTCTCAAACTCGTATAACGTACACCCAAGACAGGCTTCGAGCATTGAATCGGAATAAACATCCCAATTGTAAGTTCATCCTCATGGAAGACAACCCTTTCACGGGCTGTGCCCTCTGCAATCCGCCGGAGGAGCAGGAACGTGCTCAAGCCCTCCGACTTGGCCTTCTCAATTGTAGGTCTCTTGCCACACACGCTCACGAGATAAATATCCTCGTTCAAAACTCTACGCTGGATATGTTGTTTCTTACAGAAACATGGCTGTCGCCGAATAACGACTTTGACATGGTCAATGCCGTCCCCCCAGGCTATCAAATACGCCTCCTAAACAGACCTGTCGGTAGAGGCGGTGGGCTAGCCATCCTTTACAAAGACCACCTCACCTGCAGGATTGACAATGGCGATGTCAAAGATTGTGAAAGTTGTACTTTCACTCTACAGATCTCTCCTGCGATCTCTCTTTCCGGACTCTTAGTCTACCGGCCGCCAGGCCCACTTGGGGAATTCTCCAGTACATTGATGGATCATGCTACACTAATAGCAACCACTGCTTCCAATTTCCTTCTCCTAGGGGATCTCAATCTCCATTTCCTTGACCCTACAGACAACTCCGCAGCCAACCTATTAACAGATCTTGCGTCAATCGAACTGCATCTCATGAACTCACAAGCTACCCATGAAAAAGGCCAGCTTCTGGATCCGATTTTCACGAATATTCGCAATTTTAAAACCCAGGAACCTATTCCCTTCCCATGGACAGACCACTTACTGGTTCCCATGCACTGGCAACTCAGAATCGCCCCGACTCAACCACCCAAAGCCAGGACCCTCGTTAGACGGTGGCACAAGCTGGCAACGGAGGATTGGGAAGCTAAGCTAAGAGAATCCACCCCTCTCCCCTCCCTGGATCCCAAAACTGCGGATAGAGATTTTAATGATTGGCTCACCCATTCCTTAGACAGTCTCATTCCGCTCACTAGTACCCTAAAACATACCAAGAGGATCAATCCCGCTCCATGGTACACCCCTGCATTGAATACCTTAAGGAAGGAATGCAAAAAGGCGGAACGCATTTGGAGGAAGGATAAGTCCGCGAATAAAAAAGATGTTTTCCAGACATCCTTGAGAGCATATAAACTAGCACTTCGTAACGCCAAATGTGCCTTTTATGAGGAAAAAATAGAGAATTCCTCCTGCTCTGCTAGGGAAACCTTCCTTATCCTTAAAGAGCTCCTCCATGTCCCCGACCCCCCAAAAAAACCTATGGACCCCAAAGCAGCGGAAGACAAATGTGTCAAACTAGCTACCTTCTTCGATGAAAAAATCAAAAAGATCCTCGCCTCTCTCCCCGCTGCCGAATCCGACTTTATTGAAGGAGACAATGACGTCCCTCCCCTGCAGATGAATCCCCCCCTGATACCCTCTGCCCCTTACTTGGCTTCCTTCGGCCCGGTTACCATGGAGGAGGTAGCCGCCACATTTGCCTCAGTCAAGAGTGGCGCCCCCAGTGACCCAGTGCCCATACGGTTCCTCAAAAAAATCACCCACACCATAGTGCCCCCGCTGACCGCTCTGATTAACACCTCATTTTCCCAAGGTGAAGTCCCTCCTAGCTGGAAAGAGGCGGTCGTTAAAGGACTTCTCAAGAAACCTTCTCTAGACCCTGAGGACCTATCAAACTATAGACCCATCTCCCTCCTCCCCTGGATTGGTAAGGTCACGGAGAAACTAGTAAATAAAAAAACTGTCACAGTTCCTGGAAACTAACCACCTACTCAAGAACTCACAAACGGGCTTTCGACCAGGTCAGGGCACTGACACCGCACTCCTGGCAGCAGTGGAGAAGGCCAGAGACATTCTTGACACAGGAGGATCAGTGGCAGTGATCCTCCTGGACCTGAGTGCGGCCTTCGACACTGTCAGCCATCAGGTTTTAACTTAACGCCTGGGAAACATCGGAGTGAAAGACAAAGCTCTGAAATGGCTCTCATCATTTCTCTGCCAACGCTCCTTCCAAGTCTGGGAAAGTGACAGCCGCTCCCCTACCATCCCCCTTCGGTGTGGTGTGCCCCAGGGCTCGTCACTAAGCCCCTCGTTATTTAACGTGTACATGGCCCCACTGGAGGACGTGGTCACCCCATTTGGAGTTACTATCATCAGTTATGCTGATGATACACAGCTGGTGGTAACTCTATCTCACCCCAAGCAAGAACCCTCCAACCTACATGGCTGTGTCTCCAAAATACACCAATGGATGAACGACTCAGCCCTCAAACTTAATGGGTCAAAAACAGAGATTCTACTCCTGGGACAAAAAGGGCTCTCTATACCCCCGAACATCTGGCCCGCCTGTCTTGGTGAACCTCCTGCCCCCAAAACGGAGGTCAAGAGCCTGGAAATATGGTTAGAAAAAGATCTCACCTTTAGAACACAGGCCAGGAAGACGGCCGGCGTCTGTTTCGGCCTTCTAAGGTCATGTAGAAAAGTGCTCCCCCTTCTCCCTTTTAACTCCCGAAAACTGTTGATCCAAGGCCTGATTGTGTCCAGGTTGGACTACAGTAACGCCATTTATCTGGGAGCCCCTGAAGCCACCTTCCAGACCTTACAGAAAATCCAGAATGCCGCTGCCCGGATGCTCACGAACACCCCGGCCAGAGTTTCTGCGAAACCCGCCTTGAAGAAACTGCACTGGCTGCCGATCAGGGAAAGAGTGGTATTCAAGGCCCTCTGCCTGGCTCACAAAGTGCTCCACAACGTAGGCCCACCAATTCTTAAAAACTGTATTACCCCCTATAGACCTACCAGAGCGCTCCGATCGGACCACGAAAACGTCATAGTGGTTCCCAGAGTGAAAAAAGCCCGCTCAGGAGGTCGCCGCTTCTCGGTTCACACAGCAAAGCAATGGAACGCGCTTCCTCTGAAACTAAGAACAGAACAGAACCTCCTCCGCTTCAGGAAATCGCTCAAAACTCTTCTCTTCCCATAACCCCTCCAACTCGTCTGCACTCCTTCTCCTCCGGATTACGAGGTATAGCGCTGGGATACTCATGGGTGACTACGAGCTCTATAAAAACCTTAAATAATAAATAAATAAATATACTCTTAAGTGCATCATAATCCTCGCGGTTAAATGCTATCTTTGGTATCGCTTTATCAAAACATGTCGAGTAAGGTGTCATACGAATTGGAATACTAACCCCTCGCCAATTCTGGCGACGGTGTTAGCATTCCACCCTCCTAGAGGGACACGACATGTATGTAACTGTGAACCCCGGTTAAAGTTAACTCGAGCCTCAGCATCACAAAATGGATGCTGCCACCACAGACACAAGTCTGACCCCCTGCAGCTGGGAGTCCTTCCAGCGAGGTGAGCTTGGACAAAGGGTTTCCTGTCAGGGGCGGTGCTAGCACCATCCCAGACGGGGTTTTGTGTATCCCGGGTAGGCAGGGCTTTACAGAAAGGTGACTGCAAGTGGCACCCCGGTGCTCACTACGCATCTGCCGGCTAGAACCAGTTCCTGGGGCACACCAGCCCCTGGCCTGGGAAAAGTCCGGCATGGGAGAGGGGTGTAACCACCCCCCTTCCTGGTCCCACCCCTAGGGCAGGACCTAGTCGCGTACCCACCCCTTTCTTTAGGATAAAGGCAGGAGCGGGGACCTTTCCAAATTAGATCATCTTTGAATCAAGAAACTACTTTCTACGAAAGGAACTCTCGACTTCTTCTCAAGATTTCTCCCTTGTGGCTAAGGAGTAGTCACCCTGCACCCGCAGGCACCATCAAGAACACTGGGGTTTGCTGCACGTCCTTCCTCCGGAATCCGACTGACCAGCTCGACGAGACCCGGCTTCCCTGGCACCTCTGACCTCTACCTACCTCTACAGCTAAGCTGAGAACTGTAGGTGCGACGAGACCTCGAGGGACCGGCCATCATCAGAACTGCACGACTTCTTTCCAGCACGACCGCCGTGGGATCCTCTGGTGAGTGCTTTGGGGTCCGAGAAGCCGCGACCCTGAGCAGCTCCAGCACCGAAGACCAGCCCCCCAGCATCCACGAGATCTGCGTGGGGCCCTTCTGCTTTTTGGCTGCTCACCGCGTTGTCTGGCTACTAGCCAGCTGGCTTGTGGCCTTCCCGACGACGACCGACGACATAACCACTGCTGGTCTGGTTGCTCCAGACTGGCCCTTGCTCCCTTCCAAAAGAGGAGCATCCCAGACCCTCCTGGTCCACTCCAGACGCCATTTTAGGTCCACCGCGTGGGCTTGAATTTGCCAAGACTTGTTGCCCCAATCCTGGGTCCAGCGACGTCGACAGCATCAACCATCGTGGGACAGCTCGCACCTCCATCCTGGTCGCCGACAACGCCTCCTGGTCCGTGAGAGTGCAGAGCCCAGCGTCGCCCACTCACCTGGTCGAGGTGACTCCATCCAGTGCCATCCTGGTGCCCATCTGATCACTGGCTAGTGATTCAGGACTTGGTCCCCTCTGCTTACAGGTGTCTGCCATCTTCGATCCAGGCTTGGATCCATCGAACAATCTTCACTGGTCGCCTGCCAGCAACTCCTTCTTTCAGGCCCCTGGTTCGTCAACGAAGGTTTCCGACGTCTTTTCAGACCTATGCAGCCGCAGCCCCTGGGCTAGGTAACTTCGGCATTTCGGTGCCCCAGCATAGCCTCACTATCCAAGGGTCCAGATCCACTTTCGTTTTCAACCTACCTTATCGGGTTCGCCCGAGAACACTAACTTTGCTTTTACTAGCCTCCATAGACTTTGTCCCGCATCCCGTGTGAGAGTGCACACTCTGCACCCGAGTCCCCTAGGCCTCCTACTAGTAATCTGAAGGTTCAGTAACGTAGTCCTAGCGATTCCAAAGCCTATTAGTCCAGTACTTACCTGCTAGTAATTTCGCATTCCACTTCCATAGTATATGGTTTTCCGTGCCCCTCGGGCATTTGTGTAAATTGTGCAACTTAAAGTATTTTCGCAAGAGTTTTGTGTGTGCTTAGTACCTTGTCCTCATAAAGAGTACAGGGCTGTTGTGATCTAAATAAATACACTGTTTATTTTCATAACACTTGTGTGGTGTCCTTTCACTTGGTGTTCAAGGGGTATATGTGATGGTATAACAGCTGGCTTAACACGCCCTCTAGAGTTTAGCCCGAAGACTGCTCGTATCCATGCTACTAGGATAGCTGGTCTATAAGGTTGACTTACAACCAATCACCATAAGGGTTGTTTGGACTGATACATAGTGATCACTAGAATAGTGAACACTGAATATCAGGCCAACTTCTCACAGCCTCCTGCAAACAAGGAAGTCTCTGTCCGTCCGCCAATACAAATCGCTTCTCGGATCAATATCATCCTGCATACCATTGATACCGCACTGCAGGCTTCGAATGCGTCCACTGCAGGAACAGCTGGACAAGCAATGGCGTCAGGTGACAGGCTCCTTCGACGACAAGATCGTGATTACACCAGGAATGCGGAAAGCAAGCAGCTGGTGGTTGCTGAAAGAGAATCTTTCAGGAGGTTTGCCATTCCAACTTCCACCATCTCCCATGGTGTTGACAACAGATGCTTCCATGGAGGGGTGGGGAGCGGTCCTCCCAGAACTGAGGTCATTGGAGCACAGTCCAGGGCAAGTTCCACATCAATCTGCTGGAACTTATGGCCATCCGTCTAGCCTTACAGGCTTTCCTTCCAAGGATCCGAAACTGTTCAGTGCTGGTTCGTACAGACAACACCATGGCCATGCACTACATAAACAAGCAGGGCGGGACGAGATCCTGCACTCTCTCGAAGGAAGCACAGAAAATTTGGAATTGGGTGATCCAACACAATATCACTCCCTCAGCGGAACATCGTTCAGGCACACTCAATGCCACAGTGGACGCTTTGAGTCGCCAAAAGACTATCAGCCACGAATGGGAATTAGATCAGACCATTCTAGAGGAACTGTTTTCACGTTGGGGGACCCCAACTATCGATCTATTTGTGACTCCTCAGAACGCCAAATGCCAGTGCTACGCAAGCAGGGATCACCATCACGGATCCTTGGGGAATGCGCTTTTGATAGCCTGGTATGGCGTGTAGGAAGGTGGCTACCTGACTATGGTTACCCCAGATTTTTTGCCTTGTGTTTAGCTGGTTTTCGACTTAGTTGGCCTGGTTCCCTGCTAATCAGGGCCCCAGGCTATCTGCTCTCTCTGTAAAATGGAATACATGTGCTATAGGTACATACCACAATTGGAAATGGACTCCTTGTCAGCCCCTGTACCATGCACTATAGGTGCTCAGGGCATAGGTGCCACCAAGGCCTACCAGGGGCTGAAGCATAGCTTTTGCCACCCCTGGCTGGTTCTTAAATTGACACAACTGGCTGATCACTCAGCTGGGGCAAGTGGGTGTAATCACCCCTTGCTTAGATATAGTATACCTATATCTAAACCTATATCTGGACACATATATAACCTGTGAGCCACTCCTATGGAAGGCCTCATCAATCCTGGAGGCAGAGTGCGTGGTTTTATGTGAGATGGAGCTCTGGCATGAGCTGAGCCTGTCTGCAGCTGTCGGGAACCACTCCCTAAGCTGATCCGGGATAATGCCATACCATATACTCTTAAGCGCCTTATAATCCTCGCGGTTATATAGCAACTTTGGTTTGGCTTTATCAAAACATGTCGTGTAAGGTGTCATACGAATTGGAATACTACCCCCTCGCCAGTTCTGGCGACGGGGGTAGCATTCCACCCTTCTAGAGGGAGAAGACATGTTACTTTGCTGAAACGCGGTTGATTTAAAATGAGCCTCAGATCCACAAAATGGATGCCCCTGCCACAGACACGGGTCTGGCCTCCTGCTGCTGACCGAAACCCGGCAGAGGAGGCCTGGACAAAGAGTTTCCTGTCACAGGGCGGTGTCAAACCACCCCAGACAGGAGATAGTGGATTGGAGTAGGGAGGTTTCAAAGAAACCAGACACTGCCTGGGGAGCACAAGGCTGCCCCTTGCAGGATCCGGCCAAACCGGTTCTGGGGCCTCCCAGCCCCTGTCCCAGCGCGGCCAGGATCAAAGGAGAGGGGTGTAACCACCCCCTTCCTGGGTCCCACCCATAGGAGGGGACCTAGCAGGATGTCCAACCCCCTAGATTCGAATAAGAGGGGGAGCAGTCCCAACGGACTTCAGATCATCCTGAAGAAACATAAGAAACGAAATCTGGACCCTTCGACTTTCTACACGACGTGAGAAGACTGAAGAATCTCCCTTGTGGTCAAGGAGTGACCACCCTGTGCGAACAGGCACCATCCAGCCCTCGACCCTTGCTTTGTTGCAGTTCCCGCCGGAACTCGAGCGACAGAGATCGACGAGATCAAGCTTGCCTGCCTTCTACCTGCCCGATCCACAGTCCCTGCAGAGCTGAGACCCGTGGAGGCGACCGGAAGCGTGGGGCACGCCATCTTGAAAAGGCCACGAGACGCTGACCGTGCAGCCCACGAGTGACCCTCGAAGCTGTACACCGGGGTTTGAGAAGCCCCAGCCCCGAGCTCCACTTGCACCAAAGCTCACCCCTCCACACTCGACGAGTGCTGCGTGGGGCCCTTCTGCCTGTGTGTGCTCGACGCGTTGGCCCGGTCACTTGCCAGCTGGCTTGTGGCCCCTGTGCCGACGAAACTTGAAAACCGACTTGCTTTTCTGGTTGCTCCAGATCTGCACCAGCTCCTGTGAAAAGGAGCACCCACTCTGACCCTCCTGGTTCGAGTGATAAGCAATCTCCCGGTTCCGCGTGGATTGCTTTTGCCAAGTGCTGTTTGCTACAATCTTCAAGCCGACGGTGCTGACGGCGAGAGCCTACGTGGGACAGATCGTGACCTGCTCCTGGACGTCGCAGATGCCCCAGAGCCCACGTGACAGCGGAGAGAAGCCTATCGACAACCGCCTGATTGCGCCCGACATTGCCTGGTTCCGTCCTGGTTCCACCCTGGTCACTGCTGAGTGACCCAGACTCTGTCCCCTCTGCTTTCAGGTACTTTTCTACTTCGATCCACCCTTGGATCGCACCGGACACTTCTGCTTCACAGCGCCTGCAGCTGCAACAGCTCCAAGCACCAAGAACCTGCGTGACAGAACCCGACGCCACTTCGACCCTGTGCACCCACGGCCTGTGGGTGAGGTAACTTTGCAACGCCGGTGTCCTTACACTGGCACACACCTCTAGGGTCTGTGTCTGAAGTTTTGTGTTTCTAGGTTCAGCGGAAGTATCATTTAATTCACTTTAACTAACTTTTACGCACCATTGACTTTACATTGGTGCGCGCCGCACTTTCCGTGCTGCACCCGTATCCTGTGGGCTACTCCCGACTTCTTCATTGCTTGTCCTGACTGCTCCCAGCGAATCTCTAGGCCCTAGGCCTAACCATTGCTCGATAAGTGTTACTTATACCATTTTTTTAGTATATGGTCTGAGTGGCCCCCCGCCCTCAGCCATAATTGTGCCAACTTTATATGTTTAACAGTGCTTTTGATTTAACGCTTGTGCCCCTTTCCTCATAAAGAGTACTGGGGAGTAATTTAGAAATAAATACATATATTTTTACAATATATACTTGTGTGGTGTCCTTTCATTTGATTACAGGATTGTATGTGGTAAAACAGCTCGCTTAACACGACCTCTTAAGTTTAGCCTTTAGGCTGCTTAGTCCATGCTACCACTAGGATAGCTTGTCTAACAAGGTTGACTTACAACCAGACATCTTTGGGGTTTGTTTGGACTGATACCCAGTGGTTCCAGAATTGGAAACACTACATATCAGGCCAACTTCTCACATTGGTGTGCAGCGGTGCGGATTTGAGCTTGCTGTTTGTTTTACCATTGCAATCTTTATCAAATTGAAAGATCACATCAAGTACCTCTAGGTACATATAAATCAAAAGCTTAGCATATTAAGTTCTACTGAACTTAGTAGTTGTAGATTAAAGGGAGTAGCACACCCTGACTACAACTCACTAGCAAGGTACAGTAGGAAACCACTTAGTGTAGGTAAGTGCACCACTTACACCTCACTAGCAGTCATGTCTGATGCAGATAGAGCCTCAGGCTCTGCTCCTGTAGAAGTTGATCCTATAGGGACAACATCCAGATATGACAACCTTAGCCACAAAGACCTGAGTGCCTTGTGCACAGCCAGGGGGCTAAAAAAGGGCAGAGGCCCTACCATTCCTTCCCTAATAGCTCTCCTAGAAAAGGATGACCTAGATAAGGTGAGTCAGGCTCCCTTAGAATCAGGTGAAGGGATACACTCCCCTGAGAATGAGAATCTTCCAGAAGAAGAAGAGGAGGAGGAAGAGGAAGAGGAAGGCTCTGATGTAGAAGAGCCTGAAGATCAGGATCAGCAGGGAAACCAGGTACAGGTTGCCAGCCTTAACCAGGCCAACTTGGACCTAAATGAGAATGGAGAGGGCCAGCACCACTCCAGATCTCATAACCAAATTCTCCCAGGTAACAGGAGGGTGAGATCTCCATCAGGGGACTCTCATCTTTCTAGTGCCTCAAGAGAATCTCAAAGAGGGATGACTCCCTCCCAGAGAAAAGAGCATAGGGCCAGAATGAGGGCTGTCCAACTCCAGATAGAGAGGGAGGAGGTAGCTCTGGCTCAAGCTAAACTTACCTTGGCTCAAGCTAAACTTACCTTGGCAAGGGAACAGAAATTAAGTGGCTTAGATGCCACTGGTGGCAGCAAAATTCCTAAAGAGAAACCCAGGTCCTATGATAGTAGAAACCTGACAAAGATTGTGCCCCCCTATCAGGAAGGGGATGACATCCACAAATGGATGACTGCTCTGGAGAGAGCCTGCATGGTACAGCAGGTTCCTGAGGAACAGTGGGCAGCAATCTTATGGTACTCCCTTTCAGAGAAAGGGAGAGATAGGCTCCTCACTGTCAGACATGAGGATGCCAGCAATTACAAAGTCCTGAAGAGTGTCCTAATAGATGGGTTTGGCTTAACCACTGAACAGTACAGGTTAAAGTTCAGAGACACCCAGAAGACACAGACTCAGGACTGGACTGATTTTGTTGATTGTGCAACTAAGGCTCTGGAGGGTTGGCTAAATGGCAGCAAAGTACATGACTTCAAAGGATTGTATAATTTGATTATGAGGGAGCAGATCCTTAGTAATTGTCAGAACCAGCTCTTACACCAGCACCTGGTGGACTCAGATTTGACCTCTCCCCAAGAATTGGGAAAGAGGGCAGATAAGTGGGTCAGAACCAGGATTAGGCCTAAGAATCAGGACAATAACCAGAAGAAGGAGTCTACCAAGCCTCAAGATAAGGGTGGGGATAAAGGTAAAGAAAACACTTCCCCAGGGCCCCAAAACTCCAAGAAGGGGGGTGGGTCCCAAGACACTTCTTCAACAGAGAAAAAGCCTTATTGCCATGCCTGTAAACAGGTTGGGCATTACAAAACAGACAGCTGTTGTCCCAAGAATGGCAATAAAGAAAACCTACCTCCAAAGCCAGCTCCAACACCTCCTGTTACTGTCAGCAGTAATCCCCCAGGAAGTGGGAGCACACCCAGGAATCTGGGTGGGTTTACTTTTGGAGCCCAAGGGGACCCTGGCCTATCCAGGTCCCCATCCCCAAATAATCTTGTGCATGAGACTGGCATGGGGTTTGCCAACTTCTCTGTTTGCCCAAATACCTTGAGCAAATATAGACAAGAACCCATCATCAATGGTTTGAAAGTTGAAGCTTTTAGAGACACAGGGGCTAGCATCACCATGGTGGCTGACTGTATAGTCCCCTCTAAGCAACTTTTACCTGGTGCCAGATACCAGGTAACAAACATTGATGGCATCCAAACAAATCATCCCATGGCAGTAGTAAGTCTCAGCTGGGGAGGTGTCATTGGCCCAAAGAGAGTGGCAGTGTCACCAAACTTGCCTGTAGACTGTCTACTGGGTAATGATTTGGAAATCTCAGCCTGGGCTGAGGTTGAACAGGAAATCCATTCTAGAATGGTAAATTCCAATGGAAAGGTTAGTGGGGCTGTACTGGCTATAGCCCCAATTCAAGATGTCCTTCCTGAAAGGGTTGGTAGGGCTGAGCAACTCTCTGCCCCATCTTTACCAGAAGCTCTTCCAAAACAGAATAGCAAAGCTGTTATGATAACAGCAGAAACCCAAACTGAGTCTCCTCCTGAAAAGGTTGGTGGGGCTGTGATGGCCACAGCCCAAACTCAAACAGATATGTGTGTTGTGAAGCCTGAAATGATGGATCACTCCACCCAAACTGAGAGCATGGAGGAGGAGGAGAAATCTCCCCCTCACCAGACAGTAGGACAGGATCAGCCTCCCCAGGGAACTGATCTTACCCCTGATGAAGGAACTGCCCCAGAGGTTGTTAGGCCTGGCCTGGCAGAGCCTCTGATGGCAGTGGACCCTTCTCAGGTGGGATCCAGTCTGGAGCAGGTAACCTGCCCCTCTCTACCTTGCCTCAGTGAGCCCAGGGCTGCAGAGGACAAGAAGGACAGTGAGACCCAGAGGGCCCCCTGTCAAATAAAGCACCCCCATCAACAGATTAGGGGCACCAAAACTAGTAGGCCTAGTAAGGTGAAAACTTTAAAAACTCCTGAGGGAGCCCCCTTAAAAACAGCTAGGGACCTCCCACAGATGGATTCTGTTGGGCACAGCCAAACCTGGGACCCAAAGGGCCCAAACCTGAACTGTCCCTCCAGCAAGCCAAACAGAGGGACCCAGCCTCCAGCTTTAGGTAGCCAGAGGTTGACCCTGAGAGCTCAGTGCAACTCAGTTGAAGAAAGAAAGGCACACATGGTGGAAGATAATTGGAGGAAGTTGAGCCCAAAAATAGTGGAGCCTCACTTCAATGCTGCATATCCAAACCAGCCTTTAACTTTGCATAAACACACCCAAGGTAGTGATTCCCTATGGTGGAGACCCTCTAATACCCCTAGGGTGAGGGACTGCTTAGTGGACCATGAGACAGGGGGTACCCATGCTAGTGCAGGTACTTCCTTATATGGCCACTCAGGCAATAAAGGCTTACCTGGCCAAGGATAGCCTTATCTCCTTTCGTTTGGGGGGGGGTTATGTAGGAAGGTGGCTACCTGACTATGGTTACCCCAGATTTTTTGCCTTGTGTTTAGCTGGTTTTCGACTTAGTTGGCCTGGTTCCCTGCTAATCAGGGCCCCAGGCTATCTGCTCTCTCTGTAAAATGGAATACATGTGCTATAGGTACATACCACAATTGGAAATGGACTCCTTGTCAGCCCCTGTACCATGCACTATAGGTGCTCAGGGCATAGGTGCCACCAAGGCCTACCAGGGGCTGAAGCATAGCTTTTGCCACCCCTGGCTGGTTCTTAAATTGACACAACTGGCTGATCACTCAGCTGGGGCAAGTGGGTGTAATCACCCCTTGCTTAGATATAGTATACCTATATCTAAACCTATATCTGGACACATATATAACCTGTGAGCCACTCCTATGGAAGGCCTCATCAATCCTGGAGGCAGAGTGCGTGGTTTTATGTGAGATGGAGCTCTGGCATGAGCTGAGCCTGTCTGCAGCTGTCGGGAACCACTCCCTAAGCTGATCCGGGATAATGCCATACCATATACTCTTAAGCGCCTTATAATCCTCGCGGTTATATAGCAACTTTGGTTTGGCTTTATCAAAACATGTCGTGTAAGGTGTCATACGAATTGGAATACTACCCCCTCGCCAGTTCTGGCGACGGGGGTAGCATTCCACCCTTCTAGAGGGAGAAGACATGTTACTTTGCTGAAACGCGGTTGATTTAAAATGAGCCTCAGATCCACAAAATGGATGCCCCTGCCACAGACACGGGTCTGGCCTCCTGCTGCTGACCGAAACCCGGCAGAGGAGGCCTGGACAAAGAGTTTCCTGTCACAGGGCGGTGTCAAACCACCCCAGACAGGAGATAGTGGATTGGAGTAGGGAGGTTTCAAAGAAACCAGACACTGCCTGGGGAGCACAAGGCTGCCCCTTGCAGGATCCGGCCAAACCGGTTCTGGGGCCTCCCAGCCCCTGTCCCAGCGCGGCCAGGATCAAAGGAGAGGGGTGTAACCACCCCCTTCCTGGGTCCCACCCATAGGAGGGGACCTAGCAGGATGTCCAACCCCCTAGATTCGAATAAGAGGGGGAGCAGTCCCAACGGACTTCAGATCATCCTGAAGAAACATAAGAAACGAAATCTGGACCCTTCGACTTTCTACACGACGTGAGAAGACTGAAGAATCTCCCTTGTGGTCAAGGAGTGACCACCCTGTGCGAACAGGCACCATCCAGCCCTCGACCCTTGCTTTGTTGCAGTTCCCGCCGGAACTCGAGCGACAGAGATCGACGAGATCAAGCTTGCCTGCCTTCTACCTGCCCGATCCACAGTCCCTGCAGAGCTGAGACCCGTGGAGGCGACCGGAAGCGTGGGGCACGCCATCTTGAAAAGGCCACGAGACGCTGACCGTGCAGCCCACGAGTGACCCTCGAAGCTGTACACCGGGGTTTGAGAAGCCCCAGCCCCGAGCTCCACTTGCACCAAAGCTCACCCCTCCACACTCGACGAGTGCTGCGTGGGGCCCTTCTGCCTGTGTGTGCTCGACGCGTTGGCCCGGTCACTTGCCAGCTGGCTTGTGGCCCCTGTGCCGACGAAACTTGAAAACCGACTTGCTTTTCTGGTTGCTCCAGATCTGCACCAGCTCCTGTGAAAAGGAGCACCCACTCTGACCCTCCTGGTTCGAGTGATAAGCAATCTCCCGGTTCCGCGTGGATTGCTTTTGCCAAGTGCTGTTTGCTACAATCTTCAAGCCGACGGTGCTGACGGCGAGAGCCTACGTGGGACAGATCGTGACCTGCTCCTGGACGTCGCAGATGCCCCAGAGCCCACGTGACAGCGGAGAGAAGCCTATCGACAACCGCCTGATTGCGCCCGACATTGCCTGGTTCCGTCCTGGTTCCACCCTGGTCACTGCTGAGTGACCCAGACTCTGTCCCCTCTGCTTTCAGGTACTTTTCTACTTCGATCCACCCTTGGATCGCACCGGACACTTCTGCTTCACAGCGCCTGCAGCTGCAACAGCTCCAAGCACCAAGAACCTGCGTGACAGAACCCGACGCCACTTCGACCCTGTGCACCCACGGCCTGTGGGTGAGGTAACTTTGCAACGCCGGTGTCCTTACACTGGCACACACCTCTAGGGTCTGTGTCTGAAGTTTTGTGTTTCTAGGTTCAGCGGAAGTATCATTTAATTCACTTTAACTAACTTTTACGCACCATTGACTTTACATTGGTGCGCGCCGCACTTTCCGTGCTGCACCCGTATCCTGTGGGCTACTCCCGACTTCTTCATTGCTTGTCCTGACTGCTCCCAGCGAATCTCTAGGCCCTAGGCCTAACCATTGCTCGATAAGTGTTACTTATACCATTTTTTTAGTATATGGTCTGAGTGGCCCCCCGCCCTCAGCCATAATTGTGCCAACTTTATATGTTTAACAGTGCTTTTGATTTAACGCTTGTGCCCCTTTCCTCATAAAGAGTACTGGGGAGTAATTTAGAAATAAATACATATATTTTTACAATATATACTTGTGTGGTGTCCTTTCATTTGATTACAGGATTGTATGTGGTAAAACAGCTCGCTTAACACGACCTCTTAAGTTTAGCCTTTAGGCTGCTTAGTCCATGCTACCACTAGGATAGCTTGTCTAACAAGGTTGACTTACAACCAGACATCTTTGGGGTTTGTTTGGACTGATACCCAGTGGTTCCAGAATTGGAAACACTACATATCAGGCCAACTTCTCACATGGCGCATTTGTTTACGTCTTTCCACCAATTCCGCTGATCCCGAGGTTGATCCGCAAGCTCAAGGCAGAGCCGTGCAGAATTATTTTGATTGCACCAGCATGGCCCAGGCAGTTTTGGTACACAGAACTTCTTCTCTCTCAAGATCAACCAATTCTCCTGCGGCCTGTTCCATCACTATTAACAATGGCTCACAGGCAGGTTCTGCACCCGGATCTGAATTCAGTCCAATTGACAGCGTGGCTCCTGAGTTCAGAGAGTTCCAGGGTGTGAATCTTCCAGGAGAATGCAGAGACATTTTAGCCCAGGCCCGAGCGCCGAGTACGAATAAAACCTATTGGGCGAAATGGAAAAGGTTCTGCCTTTGGTGTCAGAGACTAGGTCTACATCCATATACTTCTGCACCGCACCAACTCTTGCCTTACATTCTTTCTCTTGCAAAGTCTGGATTGGCTCATTCTTCTGTAAAGGTTCATCTGGTGGCCATTTCTAGATTTAGACGATCATCATCAGGTCCTTCCCTTTGGTCTGCGAGGATTGAAACAGTTCCTGAAAGGCTTGTTCAGGGTTTTTCCTCCAGTCCGGCCTCCACCACCAGCCTGGCATCTTAATTTTGTCCTGTCACATCTGATGAAGGCTCCGTTTGAGCCTATTCACAGGGCCGATATGAAGTTTGTATCATGGAAACTGGCTCTTCTCTTGGCCCTGACATCGGCTAAAAGAGTTAGTGAGCTCCAGGCATTCACCATTGAGGAACCCTTTCTACAATTCAAGAATGATGTTCTCATCCTGCGGACAAATCCTAAATTAATTCCAAAGGTCCCCTCAGAATTCCATCTGAATGAGCCGGTGATCTTGAAGTCCTTCTTCCCGCAGCCCTCCACACCAGCAGAGAGGGCGTTACATTCTTTGGACATTCACAGATGTCTCAAATTCTAATTAGAGCGGATGAAACTGTTCAAGAAGTCTTCCCAGCTTTTTGTCTCATACAGTGCTCCGCGGAAGGGTTGTCCAATTTCTAAACCCTGTATTTCCCGCTGGATATCAAGTGCAATCCAGTTTTGCCATCGAGAGGCCGGCAAGCCACTTCAGCGGACAGTTCGTGCTCATTCTATGAGGTCGATGGCTTCATCGGTGGCTCTATTTTCAGGTGTCCCGATCAAGGACATATGTAGAGCGGCGACATGGAGCAGTGTCCACACCTTCAATCGCCACTACTGCTTGGATTCTTCTGTGAAAGAAGATGCGGCAGTGGGCCAAGCGGTCTTGAGGAACCTTTTTCAATAAGTCGGAGAGCTTTCCTTTCTGTTTGCATATTTTGTATTACTTGTGATTGTTCTGCTTTGTGATGCCAATGTGTATCTGTTTTTCTTATAAGAATTATGTATGACATTTACAGATATACAAATAACAAAATATGCTTTCTCTTTACTGCTGGCTACTCTGATTCTAAGCATGGGAATCTATGAAAGTTCCAATACAGGGACAAGAAAACAAGTTACTTACCTGTAACTTTGGTTCCCCAGTATTGGTAACTTTCATAGATTCCCATGCGCCCACCCTCCTCCCCTGGGAAAGCTCAGCCTTATTGTACATTGATGTGGCTGTTCACAACGGCTACGAAAATCTGAGGCTCTGAGGCTCACTCAGGAAGGTTCTGTGGGGTGAGGCTGATCTGATTGGCTATTGCAGGAATTTGGTCTCTTTTCAAAAAGAGGTGGATATGCTACACAATGAGATGAGGCCTAGGCCTATTTTTTCACTTTGTGCTTACTACTATGGTGGTGATCAATGGTGTCATTCAAAGTCATATTATAATCTCCTCCCATGATTAAAGAGCCCTCTCGGAGTCCCGTCAGCTTAGTTCCAAGGTCCTCCAGTGCTGCATTACCTAGAGCGGGCGGTAAATACACAGAGAGTATATTTATATCTCTTCTATCCCACTGAGCCTCCGTCCCTACGAATCGTCCCCCAGGGTCTGCCCATGTCTTATGAACTATAAGAGGTGTACTCTTCTTTACCAAGATTGCCGTCCCCTTTGATCCCTTGATATAATTAGCATGAACCAACGGCCACATGCATCAAAGTTAGCATTTGCGATTTCTTAATTGCAAAAATTAAGGAATTGCAATTAAGAAATTGCAAATTGCTATGCATCAAAAAATCGCATTTTTATTTGCGATTTCTAAAAATTCCTTAATTACGATTCACAATTTGCGAATCACAATTAAGGAATCCCTTCCCATTGATTCCTATGGGCCTCTTGGGAATGAGTGGGAAGGCATTCACAAATTGCGATTAGCATTTCGCGAATCGCAATTGTGAATGCATTTTCAAGGGTGCAGAGGGGAGAATGGTTGCGATTCCTAAAATTGCGAAAAGCATGATGCATCCCAAATTTGAGAATTGCATTCGCAAACGGTCGAAAATTGCGATTCGCACTGTTTGCGAATGCAATTCTCAATGATTCATGTGGGTACAAGAGTTTATACCACCACCTAGTGAGGGCCTTAGTCTTCAGTCCCACGAGGTGCGTTTCTTCAACAAAAGCGCATCAGCTGAATTCTGCTTTAAATACTGTTGCACTATCCCTCTCTTAATCTTATCACCAACCCCGTTAACATTCCAAGTCAGTACAGAAAGTATCCGATCCCTATCCCCCCATGTCTATTCAGTACACAATTCCCAATTATACAAATCAATGCAACGGAGAAAAAATATATACTAGCCCACTCCTCTTTGTTCGTCCGATCTTCAGCTGGCTACTTTGCACATTAGGATCACAGAATCACATTTTATACCAATAAAGCAATAAACAGTTAAACATCCCCTTCTTCCTGACCCTTCAGTTCACTCCCCCCTCCCTGCCCCCTGCCCGTGGATTCAGAACTGCACACTCCCAAATATGGCCGAGTGCCTCTCTCCCCCCCCTCAAATGCTGAAAATCCACAGGGTTAGTCAACTCCCATCCCCGCATGTACACATCACAGTCATCTTGAATTTGAGCCATCCACTAATTATTATTAGTCTAGTTTTGTTTAAATCACATTGTGTATACCCATTAGTCTTGACCTGTACACTAAGACGCAACCTCAATGTCTTGCATCAATAGGTATCATGAACCTTGTCTCTTCCCCCCATACTTTCAGCCAGGCGTCAGCTCTCCTCAACTGTCCCTGGGGGTGTTAGTCCCGCTCCGTCCTCTGGCCGTCTTCTTCTGCTGGACCATTGTTCGTAACTCCTGTCCTGCTGCCTCCGTGTTGACCCGATTGTAGGAAGGTGGATACCTGACTATGGTTACCCCCAACTTTTTGCCTGGTGTTTTGCTGGTTTTTCGACTTAGTTGACCTGGGACCCTGCTATTCAGGGCCCCAGGCCTACTGATCTCTCTGTAAAATGGATTCCATGTACCTTAGGTGCATTTACCAATTGGTACTGGGCCACCTTAGCAGACCCTGTAACTCAGGGCATAGGTGTACCCAGGGCCTACCAGGGGCTGCAGCATGTATTATGACACCCCTGGCTGGCCATCTAAATCTGACACAACTGGCTGCACGACAGCTGGGGCAAAGTGGTGTAATCACCCTTTGCTGTAGATATAGTATACCTATATCTAACCCTAAAATGGACACATGTATTCCTATCAGTCACTCCTATGGCAGGCCTTGACAATCCTGAAGGCAGAGTGCTTGGAATCGTGTGAGATGGTGCTCTGGCATGAGCTGAGCCCTTTTGCAGCTTGCGGAACCAAGTCCTAATAGCTGTTCCATGATAACGCATACCATATACTCTTAAGTGCATATACTCTTAAGTGCATTATAATCCTCACGGACGAAAGCCATCTCACCGTCGATGACTCGGCCTTCGACGACGAGCACAGTCTCTTCGTCGGCGCCTCCGTCGACGACACAGTCGACAAAGATTCAACCGTCGACGATGTTCCCGTCGACTATGTCGTCGACGACTGGAAAAATCTGCATTTCTCAAAGGAAAAGACGTATAACTCCAGAAATGACATCTCCACGGCGGGTTACGCCGTTGCCTCCTTGATGATGACTCTGAGGAGGAGAATGACAGCACTTGTGGGCCAGCTTATAGCCCGTCAAATTACAGGAGGTCACTTCTGAGGAAGGCGAGACGGAACAACACCACTATGCTCCGCAAGACTCTTATGACCAGCAAGAGGGGCCTTGCATGCATGATCGTTCGCAGAGATCTCCACGAAGGTCCCAACAGGAGATGGTAGCGATGCCGTCCTCACTCATCTCAGACCTGCAATTAATGTTGCAGGACTATCGGAGGCGGTTTCCAACTCAACAGGAGGTTCAACAGGTACGTCCTCCAACACCTCCATCTCCAGTACCACAAGCAGTGGCGGACGCCTCTTTGCCCTTAAGGATGCATGACCCAGAGCCTATGCAACGTCCTCAGGAGGTGGTTGCCGTTTGGGATGATGATGATGATGATGCCTCATCAGATGCAGATCAGCAGGGGAACCCTGACCAAGATCATAATGTGGACTGGGATCAGGATGCCCTTCAAGATCCAGATGTAACAGGGCCTAATACCGCAACTTCTCCTCCAGCAGATATTGGAGGTTTTCACAATCTCATGGAACGAGCGTCTACGAGATTTGGTCTTCCCATTACCACAGTTCAGTCTGACTGTTTTTTGTACGACTTCAAGGAACCTTTCCGTAAGTCAGTTCGTTCGATCCCCATCATTGAGCATGTCTGGTCGGAAGGATTAAAGGCTATGCAAAATCCAGCCACCGTACTCCCAGTGCTACCCAGACTGGAGAAAAAGTTTAAGGCGCCGGAGGGCAGCCCCGCATGTCTAACAGGTGCACCAAAACCAGACTCTGTTATCTCCCAGGCCGCACAGAGTAAGTCCAAAAATCTTTCAACACCGCTAACGACACCACCTGATAAAGAGGGGAGGCGTATGGATAATGTAGTAAAGAGATTCTCCACAATGGCCAGTCTCCTCGTTAGGGCGGCTAATGCTCTGGCGATTCTGGGGAGATATGATCGCCAGATGTGGTGTGACCTATCCCCGTTTGTGGAAGAGCTTCAAGATGGGTCTAAGGACGAGGTCAGGAAAATTTGGATGTAAGGTCAGCGCGCCTCTTCGGAGGTAATCGACTGCGCTATGGATATAGCAACGACGGCCTTCCGAGCGCTAGCGGGCTCGGCTGTTTTGAGACGCCAGGGTTGACTGCGAGCCACGTGGTTTAGACAAGAAGTACAGAACAAAATTCTTGACTTACCTTATGACGGAGAGATGTTATTTGGTAAACATGTGGATGACGCCCTTCAAGGCATAAAGAAGGATACTGACACGGCTAAATCCTTGGGAACATTACAATACTGCAAAGTTCCTTTTAAGGGGGCAAGAGGAAGAGGATTTTCATCCTACAGAGGCTGCAATCAGCAACGCTACTCTTCCTACTTTCAACCTGGCCAGTCATACAAACCCCTATATTCGCAGAGGCAGAGTCAGTCGGGGTCTTTCTCTCGCCAGCCGCCGAGAGAACCTCAGGGGCAACAGAGGAAAGACAATTCTAAGAGACAATAGCGGCCATGTGGCTCTTTGTACTGTTCTTGTGCCCTCGTTAACACCAGTGGGGGGCAGGATTGCCCATTGCCTAAACAGCTGGAAGGTCATAACATCATACCAATGGGTCCTGAACATCATCAAAGGAGGACACACGTTGGAGTTTCGACATCTTCCTCCAACGAGAGCTCCAGACGCCATTACACCCAAACATCTAGGACTTCTTCGTCTCGAAGCCCACCAACTCTTCATCAAGGGGGCAATAGAGCCTGTACCTCACTCCCAAAAGGGGAAAGGGTTCTATTCCAGGTTCTTCCTGGTTCACAAAACGAAGGAGAAGTGGCGTATGATTTTAGATCCACGGGTGCTCAACACTTATCTCATCAAGTTGTCTTTCAGGATGGTCACCCTTCAGGACATTCTCCGTCTTCTCAGTCTGGATTTGGAGGATGCATATTTCCATGTGCCCATTCATCCAGCTCACAGGCAATATCTTCGATTCACAGTAGGCAAGAGCCATTTTCAATTCAGAGTACTGCCTTTTGGTCTCCGGTCCGCACCGAGGATCTTTACAAAAGTACTAGCTCCTATGGCAGCTTTTCTCAGGAAGCAGTCTTTCAAAGTCTTCCCATATCTGGACGATTGGCTAGTAAAGGCTCCTTCGTTCCAAGAAGCGTCCAGGGCAGTCACGAGCTGCAGTCAACTGTTCAAGCAGCTGGGCCTTCGGCTCAACAAGGAGAAATCGATTTTGCACCCCTCCAAAACAGCGAAATTTTTGGGTGCTATCCTAGACACAGATTGCTGCAGGGCTTACCCTTCGGAAGAGCGCCAGACCAAACTGATTCTCTCAGCTCGCCTCTGTAGGGAGGTGGATACCTGACTATGGTTGCCCCAAACTTTTTGCCTGGTGTTTTGCTGGTTTTCCGACATAGTTGGCCTGGGGCCCTGCCAATCAGGACCCCAGGCCTACTGCTCTCTCTGTAAAATGGATTCCATGTACCTTAGGTACATATCCAATTGGTACTGGGCCACCTTATCAGACCCTGTAACTCAGGGCATAGGTGTACCCAGGGCCTACCAGGGGCTGCAGCATGTATTATGCCACCCCTGGGTGGCCATCTAAATCTGACACAACTGGCTGCACGACTGCTGGGGCAAGGTGGTGTAATCACCCTTTGCTTTAGATATAGTATACCTATATCTAACCCTAAAATGGACACACAGATTCCTATCAGTCACTTCTATGGCAGGCCTTGACAATCCTGAAGACAGAGTGCTTGGAATCGTGTGAGATGGTGCTCTGGCATGAGCTGAGCCCGTTTGCAGCTTGCGGAACCAAGTCCTAATAGCTGTTCCATGATAACGCGTACCATATACTCTTAAGTGCATTATAATCCTCGCGGTTAAATGCTATCTTTGGTATCGCTTTATCAAAACATGTCGAGTAAGGTGTCATACGAATTGGAATACTAACCCCTCGCCAATTCTGGCGACGGGGTTAGCATTCCACCCTCCTAGAGGGACACGACATGTATGTAACTGTGAACCCCAGTTAAAGTTAACTCGAGCCTCAGCATCACAAAATGGATGCTGCCACCACAGACACAAGTCTGACCCCCTGCACCTGGGAGTCCTTCCAGCGAGGGGAGCTTGGACAAAGGGTTTCCTGTCAGGGGCGGTGCTAGCACCATCCCAGACAGGGTTTTGTGTATCCCGGGTAGGCAGGGCTTTACAGGAAGGTGACAGCAAGTGGCACCCCGGTGCTCACTACACATCTGCCGGCTAGAACCAGTTCCAGGGGCACACCAGCCCCTGGCATGGGAGAGGGGTGTAACCACCCCCCTTCCTGGTCCCACCCTTAGGGCAGGACCTAGTCGCGTACCCACCCCTTTCTTTAGGATAAAGGCAGGAGCAGGGACCCTTCCAAATTAGATCATCTTTGAATCAAGAAACTACTTTCTACGAAAGGAAGTGTCGACTTCTTCTCAAGATTTCTCCCATGTGGCTAAGGAGTAGTCACCCTGCACCCGCAGGCACCATCAAGAACACTGCGGTTTGCTGCACGTCCTTCCTCCGGAATCCGACTGACCAGCTCGACGAGACCCGGCTTCCCTGGCACCTCTGACCTCTACCTACCTCTACAGCTAAGCTGAGAACCGTAGGTGCGACGAGACCTCGAGGGACCGGCCATCATCAGAACTGCACAACTTCTTTCCAGCACGACCGCCGAGGGATCCTCTGGTGAGTGCTTTGGGGTCCGAGAAGCCCCGACCCTGAGCAGCTCCAGCACCGAAGACCAGCCCCCCAGCATCCACGAGATCTGCGTGGGGCCCTTCTGCTTTTTGGCTGCGCACCGCGTTGTCTGGCTACTAGCCTGCTGGCTTGTGGCCTTCCCGACGACGACCGACGACATCACCACTGCTGGTCTGGTTGCTCCAGACTGGCGCTTGCTCCCTTCCAAAAGAGGAGCATCCCGGACCCTCCTGGTCCACTCCAGACGCCATTTTAGTTCCACCGCGTGGGCTTGAATTAGCCAAGACTTGTTGCCCCAATCCTGGGTCCAGCGACGTCGACAGCATCAACCATCATGGGACAGCTTGCACCTCCATCCTGGTCGCCGACAACGCCTCCTGGTCCATGAGACTGCAGAGCCCAGCGTCGCCCACTCACCTGGTCGAGGTGACTCCATCCGGTGCCATCCTGGTGCCCATCTGATCACTGGCTAGTGATTCAGGACTTGGTCCCCTCTGCTTACAGGTGTCTGCCATCTTCGATCCAGGCTTGGAGCCATCGAACAATCTTCACTGGTCGCCTGCCAGCAACTCCTTCTTTCAGGTTCCTGGTTCGTCAACGAAGGTTTCCGACGTCTTTTCAGACCTATGCAGCCGCAGCCCCTGGGCTAGGTAACTTCGGCATTTCGGTGCCCCAGCATAGCCTCACTATCCAAGGGTCCAGATCCACTTTCGTTTTCAACCTACCTTATCGGGTTCGCCCGAGAACACTAACTTTGTTTTTACTAGCCTCCATAGACTTTGTCCCGCATCCCTCGTGAGAGTGCACACTCTGCACCCGAGTCCCCTAGGCCTCCTACTAGTAATCTGAAGGTTCAGTAACGTAGTCCTAGCGATTCCAAAGCCTATTAGTCCAGTACTTACCTGCTAGTAATTTTGCATTCCACTTCCATAGTATATGGTTTTCCGTGCCCCTCGGGCATTTGTGTAAATTGTGCAACTTAAAGTATTTTCGCAAGAGTTTTGTGTGTGCTTAGTACCCTGTCCTCATAAAGAGTACAGGGCTGTTGTGATCTAAGTAAATACACTGTTTATTTTCATAACACTTGTGTGGTGTCCTTTCACATGGTGTTCAAGGGGTATATGTGATGGTATAACAGCTGGCTTAACACGCCCTCTAGAGTTTAGCCCAAAGACTGCTCGTATCCATGCTACTAGGATAGCTGGTCTATAAGGTTGACTTACAACCAATCACCATAAGGGTTGTTTGGACTGATACATAGTGATCACTAGAATAGTGAACACTGAATATCAGGCCAACTTCTCACATTTGTGAGCAGCGGTTGGGATTTGAGCTTGCTGTTGTTTTACCACACGTATCCTAAGAATATCTTTGTGAAAGATCACATAAGTATAAGGTACATATAACTTAGCTTAGAGTACTCTGAGTTCCACTGAACCAGCTGTTGTAGTTCAACAAGGCTTAGCACACCTTGACTACAACTCTTAGCAAGGGATCAGTAGGCAATTAAATAGTGTAGGTAGGTGCATCACTTAGACCACACTAGAAGCATGTCTAACCACGGAGAGTCTTCAGAGACCCCTCTTGTGGTTGTGGACCCTCCACAGGTCACTTTCAGATATGCTGCTCTTAGCTTCCAGGAGATGAGACAAATCTGTACATCCAGGAAGCTAAAACAGGGTTCTAACCCTACCATTCCCTTTCTGATTGGTCTCTTAGAGACTTATGATGCCAGGAGGTCTGCTAACACAGATCCTTCTCATCCAGATGGGAATATGCCCCCCCTAGAGGGAACCCTTGGTGACCCTGACCGACACCTCCAGGCAGCAGATGATGCTGAGGAGGAAGAGGAAGATGAGTTATCAGGGGACGAGGCAGATAAAGGTCAGGTAGAAGTCAGTAGACTCACTAGGACCAACTTAAGTAGGCATGAGAATGGTTTTGGGGGACCCTCAGGGCCACTCTCAGGCAGACTTAACATTGGGAATGGACGAGATAGATCTCTATCAAGAGGCTCTAACAGATCCATTCAAACCAATGGCTCTCAGACCTCTTCTCATAGAGGGATGTCATCCCCTAAGAGAAGGGAGCATGAAGCTAAGATGAGGGAAGCCAATCTGAGGATTGAAAGGGAAGAACTTGCCCTGGCCAAAGAGAGGCTTGCCTTTGCTAGAGAGCAAAAGTTAAGTGGGTTGGATCTCACTGGTGGCAGCATTCTCCCAAGAGAAAAATACAGGAGTTTAGACACTAGACACCTGAGTAAGATAGTGCCCCCCTTTAAACAAGGGGATGACATCCACAAATGGATGACTGCTTTGGAGAGGGCCTGCACTGTACAGTGTGTCCCCCAGAGTCAGTGGGCAGCTATCTTGTGGCTCTCCTTTGAAGGCAAAGGTAGAGATAAGCTCCTCACTACTAGAGTTCAGGATGCTAACAATTACCAAGTCCTGAAGAATACACTGGTTGAAGGGTTTGGTTTAACCACTGAACAGTACAGGTTGATGTTCAGAGACACCGAGAAAACTAAGTCTCAGGATTGGGCTGACTTTGTTGATTGTGCCACTAAGGCTTTTGAAGGCTGGCTACTGGGAAGTAAGGTTACTGATTTTAAAGGATTGTACAATCTAATTATGAGAGAGCAAATCTTAAGTAATAGTCAGAACCAGTTATTACACCAGCACCTGGTAGACTCTGATCTGACCTCTCCACAAGAATTGGGTAAGAGGGCAGACAAATGAGTCAGAACCAGGGTCAGGCCTAAGAACCAGGGTGGTGACCAAAAGAAGGAATCAACCAGGCCTCAAGAGAAGGGTGGGAATAAATCTTCTGATCAAACCACAGGGCCCCACAATTCCTCTGAAAAGGGTGGGTCCCAATCTTCTCCCAAAACCCAAAAGAAACCTTATTGTCATACCTGCAAACAGGTAGGCCATTACCAAAGTGACAGCAGTTGTCCCAAGGCCAACAACAATAAGGAGAACATACCCCCAAATAAAGCTTCCCAGCCTCCTGTTACTACTAGTAGTAATCCCCCAGGTGGTGGGAGTGCCCCCAAGAATCTGGGTGCATTTTCTTTGGGAGTGCCTGGGGACTCTGGCCTAACCAGGTCCCCTGACTTAGATACTCTTGTCTGTGAGACTGGCATGGGGTTTGCCAACTTCACAGCCTGTCCCAACACTTTGGACAGGTACAGACAGGAGCCCCTCATCAATGGTTCAAAAGTTGAGGCCTACAGAGACACAGGGGCTAGCATCACCATGGTGGCTGAGAGCCTAGTCCCCTCAAGGCAACTTATACCTGGTGCCACATACCAGGTAGTGAACATTGATTGAGTGCAGAGAGATCATCCCATAGCAGTGGTAAATCTCAGCTGGGGAGGTGTCACTGGTCACAAGAGAGTGGCAGTGTCACCAAACTTGCCTGTAGATTGCCTACTGGGGAATGATTTAGAGATCTCAGCCTGGGCTGGGGTAGAGCAAGAAACCCATTTGAAAATGGTAAACCTCCATGGTAAGGTTAGTGGGGCAGTGATAGCCACAGCCCCAGTCCAAGATGTCCTCCCTGAACAGGTCAGGAGGGCTGTGCCAGTCACAGCCCTATCCCAGAAAGATGCCTTTCCTGAACAGGTTGGCAAGGCTGTGATGGTCACAGCCCAAACCCAAACTGAGTCCCTTCCTGAAAAGGATGGTGGAGTTGTGATGGCCACAGCTCAAACTCAGACAGATAGTAGTGTTGTGAAGCCTGAAACTATGGATCACTCCACTCAGACAGAGAGCATTGAGGAGGAAGATAAATCTCCCTCCCACCAGACTTTAGGAAAGGATCAGCCTCCTCAGGGAACTGATCTGACCCCTTGTGAAGGAACTGCCCCAGAGGTAGTCAGGCCTAGCCTGGCAGAACCCCTGATGTCAGTGGACCCTTCCAAGGTGGGACCCAGTCTGGAGCAGGTAACCTGCCCCTCTCTACCCTGCCTCAGTCAGCCCAGGGCTGTAAAGGTCAGGGAGGCCAGTGGTGGACCCCAAAGGCCCCCCTGTCCAAAAGAACTCCCCAATACACAGATTAGGATCACTGAAGCTAGTAGACCTAGCCAAGTGAAAATAAAACAGACTCCTGAGGGATCCCCCTTAAAAGTAGTTAGGGACCTCCCACAGCTGGACACTGTTGGGCACAGCCAAACCTGGGGCCTAAAAACCCCAAACCTGACCTGTCCCTCCAGTAAGCCAAACAGAGGAACTCAGCCTCCAGCTTTAGGTAGCCAGAGGTTGACCCTGAGAGCTCATAGCAACTCAGTCATGGAAAGAAAGGCAGATTTGGTGAGTAGTGATTGGAGGAAGTTGAGCCCAAAAGTAGTGGAGCCTCACTTCAGTACTCCATCCCAGCACCAGCCTTTTTCTTTGCCAAAGCACCCCACAGGTAGTGATTCCCTATTGTGGAAACCCTCAGATACCCTTAGGGTGAGGGATTGCTTAGTGGACCATGATACAGGGGGTAACCATGCCAGTGCATGTACCACCTCATATGGCCACTCAGGCAATATAGGCTTACCTGGTCAAGGATAGCCTTATCTCCTTTCGTTTGGGGGGGGGGGGGTTGTGTAGGAAGGTGGATACCTGACTATGGTTGCCCCCAACTTTTTGCCTGGTGTTTTGCTGGTTTTCCGACTTAGTTGGCCTGGGGCCCTGCCAATCAGGACCCCAGGCCTACTGCTCTCTCTGTAAAATGGATTCCATGTACCTTAGGTACATATCCAATTGGTACTGGGCCACCTTATCAGACCCTGTAACTCAGGGCATAGGTGTACCCAGGGCCTACCAGGGGCTGCAGCATGTATTATGCCACCCCTGGCTGGCCATCTAAATCTGACACAACTGGCTGCACGACAGCTGGGGCAAGGTGGTGTAATCACCCTTTGCTTTAGATATAGTATACCTATATCTAACCCTAAAATGGACACACAGATTCCTATCAGTCACTCCTATGGCAGGCCTTGACAATCCTGAAGGCAGAGTGCTTTGAATCGTGTGAGATGGTGCTCTGGCATGAGCTGAGCCCGTTTGCAGCTTGCGGAACCAAGTCCTAATAGCTGTTCCATGATAACGCGTACCATGGCCTACCCTTAGGCCACGCCCACACGCCCTTTCTCTTCCTCTTAAAAATGTGCAACCATCGGACGCGCAGCGGACGAGCGCAGCAGGCGCGCCTAAGGCAAGCCCGTCTGGGCCCGCCGGGCCCAGACGGCCTTAGGCCCAGGCACTATGCCCGATTCTCAAACTCGTATAACGTACACCCAAGACAGGCTTCGAGCATTGAATCGGAATAAACATCCCAATTGTAAGTTCATCCTCATGGAAGACAACCCTTTCACGGGCTGTGCCCTCTGCAATCCGCCGGAGGAGCAGGAACGTGCTCAAGCCCTCCGACTTGGCCTTCTCAATTGTAGGTCTCTTGCCACACACGCTCACGAGATAAATATCCTCGTTCAAAACTCTACGCTGGATATTTTGTTTCTTACAGAAACATGGCTGTCGCCGAATAACGACTTTGACATGGTCAATGCCGTCCCCCCAGGCTATCAAATACGCCTCCTAAACAGACCTGTCGGTAGAGGCGGTGGGCTAGCCATCCTTTACAAAGACCACCTCACCTGCAGGATTGACAATGGCGATGTCAAAGATTGTGAAAGTTGTACTTTCACTCTACAGATCTCTCCTGCGATCTCTCTTTCCGGACTCTTAGTCTACCGGCCGCCAGGCCCACTTGGGGAATTCTCCAGTACATTGATGGATGCAGGAATTTGGTCTCTTTTCAAAAAGAGGTGGATATGCTACACAATGAGATGAGGCCTAGGCCTATTTTTTCACTTTGTGCTTACTACTATGGTGGTGATCAATGGTGTCATTCAAAGTCATATTATAATCTCCTCCCATGATTAAAGAGCCCTCTCGGAGTCCCGTCAGCTTAGTTCCAAGGTCCTCCAGTGCTGCATTACCTAGAGCGGGCGGTAAATACACAGAGAGTATATTTATATCTCTTCTATCCCACTGAGCCTCCGTCCCTACGAATCGTCCCCCAGGGTCTGCCCATGTCTTATGAACTATAAGAGGTGTACTCTTCTTTACCAAGATTGCCCTCCCCTTTGATCCCTTGATATAATTAGCATGAACCAACGGCCACATGCATCAAAGTTAGCATTTGCGATTTCGTAATTGCAAAAATTAAGGAATTGCAATTAAGAAATTGCAAATTGCTATGCATCAAAAAATCGCATTTTTATTTGCGATTTCTAAAAATTCCTTAATTACGAGTCACAATTTGCGAATCACAATTAAGGAATCCCTTCCCATTGATTCCTATGGGCCTCTTGGGAATGAGTGGGAAGGCATTCACAAATTGCGATTAGCATTTTGCGAATCGCAATTGTGAATGCATTTTCAAGGGTGCAGAGGGGAGAATGGTTGCGATTCCTAAAATTGCGAAAAGCATGATGCATCCCAAATTTGAGAATTGCATTCGCAAACGGCCGAAAATTGCGATTCGCACTGTTTGCGAATGCAATTCTCAATGATTCATGTGGGTACAAGAGTTTATACCACCACCTAGTGAGGGCCTTAGTCTTCAGTCCCACGAGGTGCGTTTCTTCAACAAAAGCGCATCAGCTGAATTCTGCTTTAAATACTGTTGCACTATCCCTCTCTTAATCTTATCACCAACCCCGTTAACATTCCAAGTCATTACAGAAAGTATCCGATCCCTATCCCCCCATGTCTATTCAGTACACAATTCCCAATTATACAAATCAATGCAACGGAGAAAAAATATATACTAGCCCACTCCTCTTTGTTCGTCCGATCTTCGGCTGGCTACTTTGCACATTAGGATCACAGAATCACATTTTATACCAATAAAGCAATAAACAGTTAAACATCCCCTTCTTCCTGACCCTTCAGTTCACTCCCCCCTCCCTGCCCCCTGCCCGTGGATTCAGAACTGCACACTCCCAAATATGGCCGAGTGCCTCTCTCCCCCCCCTGAAATGCTGAAAATCCACAGGGTTAGTCAACTCCCATCCCCGCATGTACACATCACAGTCATCTTGAATTTGAGCCATCCACTAATTATTATTAGTCTAGTTTCGTTTAAATCACATTGTGTATACCCATTAGTCTTGACCTGTACACTAAGACGCAACCTCAATGTCTTGCATCAATAGGTATCATGAACCTTGTCTCTTCCCCCCATACTTTCAGCCAGGCGTCAGCTCTCCTCAACTGTCCCTGGGGATGTTAGTCCCGCTCCGTCCTCTGGCCGTCTTCTTCCGCTGGACCATTGTTCGTAACTCCTGTCCTGCTGCCTCCGTGTTGACCCGATTGTAGGAAGGTGGATACCTGACTATGGTTACCCCCAACTTTTTGCCTGGTGTTTTGCTGGTTTTTCGACTTAGTTGACCTGGGACCCTGCTATTCAGGGCCCCAGGCCTACTGATCTCTCTGTAAAATGGATTCCATGTACCTTAGGTGCATTTACCAATTGGTACTGGGCCACCTTATCAGACCCTGTAACTCAGGGCATAGGTGTACCCAGGGCCTACCAGGGGCTGCAGCATGTATTATGCCACCCCTGGCTGGCCATCTAAATCTGACACAACTGGCTGCACGACAGCTGGGGCAAAGTGGTGTAATCACCCTTTGCTGTAGATATAGTATACCTATATCTAACCCTAAAATGGACACATGTATTCCTATCAGTCACTCCTATGGCAGGCCTTGACAATCCTGAAGGCAGAGTGCTTGGAATTATGTGAGATGGTGCTCTGGCATGAGCTGAGCCCGTCTGCAGCTTGCGGAACCAAGTCCTAATAGCTGTTCTATGATAACGCGTACCATATACTCTTAAGTGCATTATAATCCTCGCGGTTATTTGCTATCTTTGGTATCGCTTTATCAAAACATGTCGAGTAAGGTGTCATACGAATAGGAATACTAACCCCTCGCCAATTCTGGCGACGGGTTTAGCATTCCACCCTTCTAGAGGGACACGACATGTATGTAACTGTGAACCCCGGTTAAAGTTAACTCGAGCCTCAGCATCACAAAATGGATGCTGCCACCACAGACACAAGTCTGACCCCCTGCAGCTGGGAGTCCTTCCAGCGAGGGGAGCTTGGACAAAGGGTTTCCTGTCAGGGGCGGTGCTAGCACCATCCCAGACAGGGTTTTGTGTATCCTAGCTAGGCAGGGCTGAATAGGAAGGTGACTGCAAGTGGCACCCCGGTGCTCACTATGCATCTGGCGGCTTGAACCAGTTCCAGGGGCACACCAGCCCCTGAGCTGGGGAAAGTCCGGACAGGGGAGAGGGGTATAACCACCCCCCTTCCTGGTCCCACACATGGGCAGGACCTAGTCCCGTACCAGCCCCTTTCTTTAGAATAAAGGTAGGAGCGGGGACCCTTCCAAATTAGATCATCTTTGAATCCTGAAACTACTTTCTACGAAAGGAACTCCAGACTTCTTCTTAAGATTTCTCCCTTGTGACTAAGGAGTAGTCACCCTGCAGCAGCAGGCACCACCTAAGTATCTTGCGGTTTGCTGAAACGTCCTTCCTCCGGAACCAGACTGCACAGCACGACGAGACCTCTACCTGCCTCTACAGCACAGCTGAGAACCGTGGGTGTGACGAGACCAGAGGACCCGGCGATCATCAGAACCAGCACGACACTGAACCAGCACGACCACCGAGGGACCCTCGAGTGGGTGAACTGGGGTAAGAGAAGCCCCAACCCCAAGCAGCACGAGCACCGAAGTCCAGCCCCCCAGCATCCACCAGATCTGCGTGGGGCCCTTTTGCTCCTGGGTTGCTGCTACGTTGTCCGGTCACTTGCCCGTTGGCTAGTGACCCTCCAGACGACGTCCTACGTTTGTTTCACCGCTGGTCTAGCTCCTCTTGACTGGCCCTAGTCTCCTCCTGAAGGGGACCTTCCTCGGACCCTCCTGGTCCACCCAAGACGCCATTTTGTGTCGCCACGTGGGCTTGCCGTAGCCAAGGCTTGTTGCCTCCTTCACCGGATCCAGCATCGCCAGCAGCAGACATCCAACGTGGGACAGCTCGCAGACCTCAGCCTGGTCGACATCAGCGCCCCTGGTCCGTGCAGCAGCAGAATCCAGTGTCACCTCTTCGCCTGGCTGAGTGACCTCGTCCGGTGCCATCCTGGTGCCCACCTAATCACTGGCTAGTGATTCAGAACTTGGTCCCCTCTGCTTACAGGTACTCTTCTTCAGCTCATCCAGTCCTTGGATCAGCCCGGAACATCTTCACTGGTCGCCTGCCAGCAACTTCCACTTCAGGCTCCTGGTTCGTCAACGAGGATTCCCGACGACACTTGAACCCTATGCAGCCGCAGCCCCTGGGCTAGGTAAACCAAGTACCACGGTGCTCCAGCGTAGACCAACTCTCTAAGTGTCTAGATCCACTTTCGTTTTGGCCTACCTAGTCGGGTTCGCCCGAGAACACTAACTTTTGCATTTACTAGTATCCATAGACTTTGTCCCGCATTACGCGTGAGAGTTCCCACTCTGCACACGGCGTTCCTAGACCTCCAGCTTCTAATCTAAGGGTTCAGCATTGTAGGCCTAGCGATTCCAAAGTCTCTGAGAGTAGTACTTACCTGCTAGTAATTTCGCATTCCACTTTTGTAGTATATGGTTTTCCGTGCCCCTCGGGCATTTGCGTAAATTGTGCGACTTTCAGTATTTCTTTAAGAGCTTTGTATTGTGCTTAGCGCCCTGTCCTCATAAAGAGTCCAGGGCTGTTGTATTATAAATAAATATCCTTTTATTTTCATAACAACTTGTGTGGTGTCCTTTCACTTGGTGTTCAAGGGGTATATGTGATGGTATAACAGCTGGATTAACACGCCCTCTAGAGTTTAGCCTAAAGACTGCTCTTGTCCATGCTACTAGGATAGCTTGTCTATAAGGTTGACTTACAACCAATCATCAATAAGGGTCGTTTGGACTGATACATAGTGATCACTAGAATAGTGAGCACTGCATATCAGGCCAACTTCTCACACTGCTCTCCTGTTTACTTCTATAATTGTCACTGTGGTATTGCTGCTGTTCTCCTGTTTTTTATCATTGTCTTGTGGTTTCTTAGGCACCCCTCGTGTGCCCCTGCCATCTTTGCACCCCTGCTCCCCGCTTACCGCCGCTGCTCCCCGCAGCCCGCCCCCTTTTTCCCTTCTGCACCACGTGCCCTCGCCCATTGGCCGCCCCGCTCCTGCCTCGCCTCTTATGGAGGTCGCGTAACGACCGCGCAGCGGCCGCGTGCAGGGAGCGCACAAAGGCAAGCCCTTCTGCGCCCTTCCGCGCCTGGACGCCGCCCAGCGCCAGAACCCTGGACCCCGCACCTCCCGCAACGCCAGACTGCTCTACGACTCCAACTCCCTCCATGCACTCAACACCGAACAAGACCAACCCTGCTACCGGGCCACCCCGAAGCGCACCCAAGAACCCTTCGCCTGCCGGAACTGCAGATTCACCAGCATCCAGCCCACCAAACCACCAACCAGAGAACCCAACCACCTCGGCTGCATCCTCCTCAACACTCGCTCAAAACTCTGGGACCTCCTAGACGCCACGGCCCCAACGTCGCCTTCCTGACGGAGACCTGGCTGAAAGCCACCTCAGCACCAGACATCGCCATAGCCATCCCACATGGCTACAAGATCTCTAGCAGAGACCGCACCAATGGAGTGGGAGGGAGAATTGCCATCATCCACAAGGACACCCTCCGAGTCTCGACCAAGACCGACGACACCCTCACCACCGCCGAGCACATGCACTTCCAGATCCACACCGACCCCAACACCACCCTCAGAGGAACACTCGTCTACAGACCACCCGGACCACGACCACAGATCAGCAACACCATCGCCGACCTCGTCAGCACCCACGCCCTCCCCTCCACGGACTACATCCTCCTCGGGGACCTGAACTTCCACCTCGAGAACAACAACGACGCCAACTCCACCGCCCTGATCGACAACCTCGCCAACCTCGGACTCAAACAACTCGCGACGGCACCCACCCGTGCCGCCGGACACACGCTGGACCCCATCTTCTCCACCAGCCCCCACTTCTCCTTCAACTACACCACCGAGCCCCACTGGACCGACCACAGATGCGTCCACTTCACCTACAGCAAACCCACCATACACCACCGCACCCAACAGCTGCCAGGCCGCTGCTGGGGCAAGATCACCAAGGACCAACTTACTACCAACCTCGTCCTGAGACCACCCTGAGACCCAGACACCGCCGCGACCAACCTCAAACAGTGGATCAACGACTGCGCCGATACCCTCGCCCCCCTCAAGACCTCCACAACCAACCACACCAACAAGAAAGCCACCTGGTTCACCGAAGACCTCCGGATCTCCAGGCGCACCTGTCGGAAGCTGGATAACAAATGGCTCCATGACAGAACATCAGACAGCCACGCAGCCCACAAGAACGCCACCCACAGACACCACCAACTCATGAGGACCGCCAAGAGGACCGCCTTCAAGGACCGCTTAGACAGCAACGCACACAATACTAAAGAACTCTTCAGCATCGTGAAAGAACTCTCCAACCCCAGCTCCAACACCAACAACATCCCACCATCACAAGACCTGTGCAACTCCCTGGCTGCCTTCTTTCACTGCAAGATCACCGACATCCACGACAGCTTCAACTCCGACACCACCGAGTCCACCACCCCTACTGTAGGAGAGTAGGGTCTGCAATCCTATGATCACCCAGATTTTTTGCTTTTGTTTCACTGGTTTACGACTTTCTCTGGCTGTGGGCCTGCTAATCAGACCCACAGCCTAGCTGTTCTCTCACTAAATTGACATGTGTACCCTAGGTGCATTATCCAATTGGTACTGGGCCACCTTATCAGACCCTGTAACTCAGGGCATTGGTATACCCAGGGCCTACCAGGGTCTGAAGCATGTATTATGCCACCCCTGGATGGCCATCTAAATCTGACACAACTGGCTGCACGACAGCTGGGGCAAGGTGGTGTAATCACCCTTTGCTTTAGATATAGTATACCAATATCTAACCCTAAAAATGGACACACAGATTCCTATCAGTCACTCCTATGGCAGGCCTTGACAATCCTGAAGGCAGAGTGCTTGGAATCGTGTGAGATGGTGCTCTGGCATGAGCTGAGCCCGTTTGCAGCTTGCGGAACCAAGTCCTAATAGCTGTTCCATGATAACGCATACCATATACTCTTAAGTGCATTATAATCCTTGCGGTTAAATGCTATCCCTGGTATCGCTTTATCAAAACATGTCGAGTAAGGTGTCATACGAATTGGAATACTAACCCCTCGCCAATTCTGGCGACGGGGTTAGCATTCCACCCTTCTAGAGGGACACGACATGTATGTAACTCTGAACCCTGGTTAAAGTTAACTCAAGCCTCAGCTCCACAAAATGGATGCTGCCACCACAGACACGAGTCTGACCTCCTGCTGCTGGGAGTCCTTCCAGCGAGGAGAGCTTGGACAAAGGGTTTCTTGTCAGGGGCGGTGCTAGCACCATCCCAGACAGGGTTTTGTGTATCCTGGGTAGGCAGGGCTTTACAGGAAGGTGACTGCAAGTGGCACCCCGGTGCTCACTACGCATCTGCCGGCTAGAACCAGTTCCAGGGGCACACCAGCCCCTGGCCTGGGGAAAGTCCGGCATGGGAGAGGGGTGTAACCACCCCCCTTCCTGGTCCCACCTCTAGGGCAGGACCTAGTCGCGTACCCACCCCTTTCTTTAGGATAAAGGCAGGAGCGGGGACCCTTTCAAATTAGATCATCTTTGAATCAAGAAACTACTTTCTATGAAAGGAACTCTCGACTTCTTCTCAAGATTTCTCCCTTGTGGCTAAGGAGTAGTCACCCTGCATCTGCAGGCACCATCTAAGAACTCTGCGGTTTGCTGCACGTCCTTCCTCCGGAATCCGACTGACCAGCTCGACGAGACCCGGCTTCCCTGACACCTCTGACCTCTACCTACCTCTACAGCTAAGCTGAGAACCATAGGTGCGACGAGATCTCGAGGGACCGGCCATCATCAGAACTGCACGACTTCTATCCAGCACGACCGCCGAGGGATCCTCTGGTGAGTGCTTTGGGGTCCGAGAAGCCCCGACCCTGAGCAGCTCCAGCACCGAAGTCCAGCCCCCCAGCATCTCCACGATCTGCGTGGGGCCCTTCTGCTTGTTGCTGCTCACCGCGTTGTCTGGCTACTAGCCCGCTGGCTTGTGGCCTTCCCGACGACGATCAACGACGACTGGTGGTCTGGTTGCTCCAGACTGGCCTTTCTCCCTTCCAAAAGAGGAGCACCCCGGACCCTCCTGGTCCACTCCAGACGCCATTTTAGGTCCACCGCGTGGGCTTGAATTTGCCAAGACTTGTTGCCCCAATCCTGGGTCCAGCGACGTCGACAGCATCAACCATCGTGGGACAGCTCGCACCTCCATCCTGGTCGCCGACAACGCCTCCTGGCCCGTGAGACTCCAGAGCCCAGCGTCGCCCACTCACCTGGTCGAGGTGACTTCGCCCGGTGCCATCCTGGTGCCCACACAATCACTGGCTAGTGATTAAGAACTTGGTCCCCTCTGCTTTCAGGTGTCATCCATCTTCGATCCAGGCTTGGTTCACTCGAACAATCTTCACTGGTCGCCTGCCAGCAACTTCTTTCTTCAGGCTCCTGGTTCGTCAACGAGGATTCCCGACGTCTTTCCAGACCTATGCAGCCGCAGCCCCTGGGCTAGGTAACTTCGGCATTTCGGTGCCCCAGCATAGCCTCACTATCCAAGGGTCCAGATCCACTGTCTTTTTCGACCTACCTTATCGGGTTCGCCCGAGAACACTAACTTTATCTTTACTAGCTCCCATAGACTTTGTCCCGCATCCCGCGTGAGAGTGCACACTCTGCACCCAAGTCCCCTAGGCCTCCTACTAGTAATCTGAAGGTTCAGTAACATAGTCCTAGCGATTCCAAAGCCTATTAGTCCAGTACTTACCTGCTAGTAATTTCGCATTCCACTTTCATAGTATATGGTTTTTCGTGCCCCTCGGGCATTTGTGTAAATTGTGCAACTTAAAGTATTTTCGTAAGAGTTTTGTTGTGTGCTTAGTACCCTGTCCTCATAAAGAGTACAGGGCTGTTGTGATCTAAATAAATACACTGTTTATTTTCATAACACTTGTGTGGTGTCCTTTCACTTGGTGTTCAAGGGGTATATGTGATGGTATAGCAGCTGGCTTAACACGCCCTCTAGAGTTTAGCCCGAAGACTGCTCGTATCCATGCTACTAGGATAGCTGGTCTATAAGGTTGACTTACAACCAATCACCATAAGGGTTGTTTGGACTGATACAAAGTGCTCACTAGAATAGTGAACATTATATATCAGGCCAACTTCTCACATTGGTGAGCAGCGGTTGGGATTTGAGCTTGCTGTTGTTTTACCACACGTATCCTAAGAATATCTTGTTGAAAGATCACATAAGTACTCCAGGTACATATAACTTAGCTTAGAATACTCTGAGTTCTACTGAACCAGCTGTTGTAGCTCCTCAAGGCTTAGCACACCTTGGCTACAACTCTTAGCAAGGGATCAGTAGGCAAACAAATAGTGTAGGTAGGTGCATCACTTACACCACACTAGAAACAGCATTTCAGACAAAGGAGGAAACTCTGAGTCTCCCCTTGTGTCAGTGGACCCTCCACAGGTCACTTCCAGATATGCTGCTCTTAGCTTCCAGGAGATGAGACAAGTGTGTACCTCCAGGAAGCTAAAACAGGGTTCTAACCCTACAATCCCATTCCTGATTGGTGTCTTAGAAACTTATGATGCCAGGAGGGCTGGTAACCCAGACCCTTCTAATCCAGATGGGACAATGCCTCCCCTAGAGGGAACCTCAGGTGACCCTGACCTTATCCATCTCTCTGCAGATGGTGAAGAGGAGGATGAGGATCTAGAGCCATCTGAGGACGAGGCAGACAAAGGTCAAGAAGTAGTTAGCCAGCTAACTAGGGCCAACTTAAGCAGGCATGAGAATGGTACTAGGAGACCCCTGGGGCCCCTCTCAGGCCAGCTTAACATTGGGAATGGATGAGTTAGGTATCTATCCAGAGGCTGTAACAGATCCATTCGAACCAATGGCTCCCAGACCTCTTCTCATAGAGGGATGTCATCCCCTAAGAGAAGGGAGCATGAAGCAAAGATGAGGGAAGCCAATCTGAGGATTGAAAGGGAAGAACTTGCCCTGGCCAAAGAGAGGCTTGCCTTTGCTAGAGAGCAAAAGTTAAGTGGACTAGATTCCACTGGTGGCAGCATTCCCCCAAGGGAAAACAGGAGTTTAGATACTAGGCACCTGAGTAAGATAGTGCCCCCCTTTAAACAAGGGGATGATATCCACAAATGGTTAACTGCCTTGGAGAGGGCTTGCACTGTCCAGTGTGTCCCCCAGAGTCAGTGGGCAGCTATCTTGTGGCTCTCCTTTGAAGGTAAAGGAAGAGACAAGCTCCTCACTACTAGAGCTGAGGATGCTAATGATTACCAAGTCCTGAAAAATACACTGATAGATGGGTTTGGCCTAACCACTGAGCAGTACAGGTTGCTGTTCAGGGATACCCAGAAATCTCAGTCTCAGGATTGGTCTGACTTTGTAGATTGTGCCACTAAGGCTTTGGAGGGCTGGTTGCTGGGCAGTAAGGTTACTGATTACACAGGATTGTACAATCTGATCATGAGGGAACAGATTTTAAACAATTGTCAGAACCAGTTGTTGCATCAGCATCTTGTTGAATCAGATCTGACCTCTCCCCAAGAATTGGGAAAGAAGGCAGACAGATGGGTCAGAACAAGAGTTAAGCAGAACCAGGGCCAGAACCAGGGTGGTCAGAAGAAAGCAGACCAGAAGGGTAAAGATACTAAAGGTGAACAAAATGACCAGAAGTCTTCGTCAGGTCCCCAACAATCCAAAGAGGGTGGGGGTCAGGCTTCCCAGAAGAAGAAGACTCAAGAAGGCCAGTCACAAAGGTGGTGCCAGTACTGTAAAAGTAAAACTCACTGGTTTAGTGAGTGCACCAAGAAAGGAGGGCAGACTCCTACTACTGCAGCCCCTAAGGCACCTGTGCCCCCTAGTACAGCCAGCAGTAGTAGTGCACCTCCCAAGGGACTAGTTGGGTTAACCTTGGATTCTGAGGGGTATGACAACCTAGTTGGCACACTCACTCAGGCTGTCCTTGTCTGTACAGGGGATGTGGATATATCCCCTGATGTCAGTCCCAATACTTTGGGCAAATACAGGCAGACACCTTTGATAAATGGCAAGATGGCTCAGGCCTATAGGGACACTTGTGCCAGTGTCACCATGGTGACACCTAACTTTGTGGACCCTGGACAGATCATGCCAGGTACAGATTTCCTGGTGACCAATGCCAGCAACGTCACTACCAGTCATAGTATGATGATTGTTGCATTCTCCTGGGGAGGGGTAAATGGCCAAAAGAAGGTTGTAGTTAGTTCAGACCTCCCAGTGGATTGTTTGTTGGGCAATGATTTGGAGTCATCACAATGGTCAGAAGTGGAGCATAGGACTCACATGGAGATGTTAGGCTTGCCAGCACATGTGCTTGCTGTGCCTAGGTCACAGGCCAGAAGATGCCCCACTGAACAGGTGCTGGATCCTGGAACAATGGACCAGACACCTTCCAAGAAGAAGAGCAGTAGGGTTAAGGCATTGCCTTCCCCCTTGCCCCAGGTTGAGGATCAAGTCTCAAAGGAGGCTGACCTACAGGAACTGAGGGAAACTGAGCTTAAAGAATTTGAACTTGATCAAGTTGAATTCCTGGGCTCAGGGGGACCCTCAAGAGAAGACCTGGGGAAGGAACAGTTAGACTGCCCTTCCCTTGAACCCCTCAGACAGCAGGCTGCTGCTGAGGCTGCTGGGAACGCCACAGGTACCCACAAGGTATACTGGGATGATGGACTCCTGTACACTGAGGCAAGAGACCCCAAGCCTTGCATGGCCAGGAGGCTGGTTATCCCCTTGTCTCAGAGAGGTTTCCTTCTTACCTTGGCCCATGAGATTCCCTTAGCAGGACACTTAGGCCAGACAAAGACTTGGGACAGACTTGTCTCACACTTTCACTGGCCTCACATGAATGAAGATACCAAGGAGTTTTGTCGCTCCTGTGTCACTTGCCAAGCCAGTGGTAAGTCAGGTGCACTACAAAGGCCCCCCTTATACCAATGCCTGTGGTGGGGGTGCCCTTTGAAAGAGTGGGGATTGACATTGTTGGTCCAATGGAACCCCAGACAGCATCAGGGCACAAGTTTATACTGGTGGTAGTGGATCATGCCACCAGGTATCCTGAAGCTATTCCCCTTAGGACCACTACAGCACCTGTTGTGGCAAGAGCCCTAGTTGGAGTGTTCTCCAGAGTGGGCTTCCCTAAGGAGGTTGTCTCTGACAGAGGTGCAAACTTCATGTCAAGCTACTTAACTGCTATGTGGAAGGAATGTGGTGTCAACTACAAGTTCACTACACCCTATCATCCACAATGCAATGGGCTTGTTGAAAGGTTCAACAGGACCCTAAAAGGGATGATTCATGGACTACCTGAAAAGCTCAGGCGTAGATGGGATGTCCTGATTCCCTGCCTTTTGTTTGCTTACAGAGAGGTCCCACAGAAGGGGGTTGGCTTCAGCCCTTTTGAACTTCTGTATGGGCATCCTGTGAGAGGACCCCTGTGTTTGGTTAAGGAAGGATGGGAGAGACCTCTCAAAAAGCCTGCAACCAGCATAGTGGACTATGTACTTGGTCTCCGCTCCAGGATGGCTGAGTATATGGAAAAGGCATCTGAAAACCTTAAGGCCAGCCAAGAACTCCAAAAAGCTTGGCATGACCAAAAGGCTGTCCTAACTGTGTATCAGCCTGGACAGAAGGTGTGGGTGTTGGAGCCAGTGGCCCCAGCAGCACTCAAAGACAAATGGTCTGGGCCCCACACAATTCTTGAGCAAAAGGGAGAGGTCACCTACCTGGTGGACCTTGGAACTCCCAGGAGCCCCCACAGGGTGCTCCATGTAAACAGGCTCAAAGCATATGTCGACAGGAAGGACATGAGCTTGCTCATGGCCATAGATGAGGGACAGGAGGAAGAGAGTGACCCTCTCCCAGACCTGCTCACTCAGAATCCTGATGATGGATCAGTAGATGGTGTTGTCTTTTGTGGCAGCCTCTCTGAACATCAACAGAAGGATTGCAAACAAGTTCTTCAATCCTTCAGGCATATGTTCTCTCTAACACCCAGTCAAACCAATTGGTGTACCCATGAGGTTGACACTGGTGACAGCCTGCCAGTCAAGAGTAAAATCTACAGGCAGCCTGATCATGTTAGAGACTGCATCAAAACAGAAGTGCAGAAAATGTTGGAGTTGGGAGTCATTGAACCCTCAGATAGCCCTTGGGCTAGTCCAGTAGTTCTAGTGCCAAAGCCTCACACCCAGGGTGGTAAGAAAGAGATGAGGTTTTGCGTAGACTACAGAGGTCTCAATGCAGTCACTAAGACTGATGCCCACCCAATACCAAGGGCAGATGAACTTATAGATAGATTGGCTTCTGCCAACTACTTAAGTACATTTGACCTGACAGCTGGGTATTGGCAAATCAGGTTAGCTGAGGATGCCAAGCCCAAGACAGCATTTTCAACCCCTGGTGGACATTATCAATTTGTGGTAATGCCCTTTGGTATGAAAAATGCACCTGCCACCTTCCAAAGGCTGGTGAATCATGTTCTGACTGGGCTGGATGACTTCTGTGCAGCATATCCTGATGATATAGCTGTCTTTAGCTCCACCTGGGAGGATCACCTGGTCCACCTGAGGAATGTGGTAGAGGCACTGCAAGCAGCTGGTCTCACTATCAAGGCCACAAAGTGCCAGATAGGGCAGACACAGGTTATATACTTGGGCCACCTTGTAGGTGGAGGCCAAGTTCAGCCATGGGAGAGCAAAATACAGTCAATCAGGGACTGGGCTCCTCCAACCACCCAGACTCAGGTTCGAGCTTTCTTGGGCCTGACTGCTTACTGCAGAAAGTTTGTCAGAAATTATGGATCAATTGTGACTCCACTCAATGAACTGACAAGTAAGAAAATGCCAAAGAAAGTTCAGTGGACAGCAAGCTATCAAAAAGCATTCGATGACCTAAAGCAGGCCATGTGCAGAGCACCTATCCTCAAGAGTCCAGACTACTCCAAACCATTCATTGTCCAAACAGATGCTTCTGAGTTGGGTGTGGGAGCTGTTCTATCTCAACTGAATTTTGATGGTAATGACCAGCCCATTGCTTTTATAAGCAGAAGGCTGACCCCCAGAGAGAAAAATTGGTCAGCTATTGAGAGGGAGGCCTTTGCTGTGGTTTGGGCCCTGAAGAAACTGAGGCCATACTTGTTTGGCACTCATTTCAAGATTCAGACCGACCATAAGCCCCTCTTGTGGCTAAATCAGATGAAGGGTGAAAACCCCAAACTGCTTAGGTGGTCCATTTCCCTACAGGGGATGGATTTTACAGTGGAGCATAGACCTGACACTGATCATGGCAATGCAGATGGGCTCTCCTGGTATTTCCACTTAGAGCAAGAAGACTCACCTGGTCAAGGTTAGTTTATTGTCCCAAAGTTTGGGGGGGGTCATGTAGGAGAGTAGGGTCTGCAATCCTATGATCACCCAGATTTTTTGCTTTTGTTTCACTGGTTTACAACTTTCTCTGGCTGTGGGCCTGCTAATCAGACCCACAGCCTAGCTGTTCTCTCACTAAATTGACATGTGTACCCTAGGTGCATTATCCAATTGGTACTGGGCCACCTTATCAGACCCTGTAACTCAGGCAATAGGTGTACCCAGGGCCTACCAGGGTCTGAAGCATGTATTATGCCACCCCTGGATGGCCATCTAAATCTGACACAACTGGCTGCACGACAGCTGGGCCAAGGTGGTGTAATCACCCTTTGCTTTAGATATAGTATACCTATATCTAACCCTAAAAATGGACACACAGATTCCTATCAGTCACTCCTATGGCAGGCCTTGACAATCCTGAAGGCAGAGTGCTTGGAATCGTGTGAGATGGTGCTCTGGCATGAGCTGAGCCCGTTTGCAGCTTGCGGAACCAAGTCCTAATAGCTGTTCCATGATAATGCATACCATATACTCTTAAGTGCATTATAATCCTCGCGGTGAAATGCTATCTCTGGTATCGCTTTATCAAAACATGTTGAGTAAGGTGTCATACGAATTGGAATACTAACCCCTCGCCAATTCTGGCGACGGGGTTAGCATTCCACCCTTCTAGAGGGACACGACATGTATGTAACTGTGAACCCCGGTTAAAGTTAACTCAAGCCTCAGCTCCACAAAATGGATGCTGCCACCACAGACACGAGTCTGACCTCCTGCTGCTGGGAGTCCTTCCAGCGAGGAGAGCTTGGACAAAGGGTTTCCTGTCAGGGGCGGTGCTAGCACCATCCCAGACAGGGTTTTGTGTATCCTGGGTAGGCAGGGCTTTACCGGAAGGTGAATGCAAGTGGCACCCCGGTGCTCACTACGCATCTGCCGGCTAGAACCAGTTCCAGGGGCACACCAGCCCCTGGCCTGGGTAAAGTCCGGCATGGGAGAGGGGTGTAACCACCCCCCTTCCTGATCCCACCCCTAGGGCAGGACCTAGTCGCGTACCCACCCCTTTCTTTAGGATACAGGCAAGAGCGGGGACCCTTCCAAATTAGATCATCTTTGAATCAAGAAACTACTTTCTAAGAAAGGAACTCTCGACTTCTTCTCAAGATTTCTCCCTTGTGGCTAAGGAGTAGTCACCCTGCATCCGCAGGCACCATCTAAGAACTCTGCGGTTTGCTGCACGTCCTTCCTCTGGAATCCGACTGACCAGCTCAACGAGACCCGGCTTCCCTGACACCTCTGACCTCTACCTACCTCTACAGCTAAGCTGAGAACCGTAGGTGAGACGAGACCTCGAGGGACCGGCCATCATCAGAACTGAACGACTTCTATCCAGCACGACCGCCGAGGGATCCTCTGGTGAGTGCTTTGGGGTCCGAGAAGCCCCGACCCTGAGCAGCTCCAGCACCGAAGTCCAGCCCCCCAGCATCTCCACGATCTGCGTGGGGCCCTTCTGCTTGTTGCTGCTCACCGCGTTGTCTGGCTACTAGCCCGCTGGCTTGTGGCCTTCCCGACGACGATCAACGACGACAACTCCGCTGGTCTGATTGCTCCAGACTGGCCCTTGCTCCCTTCCTAAAGAGGAGCACCCCGGACCCTCCTGGTCCACTCCAGACGCCATTTTAGGTACACCGCGTGGGCTTGAATTTGCCAAGACTTGTTGCCCCAATCCTGGGTCCAGCGACGTCGACAGCATCAACCATCGTGGGACAGCTCGCACCTCCATCCTGGTCGCCGACAACGCCTCCTGGTCCGTGAGACTGCAGAGCCCAGCGTCGCCCACTCACCTGGTCGAGGTGACTTCGCCCGGTGCCATCCTGGTGCCCCCACAATCACTGGCTAGTGATTAGGAACTTGGTCCCCTCTGCTTTCAGGTGTCATCCATCTTCGATCCAGGCTTGGATCACTCGAACAATCTTCACTGGTCGCCTGCCAGCAACTTCTTTCTTCAGGCTCCTGGTTCGTCAACGAGGATTCCCGACGTCTTTCCAGACCTATGCAGCCGCAGCCCCTGGGCTAGGTAACTTCGGCATTTCGGTGCCCCAGCATAGCCTCACTATCCAAGGGTCCAGATCCACTGTCGTTTTCGACCTACCTTATCGGGTTCGCCCGAGAACACTAACTTTGTCTTTACTAGCTCCCATAGACTTTGTCCCGCATCCCGCGTGAGAGTGCACAATCTGCACCCAAGTCCCCTAGGCCTCCTACTAGTAATCTGAAGGTTCAGTAACGTAGTCCTAGCGATTCCAAAGCCTATTAGTCCAGTACTTACCTGCTAGTAATTTCGCATTCCACTTTCATAGTATATGGTTTTTCGTGCCCCTCGGGCATTTGTGTAAATTGTGCAACTTAAAGTATTTTCGTAAGAGTTTTGTTGTGTGCTTAGTACCCTGTCCTCATAAAGAGTACAGGGCTGTTGTGATCTAAATAAATACACTGTTTATTTTCATAACACTTGTGTGGTGTCCTTTCACTTGGTGTTCAAGGGGTATATGTGATGGTATAGCAGCTGGCTTAACACGCCCTCTAGAGTTTAGCCCGAAGACTGCTCGTATCCATGCTACTAGGATAGCTGGTCTATAAGGTTGACTTACAACCAATCACCATAAGGGTTGTTTGGACTGATACAAAGTGCTCACTAGAATAGTGAACATTATATATCAGGCCAACTTCTCACACCTACGACCACCACCTGCACCAGCCGCCTGACCACCTGGTCCAACGTCAGCTATGAATACACCAACAAGACCATGAACTCCATCCACTCCGGATCCCCATCTGAACCCCTGCCCTCACCACGTCTTCAACAAAACCAGTGCAAGCATCCATCTCCACCTCCGAAAAACAATCAACAATTCCTTTGAGACAGCAACTTTCCTGATGGACAAAGGAGAAACAGCCGCCCTCATCCTCCTGGACCTATCGGCAGCCTTCGACACAGTCTGTCACCGCACCCCATCAGCACGCCTCCATGATGCCGGAATCCAAGAGAAGGCCCTGGCCTGGACCACATCCATCTTCTCCGGCTGAACCCAGAGCGTCCGCCTCCCACCCTTCCGCTCGAAATCCACAGAGATCATCTGCGGCGTCCCACAGAGATCCTCCCTCAGCCCGACGCTGTTCAATATCTAGATGGCACCACTCACCCACGTCGCTCGACAACATAACCTCAACATCATTGTAGGAGGGTGGATACCTGACTATGGTTACCCCCAACTTTTTGCCTGGTGTTTTGCTGGTTTTCCGACTTAGTTGACCTGGGACCCTGCTATTCAGGGCCCCAGGCCTACTGCTCTCTCTGTAAAATGGATTCCATGTACCTTAGGTACATATCTAATTGGATACTGAGTCACCTTATCAGTCCCTGTACAGTGTACCTTAGGTACCCAGGGCATAGGTGTATCCAGAACCTACCAGGGGCTGCAGCATGTATTATGCCACCCCTGGCTGGCCATCTAAATCTGACACAACTGGCTGCACGACAGCTGGGGCAAGGTGGTGTAATCACCCTTTTGCTTTAGATATAGTATACCTATATCTAACCCTAAAATGGACACATGTATTCCTATCAGTCACTCCTATGGCAGGCCTTAACAATCCTGAAGGCAGAGTGCTTGGAATTATGTGAGATGGTGCTCTGGCATGAGCTGAGCCCGTCTGCAGCTTGCGGAACCAAGTCCTAATAGCTGTTCTATGATAACGCGTACCATATACTCTTAAGTGCATTATAATCCTCGCGGTTATTTGCCAACTTTGGTATCGCTTTATCAAAACATGTCGAGTAAGGTGTCATACGAATTGGAATACTAACCCCTCGCCAATTCTGGCGACGGGGTTAGCATTCCACCCTTCTAGAGGGACACGACATGTATGTAACTGTGAACCCCGGTTAAAGTTAACTCGAGCCTCAGCATCACAAAATGGATGCTGCCACCATAGACACAAGTCTGACCTCCTGCTGCTGGGAGTCCTTCCAGCGAGGAGAGCTTGGACAAAGGGTTTCCTGTCAGGGGCGGTGCTAGCACCATCCCAGACAGAGTTTTGTGTATCCTAGGTAGGCAGGGCTGAATAGGAAGGTGACTGCAAGTGGCACCCCGGTGCTCACTATACATCTGCAGGCTTGAACCAGTTCCAGGGGCACACCAGCCCCTGAGCTGGGGAAAGTCCGGACAGGGGAGAGGGGTGTAACCACCCCCCTTCCTGGTCCCACCCATGGGCAGGACCTAGTCCCGTACCAGCCCCTTTCTTTAGAATAAAGGTAGGAGCGGGGACCCTTCCAAATTAGATCATCTTTGAATCCTGAAACTACTTTCCACGAAAGGAACTCAAGACTTCTTCTCAAGATTTCTCCCTTGTGACTAAGGAGTAGTCACCCTGCATCAGCAGGCACCAACTAAGTATCTTGCGGTTTTGCTGCACGTCCTTCCTCCGGAACTAGACCGACCAGCACGACGAGACCCGGACTCCCTGCCATCTCTGACCTCTACCTGCCTCTACAGCACAGCTGAGAACCGTGGGTGCGACCAGACCAGAGGAACAGGCGACCATCAGAACCAGCACGCCACTGATCCAGCACGACCGCCGAGGGATCCTCGAGTGGGTGCACTGGGGTAAGAGAAGCTCCAGCCCCAAGCAGCACGAGCACCGAAGACCAGCCCCCCAGCATCCACCAGATCTGCGTGGGGCCTTTTGCTTCTGTGTTGCTTGCCACGTTGTCCGGTCACTTGCCCGTTGGCTAGTGACCCTCCAGACGACGTCCTACTTTTGTTTCACCGCTGGTCTAGCTCCTCTAGACTGGCCCTTGTCTCCTCTTGAAGGGGACCTTCCTCGGACCCTCCTGGTCCACTCCAGACGCCATTTTGTGTCGCCACGTGGGCTTGCCATAGCCAAGACTTGTTGCCTCCTTCACCGGATCCAGCATCGCCAGCAGCAGACATCCGACGTGGGACAGCTCGCAGACCTCCAGCCTGGTCGAAATCAGCGCCCCATGTCCGTGCAGCAGCAGAATCCAGTGTAACCTCTTCACCTGGCTGATTGACCTTGTCCGGTGCCATCCTGGTGCCCACCTAATCACTGGCTAGTGATTCAGAACTCGGTCCCCTTTGCTTACAGGTACTCTTCTTCACTGATCCGTCCCTGGATCAGCCCGGAACATCTTCATTGGTCGCCTGCCAGCAACTTCCACTTCAGGCTCCTGGTTCGTCAACGAGGATTCCCAACGACACTTGAACCCTATGCAGCCGCAGCCCCTGGGCTAGGTAAACAGAGTACCACGGTGCTCCAGCGTAGAACAACTCTCTAAGTGTCTAGATCCACTTTCGTTTTTGACCTACCTAGTCGGGTTCGCCCAAGAACACTAACTTTGCATTTTCTAGCATCTCTAGACTTTGTCCTGCATTGCGCGTGAGAGTTCCCACTCTGCACACAGCGCCCCTAGGCCTCCTGCTTCTAATCTAAGGGTTCAGCATTGTAGGCCTAGCGATTCTAAAGTCTCTGAGAATAGTTACTTACCTGCTAGTAATTCGCATTCCACTTCCATAGTATATGGTTTGTCGTGCCCCTCGGGCATTTGCGTAAATTGTGCGACTTTCAGTATTTCTTTAAGAGTTTTGTATTGTGCTTAGCACCCTGTCCTCATAAAGAGTCCAGGGTTGTGTTATAAATAAATATCCTTTTATTTTCATAACAACTTGTGTGGTGTCCTTTCACTTGGTGTTCAAGGGGTATATGTGATGGTATAACAGCTGGCTTAACACACCCTCTAGTGTTTAGCCTAAAGACTGCTCTTGTCCATGCTACTAGGATAGCTGGTCTATAAGGTTGACTTACAACCAATCATCAATAAGGGTCGTTTGGACTGATACATAGTGATCACTAGAATAGTGAGCACTGCATATCAGGCCAACTTCTCACATTGGTGAGCAGCGGTTGGGATTTGAGCTTGCTGTTGTTTTACCAGACGTATCCTAAGAATATTATTTGAAAGATCACATAAGTACCAAGGTACATATAACTTAGCTTAGAATACTCTGAGTTCTACTGAACCAGCTGTTGCACTTCAACAGAGCCTAGCACACCCTGACTACAACTCTTAGCAAGGGATCAGTAGGCAAACAAATAGTGTAGGTAAGTGCAACACTTACACCTCACTAGAAAATCATGTCAGACAAAGGAGGGAACTCAGAGGCCCTCCTTGTGTCAGTTGACCCTCCACAGGTCATTTCAAGATATGCAGCTCTTAGCTTCCAGGAGATGAGACAAGTGTGTACCTCCAGGAAGCTACAACAGGGTTCTAACCCTACCATCCCATTCCTGATTGGTCTCTTAGAGACTTATGATGCCAGGAGGGCTTCTAACACAGGCCCTCGTAATCCAGATGGGAGCATGCCCCCCTTAGAGGGAACCCTTGGGGACCCTGACCTCCAACTCAATGGCACAGGTAGTGATGAGGAGGAAGAGGATCAGGAAGTGTCAGGGGATGAGGCAGAAAAGGGTCAGGTAGAAGTCAGTAGACTCACCAGGACCAACTTAGCGCCAAGAAACCGTCCGGTGTATGTTGCGCTCTATAAATCTTTTTTTACATTACATTACAGCTTAAGCAGGCATGAGAATGGACTTGGGGGACCCCCAGGGCCACTTTCAGGCAGGCTTAACATTGGGAATGAACGAGTTAGGTCTCTATCCAGAGGCTCTAACAGATCCATTCGAACCAATGGCTCTCAGACCTCTTCTCACAGAGGGATGACATCCCCTCAGAGAAGAGAGCATGAAGCTAAGATGAGGGAAGTCAATCTGAGGATTGAAAGGGAAGAACTTGCCCTGGCCAAAGAAAGACTTGCCTTTGCTAGAGAGCAGAAATTGAGTGGGGCAGACCCCACTGGTGGCAGCATTTTACCTAGAGAAAAGGACAGGATTTTAGACACTAGACACCTGAGTAAGATAGTGCTCCCCTTTAAACACGGGGATAATATCCACAAATGGATAACTGCTCTGGAGAGGGCCTGCACTGTCCAGTGCGTCCCCCAGAGTCAGTGGGCAGCTGTCTTGTGGCTCTACTTTGAAGGCAAAGGTAGAGATAAGCTCCTCACTACTACAGCTGAGGATGCTAACAATTACCAAGTCCTGAAAAATACACTGATTGATGGGTTTGGCCTAACCACTGAGCAGTACAGATTGCTGTTCAGGGACACCCAGAAAACTCAGTCTCAGGATTGGTCTGACTTTGTTGATTGTGCCACTAAGGCTCTAGAAGGCTGGCTATTGGGTAGTAAGGTTACCGATTACACAGGATTGTACAATCTGATTATGAGAGAGCAAGTCTTAAATAATTGTCAGAACCAGTTATTACACCAGCACCTGGTAGACTCTGATCTGACCTCTCCACAAGAATTGGGTAAGAGGGCAGACAAATGGGTCAGAACCAGGATTAGGCCTAAGAACCAGGGTGGTGACCAAAAGAAGGAATCAACCAAGCCTCAAGAGAAGGGTGGGAATAAATATTCTGATCAAACCACAGGGCCCCAAAAATCCTCTGAAAAGGGTGGGTCCCAAACTTCTCCCAATACCCAAAAGAAAACTTATTGTCATACCTGCAAACAGGTAGGCCATTACAAAACTGACAGCAGTTGCCCAAAGGCCAACAACAATAAGGAGAACATACCCCCAAATAAAACTTCCCAGCCTCCTATTACTACTAGTAGTAATCCCCAGGTGGTGGGAGTGCCTCCAAGAATCTGGGTGCATTTTCTTTGGGAGTTCCTGGGGACTCTGGCCTAACCAGGTCCCCAGAATTAGATACTCTTGTCTGTGAGACTGGCATGGGGTTTGCCAACTTCACAGCTTGTCCCAACACTTTGGGCAAGTACAGACAGGAGCCCCTCATCAATGGCACAAAAGTTGAGGCCTATAGAGATACAGGGGCTAGCATCACCATGGTGACTGAGAGCCTAGTCCCCCCAAGGCAACTTATACCTGGAGCCACATACCAGGTGATGAACATTGATGGAGTGCAGAGAGATCATCCCATAGCAGTGGTCAATCTCAGCTGGGGAGGTGTCACTGGCCGCAAGAGAGTGGCCGTGTCACCAAACTTGCCTGTAGATTGCCTACTGGGGAATGATTTAGAGATCTCAGCCTGGGCTGAGGTAGAGCAAGAAACCCATTTTAAAATGGTATAACTCCATGGTAAGGTTAGTGGGGCAGTGATAGCCACAGCCCCAGTCCAAGATGTCCTCCCTGAACAGGTCAGGAGGGCTGTGCCAGTCACAGCCCAATCTCAGACAGATTCCCTTCCTGAACAGATTGGCAAGGCTGTGATGGTCACAGCCCATACCCAAACTGAGTCCCTTCCTGAAAAGGTTGGTGGAGTTGTGATGGCCACAGCTCAAACTCAGACAGATAATAGTGTTGTGAAGCCTGAAACTATGGATCACTCCACTCAGACAGAGAGCATTGAGGAGGAAGATAAATCTCCCTCCCACCAGACTTTAGGAAAGGATCAGCCTCCTCAGGGAACTGATGTGACCCCTTGTGAAGGAACTGCCCCAGAGGTAGTCAGGCCTAGCCTGGCAGAGCCTCTGATGTCAGTGGACCCTTCCAAGGTGGGACCCAGTCTGGAGCAGGTAACCTGCCCCTCTCTACCCTGCCTCAGTCAACCCAGGGCTGTAGAGGTCAGGGAGGTCAGTGGTGGACCCCAAAGGGCCCCCTGTCCAAAAGAACTCCCCAATCAGCAGATTAAGGTCACTGAAGCTAGTAGACCTAGCCAAGTGAAAATAAAACAGACTCCCGAGGGATCCCCCTTAAACTTAGTTAGGGACCTCCCACAGCTGGACACTGTGGGCACAGCCAAACCTGGGGCCTAAAAACCCCAAACCTGGCCTGTCCCTCCAGTAAGCCAAACAGAGGGACTAAGCCTCCAGCTTTAGGTAGCCAGAGGTTGACCCTGAGGGCTCATAGCAACTCAGTACTGGAAAGAAAGGCAGATTTGGTGAGTAGTGATTGGAGGAAGTTGAGCCCAACAGTAGTGGAGTCTCACTTCAGTACTCCATTCCCACACCAGCCTTTTACTTTGCCAAAACACCCCACAGGCAGAGATTCCCTATGGTGGAGACCCTCAGATACCCTTAGGGTGAGGGATTGCTTAGTGGAACATGATACAGGGGGTAACCATGCCAGTGCATGTACCACCTCATATGGCCACTCAGGCAATATAGGCTTACCTGGCCAAGGATAGCCTTATCTCCTTTCGTTTGGGGGGAGGGGGGGGTTATGTAGGAGGGTGGATACCTGACTATGGTTACCCCCAACTTTTTTGCCTGGTGTTTTGCTGGTTTTCCGACTTAGTTGACCTGGGACCCTGCTATTCAGGGCCCCAGGCCTACTGCTCTCTCTGTAAAATGGATTCCATGTACCTTAGGTACATATCTAATTGGATACTGAGTCACCCTATCAGTCCCTGTACAGTGTACCTTAGGTACCCAGGGCACAGGTGTATCCAGGGCCTACCAGGGGGTGCAGCATGTATTATGCCACCCCGGGCTGGCCATCTAAATCTGACACAACTGGCTCCACGACATCTGGGGCAAGGTGGTGTAATCACCCTTTTGCTTTAGATATAGTATACCTATATCTAACCCTAAAATGGACACATGTATTCCTATCAGTCCCTCCTATGGCAGGCCTTAACAATCCTGAAGGCAGAGTGCTTGGAATTATGTGAGATGGTGCTCTGGCATGAGCTGAGCCCGTCTGCAGCTTGCAGAACCAAGTCCTAATAGCTGTTCTATGATAATGCGTACCATATACTCTTAAGTGCATTATAATCCTCGCGGTTATTTGCCAACTTTGGTATCGCTTTATCAAAACATGTCGAGTAAGGTGTCATACGAATTGGAATACTAACCCCTCGCCAATTCTGGCGACGGGGTTAGCATTCCACCCTTCTAGAGGGACACGACATGTATGTAACTGTGAACCCCGGTTAAAGTTAACTCGAGCCTCAGCATCACAAAATGGATGCTGCCACCACAGACACAAGTCTGACCTCCTGCTGTTGGGAGTCCTTCCAGCGAGGAGAGCTTGGACAAAGGGTTTCCTGTCAGGGGCGGTGCTAGCACCATCCCAGACAGGGTTTTGTGTATCCTAGGTAGGCAGGGCTGAATAGGAAGGTGACTGCAAGTGGCACCCCGGTGCTCACTATGCATCTGCCGGCTTGAACCAGTTCCAGGGGCACACCAGCCCCTGAGCTGGGGAAAGTCCGGACAGGGGAGAGGGGTGTAACCACCCCCCTTCCTGGTCCCACCCATGGGCAGGACCTAGTCCCGTACCAGCCCCTTTCCTTAGAATAAAGGTAGGAGCGGGGACCCTTCCAAATGAGATCATCTTTAAATCCTGAAACTACTTTCCACGAAAGGAACTCAAGACTTCTTCTCAAGATTTCTCCCTTGTGACTAAGGAGTAGTCACCCTGCATCAGCAGGCACCAACTAAGTATCTTGCGGTTTTGCTGCACGTCCTTCCTCCGGAACCAGACCGACCAGCACGAGACCCGGACTCCCTGCCATCTCTGACCTCTACCTGCCTCTACAGCACAGCTGAGAACCGTGGGTGCGACGAGACCAGAGGAACCGGCGACCATCAGAACCAGCACGTCACTGATCCAGCACGACCGCCGAGGGACCCTCGAGTGGGTGCACTGGGGTAAGAGAAGCACCAACCCCAAGCAGCACGAGCACCGAAGACCAGCCCCCCAGCATCCACCAGATCTGCGTGGGGCCCTTTTGCTTCTGTGTTGCTTGCCACATTGTCCGGTCACTTGCCCGTTGGCTAGTGACCCTCTAGACAACGTCCTACATTTGTTTCACCGGTGGTCTAGCTCCTCTAGACTGGCCCTTGTCTCCTCTTGAAGGGGACCTTCCTCGGACCCTCCTGGTCCACTCCAGACGCCATTTTGTGTCGCCACGTGGGCTTGCCGTAGCCAAGGCTTGTTGCCTCCTTCACCGGATCCAGCATCGCCAGCAGCAGACATCCGACGTGGGACAGCTCGCAGACCTCCAGCCTGGTCGACATCAGCGCCCCTGGTCCGTGCAGCAGCAGAATCCAGTGTCACCTCTTCACCTGGCTGAGTGACCTTGTCCGGTGCCTTCCTGGTGGCCACCTAATCACTGGCTAGTGATTCAGAACTCGGTCCCCTCTGCTTACAGGTACTCTTCTTCACTGATCCGTCCATGGATCAGCCCGGAACATCTTCACTGGTCGCCTGCCAGCAACTTCCACTTAAGGCTCCTGGTTCGTCAACGAGGATTCCCGACGACACTTGAACCCTATGCAGCCGCAGCCCCTAGGCTAGGTAAACCGAGTACCACGGTGCTCCAGCGTAGAACAACTCTTTAAGTGTCTAGATCCTCTTTCGTTTTTGACCTACCTAGTCGGGTTCGCCCGAGAACACTAACTTTGCATTTACTAGCATCCATAGACTTTTTCCCGCATTGCGCGTGAGAGTTCCCACTCTGCACACGGCGCCCCTAGGCCTCCTGCTTCTAATCTAAGGGTTCAGCATTGTAGACCTAGCGATTCTAAAGTCTCTGAGAATAGTTACTTACCTGCTAGTAATTCGCATTCCACTTCCATAGTATATGGTTTGTCGTGCCCCTCGGGCATTTGCGTAAATTGTGTGGCTTTCAGTATTTCTTTAAGAGTTTTGTATTGTGCTTAGCACCCTGTCCTCATAAAGAGTCCAGGGTTGTTGTGTTATAAATAAATATCCTTTTATTTTCATAACAACTTGTGCGGTGTCCTTTCACTTGGTGTTCAAGGGGTATATGTGATGGTATAACAGCTGGCTTAACACGCCCTCTAGAGTTTAGCCTAAAGACTGCTCTTGTCCATGCTACTGGGATAGCTGGTCTATAAGGTTGACTTACAACCAATCATCAATAAGGGCCGTTTGGACTGATACATAGTGATCACTAGAATAGTGAGCACTGCATATCAGGCCAACTTCTCACAATCATCTCCTACAGCAACGACGCCCAGCTGATCATATCCCTCACCGAAGACCCCCACACCGCCAAAGCCAACCTCCACAGAGGAATGAAGGCCGTAGCCGACTGAATGAAGGACAGCAGACTGAAGTTAAACTCAGACAAGACGGAGGTCCTCATTCTCGGACCCACCCCATCAGCCTGGGACGACTCTTGGTGGCCCACATCGCTAGGCACGGCCCCGGAACCCACAGACCACAAACGCAACCTGGGGGTCATCCTCGACTCCACCCTCTCCATGACCAGGCAAGTCAACGCCGTCTCCGCATCCTGCTTCCACACCCTCCGCATGCTCCGTAGGATCTTCAAATGGGTCCCTCCCGGCACGAGATAAACCGTCACCCAGGCACTCATCACCAGCAGACTCGACTACGGGAACGCCCTCTATCCAGGAACAACAACCAAGCTCCTGAGGCGACTTCAACGAATCCAGAACGCCTCGGCACGACTGATCCTTGACGTCCCCCGATGCAGCCACATCACACCCCACCATAGAGGCCTGCACTGGCTCCCCGTCAACAAGAGGATCACTTTCAAACTCCTCATCCACGCACACAAGGCCCTACACAACACCGGACCCACATACCTCAACAACTGTCTCAGCTTCCACACCCCCACCCGAAGCCTCCGCTCAGCCAACCTCGGCCTCGCCACAGTTCCTCGTATCCGGAAAACCACCGCCGACGGCAGATCCTTCTCCTAACTCGCCGCCAAGACCTGGAACTCTCCCCACCAGCCTACGGCAGACTCAGTACCTGCTGGCCTTCAGGAGACTCCTCAAGACGTTGCTCTTCGACCAGTAGCAGCACCCCCCCCCCCCTTCGCCCCCCCCAGCGTCTTGAGACCCTCACGGGTATGTAACGCACTTTATAAATGTAGTGATTGATTGATTGATTGATTGATTGATTGATTAAAATAAGGAAAATGGTTTCTCCCAACAGTTTACAAAGAAAACAGAAATGCTTGTCGATGTAGACATTTATCCAGTATTAGGGTATCTTTCATAGATTCACATGCCTAAATCATTCCCTGTCGTTGAGATGGGAGATCCTGGTCCCATTAGAAATAGAAAGTAATATGCCTCAGGCCTCACATTAGTAACATATCCAGGTCCTTTTGTAATAAGGACCAAACTCTAGAGAACAACCAATCAGCTGTCACCACCCTATGGAACCTTCCTGGAAGGAGCTCTAGTCCCTCAGATTTTCTAACGCATGTCGTGCTAAGGGAGTCTCCACTGAACTCTGCTCACGTTTTCCTTATTTCTCTTTGTATTCAGTTATTCTTGAATTTAAGGTATTTCTCTTCAGGATTGTCTTTGTCTGAGTGAAGTCCTTACTGTCTTCATGTCTGACACTCCAAAAAAGGCCTTTTAGGCCCTCTGGTACCTGCAGAAAGAAGAGGTTACATGTTGACGACCCCCATAAAGACGGCCTCTACTGTCTTTATCTGGACCACTCACCTAAAGACTACAAGGTACGTCGTACCTTTTCTACAAAAACGTTAAAATGCTGTGAGGGAAGGCTTTTGACTTGGCTGCAGAGGCTTAAGGACAAAGATGACCCCTGTCCCCTGAGGAGAGTGAGAGCTTATCAAGATCCTCCTCTAAAACTCCTCAAAAAAGGTCCAGAGATGTCTCTCCAGGTCCTTTGCAGCAACCTTCAAAGAAGACATACAAAAAGTCTTCAGAGGCTTCAAAATCAAGGATTTGCCTGCCAGGGAGTCTCCTCCCTTTTAAAGAACGCAGAAACCAGCTTCAGACACTCCGACTCCTCAGCCGAGGGTGACACACACTTTTAAAAAGTCTTCCTCAGCCCCGTCGACTACCGTCTCGTCGATGGTGGCCTCGACAACGACAAGATCTCCTCACACAGCTACTGGAGTGACTTTGTCGACGACGACTGTCTCCACAATTTCAGTCTTGTCGGCATCTCTTTCGTCGACGACGACAACGTCTTCGTCCACGGCACATACCCATTTGTCGTCGACGATCAAGATGTCTTCGTGGACATCAAAGATAGCTTTGACGGCTCGCTTGACGCAGAGCATGGCGACGACCGCTTTTTTCGATGATGATACGCACGTCGACGAAGAGTGTACCGTTGACGACCCTCCCGTCGACGACGACTTTGTCATCAACGACTTCGTCGACAAGGGTTCCATCATCGACGGCAATGCCCCTTTCGACCATCGATGATTCTTCGTCGACGGCGAATATACAGATGACGGCCTCGTCGACGACGCCTAAATCAAGGACAGAAAATACATATTTTCAACAGAAATTCTGCAAACAGAGGCGGACGCCTTCCCTGACATCACCCAGTAGGGTCCAGCCTTTGCTCCCCTCTCATCTTTTGGACGAAGATGATGATTCTGACAAGGACAGTATGTTTCGGGCTGCAAGAAGTCCTTCTGAACTCTGTTAAATTCCAGGAGGACGCTGAGTATGAGGATCAACATATGGATGAGCAGGTGTATTATCAAGAACAAAAGCTTCACCAACAGCTACAAATGGTTTGTCTTCCTTCAGCCCTGGTCTCTGACCTACAATTTATGATTTCAGACTACAAGAAGAGGTCCCTACCCCTGCTCCGTCTCCTGGTCCAGTTCTCTCTCCACCTCAGATGGCCCAAGTTCCACCTCCACCGCTTCCTGTCACTGAAGTGCCTGTGCCGCCTCCCCCCTCTACGGACGAGGAGGAGGATGAGTCACAAGAAGAAGGGGAGATTCGGGATACTCCGTCACATCATGATGAATGGGACAACTATGTTATCCCTCATCCAGCGTCGCTGTAACCTCCTCAGGTAGACTCACCTCCAGAAGATATCGGAGGATTCCATAATCTCCTGGAAAGAGCAGCACAACGTTTTCAACTTGACTATGATGAACAATTCATTTTTGGAACTCATATTGATGAAGCCCTCCATGGGATCAAAAAAGATACAGATACAGCCAGAGCTTTGGGTACCCTCCAATCTAAAAGCACCCCTTTTCGAGGCTCACGGGTAGAGGGCAATCTTCTTACAGAGGAGGCTACCAGCAGTATAGGTATCCTACCTATTCCTCCTCTAACCAACAATACAGACCACAATTTCAATAGAGGCAACAGACACAGACTTCCTACAAGCTTCCTTTCGCTGAAAGGCCGGACGACATAAGGGTTCCGCCAGACGCCAATGACTTCCCTCTGCCGCCGATCTCCGTTTCATCTCCACCCCCCAAAATAGGAGGAAAAGTATCCCACTATCTTCAAAAATGGAATTAAATCACAACAGATCGTTGGGTTCTCCAACTAGCTGGAGAAGGTGACCACCGCGTTGCAGAGATTTCCTGGCGCAGCGCCGTGCTTTGGCTCGCGCTCCTGCTTTTAGCTTTACCTATTTTGTATCTGAGTTGATTTGTTTTATTTTTTTCCCCTGATTTTATTGTGCTGCTGCTGCGACCCCTCCCTGGCCCTCACCGCATTTAATTACAAAGTCAAGCACCGCTACTTAGCGGGTCCGGGCTCCGGGGTTCCTGGGTCACGTGATTACGACGTGACGACGCCATCTTGGGAAGGCTGTTTCCCTTCCTTGATTCGGGGGTTAGCGCGCTAGCGACTATCACCGCCACTCGCCTATTTAAGGTGAGCCTTGACTCGGGGTCAGCCTGGAGAAGGTGACCACCGCGTTGCAGAGATTTCCTGGCGCAGCGCCGTGCTTTGGCTCGTGCTCCTGCTTTTAGCTTTACCTATTTTGTATCTGAGTTGATTTGTTTTATTTTTTTCCCCTGATTTTATTGTGCTGCTGCTGCGAACCCTCCCTGGCCCTCACCGCATTTAATTACAAAGTCAAGCACCGCTACTTAGCGGGTCCGGGCTCCGGGGTTCCTGGGTCACGTGATTACGACGTGACGACACCATCTTGGGAAGGCTGTTTCCCTTCCTTTATTCGGGGGTTAGCGCGCTAGCGACTATCACCACCACTCGCCTATTTTAATGCTCGCCTAGAGCGCAGCGGTCCAGCGCAGCGGTCGGGCCTTCGCTAGGCCTGAGTCTCGCCAGAGTCCTGCCCGTCTGTGCCCGTCAGCGCTAAGGCAGGGCTAGGGCAGGGGACTCTGGCTCCCTCAGGATGTTATCTGCTGAGAGCTTGCGTTTATTGCGACACGAGGTAAGAGATTGCCATCATGGCACCCTGGATCCTCTTAGTGGGCCTTTTCATTGCCCCACCTGCTCTTTCCAACTCCCTAAGCCGCAGTTTATTTTAAGTCTCCAATCTAGACCGCCCCGTGTTCACAAGCCTAACTCTGTCTTAGGCGGAGCTACCCAAACCACCCTTAAAATCTTTCATCTGAAAGTCAGATCTCTGACATGTCACCATCAAGAAGTATATTCGCTGATCACAGATGACAATCCGGATATCTTTTTCTTCACTGAAACCTGGCTGCATGATCAATCCATGGCGGTTATCAACCTAGCCCTCCCTGCGGGCTACACCATGTACTCTCACCACCGTAACGCTAGAGGCGGAGGCATCGCAGTTGCGGTAAAATCTTGTTATCCTTGTGCCTGGAAACCTACCACCATAGCAGGATGTGAGAGCGCACATTTTAACATCACTGTGAATCCCCACCTTACTTTCTCGGGATTACTAATCTATAGGCCTCCCGGTCCTGAGGGCGCCTTCCGCCACAGCCTTCCGGAGGTAGTCTCCTCTCTAGTTGTGAAAACTGTTAATTTTACGATCATTGGCGACCTTAATCTGCACATGGAAGCTCCACTCTCCAACTCGGTCCATTGCTTGTTGGCGGATCTTGAAGCATTCCAACTAAGCCAACTGGTACAATCACCGACTCATATAGGTGGACACTTGTTAGATCCTTTTTTGACGAATCTCGCCACCAATATCTCAGTGCTCCAACCTAGACCCATGGCCTGGACCGATCATTATCTGATCGAAACTCACATTATCACTCTTACTCCTCCCCCCAGAAATAATACTCCTGACATTCTCAAACGCCCTTGGAGAAATTTAGATCTTGAGCATTTTCACCAGCTTTTGATGAAACATCATCCCCAACCCCCTATAGAAGTTTCCCTTGGCTATGACAATTTTTGTGAGTGGTTAAATCACTCATTAGATATTCTTATACCGGCCAGGTGGAGCACGACTAGATCAAGTCCCTCTAGTCCTTGGTACGACGAATCCCTCAAAAAGCTCAAATCTTCCTGCAAAAAAGCGGAACGTGCATGGCGCAAAAATTATGATGCTGACCTTAAGTCGGCCTATAGGGCCTGCACCAGAGTCTACCATCGGGCCATTTGTTCAGCTAGGGCTGCCTTCTATTCTCTGGAGATTAAGAACAGCACCAATCCCACCAAGGTTATCTTCAGGGTATGCAATGACCTCACAAGTAAAAAGACCGATACCACTACTCTTGAAGCCTCGCTGGCTCACTGTGAGGATTTGGCCTCGTTTTTTGTTGAAAAGGTGGAAGCCATTTACAGGTCATTCTCTCAGTCCCCTATCAGGGAGAATATCATTGCATCTACGGTCTCTAAACCACTGATTATCATCCCCAGTCCTACTCTGGAGGAGTTCAAAGCTTTGACGACAAAAGTCAAATCCGGCTCCCCGGATGATCCTATGAGACCCATTCAATTCCGGGAATTCGCCCAGTGCTGCTACCCTGCAATGCACAGTTTGATGGATTTGTCCTTTAATACCGGCAGGGTTCCCAGGGCATGGAAGCAGGCGACTGTCATTCCTATCCTCAAAAAGCCTGCCCTTGACCCTACCAAATCTGAACACTATCGGCCTATCTCCCTTCTTCCCTGGCTAGCTAAATTAGCAGAATCACATGCTAATCATATTTTATCTTCTCATCTGCAGGAAGCTAATATTCTGGACAATTCCCAGAATGGGCTCCGTGCGGGCCACAGCACCGAGACTGCGCTCTTGGTCGTGGTGGAACATATCAGGAAGATGTTGGACCAGGGTCAGACGGCGGCACTGATCCTATTGGATCTTAGTGCCGCCTTTGATACGGTTTCCCACCAGATCCTCCTGCACCTTCTCATGGAGGCCGGAGTTGGAGAGTTAGCACTTGAGTGGTTCCGATCCTTTCTTACGGATCGAACCTTCAAAGTATCCACACCTCCTTTTGTCTCGGCCCCTCGCTCCATTCATCAGGGTGTCCCGCAGGGATCGGCCCTCAGCCCTACCCTTTTCAATTTGTCTGTTCAGCCGCTGGCGGAGGTAGCCCATAGTTTTGGTCTCACCATGGTGTCATACGCCGATGACACGCAGCTGGCGGTGGCACTTAATGGTGATTCCAATATGGATGCCCCTACCTTTCAGTCAGCCCTTAAAGCTGTGGCAGGCTGGATGGCGAATAACCGACTCCAACGTAATGCCTCTAAGACCGAGGTCATTATTTTTGGTAGGGAAAGTGGACTCTGGGGAGATCAATGGTGGCCATCTGAATTGGGCCCTGTTCCCACCCCCGTTGCCGAAGTTAGAAATCTTGGGGTGTGGCTCGACGACAAACTCTCTTCCACCTCCCACACTAAACGTGTAGCTGGTACATGTTTTGGTGCCCTGCAGTGCCTCCGACCCATTTTCAAATTTTTCGATGCGGATACCAGACAGATCATAGTCCAAGCACTGGTTCTTACCAGATTGGACTATGCCAGCTCTCTGTTTCTGGGTGTGAATCAGGCAGAATTAGCTTGCCTTCAGAGGGTGCAAAACGCGGCGGCCAGGGTGCTGGTCGGCCTCCCGAAGTTTGTTTCTGGCCGTCGTACTATCCAAGACCTCCACAGGTTGCCTGTGGGGCAAAGAATTAAGTCTAAAGCTCTTTGCTTAACTTTTAAAATTCTTAAGTCTGCCTCCCTCCCTATCCTATCGCAGACAATCCAGCACTATGTCCCTTCCAGAGCCCTTCGATCCTCAGGCTTAAATCTTGCCATTGTGCCACGCTTTAAAAGAGCAAGAATGGGTGGACGCTCTTTCTCAGTGTTGGCGGCAGGTCTCTGGAATTCTTTACCTGCTACTCTCCGCTCCATCCCCGATCTGCTCCCTTTTAGGAAGGCACTAAAAACCTTTTTATTCTCCACAGTTTAGTTTCACTCGTTCTGGTTTATTTCTGTTGTGTTGTGTTCTACCATCTCTGGAAAGCGCCGGGACACCTCTTGGCTGCGGCATCTGTGCGCTATACAAACTAAAATAACATAACATAACATAACTCGTACAGTTTGGACATTCTCTAGAACTTGTGCAAACTCCTCCACTGACACCTCAACCTATGGGTCACAAACATTTACACCTCTTACTCCTAGAAATATCATCAATGATCCAGAAAGGAGCTATAGAACGGGTTCCTGTTCAAAGAGGACAAGGTTTTTACTCCCGATTCTTCTTGGTACGCAAAAAGACAAAGAAATGGAGGCCAATCCTAGAAGTCTAAACAAATTCCTGAAGAAACAATTGTTTTCCATGGTCGCCATTCAAGAAGTCTTGCAGCTTCTCAATGCAAACAACTACATGGTATCCTTGGACCGCCAAGATGCCTGCTCTCATATTCCTATCCACAGAAGACACAGTAGGTTTCTGAGGTTCGCTGTGGCCGGCAGGCACTACCAGTTCTGAGTCCTGCCCGTCGGACTCAAGTCAGCCCCGTGCATCTTCTCAAAATGTATTTCCCTAGTGGCAGCATACCTCAGGCAGCAGCATCACCAAGTTTTTCCTTATCTCGATGACTGGCTCGTCAAGGCACCCTCTCTCGACAGCGTGAGGAAGTCTTCCAGAGCTTGTCTACAACTTTTAAAAAAATTGGATCTCACCCTCAATCCAGACAAATCGGTCCTACAACCTTCTCAGCGGATAACATTTCTGGGAGCTGTCCTGGATATGGCCCTGAAACAGGCTTACCCATCACAGGAATACGAACAAAAGCTCCTGCAATAAGCAGAGCGTATACAGAAAAGAAAGTCTCTTTCAGTGCGCCTATTCAAATCCTTCCTCGGAATGATGTCCTCCTGCATTCTTCTAGTTCCCTACTGTTGCCTCCACATGCGTCCTCTCCAAGAGGCTCGCTCCACTCAGTGGATTCAAGTCAACGGATCCTTCGACGACGACATATAGGTGACTCCTCAGATAGTCGCCTCTCTAAACTGGTGGACTCATCCACGAAATCTCTCTCGAGGCTTACCGTTTCTAACTCAAGCCTCTCCTCAAGTGATAACCACGGATGCGTCTCCAGAAGGTTGAGTAGCCTTCCTTCAGGAGTTTCAGATCAGCGTGAAGTGGTCATCTTCTGAGCGGAAGCTGTACATAAACCTCCTAGAGCTGAGAGGAGTCTATCTAGCCCTCCTGGCTTTCCTTCTCAGGATTAAAGGTTCACTAGTGCTTGTCAGAACAGACAATACTACGACGATGCACTACCTAAACAAACAGGAAGGAACTCGTTCACTATCACTCTCTCAAGAATCTCAAAAAATTTGGAACTGGTCACTTTAACACAACATTTTCCTGAGGGCGCAGTATGTTCCAGGAAAAGACAATACATTGGCAGATTCGCTAAGCAGACTACAGACAACCTGCTACGAGTGGGAGTTGAACCAAGATACTCTCAACAGCATCTTCTCTCAGTGGGAGAACCCCTGTTGGATCTGTTTGCCACACAGCACAATGCTAAATGTCAACATTTCACAAGCTGGCATCCCCAACAGGGATCTCTGGGGAATGCATTTTCAATAGCATGGTTCGGCGTATTTGCCTACGCCTTTCCACTGATTCCCCTGATTCCCAGGGTCCTCTGGAAGATGAAGGCAGAACCCTGCACACTAATTCTAATAGCTCAGCATGGCCTCACCAACATTGGTTCACGGAACTCCATCTCCTCTCCCTGCAACCTCCAATTCTGTTAACACCGTTTCCATCTCTCCTCACGATGGACCAGGAACAAGTCCAACACCCGGATCCAGCATCTCTCAAATTATCGGCCTGGCTCCTGAGTTCCACGAATTTCAGGACCTAAACATTCCTCCAGACTGCAGGGCAGTTCTATCTCGCGCTAGAGCAGATAGTACGAACAGGACTTATTCTTTCAAATTGAAAAGGTTCTGTATCTGGTGTAGATCTGCTAAGGTGCATCCCCTCACATCCTCTTCGGAAGAAATATTACCATATCTTCTCCATCTAGCAACTTCAGGCCTCGCTCACGCGTGAAACGTGAAAAAAGCTTTTATTGTTCGATTAATTAAAATCATTACAATATGCTAACATTCTAAAAATAATTATCTAAAAACCATATAGGTTAAAACTCCTGATTGTTGCCACAGTCTAATTTGACCAAAAACATTTGTTACAGTATCATATTCTAGTAATACAGTTTTAGAACAAAGAGCTTTCGTTTTTGAGACAGGGGTTTGTCCACCTCTCCCCTATTTCCAGTCCTACAGATTTATTTCTGTGGCTCAGCATTTGCGGACAGTCCTGCACGGATTAGGTCTGTAAATTTCCCCAGCTGTGCTGCTATTTGACTTTCTGTGGGCGAAAAACACAAGTCCGAGATTTCCCTGCATCGCTTGAGGCCCTGAGCTCTGCAGATTGGGATGACCAAGCGATGCCTCTCACTGGCTAGCTTTGGGCAGCAACACAGCAAATGATACCAAGATTCCTGATGGTAGTCACAAAGTCTGCATGCTATTAATTTGTCTGCACGGGCCCAACTTTGATTAAACTCCACAATGGGTAATGCAAGGAGCCTCATATAAGTGATCTTTTTTCGAGCTTGAACTGATAGTGCTTGCTCAAAATAAGGCTGTGCTTTTCCCACTTTGTAAGAGGCATCCAGTGTGGAAAGATTTGGATGGTGATTCAGGCTTTCCAGATCTCTTGCGGATGAAATGTGTTTCACCTGTCTGTTCACTGCTTTTTTCCATGCTGCAATTGAAATATTAATATTGACCGGGTTTTGCTCCTCTATTTCTAGCGATTGAATAGCTCCTGTTAATTGTACTTGCCATGGTGAACCATTTTCTTCAAAGATTGTTTTAATTTGTGCTTTCAAGGCTGTTGCTGGAGCTCTCAAAGTGCTGATGTAGTATTTTATTGTATCCCCCAGGCAAGAGATGTCTGGGCGAGAAAGCCCCAGCTCCAGCCTTACTCTGGCTCTCCTGGCCTGTCGTGGGATTGCCAGCACTTTATTATATATGGAAGATTGAAAGCTCATGTAGAAGTTGTCAAAGGCGCCGGGAAAGGTTAGGTGGCCGTAATTAATTAAGGGCACTGTTTTTGCTTTTAGAACTTTCAAGATGGGTTCCGTGGATGGGCTATGTAATTTTCGATTGAGATTTCTCAAGCTGCAAATGATCCCAGCGCCTTTATTTCTTAAGTTTTGTAGAGTTCCCTGAGCACAAAAATATATACGCGTATCTGTAAGGTTTACAGATAATATCCATTCAAACAATGATAGTCCATATCTATGTATCCAAGTTTTGAAAAAGTCCTTATTTTATTTTCTCAATCCAGATGATCACGAAGACTTGTAGATATAGCAGTACAGTCTTGATATAATTTACAACAGCCAAACGCCAACACGTGTTTCGTCAAGGGGCATCACCCAATGACTTCCTCAGGGCTGAAACAACAAATTATACCCTATTATGATCCCCATAAAATGGGGAAACCAAGTCAAAATAAAGAATACCACCACCAAACATTACACCAAGTGTACCAATTAGAGGTAAAGGAAACCTCATACCAAACAATAAGCCATATCATGAAAAATAGGAAAAGGAAAGACAAAAAAGTGCCCAAACTAAGTAGGACTGATTCCAGAGACGTGACAATCTGACAGAACTCTGTGACATAGGTGAAAAAAACCATGCCAATGGGACCAAAGGAGAAGACAAGATGGTAAGGAGCCTTTGTACGAGCACCTATTCAGACCAAGCACGCTATCCAATTAATTTTGTGATGCAAACAGATATCAGATGAATGCCCTCACTATGGTGTGTATAAAAAACCAAAGACCCAATGCTTGTATTAAGCTCATAACTGAAACTCACCATGAAACTGTTATCACTTGTAGTTGTAAGTCAAAACGAATGATATCAAGGACCTTTATAAAACAATCCACTGGGAAATATAATATAGAAATTGCAAGTTTTAGAAATAGTCTCAATATTAAAATTTATATGTCACTAAAAATGACAAAGTTCTAAGAACAATTGCCACGTTTGGTCAAGACAGTAATTCTCTTACCCTTCAAATGACTTCGCAAGTATATTCCTCACTAGTGTCTTCAACAATATAATCCTCTCATTTGGAAGCGACAGGCAATATTAGCCTATGATTCTGTAACCGTCAAGTGTATCTAGAAACCAACATCGAGCAGACAATTGTTTACCAATGAAATATCCAATTTAAATTGTATTAACACTATAGGTATAGTTTAAGCATAAGCCAATTATCGCTTACTAGTGCAAGTTTACCGCTACAAGGCTTGCCCAAAATCATGCTCGTATTAGCATTATGAAGGTCTCTGCAGTATGCCCAATAACACGTGCATGTACGAGTACCAAGTACAGACAGTATGCTGACCCTATCCCCCGCAACCGAAGAAACTCAAGACTATATCTCCAATTATGCGGGCATACGCTATCTAACTAGTATCAAGCAAACCTCAAAATACACTCACCTCGGGTTCCCGTACCCAATCCTCATCGTTAGTCCGGCGTGTTGCGCCCGCGCCATCTTGAATGAGTATTAAGTACTAACGCTACAGCACTGATGTCGAAGACGGACTCAGCACACTGCATAAAATAACTCAGTGCTTTCGGTCCATCAACCGATAATAATTGCGGCCATCAACAAGTATATTTAAAAGCTAGTATATTTTGTTAGCAATCCTGTAAATATTATGTAGCGGAAAACAACGCACAAAATTGTTAGATACCGAACCTAATCTTAAACAATTGGAATATACCGGCCAATAGCACACTACCGCCGGCACCATTTTAGAGTGGTCCTGCTGATAATAATACTCAAAATAAACATATATTTTTTTTTTTAAAAAACAAAACTAAAACAGTAAAACTTCAAATTCCTTAATATTGCTCCGTTCTCAGCAAAGGTTTAAGAAATATCTAGACCCAAAGAATTAGATTAAGGCAGTCTTGATAAAAGATTAGAAGAGAGTAGAAACAGAAAAAGGACAGCATAGAGGCAGCCCCAGTGGAAGAAAGGGAAGGAGGATTAGTCAATACTACTATGTGGGAAACATAACCACAATTGCATAATAAGCTTGACATTTTACATGTACTGTGCATATATAATCATGTAAACTGATATTGATCATACACGTCAGCACTTAACATCATATACATACTTGACATAGACATAAAAAAACACTTGATCCTCATTTTTAGCAGTACTGGGAAGAAGCTCATATACTAAATCTCCTCATATGAGTTTGTTATAACAGTTAACACTGAAGAGAGATGTTGTTGAATCACATTATCTTCCCAAAAAGTATTGCAATTCTGAATCAATGTTAATTCCCTGTTCAACTGCACGTAACTTAAGTATCCAACGCGCTTCACATTGACGCAACCGTAATTCTCTGTTGCCTCCTCTGACATCAGTTGGTATACTTTCAATGCCATAAAAGGAAAATGATTTACTGATTCCCTGGCTAGGGCATTCACATGCATGGATTGCTAAAGGATAACGCCCATCAACCTTTTTTAAGGCTCTGAAGTGTTCAGCAATACGTTCTCGAAGACATCTAATTGTACTGCCTACATACATTTTGGAACACTTACATTTAATGATATATACAACATATTTGGTACCACAGTCAATGTGTTGATAGATTTTAAAGATTGGCGAGTTGTTATGTTGAAATTCCTTAATTCCCTGTTCCGCTAATCTACACATACTGCATCGGCCACATTTAAATAAGCCACAGTTCAAGTTATTTAACCAATTCCGACCCCTACCCTTATTTGTGGGGTAGCTGGGACTAATTATTCCCCTTAATGTAGTACCCCTACGGTATGTGATACAGGGTTGTTTGGAAATATATTGGCTGATGACCTGTTCTGATGTTAACAAATGCCAATGTTTTTTTAGGATATTATATATTCTGTAAGACCATGGATGATAATTGGTCACCATGCGGATTGGTTGTACATTATCTATAGTTCTTGTTTTAGGTTTAAATATAGAGCACAAAGAAATTGCAGTAAGGATGAAGATTTTCAAACATGCACACAAGATATGGAATCGAGATTCTTGGCTAGGGGCTATGATCATGACATCATCAAAAAAGCTAGGGAAAGATCATTCAAACTCAAGAGAAAGGATACATTGTAGATTAGCGGAACAGGGAATGAAGGAATTTCAACATAACAACTCGCCAATCTTTAAAATCTATCAACACATTGACTGTGGTACCAAATATGTTGTATATATCATTAAATGTAAGTGTTCCAAAATGTATGTAGGCAGTACAATTAGATGTCTTCGAGAACGTATTGCTGAACACTTCAGAGCCTTAAAAAATGTTGATGGGCGTTATCCTTTAGCAATCCATGCATGTGAATGCCCTAGCCAGGGAATCAGTAAATCATTTTCCTTTAATGGCATTGAAAGTATACCAACTGATGTCAGAGGAGGCAACAGAGAATTACGGTTGCGTCAATGTGAAGCGCGTTGGATACTTAAGTTACGTGCAGTTGAACAGGGAATTAACATTGATTCAGAATTGCAATACTTTTTGGGAAGATAATGTGATTCAACAACATCTCTCTTCAGTGCTAACTGTTATAACAAACTCATATGAGGAGATTTAGTATATGAGCTTCTTCCCAGTACTGCTAAAAATGAGGATCAAGTGTTTTTTTATGTCTATGTCAAGTATGTATAAGATGTTAAGTGCTGACGTGTATGATCAATATCAGTTTACATGATTATATATGCACAGTACATGTAAAATGTCAAGCTTATTATGCAATTGTGGTTATGTTTCCCACATAGTAGTGTTGACTAATCCTCCTTCCTTTTCTTCCACTGGGGCTGCCTCTATGCTGTCCTTTTTCTGTTTCTACTCTCTTCTAATCTTTTATCAAGACTGCCTTAATCTAATTCTTTGTGTCTAGATATTTCTTAAACCTTTGCTGAGAACGGAGCAATATTAAGGAATTTGAAGTTTTACTGTTTTAGTTTTTTTTTTTTTTTTAAATATATATGTTTATTTTGAGTATTATTGTCAGCAGGACCACTCTAAAATGGTGCCGGCGGTAGTTTGCTATTGGCCGGTAAATTCCAATTGTTTAAGATTAGGTTCGGTATCTAACGATTTTCTACGTTGTTTTCCGCTACATAATATTTATTGGATTGCTAACACAATATACTAGCTTTTAAATATACTTGTTGATGGCCGCAATTATTATCGGTTGATGAACCGAAAGCACTGAGTTATTTTATGCAGTGTGCTGAGTTCGTCTTCGACATCAGTGCTGTGGCGTTAGTATTTAATACTCATTCAACATGGCACGGGCGCAACACGCCGGACTAACGATGAGGATTGGGTACGGGAACCCGAGGTGAGGTATTTTGAGGTTTGCTTGATACTAGTTAGATAGCGTATGCCCGCATAATTGGAGATATAGTCTTGAGTTTCTTCGGTTGCGGGGCATAGGGTCAGCATACCGTCTGTACTTGGTACTCGTACATGCACGTGTTATTAGGCATACTGCAGAGACCTTCATAATGCTAATACGAGCATGATTTTGGGCAAGCCTTGTAGCGGTAAACTTGCACTAGTGAGCGATAATTGGCTTATGCTTAAACTTTACCTGTAGTGTTAATACAATTTAAATTGGATATTTCATTGGTAAACAATTGTCTGCTCGATGTTGGTTTCTAGATACACTTGACGGTTACAGAATCATAGGCTAATATTGCCTGTCGCTTCCAAATGAGAGGATTATATTGTTGAAGACACTAGTGAGGAATATACTTGCGAAGTCATTTGAAGGGTAAGAGAATTACTGTCTTGACCAAACGTGGCAATTGTTCTTAGAACTTTGTCATTTTTAGTGACATATAAATTTTAATATTGAGACTATTTCTAAAACTTGCAATTTCTATATTATAACAGTTTCATGGTGAGTTTCAGTTATGAGCTTAATACAAGCATTGGGTCTTTGGTTTTTTAAACACACCTTAGTGAGGGCATTCATCTGATATCTGTTTGCATCACAAAATTAATTGGATAGCGTGCTTGGTCTGAATAGGTGCTCGTACAAAGGCTCCTTACCATCTTGTCTTCTCCTTTGGTCCCATTGGCATGGTTTTTTTCACCTATGTCACAGGGTTCTGTCAGATTGTCACGTCTCTGGAATCAGTCCTACTTAGTTTGGGCACTTTTTTGTCTTTCCTTTTCCTATTTTTCATGATATGGCTTATTGTTTGGTATGAGGTTTCCTTTACCTCTAATTGGTACACTTGGTGTAATGTTTGGTGGTGGTATTCTTTATTTTGACTTGATTTCCCCATTTTATGGGGATCATAATAGGGTATAATTTGTTGTTTCAGCCCTGAGGAAGTCATTGGGTGATGCCCCTTGACGAAACACGTGTTGGCGTTTGGCTGTTGTAAATTATATCAAGACGGCACTGCTATATCTACAACTCTTCGTGATCATCTGGATCGAGGAAATAAAATAAGGACATTTTCAAAACTTGGATACATAGATATGGACTATCATTGTTTGAATGGATATTATCTGTAAACCTTACAGATACGCGTATATATTTTTGTGCTCAGGGAACTCTACAAAACTTGTTAATGTGACAAGAATTACTTTGTAATTTACTGTCTCTTTACACAGGTGGGTGGTAGCTGTCTGTGGTTCCCTTGATGCCCCTTTGAGATAATAATCTGTATATTTATTGCTGCATAGGCTATGCGCTGATAATACCTCACCACCTATTCCTTAAAATTTGCCTTTATTTCTTAGATGTTCCAAATGAGCAGTTGTTTTTGCCGCTTCCGTGAACCTGAGACCCAAGTAGTTGTAATTTTTGCATGATCTAATTTGCTGATCCCCTAGGCGCCATTGAGCTGTCTGTTTTCGATGGTACTTTCCAAAGATAAGGATTTTGGTCTTGTCCTGGTTTACCAGTAGGTTGTTCTTTTGATTAAAGCTATGTAGCGCATCTAAGGCTTTCTGCAAGCCAATCCTGGTATGATCTAAAATTACAAGATCGTCGGCATATTGAAGAATTTGCAGCCTCACGTTCCCCATCTTCGGGATGACTAAATTTGCCCCCTCCAGTGCTTGACCCAGGTCGGATGTATAGATGTTGAAGGACCCATGCCCCCCAGCTAATCTCGTTCCTATGGCAAATATTGTAGCTGCTTCTCTTACTGAAATATTTAATTCAATGTTTCTCACTGGTATTTATCCCGCCATCTGGAAAAACACCTTATTGAAACTCCTCCTAAAAAAATCTTATTTAGATCCGGAGGATGTTAAAAATTACAGACCTATCGCTAGCTTGTCCTTTGAAGCTAAGGTGGTAGAAAAACTGATGAATACTCAAATCTCCCAGTATATTGAACATCATTCTTTACTGGACGACACCCAATTTGGCTTTCGCCAAGGGCATAGTACAGAAACAGCTCTGATCAAGGCCACAGACGAAATAAGAACAATTCGGGATCAGGGTGGGTCAGCTGTTTTGATCTTTCTGGACCTATCAGCGGCCTTTGACACGGTCGATCATAACATCTTGATCGACCCTGTCAATTCCATGGGCATCCAGGATAAAGCAGTAGATCTGCTACTTTCCTTTCTTTCCGATCGTTCCCAAATGGTAACTTTGGGCAACTATCACTCTGCCCAAATGACTCTACCTTGTGGTGTCCCGCAAGGCTCATCCCTGAGTCCATTGCTATTTAATATCTATGTGATGGACCTAGCAAGAATCATCAAGCTACATGGGATGAGCCTAACATCCTATGCTAACGATAACCAATTGGTGTTAGCGATAAAAAAACAATGGAGAGAAAGTAGCAGCCAACTTCCAACTAGGTATGCTTGCCATCAGTAAATGGATGGCAGAAAACTGCCTTAAGCTTAACTCCGATAAAACGGAGGTTATGATTTTTGGCAAACTCCATCCGATCTGGTCCAGCTCCTGGTGGCCTGCTGACTTAGGCTCCCCTCCTAATCCAGTTGCTAAGGTGAAAAATCTTGGAGTTACTCTGGACGAAAAGCTTACACTTGCTGCTCATGCAAATACCATTGCATCTGCTTCCTTTTATAAAATTAAAACCATCAAAAAGATCTTACCTTACTTACCTCCCTGTTCAGGCAGAACATTGATCATTGCCTTTGTAATGTCCTCATTGGACTATTGCAATGGGTTGTTTCCGAACACCCAACAGAAAGTGATTCGTAAGTTGCAATCGGTGCAGAATGCAGCTGCCAGAATGCTATCAGCCACACCCAAATTCATGCCTATCGCCCATGTAATAAAAAGTTACCATTGCCTTACTGTGAAGAACAGAATAAAGTTTAAGGCCTTGTGCATTGCTTATAAAGCAACCTGCAATCAAGGACCTCGCTTTCTTTTAAATGCCTTTTCAATTCATGTCCCCAATAGACGACTACGTTCCGCTAATGCCTTCCTGATGTCCGTGCCTAGAACCAGAACGGTTTCCTGGGGTGACAGGCGTTTTGTGGTGTCTATCGCAAAACTATGAAACTCATTGGATTTGGAGATACGATCGTCCCAATCCTTGATGATTTTTCGCAGAAAAATCAAAACATGGTTATTTAATCAATAGCTCCCCGTCGTACGCCCTCTAGAGTCTTAGTTACTGTTACTAGCGCCGAGATGCCCTCGGGCATTTGTGCGCTTTACAAGTTTCATAAATAAATAAAAGGAGAGGTGTAAGAACGCACCCTTGTTTAAGGCCGCTGTTGGTGTGGACCTTGTTGGTCAGTGATGTTTGACTAGTCTTGATCCTTACCCAGGTTCCATCATATAGTGATCTTATTGCCTGTAGTAGCTTTTGTGGTATACCCCAATTGGTAAGTTTTCTCTATAATGTGCCATGGTCTACCCGGTCGAATGCTGCACTATAGTCTACAAAACAGCAAAACAAAGGAGGTTGAGCGGGCTGGATCGCCCGTCTGGACAGATATCCCAGTGCTATGATGTTGTCTACTGTGAAACATTGTGGTCTAAATCCTGTTTGGAAAAAAGGAAAGATGTTGTTCTTTTCTGCCCGGCTTTCCAGTTCCTTCAGCAACACTCTAGCATATGCCTTTGGCTCTATATCTAACTAGGGCCACTAGCCGATAATTTTCAGGTTTTGTGCGGTCTCCTTTTTTATATATAGGAAATAGAATTGAACCTTTCCACGATGATGGAATGGAGGGCGTTTCAAAGGCAAGCTTGAAGAGAGGGGTTAGCTGGTCTGCCCAGAATCTGTGTGCCACTTTGAATACTGCCGCTGGCACTCCATTGGGGCCCGGTGCACTATCTGACCTCAATTTCTTGATCAGGTTGATTATCTCTTTTGTTTTGATAGTCAAGCACTTGTCTTCTTCTTCTTTGTCTAGTTGATTTTGTTGTTCTTGCTTAACCTTCCTTTCCAGATCTGTTGTGTACAATTGCTGTGCATATTTGACCCACACCACTGCTGCCACCCCATTTTCTTTACTTTGGTCATTGTGGCTTAGTTTACTGTTGTTTCTCCAAAGTCGAGACTGGCCCTTTTCTATGAGCATATTAAATATTTTCAGCCACTCCGCCTCAATTTTCTTTCTCCGAAGTTCCCATATTTTTTTGCTATGTTCACTTCGTAGCACTTTTATTTCTGCACTGAGATTATTTGTTTCTCCTTTTCTTCTCGCCTTCAATGCCTTTGTTAGTCTTCGTTTTGTTCGATCTAAGTCCTTGGGGTTTAATTGTAATGGGTGGTTTTGCGGGTGTAGGCCCTGAGCTTTCCGGTTACCCCTGTCCTGTCCTAGAACCAATTTTAGTTCCTCCAATAGATCCTTCCAGTGCTCCAGGGGAGGAGCCAAAGATTGGCACTGCTCTTTATGGGTGACCCATTCCTTGAAAACTGGACTTAGTTTTATGGTCCATTTTATTCTGTTCAATAATGTGTGATGCTCTCCCTTGGTTGAGGTTCCCAAGGTCCCGGGGTGTTTGCAGTTTTCCCCTTATGCTCACGCTTCCATCAAAGTTCACCTGGCAGCAATCTCCCATTTTAGGAGATCTTCTACAGGACCTTTTCTTTGGTCAAATAGACTGGTAAAAAAATTTCTCAAAGGTCTATTCCGAACTTTCCCTCCTGTAAAGTCTCCTCTTCCATCATGGCAGCTCAACACAGTCCTTGCTCAACTTATGAGACATACTTTTGAGCCGATACACAGAGCTGACCTCAAATTCCTCTCTTGGAAGACTGCACTTCTTCTGGCCCTTGCATCCGCAAGATGAGTCAGTGAGCTTCACGCATTCACAATACAAGATCCATTTCTTCAGTTCAAGAACGATAGGGTGGTTCTTCAGACTTATCCAAAATTTATACCCAAAGTCTCGTCGTACTTCCACCTTAACGAACCTATTGTCTTAATGACCTTCTTTCCAAATCCTCAAACTGCAGGTGATAGAGCTCTACATTCATTGGATTTGAAAAACCTGCCTTAAATTGAACCTTGACAGGACAAAAGCATTCCGCAAGTCCAACCAACTTTTTGTGGCTTACAGTTTACCTGGGAAAGGTTTTTCCCTTACAAAACAAAGTATTTCTAGATGGATCTCTGGTGCTATTGTCTTCTGTCACCAACAAGCTGGTCAACCTTTACAATCAAGAATTCGTGCCCATTCCACTAGGGCAGTTTCTACTTCTATGACATTGTTTGAGGGCGTACCTATCACAGACATTTGCAGAGCGGCAACAAGGAAGACGCTGCATACATTTACCAAGAGTTATTTTTTGTATTTGGACCTAATGAAGGATGCTGCAGTGGGACAGGCGGTGTTGCGTCATCTATTTCAATAAAGGTGAGCCTTCCTTCCTTCCCACCAACCTCTCTCTCTTTCTAAACACACATTTCTCTGTTACTTCTATAACTTGTGCCATAATTGCAACTTATTGCTCAGCATTTTAACATTGATATATTTATTAACTGGTGCACTTATGCCTTCTGTACAAAAGGAAATGTGTGCATTGCTTTCTATTCTGATTCAGGCATGTGAATCTATGAAAGATAACCTAATACTGGATAAGAAATGCGTTACTTACCTGTAACTGCAGTTATCCATTATTGGTATATTTCATAGATTCAAATGCAACCCACCCGCCTCCCTTGGAAGGGCTCACCTAATACTCTCAGTGGTACTTCTATAGAGCACTGTGCTTATGAAAATCTGAGGGACTAGAGCTCCTTCCAGGAAGGTTCCAGAGGGTGGTGACAGCTGATTGGTTGTTCTTTAGAGTTTGGTCCTTATTATAAAAGGAGCTGGATATGTTACTAATGTGAGGGATGAGGCCTATTACTTTCTTTGTCTAATGGGACATTACTTTACTTATGTACCAGGGACACCCATCTCGACGACGGGGAATGATTCAGGCATGTGAATCTATGAAAGATAACAATACTGGATAACTGCAGGTACAGGTAAGTAACCCATTTCATATGCTGCATCCCACTGCTGTATTGGAAAAATGACACTGGCTCTCAGTGGCTGTTAACTAGGCTTGTTTATATAAAGTTAAGAACCATGAGGTATCCTATTGATTCCTGTGAGGAGGGAGGATTGCATTTGAACTTTATTGAAGATTGCCTGGATAACTAGAATTACTGTTAAGTAATAGTTCTTTCTTCTCTAAGGGACCATCATTATTAGTTATAAGCACTGAATAGAATAGAAGGCCCAACTCCATGTCAGACCGGACAATTTTCAAAGGGCAATGCTTGCTGTTGCAGAGTGGATGGATGCCAACTTTTTTTGACTGAACACAAGCAAAACAGAAATGGTCCTAATAGGACAAGCCACCCCCTCCTCGGCTTACCATTGGCGGCCCTCTTCTCTTGGGCCTCCACCTGACCCAAGACCACTGTCAAAAATCTAGGCGTCTGGGTGGACAGCACCTTAAACAATGAGGCGAAAGTGAATCAGGTGGCAGGCATGTGTTTCATCGGCGATGCATCTAGCGCAAGTAAGTGGTTTTATTTATTTATTTATGTTATTTTCCCTATCCTGTCATATATCGACTTCCCCCTGCCCACCGCTCTTACCTGTACCGGCCGCGTCTGTGTTTCAGGATCTTGCGAGGTCTGAAATCCATTGTTGTATGTTTAGATCCTTGCACTCGACAGACCTTCTTTCAGGCAGCAGTCCTATCCCGGCTAGACTTTTGCTGCTGATCTCCCTTCCGAAATTCTACCCTGCTTTCGGCCTCCTTCGAAAACTGCACTTGCTCGCGTGTGCACTTCAAGACCTTATGTGCCACACGTAACATATTACTCTCCCAGATGCCCCGCCATTCTGTACACTGTGCTATCCCTGTATCGACCTTCACAGCCCCTGCACTCAGTTAACTTTAAGCTGGCCACTGTTCCACGTGTTAACAGAGTAAGAGCGGGAAGCTCTTGCAAAATCCCCAGGTCTGTGGAATTCGCTTCTTCTTCCTTTCAGGAACTTCCAGAAGCACGTCTGGAAATTTCTGAAGACCTGGCTTCATTCAGCTTAGGATTTTCCTTTTGGGCATTCTGCCCCTTCTGGCCTTTGTTGCAGCAGGTTTACATTTTGGGACTACCATTGGGAAGCCCCGTTGCTGGCTTTCTAATATGTATACCATAACATGAGGATCCAAGGAAAAAAATTAAGAATGTGTTCCCTCCAAAAGGTTCCTTAGGAAAGTTTGACCAATCTGTGTCCTGGTGTGTATTACGAGACAGTAATCTATCGTGAATGTGTGGTAAGAATTCCATATGGTTGTTTTACATATTTCTTGGAATAATGTGGGGTTTAGGCCCACTAGAAATAGTTTTAGCCATATAATAGCAAATAAAAATGAGAGAAATGATCCTGGAATACTTTTCTTGAGGCTAAACATGTTTCAACAGTTCCATAATTTGGAAATAGTTTTCCGACTGTCTAAGGTCCTTATCGTGGCAGAACTTCGGAGCTCATTTAGCATAAAGAGTGTAAGGGATCCTAGTGCTGGAGGGACCAGACTATGAAAAAAAGTTGGTAATTAAGTACGTTGATTGACATGGAAAGCTGACCCTACGTTTTGAAGAAAACTGTGATGAATTTTAATACCTACCTTTTTCTGATGGAATGCGGTTTTAATGGGTCGTGGCAGTAAAGTGCTAGTATTTCACTCATTTTATGAGCTAAATAAATAGCGAAAAGGATACATTTATACAAGCGAAATGTACACATAGGCCGTCACCCATGCGTCATCACACACACACTGTTATGTGGGATTTAATCAGGGTCGTCCAGCGCTGAAGTTCTGAGGGCTGGATGCCCTCTACCACACACACGCACCAGTTCGCACCAAAGAACTGAGGGTGAGCGGTCAGTAATTTCAGAAGTCGAGGAGTCCTCCCCTACCTGCCGCACACTGGTTGATTAAACATTGCATCTTATTTTTGATGCTTAAGGTCATACCGTGCATCAATATTGTGTCTTTGAGGATGTAGTAAAAAAAAAATTAAACTTCTGGCGGAGCTTCAACAGTTATTCACCTCACCTTAGACAGGAATTAGCCATACGCAAATGAGCGTGTTCCTGCTCCAGCAAAACCCTGTTAACCACAAGCAACTCCAGACCTATTTTGGCCATTCTCGACCTGGTCGGTAGGGTGCAGCTCGAGTCTTGTGGTACAGTGAGCATGCGACCTACATCTGGGCTTTTGTTCGGAACTTGTAAACTGAGAGGCCTCACCCAGGTTTTGGAATCTTGTACATGTAATGCAATATTACTAATAGACAGTATTGTTTTTGATAATAGAGAATGACAATATAATAATAGACAGCTGCTTTGGAGAAATTAAATCCTTTCGTTTTTTAACAGTGTTTGATTCCAGTAGTAAAGATAAAATACTGTCTGTAAAGTGTTTATCTTTTTAACAATTTAACAGCTTTGCAGGCATGCTAAGAAATGCCCTAGTGTCTGTCCATTTCTTGTAGGATTGCATTCTTTCTAATTTCCCACCAGTTCAAATATGTAATAAATAATGTTTCATTTTATAGACAATTCATTCCTTTGTCACAAAACTTTCAAAAGGAATGCTGTTTATTGCTCGAATGTTTAAAACATGAAACTTTCCATTGACATTCTGTGTTGCTTAGTCTTTACATATTGCGACCAGGGAGGCACTGTAAGGGGCCCACCCTTTATTTTTTCATGAACAAAGGGATCATTTATTCCTTGTAATTTGCTTGTGGGTGGTTAAAAGCTGAACAGATATGCAGAAATTGATCGCCATTGGCTGCCGTTTGGATGACATAATTGTTCTTAGATAAATCTTTCCAATCCTATAAAGTTCAAAAATGTTATCTTTCCAAGAATGCTTAGTTTTATTCCAGGTTCTTGCACATACGTTTTTTGCTTATATGCACGGTTCAGTTTAAAGGTGGCATTATAACTTACTGGCATTGTTTTTACTAACTAATCTGGAAGCCTGCTTGTTGTTAGAAATTAAAGATTTTCAAGTGCGAGACATTATTAAACATTACATAGTCGTCATAATATCACAACGGTTTACTGTCTGAGGTTATAGTCCCTAGTGTGACAGTGGTAGGTGTACCCCTTAATATAAAGCTGGCCTTGGGCTACCTAGTACATAGGACCTACTTCTGGCTTTGATAACTTGCACTTCACATTGTCTAGAATTGTAATACAGAGTGAGCAATTAATCAATGGTATCTTAGTCACGAAAAGTATCAATTTCTCCTTTCTGTGATCGCTCCTCCTAAGGTTACACAGTAAAGTACTCACGCTCTTGACATAGATATTTCAGTGTTTTTATGATAATTATTTGTTATATTATGTCTTATACATAAATGATCTCCTGTGCAGTTCTACAAAATGGAAGCCCGTAATTGCGTGAATCAAAGAGATACATAAGTGTAGTGAGTGGCTGGTCACCTCCTAGTGTTTGTCAGTAATGTGTTTCCACCAGCCACTTCTAGAGGGCTGGCTTCAACACTCACCCCACACCGATCGATCAAGGTGTCACAGGTCATGTGACCCCTGCTAATAAAAGGGACTAGGGGCACGTGCCCGGGGCCAGTTCCAGATATTATACCACTGTGTCTGTGTGGTCATTGTTACTGCGTGGGGGCTTGGGCCCCAACCCTTATAGTAGGGTCAGGCGCGTAGCTTCATGGGGTGTTAGGGTACTACACTTCCTCTATAAGGTACAGGTGTTTCAGTCCGGTGTGATGAGGAGTGTGTCAGATTTCAACAGGGATTATTGCACACACACAGACAAAAATATGCACATACACACACTGTCTCTCGTCTGTGTTTTAAATGTCTTAACATTTTTTGGTTATTTTACAAAATATTGTGTTTTAAGTACCCCTTACAATCTGCACTCTGCTCCTTTTTTACTGCCTCTTAAACTCCCCTTCTACACTGCTTTTCTTATAACATTTTAACAAAATATGCCAGCATGGTTGTCTGAAAAACTGAAAAGTCACCCCCCCCCCCCCTATATTACTGGCCAAGCTACGCCTCTACAGGGACGTAGCTTCAGGAGGGGTGTTTGGGGTGGGACAACCCCCCTGGCCCTAAAAAATCTATTCTTTAGCAAATAGTTGGCTACAGGTGTTTTCAGTCAGGTGTGATGAGGAATCTGTCTGATTTCACCTGGGATTCATTATTATTACAGACGCACACGCACCCATACACACACACTGTCTCTCGTCTGTGTTTTAAATGTTTAAAAAAAATTGGGTTAACTCACAGAATATTGTGTTTTAATTACCCCTTACAATCTGCAGTCCGCTCCTTTTCCACCGCCTCCTAAACTCCCATTCTACGCTGCTTCCCTTACAGCATGTTTAACAAAATATGCCAGCACGGCTGTCAGAAAAGCTGAAACTTTCACACGCTAATATTACTGACCAAGCTGCGCCCTTGATTAGAGTTTAGGTAGCATTGGGGCGTCATGCTTTGCTTTATCCTTGACAAATAAATATTTTACAAAACACCAGCAGCATAGCATATGTGCATCAACAGCGCTGTAAAATGTCTTTTCTTACGAGGCTCTGCATTATTTAACAGAGACGAGCGCTTTCATTTAACTGCGCAGTGAAATCCGCCCGTAGTAAAGGAACATTTTTTCCGTGTGGTAAACACTTTTCGTTTGTTGTGCAGACACTTGTAAGACTGTACATAAAAAATTATTAAACGGCGCTACCATATACCTTATGACTACCTACAGAATGCAAGTCCTGTTTTGTGAAGGACTTGTGTTCCAGGATCCTTTAATAGTTAGAATTTATCTTGCTTGAGTTAGATATTTTAGCAGCACAGTCTTTACAAGAATCATGTTACTACGCATATTCGTTCATAATTAAATCACAATTTGTATGCTCTCCTTCATAGAAGTACCTTTGTGGAATTTGCTCCAGTGTAGCAAATGGCATAGAAACAGTTTGTTGCCTTCTGGTTTTAATATTTTATTTCATGGGCCGATGACGTCCCGTTAATACATGCTTTATGATTTCCTATCAAGTAGAATACGCATGACTCAAAATGCCTTGACATTGAGGACTTGTTGCAGGGTTAGTTATTGTGTTTTTTGACCATTAGGTTTTAGTAATCCCCTCTCTATTGTGATAAGCACTCCCCACTGTAGGTTTTCTTGTGCCTATGATTTATTTACACGGCATTAAACGTGACAACTCAGCAACCAGCAGTACGTATTACTTACTTTGCCGAAATAAAAGCTAGTTTATATTTAAATGCATGTCTTTATACCCCTGTCGCCACTTCATAATGGCCCTACCTCGGTTTTAATATCTACTTGCGCTGCTATCCAGAGCCATCTTGCTTTTCTTTTCTACAAGCATAGGAAGTTGGAGGGAATACGTTTACATCTCTCCTGATGGCATGTTCTAGTCCGTTTTTACACCAGCTATATCTATTTCTTTCATGTTTTACGTGGGTTGCAAACCAAAAGGTTAAGCATGCCTCCTTAGATTTACAGACAACCTGAGTGTAGTCCTACGTTACTGTTAGGGTAACATTATAATCACACACTGAGAAGTAAGGAAATGTAGATCACTTTTTAAGAGAGGTAAAGAATGGCAAAGTGCAATGCTTCGAAAAAACTGCCCTCACACACAAAGGTTTGTGGCATGTTTCATCATTGGTCTGCTACAAACGCGGCACCAGGAGAGATACTGAACCAGTGGCAAACTCACCTTGATAAATATGTGCCTACTGGGGGTCGCCCTCCTTCCCGCGCCAGTTCAAGCAGGTTCCGTAGTGAAATTTGATCCATATTGGAGTGTGATTACAGGACCTTCATAAAATTACAATAACAGGTGTAGTAATCAATATACAGATTTAGGTGTATGAGAAAGGGAGTAAGACAAGGGATCTAATAGTCCTGAAGAAAGCCTGGAGAGAAGCGGTATGCGGCTGAAACATGTCGACTTTTTTGCAGAATGGTTGGGTGAATGGTGCATAATTCACTTGCTTCACCGCCATCCTTTGGTATGAAAACACTCTTTAGATCTAACAAGGAAATCCGTGAATTAAATAGATATTGGGATATCCCTTACTTAGTTTTAATGTATTGTCTGCACTTACTTTTCTTTAGATTCTGACCTTTTCTATTGCTCCACCTCATGCATTAGTCTGCGCGGAGGTGTTTGTAGCAGCCCAATGATGAATCATGCTAGAAACCTTTGTGGGTGAGGGCAGTTTTTTCTAAGCATTGCACTTTGCCATTCTTTATCTCTCTTAAAAAGCGATCTACATTTCCTTACTTCTCAGTGTGTGATTGGGTATCTAGAGGAGGGCGAAGTAAGGTTATTTCCTCCTCCTCCTCTTTCTGTGTGAGGTTCATGGTAACATTTTAACACAGACCTAGCCAGGGAGCTGTGCAGCATTGTAGTAGTATTGGATTTAAGGAATGAATGTAGCTCGTGTACCCCTTTATGTGTTTGTTTGCTTAATTATTTAGTTATCATATAAGGCATACTGCTTTGTGAAGGATGTCAAAGTGCATACAAGTATGAAGCACTGAGAGACTAAAGGAAAAATACTATTAGCGATTATATACAAATGTTGCACGTGGAGTATAATCACATTGAGTGCATGAGGCAAAGGCAGCCAATAGGACATGCACATAATATTTTGACAGCAATCAAGGTAATTCACTTTACATTACTGATGGTACCACATGGAGTTTGCGAAGGTGAAAAGAGAAGTTAGTGTTTTTTTTTTTTTTTTTTTTAAGATTTTGTGCAGTAGTGACCAGTAAGGAACAATCATGTTATCTATGTGGCTTGGCAAGTATGAATTGTCATTTTGAGGAAGGGAGGATTTGAAGTTGGGACTAGGAGACCCTATGTACTAAAGAGTTACATTGCGAATCGGTAATTGTTATTATTAACAAATTGCAATTTCCAGAACGCTGATCAAACTGTACTAAAATAATTTTTTTACATAGCGATTTGGTAATCATGGCTGTTGGTCACCAGAATTAGCATGCAAGGTCACCCGAATTAGTTTTTGCCTCTTTTATGAGCCCTATTTTTGCTGGCTATAGAACTTTGTGCAGTTTACTCCTGCGAACCAGTGTTGTGTGCCTCTTTTCAGCATAGTAAAATTGGTATGCCCAGATTGGCATATTCTTACCTGCAAGTCCCTAGTATATTGTTCCAAAGTGTACTCTAGATTTGAAAGCTAAATGTCACAAGTGGACTACAACACCCATTGTTCCATCCACCACAGTGGCGATGTAAACATGACTGCAGGCGTGCTACTAATAGCCTGGCTGTGCAGGTATTAACTGCACATTCAACCGTCAGCACAGCCCAATTTGTTAGACCTAAACCTTCCTCTTAAATATTTTTAAGTGACCCATTAGTAGGCCTTATTGACCATATGGGACTGTCTTAGACATTATAGTTTTGCATTCTGTTAGACAAGTCTGTTGGGTTTCCGTAAAATATTTTGTGCCTACTTCAAAGGAGGGAAACAGAATGTCAAAACCCTTTGTGTGTATCCGCTGTCTAGTTGCTGAAAGCTCAGCTATGATTTTACCAGACATGTGTCTCTGAGTTTATTAAGGCTACAGGGGGTGCCTAAAACTGGATTTTAGTGTTAGATGTGGGAGGATGCCAGGATTAACACAGTACACTTCCACACCTAGTCCTCAAAGGCCAATTTTATTATGGCCAAAGACTTCACCCATCTTGAGAATGACCAAAGGTAGGGTTAATCCTTGGGAACCTTTAGCCCATTTGGTTAGGGTGCTCCGTGGGTCATTCCCAACCACCAGCATGTGCCAGGCATAAATGTGGCATCTCCATGCCCTCCGTTCAAATCACTCCTGTACCTGTGGAAGATCAGAAGAGGACTGAACTTGCTTTCTTAGACCTGAGGAGAACCTAGAATACTGGACCTGCTCTCCCAGTTGTACCCAGAACAAACCTGGACTCCAAAGGTCATAAGGATGACCTGTTAAAGCTACAGAGATATAACAAGCTACAATTGCCCAGCTGACCAGTGGCAACTGGACCTAGACTGGACCCTCCTGTTGGCCTCTGACTTCCGCCCTGTAGGTCTCTAAGTGCTTTCCTTGAGGCCCTGGCAGGCTTTAGAAGTGTACACTTGTGATGGATTGAGACATTAGGGACTAATGTCAAATGGTAAAATCCTTCCCCAGACTAAACCTGGCTAGTATATCCAACCTGTGCTTTATTGCGGTCAACTTTAACTTGCGCCTATGTCTTGTTCTACAGTAATCATTGACTGTCATTGGGACTCTGTGCTTCTTGGTGCTATTTCTACTAAAAACTTTGAAAACTCATATCTCCAGTGCCCCTTATTGGATTTCCGCCTTTTTGGTGTCAATTTGTTTATTAAATTGTACTCCATTTTTCTAATACATTTTGTGATTTTAATTGTTTTGCATTCCGAGTTTAATACTGGTTTAGTGCTGTATAAATGCTTTGCACATTGCCTCTAAATTAAACCTGTCTGCTCTGTGCCATAGCTACTGGGCGGATGGGGGGGTGAGGTCAGGTTTATTTAGTGGCTTGCGTGATTTATCCTTACAAGGATTGTGATTATTACTTGATGTGTGTATTTACCCCTATGAACTAGTAACCCAATTTCGTTAATCTTACTTCCCAATTACTGATGTCTTATTAAAGATTTGCTGTTTGTGATTGCTTTCACTTGTCATTGCTGCAAGCTGAAAATGAGAGAAGCAGACCATGGATTGTGGCTTCTAAACTTACCAAAAGGCTTCTCAAGAGGAGGGAAGAGTGGAAAATGTGCACTAGAGGAAGCACTGCCTCAATGAGCAAGAACTGGCTATTTTGATTGTAGGAGTATGTTGCTCAAAGTGATGAGTTATTTAGAAAGTAATCTTTTACAGTTTTTGAGTGCACCAAAAGAGGTATCTGAACCAGGAGCACATAAATGTAGTTGGTGATGCCTCCAGACGTATTGATGAAATTCGTAATCGATTTAAGATTACAAAGCGAGAAAATGTCCTCTACACAAAGCAAACGCATGAGGCACCCTAAACGTAGCCTTCACTGGCTCAGCTATAACCCATCGGAAGCACCTTACAGCTAGGGACAGTGACTGGAGTTTCATACATGGACACTTTTTTTTAACTGCTCCGCTGGATATGTGTAATTTTTTATTGCATTTAGCCGACTTGTGCTAGAACGTTAAGAAGTAAAGCTATGCAGTTTACACGTATATTAACCTTTAAAACACAGTGTGCAAGATGTACTATTGTTAGTATTGTAGGATATGTAGTATTGTTAGTTGCATCGACTATTTTGTAAAATCATTACTACCTCATTTACAAATATTGCATTATACTTTTAAATTGTAGATGTTGAAACAAGATATTAAGGAGCCTTTCAATTTATTTGAGGAATATGAGGGTGCAGAAGCGAGCACATCAGCCAGAGTGGGAGTTACTTCTAAGCTCACTACAGAGCCAGCTAAAAGAAGCGGCCAAATGCTCCTTAGAAAACACAAACAGTAGCAGAAAAGAGCATCATCAACTATTAATAGTTGAACAATTAGACAGCGACTGCTTTCTATGCACCAACTAAGACTTAGAGCTCATGCCAACTTTAGACGGTATGTTGGTATGGGTGAACCAACTACAAGAGAATTTATTTTATGCCATGGAGGGTGCAACATTATCAGTACAGAGACAACATGCTGCAGCTATTCATACGAGGGCTAAAAACATGGAAACTTTAGGAACCTTTAAGGAACAGGAAGTTCAAATATTATTCAGGTACCAAATCCTTAACTGCACTTGGTGCTAATTTATATGGTCTTTTTGAAATTAAAAGGTTTGTGGAGGAACAGTCACGATTGTTGTGGTGTTGCTATCTGCATACAGGTCATGGGTGTGCTGAGTGCCATGTGTTCGGAGTGGCCGATCGTCAGGGCCGGACTGGTATTGTCGGGCACCTGGCAATCCCCGGTAGGCTGGATGGGGTGGGGGCCGGTTTTCCGTCAGAGGGCCGGTTTTGTGGCGGGCTGATTTTCATTACCAGTTGTGGTGGTGACTGTTGACGAGTGACGTGAGTCACTTCAAACAGCCTGCAGTTGCAGCTAAGAGGAAAACAAGCAAAGCAACCTGCAGATTGATTGACCCGTGCCGCCCGACGCCGTGGGGTGTGTGCAGTGCAACTAAGTTCCATAACCTAACGTTTCAGGAGGAGGAGGTGCCTGTGCGCACACTGCGCACAGTCTCCTCCTCCTCCACGTCTGCGCGCCTCTCTCAGCATGGGTGCAGGCGCTGATGTCATACCCCCATACGCATTTGCAGCAGCATCACGGGGTGACAACGAGGAGCAGTGACACTGTCTCTCTTGACCAACACAGCAGGTGAGTTTCTCCGGTACAATTCCAGCCTCATGAACTACTTAAATCACCGACTCTGCCCCCTTTCAGGGCAGGGAGGCACCGCTCGCACCCCGCCCCCCCCCACACTTATAGGGTGTCAACGCCGTGTTTTGAAGTATTCCAAATCCGAAATTTAACCCAGAGCTCCTCCCCGTGTTTTGATTCTAACCTCTCGCAGAATACTCATGTGTGAAAATTTGTTTATTATAACACCGGAGAGCAGCCGGGGAAAGGAGTTTATTTGGGGACAAAAAGGTGCAGAATATTTCATCTGAAGGTCATCTTTTCTCCATCTAAACCTTTCTTTTCTCTAAAACCCTTTCTATTTTTAACAGAACGGCGTGGCTGAAATGTTTTCGGATGCACTCATACCAGTAATTCCTCGTGTCTGTCTTACTTTTAAGGGCATAAAGCAAGGTGCTCCCCTCGCCCAGTGTTTAACGTCGTATCCGCTGTCACAACGTACCCTGTCACGACAACAGTAAAAATAATGCACGGAAAGCGGGCCGTGATGAAATATCGTATTTGAATATGTATAACAAAGATTATGAATTACAGAGATACAAAACGCATAATGTTCGTCTAAATTTCATTTTGATGCTCGTTATTTAATGATATATTTAGGACTTTTATATAGTGCTGTAGCATGTTGGGCTTATACTCGGCGCTATACGCAGTAAAAACAACAGACACTCCAGTTGCGGTCTGGGGATGACCTTGAGTGGCCCGCTCCCTTTTATCTGCTCGCTTGCGCCCAGCTGCAGGGGTGCGCACACATGTGAGCCCCCCTTACATAGTGGCTAAATGGCTCACCATATCCCTTCCCACTTTAGCTCAGTCCTTTGCACTCCTTTAGGTTTCTAACCACCATGATACCTGCTCCATAAGGTCTCGTAAGCCTGGCTAAGGATCTGTTTTGGTCTTTGGTTTTACCTTTATCTTTAGGGGCTGGCTTGGAATCCTATGGTGTCTGGTTTTTATTTCATCCCCGAAACCTATTCTTCTCTTTCCCCAGTGATTCAGGGGCACGTCCCCCAGCATTGGTTGTTCCCTTCCTGGCGACAGCATAGGGTCAGGGCCTAGGGTCAGGTCTTCCTTATCTGTGGGGCGAGTGGGAGATCCGCCCCAATCATTGTGTCTTCCTCAAAGTTGTTTGCATTTTCTCCCCGACGCACCTTCATAAACCATGACACATTATGGGTTACCTGCTCTCCATCTCAGTGGGCCGCCCCATGGTACTCCTGACATCATCAACGGTCCATGGGCCTTTGGCGAAGGGTGTCTGGAATTTGCACCTCGATGTTGGCTACATATGAGCACTTGGTCTCCAGGTCTAATTTGGGAATCCTTGGCATCCCGATTTTGGCTTGCCTGGTCAATCCATCTCGTGATGGTCTTCTGAACATTAGCTCCCAAGGTGGGCACTAGGGGGGTGTTGTGCAGCGTGTCGTGATACATTCTCGAAAAATGGTGGAGACTCCATTTTATACCTTCACCATGGTCCACCGGAATCCATAGGAACTTGTTGACGGTATACATAACGTGTTCCACCTCCGAGTTGGGTTGTGGCCATTGTGGCATGATTTCACAATGTTTGATTCCAAGGTGGTTTAGATAGTCACTAAATCCAGCCAATAGGAATGGGGAGTACCACTGTCTGTCTAATTTCAGTTGGCAGCCCAAACGTAATGTGTTGGAGCAGGTGTATCTTGCACATGGCTGTCTAGTTCGTGATCTCTGCTAAAGGAAACCATGAATGTCCATTGATTAACATCAGTGTCAGGTGTCCTTCTGGAAAGCTGCCAACGTCCATGCTGACCTTCACCCATATGATGCAAAGTTCCTTAGTTATAACAAGCACTGGCGTTGCCAATAGGTCTCGCAGTAGGAAAGTTGGAGCTATTGGTTTTGTAAACGACATTTTATATTTATATATCGTTATTGGCATTGTCAATAACAATATCTAAATATAAAATGTAATTTACAAAACCAATAGCTCCAACTTTCCAAATGCGAAACCTATTGGCAACACCAGTGCTTGTTCCCTGTGGGATGCAGCCCTTCCTCATGTCATGATCTCACCTCTCCGACTTTGTGTGCCCAATTGTCCTACTCGGGCATTCTTGATTAGATTTTTTTATTTTATTTATTTACTTCACTAACCTTTTAAAAGCCACTGGAACAAAAATGATTGCGTCTTTGCAACCATTCACATCTACTAAGTTCTGAAATTGTTGGTTTAATTTGCAAACCATGAAATGACCACAAGAGTAAAAACGATGTACTAATTGTATTTGAGTTGTCGTTCCAATTTTTTTTTCCTGAATTTTTTTTTAATAATACTTTTTATTGGTATTTTCACATTTACAACAAGTGACATTTCACATGTATAGCCATTTCGCGTTTGCTCTCATAGGGCCACGGTTGGTGGCTTTTGGCTGAGGATATCTATAGGGTTTTCCAGTTGTACATGTCTGTCTGTGCTTGCTTGCCCCTCTGACTTAAACATATAGCATAAAACATCTAACAAAAAGCATATCTGTGCTTGCGAACAAATTTAGACTAAGACAAAAAATGAGTCTTATTCTAATCCAAGTTGCCACATGTGGTTTAAAAGTGTCCATCTAGCAGGTTTTTGGTGTAGAGGAGAGCAGCAATTCCAGTGAAATCTTTGAGGGTTGAACTTAAAATGGATGAGCAGAGTGCGGATTCGTCTTTTTTAATTATTTTTTTTAACATTTTTCCTGTGGGCTGTGTATCTCTGCCATCACCACACATTCACTGCTGTCGAATCTAGTCCATGTATCAAGTTATTTTACATTCCACTGACTAATTTGAGACCTATTCTGACTATAGTATCAATAATTTGACTGTAAACTGACCAAATGTATTATAAAATGTGTTCCAGAGGAAGATTAAAATGCCTTTCTTATCTTTCTCTAAATACCTCTCTTTCGTTCAGGTGTGTGAAAGTCGGGGGGGGGGGGTCGACGTGTTGATAGATGACAGACACGCAGGTGGGGGGTCAGGTCACTCTTACAACAGCGGGAAGAACAAGGCTCGAAAAAATTAAGCATTTTAGCGATAGTGGGGAGGGTGAACCTGAGGAGATAAAAGGTGGGGGCGGAGTGGTGGAAGTGCTCGGACCGAATGTAAGGAGGAAGCAGGCAACGGTCCAAAGAGGCCAAATGAAGAGAGAGGGGAAGGGAGGGGCGTGTGACTGAAATAGGGGTTAATGAAATGCTGCAAGACACTGCACGCGGTAGGGAAAACATTTTAAGTCCTGTGCATTCATTATTTACTACTAAACTTCCAAGCGTATGGCTGCTTGCACTTCTTCTATTCGTACAGCACTCTGTCCTGTTCGCACTTCATAAATACATAAATCTATTAAATGATTTGAATTGTGTCCCTGGGTCACGACAGCGTAACCAGTTACACTGTCATTAAATACCTGAAAATATCGATTGTGAAATGGAAAACTCTGGGCTCGAACCCTGATGACAAGGTGTCACTGGTCACTTCAGAGACCGGGCAGTATTAGGTGGTGTGGAGATAGGTGAAAGAAAAACGAGACACGCTGGTGGGGGGTGCAAGAACTAGAGAAGCAGGGAGGGGTCGTGAAAGAGGGCGATGCAAACTAGAAAAACAAGCATTGGCGAACGGGAATGAAAATAAACAAGAGAGGCAGGGAAACTGAAAGTACGGCCGGCCAGCGGCCAGCCATGAATAATTAGGGGAGGAGAAGCCGCACAGCACACACTGGGAGAAGCCCTTTGATGTGCTGTGAGGCCGTGAAAAAATGCAATTAGGAGGGAGGGAGGCTGATACGCGTGCTTGTTTGGTCACGTGATTCACGTGAACTCAAAGAAAACCGCAAGAACGAAAGCCTTGGTTTCATGAGTATTTTGAGCACTTGAATTCTCGCTCCGCTCAATGCGCTTGCGCGCATTGATAGGTCGCGAGACCTAAAAAGGGCTGGGTCCCATGTTATGTTATGTTATATTACTGCCACTCCAGGCCAGTTTTTGAATGTGAGAGCCTGAGGAGCGATTTGCAGGGGGCCGACTGAAGTTTTGTTACACTGTCCTGGCCACTGCACACCTTCCCCTCTCCTCACATCATCCCCTCCCTAGGGCGCAGCCACAGTCACCCTCCCTGGAGTCCCTGCTGCCTGCGCACGCACTATTAAATTACTGGACAGGGCATGCAGGCACTTTCACTTTCGGCACCACCTGGCCACAACAACAACTCGTGACCCACTGACCCCACCAGGCCCGATCGATGAGTCACGTCACCAGAGAGACCCTGTGATGATCAAGGGGGCACAATTATACAGGCAAACCTCTGCAAAAACAATTTTATGTATTGGGCTGAAATGATTGGTATTACCCTTTTCTTTTAACAAAATAACTATAACACTTCATACCACTGCTGAAAAGAGACCCAAAGGAGCAAGCGTAATTGGGTGACAGTTGACAAAACTTTTTAAACTGATAAGCAAACTTTAAATAATCACCCCCGTAGGGAAATATCACATCCTGGGATCTTTTCAATGTGAAACCATCCCTAAAAAGCTTTGCACGATGTATCTCTCTCAAACGGGATAATTAATAACTCCTTCACTTCACAAAACTTAAGAAAATGAAAAGATTTACCCTTACATATATAACTGACCGAATCCGATATTATGATCCGAAGTCTTAAAGATGTCAAATCATCCCTCACATACCACGCATCAGATTGTTGTCCTCGCACTTGCATATTTAATGCAGCATAACGATGCAATTGATATGCACGAGCACCGCAGGAACTTGTGGTTTACATCAATTGCATTGTTATGCCGCATTAAATATACGAGTGCGACCGGCTATGCTCATCATCTGGGGATTCATTTGCTTTCCCTTTCTGCTGGTAAGTGCACCTCCCTAACAAATATTGGGGGCCTTAACCCTAACTCCTCGTCCTTTCATTCCTCTCAGTATTGTAAATTGCTCCTGATCTCTTACCTGTTTTTGTATAGTTACAAATCGTTAACATTTTTATAATCTGCTACATTTCAATGCTGTTGATTGTTTGCTGATTTTTGGTATATAAAACCTCACAAATAAATAAATACATAAAGTGCAAACAATCAGGTAGGTACCAACCTCTTTGGGGAGGACTGACTGGTGCAGCCGCACCTGATGCTCACTTGGGGGGGCGCTGTGTAAAGAAATAACTTATGGGTTTAATAGCACCTGCTGCAAAGTACCTTGTGTGTAGTGTGTCCAGCAGTTTTCAGCCAACAATAAAAATGGCAAGTTAACTCTGGTGGTAAATGTTCCTGCTAGAGAGATCAGAGTTTGGGCTAGTGACAGTTTTGACTCAACATAAAGTAGGACAAAGGGTTAATATGTCTGCTGTGTATGTGTATAATTTGTTTAGTACTATGTACTATTTTTATATATTTACACATATATATGTATTTTATTATGTGTTCCAGGTTCCCGCTCATGGGCGGAGATTATTCAGTGCTTATGACTTTAAGAGTATACCCCTGGAAGAGAACTAGGATTACAGGTAAGTAACTAATCCTTCTCTGGATGTGCAGCGGCGCTTAAAATTTTATTTGGATAGCACCAAAGAGTTTCGTAAATCTCCTCAATTATTCATCGCTTTTGGCGCTCCTCGCAAAGGCCTTCCTTTCAAAGCAGGGTATTGCGAGATGGATCTCCAGTGCCATTCTATACTGCCACTCTACAGCGGGCAAGCCTCTGGACAGCAGGATCAGGGCACACTCCACAAGATCCATGGCTTCCTCTACAGCTCTCTTTGCGGGAGTACAGATCAAAGACATTTACAGAGCTGCAACTTGGAGCAGCAGGCACACCTTTACGAAGCATTACTGCTTGGAATCCTTGACCCAGGAGGACAGGGCCGTGGGCCAGGCAGTCCTGAGGAACCTCTTCCACTGATTGGTGAGCTTTCCTTACTATCCCTCCTTCCTATTTCAGCACATTTTATATCTAATGTGAGTACTGATGGTTTTTTCAATGTGTGTTTACTTATTCTCTTATGAAAGTATGCATACTGAGATGGTTATAGATTCATGCCACAAAATGTGCTTTATTACTTACTGCTAGCTTCTCTGATACAAAGCATGGGAATCTATGAAAGTTCCAATACTGCGGCAAGAAAACAAGTTACTAACCTGTAACTTTGGTTCCCCAGTATTGGTAACTTTCATAGATTCCCATGCGCCCACCCTCCTCCCCTGGGAAAGCTCAGCCTTCAGCCGATGTGGCTGTTACACAACGGCTACGAAAATCTGAGGCTCTGAGGTTCTCTCAGGAGGGTTCTATGGGGTGAGGCTCTTCTGATTTACTGGTGCTTTGTTTTGGTCTCTTGTGCGAAAAGAGGTGGAAATGCTACAAAAGGAAATGAGGTCTAGGCCTTATTCTTTCTCTTTTGTACCTACTGCTATGTTATTTTGTTACCGAGACTCCCATTCCGACGACGGGGAATGATACAAAGCATGGGAATCTATGAAAGTTACCAATACTGGGGAACCAAAGTTACAGGTAAGTAACTTGTTTTCTTTCTTCTGCACTGTCCAGAAGTTCTATCACCCAAGTTCTGTTCTACAAAGGTTTTTGTAGTTTTTAAGGCATGTTTTTAGACAGACCGGCCACTTTTCTTTTTAACCCATTCCCTGCTCGCGTCGGCCAACGGCTGACACAAGCACTACCTTCTGGGTGCTGCGAACAACCGTTGGCCAACGCAGCCCTGCCCACTCTTGTCGATCGCCCGCACCCCGGGGGAATGTTCGCCGCGTTAAACGGGTTAAAGTGAGTCTTGGAATTTGAATCTTTCTCTTCAATCTTTAGACTTTGCATCTTGATTCACCTTTCTGCTCGATATAGTTATCTTTCCTACAATACTCAATCCACTCCCTTCTTTCAGCCCTTTTACCTAGAGTCTTGAAAAGAACCAAAAAAAATTATCAGAATCGATATGGACTTTTAATGTCACAGTTTGTCAGATTATATCCACCCATGCAGGTTTCCTGTGTTACAGGAGATGCATTCCTTATTTTTTTTGCCCCCTGCTTCTTTTTAGTCTCCAGCATGACTTTCTCCTTTCTAGATCCCTCAATCTCATTTTTCTTGCTTTGTCACTTGTGATACATTTTGTTTACTTACAAGGTGATTAGAGCCTGTCCGTTGCTTACCAGCACATTAGCGCATGTGTTTGCAGGCCCTTACCCCTGCCACCTGTTCCGCACTGCTTTGTTGCTTTCGTCGATCTACGCCCCGGTCCCTTTCTTTGTCTTATGAAAAGGTGTATAGGATAAGGTAATGAAGTTGACTCTACCCTGAATATTCTCATTTTACATAATCATTTAATCAATCATGTGTTTGTTAAGCGCGACTATTCACCCGTAGGGGTCTCAAGGCGCTGGGGAGGAGGAAAGGTGCAGGCTCCAGTCCATCAAGGAGGGGGCTGTAAAAAAAACAAGTTTTGAGGTTTCTCGTGAAGATGGAGAGTGATGTTGTCTGTCTGAGGTGGAGTGGTAGGGCGTTCCAGGTTTTGGCCATGAGGAAGGAGAAGGAGTGGCCTCCTGATCTGGTCTTTATGGTGTGGGGGACCACGGCGCAGGAGAACTGGGCTGATCGTAGGGTCCTTTGGGGTGCTTGGAATTTGAGTCGGCTGTTCAGGTATGCTGGGCTGCTGTTGTGGAGGGCTTTGTGTGTGTGGGTGAGGATCTTGAAGGCGATTCTTGTCTCGCTGGGGAGCCAGCGGCGTGTGCGCAGGTGCTGGGAGATATGGCAGTGTTTGGGCAGGTTGAGGACCAGTTTCGTGGCGGCGTTCTGGATGTTTTTGTAGCTTGCGGTGAGGTTTTTATTTATTCCAGCGTAGAGTACGTTGCTGTAGTCAAGTGTGCTGGCGACTAGGGCAGTGAGTGACGGTCTTTCTGTGCTCAAGGGGATCCATTTGAAGGTCTTGCGTAGGAGGCGGAGGGTGTGGAAGCAGGAGGGTGCGACGAGACATAAAACAAGCATATCATGTGCAGTTTGTGGCAGCCAAGCTTGCACATAATGTAATTCTGCCATTTTTAGGGTCAAACAGATGAGGAACATTTACCCTGACTGTGTGCTCCCAAGGCACCTGTGACAGTCGTAACGCAGCTCACTGGCTCACAACCTACAAACCCACAGGTAAGATTTCACAAGCCCAAGACTTTCATGTACCCCTGCCTGTAGCTGCAATGTAGGAACATAACATTTGTGGACCCGTGAGACAGAGTTGTCTTTTTAATAAGCAGCACTTTGCCTCTGGAATATGGAAATAATCATTGAAAAAGTACAAATGAGACTACAAGTCCCACAATGTAACGTACTACTGACGCACATTGCAAGCAGGCTGATGTATGCTGGCAGTTGGGATGGCAAGGCAAATGTGGTATGAGATAAACACTCCTTGGAATCATTGAGATAATAATATTGCAATTTGTAAAGCGCCTGGTTACACCACAACGGTGTGTCCCCAAGCTAGGATCTAGAATTAGCACAGGAGCGAAAAGGGACACATGCAACTGAGGGGGTTTAGAGCAGATTGAGGAACAGTCACGTTTTCAATTTGCTTCTGAAATCTTTCTTCGTAGGAGACGCTCTCAGAGCATAAGGGAGAGAGTTCCACATTCTCGCAGCCAAGAAGGCAAGCCCGTATTTCTGGTAGCACTATGTGTTAGCAGTTATGTTTATCTATCTCAATATAACCTGTTTTAATTTAAATTTTTCTTCTACATGGCACTGCTGTCATTTACAGGGAATTGTGGGAACAGTCTGCCTTCTTGGCTGCCCTACATGTCAAATTGGTAAATTAAGCTCTTATACCCTGGAAAGTGGGGGGCGGGACTTCAATTGTGTCTTTGACCTTGCCCTGGATAGATCGTACCCATCTCTCCTAAACTCCCCCACTGCCAGAGCTGCTGTCCCCTTTTCACAATGAGCCGCACAATGGTTTCTCCTTGAAAATTGGAGTACCCTATACCAAACACTAGAGAATACTCATTTTACTTACCTCCCCATGACTTACATGTCAGATTAGATGGGTTCCTCTCCCCTCCACCCACCCAACTGCTTGTCACAGGTCCGAAATATCTTGGTATGACACTGTCAAATTTAAACCCCTTCCTGCTGCATCTTAGTGGGGTTGTAATCTGCATCCATCGAAAGACCTTCAAATGGATCCCCCCCGGAGTCAAGGAAGACAGTCACCCACGCACTCATCACCAGCAGACTGGACTATGGAAACGCTCTCTATGCCGGCATTAACAAGTCCCTACTCCGCAAATTCCAAACAGTACAGAACAATGTGGCTAGACTCGTCCTCGCCATCCCCCGGCACAAACACATCAGCAAACACCTGCAGAGAGAGTCACCTTGAAGATCCTCCCCCAAGCCTGCAAGTGCCTACATAAGAACGGACCCAAATACCTCAACTACAGAATAAACTTGCACATGCCCAATAGAAACCTCAGATCTTCCAACCTCGCACTAGCTGAAACCCTGCGCATTCACAGAGCCAGAGCAGGCGGTAGATTGTTCTCTCACATTGTAGTCAACACCTGGAACAAGCTAATTTCAGGCATCAGACCAGTCGCGCCCGGTGGTGGGAGTACCTGCCGGGCGGTGACATGGGAAGGGGGAGGGGCAGGGTGGGGGGTAGTAATGTATTAATTACGGAGTTTAACAGGTAAGTAAACATATAAATAAATAAAACAAATTTCGTTGCGTGTACTGCATCACCAAATACGATGCAGTGCGTGTAACGAAATTTGTTTTATGTATAGCACGGTGACCAGGGACAGTGTATGTCCGAAACGCGTAGGTGGGAAACCTACAGGAAATAAACTAAGATAAATCCTTGAAGTGGTGTGCTGCGTCTTCGTAATTGAAGGTTGTTTGCTGAAACACATACATATATATAAATATACATACATACATACATTTATATATATATATATATATATATATATATATATATATATACACACACATATATATATATATATATATGTATGTATATATATATATATATATATATATATGTATATATATATCACCATCCGCCCTCCAAAGCTATGAAAGGAAGGAGCCACACACAGGGATTTAACAGGTGGGGTTCTTTTTTAATGGAAACTAAGGCAGCTGGGCATTATGCATTTCGGTAATGACACCTTCTTCAGACACCCCTCGCTGACGCTCCTCATGTCCGTAGTGCCCTGTTGCAATGTTCATGGTTTAATGACAAGACCATTTGTAAACGCCGCCCCAATCATGTGATCAACCGCCGAGTTGCAGCCAATGTCAAACTCCAACTCCCAGAAGGCTATGTGTCTGGGATGCGTGTTGTGGGAAACCAAAGCCGTTTCTTTTCGTTTGTTGGCGTTTACAAATCCGGGCACACTTGATGAAGTGCTCTTTTTAATGTCCTGACCCCTCGAGTCCCCGCCAAACGTTCCAATCTTCAAAGCGCCGGTCCTCTGGGTTGTGAGTTGGCGAGATTGCACCAAACTCTCCCGTGTAGTCACGGGCTGCCTTTTGAGCAGTGTCCCTTGGCTTCAGCGCTGAGTAGGTGAGCTGCCTGTAAGCCCATAACTGAGCTTACTCCGTATCTGCGAACACAGAAGTGTACCAGGTAAGCAGGCAGCCTCTTGGCGGAACGGCGGCTCCTCAACGTGTCTCTGGCCGGCACGTAATATCACCATCCGCCCTCCAAAGCTATGAAAGGAAGGAGCCACACGCAGGGATTTAACAGGTGGGGTTCTTTTTTAATGGAAACTACGGCAGCTGGGCATTATGCATTTCGGTAATGACACCTTCTTCAGACACCCCTCGCTGCCGCTCCTCATGTCCGTAGTGCCCTGTTGCAATGTTCGTGGTTTAATGACAAGACGATTTGTAAACGGCGCCCCAATCATGTGATCAACCGCCGAGTTGCAGCCAATGTCAAACTCCAACTCCCAGAAGGCTATGTGTCAGGGATGCGTGTTGTGGGAAACCAAAGCCGTTTCTTTTAGTTTGTTGGTGTTTACAAATCCGGGCACACTTGATGAAGTGCTCTTTTTAATGTCCTGACCCCTCGAGTCCCCGCCAAACGTTCCAACCTTCAAAGCGCTGGTCCTCTGGGTTGTGAGTTGGCGAGATTGCACCAAACTCTCCCGTGTAGTCACGGGCTGCCTTTTGAGCAGTGTCCCTTGGCTTCAGCGCTGAGTAGGTGAGCTGCCTGTAAGCCCATAACTGAGCTGACTCTGTATCTGCGAACACAGAAGTGTACCAGGAAAGCAGGCAGCCTCTTGGCGGAACGGCGGCTCCTTAACGTGTCTCTGGCCGGCACGTAATATCACCATCCGCCCTCCAAAGCTATGAAAGGAAGGAGCCACACGCTCTATATATATATATGTGAAAGCTCCAAAGTTCCCCACCGGAACAAAGACGCACTCAGACATCCGCTAGCATCAGGCTTTTAAAGGGTAAGAACGGAACCAGCATGCCGATGCAAATAACAGCTTTCGTGTTGAGTTATGCATGCCTGACGCGTTTCTGTGCTGCCGCACTTCATCAGAGGCTTCGACAGTCTTTTGTGCTGTTCTGACCCATAGACACACAAGGAAAAATGTGACTCTTCGATGGGCTGCTCTGTTGAGCGTATTGACTTGTGGGTGTTGTAGTCTGGATCAGTGAACTCTACCCCAATGGGTGCACGTAAATATTGCTGTTGCCAAAAAGTTCCGAGCCCACAGATGGGCCTCCGCATGTGGGTGCCGTTCAATATCCCAAGCAGATGTCCCACATAGTGGCTCTGTGAACTACAGAGCCCGTGGCCCCCAATCTTAATAGGGTGGTGCGTCTTTCGCGGCCGGGGACGCCGCGTAAAAAATGAAAGCTCCAAAGGTCCCCACCGGAACAAAGATGCACTCAGACAACCACTAGCATCAGGCTGTTAAAGGGTAATAGCTGAACCGGCATGCCGATGCAAATAACAGCTTTCGTGTCGAGTTATGCATGCCTGACGTGTATCTGAAAGAGACACGTTAGTGATAGATTTCTTACCTTAGAATATCCCCAGGCATCAGACTGGATCCGGAAATTTTTGCATAGCAGTACCCTTGGGCATTGGTAGGCGACGTCTGCGGCTCCGGGTCCGTCGTCGAGGGCGCAGGGATGACGTCGTCGGAGTACTTAGACGCCGCCTCAGCGTGCTGACGTCAGTTCTTCTTTTTTCCGCTCCAGCAGCGCAGATCCGGAAAAAGTGGTACCTTAGTCACTTTTTGACTAACTTTTTTGAGATCTTTTTGATCATTTTTCGAGTCTTCGACTCCGTCCGGTGCCGATAGGGATGCCAGGTTTTAAGCCTTGTGGGGACTGCGACCGACTGATGTCGGTCACCGACACTCACCGTCGGTGCCTCCACTGCCTCGGCGTCGATCATGTCGACAAGACCTGCTCCGACTGTCGGGCCTTAACCTCGAAGGCTAGGCGGGAGCGGTCCCGGAAGCGGCTCGAGCTCCGACAGTCGGCCCCGCGCCGTGAGAGGTCCTGGTCCGGATGGAGGTCGAGGGACCGGTCGCGGGGGCGGAGGCATCATAGCTTCGGGAGTCAACATCACTCCTCCAGGTCGAAGTCATCGTCAGGTAAGCACAAGAAGTCGAAGAGACGTCATCGCTCTTCCGACTCCCCCCGACGCTCGCGCGATGTGGCCGAGGGTTCGGGTGACAACGCCCACGGGGCTCCGTCGTAGTTGCGGGCGGCGCGACCTGCCCCGTACCCTTCGGTCCCAGGGCAGCAAGCGACGCCGGAGGAGATCGAGCGTTTCCTCAGGGCCATGAGGTCCCTCTCTCCTCCGACGGGTTCAGCTGCGCCTTAGGGCCCAGCGGACCCGTCTGGGGGCCCTAGCGGGTCGGGTGCTTCGCCCCCGAAGCCGCCGGGTGCTTCGGCCCCGCTGGCGCCTTCGGGCCCGGCGCCGCAGGGCCCCACTGGATCCGCTTCTGGATCCAGATCGTCGCCGGTCGATCTGACGACTTCACTTTGCCTGGTGTTTTGCTGGTTTTTCAACTTAGTTGACCTGGGACCCTGCTATTCAGGGCCCCAGGCCTACTGCTCTCTCTGTAAAATGGATTCCATGTACCTTAGGTGCATTTACCAATTGGTACTGGGCCACCTTATAAGTCCCTGTACCCAGGGCATAGGTGTACCCAGGGCCTACCAGGGGCTGCAGCATGTATTATGCCACCCCTGGCTGGCCATCTAAATCTGACACAACTGGCTGCACGACAGCTGGGGCAAAGTGGTGTAAACACCTTTTGCTTTAGATATAGTATTCCTATATCTAACCCTAAAATGGACACATGTATTCCTATCAGTCACTCCTATGGCAGGCCTTATCAATCCTGAAGGCAGAGTGCTTGGAATTATGTGAGATGGCGCTCTGGCATGAGCTGAGCCCGTTTGCAGCTTGCGGAACCAAGTCCTAATAGCTGTTCCATGATAACGCGTACCATATACTCTTAAGTGCATTATAATCCTCGCGGTTATTTGCTATCTTTGGTATCGCTTTATCAAAACATGTCGAGTAAGATGTCATACGAATTGGAATACTAACCCCTCGCCAATTTTGGCGACGGGGTTAGCATTCCACCCTTCTAGAGGGACACGACACGTATGTAACTGTGAACCCCGCTTAAAGTTAACTCGAGCGTCAGCATCACAAAATGGATGCTGCCACCACAGACACAAGTCTGACCTCCTGCTGCTGGGAGTCCTTCCAGCGAGGAGAGCTCTGACAAAGGGTTTCCTGTCAGGGGCGGTGCTAGCACCATCCCAGACAGGGTTTTGTGTATCCCAGGTAGGCAGGGCTGAGAGGAAGGTGACTGCAAGTGGCACCCCGGTGCTCACTATGCATCTGCCGGTTAGAACCAGTTCCAGGGGCACACCAGCCCCTGAGCTGGGGAAAGTCTGGACAAGAGAGAGGGGTGTAACCACCCCCCTCCTGGTCCCGCCCATGGGCAGGACCTAGTCGCGTGCCAGCCCCTTTCTTTAGTATAAATGTAGGAGCGGGCCCCCTTCCCAAATTAGATAATTCGGAATCTTGACTACTTTCCACGAAAGAGCTCTTGAACATTTCTGAAGACTCTCCCTTTTGGCTAAGGAGTAGCCACCCTGCACCAGCGGGCACCATCTAAGCGCATGCGGTTTGCTCAAGTCCATCCTTGGGATCAAGACTGCCCAGCTCGACGAGACCCGGATTCCCTGGCACCTCTGACCTCTACCTACATCATCAGCCCAGCTGAGATTCGTGGGTGTGACGAGACCTGAAGGAACCGGCCATCTTCAAAACTGCACGACGCTTATCCAGCACGACCGCTGAGGGATCCTCAAGTGAGTGCTTTGGTGTTTGAGAAGCCCTAACCCTGAGCAGCTCCAGCACCGAAGTCCAGCCCCCCAGCATCCACGAGATCTGCGTGGGGCCCTTCTGCTCTTTGCTGCTCACCGCGTTGTCCGGCTACTTGCCTGCTGGCTTGTGGCCCTCCTGACGACGAACCACGAGAATCACATCGCTGGTCTGGTTGCTCCAGACTGGCCCTTGTTACCTTCCAAGAGAGGAGCACCCCGGACCCTCCTGGTCCACTCCAGACGCCATTTTGAGTCCACCGCGTGGGCTTGCCTTTGCCAAGGTTTGTTGCCCCAATCCTGGGTCCAGCATTGCCGACAGCAGATACCTTCGTGGGACAGCTCGCACCTCCATCCTGGTCGCCGACAACACCTCCTGGTCCGAGAGACTGCAGAGCCCAGTGTCGCCCACTCACCTGGTCGAGGTGACTTCATCCGGTGCCATCCTGGTGCCCACCTAATCACTGGCTAGTGATTAAGAACTGAGTCCCCTCTGCTTTCAGGTCGTCTCCATCACCGATCCAGGCTTGGATCACATCAAACTTCATCACTGGTCGCCTGCCAGCAACTTCTTCTTTCAGGCTCCATAGACTGTAACGAGGATTCCCGACGTCTTTTGAACCCTATGCAGCCGCAGCCCCTGGGCTAGGTAACCTGAGCATTTCGGTGCTCCAACATAGGTTCACTATTTAAGTGTCCAGGTCCTTTTTTGTTTTCAGCCTAACTAGTCCGATTCGTCCGATAACTGTAACTTTACGAAATCTAGCATCCATAGACTTTGTCCCGCATCCCGCGTGAGAGTGCACACTCTGCACCCGATCTCCCTAGGCCTCCTGGTCCTAACCTTAGGGTTCTGTAGTGTAGTCCTAGCGATCCTAAAGCCTCTGGATCTTGTTACTTACCTGCTAGGATTTCGCATTCCACTTTTGTAGTATATGGTTTTTCGTGCCCCTCGGGCATTTGTGTAAATTGTCTAACTTAAAGTATTTTCTTAAGAGTTTTGTTGTGTGCTTAGCTCCCTGACTCATAAAGAGATCAGGGTAGATTTGTTATAAATAAATATCCTTTTATTTTCATAACAACTTGTGTGGTGTCCTTTCACTTGGTGTTCAAGGGGTATATGTGATGGTATAACAGCTGGCTTAACACGCCCTCTAGAGTTTAGCCTAAAGACTGCTCTTGTCCATGCTACTACGATAGCAGGTCTATAAAGTTGACTTACAACCAATCATCAATAAGGGTCGTTTGGAATGATACACAGTGATCACTAGAATAGTGAGCACTACATATCAGGCCAACTTCTCACATTGGTGGCAGCGGTGGGATTTGAGCTTGCTGTTGTTTTACCACACGTATCCTAAGAATATCATTTGAAAGATCACATAAGTACCAAGGTACATATAACTTAGCTTAGAATACTCTGAGTTCTACTGAACCAGCTGTTGTAGTGTAACAGGGCTTAGCACACCCTGACTACAACTCTTAGCAAGGGATCAGTAGGCAAACAAATAGTGTAGGTAAGTGCACCACTTACACCTCACTAGAAGCATGTCTAACCACGGAGAGTCTGCAGAGACCCCTCTTGTGGTTATTGACCCTCCACAGGTCATGTCAAGATATGCAGCTCTTAGCTTCCAGGAGATGAGACAACTGTGTACCTCCAGGAAGCTAAAACAGGGTTCTAACCCTACCATCCCATTTCTGATAGGTCTCTTAGAGACTTATGATGCAAGGAGGGCTTCTAACCCAGGCCCTTCTAATCCAGATGGGAGCATGCCCCCTTTAGAGGGAACCCTTGGGGACCCTGACCTCAACCTCAATGGAACAGTTAGTGAAGGAGAGGAAGAGGATCAGGAGTTGTCAGGGGATGAGGCAGACAAGGGTCAGGTAGAAGTCAGTAGACTCACCAGGACCAACTTAAGCAGGCATGAAAATGGCATCAAAATGGACTTGGGGGACCCCCAGGCCCACTCTCAGGCAGGCTTAACATTGGGAATGGACGAGTTAGGTCTCTATCCAGAGGCTCTAACAGATCCATTCGAACCAATGGCTCTCAGACCTCTTCTCACAGAGGGATGACATCCCCTCAGAGAAGAGAGCATGAGGCCAAGATGAGGGAAGTCAATCTGAGGATTGAAAGGGAAGAACTTGCCCTGGCCAAAGAGAGACTTGCCTTTGCTAGAGAGCAGAAATTGAGTGGTGCAGACCCCACTGGTGGCAGCATTTTACCTAGAGAAAAGGACAGGATTTTAGACACTAGACACCTGAATAAGATAGTGCCCCCCTTTATACAAGGGGATGACATCCACAAATGGATGACTGCTTTGGAGAGGGCCTGCACTGTCCAGTGCATCCCCCAGAGTCAGTGGGCAGCTATCTTGTTGCTCTCCTTTGAAGGCAAAGGTAGAGATAAGCTCCTCACTCCTAGAGCTGAGGATGCTAACAATTACCAAGTCCTGAAGAATACACTGGTTGATGGGTTTGGCTTAACAACTGAACAGTACAGGTTGATGTTCAGAGACACCCAGAAAACTCAGTCTCAGGATTGGGCTGACTTTGTTGATTGTGCCACTAAGGCTTTTGAAGGCTGGCTACTGGGAAGTAAGGTTACTGATTTCAAAGGATTGTACAATCTAATTATGAGAGAGCAAGTCTTAAGTAATTGTCAGAACCAGTTATTACACCAGCACCTGGTAGACTCTGATCTGACCTCTCCACAAGAATTGGGTAAGAGGGCAGACAAATGGGTCAGAACCAGGATTAGGCCTAAGAACCAGGGTGGTGACCAATAGAAGGAATCAAACAAGCCTCAAGAGAAGGGTGGGAATAAACCTTCTGATCCAACCACAGGGCCCCAAACATCCTCTGAAAAGGGTGGGTCCCAAAATCCTTCCAATTCCCAAAAGAAACCTTATTGTCATACCTGCAAACAGGTAGGCCATTACAAAACTGACAGCAGTTGCCCAAGGGCCAACGACAATAAGGAGAACATACCCCCAAGTAAAACTTCCCAGCCTCCTGTTACTACTAGTAGTAATCCCCCAGGTGGTGGGAGTGCCCCCAAGAATCTGGGTGCATTTACTTTGGGAGTTCCTGGGGACTCTGGCCTAACCAGGTCCCCTGACTTAGATACTCTTGTCTGTGAGGCTGGCATGGGGTTTGTAGGAGAGTAGGGTCTGCAATCCTATGATCACCCCAGATTTTTGCTTTTTGCTTCACTGGTTTACGACTTCTCTGGCTGTGGGCCTGCTAATCAGACCCACAGCCTTGCTGTTCTCTCACTAAATTGACACGTGTACCTTAGGTGCATTTACCAATTGGTACTGGGCCACCTTATCAGACCCTGTAACTCAGGGAATAGGTGTACCCAGGGCCTACCAGGGGCTGCAGCATGTATTATGTCACCCCTGGCTGGCCATCTAAATCTGACACAACTGGCTGCACGACAGCTGGGGCAAGGTCGTGTAATCACCCTTTGCTGTAGATATAGTACACCTATATCTAACCCTAAAATGGACACTCGTATTCCTATCAGTCACTCCTATGGCAGGCCTTAACAATCCTGAAGGCAGAGTGCTTGGAATTATGTGAGATGGTGCTCTGGCATGAGCTGAGCCCGTTTGCAGCTTGCGGAACCAAGTCCTAATAGCTGTTCCATGATAACGCATACCATATACTCTTAAGTGCATTATAATCCTCGCGGTTATATGCCAACTCTGGTATCGCTTTATCAAAACATGTCGAGTAAGGTGTCATACGAATTGGAATACTAACCCCTCGCCAATTCTGGCGACGGGGTTAGCATTCCACCCTTCTAGAGGGACACAACATGTATGTAACTGTGAACCCCGGTTAAAGTTAACTCGAGCCTCAGCATCACAAAATGGATGCTGCCACCACAGATACAAGTCTGACCTCCTGCTGCTGGGAGTCCTCCCAGCGAGGAGAGCTTGGACAAAGGGTTTCCTGTCAGGGGCGGTGCTAGCACCATCCCAGACAGGGTTTTGTGTATCCTGGGTAGGCAGGGCTTTAGAGGAAGGTGACTGCAAGTGGCACCTCGGTGCTCACTATGCATAGGCCGGCTAGAACCAGTTCCAGGGGCACACCAGCCCCTGAGCTGGGGAAAGTCCAGCATGGGAGAGGGGTGTAACCACCCCCCTTCCTGGTCCCACCCATGGGCAGGACCTAGTCGCGTGCCAGCCCCTTTTCTTAGTATAAAGATAGGATTAGATTAGATAATTCCGAATCTTGATGACTTTCCACGAAAGAACTCTTGAACCTTTCAGAAGACTCTCCCTTGTGGCTAAGGAGTAGCCACCCTGCACCCGCAGGCACCATCCAAGCATTGAGGTTTGCTGTAAGTCTCTCCTCCGGATCAAGACTGCCCAGCTCGACGAGAACCGGCTTCCCTGGCACCTCTGACCTCTACCTGCATCATCAGCCCAGCTGAGATTCGTGGGTGTGACGAGACCTCGAGGGACCAGCAATCTTCAGGACTGCACAACGCTTGCCCAGCACGACCGCCGAGGGATCCTCGAGTGAGTTCTTTTGGGTTTGAGAAGCCCTAACCCTGAGCAGCTCCAGCACCGAAGTCCAGCCCCCCAGCATCCACGTGATCTGCGTGGGGCCCTTCTGCTCTTTGCTGCTCACCGCGTTGTCCGGCTACTTGCCTGCTGGCTTGTGGCCCTCCTGACGACGCACCACGACGACAACACCGCTGGTCTGGTTGCTCCAGACTGGCCCTTGCTCCCTTCCAACAGAGGAGCACCCCGGACCCTCCTGGTCCACTCCAGACGCCATTTTAAGTCCACCGCGTGGGCTTGCATTTCCCAAGACTTGTTGCCCCAATCCTGGGTCCAGCGTCGTCGACAGCAGATACCTTCGTGGGACAGCTCGCACCTCCATCCTGGTCGCCGACAATGCCTCCTGGTCCGAGAGACTGCAGAGCCCAGCGTCGCCCACTCACCTGGTCGAGGTGACTCCATCCGGTGCCATCCTGGTGCCCATCTAATCACTGGCTAGTGATTCAGAACTTGGTCCCCTCTGCTTACAGGTGTCCTCCATCACCGATCCAGGCTTGGATCCCATCGAACTTCAACACTGGTCGCCTGCCAGCAACTTCTTCTTTCAGGCTCCATAGACTGCAACGAGGATTCCCGACGTCTTTTCAGACCTATGCAGCAGCAGCCCCTGGGCTAGGTAACCTGAGCATTTCGGTGCTCTAGCATAGCTTAACTATCTAAGTGTCCAGATCCTTTTTCGTTTCAGCTCTACCTAGTCGGATTCGTCCGATAACACTAACTTTACAAAATCTAGCAACCATAGACTTTGTCCCGCATCCCGCGTGAGAGTGCACACTCTGCACCCGATCTCCCTAGGCCTCCTGCTAGTAATCTGAAGGTTCAGTAGTCCAGTCCTAGCGATCCTAAAGTCCATTACAGTAGTACTTACCTGCATTTCGCATTCCACTTTTAGAGTATATGGTTTTTTGTGCCCCTCGGGCATTTGTGTAAATTGTGCGACTTTCAGTATTTTCATAAGAGCTTTGTGTTGTGCTTAGCACCCTGTCCTCATAAAGAGTCCAGGGTTGTTGTGTTCTAAATAAATATCCTTTTATTTTCATAACAACTTGTGTGGTGCCCTTTCACTTGGTGTTCAAGGGGTATATGTGATGGTATAACAGCTGGCTTAACACGCCCTCTAGAGGTTAGCCTAAAGACTGCTCTTGTCCATGCTACTAGGATAGCTGGTCTACGGTTGACTTACAACCAATCATCAATAAGGGTTGTTTGGACTGATACAAAGTGCTCACTAGAATAGTGAACATTATATATCAGGCCAACTTCTCACATTGGTGGCAGCAGTTGGGATTTGAGCTTGCTGTTGTTTTACCACACGTATCCTAAGAATATCATTTGAAAGATCACATAAGTACCAAGGTACATATAACTTAGCTTAGAATACTCTGAGTTCTACTGAACCAGCTGTTGTAGTTCAACAGGGCCTAGCACACCCTGTCTACAACTCTTAGCAAGGGATCAGTAGGCAAACAAATAGTGTAGGTAGGTGCATCACTTACACCACACTAGAAGCATGTCGGACAAAGGAGGGAACTCAGAAGCCCCCCTTGTGTCAGTGGACCCTCCACAGGTCACTTCACGATATGCAGCTCTTAGCTTCCAGGAGATGAGACAAGTGTGTACCTCCAGGAAGCTAAAACAGGGTTCTAACCCTACCATTCCCTTTCTGATTGGTCTCTTAGAGACTTATGATGCCAGAAGCACTGCTAACACAGATCCTTCTAATCCAGATGGGAACATGCCCTCCTTAGAGGGAACCCTTGGGGACCCTGACCTCAAACTCCATGCAGCAGTTAGTGAAGGGGAGGAAGAGGATCAGGAGTTGTCAGGGGATGAGGCAGACAAGGGTCAGGTAGAAGTCAGTAGACTAACCAGGACCAACTTAAGCAGGCATGAGAATGGATTTGGGGGACTCCCAGGGCCACTCTCAGGCAGGCTTAACATTCGGAGTGGACGAGTTAGATCTCTATCCAGAGGCTCTAACAGATCCATTCGAACCAATGGCTCTCAGACCTCTTCTCACAGAGGGATGACATCCCCTCAGAGAAGAGAGCATGAAGCTAAGATGAGGGAAGTCAATCTGAGGAGTGAAAGGGAAGAACTTGCCCTGGCCAAAGAAAGACTTGCCCTTGCTAGAGAGCAAAAGTTGAGTGGGCTAGATCTCACTGGTGGCAGCATTTTACCTAGAGAAAAGGACAGGAGTTTAGACACTAGACACCTGAGTAAGATAGTGCCCCCCTTTAAACAAGGGGATGATATCCACAAATGGATAACTGCTTTGGAGAGGGCCTGCACTGTCCAGTGCGTCCCCCAGAGTCAGTGGGCAGCTGTCTTGTGGCTCTCCTTTGAAGGCAAAGGTAGAGATAAGCTCCTCACTACTAGAGCTGAGGATGCTAACAATTACCAAGTCCTGAAAAATACACTGATAGATGGGTTTGGCCTAACCACTGAGCAGTACAGGTTGCTGTTCAGGGATACCTGGAAAACTCAGTCTCGGGATTGGTCTGATTTTGTGGATTGTGCCACTACGGCTTTGGAGGGCTGGTTGCTGGGCAGTAAGGTTACTGATTATACAGGATTGTACAATCTGATCATGAGGGAACAGATTTTAAACAATTGTCAGAACCAGTTGTTGCATCAGCACCTTGTTGACTCGGATCTGACCTCTCCCCAAGAATTGGGAAAGAAGGCAGACGGATGGGGCAGAACCAGGGCCAGAACCAGGGTGGTCAGAAGAAAGCAGACCAAAAGGGTAATACTAAGCGTGAACAAAATGACCAGAAGTCTTCGACAGGCCCCCAACAAACTAAAGAGGGTGGGGGTCAGGCTTCCCAGCAGAAAAAGAAGACTCAAGAAGGCCAGTCTAAAAGGTGGTGCCAATACTGTAAAAGTAAAACTCACTGGTTTAGTGAGTGCACCAAGAAAGGAGGGCAAACTCCTGCCACTGCAGCCCCTAAGGCACCTGCACCCCCTAGTACAGTCAGCAGTGGTAGTGCACCTTCCAAGGGATTAGTTGGGTTAACCTTGGGATCTGAGGGTATGACAACTTAGTTGGCACACTCACTCAGGCTGTCCTTGTCTGTACAGGGGATATGGATACATCCCCTGATGCAAGTCCCAATACTTTGGGCAAATACAGGCAGACACCTTTTATAAATGGAAAGATGGCTCAGGCCTATAGGGACACTTGTACCAGTGTCAAAATGGTGACACCTAACTTTGTGGACCCTGGACAGATCATACTAGATACAGACTACCTGGTGACCAATGCTAGCAATGTCACTACCCACCATAGTATGGCAATTGTGGCTTTCTCCTGGGGAGGGGTAAGTGGCCAAAAGAAGGTTGTTGTTAGTTCAGACATCCCAGTTGAATGTTTGTTGGGCAATGATTTGGAGTCATCACTATGGTCAGAAGCGGAGCAGAGGACTCACATGGAGACGTTAGGTGTGCCAGCACATGTCGTTGCTGTGACCAGGTCACAGGCCAGAAGATGCCCCACTGAACAGGTGCTGGATCCTGGAACAATGGACCAGACACCTTCCAAGAAGAAGAGCAGTAGGGTTAAGGCATTGCCTTCCCCCTTGCCCCAGGTTGAGGATCAAGTCTCAGAGGAGGCTGACCTACAAGAGCTGAGGGAAACTGAGCCTAAAGAACTTGAACCTGATCAGGTTGAGTTTCTGGGTTCAGGGGGACCCTCCAGAGAAGACCAGGGGAAGGCACAGTTAGACTGCCCTTCTCTTGAACCCCTCAGACAGCAGTCTGCTGCTGAGGCTGCAGGGAACGCCACAGGTACCCACAAGGTATACTGGGATGATGGACTCCTGCACTCTGAAGCAAGAGACCCCAAGCCTGGTGCGACCAGGAGGCTGGTCGTCCCCTTGTCACAGAGAGGTTTCCTTCTTACCTTGGCCCATGAGATTCCCCTTGCAGGACACTTAGGCCAGAATAAGACTTGGGACAGACTTGTCTCACACTTTCACTGGCCTCACATGAATGAAGATACCAAGGAGTTTTGTCGCTCCTGTGTCACTTGCCAAGCCAGTGGTAAGTCAGGTGGCACAACAAAGGCCCCCCTTATACCAATGCCTGTGGTGGGGGTACCCTTTGAAAGAGTGGGGATTGACATTGTTGGTCCAATGGAACCCCAGACAGCATCAGGGCACAAGTTTATACTGGTGGTGGTGGACCATGCCACCAGATATCCTGAAGCTATTCCCCTTAGGACCACTACAGCACCTGTTGTGGCAAGAGTCCTAGTTGGAGTGTTCTCCAGAGTGGGCTTCCCTAAGGAGGTTGTCTCTGACAGAGGTGCAAACTTCATGTCAGGATATCTGACTGCTATGTGGAAGGAATGTGGTGTCAACTACAAGTTCACCACACCCTATCATCCACAATGCAATGGGCTTGTTGAAAGGTTCAACAGGAATCTAAAAGGGGTGATTCATGGACTACCTGAAAAGCTCAGGCGTAGATGGGATGTCCTGATACCCTGCCTTTTGTTTGCCTACAGAGAGGTCCCACAGAAGGGGGTTGGCTACAGCCCTTTTGAACTTCTGTATGGGCATCCTGTGAGAGGACCCCTGTGTTTGGTGAAGAAAGGATGGGAGAGACCGCTCAAAAAGCCTGCAACCTACATAGTGGACTATGTACTTGGTCTCCGCTCCAGGATGGCTGAGTACATGGAAAAGGCTTTTAAAAACCTTGAGGCAAGCCAAGAACTCCAAAAAGCTTGGCATGACCAAAAGGCTGTCCTAACTGTGTACCAGCCTGGACATGTAACTGTGAACCCCGGTTAAAGTTAACTCGAGCCTCAGCATCACAAAATGGATGCTGCCACCACAGACACAAGTCTGACCTCCTGCTGCTGGGAGTCCTCCCAGCGAGGAGAGCTTGGACAAAGGGTTTCCTGTCAGGGGCGGTGCTAGCACCATCCCAGACAGGGTTTTGTGTATCCTGGGTAGGCAGGGCTTTAGAGGAAGGTGACTGCAAGTGGCACCCCGGTGCTTACTATGCATAGGCCGGCTAGAACCAGTTCCAGGGGCACACCAGCCCCTGAGCTGGGGAAAGTCCGGCATGGGAGAGGGGTGTAACCACCCCCCTTCCTGGTCCCACCCATGGGCAGGACCTAGTCGTGTGCCAGCCCCTTTTCTTAGTATAAAGATAGGAGCGGGCCCCCTTCCCAAATTAGATAATTCCGAATCTTAATGACTTTCCACGAAAGTACTCTTGAACCTTTCAGAAGACTCTCCCTTGTGGCTAAGGAGTAGCCACCCTGCACCCGCAGGCACCATCCAAGCATCGCGGTTTGCTGTAAGTCTCTCCTCCGGATCAAGACTGCCCAGCTCGACGAGAACCGGCTTCCCTGGCACCTCTGACCTCTACCTGCATCATCAGCCCAGCTGAGATTCGTGGGTGTGACGAGACCTCGAGGGACCGGCCATCTTCAGGACTGCACGACGCTTGCCCAGCACGACCGCCGAGGGATCCTTGAGTGAGTGCTTTGGGGTTTGAGAAGCCCTAACCCTGAGCAGCTCCAGCACCGAAGTCCAGCCCCCCAGCATCCACGAGATCTGCGTGGGGCCCTTCTGCTCTTTGCTGCTCACCGCGTTGTCCGGCTACTTGCCTGTTGGCTTGTGGCCCTCCTGATGACGCACCACGACGACAACACCGCTGGTCTGGTTGCTCCAGACTGGCCCTTGCTCCCTTCCAACAGAGGAGCACCCCGGACCCTCCTGGTCCACTCCAGACGCCATTTTAAGTCCACCGCGTGGGCTTGCATTTGCCAAGACTTGTTGCCCCAATTCTGAGTCCAGCGACGTCGACAGCAGATACCTTCGTGGGACAGCTCGCACCTCCATCCTGGTGGCCGACAACGCCTCCTGGTCCGAGAGACTGCAGAGCCCAGCGTCGCCCACTCACCTGTTCGAGGTGACTCCATCCGGTGCCATCCTGGTGCCCATCTAATCACTGGCTAGTGATTCAGAACTTGGTCCCCTCTGCTTACAGGTGTCCTCCATCACCGATCCAGGCTTGGATCCCATCGAACTACAACACTGGTCGCCTGCCAGCAACTTCTTCTTTCAGGCTCCATAGACTGCAACGAGGATTCCCGACGTCTTTCCAGACCTATGCAGCCGCAGCCCCTGGGCTAAGTAACCTGAGCGTTTCGGTGCTCCAGCATAGCTTAACTATCTAAGTGTCCAGATCCCTTTTCGTTTCAGCTCTACCTAGTCGGATTCGTCCGATAACACTAACTTTACAAATTCTAGCATCCATAGACTTTGTCCCGCATCCCGCGTGAGAGTGCACACTCTGCACCCGATCTCCCTAGGCCTCCTGCTAGTAATCTGAAGGTTCAGTAGTCCAGTCCTAGCGATCCTAAAGTCTATTAGAGTAGTACTTACCTGCCAGTAATTTCGCATTCCACTTTTAGAGTATATGGTTTTTCGTGCCCCTCGGGCATTTGTGTAAATTGTGCGACTTTCAGTATTTTCATAAGAGCTTTGTGTTGTGCTTAGCACCCTGTCCTCATAAAGAGTCCAGGGTTGTTGTGTTCTAAATAAATATCCTTTTATTTTCATAACAACTTGTGTGGTGTCCTTTCACTTGGTGTTCAAGGGGTATATGTGATGGTATAACAGCTGGCTTAACACGCCCTCTAGAGTTTAGCCTAAAGACTGCTCTTGTCCATGCTACTAGGATAGCTGGTCTGCGGTTGACTTACAACCAATCATCAATAAGGGTTGTTTGGACTGATACAAAGTGCTCACTAGAATAGTGAACATTATATATCAGGCCAATTTCTCACAGGGTTTGCCAACTTCACAGCTGTCCCAACACTTTGGGCAAGTACAGACAGAAGCCCCTCATCAATGGTTCAAAAGTTGAGGCCTACAGAGACACAGGGGCTAGCATCACCATGGTGACTGAGAGTCTAGTCCCCTCAAGGCAACTTATACCTGGAGCCACATACCAGGTAACCAACATTGATGGAGTGCAGGGAGATCATCCCATAGTAGTGATCAATCTCAGCTGGGGAGGTGTCTCTGGCCGCAAGAGAGTGGCAGTGTCACCAAACTTGCCTGTAGATTGCCTACTGGGGAATGATTTCGAGATCTCAGCCTGGGCTGAGGTAGAGCAAGAAACCCATTTTAAAATGGTAAACCTCCATGGTAAGGTTAGTGGGGCAGTGATAGCCACAGCCCCAGTCCAAGATGTCCTCCCTGAACAGGTCAGGAGGGATGTGCCAGTCACAGCCCTATCCCAGAAAGATTCCTTCCCTGAACAGGTTGGCAAGGCTGTGATGGTCACAGCCCATACCCAAACTGAGTCCCTTCCTGAAAAGGTTGGTGGAGTTGTGATGGCCACAGCTCAAACTCAGACAGATAATAGTGTTGTGAAGACTGAAACTATGGATCACTCCACTCAGACAGAGAGCATTGAGGAGGAAGAGAAATCTCCCTCCCACCAGACTTTAGGAAAGGATCAGCCTCCTCACGGAACTGATCTGACCCCTTGTGAAGGAACTGCCCCAGTGGTAGTCAGGCCTAGCCTGGCAGAGCCCCTGATGTCAGTGGACCATTCCAAGGTGGGACCCAGTCTGGAGCAGGTAACCTGCCCCTCTCTACCCTGCCTCAGTCAGCCCAGGGCTGTGGAGGTTAGGGAGGCCAGTGGTGGACCCCAAAGGGCCCCCTGTCCAAAAGAACTCCCCAATCAGAAGATTAAGGGCACTGAAGCTAGTAGACCTAGCCAAGTGAAAATAAAACAGACTCCTGAGGGATCCCCCTTAAACTTAGTTAGGGACCTCCCACAGATGGACACTGTTGAGCACAGCCAAACCTGGGGCCTAAAAACCCCAAACCTGACCTGTCCCTCCAGTAAGCCAACCAGAGGGACTCAGCCTCCAGCTTTAGGTAGCCAGAGGTTGACCCTGAGAGCTCACAGCAACTCAGTCATGGAAAGAAAGGCATATATGGTGGATAGAGATTGGAGGAAGTGTAGCCCAACATTAGTGGAGTCTCACTTCAGTACTCCATTCCCACACCAGCCTTTTGCTTTGCCAATACACACCACAGGTAGAGATTCCCTATGGTGGAGACCCTCAGATACCCTTAGGGTGAGGGATTGCTTAGTGGACCATGATACAGGGGCTAACCATGCCAGTGCATGTACCACCTCATATGGCCACTCAGGCAATATAGGCTTACCTGGCCAAGGATAGCCTTATCTCCTTTCGTTTGGGGGGGGGGGGGGGAGAGGGGTTATGTAGGAAGGTGGATACCTGACTATGGTTAGCCCCAACTTTTTGCCTCGTGTTTTGCTGGTTTTTCGACTTAGTTGACCTGGGCCCCTGCTATTCAGGGCCCCAGGCCTACTGCTATCTCTGTAAAATGGATTCCATGTACCATAGGTGCATTTACCAATTGGTACTGGGCCACTTTATCAGTCCCTGTACCCAGGGCATAGGTGTACTCAGGGCCTACCAGGGGCTGCAGCATGTATTATGCCACCCCTGGCTGGCCATCTAAATCTGACACAACTGGCTGCATGACAGCTGGGGCAAAGTGGTGTAAACACCCTTTGCTTTAGATATAGTATTCCTATATCTAACCCTAAAATGGACACATGTATTCCTATCAGTCACTCCTATGGCAGGCCTTATCAATCCTGAAGGCAGAGTGCTTGGAATTATGTGAGATGGTGCTCTGGCATGAGCTGAGCCCGTTTGCAGCTTGCGGAACCAAGTCCTAATAGCTGTTCCATGATAACGCGTACCATATACTCTTAAGTGCATTATAATCCTCGCGGTTAAATGCTATCTTTGGTATCGCTTTATCAAAACATGTTGAGTAAGGTGTCATACGAATTGGAATACTAACCCCTCGCCAATTCTGGCGACGGGGTTAGCATTCCACCCTCCTAGAGGGACACGACATGTATGTAACTGTGAACCCCGGTTAAAGTTAACTCGAGCCTCAGCATCACAAAATGGATGCTGCCACCACAGACACAAGTCTGACCTCCTGCTGCTGGGAGTCCTTCCAGCGAGGAGAGCTTGGACAAAGGGTTTTCTGTCAGGGGCGGTGCTAGCACCATCCCAGACAGGGTTTTGTGTATCCCAGGTAGGCAGGGCTGAGAGGAAGGTGACTGCAAGTGGCACCCCGGTGCTCACTATGCATCTGCTGGTTTGAACCAGTTCCAGGGGCACACCAGCCCCTGAGCTGGGGAAAGTCCGGACAAGGGAAAGGGGTGTAACCACCCCCCTCCTGGTCCCACCCATGGGCAGGACCTAGTCGCGTGCCAGCCCCTTTCTTTAGTATAAAGGTAGGAGCGGGCCCCCTTCCCAAATTAGATAATTCTGAATCTTGACTACTTTCCACGAAAGAACTCTTGAACATTTCTGAAGACTCTCCCTTGTGGCTAAGGAGTAGCCACCCTGCACCAGCGGGCACCATCTAAGCGCATGCGGTTTGCTGCAAGTCCATCCTTCGGATCAAGACTGCCCAGCTCGACGAGACCCGGATTCCCTGGTACCTCTGACCTCTACCTACATCATCAGCCCAGCTGAGATTCGTGGGTGTGACGAGACCTGAAGGGACCAGCCATCTTCAAAACTGCATGACGCTTATCCAGCACGACCGCCGAGGGATCCTCGAGTGAGTGCTTTGGGGTTTGAGAAGCCCTAACCCTGAGCAGCTCCAGCACCGAAGTCCAGCCCCCCAGCATCCACGAGATCTGCGTGGGGCTCTTCTGCTCTTTGCTGCTCACCGCGTTGTCCGGCTACATGCCTGCTGGCTTGTGGCCCTCCTGACGACGAACCACGAGAATCACATTGCTGGTCTGGTTGCTCCAGACTGGCCCTTGCTCCCTTCCAAGAGAGGAGCACCCCGGGCCCTCCTGGTCCACTCCAGACGCCATTTTGAGTCCACCGCGTGGGCTTGCCTTTGCCAAGGTTTGTTGCCCCAATCCTGGGTCCAGCATCGCCGACAGCAGATACCTTTGTGGGAAAGCTCGCACCTCCATCCTGGTCGCCGACAACGCCTCCTGGTCCAAGAGACTGCAGAGCCCAGCGTCGCCCACTCACCTGGTCGAGGTGACTTCATCCGGTGCCATCCTGGTGCCCACCTAATCACTGGCTAGTGATTAAGAACTGAGTCCCCTCTGCTTTCAGGTTGTCTCCATCACCGATCCAGGCTTGGATCACATCGAACTTCATCACTGGTCGCCTGCCAGCAACTTCTTCTTTCAGGCTCCATAGACTGTAACGGGGATTCCCGACGTCTTTTGAACCCTATGCAGCCGCAGACCCTGGGCTAGGTAACCTGAGCATTTTGGTGCTCCAACATAGGTTCACTATTTAAGTGTCCAGGTCCTTTTTTGTTTTCAGCCTAACTAGTCGGATTCGTCCGATAACTGTAACTTTACGAAATCTAGCATCCATAGACTTTGTCCCGCATCCCGCGTGAGAGTGCACACTCTGCACCCGATCTCCCTAGGCCTCCTGCTCCTAACCTTAGGGTTCTGTAGTGTAGTCCTAGCGATCCTAAAGCCTTTGGATCTTGTTACTTACCTGCTAGTATTTCGCATTCCACTTTTGTAGTATATGGTTTTTCGTGCCCCTCGGGCATTTGTGTAAATTGTGCAACTTAAAGTATTTTCTTAAGAGTTTTGTTGTGTGCTTAGCTCCCTGACTCATAAAGAGATCAGGGTAGACTTGTTATAAATAAATATCCTTTTATTTTCATAACAACTTGTGTGGTGTCCTTTCACTTGGTGTTCAAGGGGTATATGTGATGGTATAGCAGCTGGCTTAACACGCCCTCTAGAGTTTAGCCTAAAGACTGCTCTTGTCCATGCTACTAGGATAGCTGGTCTATAAGGTTGACTTACAACCAATCATCAATAAGGGTCGTTTGGAATGATACACAGTAATCACTAGAATAGTGAGCACTACATATCAGGCCAACTTCTCACACTGATTATCAGGATATCAGAAGATGGGTGAAGAGGAGTATTGTGAGGGGTCTGAGGACCCTCAGACACGTGAGTGTCAGTCCCAGGAGGACTGGACAGGTGGACTTGGGGATGCCAGTGGTCTGGACACTTCGCCAGACACTGATTTTGTCTCCCCCCCCTACCGTGGCTATGGTGGAGGGGGCAACCTTCAGTGTGGTGTTGACGCGGGCAGCCAAGGCCTTGGGCCTTGAGCTCCCCGTCGCGGCCGTGAGGACTTACCTCCTCACTGAGGTCCTTAAACCGCAGTCAAGCTCAACAGAGCCTCTGCTGCCGTTTAATAAGGCCTTGACAGACGTTCTTTTGGGCACTTGGTCCCGGCCCGTTATAGGCCAGCCTGTAGATAGGAACGTGGCAAGACGCCACTGCCCGGCCCCGGGCGACCCTTGTTTCCTGTCCACCCACCCCACCCCCGAGAGCCTGGTCATCCAGGCCTCGTAATTCCCAGAACGCATTCCCGTCGGCTCCGCCTGATCGGGAATCCAAGAGGTATGAGAATTATGGAAAGAAAATATTCTCCTCCCTTAGATTGGGACTGCGGTCTTCCAACACCGCATCCCTCTTGGGCCATTACACCCACTCCCTGTGGAACACGGTCGCGGACGTGCTGCCACAATGCCCGGTGGAGGTCAAGGCTAAACTCGCCCAAGTCCTTGCGGAGGGTCGAGATGCGGCACGGTTCTCCATCCGGTGTGGGCTGGATACCACCTACTCACTGGGCAGAGCGATGTCAACTACGGTGGCTATTCGTCGCCACGCCTGGTTGAGGTCCGCCAACTTTTCGTCCGATGTCCAGAATACCCTCATGGACATGCCGTTTGATGGCCGTCGCCTGTTTGGGGACAAGGCAGACCATGCGCTTGAGCGCTTTAAGGACTCCAGGGCTACGGCCAAGTCCTTGGGCCTTTCGGCCCCATGCCAGCAAACGGGTGCCTTTCACTCCTTTCGTGGCCAAGGAAGGGGCGCCCCCACACATGCTGCCAGCCACGCACCGCAGACTAACATCCAACGCGGTGGCGGCCGTGGAAATCGCCGTGGAGGCAGTCGGGACAACGGCGAGTCCAGTCCACACCTTCCCCCGCAGCATCCGCCTCAAAACCCTCCTAGTCTGTGCTTTCAGGCCCATGTGACGCCAGTGGGGGGCAGGATACGCCATCACCACTCCCACTGGTGCACTCTCACATCGGACAGGTGGGTGCTGCAAATCGTCCGAAGGGGCTACTCCCTCCCCTTCGAGACGACCCCTCAAGCCATGCCACCGCAATACCACCGCGTATCGGGGGAATATCTGCTGCTTCTGCAGGAGGACGTTGCGGCCCTCTTGGCCAAGGGGGCCATCGAGCGCGTTCCTGGGCCAGAAGTAGGGTGTGGTTGCTACTCCCACTACTTACTGGTACCCAAGAAGGGCAAAGGGGGCCTACGCCCTATCTTGGACCTTCGGACCGTCAACGGCTTCCTCCGGAATGAGAAGTTCAAAATGCTGACACTGGCTCAGGTCTTAGCTGCCCTGGACCCAGGAGACTGGATGGTAGCGTTGGACTTGCAGGACGCTTATTTCCACATCCCCGTCCTGCCGGCCCAACGGCCCTACCTGCGGTTCGCGGTAGGCCACGAGCACTTTCAGTTTACCGTGCTCCCCTTCGGCCTTACCAGCGCTCCACGGGTGTTCACGAAAGTGATGGCGGTGGTCGCAGCTCATCTGCGCAGGTTAGGGGTTTCAGTCTTCCCCTACCTCGACGACTGGTTGTTGAAGGCGGACTCGCCCCAGGCAGTCGTCAGCCACCTCCAGACGACGGCAGATCTCCTGCACCTGCTGGGGTTCTCCATCAACGTGCCTAAGTCACACCTGTGTCCCTCTCAAAAGCTCCTTTTCATTGGAGCGGTTCTCGACTTAGCGCTGTTTCGGGTTTTTCCCCCCGAGCATCGGATTCGGAATATTCAGGCTCTGATTCCGATCTTTCAGCCTTTATCCCGAGTCTCGGTCAGGTTGACGTTGCGGCTTCTGGGGCTGATGGCTTCCTGCATCCTTCTGGTGCATCACGCCCGTTGGCGGATGTGGGCTCTGCAGTGGGACCTGAGGTTTCAGTGGGCCCAGCATCAGGGCAACCTGTCCGACCATGTCCTGATCTCAGAGGGCACTGCAAGACAGCTGCAGTGGTGGCTCACGGACCGAGATTGGGTCAGAGGAAGATCCCTTTCCCTTCCCCAACCGGAACACGTAGTTGTAACGGACGCGTCTCTCCAGGGTTGGGGAGGCCACATGGGAGAGGCGGAGATCAGAGGCCTCTGGTCTCGGGCGGAGTCCCGGCTCCATATCAACCTTTTGGAGCTGCGGGCGATTCGTCTTGCACTGAAGGCATTCCTGCCCTCTGTCCGAGGGAGTGTAGTGCAGGTGTTCACGGACAACACCACCGCCATGTGGTACTGCAACAAACAGGGCGGGGTGGGGTCGTGGACCCTATGCCAGGAGGCTCTGCGCCTTGGCAATGCCTGGAACATCAGGGCGTGACCCTGGTGGTTCAACACCTGGCAGGTTCTCTGAACTCCAGGGCGGACAAACTCAGCCGTCGGTGCATAATGGATCACGAATGGTGTCTAAACTCGGACGTGGCGCAAGGCCTCTTTCAGCAGTGGGGAGAGCCTTGGTTAGATCTATTCGCCACAGAAGAGAACGCGCAATGTCATCAGTTCTGCTCGTTGGAATTTTCAAGGCGGCACTCGCTCAGAGACGCTTTTCGTCGCAAGTGGAGTTGCAGTCTGTTGAAGAAGATCAAACGCGACCTGGCCCAAGTCATCCTTGTGGCTCCGGACTGGGCACAAAGGTACTGGTATCCCGAGCAGCTCAGTATGTCAGTCGATCCCCCGGTTTGTCTGCCTCTTCAGGAGGACCTTCTGTTGCAGCAGCTGGGGATGGTCCTCCGCCCGAACCTGTCCAGTCTCCACCTCCATGCTTGGAGATTGAGCGGCGACAGTTGAGGCCATTTGACTTGCCTCCTGAAGTCTGTAATATCATTCTGGCAGCCGGGCGTCCCTCCACAAAGTCGGTATACGCCTGCAGGTGGAACAGATTTGTGGCATGGTGCACAGCAAAGGCTGTGGACCCTCTCTCTGCCCCTCTTTCTGAGGTTCTTCTCTTCCTTCTTTCTCTTGCCCAGCAGGACTCTGCTCTTGGCAATGTCAAGGGCTACATTTCTGTCCTTTCAGCCTTCCTCAGGCTGCCTGATCAGCTATCTTTGTTCAAGTCCCCTATTGTAAATCGTTTTCTGAAAGGCATCACACACACATTTCCACCTGTTCCCTTCATGATGCCTCAGTGGGACTTGAACCAGGTTCTTACCTTTCTGATGTGCGCTCCCTTTGAGCCACATCACAACTGTCCTATCCGCCTTCTTACTCTGAAGACTGCTTTCTTGGTTGCCCTCACCTCTTCCAGGAGAGTGAGTGAGCTCCAGGCTCTATCCACTAAACCTCCTTTCCTTTCTGGCCATCCGGACGAGGTTGTGTTGCGGATGAAACCCTCTTTCCTGCTCAAGGTGACTACCTTGGGCAGGAAAGAGATCACAGCCTTCCACATCGGGCAGTCCATCACCTTGCCCACCTTCTTTCCGCCTCCACATCCCTCGAAAGAGGAAGAGAGGCTCCACCGTCTGGACCCAAAACGTGCGCTCTCATTCTATCTGGATCGCACATGCCAGTTTCGGGTGGATGACCAACTCTTTGTTGGTTACGTGGGCGCTAAGAAAGGACGGGCGGTACACAAACGGACCATCTCTCGGTGGATCGTGTTGTGCATCCAAGTGTGCTACTCTTTGGCTTAAAAGGAACCTCCTGTTGGGCTGAGGGCTCATTCCACTCGGGCCACGGCGACTACTACTGCCCTAGGCCGAGAAGTCCCCTTGCCGGACATCTGTCAGGCAGCTACGTGGGCCTTGCTGCACACGTTCGCAAGACACTACTGTCTGGACAGCCAAGTCCGGAGGGATGGCTTCTTTGGCCGTTGCGTCCTCCAGGGCTTTCTGGTGTGATTATTGGTTCGCAGACCCACCACCAGGGTTGGTATTGCTGGGGTATCGATGCTAAGGTAAGGAATCTATCACTAATTTGTCTCTTTGAGATGCCTGGACCCTCCTTCAGTCCGGTTGCTCCTCCACGCTCCTGCCTGCTATCACGCTGGTATCGTTTTTGATCTCCTACCCTGCATCTGTAAAGCCCTCTGAACGCCTAGCGCTGCACGCATCTATTTATTTATTTAACTACAGCGCTGCTCTTCCGCTCCATTAATTTACTCGCGCTGCACTGTTGAATAATTATTTATTTATTTGTAGCGCGTCCTCGCCGAGTCTGTTACAGTGATTGCCGCTACACTGATATTGATTTGTGCGCTTTAGGCTCTATTATTACTCGCTTTGCATTTTCTGCCCCTGGCTGTGCTCGCCTTTGACCCTCCATTTTGTGTTGTTGTTGTTTGTCCCCTGGTCAGCCCCTCCTCCCGCCACCGCCTCCCAGCTGCTGCCCCTCCCACGCTCCGCCCCCCCCCCACCATCCATTTCTCCAGTATTCAATCTTTCATAGATTCACATGCTTGTATCTTCCCCGTCGTCATGGTGGGAGTCTCCCGGTAAATAATAATCATAGCAGAAGAAGAAAAAACTGCCTGAAACCATAGAGTAGAGAAACCAGAGGGTAACCTCTCCTCCTCATTATGTGGCCCAAACTACAGCCAATCAGCAACCAGCCCTAGCCTACACCATTCCCAGCAGAGCCACCATACCTCAGATTTCTAACCGCCTTCGTGTGAGAAGGAGTCTCCCTGAGCTCTGCTCAGTTTTCTCTCTCTTCACTGAACTTTTGACCTTTGTCAGTTGGAATCAGGTACTGTCTTTTCTTGTTAGAATTACTTCAGTCATGATGTCTGAAAGCTCTAAGAAGAGTCTTTTCAGAGCTTGCAGATCCTGTGGCAAGGCCAGACTTTTTTCTGAGGATCCTCACAAGGAATGCTTGTACTGCCTGTACCCCAAGCATATCCCTAAGGACTGCAAGTACTGCCAGAACTTCCCTCCCAAGACTCTGAGGGATAGGGAAGGGCGCCTCCTATTATGGCTTCAGAAAAGGAAGGTTCATGACTCTGAATCTGAAGGAGAAGCCAAGGGACACACCTCTAAGAAGTTAAGAGGGTCCTCTGAGGAAAAGGGAGATGTGAGGCAAAAAGCAGGAAAATCTAAGGAAGGTGAACCTTCTGTTTCACTCCCTCCAACTCCTCTCAAGCCTTCCTCAGAAAAGAAGGCTCCGTCGTCGCTTCCGTCGACGAAATCTGTTAAAAATCCAGTCAGATCGACGACGAGATCGTCGACGACGGCGGCAAAGACCATTCCGTCGACGACGGCGGCGACGACCGTTCCGTCGACGACGAGGACCAGTCCGTCGACGACGACGACAATTTCGACGTCGACAGCTTCGTCGACGGCGATGACAACGACGACTCCGTCGACGGTGAGTGTTAAGTCTTCGTCGATGGCAAGATCTTCGTCGACGAGCATCCCGTCGACGATCCCGTCGACGACCCCGTCGACGATCCCGTCGACGACCCCGTCGACGGCGAGAAAGTCTTTGAAGATGTCTTCTCCAACGAAAATAACGTCAACTTACATTTCTGTTAAAAGGATTGCTCCGTCGACGGGGGAGTTGACGAGCAGAAAAGGAGAATTTTCCACTCCAAAGATATCACCTCTGCTGCCCTCCACCATTCTAGATGGCCAGGAATCAGAGGAGGAAGGATCCTTTGGAGCGGCGTACAGTCCTTCGCAGCTCCATATTAAGCATCAGGACACTGATGAGGAAGATCAACAGGAGGACTTTGCCTTTACAGACCGGCCGGTCAGGGGCCAGATGAGATATGAGTCTTTCCACCAGGCCTATCACTATGATAATGATGATGAGGAGGAAGTGGATACGCCTGCGCGAGATGAGGCAATGTCGGTGCCAATCTCTTTAATATCCGACTTAAGGAGTATGATAGACAGCTATTATCGTCGCTTTCCAGAAGATAATGCTCCCGCGGCCTCTGAGAAAAGCTCTCAACCTGTTAAGGAGACGCCTATAACTCAACCACCTCCCCCTCCTCGGAAGGAGGTTCAAAACGTAATTACGATTCGTGATGACCTGAATGAGTCTGATCACGAAGAGGAAGAAGGAGAAATTGCTCAGGATGAGGAAGTGGGAGACGAGTGGAACCAGTATATTGCTCCAACGTCACCGGCGTCACCCTTGCCTCAATCAAGTTCTCCACCAGCGGCTATAGCCAGCTTTCATGACCTGATGGAGAAAGCGGCTACAAGGTTCAAGCTTTCTATGCCAGTCAAGGAAAACGATTGTTTCCTTTATGACTTTAAGGAGTCCTCCAGGAAGTCGGTAAGAGCTATTCCTATCATTGAGCATATCTGGGAGGAAGGACTCAAATTGATGAAGAATCCAGCTTCAGTCCCAGCATCCATACCCAGGCTGGACAAGAAGTATCGCGCTGTAGAGAAGGCTCCAGCATGTCTTATTGGACATCCTCGTCCAGACTCGGTGGTGACTCAAGCAGCCCAGAAGCGCTCCAAGAACCCGATGGCCGCATGCGTGGCGCCCCCCGATAAGGAGGGCAAGAAGATGGGTGGCATAGGAAAACGCTTTGCGGTGATGGCAGCGGCTTCCATCAAAGCTACCAACGCAATGGCTCTGCTGAGCCGGTTCAATAGACAGATGTGGTCGGACATCGCGCCTTTCCTGTCCCACCTTCCGGAGGACAAGAAGGAGGAGGCAACTACCATTCTTCAAGATGGAGCCAGAGCAGCGTCGGAGTCCATAGATGTGGCAATGGACATATCATCTATAGCTTTTCGCCAAATGGCCGGGGCGGTAACCCTGCGGAGGCAGGGATGGCTCAAGGCTACGTCTTTTCGGCCGTAAGTCCAGTCTAAGATATTGGATATGCCATTCGATGGAGAAAGCCTCTTTGGAAAACAGATTGATGAGGCGTTACAGGGGATAAAAGCAGATACCGACACTGCTAGATCCTTGGGATCATTGCAACAAGGCCGTTATCAGTCCTTTCGCGGTCGAGGATCCAGAGGACACTTTCAACAACAACGTTCCTCTTATCAATTTAATCGGTACCAACCTTATAACCAGCAGGGCTACCGTCAGTACTCCTCCAACCAGCAATATCGGTCCACAAACACTTCCTTTCAGCAACAAGGAAGGAGAAAGTCCGCAGCCAGAGGAAAGCAGGACTCTGGGCGCAGACAGTGATGTTCCGCAGGCGCCTCCATTGCCGCTTCAGATCAACCAGTTTCAGAAACATCGGAATACAAGGAAAAGCACTTGAATGGATCACCTCGTTCCTCACCGGAAGAACCCAGAGAGTCCGCCTTCCACCATTCAAGTCCGAGGCCACTGAAGTCATCTGTGGCGTACCACAAGGATCCTCACTCAGTCCCACCCTCTTCAACGTATACATGAGCCCCCTTGCGGCCATCGCTCGCCAACACAATCTCAACATCATCTCCTACGCGGATGACACTCAACTGATCCTTTCTCTCACCAATGACCCCAGCACCGCCAAAACTAACCTACACGAAGGAATGAAAGAAGTTGCCGAATGGATGAAACACAGCCGTCTGAAACTGAACTCAGACAAAACAGAAGTCCTCATCTTAGGTACATCCCCCTCTGCATGGGACGACTCTTGGTGGCCGGAAGCCCTTGGAAAAGCATCCATCCCGACAGACCACGCACGGAACCTAGGCGTTATCCTGGATTCCTCACTCTCAATGAACAGACAAGTCAGCGCCGTATCCTCATCCTGCTTCAACATTCTTCGCATGCTCAAGAAAACATTTCGCTGGATCCCCACCGAAACCAGAAAAACAGTCACCCATGCTCTGGTCACGAGCCGACTGGACTACGGAAACACCCTCTACGCAGGTACTACCGCTAAACTCCAGAAGAAACTCCAACAAATCCAAAACGCCTCAGCCAGGATCATATTAGACATCCCGCGTAACGAACACATCTCTGGTCACCTGAAAGACCTCCACTGGCTACCCGTCAATAAAAGGATCACTTTCCGACTGCTAACCCACGCACACAAATCACTCTACGACATCGGACCAGAATGCCTCAACTCACGACTGTCCTTCTACACCCCCTCCCGCCAACTACGTTCTTCCAACCAAGCCCTCGCCACTGTACCTCGCATCAACAAGACCACCATGGGAGGCAGATCCTTCTCATACCTGGCAGCTAAAACATGGAACTCACTCCCCACTTACCTTCGCCTTACCCAGAACCACCTAGCATTCAGAAAGCAACTTAAAACATGGATATTTGACAAGTAATCCTCCTCCCCTCCCTAAGCACCTTGAGACCCTATGGGTATGTAGTGCGCTATATAAATTCTTTGACTTGACTTGACTTGACTACTTGTGTAACAATATATCTGTAAGAGACATTAGTTAGTGATAGATTCCTTACCGACCCACCCATCCTCCCCGTTCTGCGAACCGATATCTAGGGTTAAGGTCATCCCCTTTTAGGGTCCTAGTTTCAATGGCACCAGTGATGGATTATGACATGGCTCTGAGTTTTTGGCGCGGAAAAGCTGTGTCTAAGAAGTGACGTCAGCACTCTGAGGCGGCGTCTAAGTACTCCGACGACGTCATCACGGCACCGACGACGGACGTGGAGCAGCAGACGACGCCTACCGACGCGCAAGGGTACTGCTACGCAAACATTTCCGGATCCAGTCTGACGCTTGGGGATATTCTAAGGTATGGAATCTATCACTAACTAATGTCTCTTACAGATATATCATTACACAAGTAGTAACTTGTGCTTCTGTGCTGCCGCACTTAATCAGAGGCTTCAACAGTCTTTCGTGCTGTTCTGACCCATACACACACAAGGAAAAATGTCACCCTTCGATGGGCTGCTCTGTTGAGCGTATTGACTTGTGGGTGTTGTAGTCTGGATCAGCGAACTCTACCCTAATGGGTGCACGTAAATATTGCTGTTGCCAAAAAGTTCCGAGCCCACAGATGGGCCTCCACATGTGGGTGCCGTTCAATATCCCAAGCAGATGTCCCACATAGTGGTTCTGTGAACTACAGAGCCTGTGGTCCCCAACCTTAATAGGGTGGTGCGTCTTTCGTGGCCGGGGACGCAGCGTAAAAAATTAAAGTTCCAAAGTTCCCCACCGGAACAAAGACGCACTCAGACATCCGCTAGCATCAGGCTTTTAAAGGGTAGGAACGGAACCGGCATGCCGATGCAGATAACAGCTTTTGTGTCGAGTTATGCATGCCTGACACTTTTCTGTGCTGCCGCACTTCATCAGAGGCTTCGACAATCTTTCATGCTGTGCTGACCCATACATACACAAAGAAAAATGTCACCCTTCGATGGGCTGCTCTGTTGAGCGTATTGACTTGTGGGTGTTGTAGTCTGGATCAGCGAACTCTACCCTAATGTTATGTTATGTTATGTTATGTTATGTTATATTTATTTTTGTATAGCGCGCGGCTACTCAAAAAGAGTGTCCCGGCGCTTTAAATAATGAGACCTACATCAAAATAACACAACACGATGTTATGACCACATTCTCAGACCAGATAGAACCAGCTCACTGAGCAACACCGACCTGGCCAAAACGTAACCACCTCCCTCCTCAGGACCCATCTATCCAGGCACCTGGGTACCTACCTGAGGATGGGGAACTTGCAATATACAAGCTCATATCATCAGAAACACCACTAAATCTATAGGGATTACTAGGAATACTCACTGATTACTAAGGACATCCATGCCCTACACCACACTCATAGCTCATAGTCTCGCGACCACATGGGTCCAGACTAATCTACCCTGGGGCAGTTCTGATTATTTACCATTACACACTGATCACCCTCAGTGCTCACTCGACACGCAATCCGGCGTGCCATACACACTGATCACCCTCAGTGCTCACTCAAGCCCATCTATCTTTAGAGTCCCGTAAGACTGTTCTCTATCTTTAGAGTCCCGTAAGACTGTTCTCTATCTTTAGAGTCCCGTAAGACTGTTCTCTATCTTTAGAGTCCCGTAAGACTGTTCTCTATCTTTAGAGTCCCGTAAGACTGTTCCTTATACACAAGCCACAATCCTGTGGGTATACACACTGAGTGCTCTCACTAATGCCACTCTCTCTCTAGTGGCAATCTCTGTCCTATGAATACCTTCAGCTCTCTCTCTCTCTGTTGGGAAGTTTCTCTCATACATCTAATACCTACTGGGGATGTAATTGTTATATTTTATGTGGTACACAAGAATGGCCAAATCACAGTGTGCAATTGTTATTATCAAACACAAGCTCTCCTCTCCCCCTCATTGTTCAGTTACCATTTACCTGGACAGGAGTCGCATCCGTTCACATAACAGCATCTGACTAGAGGAAAGGTTAACCTTATCATAAGAAAACAACAGTTACACACTAGTTCACTAAGAACTGAGGTATCTTTATTATAACAATATCAACAATATAATACAGCACTATAACACATAGCCTGAAAAGTAAAAGGGGAATAGACACATACACAGATCTGCGGGGTCTCTTTATTAACAGGAACTTTAACACACAGCTGAAAGAAAAGGATTAGACATACAATAGCCTAGGGAATAAAGCCAAGATTAAGGTGTAAGTGTAAAGTAAGCTGATTCAGACTACCTCACCTATTAGAAGGAAGATTTATCTCTCTCTGGTAGGATCAGGGCTCTCTGTCTCTCCCTCCGTCACCACAGCTTCACGCCTCTGGCTCAACTGCCTCAGCTGACAGCCTCAACTCCTCCATCTGCTTTAATGCATTCTAATAAACCGGCAGTCCCAGCTGATAGTTCCAACTTTGTTCATATGACTGCTCTCTCCAGCTTCAGCAATCATCTGCCTTCTTTCTCCATTCAAGAAAACCAATAGAACTGCACTGTACTCTGCAGCTCCAGCAAACATCCTACTCTCCACTCTTCAAGAACCAAACTGACCACTCCTCTTCTTCTGCACTTCGCTGATATGGATTCCTGTCCTCTAGTGGAAAGCTCCAGCCAGTAGCCTCCTCCCACCAGGTCCATGCACCAGGCTCCTTGTTCTAGACGCTCCCACAGTGATCAGCTGCTTGTTTTGTCTAGAGACCTGAGCCCAGGGACACTTCTTGATTAGATTCAGCTCTGGCCGGTTCTCTCCGGTTCGCTTAGGGCGAACAACAGCTTAAAACCAAAATATTACCTTTCCCCTTCAAGCATCTCAGCCCTGCAGGGATAGAAAGCAAAATGGAGTCTCTCTGGTTCTGGGCCTTGTAGGCCTGAGAAGGATGAAATAACCCTTAGCTCTGTCAGAGTACCTACACAAACCATACCAATGTGTAATATAAAGTCAGGACCACAGGATCCACCCTCTACTATAGGCAGGATAATGAAAGGACACATAATTATGTCAAAGCCAATAGGCAATAGATGGATTAGAGTCAAGAATAAGGGATCTATCATCATATAAAGCAGCTATCCTCTTCTAGGTCTGGAAAAAGGGCTTAAAAGGGCCAACACAAGGTAAGAATACAGCCTATAGGTGTGAGCAAGCCTAAAGTCTTCATCACTCCGAAATAGAGCCAAAAAACCTGTCAAGACATTCCACCCTAGACTTTTTCTTGCGAACATCTATAAACAACAACAAACAAACAAACATCAACATAATCTATCAACTTTCGTGGGATCTGTGAGAGTTTCATTGCGGCCACCAGAGGGAGCTCGTGAGCTGTTCAAGACGCCAGAACGCCAAAACGCCATCTTCGGTGTAAGGTTGCGGTCTGCTCCGCTCCGTAATCGCACCTGCACCAGCTTGCACCCGGCTTGCGCCCGCCCGCCCGCCCGCCCGCAGTCCTGAGAACTGCGGAGCTTTGGATTGAATTGTTCCGGGCACTGGCGCGAGTGTGCATGTGAGGTGTGAGGTGAGGTGAGGTGCTCGAAAAACAGCCGTCCCCACTCTGCGCTTGCCTGCTCTCCCATCGCTGACAGGAGACTGTGGCTTATCTGTGGGCTTGGAGAGACTCGAACCACAGAGAGAGAGGCGGAGCGATTAGGGTCGAGCAGCAGCAGCTGTGCTTGGTGTGCGAATAATTCTGCAGGAGTAATCCGTAGCCCATAACCCCTTTCAGGAGCTGGGAGCCCGGCCTGAGGTAAGGGGGGCAGGCGAGTAAAGTCTGAAGGAGCCCGTTGGAGGGGGCAAGGAGGTGTGGAGCCCTGAGGAACCCAGAGAAACCGGGAGAGACCAGGGGAGACACCGGAGGAGTGGAGGTGTGGAACCTGAGCCCAAGTCTGGGGGTGTGTTGCGGAGTGTTCCGCACTGTTCAAGCGGTCAAGTGGCCAAGAATGCTATCGAGAGGCGGCGCCAGCTGGTGAGCGAGTGAGTGAGGTGAGCGAGGCAGTGTTAGGAGGAGTTGCTCGCCTTCACTCCCCGAGTGCTGCCGCATGTTTGAGCTGAACTCGACACGCTTTGGCCTCCAGGGACAACTCTGTGGTTCCCCTGCTGTGGGTTTCCTGGCAGTTTGTGGCCCGAATCTCATGATCGTTTGCCGTACACTGTGGATACAGGAGACTGGAGTATAACTGGAGTATAACTAGTATATACTAATAACATAGCGAACATAGCGAACTGGCATTGTTATTGCTGCAAGCACTGGCAGTTATAATCCCTAGTGAAAAATAAAAATCCAAGCACCTTTCAACTTTTTAACTATCTATTTTTAACTATCTTTAACTATCTTTTCAACGCCAGAGTGAGTAGACATCACGCCACGTCAAATACGCAATATCCTCGTTTCTCCTCCCTGACGGCAGGTGTTCCTACTTAAGGGGGCAGACAGGCTTGGGAGGAGGAGGAGGAGTAAATAGAGCGGGGTGGTGAGGGTTTGAGCTTACAGAGACTTAAAGAGACTAGGAAACACTGGTTGTTAGTGAGATCTCGCAATAGAGCTCCAAGAGAGTTGCAAAACCCTATGCAAGCTCAGTAACTCAAAAGATCTCAAAGAGAAGAGGTGGTTTTGAGCGGTCCTTGTGTGATCTTGTGTGTTTTATGATGATGAGGTCTGGTTTCCAGCGTGGAGCCCCGCAATGCTCTAAGCGAATTAAATCGACTGAGGTGAAACAAGAAGTGATGGTAGGGACTGGAGAAAACCAAGCTGGACTTAGCTGGGAAAAGGGAAACGGAGAACAGGAGGGAGACGTGTTAAATAATGGAAGAGGTGCCCGTTCAGAGGAGAATATGCTTATCCCAGCCGAGGAAAGGGCTCTATCCGCTACCCTATGTAAAGACCATGTTCATATGAAGTCTCCATGTGTGGCGCAGACGTCTATAAAGAACTACTTCTTTAAGTACCATCAAATACAATCAGATAAAGATATTCACAAAGAAAACCATAAAAGAAAGTTTTCTGAGAGGGACGAACTTAGCGGGGGGTTTAGTGAGTGCACATTATCCTCTCCCCTGCCCTCCCCATTGTGTAAAAAAGAAAAAGAAAGTTGCCCTGTTAATGATCTGACCAAAACTATGCTGTCCGAAAAAGTGGATGTTGTATTGGTTAAGCAGGACATGAAGATTCTAGTCGCAGAGGTTGTGACAGAAAAAGCGCTGACACCCACACTTGCACCCTCAACCTCACCCCATCCCTTAATTTTAGCAGGGCAGTTACAAGCTCAGGCGCAAATTCATGACTGTGCCTTTACAGCGCAGGTGGAGCCTCGGCAGGCTATTGATTCTCAAATGGTCAGTCAAGAGTTGAGTTTTGAGGGGGTGAATGTAGGGTGCCATTTGTCTCCGCTGAAGACACCGATTGAAAATAAATACGAAAGTGTGCTTGGTAATATGTATGTACAAGGACCTGAAGCTGGAGAAGGAGTTGATGTTGGAATTCCTGCTCTTAAATACGGATCCAGCGAATCCTTTCTAGTTACAGAGGATTTACAGCCTGTCCCAAATAGTCGTTTAATTAAAGATGGCAATGTCTGGATCAATCAAGTATTGAAATGGAGAATAGTTTTAATAGCCTCACTATTAATAAATCATTTTACAATCAAGATGTTGGTAGCTCTGAGAAGAATATTAGTACAATCGATCGATGCAGCTCAGACCTTAAAGAGAATATACCGTCATCATCTAAAGTTGAGGCCAATCAAACAAAGGGTGAGGTTAGCACAGAACAGGGCTTATGGGACTGTTTAATACATACCATGGGTTCAATTACTAATGCGCTGAATTTCCACTCTGATAAATTGGATGTTCAGGTGGATATATTAAACACTCTAGCAAACCACGTGGCGGGTATTGACACAAAACTCCTGCACTTAACCAATCTTGTTACGAAAGTTCAAGCAGATAAGAATACGTCATATATAACCTGCACATGTGCACAGTTGATTGATAAGATCTCGGATCTGCCTTCAGTAGTTAGTTCCATGGTGCAAGAAGTAAAAGCATTGTCGGGTAGAAATGGGCAAGGTAGGGATGAAATGACTGCACCTTCTAATATTCTAGGCAGACTGAGTGATGATGTTATATCTCAATCTGTGAAAGATGTTAGCAATCCACAAGCTAAAACTGAAGTCCATCATTTAGTTTCTTTAGAAGACAGCTTGGCAATAGAAGGGGGGAGCTGTGATGTCTCTGGTGGAATCAATGACTCAAGTAATCTGGAAAAAGCATGTTCGAAACAATGCAAAGAATCAAGGGCTCCACCAAAAATGACAAACTTGTCAAAAAGGGCTAGGAAAAGGCTAAGGAAAACTCACAATAAAAAAGCTTATGAACTACAAACGCTTAGTAAAAAAGTGAGTATAGATCCTAACCCATTGAAAGTAAAGGGATCTGAAATAAATTCATACTTTCCGATCTTTGGCCCCAATAAAAAATCAGGACTTATTGTAAATGAAAGCCAATTATTGGAGTGTTGTACAAAAAACCCAGAGGAGGTAGAGGGCACATCCGGTGCAGTCCCCATAGTCGATGCACCAATAATAATAAAGGAAAAAGTATCCGATAAAATGATAAGTGTAAGTGCAGAAGTCCATAATCTGCAATTTGGCCAAATTAGGAATCCAGCTAAGTCTAACAGTTATTTAACAAGCCAGAGTAATGATCGAGGTATTGATTTAAGACGTATATCAAGTAATGAATTAGAGGTTGACCAAGAAGACCAAAACAACATTGTTAAGCAGATACTAGTAAATCACACTGTCCAGCAAGGTGATAATAAAATTATTCAAGAGGTCCATTTAGGGACACAAGAGCTATTAATCAAGGATGTCAAAGAAGGCATTTTGTCGACGGAAAGAGATGGGTCGCCAGTAATGGAAAATATATGCCCCCCCGTTATTATGAAGAAAGAAAATAGTGAATATTTAAACCAGTCGCCCGAAACAAGGAAAGTAGCCTTCAGCCCCCAATACATATCTAGAGGCCCGCACGATATTTTAAACCGTGGTAATATTTTGAAATTACTACGTGTTATTACAGATCTTAAAGATGTGGTAACTACGGATCTCGATTCAGTGGAATTTAAGGAAGAAGATGCATACTCCGATAAGGAGATAACAATTACAACTTGGCTAAACAGAGACATTGCAGACAAAATAATAGCGAATGTTAGTGTATTTGAGAAATGGGGTATTAAAGTTTGGAGACCACAAGAATCTTGTTATCCAATGGTGTTGATTCCAAATGAGCCCCATGATATAATGCAGCAAAAAAGTGATGAGAATAAAATATGTCTGGCTAGTCAAAAACGAGATGATAAAAAAACAACCAGAACAGAACAGGTTAGAGTTTAAAAAAATGCATCAGGCGCAACTAAGGAATTAAACATAGCGTACGGCATTAAGATAAGGAGTAGCCAATCTGGTTTGCGGACCTGTGAAACATTGAAGAAAGTCCCAGAGTTACAAGACAATTGGAGTTGGCTTCCAGGAATATTAATTAAGCAAAATCATGAAAAGAAGGATTGATGTAGTTCAAATCCTCTGACTCTATGTTCCTGGAACACCAATGGCTTAAAATCACTAATTGAAGACCAAGGGGTAATGGATTTCCTGAAAGCGTCTAGTATAATAATGTTGCAGGAAACCTGGTCGATGTCTAATGAACCCCTTATCGGCTACATAGAATACTGTAATAATGCAACACATGAAGCCAACTCAGGTCGCCCACGTGGGGGTCTTTCTATATACATCTCTACAAATCTTAAAGCATCTCACTTTGAAATTGACCTCCATGTTAAATGGCTCCAGTGTGTTAAACTAATAGCCAGTCATTCAATTATCTTATTAAATGTGTACTTAAGTTGTAAAAAGAAAGTTAGATCTTCTCAAATAATCCTGCTTTGGGGAATGGTAAAAACTTTATATTATGAGCATTTGGATTCAGTATTTATTATTTCAGGTGATTTTAATATGCACTTTGATCCTTTAAATGGGCAGACTCTTGACTTAAAACGGTTAGCTCAATGGACAGAATATGAGTTCAAAAAATACAACTTAAAGATTCTGCATGATTCTGATAATATTCCTACATTTAACAAGGGTGAATGTTCCTCTGTAATAGACTATACTATACTGTCTGAGAAATTAAATCATTTAGTAAAAAATTACGAGATCGTCCCGAGGATCGAAAGCGATCATAATCCACAAGTCATTCTCTTTGACATTGAACCGGAGTATCTGCCAGAAACTAGGACTATGATAAAAGTTCCAACAGCCTTTAATCTTAAAAGGTTAGTTTGGAATGGAAAAAATGAGGATAAAATTCTGGGTGTTCTTGGCTGTTTAATTCAGGATACGCACTCTGCTTATGCTGAAGGGCAGTCTATGGTTGAGCTTTGGTCTCATTTGTGTGATAAATTAGTAGCTAAATTTGCTAGAGATGAGCCCTGTAAGGGTATAACACTAAATCCCCGGAGACCAGGATGGTATTCTTTCCACTTACTTGAACAAAAAAGAAAACTTAATAAAGAAATAAGATTACTTTACAGGAATAATACCAGGCTACCACGTCTCAATATATCATGTAAAATTAGAGAGTTAAAACAGAGATACAAGAAGGAAATATGGATAGCAAAACAAGCCTATTATGAATCAATTTGGGCAAAGGTCCATCATGCATGTAAATCCAAAGATCTTCGGTTATTCTGGAGTATCATTAATGATATTGAGAATGGTAATAATAGAGGCAGCAGTGCTAATGTTGATGAAGTGAGTTGGGTGAGCTTTTTTAATGAAAAAATGGATACAGAATATTTAGATGATGATAAATATAGTAATAATAGGTTAGATGACATGCATAAAGTAAAAGATAGGGGGAGTGGGGGTGGCATCTCTCCTCCTCATTGTACAGTGGATACGAAACCCTGGTCGCTCAATAAAGTAAAAAAAGGCGATAAAAAGGATCAAATCCAACGGAGCACCGGGTCCAAATGGTATCCCAAATGCAATATTTAAGGCTGAATTGAGTAATTGGCCTGCGTTATTAATGCTTTTATTTAATGAGATTCTTAAATCAGGTCTTCTTCCGTTATCCTGGCACGGGAGCATTATACAGCCGATCTACAAATGTGGCCCGCAGGATAATCCGGCTAATTACCGTTTAATTACACTCACTGACGTAGAGGCAAAAATATTTGCTAGTTGTTTGCTGGAAGAGTTAGAGACTTGGGCCTCACAGGAGGAGCTGATTCCTAAATTTCAAACAGGGTTTAGAAGGGGCGAATCAACCCATACAAATTTGATTTTATTAACGTTACTAGGTGAGAGAGCCAAAAGTAGGAAGCAAAGATTATATGTTTGTTTTATTGATTTAAAAGCCGCTTTTGATTCTGTACCACGAAATAGACTTTGGAGGAAGCTACAGAACTGGGGTATTCCAGAATCTCTATTAAAAATGATTATATTGCTATACTCCAACACCTGGGTGCAAATCAAAATAGGCTATGGCAAACACATGACCCAACGTTTAGCTACAAATGTGGGACTAAAACAGGGGTGTGTCTTGGCTCCTTGCCTTTTTAATCTTTTTATGGCTGATTTACCAGCCCATTTTAACAATATAAATTCGCATTCGCCTTCTATTCATGGCCAGGAAATCAAATATATGCAATATGCAGACGATACGATCTTAATGAGCCAAACAGAAATAGGATTAAAAAGATTAATTAACTCTTTTAATGGTTATGTTACACAAAATGGTCTGACAATTAATATAAAAAAGACAAAGATAATGACTATGGGAAAAGGGAAGCCTAGGATTAATGAGTGGAATATTAACGGTATGATAATTGAAAATGTGAAATTATACAAATACCTTGGAATCATGTTTGACGATGGTTTGATTTTTAGACAGCATTTTAATAGTCTTGAAGCTAGGGGTTGCTCACTTGCATTTGCTTTTAGAAAATTAAGAGACAAACTATTATGCCCCAATTACGACCATCTGATAAAGGTGATGCGAGCAAAATTAATGCCATCTTTGGAATATTGCTCATTCATCTTCAGGGGCAAAGACGCCAAAGTGCTCGATGATATAGAGATTAGAATATATAAAACTGTTTTTAAAATCCCCAAATATATTAGTCGAGCAAACATAAGACTGGAATTTGGTTTGAAAAAACAATCTCTGGCGCGTCAATCTACATTCTTGAAGTCTCTTTTAACATTAGTCCGTTCAGAGGAAGGCTCACTGGCAAAGTTATGCTGGCTTGAAATCTCAGAAGGGGAATATTCAAAAAATTGGCAGCTGTATTTTAATGAATGTATAAGTAAATTTGACTGCTCTAATTTGGCTGATGAACTGAGGAGCAGGATCGTTTTTAAAAAAGAGATGAACCAAATGGCCGCATTATTAACGACTATAGCGGACAAGGAGGAATTAAGAAAAAGAAGTCATTTCTGGACAGTTGCAAACTCTTTCGGTAGGCTGTCACCTCAATCTTACTTGTCTTATCATTTAAAACCTAGGCTTAAGAATAAATTTATGTATTTAAGGCTGGGAAGATATCCGACAAAGGACGGTATACCAAAATGGGAAAATCAATGAGAATCTAGCATTTGCAGGCTTTGTAGTCAAAGGGAGGAAACACTAACACACATCGTAACCTTATGTCCAGCTTTGGCAGAGGCTCGGAAGTTGATCCTAAAACCAATTTTTAATGAATTAGGAATTAGAACATGCAGGCAAGCAATTATTACCTGTTTGAGTGGGGCCAATATCAAAGTTACCTACCACTTTGTTAAGTTCATTATTATTGTTGAGAAGAAACTTAAAGACGAAGAACAAGTAAATAACGGTTTATTGTGATCCAAAGTAAAAAAAAAAAAAAAATGAAACCTATTTTAGGAATTGTTTAAATCAAAATGTATGCCAGTTGAAGGGGCTATTAGTTTAATTTACTATAGTTATGCATATTGCACTTTACTATAGCTAGCAAATGGAAAATAGCAAAAAATGTATTATACTAGTATTTCCTACTGCTAACACTGTCACTTTAAGTTAAATGCTGCTATAATAGTGATTGCTGCTAATATATTGTACTCTAGTTAATACCTGTATTTTAATAGTGTGTAAACGCTTAAACATTATTATGGAATTGACTGTATTAATGCAATTTTAGATGATTATTTTAATATGATTATAACTTTGTGCATAGTATATGTTTGTTTATGTGAGTTGCTTTTATCTATTCTTGTTTGTAATGATTTTAATTAATCAACAAATAAAATACTACTTACTTACTATCAACAAAACCAAAAGACTCTCTAAAATAAATGACAACTTAAGGAAATTCCACCTAAAACTTGATGTAGGGAATACAAATCTAACAACCAACTGAAAACAAATCAAAGCACCCTTGACCTGAATGCTGAAACGTAACTAAGATTGATCTGATAACAACAGAAACTAACCAAAGCACCCTCGAACTAAATGTGCCTCAACTTCTAATGATAACTGATGAAATCTATTGATATAGGGACATGTTTGTGGAATGAAAACAGCAAGGGGCCTAAATGAGGCCTACCTACTTCGGTCAACTTAAGAACTAAATGTACCTCAACTTCTAATGATAACTCATGAAATCTATTGGTGAAGGGCCATGTGTGTGGAATAAAAATAACAATGGGCCTAAATGAGGCCTACCTATTTTGGTCAACTTAAGAAAGAATTTGGTGAAATCTGACAAATAAACATGACAAAGGGTCCTCAAGGTCTGGGCAAACATTATTAATAGATGTAAGACATAACCTTACTAAAAGACATACCTCCCAGGACAACTTAAAGTTTAGGGTGACCACCCTTGGAACTAATCCCACTGTTCTAATTAAGAGTTGATCAATCAAAGTGAAAGTGTAATAACAGGAAAATAAGGATAACCCCATTCCTACAAAATAGCTGGTGTAGCACTATGCATATCAAGCAAAAAGTCAAAGAAAATTATCTAAGTGTGGTGCATATCTAAAAGATAAATTTGAACCATGCCAAAGGCTATAGGTAAAGGACACAATATCACAAAACAGTTAGCACCTAGTTCCTCACTGTATCACACTGTGGAACACATGTGTTCACCATCATTTTCTTTCTCTTCCATTGGCAAGACTGTTTTGCAGAAAACAGGAAAACTATGAAATAGGTGAAAGATAAACAAGTGTAAAGTCATTTTGTATCAATGATAGAATAGCATAGCATACTAAAGGCAAAATATATATGAACTATTTCATTCATGTGGCACTGCATAAACATCAAAACCATGAACAGGACTGTGAGACTTTTTAAGTGGGGCCTGTATATGGTAACTGCAAAAGTGGCATAATGTCCATCTGAAAAAGGAAACATGGGAAAAATGCAATGCTCAATTATAACCAAATAAAAATGGGTTCTTCAGCATATCATCATTAGGGATCATAGCACATGACTCGTGCAATACTGTAATTTAGGGTTCAAGGCAGTCAACTGTGGAAAGACAGTCTGTTGATTCAGCAGTGTAGGTCACCACCCTTCATCTTCATCTGTATCCGGTGCCAAGGAAGCACTTCCTCCGATCTGGTCATTAGTCACCAGCTTCCGCCGTTCATCCACCACCATCCGGTCTGGTCTGGTTCCATATTCCAAAAACAACAAACTAACATAAAAAATGGAAACAATAAAGTAAAATAACAAAGGGAGTGGGAGGGGGGTGGGCCGACGCACACACCAAACACCACAACCCAACAACCTGAAATAAGAAACAAGTATCATTTATCTAGCAAAAATACATTTTCCATTTAAAAAGCACCCCAAGTGCTTTTTATTGTCGAAAGAAACCTCCTAATTTATAAAAAGAGTTCTTCTAAATTCAAGGAATAATTTAAATCATATTCTTTTAAATTTGTTTGGGCAAAATCCAATCTTGTCATACACAGCCAGAAGGGCTGGGGCCTAGCTACTCCTAACTCATCTGAGAAACAGCCCCTCCCTTCAGAAAGATGTTCGCGCTCAGAGTTTTGAATCCGATCCAATCAAAATAAGCAGAAGCCGGGCTACAGTGCGATGTAATTTTGAATCACTGCCAAATGCTGATCTCATTGCAGGAGCAAGGCTACTGCCAACCATTCTGTCCAAGCATTTCTAATCTCTAGTCAGGGAAGCTCACTTAGGCCTACTGTATTTATCTAACTCCAAGGGCCAAGCGTCTGCCAATTATTCTGCATGTGCAAGGATCCCTTATCTGAAGTCAATGAAGCTGTCTGCGCAGACAGCAAGGAAGAGCGACTTGACCCCCCCTTACATAAACATTTCTCAGCGGAAAGAAATTGGAACATAGCCAAGAATAACAAGCTTGCTCTCTCTGCTCTCAGAAGTTACCCAGCTTCCACCCTTTCAAAAATCAGAGCGCAAACAGATGCAGGGCTCATATTAGTCAAGGTCAAAGCAGATGCCTTGAAACTGAAAACATTACAACCTTTCCCAGGGCAGAAGCACTGACCACTATTTTCTAACTTATTGAAGCAGATTGAAACGTGGTAAAAAGCAAATTAATAAAGACATAATTTTTTGCAACTAAGTCACATGCTAGCATTTTAAAATAATACTAATATAAAATACTGCTACTGGCTGAAAGGGAAAAATATTAGACCAACATTGCATGCAAACACATTACATTTTTCTTTTTAAAAATAACAGGTGAAATATTATCAAATTAAAACAAGGGGCAACATGTAATTTTGCATTGTATAACCAAGAATTCATAATATAGTGTGCAAGCTTTTTTATTCTACCTATGAAAAGGGCCAGATTCCTCATTTATTTTCCAAATAGCCATTTTTTCTAACTGAGTGGGTTAACTTTCACACGCTATTCTAAGGGGCAGCTTGCATTGGAAAAAATAATCATGTATATATTCTAGAACACATTTTTTTTGTAAAAGCACATGGTTGCATTTCACTAATTAAAAGCAAGTTCCATGATGAGTTTGTTTTTATATTTTCGTTCTTCACAGCTGGTAACGCACTAATTCTAAAACACTGGTTCGTGTCCCATCCACAGCTGAAAACCCTTATCTAAATCCGACTGGTTGATTTATAACTTTCCGACCTCTGAGTCAGACACATTAAATCATGTGTTCCAAGGCAAACCCACACAAATTCGTGGACGCATTTCAAATAGAATGATAAATGAACACTGCTCTTTCTCTCCATGCAAGATGTTACCAGTCTGTCAGCAAGCTGACAAAGCACATAGGCAGAACCCAGCAACCAATGAAAGTCAAATCAAACCACCATTCATCTAAACACTCACTGACTTTTAGTGTCAGCTCACATAACCATGCATGTGAAACAGCATGTTAAAATAAATACTGCCGTCACAATTCAAGATATTTACCCTTTGGCACCTCAAACACAATCATTCCCCAATGTCCGCAGTACATGGGAAATTCAAGAACTTATCACTCCACGTTTTCAAATAACACGCGCGCACATCTACAAAAACAATTTCCCCAAGCATTTGAAAGAGATCCAGCTCTCTCCTGCCTAACGCAACAATAGCATGCTCTGTACAAGCCATATCCACATGGCGCTATTCACAAGCTATATTTACAAGAAAGTCAACAAGTTCAAAAAATGACATGCTCTTCACAAGGAATATATTCAAAGGCGCAATTCACAAGGAACACAGCAAGTCAAAATGAGAACATGCACCTCACAAGCCACATTTACATGGCGCTATTTACAAGGAACTCCACAAGTCATAATACATTGAACACATTTCACATTGCACAACATAATCAAACGCAGCAGGCAATTTAATGGGCAATTTAAAAGCATTTTTCACACACATTTGTACAATTGGACCATCACAAAGATGTAATTGGCTCCCTCATGTAATGTCACCCTTCAAGCCTGACAGTTCAAACACCAAGATGAAAAGCATTTCTTCCACCCTGCATAAGTCAAATGCCATGATGTACTGCAATCTCCTTACACTCCAACTGTTCAAGCCCATAGGCCAATTTTCGTGCCAAGTGCCAACCAAAAACAATACAGCGCACACAGGCTACGTAAACAATTTGTGACGCCAGATGTTTTGACCAGATTCTCAGACCAGATAGAACCAGCTCACTGAGCAACACCAACCTGGCCAAAACGTAACCACCTCCCTCCTCAGGACCCATCTATCCAGGCACCTGGGTACCTACCTGAGGATGGGGAACTCGCAATATTCAAGCTCATATCATCAGAAACACCACTAAATCTATAGGGATTACTAGGAATACTCACTGATTACTAAGGACATCCATGCCCTACACCACACTCATAGCTCATAGTCTCGCGACCACATGGGTCCAGACTAATCTACCCTGGGGCAGTTCTGATTATTTACCATTACACACTGATCACCCTCAGTGCTCACTCGACACGCAATCCGGCGTGCCATACACACTGATCACCCTCAGTGCTCACTCAAGCCCATCTATCTTTAGAGTCCCGTAAGACTGTTCTCTATCTTTAGAGTCCCGTAAGACTGTTCTCTATCTTTAGAGTCCCGTAAGACTGTTCTCTATCTTTAGAGTCCCGTAAGACTGTTCTCTATCTTTAGAGTCCCGTAAGACTGTTCCTTTTACACAAGCCACAATCATGTGGGTATACACACTGAGTGCTCTCACTAATGCCACTCTCTCTCTAGTGGCAATCTCTGTCCTATGAATACCTTCAGCTCTCTCTCTGTTGGGAAGTTTCTCTCATACATCTAATACCTACTGGGGATGTAATTGTTATATTTTATGTGGTACACAAGAATGGCCTAATCACAGTGTGCAATTGTTATTATCAAACACAAGCTCTCCTCTCCCCCTCATTGTTCAGTTACCATTTACCTGGACAGGAGTCGCATCCGTTCACATAACAGCATCTGACTAGAGGAGAGGTTAACCTTATAAGAAAACAACAGTTACACACTAGTTCACTAAGAACTGGGGTATCTTTATTATAACAATATCAACAATATAATACTGCACTATAACACATAGCCTGAAAAGTAAAAAGGGAATAGACACATACACAGATCTGCGGGGTCTCTTTATTAACAGGAACTTTAACACACAGCTGAAAGAAAAGGATTAGACATACAATAGCCTAGGGAATAAAGACAAGATTAAGGTGTAAGTGTAAAGTAAGCTGATTCAGACTACCTCACCTATTAGAAGGAAGATTTATCTCTCTCTGGTAGGATCAGGGCTCTCTGTCTCTCCCTCCGTCACCACAGCTTCACGCCTCTGGCTCAACTGCCTCAGCTGACAGCCTCAACTCCTCCATCTGCTTTAATGCATTCTAATAAACCGGCAGTCCCAGCTGATAGTTCCAGCTTTGTTCATGTGACTGTTCTCTCCAGCTTCAGCAATCATCTGCCTTCTTTCTCCATTCCTGAAAACCAATAGAACTGCACTGTACTCTGCAGCTCCAGCAAACATCCTACTATCCACTCTTCAAGAACCAAACTGACCGCTCCTCCTCTTCTGCACTTCGCTAATATGGATTCCTGTCCTCTAGTGGAAAGCTCCAGCCAGTAGCCTCCTCCCACCAGGTCCATGCACCAGGCTCCTTGCTCTAGACGCTCCCAAAGTGATCAGCTGCTTGTTTCGTCTAGAGACCTGAGCCCAGGGACACTTCTTGATTAGATTCAGCTCTGGCCGGTTCTCTCCGGTTCGCTTAGGGCGAACAACAACTCAAAACCAAAATATTACCTTTCCCCTTCAAGCATCTCAGCCCTGCAGGGATAGAAAGCAAAATGGAGTCTCTCTAGTTCTGGGCCTTGTAGGCCTGAGAAGGATGAAATAACCCTTAGCTCTGTCAGAGTACCTACACAAACCATACCAATGTGTAATATAAAGTCAGGACCACAGGATCCACCCTCTACTATAGGCAGGATAATGAAAGGACACATAATTATGTCAAAGCCAATAGGCAATAGATGGATTAGAGTCAAGAATAAGGGATCTATCATCATATAAAGCAGGTCTGGAAAAAGGGCTTAAAAGGGCCAACACAAGGTAAGAATACAGCCTATAGGTGTGAGCAAGCTTAAAGTCTTCATCACTCCGAAATAGAGCCAAAAAACCTGTCAAGACACACAGTAATAAAAACAAAGTGGAGGCAGAAAACGGAGAAAGACAGAAAAAAAAGCCTAGAGGGCAAACAGCCAGGTTTTGAGGCCTTTCCTGAATGCAAGTAGACTAGTAGCTCCCCGGAGAGTCAACGGCAGGGTGTTCCACATCTGTGGTGCCAGCAGTCCAAAGAAGCGGCCTCCAATGCGAGCTCTCTTCACACGCGGCACAACCGCCAGAAACAGAGATTCTGATCTGAGAGAGCGAGCCGGATGGTAAAAGGCAAGTCTCCTTTGGAGGTACTTAGCTCCCACAGCATGAAGAGCTTTGTAGGCCAAAGTTAATGCCTTGAAAGCAATCCGTTCATGGATAGGCAGCCAGTGTAAGGTCTGCAACAGGCCAACAGCACTGGCTCGCCTGTTAAGGCCATAAATGGCTCTCGCAGCCGCGTTATGCACTAGTTGGAGCCGCTGCAGCAGATACTCTGGCAGGCCCAGGTAGAGGACGTTGGAATAGTCCAACCTAGAGCCGATCAGAGCCTGCACAGTCATCTTCCTGTGTTCCTCAGACAGAAGAGGCAGAAACCTCCGCAGCATCTTGAGGAGGCCGAAACATGTGCCCGTCACACCAAGGATCTGGGATCTCAACGTCAGGCCCTTGTCCATCTTGACCCCCAAGTTCTTAGCTACTTGGGATGAACAGGACGGAGGGAACATGTTAATGGGCCACCAAGCTTGCCAGTCTGGCTCCGCAGCGCACCTGAAGAAGAGTACCTCGGACTTATCGGAATTGCACTTGAGGCTGTTCAGCTGGAACCATTTAAAAACAGCCCCAAGGCAATCCCGGATACTCTCTCCATCAAAGTCTCCTCCTTTCTTACAAGAAAAGAGGAGCTGGGTGTCGTCGGCGTAGGATACGATCTGGGCCCCGAACGACTCCGCCAGCGCCGCCAAAGGGGTCATAAAGATGTTAAAAATGGTCGGGCTCAGTATGGAGCCCTGCGGGACCCCGACTCCCAATGGTGGCATCACGGCGGAATCTGGGGAGGCCCAGACCGTTTGCCGGCGGCCGGCTAGGAAGGATGAAAACCAGCTGAGCACCGTCCCCCGTAGGCCAATCTCATAGAGTCTTGCGAGAAGGCCGTCATGGGGGACGGTGTCGAAAGCCGCCGACAAATCCAACATCACCAGCATGGCTTTGCCCCCAGCGTCCAGAACCCCTTTAATGGTTTCTGAGACCTCTAGGAGCGCGGTCTCTGTACTGAGATTTGGGTGGAAGCCAGATTGGGTGGCGTGCAGAATCTTGTGTGTTTACAGAAAATTGGAGAGCACCGTGTGTACATGCTTCTCCAAAATTTTCGTGAGAGCAGGCAACAGGGAGATAGGCCTATAATTGACCGGAGCCTTAGGGTCGAGGCCAGGCTTCTTCAGCAAAGGAATGACCATTGCCTGCTTCCAGGCCTGTGGAACCACTCCCTGGCTCAACGAGAGATTCAGGAGTGGATTCGCCAGCGAATTTATCACTTTCGCCATTTTTGCCAAGAATTTGGCAGGGCAGGGGTCCAAAGGCGACCCAGATTTAAGATTGCCCATAAGCGCTAGGGAAGCAGGGGCTTAGATAGATGGAAAAACAGCCAGCACCGGACCTAGCGGGGCCGAGAGGTACGAATCATCCTCAGGATTGATCAGCCCCACGGGCACCACTAGTGGAAAAGAGTCCTGGATAAGTTTAATCTTGCTGGTGAAAAAGTTTGCAAGATCAGAAGCCCAGGACTTGGAGGGCATACCTTGGGATGTATTGGAACGAGGAGCCATAAATTCTCTCACTATGGTGAAAATCTCCTTACAGGAGTTGGAGGCGGCTTCTATCCTCCCTGCAAGATAGGCTTTTTTTCCTAGGCGAATGTCCCGGTGATAGGCCTTAATCGCCGTCTTGTAGGTCAGCCTTGCCACAGAGTCATATTGTGAACGCCAGGCTCTTTCGGCTGCCTTACACTGCTGCCGAGCGACTGACAGTGCTGCAGTGAACCAGGGAGCCGAAACCCGTTTCGATGTTAAGCGGGGGACCAACACCGGGGCAAGATCGTTCAGCCTATCTAGTATCCATGATTGCAAAGACTCCAGGTCCTTCTCCAGGTCGCCTGAAAGGAGGCAAGGGTGATCCAGGGCGGCCTGAGCCAGCATCGCAGGGGTCACTCGATGATATGCCCTGGGGACTCGTCCCTGATGCTGAGACACAGGATTAGGCGGTTTCGCCGTGCCTCTAACCAAATATTTGGCTAACCTATGGTCTGACCAAAGCACCGGGATAATCTCCTTCACCTCCAGAGGAGATGTCGAGAAGACCTGGTCAAGAGTATGTCCCTTGTCGTGCGTTGGCCCCCGAAGGTAGGGGATCAGGCCCCGAGGGGCCGTAGCCTCCAAGAGTTTGATGGTATCCGGGTCCGACGGATCATCCATGCGGAAGTTGAAATCCACGGCTACAATGCAATGTTCTGCTTTCAGGGCCAGTCCCAATAAAACCGAATCGAAGTCTTCAAAGAAGGTTCCAGGTGGACCAGGTGGTCGATATACTAATAATCCTTTAAAGGATTGGTGAGGTGCCAGAGTGATGGAAAAGGCAAGGGACTCAGAGCCGCGGATGTCATCCACTGGCACGCATTTCTTCACCACCAGTGTCACTCCACCGCCCCTTCCCTTAATTCTGTCCTTCCGGAAGATATTGTAATCAGGAGGAATAGCCATGGCAACATCAGGATTTGAGAATTCCCCCAGCCACGTCTCAGTCAGCATGAGACAGAGTTGCTTTTCCATATCGAGGAGATCATAAATGTCTTGCGCGTGTCTGCACGCAGATCTGGTATTTAACAGCATGCAGAGATACCCAACACTATCGAGCTTTTTGTTGGGGAGCGAAGATGAAGCGCTGTTGGGGCGCCAGCCACAGCCAGGGCAGCGTGACTTACCCCTGTAGCGTCCGGGGAAGACAGTGCAGCAGCCACCCGATGGATTTTGTAGTGAGCGTAGCTCACAAGATGTATATCGGAGCATGGGGGCCCAGGAGTACATATGCCCTGTGGCTGAGCCCAACCCGCCGCCCCGCTCGCCTCCGGGACGCTGACGGGCGCAGACGGGCTGGACTCTGGCGTGACTCCGGCGGTGATCCGGCGAACCCGCTGCGCGTGACCGCTGCGCATAAGCATGACTCCCTTAAGAGGAGGCCGTCGCCTGAGCCGCTAGAGCGTGCACCCCTCACCCAATATGGCCGCTCAAAAGCGCTGTTGCTCACACTACCCGCCCACAGGAACCGGGACCCGCAAAAGCGCGGTGACAGTACCGATTATGGTGCAAGTGTGTGGAGATGACCCTTAAAAACAGGGGATAAAGAAATAAAGATTAAAGAAAATATGCAAACAGGATATTAAAACACGCCGCTATATTGCTGCAAAGTGCGCGCCTCAGCTCAGCGTTACGCCGTGGAGCGCTCAGGTAGGTCTTGTGTCCGCTACTGGAATCAGCGGAACTAAGGATGTCAAGACCGAGCCCCCTGGTTACCTCCCTTAAGAGGAGGCCGTAGCCTGAGCCGCTAGAGCGTGCACCCCTCACCCAATATGGCCGCCACAAAAGCGCTGTTGCTCACACTACCCGCCCACAGGACCCGGGACCCGCAAAAGCGCGGTGACAGTACCGATTATGGTGCAAGTGTGTGGAGATGACCCTTAAAAACAGGGGATAAAGAAATAAAGATTAAAGAAAATATGCAAACAGGATATTAAAACACGCCGCTATATTACTGCAAAGTGCGCGCCTCAGCTCAGCGTTAAGCCGTGGAGCGCTCAGGTTGGTCTCGTGTCCGCTAGTGGAATCAGCGGAACTAAGGATGTCAAGACCGAGCCCCCTGGTTACCTCCCTTAAGAGGAGGCCATCGCCTGAGCCGCTAGAGCGTGCACCCCTCACCCAATATGGCCGCCACAAAAGCGCTGTTGCTCACACTACCCGCCCACAGGAACCGGGACCCGCAAAAGCGCGGTGACAGTACCGATTATGGTGCAAGTGTGTGGAGATGCCCCTTAAAAACAGGGGATAAAGAAATAAAGATTAAAGAAAATATGCAAACAGGATATTAAAACACGCCTCTATATTGCTACAAAGTGCGCGCCTCAGCTCAGCGTTACGCCGTGGAGCGCTCAGGTAGGTCTCGTGTCCGCTAGTGGAATCAGCGGAACTAAGGATGTCAAGACCGAGCCCCCTGGTTACCTCCCTTAAGAGGAGGCCGTAGCCTGAGCCGCTAGAGCGTGCACCCCTCACCCAATATGGCCGCCACAAAAGCGCTGTTGCTCACACTACCCGCCCACAGGAACCGGGACCTGCAAAAGCGCGGTGACAGTACCGATTATGGTGCAAGTGTGTGGAGATGACCCTTAAAAACAGGGGATAAAGAAATAAAGATTAAAGAAAATATGCAAACAGGATATTAAAACACGCCGCTATATTGCTGCAAAGTGCGCGCCTCAGCTCAGCGTTACGCCCTGGAGCCCTCAGGTAGGTCTCGTGTCCGCTAGTGGAATCAGCGGAACTAAGGATGACTAAGGGTGCACGTATATATTCTGTTGCCAAAAAAGTTCCCAGCCACAGATGGGCCTCCGCATGTGGGTGCCATTCAATATCCCAAGCAGATGTCCCACATAGTGGCTCTTTGAACTACAGAGCCCGTGGCCCCCAACCTTAATAGGGTGGTGCGTCTTTCGCGTCCGCCGCGTAAAAAATGAAAGCTCCAAAGTTCCCCACCAGAACAAAGACGCGCTCAGACATCCGCTAGCATCAGGCTTTTATTTTATTTTTTTTTATATTTTTTTTTCCTTTTTATTAAACACAAACAAATTATAATACACTTACAATAAATACAATGGACTGCCACTCTGCACAATAAATCTGTTCACATCCTCCTATTCGATATAGATCAACATTGATTTCTAGATTCGGGTTCAGGGATCATCCAGCACTTCCGAGTCCACCAATGCCGCCGGGGGAGTGCAGATTTCACCCCTATAAGCATGCCAGGGACCCCATATCTTGCCCCATTTTTTGGGCCCCCCCCTTGCCACATACACAGCCCGCTCTCTGAACATGCACCAATCCAAATCATCCATCCATTTCCCGACTGTCGGTGGCTGAACCCCCCCCCCCTCCCAGCTGAGCTATATTACGCTTCGCAATACTACATGCCAATGTGGCCCACATCTTTCCATGGGATGGGAGATCTGTCGGGTGCCAAACATTCAGGAGGCAACGCCTCGCCTCCAACTCAAAACCCACTGCCCACACCTCCCTCACCTTGGCATGAATAGCAGACCCCCGAATGAGGGCACAGTGCCACAACACATGAAAGAACGTTCCTGATTCACCACACCCTCTCCTGCATTCGCCACTCACAGCTAAACCCATTCGCACCAACCGTGGGCCAGTCACATAGCAGCGGTGAAGAATCTTTATTAGAACCAGCCGGAGCCTCATCTGGATGGCAATGACCCTTGGAGAGGCCACCCCCTCCCTCCAGTCCTCATCATCTCGGATCAATCCATCTGCTGTCCACTGGTCCCTTAGAGCCACCAAAGGATCCTCCGCATGAATAACTAGTTTTTTATAAATCAGGGAGATCGTTTTCGTCGGGAGATGACCATCCAACACTCGATCCTCCAGCGGGGAGGCCTCCAGGGGGTCTTGTCAAGGGGAATGTTAGTAAGCCGCGAATGCCTAATCTGAAGGTAACAAAACCTCTCGCTCCCTTGCATTTGATACCGTTCCTGCAGAGTCTCAAATGGAAGGATACCATACTTACCCATAGATCCCCAACTCGGGAAATCCCAAGGAGGTCCCACTTGTCAAAACCCTTGGATTTCCGTAAACTGCCCAAACGTTCCGAATTCCAGAGGGGTGCCGCCAGAGTGATCTTCCCTTCCCACCCGAGGGAGCGGCTAGCCTCATGCCAGGCCCCAACTGCCACCGCTGTTGGTCTCACCACGGGAAAACGTCCCCTCTCGCATAAAGTGACCTACTGATTTCCCCCCCGGGAACCTGGCCACGGTCCATAATATAGCCGGGGTCCAGTGGTGAACCGTAAACAGCCTGATTAACCGCTGCCAACTGTGACGCCCAGTAATACTTTTGAATGTTAGGCAGACCAATCCGCCGTCGTACCACGGCAATGTTAATTTCGCAAAAGCAATTTGGGGCCTACCCTTCGACAGAAGTTGTCTCTGGAGAGACTCAACCTCTCTGAAATATGACGGCGACACCGCGTCAATAGAGTTCTGAAGCGCATAGAGGAAACGAGGAAGAGCCATCATCTTAAACAGAACAGCTCGACCAAGAAGAGAAAGCGGAAGCGACTTCCAGCGATCCACGTCGCGCCTAAGCCGGAGCAAAGGAGGCAACAGGTTTTTGGAATATCTACTCTGAGGGTCCAAGGATATAAAAATACCAAGATATTTGAATCCCTCCACTTCCAATTTAACCAGACAACTTGGAGGAACCTCCGGGGGATCACCACTCAAAACGAACAGGACCGACTTTGTCCAATTAATGGCAAAGCTTGAATATCTACTAAACACCTCCAGGACGTCTAGAAATCCCATAAGCGAAGCTCGAGGAGAGGTCAGATACAACAAAATATCATCCGCGAAAAGCGATATCTTGTCTTCCCAGTCGGGTGTCCATCGGCGCCCCCTAATCGATCTATACCAACGAACCCATGCCGCAAGCGGCTCGAGCGCCAGTGCAAAGAGCTATGAGAATAGAGAGGACAGCCCTGTCTAGTACCTCTCCCCAGCGCGAAGTCTGCCGACCTGTGATTATTAACAACTACTCAGGCCAGCTAACCTGAATATAGGAGTCGGTCCCAAGAGACAAACTCCGAGCCCATGCCCATCTTGCCGAGGACGGCAAAAAGATAGGGCCACTCCACTCTGTCAAAGGCCATAGTGGCATCCAAAAATAACAAAATCGTTGGCTTGTGTATCTGTGAAGCCCCACCGATTACGCCATGCAACCTACGCAGATTAACAGCTGTATTCCGACGGGACATAAAGCCTGATTGGTCTGGATGTACCAGCGTCGTAATAACCTTGACCAGGCGATTCGCCAACAGTTTCGCCAGGATTTTGGGTTCGGCATTCAACAGGAATATCGTCCTATATGAGGAAGACCCGGTCTTCGGCTTACCCTCCTTATGGAGAACTATGATATTTGGAACACGCTGATCATATGGAAGCCGACCCCTCTCCCTACTCTCCACAAACATACCCCTGATAAAAGGGGCTAACTTATTCGCATTAACTTTGTAAAGCTCAACAGGGAGCCCATTAGGGCCTGACGCTTAGCCTGAACGAACCCCTCTAATCGCCTGCGACACCTCATCATTAGTGAGAGGAGAGTCAAGGAACTCCTTGTCTTTGTCAGAAAGAATGGGCATCTGGATGTCCCTGATCATATCCGCATTCTCGGCCTCCGAGTATTGACACTCAGCTGCGTAGACTTTCTCATAGTATCTGGCAAAGACGTCCACAATCTCCTGCGGGTCAGTAACTTTATCGGCCCCAGAGGGCTGCAGCACCGGAACAAGCCGAGACGCCCAGTCCCCCTTTTCCAACCAAGCAATCAGCTTCCCGGCCTTATCCCCATGCTCATATACTCTACTCTGGGTATTTGCCAATTGTGATTTTGCGTTGTCATGGGCCAGGCACCTGTATTCGTCCTTAGGGAGACTCAAATGATGTAGCCCCTCCGGCGTGGAAGCTAGCGACACCTCTCTCTCCAGCACAAGCAACTCTGATTCCACCCTGTCAACCTCGGCGCGCCCCTCCTTTTTCTTTCCCGAAATATACGAAAGCAGCTCCCCTCTAAGGACGGTTTTATATGCTTCCCATAGGGAGCACTCGGATTCCACCGAGTCTACGTTCTCCTGAAAATACCTATCGGCCACAAGCACAATCTCCTTCATAGCCGCTGGGTCCCAGAACCTCCAAGCACTTATTGGTGCAACCCGGGCCACATCGCGCCCGCCAAGATCTAAATTGAACCAAATGGGTGAGTGATACGAGACCCCCCTGGCCAAGTGCCGCACCTCCCGGAGCCACGCTACCTGGGCCGCCGGCACCAGGACGTAATCTATTCTGGACAGGGATTTGTGCGCTGCCGAAACGTGCGTATATTGCGACTCACCGCGGTTCTTAAGACTCCAACCATCCACCAGACCTGTAGTACCCACAAAATCAACCAACCACCTCTGGGAGGACAGCAACTCACGAGCCGGGCGTCTATCAACATTCCCATCCATGACAGCATTGAAATACCCCCCAACTACCAACAATCCGACAGGCAAGGTCAAAAAGATCTTGCACAAATCATGGAATGTGTCCGTCTGAAGGGCCGGAGGAACATACACAGACAAAAAGTCACAGTTCTCCCCTCCCACAATCCAGAGACACCAGCATACCTCCCCCTATTTTCGATCCATGTGGCCTGCATGGCCAGTGGGAAGGCGTTCTTGACCAAAATTCCGACCCCCCGTGACCCAGTCGTAAAACCAGCGTGAACTACCAACTTATAGCCCCCTCTGTGGAGAGCCAAACACCGCTTTCCCATAAAGGGTGTTTCCTGCAATAACACCACATCCGGGGAGTATCTACGAATTCATTGGCCAACCATACCCCTCTTAATCTTGCCCCCCAAACCATTGACATTCCAACTCAGTGCGGATATCCCCACAGCCCCTTTAACGGAGGACATTAAGAAAACAAAAGCAAACATCGTAATGCAATGGCGCCCAGTGTAAAAAAAAATTACATACAAAAATACAATAACCAACCCCTGATCCCCCCCAAGCCCACTCTCTGCACCCCTGCATAAATCTTGAGCTTATCCGCAACTAGCAGTGTGCCTGTCATCTCCAGCTAACTACAAAAATCTAAAAGTAGAACACAGAGGGCCTACAGACCGACCCACCCACCCACCGGCTCCATGAATGTAATGGTGCGTCATCGTTACTCAACAAAATCTCTAACAAAAATTCTACCCAAAGTCCAAGCACCGCCACCCGGAAAAACACACCCCTTGCAACTATCCACAGCCCCTTGTTAAGCCCCACTCAACCACATCATTGTTCCTCGGCCTCCTCACGATCAGTAGACACCTGGTCCAGGCGCTGGAGTGTCTCCAGCCAGGCCGCCGCCACCTCAGGTTTGTCAAAAAACCAGACCTTCCCATTGAGTTCCACACAAAGGCGGGCTGGAAACATCATGGCATACCGCATGCCTTTGTCTCTCAGTTTCTTTTTAATCGTGACGAACCTCTGTCTTTGCTTCTGAACCGCCTGGGTGAAGTCAGGAAAGAACAGGAGTGTCGCATTTTCAAATTTCATGGGATCCTCCGAACGGGCCGCCTGCAGGATAACGTCTCGGTCCCGGAAATTAAGCACTCGGGCAATTATCGGCCGAGGAGGCGCCCCAACCCGGGGCCTGCCACCCGGCACTCTGTGGGCTCTTTCCACAGTGAAGAACTTACTAATCCCCTTCGGCTTAAGATGGTCAAGGATAAGGATCTCCACAAAGAGATCCATGGCCTACCCCTCCGCCTTCTCCGGAACACCTAAGATGCGGACATTATTGCCTCGGGCCTGCCCTTCGTATTCATCCAGCCGCCGATCAGTATTCTCCCTCGAGGATTTAGGATCACTCACCTCCCGCTGGCGCTGGCTCACATCGTCTATGAGGCTAGTCGTCCTAAGCTCCAGCGACTTAACGTTCTCGTTGGCCTTCGACAGATCGGCCCTGATCAGCCCCATCTCAATCAACACCGTGTCAAGCTTGGCATCCAGAGTCTCCATCTTTTGTCCCAAGAACGTACGGACCCCCGTGATGGCCGCCATCAAGTCTTTTAAGGTGGGCTCCTTTGCTGCAGGATGATCATCAGCGCCGCCGCTCGGGCCCCTCTTACATTCTACTGGAGACCCCTTGGGCAGGGTATATCTGTCGAGTTTGTTGGATTGCAGCTGCCGAGCCCCACTGGAGGTCTTGGGGCCCTGCCTCTCGGAATCTGTCTTCGTCGCCATTGCTAGTAGCTCAGGCTACCACCGCCGCACCGCAGGTTTAGCCCCAAACAGGATGAAGTCAACCACAACGGAAGCCGACCCCACCTCCAAAACAGTCCCAGTCCAGGGGTCCGGCATGGCACCAGCCAAGACCGCAGGGAAATGCTACGCTCCCAGCCAGTTGGCTGTCTCGTGAGATCCACACCATCACCAGAGGCCAGACAAGATAGCTCCCCTGGCGCCTGGCTGCCCGGCCGTTGATTTCTTCTTGTGGGGTCCCCCCTATCGCACATGGGGGCCCACGCCACCACAAGGACCATCGGAGGCACCAGGAAGGGCCACCACCAACACCCGACGCTGACCCCGCACCACACTTCAGGAGGGGGGCGGGCGCCTGTCCCACTCCCCCGCCAACAGCGAAGTCAAGCTGGTTCACGCTGCTGAAGGGGCCAGCTCCAGACCCCAGGGCACCTCCCCAGGTCCAGCAATTTCAGGGAAAAAACTCAGGCTCCCGCACTGGTCTCCAGGGGCTCACACAGGGCTAATTGCTGCCCCCTCAAATATCCGGGACCCCCCCCCCAACCAGCGGGAGTCCCGCGCTGCGGGCAAAGCTCAAGGGGCAGATCGCCAGCCGTCCCGCCGACCGGGCTAACACCAGGCCGCCCCGGTCGGAGGGCCTGGCCACTCGAGTCCCCGGCTTCCAGTGCGCGCAGGCCGCAAATCTCCAGGCGGCACTGCGCGGCCCCCGGGGTTCGCCGAATGTCCGGGGTAGTCTCTCCCGGCACCGCTTGGATTCCCTCGCCGAATACACTAGGCGGGGGACAGGATTATGGCGAGGATGATGGGCCAGTGGAGCTGGGTCGGCCGGAGCCGGTCTTCAGGCGGCCATCCTGGTCGCCGGCTCGGCTCCTCCCCCAGCATCAGGCTTTTAAAGGGTAAGAACGGAACCGGCATGCCGATGCAAATAACAGCTTTCGTGTTGAGTCATGCATGCCTGACGCGTTTCTGTGCTGCCGCACTTCATCAGAGGCTTCGACAGTCTTTCGTGCTGTTCTGACCCATACACACACAAGGAAAAATGTCACCATTTGATGGGCTGCTCTGTTGAGCGTATTGACTTGTGGGTGTTGTAGTCTGGATCAGAGAACTCTACCCTAATGGGTGCACGTAAATATTGCTGTTGCCAAAAAGGTCCGAGCCCACAGATGGGCCTCCGCATGTGGGTGCCGTTCAATATCCCAAGCAGATGTCCCACATAGTGGCTCTGTGAACTACAGAGCCCGAGGCCCAAAACCTTAATAGGGTGGTGCGTCTTTCGCGGCCGGGGACGCCGCGTAAAAAATGAAAGCTCCAAAGTTCCCCACCGGAACAAAGACGCCCTCAGACATCCGCTAGCATCAGGCTTTTAAAGGGGAAGAACGGAACCGGCCTGCCGATGCAAATATACAGTCTTTCGTGCTGTTCTGACCCATACATACACAAGAAAAAATTTCACCCTTCGATGGGCGGCTCTGTTGAGCGTATTGACTTGTGAGTGTTGCAGTCTGGATCAGCGAACTCTGCCCTAATGGGTGCACATAAATATTGCTGTTGCAAAAAAGTTCTGAGCCCACAGATTGGCCTCCGCATGTGGGTGGCGTTTAATATCCCAAGCAGATGTCCCACATAGTGGATCTGTGAACTACAGAGCCCGTGTCCCCCAACCATAATAGGGTGGTGCGTATGTCGCGGCCCGGGACGCCACGTAAAAAAGGAAAGCTCCAAAGTTCCCCACTAGAGCAAAGACGCACTCGGACATCCGCTAGCATCAGGCTTTTAAAGGGTAAGAACGGAACCGGCATGCCGATGCAAATAACAGCTTTCGTGTTGAGTTATGCATGCCTGACACGTTTCTGTGCTGCGGCACTTCATCAGAGGCTTTAACAGTCTTTCGTGCTGTTCTGACCCATATACACACAAGGAAAAATGTCACCCTTTGATGGGCTGCTCTGTGGAGTGTATTGACTTGTGGGTGTTGTAGTCTGGATCAGCGAACTCTACCCTAATGGGTGCAAATAAATATTGCTGTTGCCTAAAAGTTCCGAGCCCACAGATGGGCCTCCGCATGTGGGTGCTGTTCAATATCCCAAGCAGATGTCCCACATAGTGGCTCTGTGAACTACAGAGCTCGTGGCCCCTAACCTTAATAGGGTCGTACGTCTTTCGCGGCCGGGGACGCCGCGTACAAAATGAAAGCTCCAAAGTTCCCAACCGGAACAAAGATGCACTCAGACATCCGCTAGCATCAGACTTTTAAAGGGTAAGAACGGAACCGGCATGCCGATGCAAATAACAGCTTTGTGTCGAAAGGACCCAACCTTAATAGGGTGGTGCGTCTTTCGCGGCCGGGGACGCCGCGTATAAAATGAAAGCTCCAAAGTTCCCCACCGGAACAAAGACACACTCAGACATCTGCTAGCATCAGGCTTTTAAAGGGTAAGAACGGAACCGGCATGCTGATGCAAATAACAGCTTTCGTGTCGAGTTATGCATGCCTGACGCGTTTCTATGCTGCCGCACTTCATCCGAGGCTTCGACAGTCTTTCGTGCTGTTCTGACCCATACACACCCAAGGGAAAATGTCACCCTTCGATGGGCTGCTCTGTTGAGCGTATTGACTTGTGGGTGTTGTAGTCTGGATCAGCGAGCTCTACCCTAATGGGTGCACTCCTTTTTAGGTCTCGGCTAGAAGCGAGCGAAGCTCGCTCTCGCCAGAGACCTTATTGTTAGCGGCTCAGCTTCCCAGGACGACAGCACTGGCCGCGCGCAAGGCGATTTGCGCCGGCCACGCGCACGCGAACGCGCTGTCCTCCTCGGAAGCTGAGACGCTAGCAATACCTCCCGCTGCTTGCGCATGCGCCGTGCCCAATGGAAGGTCTCGGGCTTACGCATGCGCCGTGCCCATTACTGCAGGACCGGCCGCGGCAGACCCGGGGCTGCGGCCGTCAACGCCGGCTGAATGCGCGGAAGGAACGGGGACTGTAATGCTTGTCATTATTGTTATTGTTATTAAGAGTTCGATACTAAAAGGAGGCAGAAGCAGACGGCCATTACTCCTTCACAGGCCGCGGGTTTGTTTTAAAAGGGACAGAATGACAATGCAGTATATTCTGTTTTGACAAAGATTATTGATTGAAGCCCCCACACAATAGTGCAAAGCTTTACACTCGAGCAGAGCAGGCTTTTCTGTCATGAAGGCATAATGATGTGTTTGCTCTTCCCTGCACTGCGTGGTCTGTATATTTTACAAACACCACAACAGAGATAGATAGAAGCGCCGGCATGCTGGGGAAATGTGTTATTTCGGAAATGGGAGAGGGAAAGTGCTTTGCGTCTGAGATTCCCATGCCGATAGAGAGGCTAAGTATTAAAGCGGAGCAGGGATGCCTCGCCGTGCCCCAGGGGGCTCTCGTTCTGAGGCGAGTGCAGACTGGAGTCTGGGGAGAGTGACAGCAAACAACGACCACAAGACATTTACAGCAGGTCTGTCAGAGAAAGGTCGCAGGGTTTTGGATTCACAATGTTTTCAGTCACAGGCGAGCACTTGGTGAAGCCACTTTCACCCGACAGTGGGCGCTAAAGACCGCTCAAGTCGTGCAGTCCATTTGTGCTACTAACACAAGAACAGGGGGAACTAAAATGTTTATGTTCCTGATGCTAATCACAGGAGGATAGAGAGTATGCCATGCAGCACAGGCACACATTTGCTATAGCATCATTGCTCCATTTCCCGCCAATTTGCTGTTGGATATACTTTTAGACACTACGGCAGATGAGACTTCTTTTTGTTGCACCAACTCCTCTGTTATTAGTGTTTCACAATTTCTTCCAGTAAGGTGGTCGCCTCCACCATCGTAGTGAGTGCAGAGCAGTGAGTGCAGAGCAGTGAGTGCGGAGCAGTGAGTAGTGAGTGCAGAGTAGTGAGTAGTGAGTGCAGAGTAGTGAGTGCAGAGTAGTGAGTAGAGAGTGCAGAGTAGTGAGTGCAGAGTAGTGAGTAGTGAGTGCAGAGTAGTGAGTGCAGAGTGCAGAGTAGTGAGTGCAGAGTAGTGAGTGCAGAGTAGTGAGTGCATAGTAGTGAGTGCAGAGTAGTGAGTGCAGAGTAGTGAGTGCAGAGTGCAGAGTAGTGAGTGCAGAGTAGTGAGTGCAGAGTGCAGAGTAGTGAGTGCAGAGTGCAGAGTACAGAGTGCAGAGTAGTGAGTGCAGAGTAGTGAGTGCAGAGTAGTGAGTGCGGAGTAGTGAGTGCAGAGTAGTGAGTGCAGAGTAGTGAGTGCAGAGTAGTGAGTGCAGAGTAGTGAGTGCAGAGTAGTGAGTAGTGAGTGCAGAGTAGTGAGTAGTGAGTGCAGACTAGTGAGTAGTGAGTGCAGAGTAGTGAGTGCAGAGTAGTGAGTAGTGAGTGCAGAGTAGTGAGTGCAGAGTAGTGAGTGCAGAGTAGTGACTAGTGAGTGGAGTAGTGAGTGCAGAGTAGTGAGTAGTGAGTGCAGAGTAGTGAGTGCAGAGTAGTGAGTAGTGAGTGCAGAGTAGTGAGTAGTGAGTAGTGAGTGCAGAGTAGTGAGTAGTGAGTGCAGAGTAGTGAGTAGTGAGTGCAGAGTAGTGAGTAGTGACTAGTGAGTGCAGAGTAGTGAGTGCAGAGTAGTGAGTGCAGAGTAGTGAGTGCAGAGTAGTGAGTGCAGAGTAGTGAGTAGTGATTGCAGAGTAGTGAGTAGTGAGTGCAGAGTAGTGAGTGCAGAGTAGTGAGTAGTGAGTGCAGAGTAGTGAGTGCAGAGTAGTGAGTAGTGAGTGCAGAGTAGTGACTAGTGAGTGCAGAGTAGTGAGTGCAGAGTAGTGACTAGTGAGTGCAGAGTAGTGAGTGCAGAGTAGTGAGTGCAGAGTAGTGAGTAGTGAGTGCAGAGTAGTGAGTAGTGAGTGCAGAGTAGTGAGTAGTGAGTGCAGAGTAGTGAGTGCAGAGTAGTGAGTAGTGACTAGTGAGTGCAGAGTAGTGAGTGCAGAGTAGTGAGTGCAGAGTAGTGAGTGCAGAGTAGTGAGTAGTGAGTGCAGAGTAGTGAGTGCAGAGTAGTGAGTAGTGAGTGCAGAGTAGTGAGTAGTGAGTGCAGAGTAGTGAGTAGTGAGTGCAGAGTAGTGAGTGCAGAGTAGTGAGTAGTGAGTGCAGAGTAGTGACTAGTGAGTGCAGAGTAGTGAGTGCAGAGTAGTGACTAGTGAGTGCAGAGTAGTGAGTGCAGAGTGGTGAGTGCAGAGTGGTGAGTGCAGAGTGGTGAGTGCAGAGTGGTGAGTGGAGAGTGCAGAGTGGAGAGTGCAGAGTGGAGAGTGCAGAGTGGAGAGTGCAGAGTGGTGAGTGCAGAGTGGTGAGTGCAGAGTGGAGAGTGCAGAGTGGAGAGTGCAGAGTGGTTAGTGGAGAGTGCAGAGTGGAGAGTGGAGAGTGGAGAGTGCAGAGTGGAGAGTGCAGAGTGGTGAGTGCAGAGTGGTGAGTGCAGAGTGGTGAGTGCAGAGTGGTGAGTGGAGAGTGCAGAGTGGAGAGTGCAGAGTGGAGAGTGCAGAGTGGAGAGTGCAGAGTGGAGAGTGCAGAGTGGTGAGTGCAGAGTGGTGAGTGCAGAGTGGTGAGTGCAGAGTGGTGAGTGCAGAGTGGTGAGTGCAGAGTGGTGAGGGCAGAGTGGTGAGGGCAGAGTGGTGAGGGCAGAGTGGTGAGGGAAGAGTGGTGAGTGTGCAGAGTGGTGAGGGCAGAGTGGTGAGTGTGCAGAGTGGTGAGGGCAGAGTGGTGAGTGTGCAGAGTAGTGAGTGTGTAGAGTAGTGAGTGTGCAGAGTGGTGAGGGCAGAGTTGTGAGTGTGCAGAGTAGTGAGTGCAGAGTAGTGAGTGTGCAGAGCAAGTGTGCAGAGCATTGTGTGCTGTTGAGTGCAGAGTGCTGTGTATTGGCAATGTTAATGACAATGCCCATTTATTTTTGATTTAAAGAAAAAAAATGTCATGAGCAATGCCAATAGCTCTACCTTTAATGATGCCGAGACCATTGCATTGCAAATGCTTGTTGCACTGGCGATGGAGCCATTGGCGCAGAGGTTATGCCAGTTCAGTGCAGAACTGAGGACTAGTGGCAAAACGCATACAGTTTCACTATATGCAGATAATGTCCTAATCTACATGGGAGATGTGGATTCTGTGCTGGGGGCCCTAACAGCATTTAAGTGGGTATCGCGACTGGGTATGAACTGGGTGAAGATACGCATTTTTCCCCTCTACACGTACTGCCCCAGGGAAACAGTGGCGGACTCCCATAGCATAAAATGGGATGCCCACACGTTTTGGTACCTGGGCATCGATGTGTTTCATTCTCCCAAGGATTTATTGGAGGGCAACCTCATTAGGGCGGTGGCCTCCCTGCATCCTCTAATCACCTTTTGGTGCACCATTCCTCTCACATTACAGGGTAGGAGTGCCCTCTTCAAAATTGCGATGCTCCCTCAACTTCGTTGTTATTTAACGAAGATGTCTATTTTTGTCCTGCAACGGACGTTCTTCATGCTGGATGGCATGCTGGGGTACCTGGTCTAGAACAAGAGTAGGCGTAGATTTTCACTGGCCAAGCTTCATTTGCCCACAGCCACAGGGGGTCCCGAACGTTTAATACTGCTACCAAGCAGCACAATTACAATGGCCAGCCCGTTGAATACCGCTGCTTAGTCTAGCAAAGATTTTGACCATAACGGGCGGGAAGAAACGTTACAAGGTGCGAGAATTATTTCTCCCACAATTATCACTGCCCGCTCATTCCAGCAGCCTAGTCAGCGTTACATATTGGTCTTACCATAGGCCACTGAGGTACTCATCGGGCACACTGCCATATGCACCAGAGATCCTGCTAAACCCTCTTCCTGACTTTCACACAGCAGCTGACAGGGAGGGTATGTCAGTTAGGGAATCCTTGGGAATGGGCACTTTGGGTGACCTGCTGTAGGATCATGCTTTAGTCTCATTCAACATACATTCAGAGCAGAGTGCCCTCCAAGTGGGTCAGTTTATGCTACACAGACAGCTAGTCGCTGTGATGGAATGTATCTGGGGCCACTTTACTGACCGTACACTCATTGACTCAGGCTCTGTTTAAGCTGGGGGAGGGGTACCACCTGGCCACCTTGCTCAGTGGAGCCATTTCTAAGGAGTGGCAGCGATGCTCTAGTTCCCTCTTAAGGTCTCTCGAAACACTCACTTCCAGTATTCCAATTTAGTATCTTGCACCATGCTTATCTGCCGCCAAACCACATAACATTTATCCAACGTTTTCTCCAAAGTACCCCAGTTGTAGACAGGCCGGCACAGATATATTCCACATGTTCTGGGAATGCTCCACTGTGAACTGCTTCTGGGAGGAGGTCTGTGCGACACTTTTACAGAATTACAGGTCGATTGTATATATTTTGGCAGGAGCTATGCCTCTTTAAACTCCATGATTGTGAAAGAGCGTGGGGAGGAACAATGCTCTTTATTGATTTGGCACTCCTGCCAGTCAAACAGTTACAATGCAGTGGAAAGTCGCATCGCTTCGTGGACTGGTGACATGGTGGGCGGCTTAGGAGCAATGGGCCACAGCGGATTCAGCAGCGTTACACAGGTTAGAGTTGCCGGGCCTTTGTCGACTTCCAAGAGCCGCTGGTTGGGATGACTTATGACATAGCTTTTGGAGGGACCTCGACTCTGACTTGGGCTCGTAGTCACTGCCATCTTGCACATCGTTATATTCCCGTTCAGGGAGCAAGACAATGTTCATCCCAGAGGATCAGCACATCCACACACCATAGACATTGCATCAGATGCTCTGAAGTAGGTCTTATGTTGTTTGTTTGTTTATTGTTTTCTACTTTTTTACTATCCCATGTTTACAATGATGCTTTGCCATCGATCTAATGTCTGTTTATGTCGTATGAGTGAGTTCTGTAGTAGGGGATCTCTGTGTATAGTCATAATCTAGTGAATAATCCCGCCCATGTGCGTGGACCCCGGAGCAAGCAAAAATAATCTCTTAAGATGTCTTCTTTGCAGTCCTGCATAGACACTTAAGAGAACATCAAGACAAATAATGCAGCCTAACACTTCTAAGGCTACAAAGGTCACCACTTCATCTAAACCGAGAAAAGGATAGCCAACAATGTCATATTTTACACATTTTACCAAGTTTCCTTCAAAGAGAAAACTCCCCTTCACCAAAATCCTTGAAATGACAGAGATGAACAGGATCACTGAAACAATATCGATGGCAAATATATAGAACTACTAAAATATCGAGTAAAAAATATAGAATGCCAAAATATCGACTTCCTATCTCCAAACAGGTAAGTACAAAAATATGGACAGGTAACCTCACATCTCACGCTGCTAGCGCTGCTGTGCACGCGTTCTCATTTTTAAAACGTCCCATTTTCTATTTTTTTTTATTAATATTTTATATTTGCCCTGTTTTTAAGCTGTGTTCTCTCCTGCCCACTTACCTGCACAGTAATTGGATTACACCGTTGCTCGAGTGAGTCCGGTCCCGGGGGTCTGACTTTACGCTCGCCATATTGGGAGGGGACACTGCAGGGCGCCATTTCTGAGCGTTCTAGCGCTCCAGACACTTGAGATCCGCCTACTTAAGGCGCACTACTCAGCGTGCAGCGGTGACGCGCAGCAGGTGCGCCTTCCCTGCGCCTGAGTCGTGCCAGAGTCCTGCCCGTCTGCGCCCGTCTGCGCTAAGGAGGCGTCAGGCGTGGCGGTACTCTGTCTGTAAGGGTCCCCATCTGTTTACGATGCCGAGGTATGTTTACTCTCGGGCTGACTTGCTCGGTATTAGTCATTTCATTCCTCGCTGCCATCACGAGTCGGTTAGTCCCCTCTGTGGCCCGTATACCTGTACTTGCTCGACATTGTCCCTTACTGCCATATCCCTATTCGCGCTTTTAGAGAGCTCTCTCCGGTCAAATCCCTCCGTGACCTCTGGTCCCTCAAGGTTTCACGGTTTGGAATCTGAACATTAGATCCCTACCGAAGCACCATGCAGAACTTCATGATCTTATTAGTGAGGAACTACCAGATGTATTTTTTATGATGAAAACATGGCTCCAAGAAGCTCATGCGGCCGCCATTAATCTTGCACTCCCCTCCGATTACTCCATCTTTACACATAATCGGTTATCTAGGGGTGGTGGCATTGCTGTAGTAGTTAAATCCTGCTATCCATGAGAATGGAGGGTAGTAGACCTGGCGGGGTGTGAAAGTGCTTTCTTTAAAATCTCTATTAGCCATCAGTTCACCCTGTCCGGACTTCTAATTTATCGCCCTCCTGGTTGTGACACTACTTTCCGAAAGGCTCTCCCAGAATGTGTCAGCGCCCTGGCACTAGGCTGCGCTAACTTCTGCATTCTTGGAGATCTTAATCTTCATTTTGATTGCGCCCATATGCCCAATGTGAGCAGTACCTTGGCTGATTTGGAGGCCCTTCAGCTCAATCAACTGGACACCTTCCCTACTCATCTGGGGGGCCATACTCTTGACCCTTTTTTTACTAATCTAACTGGGGTCAAGGTAACCAGGCCTAGTCCTGTAGCTTGGACTGAACATTTTCTAGTGAAAATCTTTCTTGTGCTTAAAGAGCATCCGTTTAAGCCCCAAGATAGAGTAGTGATGAAACGTCACTTGAAGAAACTCAAACTGGATGACTTCCATCATCTCCTGGAGGTCAACCCATTAGGCTCTCACCTTAGTGTGGAAGCTGGGTATGATGCCTACTGTGATTGGGTTTCTCGTGCTTTAGATGCTCTAATCCCAGCCGCCTGGACCAAATGCCATTCTAGAGAACCCAGCCCATGGTACGACAGTTCCCTGGCTCTGCTAAAAAAGCCTGCAAACAGGCAGAAAGGGAATGGCGGAAATCCTATGAGGCTGTGAAAAAAATTAAATCATACCATAGAGCGGTATGTAGAGCCTGTGCGGCTTATTACGCCCAGGAATTTAGAAATAGCCCCAACCCTTCCAAGCTAATCTTCAAAGTCCTTAAGGACCTGATGACCAAAAGAGCCACTGCAGCAGAAGTCTGTTCTGTGGACCATTGCGAAAATCTTGCAGCTTTTTTTAGGGAAAAGGTTCAAGCCATCTATCGCGCCTTTCCCACCATTAATCAGGGAGATGAGCCCTCCAGTTCCACACTTACCATAGGTGAGGCTTTATCCTCATTACCCAGTTTGTCGATGGAGGCAGTCCATAAACTGGCTTCTAAAATTAAATCAGGCTCACCAGAGGATCCACTAAAGCCTGCCCAGTTTAGAGAATCAGCGGCTGCCTGCCTCCCTCCAATATGCCACCTCATTAATCTCTCCCTAACTTTGGGCATTGAAACAGGCCGTTGTGACACCAATACTCAAAAAGGCCACCCTGGATCCCCTTAAACTTGAGAGCTATCGCCCTATCTCTCTCCTTCCTTGGGCCGTGAAAATTGCGGAAGCCCATGTGAACGGCGTGCTGACTAAACATCTTGCAAGGGAATGTATTCTGGATTCTTCCCAGAATGGGTTCCGTGCGGGCCACAGCACGGAAACCGCCCTGCTCTCTATGACGGAACATCTTCGTTCTGTGCTTGATTCCGATCAGACCGCGGCACTGATACTTCTCGACCTAAGTGCCGCGTTTGACCCGGTTTCGCACAGAATTCTACTTCAACGTCTACGAGAGGCAGGGGTTGAGGGCACTGCTCTCGATTGGTTCCGCTCCTTCCTATCTGATCGGACCTTCAAGGTTGCCACTCCACCGTTTGAGTCCAAACTCTATCCCCTGGATCTGGGTGTGCCTCAGGGTTCGTCTTTGAGCCCCACTTTTTTCAATCTTTAAGTGAGGCCGCTGGCTGATGTCGTCAAGCATTGGGGTCTGACCATGGCCTCTTACGCTGACTGTAGGAAGGTGGATATCTGACTATGGTTGCCCCCAACTTTTTGCCTGGTATTTTGCTGGTTTTTTGACTTAGTTGACCTGGGACCCTGCTATTCAGGACCCCAGGCCCACTGCTCTCTCTGTAAAATGGATTCCATGTACTCTAGGTACATATCTAATTGGATACTGAGTCACCTTATCAGCCCCTGTACAGTGTACCTTAGGTATCCAGGGCATAGGTGCACCCAGGGCCTACCAAGGGCTGCAGTATGTATTATGCCACCCCTGGCTGGCCATCAAAATCTGACACAACTGGCTGCACGACAGCTGGGGCAAGGTGGTGTAATCACCCTTTGCTTTAGGTATAGTATCTCTATACCTAACCCTAAAATGGACACATATATTCCTACCAGTCACTCCTATGGCAGGCCTTATCAATCCTGAAGGCAGAGTGCTTGGAATTATGTGAGATGGTGCTCTGGCATGAGCTGAGCCCGTTTGCAGCTTGCGGAACCAAGTCCTAATAGCTGTTCCATGGTAACGCTATACCATATACTCTTAAGTGCATTATGAACCTCGCAGTCAAATGCTAACTTTGGTATAGCATTATCAGAACATGTCGAGTAAGGTGTCATACGAATTGGAATACTACCCCCTCACCAATTCTGGCGATGGGGGTAGCATTTCACCCTTCTAGAGGGACAAGACATGTATGTAACTGTGAACCCCGGTTAAAGTTAACTTGAGCCTCAGCATCACAAAATGGATGCTGCCACCACAGACACAAGTCTGACCTCCTGCTGTTGGGAGTCCTTCCAGCGAGGGAGACTCGGACAAAGGGTTTCCTGCCTTGGGTGGTGCTAGCACCACCCCAGACAGGATTTTGTGTATTAGATAGGACAGGGCTCAAAGGAATGAGACATGCCTGGAGCACAAAAGGTGTCCTGTGCATACACCGGTCAGAACCAGTTCCTGGGGCACTCCGGCTCCAGAGCTGGCGCAAGATCGGACAAAGGAAAGGGGGGTAACCACCCCCCTTCCTCGTCCCACCCAGAGGAGGGACCTGGTCGTAGTGCAGCCCCCTTTAGCCGGATAAAGGTAGGAGCTGGTCCCTGTACGAAGGTGGATATCTGACTATGGTTACCCCCAAATTTTTTGCCTGGTGTTTTGCTGGTTTTTCGACTTAGTTGTCCTGGGACCCTGCTATTCAGGGCCCCAGGCCCACTGCTCTCTCTGTAAAATGGATTCAACGTACCTTAGGTACATATCTAATTGGATACTGAGTCACCTTATCAGTCCCTGTACAGTGTACCTTAGGTACCCAGGGCATAGGTGTACCCAGGGCCTACCAGGGGCTGCAGCATGTATTATGCCACCCCTGGCTGGCCATCTAAATCTGACACAACTGGCTGCATGACAGCTGGGGCAAAGTGGTGTAATCACCCTTTGCTGTAGATATAGTATACCTATATCTAACCCTAAAATGGACACATAGATTCCTATCAGTCACTCCTATGGCAGGCCTTAACAATCCTGAAGGCAGAGTGCTTGGAATCATGTGAGATGGTGCTCTGGCATGAGCTGAGCCCGTTTGCAGCTTGCGGAACCAAGTCCTAATAGCTGTTCCATGATAACGCATACCATATACTCTTAAGTGCATTATAATCCTCGCGGTTATATGCCAACTCTGGTATCGCTTTATCAAAACATGTCGAGTAAGGTGTCATACGAATTGGAATACTAACCCCTCGCCAATTCTGGCGACGGGGTTAGCATTCCACCCTTCTAGAGGGACACGACATGTATGTGACTGTGAACCCCGGTTAAAGTTAACTCGAGCCTCAGCATCACAAAATGGATGCTGCCACCACAGACACAAGTCTGACCTCCTGCTGCTGGGAGTCCTTCCAGCGAGGAGAGCTTGGACAAAGAGTTTCCTGTCAGGGGCGGTGCTAGCACCATCCCAGACAGGGTTTTGTGTATCCTGGGTAGGCAGGGCTGAATAGGAAGGTGACTGCAAGTGGCACCCCGGTGCTCACTATGCATCTGCCGGCTAGAACCAGTTCCAGGGGCACACCAGCCTCTGAGCTGGGGAAAGTCCGGCATGGGAGAGGGGTGTAACCACCCCCCTTCCTGGTCCCACCCATGGGCAGGACTTAGTCCCGTTCCAGCCCCTTTCTTTAGTATAAAGGTGGGAGCGGGGACCATTCCAAATTAGATCATCTTTGAATCCTGAAACTACTTTCTACGAAAGGAACTCAAGACTTCTTCTCAAGATTTCTCCCTTGTGACTAAGGAGTAGTCACCCTGCAGCAGCAGGCACCAACTAAGTCTTTTGCGGTTTGCTGAAACGTCCTTCCTCCGGAACCAGACTGACCCAGCACGACGAGACCCGGACTCCCTGCCCTCTCTGACCTCAACCTGCCTCTACAGCACAGCTGAGAACCGTAGGTGCGACGAGACCAGAGGACACGGCGACCATCAGAACCAGCACAACACTGACCTAGTACGATCACCGAGGGACCCTCGAGTGGGTGCACTGGGGTAAGAGAAGCCCCAACCCCAAGCAGCACGAGCACCGAAGACCAGCCCCCCAGCATCCTCCAGATCTGCGTGGGGCCCTTTTGCTTCTGTGTCGCTTGCCACGTTGTCCGGTCACTTGCCCGTTGGCTAGTGACCCTCCAGACGACGTCCTTCGTTTGTTTCACCGCTAGTCTAGCTCCTCTAGACTGGCCCTAGTCTCCTCCTGAAGGGGACCTTCCTCGGACCCTCCTGGTCCACTCCAGAAGCCATTTTGAGTCCACCGCGTGGGCTTGCATTTGCCAAGACTTGTTGCCCCAAACCTGGGTCCAGCAGATACCTTCGTGGGACAGCTCGCACCTCCATCCTGGTCGCCGACAACGCCTCCTGGTCCGAGAGACTGCAGAGCCCAGCGTCGCTCACTCACCTGGTCGAGGTGACTTCGTCCGGTGCCATCCTGGTACCCATCTAATCACTGGTTAGTGATTCAGAAGTTGGTCCCCTCTGCTTACAGGTATCCTCCATCATCGATCCAGGCTTGGATCACATCGAACTTCATCACTGGTCGCCTGCCAGCAACTTCTTCTTTCAGGCTCCATAGACTGCAACGAGGATTCCCAACATCTTTTCAGCCCTATTCAGCCGCAGCCCCTGGGCTAGGTAACCTGAGCATTTCGGTGCTCCAGCATAGCTTAACTATCTAAGTGTCCAGATCCTTTTTAGTTTCAGCTCTAGCTAGTCGGATTCGTCCGATAACACTAACTTTACGAAATCTAGCATCCATAGACTTTGTCCTGCATCCCGCGTGAGAGTGCACACTCTGCACCCGATCTCCTAAAGCCTTTGAGACTAGTTACTTACCTGCTAGTATTTCGCATTCCACTTTTGTAGTATATGGTTTTCCGTGCCCCTCGGGCACTGTGTAAATTGTGCGACTTTCAGAATTTCTTTAAGAGCTTTGTATTTTGCTTAGCACCCTGTCGTCATAAAGAGTCCAGGGTTGTTGTGTTCTAAATAAATATCCTTTTATTTTCATAACAATTTATGTGGTGTCCTTTCACTTGGTGTTCAAGGGGTATATGTGATAGTATAACAGCTGGCTTAACACGCCCTCTAGAGTTTAGCCTAAAGACTGCTCTTGTCCATGCTACTAGGATAGCTGGTCTATCAGGTTGACTTACAAGCAATCATAAATAAGGGTTGTTTGGACTGATACATAGTGATCACTAGAATAGTGAGCACTGCATATCAGGCCAACTTCTCACATTGGTGAGCAGCGGTTGGGATTTGAGCTTGCTGTTGTTTTACCACACGTATCCTAAGAATATCATTTGAAAGATCACATAAGTACAAAGGTACATATAACTTAGCTTAGCTTAAAATACTCTGAGATCTACTGAACCAGCTGTTGTAGTTTAACAGGGCTTAGCACACCCTGACTACAACTCTTCGTAAGGGATCAGTAGGCAAACAAATAGTGTAGGTAAGTGCACCACTTGCACCTCACTAGAAAAGCATGTCAGACAAAGGAGGGAACCCAGAGGCCCCCCTTATGTCAGTTGACCCTCCACAGGTCATATCAAGATATGCAGCTCTTAGCTTCCAGGAGATGAGACAAGTGTGTACCTCCAGGAAGCGAAAACAGGGTTCTAACCCTACCATCCCATTTCAGATAGGTCTCTTAGAGACTTATGATGCAAGGAGGGCTTCTAACACAGGCCCTTCTAATCCAGATGGGAGCATGCCCCCCTTAGAGGAAACCCTTGGGGACCCTGACCTCAACCTCAATGGAACAGTTAGTGAAGTAGAGGAAGAGGATCAGGAGTTGTCAGGGGATGAGGCAGACAAGGGTCAGGTAGAAGTCAGTAGACTCACCAGGACCAACTTAAGCAGGCATGAAAATGGACTTGGGGGACCCCCAGGCCCACTCTCAGGCAGGCTTAACATTGGGAGTGGACGAGTTAGGTCTCTATCCAGAGGCTCTAACAGATCCATTTGAACCAATGGCTCTCAGACCTCTTCTCACAGAGGGATGACATCCCCTCAGAGAAGAGAGCATGAGGCCAAGATGAGGGAAGTCAATCTGAGGATTGAAAGGGAAGAACTTGCCCTGGCCAAAGAGAGACTTGCCTTTGCTAGAGAGCAGAAATCGAGTGGGGCAGGCCCCACTGGTGGCAGCATGATCCCTAGAGGTAAAGACAGGAGTTTAGACACAAGACACCTGAGTAAGATAGTGCCCCCCTTTAAACAAGGGGATGACATCCACAAATGGATGACTGCTTTGGAGAGGGCCTGCACTGTCCAGTGCATCCCCCAGAGTCAGTGGGCAGGTATACTGTGGCTCTCCTTTGAAGATAAAGGTAGAGATAAGCTCCTCACTACTAGAGCTGAGGATGCTAACAATTACCAAGTCCTGAAGAATACACTGGTTGATGGGTTTGGCTTAACAACTGAGCAGTACAGGTTGCTGTTCAGAGACACCCAGAAAACTCAGTCTCAGGATTGGGCTGACTTTGTTGATTGTGCCACTAAGGCTCTAGAAGGCTGGCTATTGGGTAGTAAAGTTACTGACTTCACAGGATTGTATAATCTTATTATGAGAGAGCAAGTCTTAAATAATTGTCAGAACCAGTTATTACACCAGCACCTGGTAGACTCTGATCTGACCTCTCCACATGAAATGGGTAAGAGGGCAGACAAATGGGTCAGAACCAGGATTAGGCCTAAGAACCAGGGTGGTGACCAAAATAAAGAATCAACCAAGCCTCAAGAGAAGGGTGGGAATAAATATTCTGATCAAACCCCAGGGCCCCAAAAATCCTCTGAAAAGGGTGGGTCCCAAAATCCTTCCAATTCCCAAAAGAAACCTTATTGTCATACCTGCAAACAGGTAGGCCATTACAAAACTGACAGCAGTTGCCCAAGGGCCAACGACAATAAGGAGAACATACCCCCAAGTAAAACTTCCCAGCCTCCTGTTACTACTAGGTTCTTGGAGTGCCCCCAAGAACCTGGGTGCATTTACTTTGGGAGTCTCTGGGGACTCTGGCCTAACCAGGTCCCCTGACTTAGATACTCTTGTCTGTGAGACTGGCATGGGGGTTGCCAACTTCACAGCTTGTCCCAACACTTTGGGCAAGTACAGACAGGAGCCCCTCATCAATGGTTCAAAAGTTGAGGCCTACAGAGACACAGGGGCTAGCATCACCATGGTGACTGAGAGCCTAGTCCCCTCAAGGCAACTTATACCTGGAGCCACATACCAGGTAACCAACATTGATGGAGTGCAGAGAGATCATCCCATAGCAGTGGTCAATCTCAGCTGGGGAGGTGTCACTGGCCGCAAGAGAGTGGCAGTGTCACCAAACTTGCCTGTAGATTGCCTACTGGGGAATGATTTAGAGATCTCAGCCTGGGCTGAGGTAGAGCAAGAAACCCATTTTAAAATGGTGAACCTCCATGGTAAGGTTAGTGGGGCAGTGATAGCCACAGCCCCAGTCCAAGATGTCCTCCCTGAACAGGTCAGGAGGGCTGTGCCAGTCACAGCCCAATCTCAGACAGATTCCTTTCCTGAACAGGTTGGCAAGGCTGTGATGGTCACAGCCCATACCCAAACTGAGTCCCATCCTGAAAAGGTTGGTGGAGTTGTGATGGCCACAGCTCAAACTCAGACAGGTAATAGTGTTGTGAAGCCTGAAACTATGGATCACTCCACTCAGACAGAGAGCATTGAGGAGGAAGAGAAATCTCCCTCCCACCAGACTTTAGGAAAGGATCAGCCTCCTCAGGGAACTGATCTGACCCCTTGTGAAGAAACTGCCCCAGAGGTAGTCAGGCCTACCCTGGCAGAGCCCCTGATGTCAGTGGACCCTTCCAAGGTAGGACCCAGTCTGGAGCAGGTAACCTGCCCCTCTCTACCCAGCCTCAGTCAGCCCAGGGCTGTAGAGGTCAGGGAGGCCAGTGGTGGCCCCCAAAGGGCCCCCTGTCCAAAAGAGCTCCCCAATCAGCAGATTAAGGGCACTGAAGCTAGTAGTCCTAGCCAAGTGAAAATAAAACAAACTCCTGAGGGATCCCCCTTAAAATTAGCTAGGGGCCTTCCACAGATGGACACTGTTGGGCACAGCCAAACCTGGGGCCTAAAAACCCTAAACCTGACCTGTCCCTCCAGTAAGCCAAACAGAGGGACTCAGCCTCCAGCTTTAGGTAGCCAGCGGTTGACCCTGAGAGCTCACAACGACTCAGTCCTGGAAAGAAAGGCACATATGATGGATAGTGATTGGAGGAAGTTGAGCCCAACATTAGTGGAGTCCCACTTCAGTACTCCATCCCAGCACCAGCCTTTTACTTTGCCAAAACACACCACAGGTAGAGATTCCCTATGGTGGAGAACCACAGATACCCTTAGGGTGAGGGATTGCTTAGTGGACCATGATATAGGGGGTCACCATGCCAGTGCATATACCACCTCATATGGCCACTCAGGCAATATAGGCTTACCTGGTCAAGGATAGCCTCAGGCAATATAGGCTTACCTGGTCAAGGATAGCCTTATCTCCTTTTGGTTGGGGGGGGGCAGGGGGGTTATGTAGGAAGGTGGATATCTGGCTATGGTTACCCCCAACTTTTTTGCCTGGTGTTTTGCTGGTTTTTCGACTTAGTTGACCTGGGACCCTGCTATTCAGGGCCCCAGGCCCACTGCTCTCCCTGTAAAATGGATTCCATGTACCTTAGGTACATATCTAATTGGATACTGAGTCACCTTATCAGTCCCTGTACAGTGTACCTTAGGTACCCAGGGCATAGGTGTACGCAGGGCCTACCAGGGGCTGCAGCATGTATTATGCCACCCCTGGCTGGCCATCTAAATCAGACACAACTGGCTGCACGACAGCTGGGGCAAAGTGGTGTAATCACCCTTTGCTGTAGATATAGTATACCTATATCTAACCCTAAAATGGACAAATAGATTCCTATCAGTCACTCCTATGGGAGGCCTTAACAATCCTGAAGGCAGAGTGCTTGGAATCATGCGAGATGGTTCTCTGGCATGAGCTGAGCCCGTTTGCAGCTTGCGGAACCAAGTCCTAATAGCTGTTCCATGATAACGCATACCATATACTCTTAAGTGCATTATAATCCTCGCGGTTATATGCCAACTCTGGTATCGCTTTATCAAAACATGTCGAGTAAGGTATCATACGAATTGGAATACTAACCCCTCGCCAATTCTGGCGACGGGGTTAGCATTCCACCCTTCTAGAGGGACACGACATGTATGTGACTGTGAACCCCGGTTAAAGTTAACTCGAGCCTCAGCATCACAAAATGGATGCTGCCACCACAGACACAAGTCTGACCTCCTGCTGCTGGGAGTCCTTCCAGCGAGGAGAGCTTGGACAAAGGGTTTCCTGTCAGGGGTGGTGCTAGCACCATCCCAGACAGGGTTTTGTGTATCCTGGGTAGGCAGGGCTGAATAGGAAGGTGACTGCAAGTGGCACCCCGGTGCTCACTATGCATCTGCCGGCTAGAACCAGTTCCAGGGGCACACCAGCCCCTGAGCTGGGGAAAGTCCGGCATGGAAGAGGGGTGTAACCACCCCCCCTTCATGGTCCCACCCATGGGCAGGACCTAGTCCCGTACCAGCCCCTTTCTTTAGTATAAAGGTGGGAGCGGGGACCCTTCCAAATTAGATTATCTTTGAATCCTGAAACTACTTTCTACGAAAGGAACTCAAGACTTCTTCTCAAGATTTCTCCCTTGTGACTAAGGAGTAGTCACCCTGCAGCAGCAGGCACCAACTAAGTCTTTTGCGGTTTGCTGAAACGTCCTTCCTCCGGAACCAGACTGACCCAGCACAACGAGACCCGGACTCCCTGACCTCTCTGACCTCAACCTGCCTCTACAGCACAGCTGAGAACCGTAGGTGCGACGAGGCCAGAGGACCCGGCGACCATCAGAACCAGCACGACACTGACCTAGCACGACCACCGAGGGACCCTCGAGTGGGTGCACTGGGGTAAGAGAAGCCCCAACCCCAAGCAGCAAGAGCACCGAAGACCAGCCCCCCAGCATCCTCCAGATCTGCGTGGGGCCCTTTTGCTTCTGTGTCGCTTGCCACGTTGTCCGGTCACTTGCCCATTGGTAGTGACCCTCCAGACGACGTCCTACGTTTGTTTCACCGCTGGTCTAGCTCCTCTAGACTGGCCCTAGTCTCCTCCTGAAGGGGACCTTCCTCGGACCCTCCTGGTCCACTCCAGACGCCATTTTGAGTCCACCGCGTGGGCTTGCATTTGCCAAGACTTGTTGCCCCAATCCTGGGTCCAGCGACGTCGACAGCAGATACCTTCGTGGGACAGCTCGCACCTCCATCCTGGTTGCCGACAACGCCTCCTGGTCCGAGAGACTGCAGAGCCCAGCGTCGCCCACTCACCTGGTCGAGGTGACTTCGTCCGGTGCCATCCTGGTGCCCATCTAATCACTGGCTAGTGATTCAGAACTTGGTCCCCTCTGCTTCCAGGTATCCTCCATCATCGATCCAGGCTTGGATCACATCGAACTTCATCATTGGTCGCCTGCCAGCAACTTCTTCTTTCAGGCTCCATAGACTGCAACGAGGATTCCCGACGTCTTTTCAGCCCTATGCAGCCGCAGCCCCTGGGCTAGGTAACCTGAGCATTTCGGTGCTCCAGCATAGCTTAACTAAGTGTCCAGATCCTTTTTCGTTTCAGCTCTACCTAGTCGGATTCGTCCGATAACACTAACTTTGCGAAATCTAGCATCCATAGACTTTGTCCCGCATCCCGCGTGAGAGTGCACACTCTGCACCCGATCTCCCTAGGCCTCCTGCTTGTAATCTGAAGGTTCAGTAGTCCAGTCCTAGCGATCCTAAAGCCTTTGAGACTAGTTACTTACCTGCTAGTATTTCGCATTCCACTTTTGTAGTATATGGTTTTCCGTGCCCCTCGGACATTTGTGTAAATTGTGCGACTTTCAGAATTTCTTTAAGAGCTTTGTATTGTGCTTAGCACCCTGTCCTCATAAAGAATCCAGGGTTGTTGTGTTCTAAATAAATATCCTTTTATTTTCATAACAACTTGTGTGGTGTCCTTTCACTTGGTGTTCAAGGGGTATATGTGATGGTATAACAGCTGGCTTAACACGCCCTCTAGAGTTTAGCCTAAAGACTGCTCTTGTCCATGCTACTAGGATAGCTGGTCTATCAGGTTGACTTACAACCAATCATCAATAAGGGTTGTTTGGACTGATACATAGTGATCACTAGAATAGTGAGCACTGCATATCAGGCCAACTTCTCACAGTCCCATTCCAAATTAGATTATCCTGATCAACTTCACAAGAAGAAACTCTGGACCTCGACGTTCTGCTCCACAGAAGACAGAAGGATTCTCCCTTGTGGGCAAGGAGTGTCCACCCTGCATCTGCAGGCACCATCAGCGTACCGCGACTTCCCTTTGTCGTCTTCCTGCAAAGGATCCAGACTTCAGAGCCCAACGAGACCCGGATTCCCAGACCTCTCCGACCTCAACCCACATCTGCAGCAGAGCTGAGACCAGTGGGTGCGACGAGACACGTGGGACCGGCCATCTTGAAAGAAGCAGCACTTCGCTCCAGCACGACTTCCGAGTCATTCTCGTCCAAGTGCTTTGGGGACTGAGAAGCCCCGACCCCTAGCAGCTCCTGCATCGAAGGTCAGCCCTCCAGCATCCACGAGATCTGCGTGGGGCCCTTCTGCCTGTTTGCTGCTCGACGCTTCGTCTTGTCACTTGCCAGCAGGCTAGTGACTTCCTAGACGACGAACACCGACAACTTTGCTGCTGGTCTGGTTGCTCCAGACTGGCCCTTGCTCCCTTCCAAAAGAGGAGCACCCCGGACCCTCCTGGTCCACTCCAGACGCCGTTTCCACTCACCGCGTGGTTTGCCTTTGCCAAGGCCTGTTGAACCCGAATCCGGAGACGACACCGCCGAGAGCCTGCGTGGGACAGCTCGTGCCTCTATCCTGGTCGTCGAAGAAACCACCTGGTCCACGTGGCTGCAGAGACAAGCGTCCACTTTCACCTGATTGTGACAACGACATCTGGTTCCACTCCGGTCACTGGCTAGTGACTATGAACATTGTCCCCTCTGCTTTCAGGTTCCTCTCTTCACCAATCCACCCTTGGATTGCACCGGACATCTTCCTCCTGGTCGCCTGCAGCATCTTTCTTCAAGGCTCCATAGACTTCGACGCGGAAACCCGACACAACTTCGCACCTATGCACCCGCAGCCTGTGGGTGAGGTAACACGAGCATTTCAGTGCTCAAGGGTAGCTTGACTCTCCTAGTGTCCAGTTCCATTGTCGTTTCAGTCCTATCTAGTTAGGAACGTCCGTACTCACCTTTTCTTTAAACTGTACTGTCCATAGACGTTTGTACGCATCTCGCGTGTTAGTTCACACTCTGCACACGCGCTCCGTGCGCCTCCTATTACTTACCTCAAGTTAGTATAGCGTGGTCCTAGCGATCCTACAACCTCTGGACAGCTCCATTCCTTTAATTGACTTTCACATTCCATTTATCTAGTATATGGTTTGTCGTGCCCCTAGGGCACCATTGTAAATCGTGCAACTTAAACGTATTTTTCCTAAGAGTTTGTCATGTGCTTAGCCCTCTGACCTCATAAAGAGTTCAGAGGTGTATGTTAGTTAATAAATAACTGTTTATTTTCATAACTACCTGTGTGGTGTCCTTTTAATTTGGTATTCAAAGGTTATATGTGGTAAAACAGCTGGCTTCACATGCCATAAAGAGTTTAGCCTAAAGACTGCTTTTGTCCACGCTACTAGGATAGCTGGTCTATAAGGTTGACTTACAACCAATCACCATAAGGGTTGTTTGTACTGATACAAGGTGATCACTAGAACTAGTGAGCATCATATATCAGGCCAACTTCTCACACTGACGACACGCAGTCACCCTAAATGGGGACTCCGACCGTGATGCTCCCAGATTGCGGGAAGGACTCCTGGCAGTTGCCAGCTGGATGAATACCAACTGTCTCCAGCTTAACGCCAAAAAAACGGAGGTCATGATAGTGGGTAAGCGAGCGGATCTCTGGGATGAAAAGTGGTGGCCCCCTGAGCTGGGTGTAACCCCTACCCCAGTGACAGAGGTAACGAACTTGGGGGTTTGGCTTGACCCTGCCCTCAACTTTTGTGGCCACAGGAAAAAAGTAGCGGCCACCTGTTTTGGCATCTTACGAGGGCTGAGACCTATCCTGAGATTCTTTGATGCCTCAACCAGGCAGTTGGTTATTCAAGCATCGATACTATCACGGCTTGATTTCCTCAGCTCATTACTGCTGGGTGGCAACCAGGCTGAAATCACGCGGATGCAACATATTCAGAACGCTGCCACCAGAGCCCTAGTAGGGCTACCAAGGTTCTGCTCTGCTGAGAGTACCATCCGCTCCCTTCATAGGCTGCCGGTGGCACAGAGGATTCATTTTAAGGCACTATGCTTGTCGTTTAAGATTCTCAAGATGGCTTCCCCCCGATTCTTGACAATCTCTTGAAGCCTTATGTTCCCCTGCGCCCTTTGAGATCCATGGGCCAAAACTTGGCTGTGGTTCCGCGATTTAGATTATGCAGAGCGGGAGGACGTCCCTTCCGAGTCCTGGCTGCGAAGCTGTGGAATTCTCTACCGTCCCACATCCGCGAAATTGATGAGCTGTTGAAATTCAGGAGAGCCATCAAAACGCATCTGTTCCCCCATCCCTCTTAGCATTCTGTCTAGTGTGCTTCCTCCATCTTTCTGTTGTGTTGTGTCTGGATTCCCTTCCAGAAGCGCCGGGACGCCCCTTTGCTGGGGCATCTGTGCGCTATAGAAGTGTTATTAACCCCTTCGATGCTCATGACGAGCTCAGCTTGTCATGAGGCACGGTTGAGCTGTGCTTATGACGAGCTGAGCTCGTCATGTATAATGGGAAAGCTCACAAAGAAGCACAGGAGGGGAAAACCCATAGCAGCCAAGGTGTTAACATAACATAACATCAAATCAAAAACATTGTTGTAAAAAAGTATAGATAGTCAAAATATCGAATTATTGAAATAGTTAAAATTTAAAATTAATGAAATACTAAAAATAACTAACTTAAACATACTTAAAATACTTAAATAACATTAAAATTAATAAATAAAAATATTTTTAATACATATATGCATATATATATATATATATATATATATATATATATATATATATATATATATATATATATATATATATATATATATATATATATATATATATATATATATATATGAATATGAACATAGCATTAATAAAAAATATACAATATATTTACCATAGGATAGCGAGGAGGGTTCAATTTACTATTACCACTCCAGTGAGTGCAACAGTAGAAAAAACATTGGATAGCGTAGCAGTAAAAATTACTATTCCCACTCCAGTGAGTGCAATAGTAGGGAAAGCGTTGGATAGCGGGAGGGTAAAAAATACTATTCCCTCTCTAGAGAGTGCAACAGTAGGGAAAGCATTGGATAGCGTAGAGGTAAAAATTACTATTCCCTCTCCAGTGAGTGCAACAGTAAGGAAAGCGTTGAATAGTGTAGGAGTAAAAATTACTATTCCCAACCCAGAGATTGCAACAGTAGGGAAAGCGTTGGATAGCGTAGGGGTAAATATTACTAGTCTCACTCCAGTGAGTGCAACAGTAGGGAAAGCGTTGGATAGCGTAGGGGTAAAAATTACTATTCCCACTCCAGTGAGTGCAACAGTAGGGAAAGCGTTGGAAAGCGGGAGGGTAAAAATTACTATTACCACTCCAGACAGTGCAACAGTAGGGAAAGCGTTGGATAGCGTAGGGGTAAAAATTACTATTCAAACTCCAGTGAGTGCAACAGTAGGGAAAACGTTGGATAGCGTAGGTATAAAATTTACTATTCCAACTCCAGTGAGAGCAGTAGGGAAAGCATTGGATACCGGGAAGGTAAAAATTACTATTCCCACTCCAAAGAGTGCAACGGTAGGGAAAGCGTTGGATAGCGTAGGGGTAAAAATGACTATTCCCACTCCAGAGAGTGCAACAGTAAGGAAAGCATTGGATAGCGTAGGGGTAAAAATTACTATTCCCACTCCAGTGAGTGCAACAGTAGGGAAAGCATTGGATAGCAGGAGGGTAAAAATGACTATTCCCACTCCAGACAGTGCAATAGTAGGGAAAGCGTTGGATAGCAGGAGGGTAAAAATTACAATTCACACTCCAGTGAGTGCAACAGTAGAGAAAGAGTTGGACAGCATAGGGGTAAAAATTACTATTCCCACTCCAGTGAGTGCAACAGTAGGGAAAGCGTTGGATAGCGGAAGGGTAAAAATTACTACTCCCACTCCAGACAGTGCAACAGTAGGGAAAGCGTTGGATAGCGTAGGGGTAAACATTACTATTCCAACTCCAGTGAGTGCAACACTAGGGAAAACGTTGAATAGTGTAGGAGAAAAAATTACTATTCCCAACCCAGAGAGTGCAACAGTAGGGAAAGCGTTGGATAGCGTAGGAGTAAAAATTACTATTCTCACTCCAGTGAGTGCAACAGTAGGGAAAGCGTTGGATAGCGTAGGGGTAAAAATTACTATTCCCACTCCGGTGAGTGCAACAGTAGGGAAAGCGTTAGAAAGCGGGAGGGTAAAAATTACTATTACCACTCCAGACAGTGCAACAGTAGGGAAAGCGTTGGATAGCGTAGGGGTAAAAATTACTATTCCAACTCCAGTGAGTGCAACAGTAGGGAAAACGTTGGATAGCGTAGGCATAAAATTTACTATTCCCACTCCAGTGAGAGCAACAGTAGGGAAAGCATTGGATACTGGGAAGGTAAAAATTACTATTCCCACTCCAAAGAGTGCAACAGTAGGGAAAGCGTTGGATAGCGTAGAGGTAAAAATTACTATTCACACTCCAGAGAGTGCAACAGTAGGGAAAGCGTTGGATAGCGTAGGGGTAAATATTACTATTCTCACTCCAGTGAGTGCAACAGTAGGGAAAGCGTTGGATAGCGTAGGGGTAAAAATTACTATTCCCACTCCAGTGAGTGCAACAGTAGGGAAAGCGTTGGAAAGCGGGAGGGTAAAAATTACTATTACCACTCCAGACAGTGCAACAGTAGGGAAAGCGTTGGATAGCGTAGGGGTAAAAATTACTATTCAAACTCCAGTGAGTGCAACAGTAGGGAAAACGTTGGATAGCGTAGGTATAAAATTTACTATTCCAACTCCAGTGAGAGCAGTAGGGAAAGCATTGGATACCGGGAAGGTAAAAATTACTATTCCCACTCCAAAGAGTGCAACGGTAGGGAAAGCGTTGGATAGCGTAGGGGTAAAAATGACTATTCCCACTCCAGAGAGTGCAACAGTAAGGAAAGCATTGGATAGCGTAGGGGTAAAAATTACTATTCCCACTCCAGTGAGTGCAACAGTAGGGAAAGCATTGGATAGCAGGAGGGTAAAAATGACTATTCCCACTCCAGACAGTGCAATAGTAGGGAAAGCGTTGGATAGCAGGAGGGTAAAAATTACAATTCACACTCCAGTGAGTGCAACAGTAGAGAAAGAGTTGGACAGCATAGGGGTAAAAATTACTATTCCCACTCCAGTGAGTGCAACAGTAGGGAAAGCGTTGGATAGCGGAAGGGTAAAAATTACTACTCCCACTCCAGACAGTGCAACAGTAGGGAAAGCGTTGGATAGCGTAGGGGTAAACATTACTATTCCAACTCCAGTGAGCGCAACACTAGGGAAAACGTTGAATAGTGTAGGAGAAAAAATTACTATTCCCAACCCAGAGAGTGCAACAGTAGGGAAAGCGTTGGATAGCGTAGGAGTAAAAATTACTATTCTCACTCCAGTGAGTGCAACAGTAGGGAAAGCGTTGGATAGCGTAGGGGTAAAAATTACTATTCCCACTCCGGTGAGTGCAACAGTAGGGAAAGCATTAGAAAGCGGGAGGGTAAAAATTACTATTACCACTCCAGACAGTGCAACAGTAGGGAAAGCGTTGGATAGCGTAGGGGTAAAAATAACTATTCCAACTCCAGTGAGTGCAACAGTAGGGAAAACGTTGGATAGCGTAGGCATAAAATTTACTATTCCCACTCCAGTGAGAGCAACAGTAGGGAAAGCATTGGATACTGGGAAGGTAAAAATTACTATTCCCACTCCAAAGAGTGCAACAGTAGGGAAAGCGTTGGATAGCGTAGAGGTAAAAATTACTATTCACACTCCAGAGAGTGCAACAGTAGGGAAAGCGTTGGATAGCGTAGGGGTAAAAATGACTATTCCCACTCCAGAGAGTGCAACAGTAAGGAAAGCATTGGATAGCGTAGGGGTAAAAATTACTATTCCCACTCCAGTGAGTGCAACAGTAGGGAAAGCCTTGGATGGCGTAGGGGTAAAAATTACTATTCCCACTCCAGTGAGTGCAACAGTAGGGAAAGCGTTGGATAGCGGGAGGGTAAACATGACTATTCCCACTCCAGACAGTGCAAGAGTAGGGAAAGTGTTGGATAGCTGGAGGGTAAAAATTACAATTCACACTCCAGTGAGTGCAACAGTAGAGAAAGCGTTGGACAGCGTAGGGGTAAAAATTACTATTCCCACTCCAGTGAGTGCAACAGTAGGGAAAGCGTTGGATAGCGGGAGGGTAAAAATTACTATTCCCACTCCAGACAGTGCAACAGTAGGGAAAGCGTTGGATAGCGTAGGGGTAAACATTACTATTCCAACTCCAGTGAGTGCAACAGTAGGGAAAACGTTGGATAGCGTAGGCATAACATTTACTATTCCCACTCCAGTGAGTGTAACAGTAGGGAAAGCATTGGATACCGGGAAGGTACAAATTACTATACCCACTCCAAAGAGTGCAACAGTAGGGAAAGCGTTGGATAGCGTAGGGGTAAAAATTACTATTCCCACTCCAGAGAGTGCAACAGTAGGGAAAGCGTTGGATAGCGGGAGGGTAAAAATGACTATTCCCACTCCAGAGAGTGCAACAGTAGGGAAAGCATTGGATAGCGTTGGGGTAAAAATTATTATTCCCACTCCAAAGAGTGCAACAGTAGGGAAAGCGTACAATAGCGTAGAGGTAAAAATTACTATTCCCACTCCAGAGAGTGCAACAGTAGGGAAAGCGTTGGATAGCGGGAGGGTAAAAATTACTATTCCCACTCCAGAGAGTGCAACAGTAGGGAAAGCATTGGATAGCGTTGGGGTAAAAATTAATATTCCCACTCCAGAGAGTGCAACAGTAGGGAAAGTGTTGGCTAGCGTAGGGGTAAAAATTACTATTCCTATTCCCACTCCAGTGAGTGCAACAGTAGGGAAAGCGTTGGATAGCGGAATGGTAAAAATTACTATTCCCACTCCAGACAGTGCAACAGTAGGCAAAGCGTTGGATAGTTTAGGGGTAAAAATTACTATTCTCACTCCAGGGAGCGCAACAGTAGGGAAAGCGTTGGATAGCGTAGAGGTAAAAATTACTATTCACACTCCAGAGAGTGCAACAGTAGGGAAAGCGTTGGATAGCGTAGGGGTAAACATTACTATTGCAACTCCAGTGAGTGCAACAGTAGGGAAAAAGTTGAATAGTGTAGGAGTAAAAATTACTATTCCCAACCCAGAGAGTGCAACAGTAGGGAAAGCGTTGGATAGCGTAGGGGTAAAAATTACTATTCTCTCTCCAGTGAGTGCAACAGTAGGGAAAGTGTTGGATAGCGTAGGGGTACAAATTACTATTTCCACTCCAGTGAGTGCAACAATAGGGAAAGCGTTGAAAAGCGGGAGGGTAAAAATTACTATTACCACTCCAGACAGTGCAACAATAGGGAAAGCGTTGGATAGCGTAGGGGTAAAAATTACTATTCCAACTCCAGTGCGTGCAACAGTCGGGAAAGCGTTGGATAGCGGAAGGGTAAAAATTACTATTCCCACTCCAAACAGTGCAACAGTAGGGAAAGCGTTGGATAGCGTAGGGGTAAAAATTACTTTTCTCACTCCAGTGAGTGCAACAGTAGGGAAAGCGTTAGATAGTGTAGGGGTAAAAATTACTATTCCCACTCCAGTCAGTGCAACAGTAGGGAAAAGCGTTGGAAAGCGGGAGGGTAAAAATTACTATTACCACTCCAGACAGTGCAAAAGTAGGGAAAGCGTTGGATAGCGTAGGGGTAAAAATTACTATTCCAACTCCAATGAGTGCAACAGTAGGGAAAACGTTGGATAGTGTAGGCATAAAATTTACTATTCCCACTCCAGTGAGAGCAACAGTAGGGAAAGCATTGGATACCGGGAAGGTAAAAATTACTATTCCCACTCCAAAGAGTGCAACAGTAGGGAAAGCGTTGGATAGCGTAGAGATAAAAATTACTATTCACACTCCAGAGAGTGCAACAGTAGGGAAAGCGTTGGATAGCGTAGGGGTAAAAATGACTTCTCACTCCAGAGAGTGCAACAGTAAGGAAAGCATTGGATAGCGTAGGGTTAAAAATTACTATTCCCACTCCAGTGAGTGCAACAGTAGGGAAAGCCTTGGATGGCGGAGGGGTAAAAATTACTATTCCCACTCCTGTGAGTGCAACAGTAGGGAAAGCGTTGGATAGCGGGAGGGTAAAAATGACTATTCCCACTCCAGACAGTGCAAGAGTAGGGAAAGTGTTGGATAGCTGGAGGGTAAAAATTACAATTCACACTCCAGTGAGTGCAACAGTAGAGAAAGCGTTGGACAGCGTAGGGGTAAACATTACTATTCCAGCTCCAGTGAGTGCAACAGTAGGGAAAACGTTGGATAGCGTAGGCATAACATTTACTATTCCCACTCCTTTGAGTGTAACAGTAGGGAAAGCATTGGATACCGGGAAGGTAAAAATTACTATTCCCACTCCAAAGAGTGCAACAGTAGTGAAAGCGTTGGATAGCGTAGAGGTAAAAATTACTATTCCCACTCCAGAGATGGCAACAGTAGGGAAAGCCTTGGATAGCGGTAAGCATGGGCGGAAAATCCGTTACGCTCGCGGATTTTGCGGATTTTCGGGAAATCCGCAATCCGCGAGATTTGCGAATTTCCCGCAAAATCCGCAAATCCGCGAGCAGCGGATTTTGCTCGCACTGCTCGCACTGTTCGCGTGAGTTCGCGCCCCGCGAATAAGTGCAAAATTGCAGAAATACGATCTTAGCAAAACTGAAAGTAACTACTTACCAGGTTCAAAAGTTCAGGCACATCATTAGTAGCCATTTCCTGTAGTGCTTCCTGAGGGGCCCCTCCAGAGTTCAGTTGCCAGTTGAAACTATTATGTGACCCTGCTCTGAACCTCAGAATAGTTACACATATGCCACAAAGGTCCTGAATTACAGCTAAGGGAGACAAGCAGGAGCCAGGCTGGAAGTTAAAATCCATTAATCAGCCCCTAATTCATTATTGTCAGTTGGGGCAGGGCAGGTGTTGTAACTAATTTTGCAACAATGAAAGCACTTAGCAAGTGCAAAAGATCACTAATCAGGGCGCACTAAGGAAGCAGGTGCCAGCTAAAAAAATATTCTGTGACACATTAATCAGCCCCAAATTAATTCAGGTCACTTGAGGCAGGGAAGGTGTGCTTTGCTTTGCCGAAAATAATGTACACTGGACAACCAGAGGGTGTGGTGATGAAACAGAGGGTGGCATGGGTGGGCCAGAGGGTGGCATGAGTAGTCAGAGAGTGGCAGTGGTGACAGAGAGTGGCAGTGATGAAGAAGAGTGTCCCAAACAGGCTGGACACGTAGAAACAACAAGTTCGCAAAACTTGCGACCCGACAGGTAAGTTCGCAAATTGCGAAATTGTAAAAACCCTCGCGAACTGGCAGAAACACGGGCGAACACACAAAAAAAAAAAAATCCGCAAATTCGCGGGAATTCGCGGATTTTGCGGTTTGCGAATCCGCAAATCCGCAAAATTCGCGGATTGCCAATCCGCAAAATCCGCTCATGCTTAGATAGCGGGAGGGTAAAAATGACTATTCCCATTCCAGAGAGTGCAACAGTAGGGAAAGCATTGGATAGCGTTGGGGTAAAAATTATTATTCCCACTCCGAAGAGTGCAACAGTAGGGAAAGCGTTGGATAGCGTAGAGGTAAAAATGACTATTCCCACTCCAGAGATGGCAACAGTAGGGAAAGTGTTGGATAGCGTAGGGGTAAAAATTACTATTCCTATTCCCACTCCAGTGAGTGCAACAGTAGGGAAAGCGTTGGATAGCGGAAGGGTAAAAATTACTATTCCCACTCCAGACAGTGCAACAGTAGGCAAAGCGTTGGATAGCGTAGGGGTAAAAATTACTATTCTCACTCCAGTGAGTGCAACAGTAGGGAAAGCGTTAGATAGCGTAGAGGTAAAAATTACTATTCACACTCCAGAGAGTGCAACAGTAGGGAAAGCGTTGGATAGCGTAGGGGTAAACATTACTATTCCATCTCCAGTGAGTGCAACAGTAGGGAAAACGTTGAATAGTGTTGGAGTAAAAATTACTATTCCTAACCCAGAGAGTGCAACGGTAGGGAAAGCGTTGGATAGCGTAGGGGTAAAAATTACTATTCTCACTCCAGTGAGTGCAACAGTAGGGAAAGCGTTGGATAGCGTAGGGGTAAAAATTACTATTCCCACTCCAGTGAGTGCAACAGTAGGGAAAGCGTTGGAAAGCAGTAGGGTAAAAATTACTATTACCACTCCAGACAGTGCAACAGTAGGGAAAGCGTTGGATAGCTTAGGGGTAAAAATTACTTTTCTCACTCCAGTGAGTGCAACAGTAGGGAAAGCGTTGGATAGCGTAGGGGTAAAAATTACTATTCCCACTCCAGTCAGTGCAACAGTAGGAAAAGCGTTGAAAAGCGGGAGGGTAAAAATTACTATTACCACTCCAGACAGTGCAACAGTAGTGAAAGCATTGGATAGCGTTGGGGTAAAAATTATTATTCCCACTCCAAAGAGTGCAACAGTAGGGAAAGCGTTGGATAGCGTAGAGGTAAAAATGACTATTCCCACTCCAGAGATGGCAACAGTAGGGAAAGTGTTGGATAGCGTAGGGGTAAAAATTACTATTCCTATTCCCACTCCAGTGAGTGCAACAGTAGGGAAAGCGTTGGATAGCGGAAGGGTAAAAATTACTATTCCCACTCCAGACAGTGCAACAGTAGGCAAAGCGTTGGATAGCGTAGGGGTAAAAATTACTATTCTCACTCCAGTGAGTGCAACAGTAGGGAAAGCGTTAGATAGCGTAGAGGTAAAAATTACTATTCACACTCCAGAGAGTGCAACAGTAGGGAAAGCGTTGGATAGCGTAGGGGTAAACATTACTATTCCAACTCCAGTGAGTGCAACAGTAGGGAAAACGTTGAATAGTGTAGGAGTAAAAATTACTATTCCCAACCCAGAGAGTGCAACGGTAGGGAAAGCGTTGGATAGCGTAGGGGTAAAAATTACTATTCTCACTCCAGTGAGTGCAACAGTAGGGAAAGCGTTGGAGAGCGTAGGGGTAAAAATTACTATTCCCACTCCAGTGAGTGCAACAGTAGGGAAAGCGTTGGAAAGCAGTAGGGTAAAAATTACTATTACCACTCCAGACAGTGCAACAATAGGGAAAGCGTCGGATAGCGTAGGGGTAAAAATTACTATTCCAACTCCAGTGAGTGCAACAGTAGGGAAAGCGTTGGATAGCGGAAGGGTAAATATTACTATTTGCACTCCAGACAGTGCAACAGTAGGGAAAGCGTTGGATAGCTTAGGGGTAAAAATTACTTTTCTCACTCCAGTGAGTGCAACAGTAGGGAAAGCGTTGGATAGCGTAGGGGTAAAAATTACTATTCCCACTCCAGTCAGTGCAACAGTAGGAAAAGCGTTGGAAAGCGGGAGGGTAAAAATTACTATTACCACTCCAGACAGTGCAAAAGTAGGGAAAGCGTTGGATAGCGTAGGGGTAAAAATTACTATTCCAACTCCAGTGAGTGCAACAGTAGGGAAAACGTTGGATAGTGTAGGCATAAAATTTACTATTCCCACTCCAGTGAGAGCAACAGTAGGGAAAGCATTGGATACCGGGAAGGTAAAAATTACTATTCCCACTCCAAAGAGTGCAACAGTAGGGAAAGCGTTGGATAGCGTAGAGATAAAAATTACTATTCACACTCCAGAGAGTACAACAGTAGGGAAAGCAATGGATAGCGTAGGGGTAAAAATGACTATTCCCACTCCAGAGAGTGCAACAGTAAGGAAAGCATTGGATAGAGTAGGGGTAAAAATTACTATTCCCACTCCAGTGAGTGCAACAGTAGGGAAAGCCTTGGATGGCGTGGGGGTAAAAATTACTATTCCCACTCCAGTGAGTGCAACAGTAGGGAAAGCGTTGGAAAGCAGTAGGGTAAAAATTACTATTACCACTCCAGACAGTGCAACAATAGGGAAAGCGTCGGATAGCGTAGGGGTAAAAATTACTATTCCAACTCCAGTGAGTGCAACAGTAGGGAAAGCGTTGGATAGCGGAAGGGTAAATATTACTATTCCCACTCCAGATAGTGCAACAGTAGGGAAAGCGTTGGATAGCGTAGGGGTAAAAATTACTTTTCTCACTCCAGTGAGTGCAACAGTAGGGAAAGCGTTGGATAGCGTAGGGGTAAAAATTACTATTCCCACTCCAGTCAGTGCAACAGTAGGAAAAGCATTGGATACCGGGAAGGTAAAAATTACTATTCCCACTCCAAAGAGTGCAACAGTAGGGAAAGCGTTGGATAGCGTAGAGATAAAAATTACTATTCACACTCCAGAGAGTACAACAGTAGGGAAAGCGTTGGATAGCGTAGGGGTAAAAATGACTATTCCCACTCCAGAGAGTGCAACAGTAAGGAAAGCATTGGATAGAGTAGGGATAAAAATTACTATTCCCACTCCAGTGAGTGCAACAGTAGGGAAAGCCTTGGATGGCGTGGGGGTAAAAATTACTATTCCCACTCCTGTGAGTGCAACAGTATGGAAAGCGTTGGATAGCGGGAGGGTAAAAATTACTATTCCCACTCCAGACAGTGCAAGAGTAGGGAAAGTGTTGGATAGCTGGAGGGTAAAAATTACAATTCACACTCCAGTGAGTGCAACAGTAGAGAAAGTGTTGGACAGCCTAGGGGTAAAAATTACTATTCCCACTCCAGTGAGTGCAACAGTAGGAAAAGCGTTCGATAGCGGGAGGGTAAAAATTACTATTCCCACTCCAGACAGTGCAACAGTAGGGAAAGCGTTGGATAGCGTAGGGGTAAACATTACTATTCCAACTCCAGTTAGTGCAACAGTAGGGAAAGCATTGGATGCCGGGAAGGTAAAAATTACTATTCCCACTCCAAAGAGTGCAACAGTAGGGAAAGCGTTGGATAGAGTAGAGGTAAAAATTACTATTCCCACTCCAGAGAGTGCAACAGTAGGGAAAGCGTTGGATAGCGGGAGGGTAAAAATGACTATTCCCATTCCAGAGAGTGCAACAGTAGGGAAAGCATTGGATAGCGTTGGGGTAAAAATTATTATTCCCACTCCAAAGAGTGCAACAGTAGGTAAAGCGTTGGATAGCGGGAGGGTAAAAATGACTATTCCCACTCCAGACAGTGCAACAGTAGGGAAAGTGTTGGATAGCTGGAGGGTAAAAATTACAATTCGCACTCCAGTGAGTGCAACAGTAGAGAAAGCGTTGGACTTCGTAGGGGTAAACATTACTATTCCAACTCCAGTGAGTGCAACAGTAGGGAAAACGTTAGATAGCGTAGGCATAACATTTACTATTCCCACTCCTTTGAGTGTAACAGTAGGGAAAGCATTGGATACCGGGAAGGTAAAAATTACTATTCCCACTCCAAAGAGTGCAACAGTAGTGAAAGCGTTGGATAGCATAGAGGTAAAAATTACTATTCCCACTCCAGAGATGGCAACAGTAGGGAAAGCGTTGGATAGCCGGAGGGTAAAAAGGACTATTCCCATTCCAGAGAGTGCAACAGTAGGGAAAGCATTGGATAGCTTTGGGGTAAAAATTATTATTCCCACTCCAAAGAGTGCAACAGTACGGAAAGCGTTGGATAGCGTAGAGGTAAAAATTACTATTCCCACTCCAGAGAGTGCAACAGCAGGGAAAGCGTTGGATAGCGGGAGGGTAAAAATGACTATATCCCACTCCAGAGAGTGCAACAGTAGGGAAAGTGTTGGATAGCGTAGGGGTAAAAATTACTATTCCTATTCCCACTCCAGTGAGTGCAACAGTAGGGAAAGCGTTGGATAGCGGAAGGGTAAAAAGTACTATTCCCACTCCAGACAGTGCAACAGTAGGCAAAGCGTTGGATAGCGTAGAGGTAAAAATTACTATTCACACTCCAGAGAGTGCAACAGTAGGGAAAGCGTTGGATAGCGTAGGGGTAAACATTACTATTCCAACTCCAGTGAGTGCAACAGTAGGGAAAACGTTGAATAGTGTAGGAGTAAAAATTACTATTCCCAACCCAGAGAGTGCAACAGTAGGGAAAGCGTTGGATAGCGTAGGGGTAAAAATTACTATTCTCACTCCAGTGAGTGCAACAGTAGGGAAAGCGTTGGATAGCGTAGGGGTAAAAATTACTATTCCCACTCCAGTGAGTGCAACAGTAGGGAAAGCGTTGGAAAGCAGTAGGGTAAAAATTACTATTACCACTCCAGACAGTGCAACAATAGGGAAAGCGTCGGATAGCGTAGGGGTAAAAATTACTATTCCAACTCCAGTGAGTGCAACAGTAGGGAAAGCGTTGGATAGCGGAAGGGTAAATATTACTATTCCCACTCCAGATAGTGCAACAGTAGGGAAAGCGTTGGATAGCGTAGGGGTAAAAATTACTTTTCTCACTCCAGTGAGTGCAACAGTAGGGAAAGCGTTGGATAGCGTAGGGGTAAAAATTACTATTCCCACTCCAGTCAGTGCAACAGTAGGAAAAGCGTTGGAAAGCGGGAGGGTAAAAATTACTATTACCACTCCAGACAGTGCAAAAGTAGGGAAAGCGTTGGATAGCGTAGGGGTAAAAATTACTATTCCAACTCCAGTGAGTGCAACAGTAGGGAAAACGTTGGATAGTGTAGGCATAACATTTACTATTCCCACTCCAGTGAGAGCAACAGTAGGGAAAGCATTGGATACCGGGAAGGTAAAAATTACTATTCCCACTCCAAAGAGTGCAACAGTAGGGAAAGCGTTGGATAGCGTAGAGATAAAAATTACTATTCACACTCCAGAGAGTACAACAGTAGGGAAAGCGTTGGATAGCGTAGGGGTAAAAATGACTATTCCCACTCCAGAGAGTGCAACAGTAAGGAAAGCATTGGATAGCGTAGGGGTAAAAATTACTATTCCCACTCCGGTGAGTGCAACAGTAGAGAAAGTGTTGGACAGCCTAGGGGTAAAAATTACTATTCCCACTCCAGACAGTGCAACAGTAGGGAAAGCGTTGGATAGCGTAGGGGTAAACATTACTATTCCAACTCCAGTTAGTGCAACAGTAGGGAAAGCATTGGATACCGGGAAGGTAACAATTACTATTCCCACTCCAAAGAGTGCAACAGTAGGGAAAGCGTTGGATAGCGTAGGGGTAAACATTACTATTCCCACTCCAGAGAGTGCAACAGTAGGGAAAGCGTTGGATAGCGGGAGGGTAAAAATGACTATTCCCATTCCAGAGAGTGCAACAGTAGGGAAAGCATTGGATAGCGTTGGGGTAAAAATTATTATTCCCACTCCAAAGAGTGCAACAGTAGGGAAAGCGTTGGATAGCGTAGAGGTAAAAATTACCATTCCCACTCCAGAGAGTGCAACAGTAGGGAAAGCGTTGGATAGCGGGAGGGTAAAAATGACTATATCCCACTCAAGAGAGTGCAACAGTAGGGAAAGCATTGGATAGCGTTGGGGTAAAAATTACTATTTTCACTCCAGAGAGTGCAACAGTAGGGAAAGTGTTGGATAGCGTAGGGGTAAAAATTATTATTCTCACTCCAGTGAGTGCAACAGTAGGAAAAGGGTTGGATAGCATAGGGGTAAAACTTACTATTCACACTCCAGTGAGTGCAACAGTAGGGAAAGCGTTGGATAGCGGAAGGATAAACATTACTATTCCCACTCCAGAGACTGCAACAGTAGGGAAAGTGTTGGATAGCGTATGGGTAAAAATTACTATTCCCACTCCAGTGAGTGCAACAGTAGGGAAAGCGTTGGATAGCGGAAGGGTAAAAATTACTATTCCCACTCCAGAGACTGCAACAGTAGGGAAAGTGTTGGATAGCGTAGGGGTAAAAATTATTATTCTCACTCCAGTGAGTGCAACAGTAGGGAAAGCGTTGGATAGCGTAGGGGTAAACATTACTATTCCAACTCCAGTGAGTGCAACAGTAGGGAAAACGTTGAATAGTGTAGGAGTAAAAATTACTATTCCCAACCCAGAGAGTGCAACAGTAGGGAAAGCGTTGGAAAGCGGGAGGGTAAAAATTACTATTACCACTCCATACAGTGCAACAGTAGGGAAAGCGTTGGATAGCGTAGGGGTAAAAATTACTATTCCAACTCCAGTGAGTGCAACAGCAGGGAAAACGTTGGATAGCGTAGGCATAAAATTTACCATTCCCACTCCAGTGAGAGCAACAGTAGGGAAAGCATTGGATACCGGGAAGGTAAAAATTACTATTCCCACTCCAAAGAGTGCAACAGTAGGGAAAGCGTTGGATGGCGTAGAGGTAAAAATTACTATTCACACTCCAGAGAGTGCAACAGTAGGGAAAGCGTTGGATAGCGTAGGGGTAAAAATGACTATTCCCACTCCAGAGAGTGCAACAGTAAGGAAAGCATTGGATAGCGTAGGGGTAAAAATTACTATTCCCACTCCAGTGAGTGCAACAGTAGGGAAAGCCTTGGATGGCGTAGGGGTAAAAATTACTATTCCCACTCCAGTTAGTGCAACAGTAGGGAAAGCGTTGGATAGCGGGAGGGTAAAAATTGCTATTCTCACTCCAGACAGTGCAAGAGCAGGGAAAGTGTTGGATAGCGGGAGGGTAAAAATTACAATTCACACTCCAGTGAGTGCAACAGTAGAGAAAGCGTTGGACAGCGTAGGAGTAAAAATTACTATTCCCACTCCAGTGAGTGCAACAGTAGTGAAAGCGTTGGATAGCGGGAGGGTAAAAATTACTATTCCCACTCCAGACAGTGCAGCAGTAGGGAAAGTGTTGGATAGCGTAGGGGTAAACATTACTATTCCAACTCCAGTGAGTGCAACAGTAGGGAAAATATTGGATAGCGTAGGCATAACATTTACTATTCCCACTCCAGTGAGTGTAACAGTAGGGAAAGCATTGGATACCGGGAAGGTAAAAATTACTATTCCCACTCCAAAGAGTGCAACAGTAGGGAAAGCGTTGGATAGCGTAGAGGTAAAAATGACTATTCCCACTTCGGAGAGTGCAACAGTAGGGAAAGCTTTGAAAAGCGGGAGGGTAAAAATTACTATTCCCACTCCAGACAGTGCAACAGTAGGGAAAGCGTAGGATAGCGTAGGGGTACAAATTACTTTTCCCACTCCAGAGATTGCAACAGTAGGGAAAGTGTTGGATAGCGTAGGGGTACAAATTGTTATTCCCACTCCAGAGAGTGCAACAGTAAGGAAAGCGTTGGATAGCGTAGGGGTAAAAATTACTATTCCCACTCCAGTGAGTGCAACAGTAGGGAAAGCGCTGGATAGCGTAGGGGTAAAAATTACTATTCCCTCTCCAGTGAGTGCAACAGTAGGGAAAGCGTTGGCTAGAGGGAGGGTAAAAATTACTATTCCAACTCCTGATACTGCAACAGTAGGGAAAGCATTGGATACTTGGAAGGTAAAAATGACTATTCCCACTCCAAAGAGTGAAACATTAGGGAAAGTGTTGGATAGCGTAGAGGTAAAAATTACTATTCCCACTCCAGAGAGTGCAACAGTAAGGAAAGCGTTGGATAGCGTAGGGGTAAAAATTACTATTCCCACTCCAGTGAGTGCAACAGTAGGGAAAGCGTTGGAGAGCGTCGGGGTAAAAATTACTATTCCCACTCCAGTGAGTGCAACAGTAGGGAAAGCGTTGGATAGCGGGAGGGTAAAAATTACTATTCCCACTCCAGTGAGTGCAACAGTAGGGAAAGCATTGGATAGCAGGAGGGTAAAAACTACTATTCCCACTCCAGTGAGTGCAACAGTAGGGAAAGTAAATACTTCATATATAAATAAAAATAAAATAAATATTAATACCAATTACAAATTAATTAAAATAATTAACACTTTTTTATAATATATACATTAATCAATTAAAAATACAAATAAAAATAAATTATTAAAAATAATTATCTACTAATACAAATTATTTACCAATTAACAATAAATTATTTAACAATTAAAAAATATTTAAAAATGCGATAAAAAAATAAATTAAAAATTGATTTACAATTAAATCTTCCCACCCTTTTCCCCTATAAACCCACAACCCATTACAGAAAATAAATTAATAACATTAACATAATTATCAATTAATAAATACATTAAAATGAAATACCCATTATATTGTAATAAATTACCAATTAGTAATTAATTAACAATTAATTCAAAATAAATACAAATAAATAATTAACATGTTTAATTATTTATAATTAAATAACTTCCCACCCAATTCCCCTATAAACCCCCAACTGGCTACAGAAAATAATTTACTAAAATTAACATATTTATCAATTAATCAATTAATTAAAATTATTACCAATTATATTGTAATTAATTACAATTACTAATTAATTAACAATTCATTCAAAATAAATACCAATAAATAAATTAACATATTTAATTAATTATAATAAAATTACTTCCCACCCTATTCCCCTATAAACCCACAACCCGCTACAGAAAATTAATTACTAAAATTAACATATTTATCAGTTAATCAATTAATTCAAATTAATTACCAATTATATTAATTATCAATTCATAATTAATTAACATTTCATTCAAAATAAATACCAATAAATAAATTAACATATTTAATTTATTATAAATAAATTACTTCCCACCCTATTTCCCTATAAACCCACAACCCGCTACAGAAAATAAATTACTAAAATTAACATAATTATCAATTAATCAATTAATTAAAATTAAATACCAATTATATTTTAATTAATTAACAATTAATAATTAATTAACAATTAGTTAAAAATAAATAACAATCAATAAATTACCATATTTTATTAATTATAATTAAATTACTTCCCACCCTATTCCCCTATAAACCACACAACCCGCTACAGAATTATATCACGCAAAAATTAAATACAATAAAAAAAATCATTAATATAAATAATAAAATAAATATACACTTTTCAAACATTTATTAACATAAAAAACACTTTAAAAATTGATATTAACTTACTTACCTCAAATTCGATATTTTTGTAGTCTATATTCTGTCCATTCTATATTTTTGTAGTCTATGTTCTGTCCATTCTATATTTTTGTTGTCTATATTCTGTCCATTCTATATTTTTGTTGTCTATATTCTGTCCTTTCGATATTATGTCAAACCTATATTTTTGAATCAATATTAATGCTATCCTATTTGATATTTTTGTAGTCTATATTCTGTCCAGTCGATATTGTGTCCATTCTATATTTTTTAATCGATATTAATGCAAATCGATATAAAAACTCGATATTTTGAGTGTATACCATGAAGAGTTGGACAGACAAGCCACAATAGGCTGCCATTATGTGTCTAGAAAAGGAATACTGTGCCTTTAAGGAACTCTCCAGAGACCCTCGGTATCCCAGGATGCACAGCCAAAGTCCTTTTACTTTCAGTTCTTTTTTCCGGCTCCTGCTAGCAGGACCCTAGAGCATTGAGCTCTCCCTTTTTGGGTATTTCTTCAATTTTTGTCACTTTTCAAGTCTTTTGAGTGTTTCACTCAACGTCTGGGGTCTTCCCCTTCCTTTTGCTGTGTTTTTTAGCCAGTTTTGCCCACTCTTTCTGAGGAATATGCACGCTTTATTCGACAAGTGCCCTGAGTGTGCCAGGAAGAAGGCTAAATCTGACCCCCACAGAGTATGTATACTTTGTCTCCCTTCCTCCAATGTCCCTGAAGCCCATGAGATTTGTCAATCTTTCTCCAGGAGGACCCTGCGTGACAGGGAGAAGATTCGTCTCCAAGGCCTGGAGAAAAGGAGACATCAAGAACCAGGTGGGTCTGGGCATGGAGGGACTCAGTCATCGTCCTCTGCCCATGCTTCGGCCTTTGGGGGGGCTCCCCAGTCAAGAAAAGGCACCGGTCCCGGTTGACGTCATGGCTTCGACATCGGCGTCGAGAGGCATGACCACTATCAGCACCCCGTCGACCCAGGGCTCTGGGTCAAAGCGACGTCGACGTTCGACGTCGAGAGGGAGGACGTCACGACCTCGGACGAGGTCGACGTCGAGGACTTCACCGGCATCGACATATCAACGACGTCGAGATGAGTCCAGGAGGCACTGGCGCTCGCCGTCGAGGCGACACCGCCGTTCGCCGTCGAGGTCGATTCGACGTCAAGGAAAGACAAGTCGACGTCGAAGAGAAGAGAGTCGCGTCAAGGAGCTTGTCGACGAGACAATCGACGTCGAGATGCAGAAAGGCGAAAAGGTCAACGTCGAGGAAGGAAAAGTCAACTATCTTCAGTATTTACGAGCCCCCGGTTGCGGCGGAGCATCCCCGTCAAGACCTGCATAGAAGAAGAGGAGAGTGGTTAGGTCTTCGGAATCCGAATATTCTAGAAACTATTCCCCTTCTAGGCCCAGGACGCCTACTCCTCCACCATTGCTTCCGAGAAAGCCTCCGTCGCTACCTCCCCTGCCTCCTCCTCCGACTTCTCCGCCTCCTCCTCTTCCTCCACTTCCGCAACTACCTCCTCCGTCTCTGCCGCACCTTCCGTCACCGCCTACGAGGCCTCCACAGCCTAGAACTCCGGTTCTGCTTCCATAGCTCCCGCCTCCTATACGGCCAGTGGATCGCCTGAGGCCTAGGAGGTCTAGATCACGGTCCAGCGGGAGACATCGATCAAGGAGTGACCATCGCTCTTCGACGCAGTCCCGTCATCGTCACCGGAGGGATAGGTCACGGTCCCGTCATACAGACTCTTCAAGTGGCTGGATATACTCTCCCACCTTGTCGGATTCCCCCCATACGAGGGTGTCACCGGTGGATGACATCGTAACATTTCAGGAGGTGCTATTGAGAGGGGCAGCGAAGTTGGGGATCACATTAACAGTACCCACACCTTTTACATCGGTGATATTTGAAACCTTACACAAGCAGCATTTGTCTCGCCCCTTGGTGCAAGGACTGCAGGAACCGGCTATGGAGCTTTTCCTGACCCCGGCCTCAGTAAAGTCAGCTCCATCCCGGCTGCAGAATATGTATAGGCCCCCGGATTCCGATCCGGCGTTCCTAAAATCAGATCCGGTACCGGATTCAGTTATCATAACTACGGCCAAGAAGCAGCATGCTACTGCTCCTTCTTCTACGGTGCCTCCGGATAAAGAAAGCCGTCAGATGGACTCGGATGGACGAAAAGTCTGCGGGACGGCAGCCACCTCAATGAAAGCGGCGAGTGCTTCTGCGCTCTTGGGTCGCTACGAACGCTCTTTGTGGGAGTCCCTGCAGCAATTCCTGGAACTGCTTCCGAGGGAAGACTTCCAGGAGATTTTGAATGAGGGCATGATGGTCATCAGCTCTGCGGCAGACGCCTCTCTCCTGGCAGCTCATGGTTACTGCCATGGCATCAATCTACTACTCCAATCCTGGTTGTGCCTACATCTCTCAAACCGGAGGCGCAACAGAGAGTCGCTAATTTACCATTTTCTGGATTGACTCTCTTTGGGTCACATGCGGACGAGGAGATGGCCCGCATGAAGGCAGAGGTAGAGACACTGAAAGCCCTTGGTTTGGAGAAACCAAAAGAGCAGAGGAAGTCCTTCCGTCCATTCCAGAGGCGGTATGGTTCTCAAAGACGAGGGTGTCAAGCTGGTCAACAGCAACAACAGCAGCAATTCCAGCGGCAGTCATTCCAGAAGCGTCAGAGGGGCTGAGGTGTCCTGAGCAGTCCTCCTTGGCGAACAAGGGCCCAGCCGGGTCGAAGCCCTGGGGTGCTACTTCCCCCCTCTTCCATTACCCGCTCCGGTGTGGGGAAGCATACAGAATTACTTGGCAGAGTGGAGAAAAATTACTCAGGACAAGTGGGTGCTGAATATTGTTTGCAATGGATACAGTCTTCGTTTCATCAGCCCGCCTCCAGCGATTCCACCGGTTTGCTCGCAGTTCCAGCTGCTCGAGCTCCAAGCGGAGGCCGATACCCTGTTTAGAAAAAGGGCGATAGAAGACGTCCCTTCGTCTCAAAGGGGAAAGGGTCTTTACTCTTGGTTCTTTCTGGTGCGCAAGAAGAACAAGAACGAGTTCAGACCCATTCTGGATTTGCGACAAGCAAACAAATGGATTCGCAGGGAGAAGTTTTGCATGCTGTCTCTGCACCAGATTTACCCTCAGCTGCAGAGAGGAGACTGGCTTTGCGCAATAGACTGCAAGATGCGTACTTCCATGTGCCCATTGCACTGAAACATCGGAAGTTCCTGCGGTTTCTGGTCGGCACAAATCACTATCAGTACACCGTACTACCGTTTGGACTGAAGTCTGCACCCAGGACCTTTTCAAAGTGCATGGCAGTGTGGCAGCGCACCTGAGAAAGAACAAGGTGTTTGTCTAACCGTACCTGGACGACTGGTTGATCAAAGCCTCCACCTTCCAGGAAGCGCAACTGCACTTCAACAGGACGGCCGTTCTGTTGACCCAGCTGGGGTTGCATATCAATATGTCCAAGTCTGCCCTGACTCCTGTCCAGTGCCTACGGTACTTGGGAGCCTCCATCGACACTCTTTCAGCAAGCGTGTCTCCTTCGGAGGAGCGACTCTTATCGATCCTTCGGAAGGTTCAGGCTGTCATAGCTGTTGCATCTACGACAGTGAGGACGGTGTCTTCTCTACTGGAGTCGATAGCCTCTTGCATCTTCCTCACGCCACACGCTCGCCTTCATATGAGACCGCTGCAGGAATGTCTGGAGGATCAGTGGGACCAGAAGCGGGGGAGCTGAGATGACAGGATCCGGCTGTCGCTTCACGCTCAACAGTCCCTGAGATGGTGGTGCTCAGCAGAGAATCTCCTCAAAGGGGTCCCATTTCACAAGGACATTCCCATTCAGACTATCGTCACGGATGCCTCTCTCCATGGCTGGGTAGCGCATTCAGACCATCTACAGATCCATGGAACGTGGTCCCCGGCGGAATCCATGTATCACATCAATTTCCTGGAACTCAGAGCTGTTCACTTGGCACTGAAGGCCTTTCATCCGTCCTTCCAGACCAGCTCCTTTCTTGTGCAGACGGACAATACGACCACAATGTAGTACCTCAACAAGCAGGGGGGCTCGAGATCGCGCCCACTGTCACCGGAAGCGCAGGCGATCTGGCACTGGCTGCTAGCCAGAGGACTGACGATAACGGCTACCCATCTGCCAGGTGTGCAGAATGCTCAGGAGGACGCACTCAGCAGGTTGGTGCAAGAAAACCACGAGTGGGTTCTAAACGACGAGGTGCTAAGAGACATCTTCGACAGGTGGGGCACTCCAGACGTAGATCTGTTAGCCACCGCCGAAAACAGAAAATGCTGAGATTTCTCCTCCAGGTATTACCAACTGGGGACTCTGGGGAACGCACTATGGATCAGATGGTCGAACAGCTTTCTGTACGCCTTTCCATCCATTCCCTTGATTCCGGCAGTGCTCATCAAGCTGTCTCAGACCAGAGCACGGATGATCCTCATTGCTCCGGAATGGCCCGACAGTGGTGGTTCACGGACATGCTTCACAGGTCTCTCCTATCCCACCTGCGGCTGCCGTGTCGGCCGGACCTTCTCACAAACTTCGGGGGGCAGATGGCGCATCCCAACCTCTCCTCGTTGAGTTTGGCGGCATGGCGCCGGAGATAGTGCAGTATGGACGCCTGAATCTTGCTGACGATTGCATGGACCTATAACCTATAAAACCGCTATTCGCAAAACCAAAAGCGTGTTTTTTCAGGAGAGAATAGAGAAAGCGGGATGCTCCAGTAAGGAAGCATACGCCATCCTTAAAGAGCTCTCAAAACCCCCAGAACAAGGACGGGGACCTCCCTCTGACCCTAAAGCCGAGCAGGAGAAATGCCAACAATTGGCTAATTTCTTCCAGGATAAAATCCGACTAATTCTGGACTCAATTCCTCCCTCGAGCTCGGGGGAAGAAACTGCTTTCCCATGTACGACATCTTCCACTGGTCTGTCCACGTGGGGCCAGGTCACGATAGACGAAGTACGGAAGACGTTCAACTCCATGAAGAGCGGCTCCCCTAGAGATCCTGCTCCTCTTCGGATCCTTAAGGAGGTAGCCCCTTCTATCATCCCCTCCCTTACTCATCTGATTAATACCTCACTCCAACAAGGAGTTGTACCCTCGAGCTGGAAGAAGGCTGTGGTAAAAGCCTTACTGAAGAAACCTGCTCTTGACCCTGAGAACCTGGCGAACTACAGGCCCATTTCCCTACTCCCAGGAGTCAGCAAGATCGCGGAAAAATTAGTCAACAGGAAACTCTCGCAGTTTCTAGAGGCCAATAACAAACTAAAAAATTCCCAGACGGGCTTCCGACCAGGGCAGGGCACGGACATCGCCCTCCTGGCGGCGGTAGAGGAGGCCAGAGCGCTATTGGACGGGGGAGGATCAGTGGCAGTGATCCTCCTCGACCTTAGCGCGGCGTTCGATACCGTTGACCACCAACTCCTTATCGAAAGATTGGCAAGAGTTGGAGTGGAAGGTACAGCCTTATCTTGGCTGTCATCTTTCCTGGCACAACGATCCTATCAGATTTGGGAGAAGAACGCCCGTTCCTCCGAAATGCCCCTCCAATGTGGTGTGCCTCAGGGCTCTTCCCTGAGCCCCACATTATTCAATATCTACATGTCCACATTGGAGGAGGTTATCACCCCATTCGGAGTGAGTGTCGTCAGCTATGCTGACGACACGCAATTAGTGGTGTCTTTGTCCCATCCCAAACAACAGAAAGCTGATCTCTTCAACTGCCTTACGCAGGTCCATCATTGGATGAATAGATCAGCCCTAAAGCTAAATGGGACAAAAACTGAGGTCCTTATACTTGGCCCGAAAGGAACCTCACTCCCCCTGGACATGTGGCCAGCCTGTCTAGGTCCTCCCCCTGACCCAAAGACAGAGGTGAAAAGTCTGGGTGTATGGATAGATTCTGAACTCTTATTCACCTCGCAAGCAAAGAAGGTAGCAGGGACCTGCTTTGGTCTTCTAAAGTCTTTGAGGAAAGTCCTGCCCCTTCTTCCCCCTAAATCTCAAAAATTACTAGTCCAAGGTCTCATAATATCAAGACTAGATTACAGTAACGTGATTTATCTGGGCGCTCCCGAAGCGACCCTTAATAAACTGCAGAGAATTCAGAACACTGCTGCCCGGATTATCACAAACACCCCGGCCAGATCATCGGCTAAACCCGCCCTCAAACTCCTCCATTGGCTCCCCATAAGGGAGAGAGTCAAATTTAAAGCCTTGTGCCTCGTCCACAAAACCTTGCATAACCAAGGCCCCCCAGTCCTCAGCAATTTTGTCACCCCTTACATAGCCACTAGATCCCTCCGTTCTAACGCAGAAAACCTCATCAATACCCCAAGATTTAGGAAAGTCCGTTCAGGAGGAAGACGCTTCTCGGTACAAGCTGCCCGTCTTTGGAATTCACTCCCTCATGACTTACGTCTTGAACCACAATATCTGCGCTTCAGGAAGCTGCTAAAGACACATCTTTTTCCCTAGCTTCCATACCCTTCTCTTCTGCTCTCAGCTCCCGGTCCTCAGATTTACTGTTCTAGGGTTCTTTAGCGCTGGGATACCTCCGGGTGGCTATGCGCTTTATAAAAATAAATAATAATAATAATAATAATAATGGACATACTAAAGGAGGTTAAGCGCCCTTCCACTAGGACTTCCTATGCCTACAAGTGGAAGAGGTTCTGCATCTGGTGCACGTCCAAGAACTATGATCCGACGACCTGCGAGGAAGATGTCATACTTCCATACCTCTTGCATTTGGCTCAATCTGGCCTTAATTTTAATTCGATTAAGCGTATAGGAAATGCCCTTCACAGACATCCTTCTTCCAGATCCCTGTGGTTAAAGATTTTTTGGAAGGATTGAAGAAAGTGTTGCCTCCTGTTCGGCGTCCTTCGCCATCATGGGAGCTGAATGTGGTGCTGTCACGGTTGAGAAGGAGCCTTTTGAACCTATCCATAAGGCTACTCTATAGCACTTGTCATGGAAGGCGGCCTTCCTTGTGGCCATTACATCGGCCCACAGGGTGAGTGAAATTCAGGCATTGTGTTGCCAAGAACCTTATATTGTATTTCATGCTGCTAAAGTTGTGATGCCTACTCACCTTAAGTTCCTTCCTAAGGTAATTTCTGATTTCCACGTCAATCAGACTATAATGTTGCCTATGTTTTTTCAGTGGAGAGGTCTCTTCATTCCCTGGATGTCAGGAGAGTGTTGAAATTTCAATTGGATAAGACCAGGGACATTCGTAGGTCAGACCAATTAATTGTTTGTCCATTATGGGTCGGTCAGAACTGGTCTTGCCACCTCGAAAAAGTCCATTTCTAGATGGATTGTGTCCTGTATCCAGTTATGTTATCAGAAGGTTAGCAAGACATTACGGGGTAAGCCTAAGGCTCATTCTACCAGAGGCAAAGCAGCTACAACAGCTTTGCTTCGTAATGTTCCCATTGCAGAGATCTGCAGGGCTGCCACTTGGAAGTCGGTCCACACCTTTGCTAAGCATTACTGTCTGGACTCTGATGCCAGAACAGATGCTCAGGTTGGGCATGCTTCATTGAGAAATCTATTTGCACAATAGAGGTATTGTCTATTCTTTCTCCACCGCCGGGTTGGTTGTTTGGGATGGGCTTCCCCTACTACAGAAGGAGTAGTTTCTTCTCTGTAACTCCAGTTCTGTAGTAGTGTTATAGTCATAAGCACCTGCCCTCCTCCCCGGTGGAGAAAATGGTACTGTAATGTATGCTACAGGCCTTGCTTTATACACCTTCAAAAAGAACTGAAAGTAAAATGACTTTGGCTTTGCATCCTGGGATACCGAGGGTCTCTGGAGAGTTTCTTAAAGGAACGGTATCCCTTTTCCAGACACATAATGGCAGCCTATGGGGGCTTGTCTGTCCAACTCTTCATCTCTATCATTTCAAGGATTTTGGTGAAGGGGAGTTTTCTCTTTGAAGGAAACTTGGTAAAATGTGTAAAATCTGACATTGTTGGCTATCCCTTTCTCTGTTTAGATGAAGTGGTGGCCTTTGTAGCCTTGGAAGTGTTAGGCCACATTATTTGTTTTGATTTTCTCTTAAGTGTCTATGCAGAACTGCAAAGAAGACATCTTAAGAAATTATTTTTGATTGCTCCAGGGTCCACGCACATGGGCGGGACTATTCACTAGATTATGACTATAACAGAGATACCCCTACTATAGAACTGGAGTTACAGAAAAGAAACGACTCCATCTTATCCAACTGTACTCAGTGGCGGCTGATCCTGGGCAGCAATAGTGGAGCAGGGAGGAGGGGTGGCGGGTTAAAAAAAATAACAAAAAGATCACTTACCTTGTGTCCAGCCGGCAGGCCTGCCTCCACCTCTCCACTGTCCTCTCAATCCTTTTCCTTGTGTGAACAGGAAGCATAAAGCACCCAGGCTCCCCTAAGCCAATCACAACACTGCAATGCAGCGTTGTTATGTTATGTTATAGTAACTTCTAAAGCGCACGATTACCCGAGGGTGTCTTGGCGCTAAGGTTGGGGTGTTACAGTGTAGAGGAGCAGAGGAGGCAAAGCATTAAAAACCCAAGTTTTAACAAGTTTTCTAAAACTCAGGAACGTGGGAGCTGCTTTGATATTAATGGGCATGCTGTTCCAAAGCACTGCCGCTTCAGAGGAGAAACAACTGCCCCCCCCCCCCCCCCCCCCCCCCCATTTGAGTGTCTTAAATCTAGGATGTGAGATCATTAATGTATTTCTAGATCTTTAGATCTTTGACATTGTGATTGGTCTGAGTACCGTGGTTTGGCACGCAGACGGGGACAGGGAGCCTGGGCATGTTCCCCACCAGGCTGTGCATGACAGCGTGTTGGGGAACATGCAAAGCGCACATGACAGTTTGGCAGGCCTAGGTCAGTCGGCCCAACAGTCATGCCTCCTTAAGGTGTAGCCACCACTCCTCCTCCCTGCTGTGCCCAGCCTGATTGTAACATTGTTTTGTTACATTATCATTTCATTTTTCAGTTTTTGCAGTGCTGAAAATCAGTGGGTTAGTGCTCCTCCACCCCTGACCGTACTGCTGCAAGCAATGCCTTTTTTCTTGGTTTATCACTTTGAGTTCCTTTTGTATTTGTATCCTCTGAAAAACTCTCAATAGAGATATGGGAAACAAACAGGACCAGCCTTCATGTCTTATTGTTCAAACTTTACAAGGGAATTATGTCATCTACAATTTATCCTTAGACTGCCTTTTTCAATATTTTCTTTTGCCTCTTTAAAATGATATTTCATCCTACCACCACCACCACATTACTGTAACGGTCATACAAACACGCTATCACCAGCACCACTCTTAACACCACCATCCTAATCACCACCCTGACCACATCAACCTAACCACCCACAACCACCACTACCCTAACCACTGCTACCCTACCATCATCAATCTTCCACCACCATCACCACCCCCCTAAACACAACCACCACCCTGACCTCCACCAACACCAGGACCTCTCTACTCACCACCACTACACAAACAACCATCTCCACCCCAAGTACCAAACCACCACCATAACCAGTACCACCCTAACCACCAACACTGCTACCATACCCTAACCAACAACACCCTAACCACCTCTGTACCCTAACCACCACCCTACCCTAACTACCAACCATAAGCATCACCCTAATTACCTTCTGAAAACTGCTACCCTAACCGCCAGTAAACTTCCACCACCCTCACCACCTCCACCCTATCTATTGTAACCAGTCAAACACTACCCTACCTCTACCACACCATACCAGCATCCTAGCACCACTACCCTAACCACCATGACAGCAGCCACCACCACCGGGAACACCACTATTCTAACTCCACCCTAACCACCGCTACTTTCACCACCACTTTAACCACCTTAACCACATTCACCACCCTACCCTAACAATGACCACCCTAACAACCACACCGCCCTGCTGTAACCACCACCACCCGACCTCCACCATCCAAACCAGCCACCACCCCCTCCCCACAACTACCCTACCTTACTACCACCACCCTACTACCATCACTCTAACCATCACCACCGTAACCACCACCGCTATCCTTATTACCACCATCCTAACCTGACCTCCAGCACCCTAATCACCATCACTGGTAAATAAATTTTACCTATGCAATTTTTCCGTATAATTATCAATACAAGACAGCTCATTTAAATGAGAGGCAGAGTCCGTGGTATCTGAGTCATACAGGCTTTAATGGAATTATCCTCAAGGATGGAGCATCATGTTCCATCACCTCTAAGGTTCAGGAAGGGACAGTCAACATTTTATTAACATTACACATTATATATAGTAAAACTTTACAATTGAATCCAATACAGTAGGCGTAACAGGTGAAAAGAGAGAGATAAGAACACATGTGCATAAGAGGAGGCGTGAAAAGAGGCGTACACATGGGCGTGCACTGTACATGTCAGAGAAACGTCACAAGATACGTCACATGGGGGTGGATGCATAGAGAAAAGTTGCAGAATCAGCAGAAACCCTTCACCTGTATGCGCGCGCAACTAGTATGACGTGAAACTGGGGGCTTTGACTTTAGCACTAGTGGAGGAGACTGGTGTCTGGAGTGTCAGGGCAACCTGTACCTATAGCATATCTGGTATCTGTTGTTTGGGGGATGTAATGTCTGGAATAAAAGGTCTCTCGGGCAGGGGCCATTCAATATTGAATGCTGGTGCATGCATACGTGTCTTGGTGCAATGCGCGGAGCCATGGGCCTACCATGGTAACGGGTTCAGTAAATCACTTGCAAGGAGGACAGGAAGGCCGGGCCCTTTGCTCTGCAGCCGGGAATATGTTTACTCATTTCACTAGACTGGAATGTGTTTTCGAGGAGGCTGAGCAGATACCTGTAGGCAAAACATGAATTTGGCAGGCAGTCCAGGCCGAGCCGGGCACCGCTGCGCTGGCAGGAAGTAAGGCAGGGGTCAGGGATGCGTACAGCTTTCGGAGACAGGAGAGATGAGGCATAGAGGCCTCGTTTAAGGGCCTAGCTCGACTTGGCCAGGAAACATGGAGAAAACATGTGCGCATTTCAGAAGTGCACCATATAAAGACGGTGGCACCGTATGCCTAGGAACATAATTAACGGGATTTCTTGGTATGGTTGGATAGCTAACATGTTAAGGATGGACGCAAATGTATTTGCGTCTTTCCAGCATGTATAGAACAGAAGCTACACGACATACATGGAACATGGGTGCATGGATAGGGTGCGAGTGGGGGACACATTAGCTACCTGAAAATTTCTATTACCTCAACTCCAATCATCCTACTACCACCCTAATCTTACCTCAACCACCCATCCTCTGTATCCCCTCTCACCATCCTAACCACCACCATCCAGTACCATTACCACCCTAACCACCACTTCTTTTACCACCACCACCTTGAACACTGAAACTACTCTATCCTAATAACCACTGTACCTTAGCCATGACCACCATAACCACTAACAGCTTCTAGTCATCACTACCACTATAAGCCAGCCACCACCCTAATCACTAGAACCAACACCCTAATCACAGCTCTGTACACCACCATAGCCAATACTCAAACCACCACCCCTTCACCCCCTCACCATCACCCTAACACCAACACCCTACTACTACCATCAACCTAACCACCACCCTCAGGGCTACAACTTCCCTGAAGATCTCCACCACCCCACCACGACTACACTCATCACCACTCTAACAACCACCACCACACTAAACCATCACACAAAACCACAACCACCCTAAGAAGCCTACCACTACCCTGTCACTACAATCACCCTACCTCCACCACCACTGCTCTACCCCTAACTCCACCACCCTACCATCATCCTAGCACCTCCCCCACCCTGCCACCATTACCGTACCATCAACTTACCAACAACCCTAGGCAGCACTACCAGACCACCAACACCCAAACCACCACCCTAACGGCCACTAGCACCTTCACCACCACCCTAACCACTCCCCTGATTATCACCACCCTAACCTTACCTCTACCACCCTAACCACCACCACTACACTAATCACCACCCTAACTCCACCACCACCATAACATCACCCTAACCAGCATCCTAACCCCTCTCACCACCATAACTGTTACCCAAGCCACTATCGTAACCTCACCCTAGTGTCCCCACCCTGCTCCCATCTCCCTAACCATAACCACCCTAAGCACCACTACAACCCTCAAGACTACAACCACCCTCAAAACTACAGTCACTCACAAGATCTCCACCACCACTGCCATCACCACCTCTACCCTCGCCTCCACCACCTCCTTAACAATCACCACCACCCTAAACTATTGTCCTAAACGCCACCACCTCCCTAACCAGCCTACTGCCACCCTGTTACTACAATCACCATGCCACCACCACCAACCTACCACCACTACCCTTCCATCACCTTACCGACAACCCTAACGAGCAGAACCAACCACCAAAACCCCGGCCACTACCCTAATTACCACCATCCTACCACGACCCTACTATAATCACCCTAAGCACCATGACCCTCAAGACCATCATCACACTCAGACCTCTACCTCCCTCCCTACCACCATCCTCATCAACATAAGCACCATGCACTACCCTAATCACCACCCTAATAGCCACAACCAGCCTACCATGACCCTATCACCACCACCCCCTAATTACCACCACAACGCCTCGAACACCCTCATTACCACTACCATACATACCTCCACTACTACCCTAATCACCACTGTAACCTGCACCTTAATGACCCCATAGCCATTACCCTAACCACCTCCCTTACTACCACCACCACTCCGCCCAGCCTACCACCCACTATCCTACCCCACCACCAGCACCCTAACCTTACCAACACCATCCTGACGACTGCCACCACCAGCCTAACCACCACCACCAATCAGCTTCACCTCCACCCTAACCATCACCTATTTTACCACTACCTTCACACTGACCACTGATACCATTGTACCCTAACCACCAATGCACCCTAGTCATGACCACCTTAACCAATCACTACTACCACCATAACCTAACCACCACAACCCTAATCACCACCGAACCAGCTACCAACACCCCAACCACCCCTAAACACTACCGCAACCACCACCCAACCACTACCACTACCCTACTAACATTACCCTGACCACCACCGCCCAGAAGACTACCACCATGCACAAGACCACTATGACTCTCACCACCACCACACTCACCAACATAACCGCCATTCACTACCCAAATCACAACCTTAACCACCACCCTATCACCACCATCACCCTACCCCTACCTCCACTACGCTATCACCACCGCTAACCTTGTACCACAACCCTACACCACTACACTCAACTGTAAACATCTTTATCACCCCTCCCCCACCCTAACCACTACCACCCTAACCACCACCACCACACTACCCTTAGCACCACCACCTCCCTACCCCAAACTCCACCGCCCTAACCACCACCACTTCTATTCACCTCTCCACCATGCTCCATTTTGTTCCTGCCCATGTGCTTCTCCCCACCACTCTACATGTTCTGATTGCCCTTTAGTACTTCTCCCCTGCATTACTTTTTCACCTGTGTGCTTCTACCCATTTCATGTTGCTCTCTCACTTCTGACAAAGCCATCTATGTTGCTTTAGACCCTACCCTTCATCATACATCCACCACCCGCACTCTCTGATTTGGGTCCAGCCCTCCTTGTTGCTTCCGCTACCCACTTTTTGAAGCAAAACACTTTTGTAATATCTTTTATCCAGTATTGGGGTATCTTTCATAGATTCACATGCCTGAGTCATTCCCCGTCGCCGAGGCGGGAATCCCACAGTAAAATACAAAAGCAGTGCCCTAAGTAAATAACAGTAGTAGGCTAAAGGAAATCCAAAGGCCTCAATCTTAGTAGCCTATCTACATCATTATATGAAAAGAACCAAAAATTAGTTCCAACCAATCAGCTACCAGCCCCCTCTAGAACCTTCCCAGCAGAGGCAGTTCTCCTCAGATTTTCACTGCACGTCATGTGGAAGGGATTGTCCCTGAGTGCCTACTCAGTTCTTCACTTAATTTCTTCAGGATGTCTGATAAGAAGGCTCTTTTTAGACCCTGCAGGACTTGTGAGAAGAAAAGGGTCCATGTGGATGGCCAGCATAAATACTGCATTTACTGCCTTTATCCAAAGCATGTTGCTAAGGACTGAATAATTTGCCGTACTCTCCCTACTAAAACTCTTAGGGATAGGGAGGCAGGACTACTTTTATGGCTCAAATCTTCCTCTGCTGAGCAGGATGACAAGGCCTCAACTTCGAGTAAAAGGGATATGTCGCATTACAGCTCTTTTAGTGAGGGAAGAAAACATCATAAGGCTTCCCATGATGTTTCTGACCATACACTGAGGTCACCTAAGCTTTCCTCTGGGTCAACGCTGCCTTCGCCCTCTAGGGAATCCAAGAGACCATCGACTTCTAAAACTGTGAGTAAACCCCAGGTTAAAACTCTCACAGTGGTTCCATCATTGACGGTTTCCGTGACTTCTGCTTCCTCCTTGTCGACGGCTACTGTCTCAACAATGGCCGTTTCTTCACCTATTGTATCTACCAAGATCTCTGTCACGTCTAAGAAACCTGCTCTTAAAGACTCGTCGACGAAGAGTTCATCCTCTAAGTCACCGTTGACGACCGTGTCGAAGTAGAGCTCATCGACTAAGGTTTCATCAACGACGAAGGTACTTTTATCTATAAAGTCAATCTAGTCGACGTCTACCGCCTCGGCAATGTCATTGACTGTCCTGTCGACGACTACTTCAGTGATGACCCCGTCGTCAACGAGTCCGTCGATGAAGATCCCGTCGACGAAGAGCCCATCGACGATAATCCGGTCGACGACAAAGAGCCCGTCGCGAAGAGCTCATCGACGATGATTTTGCCAGTCTCTCAGCCATCAGCAGTGGTACCTTTGCCTTCACACTCAACTCACATTTTCAATTGAAAACTTATCAGAGGCAGGATTACAGTAAGATATCTCCTCTCATTCCATCTCACCTCTTGGAAATTTATGTTGAGGATTTGGATAATGACGATGAAGATGACGAAGGACCGTTTGGCATAGCTCACCATCCCTCTGAGCTTAACATCAAGTGCCAAGAAGAGGATGACAAAGAAAACCAGGAGCACTATTATCAAGAGGATCTTACTTCTCCATATCATGAACATCCCTGAAAAGAGTTGTGTCACAGAGAGATGAGTCATCTCCCTCCAACGCTCATTCAGGATCTCCAGGCCATGCTGGCGGATAACCGGCAAAGGTTTCCTACACAACAGGCAGTCCCTGTAAATCCATCTCCACCCACAGAGATGCCTGATTCGTTACCTCAGACTGAGGTTCTTGCTTCGCGTCCTCATCCTTCTGGTCCATCTGAACAGGTACACCATGATACTACCTCGGAGGAGGAGGAGGAGGTTGAAGAGGGTGAGTAACCTGACAAGACTACTATCACGGATCCTCGGGCCGATTATGTCATAACAATGCTTCTCCACCCATTCCTCAGCCTTCGGATTCTCCCCCTGAGGACATATGGGGTTTTCATAACTTGATGCAATGAGCGGCATCTAGATATCAATTGCCTGTTACAGTAGAGCACACTGATTGCTTTTTGCAGGATTTCAAAGAAGAGTCTAGAAAGATAACACAAGCTGTTCCTATCATTGATTATATCTGGAATGAAGGAATTAAGATTATGAAAACGCCTGCTTCCATTCCGGCTGTACTTCCTCGCATTGGGAAAAAGTACTGTGCTCCTCCTGATACTCCATCTTGTTTGATTGGTCATCCCCGACCAGATTCAGTGATTTCACAAGCCGCCCAGCAAAGATCTAAAAATCCGGCTACACCCATAACAACACCGCCTGATAAGGAATAACGGAGGCTAGACCTTATAGGTAAAAAATGATCCTCTATGGCAGGAGCCTCTATTAAAGCTGCAAATTCTCTGGCAATAATCGGTCGTTATGACCGCCAGATATGGTCAGATTTGGCGGAATTTATTGACCTCATCCCAGAAGACCGTAGACAGGACGCAAGGAAGATCCTTTTGGAAGGAGAACGAGCCTCATCTGAGATCATAGATTGCGTTCTGGATTTTTCAAACATCAACTTTCGCCAGCTTGCCGGTGCTGCAGTGCTTAGACGCCAGGGATGGTTTAAAGCCACATCTTTTAGACCTAGAGGTACAGACAAAGATTTTATACATGGCCTATGATGGAGAGTCTTTATTCGGAAAGCATATTGATGCGGCCCTCCTTGCTATAAAAACGGGTACTGATACTGCTAAATCGCTGGGCACTCTGAAATACATGCGCGGATCATTCAGACGTGCAAGAGGACGTGGTTTTTCAAGAGGAGGATATCAAAACCAACAAAATAGGCAGTATCAATCACAATATAGACAGCCTTACAGCCAATCGTTATACCACCAATCCTCTTTGGCTAGTTTCTTATGTCAGGGTGGTCGAAAGCGATCCAACAATCAGGGTCGCGATAGCAACAGGAAGCAATGATTAACACAGGTCGCCAGCCATACTTCACCCCCTCCCCAAGGGCGTAACAATTTCAGCTTTTGCTCACCAGTGACAACAAATTACTTTGGACCGATGGGTTCTCAACCTAGTAAACAACGGTCACACCCTGGAAATCATCAAACAGCCACCTACTACCCCGCCCAGGGGTCCCCCTCAACCTCGTCTTTACTTATTGTTCAAAGGAGCCTTAAAGATGCTCCTCAAGAATGCAATTGAGACGGTTCCATCGTCTCAAAGAGGAACTAGGTTATATTCTCGTTTCTTCCTCATCAATAAGAAGTCAGGGGAATAGCGCCCGATCCTGGACCTCCGCAAGCTCAATAAATTCCTCAAAAAGCATTGTTTCCGGATGGTCACACTTTCCAAGGTCTTAAGCTGTCTAAACAAAGTGGATTTTATGACTTCTCTGGATCTGGAATATGCGTACTTTCAAATCCCTATACATCCCAAGCATCACAAATATCTTCAATTCACAGTGGCTGGCGTCCACTATCAGTTCAAGGTGCTCCCGTTTGGGCTGAAATCGGCACCAAGAATCTTCACAAAATGTTTGGCACCAGTGGCAGCAACATTGAGATCTCGAGGAATACAAGTGTTCCCTTATCTTGACGACTGGCTGCTCAAAGGTCTGTCGGCGCAAGCTGCCGAAAAAGCTATCACAGCATGTCTACATCTCTTCTCGGGTCTAGGCCTCACTCTCAACGAGAACAAATCACAGTTGTGTCCTCTCCAAGGTATTCCGCTTCTGGGGGCAGTACTGGACATGATACAGTGCAAAGCATTCTTGTCAAAGGACAGGCAGTTAAGTCTTCAAAAATTGGCAATCTCAAAAAGAAAGTCAGTTTCTGTACGCATGTTTGCTTCTCTTCTTTGGATGTCTTCATCTACGATCATCCTCAAACCTTCGGCACAGCTCGGAATGAGACCTCTTCAGGAGGAACAACACCTTCAATGGTGACAAGCCATAGGATCGTTCGACGATTTAATCAGGGTCACGTCGTGCATGATAGATTCTCTGCATTGGTGGTCTCAAGATAGTGAATTTGGCTCCAGGCCTCACTTTCCTACCAGCCACTCCAGACTTCGATTTAACAACCAACTCTTCCATGGAGGGATGGGGGGGTCATCTGCAATATTTCCAGATTCAAGGAAAATGATCCCAAGAACACCGGCAACAGCATATCAACAGGTTGGAGCTCCGCGCCATCTTTCTTTCTTTGCAAGCATTCCTCCCAAGGATTGCGAGTTCCTCACTGCTGGTCCGATCCGATAATACGACCAGCATGTGTTACATCAACAAACAAGGAGGAACAAAATTGCCGACGCTTTCGCAGGAAGCCCAGGATTTGTGGGAGTGGGTCACATTGCACAAGATAACCTTGAGGGCAGAACACGTCAAGGGTCTCCACAATACTCTGGCTGACACGCTGAGCAGGTCTCTATCGGACTGTCACGAATGGGAACTAGAGCAGGAGCAGGTGAACAGAGTCTTCAAAACTTGGGGAAAACCAGCACTAGATTTATTCTCAACGAGGGCAAACAAGAAATGCCAATACTATGCCAGCAGGTTCCTTCAACAGGGATCAAGGGGGAATTTGTGCATACGCTTTTCCCCCAATACCTTTGATTCTGAAAGTGCTCCGCAAAGATGGAGGGCTGCCGTCTCATTCTGATCGCACCCCGTTGACCAAGGCAATATTGGTTCCAGGAGCTACTTCTACTATCTCAGACAAACCTATCCGCCTGATTCCGACACTCACAATGTTGTAAAGGGACAGGGGTCAAGTGGTTCATCGGGATCCACGCTCGTTACGCTTGCACGCATGACTCCTGATTTCTTAGAATTCGAGGACCTTAACATCTCTCAGAACTGTCGTGAGATTTGGCCAAGTCTCATGCTCAGAGTACAATCAAGACTTCTCGTTTAAAGTGGAAGTGATTCTGTCATTGGTGTGAGGTGAATAACATCCACCCTTTATAAGCTCCTGCGGAACAAATTCTTCCTTACTTGCTGTCCCTGGCCAAATCTGGGCTTGCTTTTTCATCGATTAAGGTTCATCTCGCTTCTCTCTCCAGATTCAGAAAAGGTACAAAACTGCCTTCTCTCTGTTCATCTCTGCTTGTCAAGCTATTTTTTAAAAGGCTTTTTCGAGCTTTCCCTCCAGTGCGCGTCCCCCCCCTCCAGAGTGGGAACTCAATACTGTGCTGGCTCAATTAATGAGACGACCATTTCAACCTATCCACAAAGCTGATCTCAAGTTCCTCACGTGGAAGGTTGCCATTTTTTTGGCTCTTACTTCTGCATGAAGGGTTAGTGAAATCCAAGCGTTCACTTTCACAGAACCCTTCTTACATTTCACTAAGGATTACTTAACTCTTCGAACAAATCCAAGATTCATCCCTAAAGTTCTGTCTGAATTTCACTTGAATGAACAGGTGAAGTTAAAAGTTTTCTTCCCAGATCCATCCACGCCAGCTGAGAGAGCATTGCACTCTCTTGACATCAAGCGTTGTTTAAAATTCTACTTATAGAAGACTTAAGATATCAGGCAATCCAATTAGTAGTTTGTGGCCTATGGGCAAGCCACACTTGGGAGTGGAGTAACAAAGGCAACAATAGCCAGATGGCTGTCTTCTACGATTCATTTCTGCCATGACAAGGCCAACACACCTTTACAGAGAAAGGCCAAAGCTCATTCTACCAGGACTGTGGCAGCTTCTATAGCATTGTTTGCTGAAGTGACTTTAGAGAACATCTGTTGTGCTGCGACATGGAAAAAATGTCCACACATTCACAAAGCATTACTGTCTGCAATCCGCACAGCAGGATGATACAGCTGTAGGACAAGAAGTTCTATGGCATCTTTTTCATTAAGGTCAGATTCAGGTATTTTTCCTCTTATATGCTGCAATGTTTCATGTAACATATTTTATGTTTTTTCGCTGAATATATGCATAGCTCCCTGTGTTAATAATCCTGACTTATTTCGGTAATGCTTACTTAATATGCATTTTATTTCTTAAAGGCTTACTTGTGTTACTGACGTTCCGACCATTTTGGATGCGTTTTGGGATTTTATTAACCTTGTCTCCCACCATCCGCAAACGACACTGTTTTTGGCTTACTGCTTGCTATTCTGATTCGGGCATCTGAATCTATGAAAGATACCCCAATACTGGATAAGAAAACAAGTTACTTACCTGTAACTACAGTTATCCAGTATTGGTATCTTTCATAAATTCACAGGCCCCCACCTTCCTCCCCGGTGAGTCAGTCTTTATGATTTGGAATACTTACTTCCCACTTGTGCTAAGAAAATCTGAGGGGAACTACCTCTGCTGGGAAGCTTCTAGAGGGTGCTGGTAGATGACTGGTTGGAACTAGTTTTTGGTTCTTTTCATATAATGATGTAGATAGGCTACTAAGATTTAGGCCTTTGGGCTTTCTTTTAGCCTACTACTGTTATTTACTTAGGGCACTGCTTTTGTATTTTACCGTGGGACCCGTGCTTTAAATGGGCCGGTACTCGCCGGTACTGAGTACCGGCACTTTCACATTTTTTTACCATCAGTACCGGCACTTCTCTGGAGCCAGGGAAGAGTACCGGTACCGTGATCGACAGCAGGGCAAGCTCAGGTTAGGTTTCTCTTCCAGCAGGGCCAGTAATTAACTCGGCTGAAGCAGCCTTTAGCAGATTTGCTGGCGAAGATTCCAGCAAAGCCCATTTGAATGGGCCAAACTGCAGGGGGTTGAGAGGGCTTGGGTCACACTGTGATTAACAGGACAGGGTCTCTAGACAGTCCGTGCACTGTGAATCAGGTGCGAGCTACCAAGTACACAGTGCGTGTTCAGCACAATCAGAGCACAGCAGGGTGACGTGCGAGACAGCTGTGCTGTAGTGTCAAAGGTTCAGTCTGATGAATGGTGAATGTATAGCGTAGTGAGGGAAGTGCACCATGCATTTGCAGCACAATGATATGACGTACAACTATTCTGTTGTGTAGTAGTGTTCAGCATTGAATGTAAGTCTAAAAGAGTTTACAATATAGTAGGTGTAAAACAAAAAGTGTTTCTAAAGTAGTTTGTGTAAAAGAGGAACAGTGCACAATAGTGAGTGCGGCGCACACCGAGGCCCTGATCGCGGAGAGTCTAGAAAGTGCAGGGGGGAGACACTGGGGCTGGAATTCACGATTCTTGTAAATCACTACCATTTTGAGCAAATGCGAGACTCAGTTTTCAGAACGGGTAATAACTTCGTTAGTGATTTATTTACTATGTCAAAAACTGCAGGTTTTCACCAATGCAGTGGACAAACCCACTCACATTTCCCACCTGATCTGAATAGTGATACATGTGAGAGAAGATATCACGGCGGGTCCCTGTGCAGTGTTTGGTGGGGGACAGTACCTCCCTGTAGTGCCCCTGTAGCTAGGGAGATGTGCACATGGCCTGGGCACTAAAGGAGAGACACTCACTCACTGGTGGAGAGTGGGGAGAGACCTCGAGGGTCGCAGACCCTTTATTTATCCCTTTATCCGTACCCTGTGTTTGGGTGCGTGTGTCAACTGCTTAGGGTAACTTTGAAATCATCGCCCTGAAGCGGCCATTGTCAGCGTGGAGTTCCTCTGGTGTTCCAGAGGTGGGGATTATCTTTTCAAGCTCAGAGTTAACATCTTCAAATGCTGTGGCTCCCACCAGCTCCACAGGAGGGAACTTGGCGCGTGAATCCATCAACACTCGTGCTTGTCGCCCATCGGGAAATGCTGGGAATCCGCACTGGCGTCTACCCAGGATGGCTACCCCGAAGAGTGCCCCCTGTAATAACTACAGTAGGTCAGCGCCTCCCCCTTCACCTGGCAAGACCTGCAGTTCATGACCAGGCGCTTGAACATTCGCTCCAGTCAAGGAATTTGATGACAAATGGAAGTGGGTACAGCCCCACCTAGTCACTATGTCCCGTAGAGTCTAGTGTCGAAGGACTGACCATGGAGTGTGCCTCGGTCTGGAAGGCACCGGCCAATGCAATTGGTACAGAAGTAATTATGTATGATCAAATGTTGCCCCTAGCCCCGCCCACTTGCCACACCTCTATTTTAATGAGTACCTGCACTTATTTATCCCCATTTAAAGCACTGCGTGGGACTCCCGCCTCGGCGACAGGGAATGATTCAGGCTTGTGAATCTATGAAAGATACCAATACTGGATAACTGTAGTTACAGGTAAGTAACTTGTTTTCTTATTTATTACTAGCTGTACCTGGCCACGCGTTGCTGTGGCTTAGTCTGGTTAAATGGAAGAGAAAGAAAAGAGTAAGCGCACGTTTCTAATGGGTTTAATTTCAGAATGCATGTGGGTATACAATATGTTTTTGTTGTTTCATTGTCTGTGCAGATATAGAGATTGTCTGGTTTGCAGACTCTAGAACAAGCAACATATAATTGTCCATGTGAGAAGCAATCCGTGTCTAGATCTAAACCGCAGAATTCTAAAGATTGGCCCTGAGCTTTGTTATATATATTTTTTTATAACAAACTTTATTGAAAACCACCGTTAGTCGTACATGTATCATAGCAAGTACTCAAGGTATTTTTCTTTTTGCTGCTTGTTATCCAGTTTTTCCCGATATCAATTTGACACATATTTAAATCACATCACATCAGTTGATGTAACAGAAACAATCAGTATAGATGGTAGATGTTGGACACATCCTTAATATATAACATATAGTAGAACCGCAGGTCGCGGTTGCATCGTGTTCTTTTAAATAATGTTGCAAACTGAACCAACTCCTCCCCCCTCCCTCCACCCACTTCCCAGTCTGCCATCCTGACAACTGTCCATCCTCATATATGTAGACAATTGTGTCCATACGTCCCTTGTTAATGTTGCAAAGTGAACCAACTTCTCCCCCTCCCTCCAACCACTTCCCCGTCTGCCATCCTGACACCAACTGTCCATCCTAATATATGTAGACTATTGTTTCTATGCGTCCCTTGTAGTTGTTGCGCAGCAAGCAAATCAATAGGGTCTGTTTGGCCTTTCTATTAAAAACACGCGCGGATTAGACACGCGTGTATTCCAATCCAACGCTGTGTATATATAAACACGCGCTAATGTTGCAAAGTGAACTCCTCCCCCCTCCTTCCACCCACTTCCGGGTTGCCATCCTGACACCAACTGTCAATCCTAATATATGTAGACTATTGTCTCTATGCGTCCCTTGTTAAAGTTGCAAAGTGAGCCAACTCCTCCCCCTCTCTCCACCCACTTCCTGATCTGCCATCCTGACACCAACTGTCCATCTTAATATATGTAGACTATTGTCTCTATGCTCCCCTTGTAGTTGTTGCGCAGCAACCAAATCAATAGGGTCTGTTCGGCCTTTCGATTAAAAACACGCTCGTATTGGACACCCGCGTATTCGAATCCAACGTTTTGTATTTATAAACACGCTCTTAATCGAATCCAACGTTGTGTCAAAATTTCAAAGCAATCGGTGAAGAACTTTCAGAGATTTAAGATTTTGAACAAACGAACATTTACATTTTTACGTGTCTGTTCAGGATTTCGATTAAAAACACGCAAGTATTCGACACGCGCTTATTCGAATCCAACGTTGTGTATATAAAAACACGCGCCTATTCGAATCCAACGTTGTGTCAAAATTTCAAAGCAATTTGTGAACTTTCGGAGATTTACGATTTTGAACAAAGTAACATTTACATTTTTATTTATATAGATAGATTATCAATCCGACATAGATCTGTAAATAAAAAGAAAAAATACACTTGTGCATTTTATAGGCATATACATGCGTGGTGCATATGCCGACAAAATGACACAGCAGCCGCATGTTAGCATATTCATTTTGGTTTCTTATTTAGCCACGGTGCACAGCATTCCTAAAACCCACCAACAAAGCTAATAGGTTCCAAAGGAGAGACTTATTGGCCTTGCCAATGCATTTTAGCTCTAAGATGCAGTTTAAGGATTCGATCACCTAAGGTGCCATGGCCCACAGATGTGTGAACTTCTGAAATATTTTTCGGCACCTGCCGGTCATGATGTTGAACTGAGGCTGTTGCCAACCTTTGGCATACTGCCTGCACTGAAGCATCTCCTTGCACATTACTCAGATGAATTGGGGAGACCATTTCAAAATAACCCATGAATTTCATCCCTAAATCTACAGCTGATGCAGACCCATTCTCAGTCTGTACTTGTTTTAATTCCTCTGCTAATACTGCTAAGGAGGGCATGCCATACGTACTAATATAAATACCCAGAAATATACTTCACCATGCGTTGTAGTCTTCCAGTTGTGGTACCATCCCAACGAGGAAGTGAAGTAGTCAGAATTTTATTCTTATCTTGGTGTGCCGTGTAAGGATAGTCCACTTCCAGCTGGTTGTTCTTGCAAGCAATCTAGAATGGAATTTTATCTCGTTTGATGGGCTTTCTACATATAATAGTATTTATAGCCTGTGGACTGATTGCCTGAATCTTTGTATGCACACATGGTGTGGGAAGAGCAGGAGAATCTGATACTGTCACGGAATGGTAAAACATGCTGTCTCTGTCGCATACAGACAGGCACTATTATTTTTAATAATTTAACTCAGCGGTCCCTAATCTGTGGCCCGGGAACCCTGGAGGTCTGCAGCACTTATTCAGGGAGTCCACAAATGCTTAGAAATAATTAAATAATATTAACAGATTATTAAAGTGTATGTAAATAAAGAAGCAAAATGTGTAATCGGAAGTTTGAAAAATTCCCATAAATATGAAGGAATTTAAAATTGGAGGCTAAAAAGTAAGTTGGTATCCTCAGTCCCCAGACTGATTTGTGGGAGCAGTGCAAGTGTGTCAAACAGAATATAGTATGGACAATGGGGTTCCTCAATTGAATTTAAGCTCCAACCTTCCCCATTAAAATAAAATAAAAATAAAATAAAATTATATTTGTGAATTTAATAGAATATTTCATCATTTGTGTATTTGTTTATTGACTGTTGCCATAATTGTGTGTATTGGTATGCAGTTTAAGTCATCAAAATTGCTTAGGATGGGGGCCCCAGATTCTACAAATGATTCATTGCAGGCCCGTAGTCCAAACTTGATGCAGTGAGAGGCCCTGGATTTCAGTAATATTTAAGTGGGGGGGGGGGGGTTACAGTATTAAAAAAGTTAAGAACCACTGATATAACTAGGCTAGGGACTGGATAAGATGTATATCCAGCCAGCAGAGGCAGTGTTTCCCCTTCATTACTTAGGGGACCCATTTTAGCATTCTGCACATGATGTGCTAGTTGGCCATCAAACCATATCTGGTGTTCCTGATACCACAAAGGTATCTCTATGTCCAGCAAATAAGTGTAGGGAAATAATTATTTGGCTCAGGTGCTGGTTTATATGCATGAAAGTTCCCACTGTTGGGCGTCTGTAGCATCTAACTCGACTCATGAGTAGAACATTTCAAAAGGATGTTCTTTCAGCGTGTGCACCTACAAAGAATGTCACCACACCACAGTATTAGAGACACCCCTAATAGAAGGGGTTGTGTGTGGTTCCCTGTAATTCCACCCATTTAAAACACCCCAATTACAAAAGAAACTTGTGCCACTTTTGAACAACAGATTCAGTAAATATGAGTTTCTAAATTCAGGAATCAGAAAAAGTGGGGTAAATCTTTTATAAGTCAAGCACATGACACATCTACAGCAAATGGGAAAAACTAACCCTTGCTGAAGGAGGTAACCAATATTTCAAGGGACATCACCGATTAAATCCATGCACCTTTTAAACGTTCAATATTGTAGCCCCTGGTACTAAGGACTCAGTCAGTGTGTCAACCGGAATTCGAAGATCAGCCAGTAAACAACCCACTGAGAAATTGAACACAAAAGTGTTCAGCACTATTCAGAAAATTATATCAATGTCAATCGTTCAAGAACCAGTGAACACACAAAAGGATGTCCAGATCACCGATGTGAATTTCTTAAAAGAGTTTTCTTTATTTCACATTTTCATAGGAATGGAAGATCATAGCCGACGCATTTCGACTCTAAAAGAGACTTCTTAAGGGCTTCACAAAGTAGTACATAGGATATTAACTATGATTCATATAGTTGAAGCAGGTGTCTGAAAATCCAATTTTCAAAAGACTTCTTATATAGTAGATACAGTAGATATTGTTAGAGGTGGCGTAGTAGCCCGTAGCTTCTGTTCTCCTCGTTTTCAAATTCGAATTTGAAAACGAGGAGGAGCTATGGTGATCTGGACATCCTTTTGTGTGTTCACTGGTTCTTGAGCGATTGACATTGTACTGTTATAATTTTCTGAATAGTGTTGAACCCTTTTGTGTTCAATGTTGTGATAGGACTTGTTCCTAGTTAAGGAGCATAGAGGGGAGTGCTCCTTGGTTCTTTGCACAATAGGATACCAAAAGACACTTTTCATTTGTCAGGTGTGGTCTCAATAGCCTTCATTTCGTTTGCATTCAACCCACTGATAAATCTTTGTGTAAGATGTGTTTCTGGTAATGATCAGTCCCATGAGACATTTTAGTGGAAATTCAAATCCTTCTTCATGAATAAATCACACACTCAAGGAGAACTAAGAAACAGAATTTGCATTTTCAAGAGTTTATTTTAAAAGCCCAATATAGTGCACAAAATATGAATTGTAACCACACAGAATATAAAAAATAAAACAACAAGACAATTAACCAGTACAGTGAAGAGAAAAACATTCTAACATGGTTATAGTATTTTTACAATTAACACCCTCCCTTTTCTACTTCTAGGCATTAGGCTAGCTCTAGCAGATTAGTAAATAACTTGCCTATCTTGAGTTCCAAAGGTACTGCTCACTCCATACTTCAGAATAACAGGATCTATTGTTCTCTATGAATAGCAATCCTTATATTTCTACCACTGAGCACCTGTGTGTATCATAGCACAAGCACGGCCACTTGGGCAGATGCTTAAAGTCACACACCACCCCACGCATTCTGGTTTCTGAAGTTGTGCTGGAGTAATATACTACTGTTCTGGGCCTCTTTGTGGTTACAGTAACTTTAGAAGTCCAGGTTGTTAATAGGAGTTGTTTTACTATTTTGTGTATGGGTGCTTGTACCTCACTAAACCCTTCCCTAATACCCCTTACAACCCTCCTTACTCCCAATAAACCCCTACCTTTTAGTAATAAGTATGCCCCATTCCAGCCACTCCCCCTAGTCCGTTCCATATTCACTACTAAGGGGCCGATTCAGATCTCGCTCAGAAGGGCTCTAAACGCGATCTGGCTGGAAAAAGCACAAGCCGGGCGCGTGTTTTCGGACTGACCCGTACAGCTGTACAAGCGAGCAAGTAGGATGCGAGAAACCCGAATTCGCCGACCGAATAGTTTTCGGGTCCGAACCGCTCCGTACGGCTCATCCTAAGCAAACAGTGCCATGCAATGGAGGCGATTTCCGGCCAAGCCAGTACGATGCACGAGTCGGACAGCCGGATCGAGTCGGAGCCTCCGACACGTAAAACCTCTGTGAAGCGGACTTCGGGTTCCGTGCCGGACCCCCCACACCCGTAGTCATACGAGTCGATCACAGGGGGAGCCAAGAGTCCCCCCTACACATGCATGTACGGTGTTGGTGACACAGACGTGCCCACTTCAGGTGGCGCCCTTGTGCACAATGCACCTTTTTCGTCAATGGCAGCCTATGCACGCATCGTACAACAGGCTCCCATTTACTTCAATGGGGCTCCAAGCGACCCGTGTCTGTCAGCGCTTGTCACATCGTACTCGGGTGCTCGGAGCCCCAGAGCACGAGTCAGTCGGAAAACCCTCGGGAACCGGTTCGGACGGAGCCTTCTCCCAGCGAGATCTGAATCGGCCCCTAAGTAGTAAACTTACATGTGTGAATGAGCTCCCTATAGAAAAGATAGGAGGGGTGGAGATTTACACTCGTAGGTTTGTGAATACCATTTTGTACTACTTTAGGAATAGTATTGTAGTATTACTAAATGTATTACAAAAGTAAGTTTGTAAATAGGCCTGGTAATATTTATAACATAACCTGAAGAGGATTCTCCTTGGACCTGTAGTTCTGTGACCTATAGGAAGATTTCACTTACGCACCACTTATGAGATGTTTATAATTTTGGAAGGATGTGTGACATCTCAAAAATACTCTTGCTCCTCTTCTCTTTAGTTCCAGCTGACACTTCGTTCCTCTTTAGCTTAATGCATGTGCTGCTCTAAAGCCACATTTGGAATTAAAGTTTGTGGACAGATGCTGGTACACAGATGGACAGTGGAGCTGGCATGCAAGAAGGTGGAACTTAAGAAGAGGTTTTTAGAGGAACAAAGATATCGTTTTTTTATTAAACCTTTTCCAGCACTGCCTGCAGCACATGTAATTACCAACTATTTGTTTAGGGTGAAGAACTAGAACTTGAAGTAAAAAAATCAGTACAAATGTAATTTACTCTTCTTTTGGGGTCATGATTTCTTTATAAACTCTCCCTTGATAGAATAATGGCATGATCATCCATCAGTCAAGTTAGAAGAGTGAACTCAACTGTCATACTTTAGTTCTCCCACCTCTCAAAGTCTTCTGTAGTACCAAAGAAGAGGATTGTGCCCTAAATTATTAACTTCTATATATAATGTTTCTTCAAAGCAGGACCTTGTAGGCTGTCCTAATTACCATGAATGCTTTAGCCACACCTGATGTACAAATAACCAATCATATGGTGTCATTATTTCGAATTATCAGATTGTATTGGAATAGCAAGGACACTTGAATTACCAAACACTGTTTTTGATGACATAACATGGGGTTTCATACCACTCAATATTAACATTCAGTAGTATGTATGCAAGCCCCACCAGGTTTATTGCTTTCATGACCCACTCCACAACAGTTTTAGAATATAAATTCACCAGCTATCATTATGAAGCTGCCGACAACAGGGTTTATTTCTATAGATGTGGCTATATATTTATTTATTTATTTTTTATTTATTTATTTTAGCGATTTCTACAGCGCCTGGTGACCCAAGGGCATCCCCGCGCTATGTAACTTGAACCTATTGAGAGGGGAGGTAGCCGAAGGGTGTTATTTGGGAAACAAATGGGTCTTAAGTTTTTTGCGGAACGCAAGGAAATTGGATTCCAGTCTGAGGGCGCGAGGGAGTGCGTTCCAGCCTTTGGCCGCCTGAACGGAGAATTGACGGCCTCCTGTGCGGACTTTTTTAAATCTGGGAATGAGGACTAGATTCTCATTTTGAGATCGTAGCGATCTGGTTGCTGTATAGGGTGTGATCATTTTGCTAAGGATCGCTGGGCCAGAACCGTTGTAAAGCTTGTGTGTGGTACACATTGCTTTAAAGTGCACCCTTTGGCGAACAGGGAGCCAATGCAGGGTTTTAAGGGCTGGCTTGGCGGATGTTCTGGAGGGGGTGTTGGTGATCATGCGTGCTGCCGCATTCTGTGTCCGCTGGAGTTTCGTGATGGTAGCCTCGGGAGCTCCCAAATAGACCAGATTGCTGTAATCTAAACGGGACAGCACTAGGCCCTGGATAAGGAGCTTTCTGGACATAGGAGGGAGTAGGGGCAGGATTTTACGAGTCGTACGCATGAGCCCAAAACATGTGCCCGAGGTTTTGGTTGCCTGGGTCTTCATCGTAAGTTGTGGCTCTAGCCACACCCCGAGTGTCTTGATTTCAGATTTGGGGAGGGGAATTTCACCGAACACATCAGGCCATATCGTGGGAGGGATAGTTGCCCATTGCTTACCGAGTAACATTACCTCTGTCTTGGTCCCATTCAGTTTCAATGATGATTCGTTCATCCAATTGTGGATGTTTATGAGGCAGTTAGTCAGGTTTTCAGGGTGGTCAGTCAGCTGGGACAGGGAGACGACTAGTTGGGTGTCATCGGCGTAACTCACCATTTTGATGTTAAATGGTGTTACCACGTCCTCGAGGGGGGCCATATAGACATTAAAAAGCGTGGGGCTTAGGGAAGAGCCCTGTGGGACGCCGCTAGTGAGTGGGAGGGTGGATGAGTGGTGGCTGTCATCCCATACTTGAAAGGTGCGTCCTGTAAGATAGGATTCGATCCATTTGATAGCTGTCCCGGTAAGTCCTGCATTTGCCAGTCTGCTCAGAAGGACACGGTGGTTGACCGTATCGAAGGCTGCACTTAGATCCAGGAGGATCACTGCTACTGATCCTCCTGAATCTAGTAAGCCCCTTGCCTCTTCAATCACCGCAAGCAGTGCGGTGTCCGTTCCGTGGCCTGGGCGAAATCCGGTTTGGGATTGTCTGAGCAGTTTGTTCGTTTCAAGGAACTGGGATAATTGGAAGTTTACTAATTTCTCGGTGACTTTACTAATGCCAGGGAGTAGGGATATTGGCCTATAGTTGGATAGGTCCGATGGATCCAGCTGGGGTTTTTTTAAGAGTGCTTTAACCACAGCACTCTTCCAGCTGTCGGGGACGGTTCCATGGGAAAACGAACAGTTGATAAGGTCCGTAATGGTAGGAACAATTACTGAGGCTACTGTCTTGAGGAACCTGATAGGGGCTGGGTCCAGAGGAGATCCACTTTTCATTTTTACTAGGGTTCGCTCAACCTCTGCGGGGGTGACAGGTCGGAAAGTCTTAAGCGAAGGACGACAGATGCTTTCAGACGGTTCAGGGGCAGTACTACTTTCCGTGAGGCTGGGAAGGCTGGGGGGAGGGAGGGAGGCCAGGATACGGGTAATTTTCTCGTTGAAGAAGTTAGCTAACTCGTTACTTCTGTCAACTTTGGGTGTGTTGGAGGAGGAGGTGGTGGGGACCTTGGTCAGCTCTTTGACGATCAAAAAAGATTCTCGGGCTGAATTGGATGCTTCTTGTATACGTATGTTATAGTAGGAAGCTTTGGCTGATTTGATAGCCTCTTTGTAAATTTTGACCGCAGACTGGTAGGCTTCTTTGTTGGCATGTTGCCAGGTCTTTCTCCAGAGGCGTTCGGCCTTTTTGCAATTTTTGCGAAGTGTTCTTAGCTCTGTGGAGTACCATGGTGCTGAGCCACGTTTGTCGTTTTTATTTTCCCTATTTCTGAGAGGGAGTATAAGGTCTAGGGAGACGGTAATCCAATCTCTGAATCTTCTGTCAGCTGTATTTGGGTCTTCGGCCTGAGCAGGGATGTTTTTTTCCAGGGTCTGAGCCCATTCGTCCGTGGAAAGTCTGGGCCAGGTCCTATCCTTGCTGAAGGTAGGGGGTGTACGGTTTTTCGTGGAGGTTCCCGGTAATTGGAAAGAGACCAGAAAGTGGTCTGTCCAGGGAAGGGGCAAGGCCTCCTTTGCTAACATTGAGGGCGAGTTGGTAAGTACGGGGTCTAAAAGGTGGCCCTTGGTGTGGGTGGCTCCGGAGTTTAATAAACGGATATCGAGAGCCACTAGGTCTTGAATCAGATCAAGGGCTACCGAGTTGGCCGGGTCTTCAAGGTGGATATTCAGGTCTCCAACTATCATGTAGTTTGAGAAGGAGTGAGCTTGGGTTATGACTAGGTCCAGAAGCGAACAGGTGAAGGGACCCGGAGTACCGGGAGGGCGGTAAATGAGGAGTCCTGTGAGGGAGGTGGTTGGGTTGAGTGTAACGGAGAAATGCAGGCTTTCTGCGTCGGTAATCTGTGCGTCGTAGGTTTTGAAGTGAAGTTGTTCTCGATGGATAATGGCTATCCCGCCTCCTCTACCTAGAGGACGGGGTAAGGATTGAATACAGTAGCCCTGTGGGGTTGCTAGGACCATGTCAGATTGTGAGTGAGGGCCGAGCCACGTTTCCGTGAGGAAAAATATATCAATTCCATGGTCCTCTATAGTGTCCGCAATCTGAGTCGCGTGTTTGGGAAGTGAACGGCAGTTCAGGGAGGCAAAGTTAAGGGTGGCAGGTTTGCTGGGTCTAGTGGGTAGCGTGAGCTGCGTTGGTTTGCATAAGGAGCAGCCAGTGAAGGGTCCCATGAGATTATGGATATGATCACAGGACGGTGGGGGAGGTCTGAGGCTCAATAGGTCTCTGCGGGAGTACCTTATGATTGAGTGGAGGGAATCGGGCAGGGGTTCTGGCCCTAGGCCCGGTCGTGCGCGGACGGGCGCAGACGGGCTTGCCTTCGGCGCGCCTTCGGCGCGCAAACGGCGCTCCCGCTGCGCTCGTCCGCTGCGCTGAGGGGGTCGACACATTTGTACTAGGTGTGATGGGCGTGGCCTCGCAGTGGGCGTGGCTCCGCCTTTGGCGCGCTGTCGGTGATGGCGTTTCCCAGAGGGTGGGGGACTGAATTAGCGCGTAGTAGCAGCGCTTCCAGTAAGGTGAGCAAGAGCGTTTTGTGGTTTAAAAGAGCAATAAATTGTGACAGTTTTAAAATCGTACTGTTTTACAAAACCTCCGGCTTTCCGCCTCAGAGGGGTTCAAAGTGAATGGAGTCGTTGCGCTAGTAGAGCGTTTATATAGTCGGTCGGTGGGCGTGGCCTCGCAGTGGGCGTGGCTCCGCCTTTGGTGCGCTGTCGGTGATGGCGTTTCCCAGAGGGTGGGGGACTGAATTAGCGCGTAGCAGCAGCGCTTCCAGTAAGGTGAGCAAGAGCGTTTTGTGGTTTAAAAGAGCAATAAATTGTGACAGTTTTAAAATCGTACTGTTTTACAAAACCTCCGGCTTTCCGCCTCAGAGGGGTTCAAAGTGAATGGAGTCGTTGCGCTAGTAGAGCGTTTATATAGTCGGTCGGTGGGCGTGGCCTCGCAGTGGGCGTGGCTCCGCCTTTGGCGCGCTGTCGGTGATGGCGTTTCCCAGAGGGTGGGGGACTGAATTAGCGCGTAGCAGCAGCGCTTCCAGTAAGGTGAGCAAGAGCGTTTTGTGGTTTAAAAGAGCAATAAATTGTGACAGTTTTAAAATCGTACTGTTTTACAAAACCTCCGGCTTTCCGCCTCAGAGGGGTTCAAAGTGAATGGAGTCGTTGCGCTAGTAGAGCGTTAATATAGTCGGTCGGTGGGCGTGGCCTCGCAGTGGGCGTGGCTCCGCCTTTGGCGCGCTGTCGGTGATGGCGTTTCCCAGAGGGTGGGGGACTGAATTAGCGCGTAGCAGCAGCGCTTCCAGTAAGGTGAGCAAGAGCGTTTTGTGGTTTAAAAGAGCAATAAATTGTGACAGTTTTAAAATCGTACTGTTTTACAAAACCTCCGGCTTTCCGCCTCAGAGGGGTTCAAAGTGGACATTAATTTCCAGCAAAAGTGGTTACTACCTCCGAGAAGTTCCTTAAATTGATTGAAGCACATGGCTCAATTGTAATAGATCTAATCTATTAGCAATAGTAATCATCTTGATCTGCAGTGATAAGGTTTTATAAACGTGGTGAACAATGCCTTCCGTGCATAATTCATGAATGTTCGATTTTTCGGAGAGAGACTTCTAACCACCGGTTTCTCACCTTTTGAGTACTCCCCAGGCATCAGATTGGATCCGGAAAATATTAAGCACTACCCCTGCACACCGACAAGTGGCACCCTGTAGCTCCAGTCCGACCTTGCTCTGCTCCAGAAGAGACATGCAGGCCCTTCCAGGGAGGGAAACTACTGTTTCCCTCTCCAGAGCCTGTGTAAGCACTATCCATGCACACCTAAATCAGTTCCTTTATTTCTGTGCTAACAGACGTGGATCTTGAGCTACCCATCGTGTCTCTGAGATCACTCTTTTGACAAACAATTTTTTCAGTGTGCAAGGGAAAATGCCATCTCCCAAATCTATTAAGATGCAAAACCTTTGGGGAATGTCGCAGACAGAAGTCTGTGACTGACACACACATGGTTTGCGTAGGATTAGACCACTACTTCAAGGCCTGTAGTGACTGTGTCTTGATTCAACACAATGTCATCTGAGACTGGGAAGCGGAGCTCTTCATGACAAAACACCACACATCACTCCACATTGTGATCAGTCAAAGTCTAAGGGCAAGGCCTCATGCTGATCTAGAGGCTGTTGCAACAACAGATCTTTGTTGTGATCCTAATCCTCTAGAAAAAATCACACAACAAGTCCAAGCGGGATTTGTGCCTGACCTACCAGCCTCAATCACCAAAGCAGGAGCGAGATTCACTTTGCCTCCAGGTCGTAGTCTGAAAATCGTTTAACCTTGGCTATTACGGCCCATTCCCACGGCAATCGGAGTTTCTTGGGCAGTTGGAGATGCTGCAACTAATGGAGGAATTACATAATAATAATAATAATAAAACCATTTATAAAGCGCCTGGTTACACTAAAGAACAGTGCGTCCCCTCGCTGAGGATGCAATCCACCAGGACTTCTCGAAACAGATTCACAGTAAGGCGGGAGGACGAGAGAAAGACGTATGGACCTCAGATTAAGATTTTGGGGAATAAGTGGGTCTTGAGTTTGAGCCTGAACTGAGATTCTGAAGGTTCCATCCGCAGCTCAATAGGGAGTTCATTCCATTGTTTTCTGGGTAGGTACCTGAAGGAGCGACCACCCATCCGTGCTACCCATGGATCTCAACATGCGTTTGGGACGATACATAGTCAGCATCCTTTGGAGGTACACGGGGCCTTTGCCCTGTGCAATACGATGAGCCATGCACATGGCTTTAAACAGTATATGTTCCCGCATAGGGACCCAGTGCAGGGTGTGTAACGCTAGTTTTCCCAACGACTTCCTGGGCAGGTTCAGGACAAGTCTGGCAACCGCATTTTGGACACATTGTATTTGGTGCATACCTTTTTTATTCAGGCCGCAAAACAGGGCATTCCCATAGTCAAGATGAGAAGTGATCATGGCATGAACTAGTGTTTTCCTAGCTTTAATGGGTAATAGATCCAGGATTTTACGTAGGACCTTTAGTATACCATAGCACTTACCCGCCACATTTCCAATGTGTTCCGCATATGAGAGGTTGGTGTCCAGAAGTACACCCAAGTTCTTCACCGTAACAGAGGGGGTAAGTGTGGGACCCAGGTCGGAAGGCCACCAGGCCGACGTCCAGACCGAAGGAAGGGAACCAATCACTAGCAGTTTGGTCTTATTCCCAATGAGGCGCAAGCAGTTGGTCTTCATCCAACCAGCGAGTGCCACCAGGCAAGTGGAGAAGTTATCTGCTGTCTCAACTGGATTATGTGATAGAGTGACCACCAGTTGGGTGTCATCAGCATATGACACAATATCCACCCCATAAGATTCCACCATTCTAGCAAGAGGTTCAATATACAAATTAAACAGCGTAGGACTTAATATGGAGCCCCGAGGAACCCCTTGTTAAGAGAACGGGGCAGTGAGCTTGAAATTTTCTGTCTGCCAGAAAAGAGCCCATCCATTGATAGGCTGACCCGGCTAACCCAACCTCGCTCAGGCAGGCACGAAGCCTAGAGTGCGACACAGAATCAAAAGCCGCACTCAGGTCCAGCAATATCAAGGCAGTTGTCTGCTCCTCATCCACTTTTTGACGAAGCAATTCTGTGGAGAAGAGGAGGGCTGTTTCTGTGGAATGTTTCGCCAAGCCAGATTGGGAGAAGTGTAGAAGATGATTATCCTCCACAAATTTCACCAACTGGTTATTGACCAATTTCTCCACCACTTTGGAACAAAAAGGTAGGAGGGAGATGGGGCGAAGATTGTCCAGCTGGGATATGCTCTGGTTAGCTTTCTTTTTTTATAGGAACCACCTGGGCTAGTTTCCATACTTCTAACACATGACTTTCATGAAAAGATAGGGTAGCCAGATTACCAATATGATTACTCAGGAGATTTAAATGATTCCTGAGAATCTTAGGAGGATTAACATCCATAGGGAAGCCTGATTGGATACTATTGATTAGTCTCATCAATTCCTCCCTTGGAGGAACCTTGAACTCATTGAGACATATTTCCTTAGTATGCCTCTGACAAGTACCCGAGACAGGGACGTCATTGTCCGAACTCTCCTCAAAAGACAAATAAATCTTCTCCACTTTATTCACAAAGTGATCTGCGATGGATTTACATATCTCAGTGGAAAAGAGGTCTTTGGTCACTGTTCTCGTAAGGAACGTTAACTCCTTATAAATTAAGAAGAGCTCTTTAGAGAAGTTTTCAGATAACTCAATCCTCTCTTTAAAAAATTTTCTTTTTGCCTTCTTGATCAGACTATGGTACTCCCTTAGGCTGTTCCTGTATAATTCCTTACGGGCAGTATCATAGTCTTTACGCCAAGAACATTCCATACCTCTACATGCAGCTTTAGCTGTGCGCAGTTCCTCTCTGTACCAAGGGGCTGACCTGGTCCAACGTACAGGGGCCTTTTGGATCCAAGGGGCCACCTCATCTAATGCCTTAGACACCCATTCCTCATAATCCTTCCATGCTTCCTCAAGAGTCTTACTAAGCAATGGGGTTTCCTGGTTTAAAGCACTTTTGAACGCCACATGGCTGAATTTTTTCCATACGTTTAGGTAGGGTAAGTCTCTTAAGCTTATCTTCTCTAGGTGAGCTCATCACTGAGAACGGAATTAGGTGGTGATCTGACCACGGAATTCTGAAGGGGTGAAGCACCTTGATTTCATCCCAATTAGAGAAAATGGGATCGAAGAGATTGCCCCGCCTGATGCGTAGGCATTCCACCAGAGAGTTTAAACATCAGGGACTTCAGAGAGGCGATAACTGATTGTGCCTATAAGCAGTTAACATCTTCACAATGCAGGTTCAGGTCACCTAATATAAGGAATTTACTATAACGTAAAGCCAGTTGAGTCACCGTTTCCAGTAGGCTCTTCACAAATTGCGTGGACCCCCCTGGGGGGCGATATATGAGATAGCCCTTAATAGTACACTCAGGGGAGACTATGATAGAGAATAAGCCTGCCTCACTGTTGCTAATTTTCACTGACTCAAGGGAGCACGGAAGCTCAATTTTATGCACTAATGCAATTCCCCCCCCCCCTCTCTGAACCCCTCCATCAATCCTTAGAAGACCATACGCCGATGGAAGGGCCTCTAGAATCTCCGGAGCTGAAGCCTCGTCCAGCCAGGTCTCTGTTAAGAACAGCAGATCCGGCTAATAGTCAGTTAGAACATCATAGATGTTCAGACTATGTTTTTTAAATGAGCAACAGTTCACTAAGAACATGGAGAGTAGGCCTGCTACCCTCACGTTCTCTAAGGCACTTAAAGGGTTGAAGTGGCATACTTTGCACTCCTGGAGCAGATTCTCCGGCAGCATACTGTGTCTACAGGCCGCGTTAGGGGTAGGGCTTAGAGATAGTAAATGTTTGCGCGAATACCGCGACCCTTTCACCGTCTCATTAGCATTTGGAGCAGGGGTTCTAGCCCCTGGCCGCGTCCGGTCCTAGACGGGCTTCCATTGTGCGTGCCTTTGGCGCGCATTCAGCGCGCCCGCTGCACGGCGGCTGTCCTTCCCTCATACGTAGGGAGAGGGCAGGAACAACTAGAGCGCTGACCCGATTGCTGAGGAGTCCGGAAGTGGTAGGTTCCTCTCCCTCCGCACAAACGCCCACAATGGATGCGGCGGTCCGGGGCGGGAGAAGGAAACAGGTAGAGAAATCACGAGTTAAAAATATTAAGTGCTGTAGCAATATTGTACAATTTTAAAAATAGCAAGTGCGGTTCAGAGCAATGAATAAAAAGACTGTATCCAGCAAACACCGGCTAAGGTAACTCTGTACACCTCCCACTTCTCACCCCTAGCACTGTAATCATCCAGTAGTTCTAAGCGGATGTGTCTGTCTCTGCCACCGACAGACTAACATCCACGGCACAGCCTCCATCCCTCCCTCAATAAGTAAGGAGAGGGCAGGAACAACTAGAGCGCTGACCCGATTGCTGAGGAGTCAGGAAGTGGTGGGTTCCTCTCCCTCCGCACAAACGCCCACAATGGACGCGGCGGACCGGGGAGCGAGAAGGAAACAGGTAGAGAAATCTCGAGTTGAAAATAGTAAGTGCTGTAGCAATATTGTACAACTTTAAACATAGCAAGTGCGGTTCAGAGCAATGAATAAAAAGACTGTATCCAGCAAACACAGGCTAAGGTAGCGCCGTACACCTCCCACTTCTCACCCCTAGCACTGTAATCATCCAGTAGTTCTAAGCGGATGTGTCTGTCTCTGCCACCGACAGACTAACATCCACCATGAAGCCATGCTGCAGCATTTTGCCACGTTACCAGCTACCTATGGCGCACCTTAAGGCCGCCCGAAGCAGAGAAGCCTTCCGGATGAGCTTCCGCCATCGGGTCAACCCTTGGCACCAGCTTGGTCCGCTGGCTTTGCTCTGGGTTCTGGACAGATTTCAGTGACGGTTCTCTCTCCAGTGCTATAAAATATGCCAGAATAAGATCTGCAGATGCCAGCGCCATTGACTCCATGGTGACGGTCAACCCATAGTGCTGTCTGACCCCAATACAGTTCCTCCTCGACCATGACCGAGGCCATGTGCAGCTTTACCTGAGCCATTGCCCTTCAGCCACAATTCTGACTCCAACAAAGTGCATTTGCTCTTATGAAGAGCCCATGTCTTTTCATGAACTAATTGGCACAGATTCTGCCAATACTAGCTATGATGCTGGGGACACATTTGTCCAGCTGTCTCAGGAGGATAAATGGTATGGAGACCTCCAGGATGCCAATGGTCTAGATACTTCTTCAGACATAGGATGGGTTTCTCTTCCAGGACCTGCTGCATACAGTGGTCATGATGCAGACAAGTTCACCATTCATTGTGGGTTTAACACCATTCACTCCCTTAGTAATGCTTTTGGCATCAGTGTGGCCCTTCGCAGGCACGCCTGGATGCTTTCCACTGTTTTGTCAGGAGATATCCAGGGCAGTTCTATGGACAAGCCATTTTATAACACACTTTTTTGGGGATCAAGCAGACTCAGCCCTAGAGCACTTCAATTAAAGAAAGGTCATAGTGCACTCCTTGGGCCACTCTGCTCGTACCTGCCAGCAGTATCAGCAATTGTGTCCCCTCTGTTGCTATGGTAGGGGATTCTAATATTGTCAACAACCTCAACCAGTATAGCAGTCGCCCCAACCTTACTGTGACCACGGTGTGCACAGGAGAGGGAAACAGGGACAGCACAATCCTTGTTAGGGTAAACTACAGAAAAGTCACTAAATTAACCTGTGCTTAACCCTCTGGTAGCTTGTCATAAAAGCAACCAGGCTTAACTTAGAGGCAATGTGATAATTATTTATGCAGTGCAAAAACTGCTATAAAACGAAAACACAAGAAAATTCCCAAACCATCAGTGGAACTGGAGATGCAAGTTCAAAGTCTTAAGTGAAAATAGCACAAAAAATTACAAAGCACCAACTGGGGTAATCTAGTTGCACCGGACTGGGTGTTATGATTCGCAATTATCCCCAGTATGGGCCTGGGTAGTCACCTACCCTTTCATCTACATTTACCCTCCCATTGAACTACATAAAGGGTTTTGTGCTGACCTTTTACCTAGTTAGGTGCTGCATAACTGTTGTGTGGTTTTTTTCTGAAAATCTAGCCTCACTCTTTATGCATAAAGATTCTCAGAATTACAGCGGGACTACCATCTTCTGTATCTTCTGCATAAGAACTATGTATAAGGGTCATCCCTATTGTCATCCTTGGCAGAACTGACACAGCAAAGAACCCCTGAGGGTACCTTTAGGGTATATAAGCACTATTTCTCATCCAGGGGATACTCATCAATAGTCATAATCTATGAATAATCCCCGCCCATGTGCGGGATCCCGGAGCATATAGAAAATACATATAAATATATATATATAAATATGTGAAACATATAATTGCAGCCTAAAAAACATTTTCTAACTGGCAAAAGTGCCGCAAAATTACATAAATTAGTATACATACAGTAGTACTCTTCCAAACCCTAAGGAAGAAAGAGAGCAGAAAACATTTGTATACAACAATGCTTTATTGCCATAGGAAAACCTGTAATTGCAGGCATTTGCCAGTAGGCTGCAGTAGAGTATAAAGCAAACAGAGAAAAACTGACACCTTGCCTTTAAGGCATTAGAGTAGGGGTACCGTGCCTTTAAGACCTGAAGGCAACCCCCTGCTCCCATGGTGCACCACAGGTGACAGTTGGGTCAGTTCTTTTTTCCGGCTCCTTCTGTGAGGATCCTGGAGCTTGAGCTCTTCAGTTTTCAACTGAAATTGGTGTTTTGAGAGAGTTTTCTCAAATTTTTCGACATTTTTTGATTATTTAAGGCTTCTGATTTATTTTTCTGTGGTAACCCACAGGAATTTCCTGTCAGAATGCCTGCTCTTTTTCGGAAATGTCCTTCTTGGGACAAAAAGATGGCTCTGAATGACCCACATTCTGTTTGTATTGTGTGCCTTCCATCTTCACACATTCCTGAACAGTGCCATCATTGTAAAAAATGTAAAAGTCGGACTCTTCGTGACAGGGAGAGGATTTTTGACTTCATGCCATGCAGGAGATGGACAAGAGTCACCAGGTGGGTGCTTCTTCAGCCCTTAGATCGTCTCCTACAAGCAAGCACGGCCCAAAACGGCGTCATTCCACCTCTCCTGTCTCCAAAAAGAGGAATGAAGGTCGAAGAACTCCCTCGCCGTCGAGGTCGCCGTCGAAAAGGCCCAGAGCATCTTCACGACGTCGAAGAACTCCGCCGTAATCAAGTAAGTCGGCGTCGAGGCACCATGCTTCGGGCTCGAAGTCCATGGCTGCTGCTGCATCTAAGTCTCCGTCTCCGTCGAGGCTTCCGTCGACGTCGAGACACTCTCCGCCACCCCGGAAGGGATCGGCGTCGAGAGCTAGGACGGCATCTAGGTCGCCGCTGGCTAGCGGGCCGCCGTCGAGGGTCTGCAAGATCCCATCCTTCGACGTCAAGGAGGTCGACGCCGAGGCCACGCCAGGAAAGGTCGCCGTCGACGCGACGTCGAGGAAGATCATCGTCGAGACGACGTCAAGAATCGTCGTCGACTCGACGTCATGATACACCTCCACCTGATCGACGTCGAGGAAGATCGACGTCGAGGTCTCCGGATCGACGTCGAAGTTCACAGCCGAGTTTTCCACGACGTAGTCGATCACCGTCGAGAGCTTCAAGGCACCGCTCGACGCCACTGGTCACCCAGACTTCTTCGACGTCGAGGATTTCGCCGTCGAGGGATAAAGTGACAGCAGAGGTGGAGTCTCCTGGTTCTAAGACTTCAGGAAAATCATCTTCTCCTGGCTTGAATATTGTGCAGGTCTCCCCAGAATCTTCGCACAGATATCTGCGGGCAGCTTGACTCATCCTCAAGGGGCTGTATCTGGACAGAGTAGTCCGGGCTCGGCTTACTCCCGTACTTATTCCCCTTCGAAGGCAAAGACTCCAGCCAGACCAGCTAGATCTCCTCGGAATCCCACGATTTCACCCAGGCCTAGATCTAGAGTCAGATCACGGTCACCAGTTCGGTCAAGGACACCTGTTAGACCAAAATCTCCAATCCGGCCAAGAACAAGGTCTCCATCAAGTCATCGTTCTAGGTCTATGGGCAGTCACAGCAGGCATCGTGACAGGTCCCATAGGAGGCGGCGTACAAGATCCTCTACAAGATCGTCTTCGACTAGGTCCTCTTACCGAGGTTATTCTCCGACCTACTCCTCAACGCCTCCTTCCCGAGTCTCTCCGATTGATGACCTCGCAACTTTCTCCGATGTCCTGGTCAGGGGAGCAAAAAAGCTGAATATCACGCTGAACACTCCAGTGGTTCCCACTTATGTGATTTTTGATACCCTCCGTCATCGTACAGCGCCCAGGCCTCTACTACCTCTGGTCCCCGGTCTCCTGGAACCAGCTATGGCTACTTTTCTCACACCAGCAGTGGTGGGATCTGTTCCGTCACGGATAGCCAAAAAGTACAGGGCCCCTCCAGAATATCCTTTGTTCCTCAGATCGGATCCCCCTGCGGACTCCATCATTGTGGCGGCTGCCATGAAGTCCCATGCAGGGTCTACTTCTTCCTCAGTACCACCTGAAAAAGATAGCAAGCTTATGGACTCTTTTGGTAGGAAGGTGTGCAACACCTCCTCCTCCTTTATGAAGGTGGCTAGTGCCTCTGCCTTGCTTGGAAGGTACGACAGGTCCCTTTGGGATTCTCTTACTCGCTTTACTGACAAGCTCCCCAAGGAAGATCGCCAAGATTTTCTGGAGACTTTACAGGAGGGAGGCTTGGTAGCCAATCAAGTTATTAGCGCCGCAGTGGATGCCTCTGACCTTGCAGCTCATGGCTACTCAAGCGGTATTTGTTCCCGCCGTTCGGCCTAGCTCCGCCTGACGGGACTCAAACCAGACGCCCAGAAGAAGATTCTGAATTTGCCCTTCAATGGGAAATCTCTGTTTGGTCCACACACTGACGACGAAATGTCCAAAATGAAAGCAGAAATGGACACCGTCAAAGCTGTGGGATTGGAAAAACGCAAGGAGTTCAAGAAGCGTTTTCGTCAAGGAGACAGGAAGGCCTTTCAACAGAGGGTTCAAACCCCTCAGTGGCAATCCCAGTCTCAACAGAAGACACAGTTCCAGCAGCGTCGTCCTGGAAGAGGAAGAGGTGGCAATAACAGGCAGCAGTCTTCCTCAAAGCAGCCTCCTAAGCCCTGAGCCATTGCTTCCTCCACGTCTGTTCACCACTCCGGTGGGACATCTGACAGAGTGGGAATCCATTACAAAAGACAAATGGGTGCTGAGTATTGTGCAGCATGCCCACTTGCTGAGGTTCAAGTCTCCTCCTCCGCAGGTATTCCCCCAATTGCAGCATCTTCCACGTTACAAGACTCAATTGCTACGAGAAGTCTCCATCCTTCTAGAAAAAAGGGCTATAGAGGAGGTTCCCGCAACTCAAAGAAATCAAGGAGTGTACTCCCGATATTTCCTGGTTCAGAAACGAGGATCTGTCAAAGAATACAGGCCCATTCTAGACCTTCGAAGTCTAAACAAGTTCATACGAAAAGAAAAGTTCCGTATGCTTGCCCTGCACCAGATCTTCCCACATCTTCATCAGGGAGACTGGATGTGCGCCATCGACTTGCAGGACGCCTACTTCCACATACCAGTGTCAATCAAACACCGGAAGTTTCTAAGGTTTCAGATCGGACGTCGTCACTACCAATATGGAGTGCTGCCGTTTGGCCTGAAATCTGCACCTCGGACATTCTCAAAATGCATGGCGATGGTGGCTGCTTTTCTCCGAAAAAGAAAGATCTTCGTCTATCCATATCTAGACGATTGGTTGTTGAAGAGCTCCACCCCGTCGCTGCTTCAGAACAATCTGTCGTTCTGCCTCAAACTAATGGAGTCGTTGGGACTTCACGTCAATCTGAAGAAATCAGTTCTCAACCCTTCCCAGCGGATCCACTACCTGGGTGCTTCTCTGGACTCACTTCAGGCAAGCGTGTGTCCTTCGGAAGAGAGGTTGTCATCTATGCTCCTGAAAGGTCGCCTTCTTCTGGACAATAGGGCTCCCATAGCCAGACAAGTGTCTTCTCTGCTGGGATCGATGGCTTCATGCATTTACATTGTGCCCAATGCTTGCCTTCATATGAGACCTCTACAACAAGCCCTGGAAGATCAGTGGTCTCAGAGATCGGACCAGTGGGAAGACCGAGTCTTGCTTCCTCAAGGGGCCAGGGACTCGATCAGATGGTGGCTGAAACGATCCAATCTTCTCCGAGGAGTGCCATTCCATTGTCCTCCTCCATCTCAGTCGATTGTCACCGATGCCTCTCTCCAAGGCTGGGGTGCTCACATGGACCAACTACAAGTTCAAGGTCTTTGGTCCGAGGTAGAGCAAGGCTACCATATCAACTTCCTGGAGCTTCGAGCAGTTCATCTTGCTCTCAAGTCTCTTTATCCTGCTCTGCTCACCAACCACCTACAGGTTCAGACGGACAACACAACAACTATGTTCTATCTGAACAAGCAGGGAGGCACGAGGTCGAGAGTCTTGTCTCTGGAAGCACAAGCGATCTGGCATTGGCTCCTAGCAAGAGGCCTATCCATCGTGGCAGTTCATCTACCAGGGATTCAAAACGTCCAAGCAGACTGCCTCAGCAGAGTCTTCGTAGATGCGCACGATTGGGTGCTGAACGAGGAAGTGGCTCAAGAGGTTTTTCGGTGTTGGGGCGTACCGGACGTAGACCTGTTCGCAGACGCGGCAAACACAAAATGCCCCGTCTTCGCCTCCAGGTTCCCCCAACAGGGATCACTGGGGAATGGCCTTTTGATCAACTGGTCTCAGACGTTACTCTACGCCTTTCCTCCCCTGCCTCTGATCCCGGCGGTGATCCAGAAGTTCTACAGGACCAACACCAGAATGATCCTGATAGCACCAGAGTGGCCACGCCAGTGGTGGTACCCCGATCTTCTTCAGATGTCGGAGGTTCCTCACCGGCGACTACCATGCCGTCCAGACTTGCTGACCAAAGACCAGGGGAAGGTGTTGCACCCCAACCTTCTTTCTCTTCGCTTGACGGCATGGCTCCTGAGGTCATCCAGTATGGACATCTAGACCTTCCAGCAGACTGCATGAATATTCTTAAGGAATCGAAACGACCCTCCACTAGGAAGTGCTACGCTTTCAAGTGGAAGAGGTTCTTCTTATGGTGTCGTGAGCACTCTCTTGACCCGATACATGGTCAAGAGCAGGTGATTCTTCCATATTTACTGCATTTAGCGGAATCAGGATTGAAATACCCCTCCATCAGGGTTCATTTAGCTGCCATCACAGCATACAGGAAGTCTCCCAGTCAAACATCTTTCTTCCTTATGCCTGTAGTTAAGGATTTCCTAGAAGGCCTGAAAAAAGTCTTCCCACCGGTGAGGTCTCCCTCTCCTCCCTGGGAGCTGAATATTGTACTGACTAAACTGATGAGTGCTCCTTTTGAGCCTATCCATAAGGCCTCTTTGCAGCACTTGACCTGGAAAGCTGCTTTTTTAGTGGCGATTACCTCTGCCCGTAGGGTCAGCGAAATCCAGGCCTTGTGTTGCAAGGAACCTTACACAGTTTTTCATGCCAATAGGGTGGTTTTAAGAACACACCCAAGTTTCCTGCCTAAGGTGGTTTCAGATTTTCATATCAACCAGTCTATTACCTTACCTACCTTTTTTCCTAATCCTTCCACTCCCCCGGAGAGGTCATTACACTCCCTTGATCTCGAGGGTCCTGAAGTTTTACTTGTCAAAAACCCTGCCTCTGATGAAGTCTGACCGGCTTTTTGTTAACTATGGCAGTACTAATACTAGTCTGTCAGCTTCCAAACGGTCAATTTCTCGCTGGATTGTCTCCTGTATAGCTTTTGCTTATCAACTAGCTAACAAAACCTTGCAGGGTAGACCACATGCACATTCTACCAGAGGGAAAGCTTCCACTACAGCTCTCCTCCGTAATGTTCCTATTTCTGAAATTTGTAAAGCGGCAACTTGGCGGTCTGTCCATAGCTTTACCCGCCATTATTGCCTGGACTCAGATACTCAGGCCGATGCCAGAGTAGGGCAGGCCTCTTTAACACCTTGGCTGCTATGGGGTTTTCCCGCTGTGCGCTGGAAAATGAAGAATGGCAGGGATCATGACAAGGTCAACTCGCCATAAGCACAGCCCAGGTAAAACCCATGACGAGTTGACCTTGTCATTAGCATGGAAGGGGTTAAGGAACTTGTTTGCTTAAGATGTATTGTCAATATATGTCTTAGCTTTTCTGTGAAGTTTTTTACACTTCTTGCTCGTCCGCGAGACTTTGGGTATGAGCTTGCTAATCTATTCATAGATTATGACTATTGATGAGTATCCCCTGGATGAGAAGGATTAGTTACTTACCTGTAATCCTAGTTCTCATCCAGGGGTATACTCATCAAAGTCATAAGCTCCCGCCCACCTCCCCGGACGAGCAGAGTTACAAAGTTATGAGATGTTTTATTATGGATCTCCTCAGGTGTTATTCACCTCCAAAAAGAACTGACCCAACTGTCACCTGTGGTGTACCATGGGAGCAGGGGGTTGCCTTCAGGTCTTAAAGGCATGGTACCCCTACTCTAATGCCTTAAAGGCAAGGTGTCAGTTTTTCTCTGTTTGCTTTATACTCTACTGCAGCCTACTGGCAAATGCCTGCAATTACAGGTTTTCCTATGGCAATAAAGCATTGTTGTATACAAATGTTTTCTGCTCTCTTTCTTCCTCAGGGTTTGGAAGAGTACTACTGTATGTATATTAATTTATGTAATTTTGCGGCACTTTTGCCAGTTAGAAAATGTTTTTTAGGCTGCAATTATATGTTTCACATATTTATACATATATATTTATATGTGTTTTCTATATGCTCCGGGATCCCGCACATGGGCGGGGATTATTCATAGATTATGACTTTGATGAGTATACCCCTGGATGAGAACTAGGATTGCAGGTAAGTAAACTAATCCATCTTTGCTGGGGCAGACAGAGGAGAAAGACTTCCATGCTAACACACTGACACAAGACGCTGAGGTTCCTGCACTCAGACACTCCAATACGCAGTGGTCTGACATTCCCTGCGGGGTGTCCATCTGGAGACCAAGATGGGGTCCTTTGTTCTCCCACATCATGTAAAGGGGTTGACTTTATCCTAGGGGGTTTCTTGGCTATACACCTACATACATGCTAGGTACATTCTAGTACATCTAGTTAGGATTATCATGGTAGGAGTATGCATTATTACTGTCATGTATTTATATGCCAGCAAATATCCATTGTTTTAGCACTATGGTAGAATTCTACCATCTATTTACTCTGTTGGTGCGTATAACAATATACATCTGATTCTGTCTTATGGCTGTTGCAGCAAACATATTTTACACTAAAATGATGCTGGTTCAATACATGCTTATTGAAAACGTCTCCATCGTTTATTCTATGCATCTCTCTGAGACAACAGGAGCACGAGTGACTGAACAAAAAGTACTGTTTCTATGATCCCTGATGAGACTGGGTTGTCATGTTTGATAGTTTCCAGAAACATTTTGCTCCTCTGTAAAAGGGATTCATAGTGGCACTGTGAGGTAGCTGGTATACAGGCAAACATATCCGGTGTGGGTTTCTGGAATCAGTCTGGACACCGATCCCACAGTTTATGTTGTTAAATGTGCAGATCCTATATAGATTTGTAGGAACTACATGTAACTGTAAATGTATAGGCATTTATATAGCGCACTACATACCCGTAGGGTCCCAAGGCGCTTCGACTGCTGCGAAACCCTTCCTGGCTTCCCTGAGAGATGGTCCCTTAATGGGTATCTCCAGGGTGAGACCAGGCATCCCCGGCGGTCTGGTGGGGCCGTTAGTGAAGATGAGGCAAGCTAATGCCCAGAGTTGCCGAGTGTGATCGCTGATCAGAGTGGGCACCGAGGCGAGAGAATTATCGAGTCCGCTGACCCTGGTCCAGAAACCTGCCGCACCGGGAATCGAACCCTGGTCCCGGGCCGTCCTCTGCTCTCGGGTCTGCCGCCTCTAACCGGTGAGCCACACTACTTCACTACATGACATGGCGCCGTCAATATTGGTTTGGTTCTTATTTAACGGTCAAATCTGAGTAGTTCAGTCGTGCTTTCTCAGAGACCCCTACTCACATCTAACCAGAGAAATCTGGTGTAGGAAGGGAAAAATCTGCTGCAGTTGATTAGGCATATCCTATATATTGGCTGTAGGTTTATTCAAGCTTGAAGGATTATAGGGCCAGATGTAGATAATTTCTATTTACCGATTCTAAAATACAGAATGTTACCGATTCAGTATTTCAGAATCGGTAAATGGTATGTAGATAGAAATTCGGTAAATTTTACAGAATTGGTAATATTCGGTATAACCGATTGGGTATTTACCTATTCGGTAATTCCCATTCATTCCTATGGGCCTGGAGGCCCATAGAAATGAATGGGAAGCCATTCACTATTACCGATTCGGTTAATACGGAATCGGTAATAGGGGGAACATTTTCAAGGGTGGCAGGGTATCACATTGACACCCTGTTGCACCCCTGAATAGTGCATGGGTGCACATGTGGCACACATACATGCCCTAAGGGCATGTATATCTGCCACATGGCACTTTTAAAAAAGCAAATAATTGCTTTTTTAAAGGTATTCGATATTTACCACCAACTTGTAGTTGGTGGTAAATAACGAATCCTTAAATGAAAAATGCACTTACTTGAGTGCTCCCTACATTAAGGATTCGGTAATTTACCGAATCGGTATTGTAAGAATGTGGTAATTTACCGATTCCTTAAATTACCGAATCCTTAAACCTGCCTCCTACATCTCAAACCCTAAATACCGGTCGGTAACGGCCGAAACTCGGTAATTTCGGCTGTTACCCGCCAGTATTGGGCTACCTACATCTGGCCCATAGTTCCCTACATTGTGCATAACACCTTATCTCGTTTTCCTTGAGATTCTTTCAACAATGTCTGTTGAAGAGAACGCTGTGCCAGCATTACATGTGAATGCAGCAGGGGATGGGGAGCAGGAAGTTGCAATAAAGATTTCACAAAATGTCAGAAATGCACTTACTTTAAAACTATCAGACTATGGAGTCCCAGCATTAGGTGGGACTGTGACATTCTTGATTGAGGCGCACGAGACATTCAGGACGGAAGTATTGTATTCAGGGGTCAAATTCCCACCTGCAGACACACGCACAAAAACATTTCATTCTTACACCCCAGATGAAACACTGGATGAATACTCTCCGTACGAAGACGTTGAAGTTCCACTCAGTTACCAGGAGCATATAAATTGGTTTAAAGGCGTCCTCTCACACACCACCGAAAAAGTAAGACTCAGTCCACTCAGCTTAGACAGAGCCACTTGGCTTGTCCTGGCTGCATACACACCGCATCCAGAAGTTGACACATCACCAATAGCAGACTTATGTCTTCTTCACAAAGAAATAATAAAACTTTATAGAAACTTGACACAGTTCGTTATAAGAACACTCACACTTCAACCTACAAGGGGTACTGCAGCAGGTCAACTACAAGGAACTGCAAATAAGATCACCCCACAAACGCTGAACGTGGTTATGGGAAGAATGCCTACTAAACGAGAGGAAATGCCATTCTGGATAGCATAGAAAATTACACAGCTAGAGGTAGTCTTTCCACACACAGGCCCACAAGAAAAACACAGAATACTGATAATTTGCTTGTAATGGACATTAAGTATAATCCTTAATACGAGTTGCTCTAACCAATTGTCAGACCCCATTCAGGGGCCACATGCAAAAAGGTTCTACTGGGCCACAGCTGTGGTGATTGGGATCGTTTATCTCTGGTGTCATGCGGCCTGTCCTGATATGGCTCTTCAAACTGGGCAAAGTACACCCCGTTCACACTTAAATCTTCAGGTGTGAAAGAGAGCAGTCCGAAGCTTCTGTGGGGAGCTGAGATTCAGAACTCAAAATTCAACCAACAGACGCAATATTTCACTGTCCAGCCCAGTGCTTATCTTAGTAAAAGTAAAGTATTTTAATGTCACTGCAAAACGAAATACTACACAGTTGAAATGGCGGTTCTGCTGCAAGGTTCAACAATGAGCCTACGGGCTCTAGTTAATCACCACTACACCTACAGTGCCTTTTCCCAATTCTAGTAGTCCCCAAAATATTTACAGTGGTGTATTACATATACAACCATAGGCAAAGAATAGGCACAGGAGTTGCTACATCATGTAATTCATAGGACGGATCAATCGATTCTTGAGACAGACGTCACACTGGTAAATGTTAGCTTCCTAACAGCAGGTTGCCCTTTGTGCGGTCATGTCACAGTGTCTCAGTTTTTTAATCTGAAGCTCTGTGTTACCTGCCTAGCTGAGATGGGGTTTGATGCAGCGCTAGATAATGTGCTTCATCGGGCCGCACCAGTGGTGTCTTCATCACCATTGTGAGGCCATGGGCAGCAGCTCTGCTCCTTGTGTGAGCCGCATGAATGAACAGTACAGTAAGCCTGTTTCGCAGGTGCACATCTTTGGCAGTTGTGACCTCCGGAGCATAGGGTAGGTCCTCCATTACTGCAGTGATGATGCCTCTTGAAATTTACGCCAGTGGCTAGGGGCTGCAGAAATAAATGAGCAATGCTGCCTGGGTGCCTTGATGGCACACTGTTGTTCTAGCTTGTAGTTTCTTCATTAAGTTCACCATATGAAGCATGCAGGCTGATGGGATGACCTTGCATGACTTGGGTCAGCACTGGCTTCCCTCCCAGTGTCATTTGTCTTCTTCTGTGTGCTTCAGTTGCCAGGAAATCGGGGATCAAGAGATGCACCGCCAATCTAGCTATGTAATCAATCTATTCAGTTATGTAATTTTTAGGGTTAAGGGCGCATACCCACTGCCTGTTATGACCCCACAGGAAATGAATACTGAAAAAACAAACAGGGAATGAACCCTGGGTGGGTAGCACTGTGCCTAAAGCAGTTGCCAAAGTAAATAAAACACCTTTTCAGTCAATTTGTATGTTTACAACAATAACACTGTAGTGTAGTTCCTATATTCCCAATAGGCTCTGCGCATTGGAATAACATAAACAGCAGTGTAGACGTAGGACTGAGGTCTCTAGGGGCTAGATGTAGGTAATTTTATTTTACCACTTCCTAAATACCGAATTTTACCGATTCGGTATTTAAGAAGTGGTAAAATAGAGGGGGGGGGGGATGTAGGTATTACAGAATCGGTAAATACCGAATCGTTAAGATTCGGTATTTACCGATTCTGTACATACCGATTCGGTAATGCCCATTGATTCCTATGGGCATTGAAGCCCATAGGAATCAATGGGCATTACCGAATCGGTATTTACCGATTCGGTAAATACCGATTCCAGCAAGGGTGCAGAGGGTGTCACTTTGACACCCTCTAGCACCCCAAATACAGGCATGTGTGCCATGTGGCACACAGACATGCCCTAGGGGCATGTCTGTCTGTCACATGGCAAAGGTGTGCATGCACACATGTGCATGCACACCTGGATTCGGTATTTTACCACCCAATTGGATTGGGTGGTAAAATACCGAATCTGAAAGGCCTTTGGGACTCAGAAGAGTCCCACCTACATCTGGAAGTTACCGAATCGGTAAAAATACTGATTCGGTAATTTGGCCCCCTACATACCAAAACCCCATTTACAGCCGAAATCGTCCGTTACCGGCCGGTAAATGGCCACCTACATCTGGCCCTAGGTCTCTACTGACTATGTTAGACTTAATTGTGTGTGCCAGCTAGCTCAGAGGTCACTAGAAACTTTCTCGAATGAACAGGGAGGGGTTAACTTCCCTGATTTAGACAAGAAGGGATTAGCTTCTGACAACCATATAACATGACAACTTTGCTCCCCCAGAATAAGGAGTGTATCTCCAGAGTCGTGTGAAAACAATAGACAGCTATTTCACTCAGTCAATTGTGCATGCTTAGTTTCACCAGAGTGCAGAGAAATAGAGAGACAGGCATTTTCAATAAAAAGGTGTTATTTTATTGAGCAGTCTTCTTTCTCGTGCAAGAGAAGTGAATTACTATAATTGCAATACTTATCATGAAGTAAAGTGTGTACAGTAAAAGGAGTATTATAAAATAATACTGTAAAAGCATTGATATGGTTTCTTAGCAATATGTCACTTTAAAATGTATAAAATATTTACATACATAAAAACATTGACTAAACGAACTCAACTGGTGCTTCTAAGATACGCCTACCCCGGTGTACCTGACCTAAGCCTAATACGTGGGAAGGAGTAAGTAAGTTGCAGTTTTAAGTTAAGTTGGTTTTTTTTGCCACGAATCTGAATCAAGAATTCTCTCTAAGGTTTGAGTTTGCACCGTACCTTGGTTATAGAATGAAGGAAGTCTTGTATCTCGTTTCTCAGGACTCGATCTTCCAGAACCCCGCAAGGTGACTGGAAACACCAAAGCTGGATTTCTCGGCGTGAGAATAGAAAGCTTCTCCTGCGTGTCAAAGGGGAGGGGCGGCTTCCTTCGGCTCTCGCATCAGCTGGGCTTTGGATAAGGAGATAGCCGCTCTGCTCCACACCACTGTGTGTTTGCTTAAGGCAAGTGTTGGTATATTTAAACCTGGAAGGTGCCGTGTTTGACGTAAGGTTGGACGTAAGACGTCAATAAAGATGTTACTAAGAACTGACTGTTCCTTTATTGCTCGCAGGAGTTCAATGACAAATCAAAACAAAGTCATGGGAAATCCCCAGGTTACTGAAGATTTGGAGTGTCGAAAGAACTTGTTGTGCTCTCTAGGAATCTAAGGAAGTAGCCCTGCCGTATTTGGGCTGCGTGGGCTATTGCTGAATATGGGTAAGATTTGTATGTCTTCATTAGGACATGATTTATCATAACCACATAACCACATAAGGACATGAATCAGGGATAATTAATTAGGGTCCTAAAAACATTCACAACAACACATGACAGTTTTACACATGCTGTATAGTCGTTGAGGACTCTGTTCCGTTTTTTAAATATATTGCAAACGTCAGTAGATGTCAGATTCCACCAAGGAGAAAGAGAATGGGGCACTATACTGAGGATCGAAGTCAATTTTAAATGAATTGAACACCGCACTGGCGTTCAGCTTTCGAAAAACATGGGGACCCAACAGGGATTTTCTGCTCCTTAGACATTTGCAACAAAACTAGCTGCAGTTTCTCAGTGAGTTTTCACCTTGTCGTTTGGCTTTTTTTAGTTTAATACTTAAGAACATTGCAAACACTAGTAGTATAATGAACATCTATATTTTAGCTCACTATAGAAACCTGAGAGATATGATGTTTTGAATAACTCGGGCAAATACATCACTCCATGGATGTTTTTTAGAACGTGATCACACATCAAAGGTTTTTCAATAACAGTGACATGCATTGAGGTGCATAGATGGGTAAGCTCCCGTAACATGTTTATCGCATTACAAGGATTTATTGTGATATCCAACTGCATGGCTCATTAACAAATAGTATGACTGAGTTAAGAAATGGCATACGTTTTTGATGAGGATACAGGCGATTATACTATGGCTTATCCAAATTATGCTTGAGACAAAATGAAGGAGAACATCATGAACATTCTTTAGATTTTTTGCATGAGTGACTGATTTAATCCTCTGGCAAAGAAAGTGCCATTAGTTATTTGCTAGCTATTTGGACATTGATAATACATATGCTCCATATATTGTTTACTATTTTGTTGAAAAGAAATATAATGACACAACACATACGCAAGAGGGTACACTGACAAAATATTGACCAAAAAACAGCCCCATACAAAAATATTGTGACCAAAATATTGATGTAAAAAAGATATTGAGAAAAAATATTGATTGCATAAATATGGTTGTACAAAATATTGTTTTTATATATATGTAAAATAAATTAATAAGCAATAAATGTATTAAAGAATACATGTTGTTTCCATTAATTCAATGTGATATACATTTTAACAACTATAACAAATAAACTTAATTTAAAAAAGTTAAACACACATATATAATAATTCATATATTTATATAAGTATATTTAATTAGAAACAATTATTCAACTAATAATTTTAATGTATTTTATCATTTTAAAATTCTATAAACATTTAACAAATATATTTATATGTATATATATATATATACTAATAACATAACATCTATTTAAAAAACATTTTATTATTAATTCAAAACATTAAACTATTTCAAAATCTTTAAACTTAAATTTCCAAATCCAGTGAGTGCAACAGTAGGGAAAGTATTGGATAGCGCAGGGGTACAAATTACTATTGCCACTCCTGTGAGTGCAACAGTATGGAAAGTGTTGGATAGCGGACCGATAAAATTGACTATTCCCAATCTAGTGAGTGCAACAGTTGCGAAAGTGTTGGATAGCGGAGGGGTACAAATTACTATTCCCACTCCAATAAGTGTAACAGTAGGGAAAGTGTTGGATAGCCGAGAGCTAAAAATTACTATTCCCATTCCAGTGAGTGCAACAGTAGGGAAAGAGTTGGATAGCAGAGGGGTAAAAATTACTATTCCGACTATATGTATTTAAACGGAGGCTTAGGCCTGGCACAAGGTTTATTTTGCCAAGTCAAACTAGTAGTTTAAAACTACACACATAGGCTGCAATGGCAGGTCTGAGACATATGTACAGGGCTACTTAAGTGAATAGCACAACCAGTGTTGCAGACTCACTAGTAGCATTTAATTTTCAGACCAAGGGTACATGCAGTACCACTTTACTAGGGACTTACAAGTAAAATTAATGTGCCAATTGTGTAAGCCACTTTGAACATGATTAAAGGAGAGAGCACAAGAACTTTAGCACTGGTTAGCAGTGGTAAAGTGCACATAGTCCTATGGCCGGCAAAAAACAATTCTGCAAAAATAGGAGGGTTGAAGGCAAAAAGTTTGGGGGGGTGAGCTTGCAAAGAGGGCCAGGTGCAACATATATACATATATATTCACTGAAAAAACAAAGGTTAAAATGAAGTTATAGTAAGGTGAAAATCTAAGTTAATACGCAACATTTAAACTCTAAAAAGCAATTAAATTCACCAATTATAATTACCTGAAGTAACTATACCTCATGACCTGCAATGCACAGTTTTGTCATCCACATTACATTTTCTGATCTTATCAATAATGGTGTCAGTGATGTCACAGAACATGTCGTTAGCACAGCATTTAAAAAATAGAGAGGTACTAATGGTAAAAGTTATATGGTGTACAGTTTAACTACCAGTAAACTTTTAAGTGCAAGCAGTTCTTGCAAACTCAGTAGAGGCTAAGTGCAACTAGTGTGAGTTGCAGACGGGTGCATCAAATAGGGTGTGGATTAATTCAGAGCTGTTGCTGAAACATGCAAATAATTAAAAATTCTCTTTACAATACATTATTCACTTGTGGACTTCTGTATACATACCAACATTAAAGATTTCTCACGTAGTGCTATAAACAATCTGTATATAACTAGAAATTTATACAATGCTGATTTTTTTTAACATAATTTCAGTGACAATACTGGCACTTAATGGGCCCCATTCACAAAGGGCCTCCTCTTTCATAGTGGAGACCCTGCAGTCGTGGCGGGGGCCCCGCATTTGTTGCAGAACCTCTGCATTGCAGTTTCTCGTTGTGGAGGGCCAGCCATGAGTGTAGACCCCCCGCTACGACTACGGGGCATCTGCCACGAGTGTGAAGGCTCTTTGTGAAATGGCCCCCACCTATGTATTGTTGTCGAATCTATAATCTATAGGTGACTCACATACAGATGATTCAAATTGCTGTATAAGTATAAGCTTTGGTAAAATAGTATTCTCCATTCTGCTAATTTCAGGAATATATCTAGGAAACGTTTACATTCTACGGAGGGGTGCCCATGTGACCTTGTTGTGCATCCTTGATTGTTAGCTAATATGTAGGTGTGAAGCCGTTCAGTTAAAAATCTATGTCAGATGGAGGATTTAACAGGCACGTCATTAACGTAAATGAAGACCAAACACTGTTTTTGAACAGTTTTCAAGGAGTAATAAGATTCTTATCTCATTAATGCCTACAGAGCCACATCAATACCGGTATAAAAATAGCATAATATCTATTTAATGTGGTTGATATGCTTCCTAGTCCACATGTTCTACTTTTTGCAAAGGGTTACCCCCTATTAGTACTACAGTGGTTATGGACAAGTGAGCCTTGCTGAATACCTTCCAGTATAAAAAGCTTGTAGCAAACTGTCATATCAGTTGGGCGATGGCTTTAATGATGTCATTTGAGATGCCATCAGTTGTCATTAAACATGTTATAAATAATCTAATATGTAAGATCATAAGCAATGCAGGGTGGGGGTGCAAACGACTGTAAGTAAGTAAATATTTATTGCATATGGTTAATTAAAACCTTTACAAGATTGAGTACAAAACACTATACGAACTAGCCTTGGTTAAAATGCATTTACACTCTTTAAAAAACAAGTTCTTTTTTTAAAAACAGTGTTACATCGACTGCAGCCTGAGCCTCACCTAACATATCAATCATTCGGACTTGGTCCGCACCATTTTTTTTTTCAGTTTTCTGGATTAGGAGGCTCGCCTTCTGTAAGAATTTGGAGGCCCTACAGGCCGTTTGCAACTGGAAACTGTTCAGTGATAGCATGACGGCATGCCTGCATGTTCTGATTTGATAAAAACGAAATATTTGTAATAGGTAGTAACGTCTCAAACTAGCCAATGAGGGACAGATGCACAGGATGTGAGTCAGTGTTTCTTCCGAACGGCCACACAGTCTGCATAGCGATGTTTGCCATGTTTGCTTCCATGCTGGGGTCTGATCCTTTGTGGTGTAGGTGCCCAGACGTATGCGAAGGAGCATTTGTTGTGTGGACGGTGTTATATAGTTGACTAGGTATGGTTGTGGGGCACTTCTCTCATACGTGGCTAGCACCGTCCAGCCATGTTTTTTCTTTGCGAGGGCGGCTTTGTCAACAATCATGGATTTTTGTTTTGCTGTACTGTTGGCTATTTTTTTGAAGGCCATAAAGGGGTGGTTTGTATTCCATGCCTCTCGCATATTAAGTTGTGTCCGTGCGGGTATACACCCGTTACAACGCAACTTTTACTCCGCACTACCATTACAACGCAGGCATTACACCGCATGACATTACAATGCATTGCGCTGGGGGGCGCTCTAGGATAAGAGGTAAGTTTAATTTACTATCCAACACCTTCCCTAGGGTCCACGGGGACTGGAGTTAGAATAGTAAATTATACTTACCACTATCCAGCACCTCAAAGCGCTATGCGTTGTAATGGTATGCGTTGTAAAAACCGCGTTGTAATGGTATGCGGAGTAAAAGTATGCGTTGTAACGACATACATCCGTCAGTGCGTCTTCCAAAGATGTTTTCCATACGTTTTTTGCATTTGTTCGGTTGTTAATTTCGCACCAACAATGGCCCATCAGCGTGTCCTCACTTGCTGCCCTTAATTTCCAGCACATTTTTAGTATCCCGGCCTGCCTGACTTGATGCTGATTTGAAAGCCCAAATTCCAGCCGTACTTGCGCTTGTGATACAGACCTTGGTATGTAAAAGATGTATTTGAACAGATTTGACTGTTGTAAGTTCAAGAAGTTTGCGTCTTTGCCTCTGAATAGCTCTGAACCGTACGTGAGGGAGGGTAAAAACTTTGCCTCAATCACTTTCAAGAGGTAAAGGTTGGAGGGGCATTTCAATTTTGTTTTCAGTAACATTAGAGCAAACCGTAGTTTATTGGACTGCGCTTTTCTATGCAGTTGGTGAGTTTTTAATGACCAGCTTGAGTCGACCACTACCCCCAGGTACTTGTAAGAGTTACTTGACTCTATGGTGTTACCCGCGATGTGCCATTTGAAGGGTTGTCGTCCTTGCCGGGATGAGAAGCAGACTATCTTTGTTTTATTATAGTTAATTTGCAGGCGATTCGCAGAGATGTCTTCATGCAATTTTGTGATGGAGCGTTGAAGACCCAAAGGGGTCTGGCTGCAGAGAACTATGTCGTCGGCATACTGTAAGCTCCTTATTTTGTATTGAGCTAGCTTTGGCGGGTCAGTTTGTGTCTCCGCGATGCGCTTATCAAGGTCGGCGGTGAAGATGTTGAAAAGGGTTGGGGCTAATACGCATCCCTGCTTCAGGCCGATTAGGGTGGGGATTTTTTTTGTTGTTCTATCTCCAGTGCCTAATTTGATCTTGACCCAGGTGGATGAGTATAATTCTATTATTGCTCGTAACAAGTTCGGAGGAGTGCCCCAATTGGCCATCTTTTGCCATAGGATCTCCCTTGGGACAGTGTCGAACGCCGCCTTTAGATCTACGAAACAGGTGTACAATTTTGTTGACCTTTCCTTTGCTCTTTCGACGAGGAGGTTTAAAGCTAGAAGATTACATGTGGTGTTGGTTCCGGGCCTAAACCCCGTCTGGGTGATTGGAAGGATGTGTTTGGAACTAACCCAGTCTTCCAGATCTCTCAGGAGATTAGATGCGTAAATTTTTGCCTCCACGTCGATTAGGGCGATCAGCCTATAATTGGCTGGGTCTGTTCTTGCACCTGCTTTATATATTGGGTGTAAAATGCTCCCTCTCCATGATGTAGGGATGTTTCCTGTTTGAAAGGCGTTGTTGAACAAGGGAGTAAGGTATTCTGCCCAAAAGGATTGGTCAAATTTGAAGAGGCCGTTTGGCAAACCGTTTGGGCCTGGCGCACCTTTTGACCTTAGTTTTTTGATGACCATATGAACTTGGGATGGTGTGAACCGATGTTCTTCGCAGTTTTGGGCCACTTCTTGATTTTCATATTGTTGGTGAGGAGAATAATTTGAGTCCCATGATTGAAGGTTGGTCTGTTGTGTTCGCTCCAAATGCTGGATCCAGTCTTCCTGTAGAATGTTTGAATTAGTGGTCTGTGCGGCTCCATTTGCTACTTTGTTGATGTCTGCCCAAAATTTCCTGTTGTTATTTGATTTGCTTGACTCTAATAGTTGTTGCCAAGTTTCTGTTTGTTGTTTTAATTTTTCTAGCCAAACGTCTTTTTTATATTTTTGTCGTAGGTTGTAGATTTGGCGCTTGGTGTCATCAGCCTTTATCGTGCCTTTTCTTGATAACTTTCTTATTTCTTGGTTTAGAATCCTTTTTTTACTCAGTATTGAGCTTAAGGGCGCCTTGAGTGCCTTGCATGGTTTCCTTTTATTTGTGTGTGTTTGGTGGCCGAATCTTTCTGTTAGGGTGGTGATGATCTTTTCCCACTTATCCTGAAGAGGCGGTTGACTGTTCCCGGTAGCCTCCACATGCGCTCTTTTCGCATGTGCCGTTATTTCTTCGGCGTTCTTTCCGTTCCATACTAATCGCTTGAGATTGTATAGACACGAAGGTTCGGTCAGATCATTGCATGCTGATGCCCTAATGAGTAGTTGGCTCAGTACAATTGATTGTGGGCTGTGGTCGCTCTCCAACCGGTGAGTTATGCTGAAGGAAACTATTGTTTGTAAGACGTCTAAGTCCACTATGGTGTAGTCTAAAACGGCTTGGGCCTGTTTAGTTGTTCTGGTTAGGGACGCAGGTTGATCTTGGGGAAAGCGGCCATTAAGGACGATAAGTCCGACTTCGGAGAGCATTTGTGTGCACTGCTGGCCGTGCTTATCCTTTTTTTGATGGTTTGATACCATTGGAGGGATGGATTTGTCATTCCGTTTATTTCGGTTGCTGTTAAGGGCATTGTCCTTAAGTAGAAGGAACATGTTCAGATCTCCTGACACCACCAGCCCCGCCTGTGGGTAAGTGGATTGCATTGATTTTATTAGCGCCTTTAGGGTCAGGATTTTCTCTGGTTTCTTCTTTACATCCGGATGTATGTAGGTGTTACAAATTACCAATTGCCGAGACTCTTGAGGGCCAAGAGGACTTGTAGACGGATCGGGAGGTAGCTTGATTTTAATGCACTGGATCCATGTTTGTCCTGTATCAATGGTAACATAAGACCAGGGAATGCTGGTGTTCAGGTAGATCGATAGGCCTCCTGCGGCCCTGCCTGTGTTACCTCTTCTGATGGCCTGTAGTTGGATTTCTTTAAAGCCATCAATTTGTTCCGCGGTGGTTGACCAAGTCTCCTGGAGTAAGATGATGTCAAATTTATTTAGAAAAGCTAGTAAGTCAGCGTCTTTTGTTTTGCCACCCAACCCATTTATGTTCCATGGTTTGCTCAATAAACTGTAAATGGTGCATCTCAGATTTTTTTTATAAACATTAGTTTTTGTATTATTTCAAGACCTATAACGTCACTTTAACCTTTGTTTTTCATTGAACAGCTCTCTCTCTCTCTCAATATATATATGTATATATATATGTATATAAACATATCCATTGCCTGTTCAGTCTGTGCCATCATCATGCCACACATTAAACAGTAATGACAAAACAACCGAATGCTGCCTTTTTTTGCTATCGAATAAGCTACTGCTGAATAATATCCTGTTTTCTTAAAGTACTCAAGATCTATCCAAAGAAGTACGCATTTCTCATTGCGTCTTCGGTTCCTCCTGCATCCACTGTTCCCTGTGGTCGTCTATGCTTTGTCAGTTTTAAAGTGCTGTGATTAGAGCCAGGATTGCTGCATTTCAATGATTATTTTAACCTCTTTGGTTGGGCTGTAGAAACAGAAGTCATATTATTGTGATGCGTGTGCGTATCGGTTTTTGGAAGTGTGAATTTGTTCGTGCAGTAGAGGGGGTTCTAGAAAGCAGACATCTCTAAATGTGCCTGCCTTATCAGGTAAATTGATGTCGTTTATATTTAATGTCTTTTTCATTTTTTAGTCGACCTACATTTGTGGTGTAGACGAATACATCCCTTGACAATGATTATACTGTGGCATTTTGCGTTTCTGCCTCTTTAAAAATTCAGTCTCCTCTATTTGCCCTATTAATTGTTGATATGTTGCCATCCACAAGACAAAAATTAGAGCTGTAATTAAATAATCATGTGATGTTCCTCAGTGCCAATGAGAGCAAGCTCGTCTTTCCAGGCCCTGATGGTCACTGATTATTCTATTAAAATTGCCTTGTTTTTATTTTTCTTCTTTACCTAAACGTTGCTCTTGTTTTCCCAAAAAACACAAGCAAATAGACAAGGCATTGCTTTGGTGCGCAAGCCCACAAAGACACCATGGAGAGAAATACCTTTTCTGAATTTGGGGAAGGGTTGGTTCAAGTGAAAGAGCCGCATCAGTGGCAGAATTGTGCGCCATTTGATTTACACTGCAGTTTTGGCTGGAGTGGATGCATGTAGGGAATGCCAGGAGAATTACAAAAGGAGCAGGGTATTAAAATTCAGAAATGATTAAAATTGAAATAAAAGGATGCTGCCTCTTTGCCAATACCCTGGCAGTCGTAATGGCACATAGAGATTAGTTTCCACCTTCATCTTTTCCTTGTTTCTCATTTCCTCCTGTTTATTGTGGAAACATTTTCTGATGCCTCTGCCTCTCATCTCCCATCAGTCTGCTGCTCTTGCGTAGTCCTGCTTTCCTAAAGTGGAGAAAAGTCGCCCTAGCCTTTTAATGAGAATAACACACTAGGATATTAATATTTAACATGCACATTATTAAAAATGTCTCGCCAACATAGGTCAGCTTTATTATTGATTGATAGGCAATTGCTCATTTTTGAATACATTCTTTGGTTCCTCTTCACAGAGAAGCGGAAGCTCTGGTAACGACGGCGGGTAGAAGGAGGACTTGACAGCCATAGGTAATGAATTATGTATGTATGTACACATAACAGATGGCTGGACTTTATTGACTTAAAGTTTCTCTTTGACTTGCTGCTTTTCTGCTTGCTTTTGATAAACGTTACAAACACTGCAGTTTTACCATTCGTGTTCTTCTTTATCCTCGTCATGCCACTCTAGTTAACCCAAGTAATTTGTCACACCTTGGAATTATTTAATCTATTAACTTGTGGTAAACTTGCCATCTTGTATTTAAGAATTAATCGCTATGCCGTAAAAATATTTCACATGGATATATGCTCAAGCATGTAAAATATACGTGCCTTTTTGATATTGCACATATTCCGGGAATGAGTTGAGCCCAGATTTATGGTCAGTGACAAACATATGAAAATAAGATTATTGAAATATACCATTTAGACAGTGGCCTAGTAAGGTCAGGTGGTACCCGGTGCGGAAAATTTCTTGTCACCCCTGGCTTGACAAAATTGCAAAAAAATGTGTTTATAACACATATTTTTTGCCATTTTGTCACCCTCCTCAGTGATGACACCCGGGGCGCCCCCTTCCTATGCCACTGCATTTAGAGAACGTGGCATGAGGATGCCTAGATTTACACTTACAATTGACATTGTCTCCAATTTAGCATAATATTTCAAGCTCTGGAGGCTCAATGTAAGGACTGATTCGCAAAGCAAACCTTAAAAGCGGCGTATATTTAGGAGTTCATTACGATGTCGAACCAAAAACCTTCCACCCAACATCTTCGCGTCAAAGCCCTTCCAATCCGCTCAGTCGGTTTACAGTCCAACCGCCCAATTACGATGTTCGCGGTCGGACGTAAACCGGCCTGTCATTCTGACTCGCTTCAGAGTGCCTCGCAGAGTATTCATGTCGGTCGGAACCGCACCGTAATTCCCTGTGGATGGCGTTTCCGCAGTTGGAATTGCGATGTCGCTTTCTAACAGCCCCTCCGCGTCGGCCTGTCCGAAACGGAAAGGCTGTTGGAAAGTGACTTTGGGGGCCCCTGGCAGGGCCCAATGGCCCCCACAGCCTATGGTTGCTGGCCAAGGGGGTACAGGTACCCCCAATGTAAAATCCTGCACTGTGTGGCAGGCATCATGGGTGCTGCGACAGGATGCAAGGTTTCCCACACACACCACATTACCCCATAGTAGCCTGTGTTATGGCCAGTACTCGGGCGTAACATGAGCTCCTGTAGGAAACAATGGAAAATCCGACCAAACAGTGTTCAGTTGCATCGTAATCCGGCAGTTGGAACCGACGACTACAAGTTGGTTGGTCCCGAATCTTAGACATATCGGGCAGAGGCTTTAGTCCATCATCGTAATGAGCCCCATAGAGTTTGAAAAGAAGAAAAGGTTGGAATTTTCAGAGAAAATGTCAGGTCTAGGCTTAATTTAAATTATGCCAGAGTAGTTGAAGTAATATTGGTAATTTAAAAGCACTGAAACTGTGGGATAGTTGATAGCATAAACGTGATCGTCTTTTGACGACCTCGTTCTTGCAAACACGATCAGAATGTTAAGCAGGATTTTCAAATTAGATTGGGAAATCTTTAATGCGGGCGGTTGCTGAGCAGTTCTTTGTGTAGATCAACTCAAATGGACCTATTATATCAACTCAAAATTAAGTGTGGGCGGCCAGCTACGCTCCGTTTGCGGAGTGTGCGTAGTGCCGCCTACTCCGCATTTTGCGGAGCCGGCGGAGCCAGGCGGCACTACGCACACTCCGCAAACGGAGCGTAGCTGGCCGCCACCCGCCTCCCTCCCGCCCTCCCTAAATACTTTAAAGTAAAGGAATAAATTAATTTAAAACGCACTTACCTTGCCGGCCGCTGCCCGCCGCGTCCCCGGGGCTCGCTATCTTCCGTCTTCGTCTTCTTTCGTAATGCGCATGCGCGGGCGGCCGCGCATGCGCATTTTCTCGTGAGAAATGCGCATGCGCGGCCGCCCGCGCATGCGCATTACGAAAGAAGACGGAAGATAGCGAGCCCCGGGGACGCGGCGGGAAGCGGCCGGCAAGGTAAGTGCGTTTTAAATTAATTTATTCCTTTCATTTAAAGTATTTAGGGAGGGCGGGAGGGAGGCGGGAGGCGGGTGGCGGGGCTGGCGGCCGGGTGGTGTTTGCGGAGTGGGGCTACGCGGAGTGCGGAGGTGGGCGTAGTTTCTCGCCCACTTCGCGTAGCTCCGCGAAGCCCCACTCCGCCAACTCCGCCCAGGGTTACTCAAAATGCCTTTTCGAATAGATATGTTACCCGACAGTACCAATTGGGTAATTTTTTTAGTGCAAAACACATTTTTTTTTGTTTTATTTTGATCTTTTAACAGTACCATAGAGACTGGGAGACTACTGTATAGACAGTTGCAACTGTGCTTTGTCCAGCTGTTGGTCACTTTGGATTTGGATTTTGGAGAGAAAGCATCACTCTCTTTTTGTCTGCAATCTCTGCTGCATCCATACCCTGGAATCTTCACTTTTTGGAAAACATCAAGTAAGTTCAGTGCAGCACTTAGTAGTTTTTTGTTTGAGCGAGAAACCCACCAGTATTTATGTTCCTTCCTTCCTTTATTTATTTATTTTGTGACTTTGTTGTTGGATGACCAGGAATTTGGACTGGAGTATTGAACCCATGTGGGATTGACTTTTTTAAAGAAAAATGTTTGCACATTTTTGGGATGGTTCGAGGCCTGGGGTTAAATATACTATTTCTCCTTTTTCTTTTGTGGTTTTTGTGAATTTTGTACTGATTGTTTATTATTTTTCCGTGATGTTGTTATACTGTTTATGGCCTAGCCAGTTACATTCTCAATGCTGCTGTGCTGTATATCTTTTGAAATCAGTGAAGAAACAAACTAAAGGCCAAAGGGAAGTAATAGGTGAAAATGTCACTTAAAACATACCGTTTTAAATGTTCAGATCCACTGAAATTCAACGGTCCTGGTTATCTCAAGTAACTATAACTCATTACCTAAAGAAACTATAACTCATGCCCTCGCCATGCACTGCTAATTATGCCCCATATTACATCACACATGAGGTTCTATGGCATCATTGATAGCATCTTAGCAACATTTGGAATTACATTATTGATGACAACACTGTGCATGGCAGGGGTGCATACTATAGTTAGTTTAGGGCATGAGTTATAGTTATTTGTACAACCACAATCCTTATCAGGGTGAACCACAAACATTCATTAAGTTAACCTGTATTTAACCCTCTGGTAGCTTGGCAAAAAAGTAGTCAGGCTTAACTTAGAGGCAATGTTGAAATTATGTATGCAGCACTTAAACAGTATTAAAGTGAAAACACAACACAAATAAAATCCCACATCAATATAGAAAATTTGAGAAAAATGTAAAATTTTAATAAATTATTTGGCACCAGAACAACTCAAATCCAACCAATAGAACCAGAGATGTACAATTTTAAAGGTTTTAGGTAAGTAGGTAAGTATAGTGCCTAAAAGCAAAAAGCTACACTCCCAGCTCCCTGGTTGTGTGTCAGTCACCGTAGGGTGAAGAGTTGCATTCACTGGAGCATCGAGTTGGCGGTCAGTGCAGGCAGCAAGATTTTAGTGCAAACTGACCCGTTCGAAGTTGACAAGAAGACCTCAAAACTTCAAGGTTTCTCCATTTCTTCAAGAATGAGCTCAACTGATTCAAGTCCAAAGATACAGGACCTGGGAGGCACCTCCTGGGGATCAGAAACTCACTCCAGCAGAGACTAGCAGGGCTCATGCAGGTGAGCCAATTGCAGGTCCAGTTGCAGCATGGGCATTTGCATTGAGGCCTCTGGAGATTGTTGTGTCCATGTAACTCATAACATTGGTCACGTCACCCCGGGATGATGGGTGCAGGTCCATTCTTCCTTCTCAGCAGGCAGAGGAAGCAGCAAGGCAGCAGCAAGGCCTTTTTCTGTAGTAATCCACAGGTCACAGGGTGTACTGAGGAGTGGGTCTGAAGGTCCCCTTTTTTACCTGGTGCCCACTTCGAAGTGGGAGAGGCTTCCCCTACAAAGGTGCCTGGAATTTCCTGCCTCCCCACCCTGGCCCTATTCTGTCTGGGGGCACAATAGGCTCATGGAGTCCTTTGTGCGTGACTATGCCTGTGTCTTTGAAGTACAAGTGTGGGAAGGTGACAGCTCCACTCCCCCCAACATCCTGCCAGAGATGGCTGATCCTGCCAACAATCAGACCCTATACTGCAAAGCTGTCTGGGCAGAATTCATGAAGGCCAACTGCTAGCCAAACTTAGTCATGTGACCCAGGAACAGGCAGCAGGATCCAAATGGTTGGGACAAGAAAATGCCAACTTCTAAAAGTAGCATTTTCAGAATTGTGACTTAATATCTGACATTCCCAGTAAAGAGGATTTTAAATTACAAATCCTCAGACACCAAGCATGACTTTCCTACCTGCTCTCAATCAAACGTTAGTATGTATTAAATGTAATAAGAAACCCCAATGTTATCCTATGAGAGAGGTATGCCTTGCAGTAGTGAAAAAAAATTAGAATTTTTTAACTACCCAGAAATCTAAAACTTAAAAGTACATGTCCAAATTTTTAACTACATCGCACACTGCCCTAAGGACTGTTTTGGGCCTACCCTAGGGGTGGCTTATGTGGATTAAAAAGAAAGGTTTATGCGTGACAACAGGTTTATTTTGCCTGGTTGAAATGTCAGTTTGAAAATACACACACAGGCTGCAATGACAGACATGCAACATTTTTTAACAGGCTACTTTCGTGGGTGGCACAATCAGTGCTGCAGGCCTACTAGTACTACTAGTAGCTTTTAACATTTGTGCAAATAAATTAAATGTGGCAATTGAGTGTTATAATAACAACAACTAGAGAGAGAGGGAAGAGGCACTCTCGATCCCCCAGGTAATAGTTACAATCAACAGAAGAGTGCCCACACAGGGATAGTAGTGTCCAGCACAGAGAAGAAAAGAGAATCAAATCAACCTGAGTAAGAATTTCTCAGGGATTTCTTGGAAAGCCCTCACTCACCACCCTGGGTGGTGACATGCTTCATCATCGGGCCCACCAGGAGAAGCCAAATGCTTCCCTGGTGTGCTGCAACGCCAGGTTACTGCAGAGCGGGATTTTTTTGTGACAAAGTGTATGAAAAAAGTGAGTTTAAAAAATACCAGACAGCTTTACCAAAAAAACTTTATTCCGTGGTTAGCTGGGTATTGGTTAAAAGGTATGTGCAGGGAAATATACCAACTAATGTGTTGGGTGTTTTCCTCTTTTAGATTACAACGGGGTCAACATGTTTCTGCCCTTTAAGTGTATGGATATTACTGGGCATTCGTCAGGACCATGTAATTATGTACCTCAGTGGTGTAGGCGCGCTAAGGCCCACTCTAGCCAGAGGACGTGACAGTTAAAAAACAGAATTATGTGTCAAAAAAGTGCAAAAAAACAGGCAGGCTTCTGGTGGGGAGCGGCTGCCATGATTGCTCGTGGAATGGCCACGACTGAGATACGAGATGGTGGTGCTCTCATGCTAACGCCAGCTTCAGTCTGAAACATCCAGAAACACTGTAGACTACCAATTCGATCAGTTCCGGTAGCGCCCCAACGTGACCCGGTAGGGAAGAACTTGCCCTCCCCTCTTTGACTGATGGTTCTTGTTGCCTGTCCCTTCTGTTGTCATTTAACAGAACTTTTTAGACTGCTGAAAGGGGTTGTGTTCCGACCGCTGGTTGGTGGACACATTTTGACTATATTCTGGACCTACGTTGTCGCGTAATGCGTTATATGACACGCCGCGTTAGCGCACCCGGAAGTACTCCAGTGCGCGAAGCGCAGCTTCCCGGAAGGGATCCGGGGCGCGGCGCGCAGCGCGTAACGTAAGCATAACAGGTCATGTGACTTGTTAATAAAACTTTTCATTGGTTCATTTTACTTTTTACTTTTATTATTCTAATGATGAAAGGCTTGGTCATATGACCTAAAAATTACGCTTTTTATTGCTTTCGAACATTATTTTTTCTTAAACATATATGTTATAATGTTCCAGGCTAATGTATTTTCCCGTAAAATTTACAACTGTCCTGCAAGTAAAATATATTCCTTTTTCTAGAAAAAGGGCGTTTCTTCGTCCCATGACGGAGCCGTTGAGAAAAAGATGCTCGGCCTGCTGTCTTAGTCGCCGATACGCCTGAATATCAGATTCTTATCGATCACTTTATGTTGCAGGAGTAAAAAACACAACAGCCCTTGACCATTTATCTTTACTGCGTTCCTGCGTATTATACCTTTTATCCGTCATGTAATTGGACTGCTTTATTTCACTTGTCTTTTACTGATTCGAAAACAGTGACTAAAATTAAAAACTTTACCAATGTAAATACTACTACCATGTTTTGTTTTAAAAACCTTTATTGTGAAAATGTCAGTATACAAATACGGGCCTATAACCACGTGGGCCGGCCACGGAGCAAACTGGAATCGTATATGATGAGGAGACATTTACACTGTAGAGGAACGCAACGAGCGGGCCATTAGGTTGCAAGAACTAAGGTGTCTAACAGTTGCGGAATCGGTGGACGTACATTTTGTAATTAAAATACGACAGGGCCACTTACAATAAAATTATCTAGATATACATTTGCGGGCAAGTACCATGGGTGACGTTAATTCGAACTTTCAATAGTACAGTAATAAATAACACATCAGAACTTAATATCAATAGGGATGTCGAAATATTAAATAAATTCTCGTTCCCGCCCGCCATGTGCTTCAAAACTGCATACGTATCTCGTGATATCAAGGTTTTGCAACCAGTACACAACAAGGAGTTACGAGTCCCATTTATACCGGTGCCATTTTGGGCGAGGCCGGGCAGGTCCAGGATATAGTCAAAATGTCTCCACCAACCAGCGGTCGGACCAGAACCCCTTTCGGCAGTCAAAAAAGGTTCAGTTAAATGACAACAGAAAAGATAGGCAACAAGAACCAACAGTCAAAAGAGGGGAGGGCAAGATCTAAAGCCATTGTTCTACAAACTCTCAAGCAGACTTGAATGGAAAAATCCTGAAGAATGTACAAACTGAAAACCATTTTTTGTCTGTATAGCATCACCAGCAACGCTTGAGTCAGCTTTGTGTGAAGCCGCCATTTTGATTCAATCAATAGCGTCCCCCTGCACACATTCAGGGACCTGGTCGTGTCTAAAGGTCAAACGGATTGTGGGACAAGATGCAGAAAGGAAAAGGAAAAAAGTTCCGCCGGACCATGGGAGCCGGCCGCCTATGTCATGGGCGATCTTTGGCCACACCGGGGCAATAGTGAAGCTGCAGCAGGTGCAAATAAGCTTCAGACAGTGTTACAAGCGCTGCTCAGAACTCTCAACTATGACACCACCTCCGTGCCATCCGGATCTTGGCGCCTTGTGCTGGTTCCGACCTAGTCACACATCGGTCCGCTACTGACACCACCTCATAGGCCAACGGGACACCCCACGCCGACTTTCGGCGCAGCATTGTAGGATGGCCACACCAGTGCGGCAACTTGCTAGACACCACCTCGGTGCCATCCAGATCTCGGCGCGTTGTGCTTCCTTCGGCCTACTGTAGCCGCAAGTGCGGACGCAACTCAGCTGGATAGCGAGTGAAACACCAAGGGGCGCCCCACTGTAGCCGAGGAGCCTCCATCTTGTGGGCGACGCACAGCATCACATTGCTTTCACAAACAGCCCCCACTGACTGACGCGACCTCACAGGCCAACGGGGCGCCCCACGCCGACTTTCGGCGCAGCATTGTAGGATGGCCACACCAGTGCGGCAACTTGCTGGACACCACCTCGGTGCCATCCGGATCTTGGCGCGTTGTGCTGCCTTCGGCCTACTGTAGCAGCAAGTGCGGGCGCAACTCTGCTGGACGGCGAGTGAAACGGTAAGGGGCGCCGCACTGCACATCAGGTGCCTCCACCTGGGGAGGCGAGAGAGGCCAGTTTGCGCCACCACCCCCCCCCCCCCCCCGCCCCCCCCCCCCCCCCAGGCACCCCACGCCGACTTTCGGCGCAGCATTGCCGGTTGGCCACACCAGTGCAACTTGCTGGACACCACCTCGGTGCCATCCGGATCTCGGCGCGTTGTGCTGCCTTCGGCCTATTCGCACATCGGTCCGCTACTGACGCCGCCTCACGTGCCAACGGATTTTCTACGCTTTTTATAGCAGCGCGTAACGTAAGCATAACAGGTCATGTGACTACTTTATAAAACTTTTCATTGGTTCATTTTACTTTTGGTTTGCTAATGATGGAAGGCTTGATCATATGACCTAAAAATAACACTTTTCATTGGATTAAAACATTTTTTTTTCCCAAACGATGAAAGCCCCACCTTGTTTCTAGATGTTTCAGACTGAAGCTGGCGTCAGCCTGAGAGCACCACCATCTCGTGGCTCCGTCGTGGTCATTCCGCGAGCAATCATGGCAGCCGCTCCCCACCGGAAGCCTGCAGGAGTCGGGAGCCCCCAAGACTTTTGTAAAATCTTCAAGGCTCAGGGGACGTCCGAGTTCCAAGGTGTCCCAGGGCCATTTTAGTGGACCAGGCCCAAATCCGAAGAGCCGTCCGCCATTTTAAGAGTCCTGTGGCAGCCGCCTATCGCTGCACCGCAAGAGTGGGCGCAACTCAACTACATGGTGAGCGAGACGCTGTAGCCGCAAGAGCGGGCGATAAACAGCTGAATGGAGGATGAGGCACAGTGTAGCAAAAGCGGGCGGAATGGCAACTGAAACGGTAAAGGGGCGCCCCAGTACAGCAGACGAGTCTCCACCTGGGGAGACCCGTTCACGCCGCCTCCCGCCCCCCCCCCCCCCCCCCCCCCCCCCGGGGCGCCCCACGCTGTTTTTTGGAGCAGCATTGTAGGATGCCAAAACCAGTGTGACAACTTACTGGACATCACCTGGGTGCCATCCACATCTCAGTGCGTTCTGCTGCCTTGGGACTATTCGCACAACAGACCGCTACTGACGAAGCCTCCCCGCGCACCCCCCGGGACGCCCCACGCCGTTTTTCGGAGCTGCATTGTAGGATACCAAAAACCAGTGCGGCACCCAGGTAACATCACCTGGGTGCCGTCCAGAACTCAGCACGTTGTGCTGCCTTGGGACTATTCGCACAAAACACAGCTACTGACCATTGTTGCTTCTTTTTTCAAAAAAAATGTGACACATAATTGTAAAAACGTTGATGTACAAAGAGGCATCCCTGGAATCTTCCGCTTCAGGCTCGGTCCCACACACCCTCACAGTGAGAATCCCCTCCCCAAGCACAATACAGGATGGTTATCAGATAGTAGGAACGCGTGTGGTGTGACGGATCTCATCGGGTGGGGGCCTTGATCTACTGTAACTCCTTTGAAGAGGGGTGATTCTCTACAGCTGGGGCCATAAACTACATCTGCAGGGCTAGGTGATAGCCTGGGACCGGCCTGGACAATCGGACACAGAGGAAGAGGAGTGCCAGACGGTGCGGTAGTGAATAGGGTGAAAGGGTGGTGTCGGGCGGGCACAGGGTGTGATTCTCAGGGAAGAGCAGCGCACATGGGAGGAGGTTTCTGGCCCATGCATGAGAGAGAGAGCGGGGGTGACCAGTGCGTGGGGGAGATGCTTGCGAGGGTGGGGAGCCATGCTGAGGATCGGCGGCGTGCAGAGAGTGGGTCTGGTCAAGGCATCTAAAATGGCTGCCGTGCTCAACAAAAGTGTGGCATTGCAAAAAAGACAAGATGGCGCAGACAATGTTTATCAATAAGGATTCATTTATAACAATTATTTTTAACAAAATATTTACTCGCAGTGACAAAATGGCGGTCAACAGTACCTGATTTTCATCGAATCGAACGTTAACAGACGTCACGCAGCAAAAAAAAAAAAAAAACGCTCACGCACAGCCGCTGGAAGACATGTATCAACATATATGAGCCTCCTCAGCCACCCTCAGAAAACAAAAGGGGTCAGGATACGTCTCCCGTACCCCCTTATACCTAGTAATTTAATGAAATCGAAACACAAAATGTCGAATTCACGTTTCGCTACCAGTTTGCGACCCGGTTCGCGAACCGAGAAGCGCTTCTACCGCGAAAAATCAAATTTTTATTATTTGCCCCACGGGACCCTTTAATAACCCCAACATCATTCCTAGGGGGTCAAGAGGGGTCTACCTAGCCCCCTTTCATTAAACTCCCCCTTCGTTTTTCTCCTCCTCTTGTCTCTCGATCCTACCGACAGACAAGATGGCGGCCGCACCGGACTGTTTAGAATGTTGACAGACACCGGAGAGCCAATCAGCTTCGCTACGCAAAGCTCCGTTATGCAAAAAGTACGCGATCTGGAGCGCTATCTGGGACGCTGTCACAGATATATCTGTTTTTTAAACGTTCATTTCTCAAAATCCACTGGAGCACATATATTGAGACCCAGCAAAGGCACATCGGGCTAACAGTCCCTATAATTTTGCCAAGTTTCGTGCAAATCCATTCAGCCGTTAGTTTGCGACCTGGTTCGCGAACCGAGAAGCGCTTCTACCGTGAAAAATCCAATTTTTTTTATTTTCCCCACGGGACCCTTTAATAACCCCAACATCATTCCTAGAGGGTCAAGAGGGGTCTACCTTGCCCCCTTTCATTAAATTCCCCCTTCGTTTTTCACGTCTTCTTGTCTCTCGATCCTACCGAGAGACAAGATGGCGGCCGCACCGGACTGTTTAGAATGTTGACAGACACCGGAGAGAGCCAATCAGCATCGCTTCGCAAAGCTCCGTGACGCGAAAAGTACGCGATCTGGAGCGCTATCTGGGACGCTGTCATAGATATATACATTTTTTAAAACGTTAATTTCTCAAAATCCACTGGAGCACATATATTGAGACCCAGCAAAGGCACATCGGGCTAACAGCCCCTACAATTTTGCCAAGTTTCGTGCAAATCCATTCAGCCGTTCGAGCTAAAAGTGAGGCCAAACGCCCTATGGAAATTAACATGGGAAAAACGCGTTTTGGGACCCCCCTTTTTTCTCGGCCCCCCCTTGACGAAACCCCCCCAAATTTTCAAGGGCTGCTCAGAAACAAAATGTGCCATTTTCCTGAAAATTTCAGCCGATTCCGTCCACAAACGCCAAAGTTATTAGACATAGAATTTTCAAAAGTCCCATAGGAAAAAAATCCTAACTATATATACCTACTGGCTATCGCCAGTAGGTAATATATATATATATATATATATATATATATATATAAAATTGTGTGTGTGTGTGTGTGTATATATACATATCTATATGTGTATATATATATATATACACACACACACATATTTGTGTATATATACACACACATATATATGTTCACTGAAAAAACGAAAGTTAAAGTGATGTTATAGTTAAGTGATTGATTGATTGATTGATTTAAGCTTTATTTCGATCGAAATGTCATATATGCTGTGATTAAAAAACATTACTATTCTTTAAAAAGAGAGAATACAGATAAGCAACATTATTGATTTAAATGGATGTTGAAGCAACAAAGTGATGGGTTACGTTCTTGATACAAAGATGCATATATTGTGTTCAAATAGTTGAGACTAAAAATAGGATAACAATGATAAAAATGTTGTTCAAATTATCTAATACATGTTAACCTTAAAAGCCAAGATAAAAACAGGCATTACTTCATCATTATAGTGGGGCATTAAAATACAAAAAAAACGTTTAATTTTCCTTGACTTAGCAGCAGAGTTTTGACAAATAAAGTGCTTGTGCATAATAATTCTAGCAGCTTAAGTGTTATAACCTTAGAATTAATTGAACATTTCAAAGACAATCTAATAGTTTGAACTAAAAACCACTGCAATTCACCAGTTATAGTTATTTCTAATAAGTATAACTCATGCCCTAAAGTAACTATAACTCGCGCCCCGTGATACACAGTGTGTCATTAATTATGTCTGTCAAGACTCAGTACCTGAAATTCCTGAATTCCGTAGGAGCGTCTGGCTGAAGGTGCGAAGCTAATCTCCCAACTCCCCTACTCCGTTGAACCAGATCTCTCTGATCTCAGAGGAGAGGGGGAAAGGGGAAGTGGAAGAAAAAACAGAGAGACTGCCACACTGGGTCTTCACCTCTTCTTCAAAGATAAAGGTTTCACCTGTAACATCAAATAACAATTACTAAGTTTGTGCAACACCTGGCTAGTGATTGGTAAATTACTAATACTCCATATACCTTTACCTGACTGTGTGTGGACATTAGCCTCTCTCTAATATATAAACTGAGGTTCTGAACAACTGTAGAACTGTTACTCTTGAGGACTAGTAGATAAGAGTCTTTAGGAAGGTTCACTGTAGCGATGCATTAAAAGTAGTACGCAAAAATATATATATATTTTTATCTAAATTCAGGAACCAGCAATGAGTGAACCAACAGCCGACTGCTGTCCGAATTCATAGAACCAGTAGGCAAATGAGGCTGGAACTAATTCTAAGATTGAGCTCAAGTACAAAGCTGTTTGGAGGGTGCAAACAGGAAAACAAGTCTGTTCAAGGAATGAAGTCTTAATACTTCCAATGTCTTTAAACTGAAAAGGTTCTTTGGCCAAAGGCTGAAAGGAGCCTTCTATGGCACAGGAAAAAACAAGCAGTAGTTCAGAATATTCAGACAGCTAGAAAATATGGCTCAACTCACAGCCGCCAAAACGGAAGACTAAGAACGTTCTTACCGCATATGCAGCATGAAGAGGGAACCTCGGAAAATAATACTGGACTCAAAACTCAGTCAATACCAGCTGCTGAAGAGAAGGACTTCAACTGAAGACAGGGAAAAAAATCTGGACTCACAGAAGAATTCCAAGTATTCCGCTCCGTCGAAGCATGGATATCGCGGAATACTCAAATGACTGGGATTCGCGGCTTAACTAAGTAAATTAACCGCGAGAGAAGCGGTTCTAAGAGAGAGCACGAAAAGCCTCCGTCTCTCTGAGGAAAACGGTTGAAGTGCGCAGCGGCTAAATTGCTCGCGCACCAAATGCACCTGGAACGCGAAATGGTCAGAAGGCTAGAGTGCTAACTGACATTGCGTTCAATGGCACCCAAAAAGGATTCCACCATCTTGGACCTGAACCTGGATACTAACTGTCTCCAGCAGGCTGTGTGGCTAAGAGTTTTGGAGTTCTTAAACACCTTACATTGAGGAGCTGCAAGTGGATTTGAGGCTGAGATCTGCCCATTCCTGACAGTACCCCCCACCAAAACCCCCTCCCTAGGCTTCAGTGGATGAGTCTTATGGAACTCCCTCACCAATCTTGGGGCATGAATGTTTGAACTGGTTTTCCAGGACCTTTCCTCTGGACCATAATCCTTCCGATCTACAAGATAAAATACCTGGCCTCTCTTGATCTTGGAGTCAAGTATCCTACTAACTTCAAATTCTTCAGCAGATTGAACCTGAATTGGAGATGGTGGAAGGAACTTCCGCAAATTTGGTGGGTTTCGTCTGATCAAAGACACATGGAAGGTTGGATGGATCTTAAAGGACTTAGGCAGGCTTACCCTAACACTCACTGGATTTACCATTCGAACAACAGGATATGGACCCACAAATCTAGGCTGAAACTTCCGGTTTCCTCTAAATTGCATATGGCGAGTTGAGACCCAAACTTGATCCCCAGTTTCAAATACTGGACCCTCCTAACGACTCTTGCCTGCCTGCCTCTTGTAAGCTGCTTTAGTATTAACTAGATTTGCTGAGGCTAACTGGTAGGCCTGTTGTAATTTCTGAACGATCTCCCCAGCAGCCGGAACATCAACATCTACTCGACCCACCAACATGTTGGGATGTCGACCAGAATTCAGAAAGAAAGGAGAGAAACCTGTGGCTGAGTGTACTGAGTTATTGTACGCAAACTCAGCAGTACTAAGTAAGGAAGGCCACTCTCCTGCTTGTTCCATCAAGTACAATCGAAGATATTGTTCGAGGTCTTGATTCACCCTCTCCGTCTGTCCACCCGTCTCTGGGTGGAAACTGGTGGACAGATGGGAGTCAACCCCTAATCCTTTCAAGAAAGATCTCCAGAAACGAGACACAAATTGTGACCCTCGATCTGAAATGACCACCTTAGGAATTCCATGCAATTTTACCACATGTTGAACAAACAAGGTAGCCAATTGAGTAGCATTAGGAAGACCTTTTAGAGGAACAAAGTGACTCATCTTAGTAAATTGATCGTCCACCACCCAAATGACTGAATAACCTTGACTAGATGGTAACTCCACAATAAAATCCATAGATACTGTATGCCAAGGATATGGGGGGACTGGCAAAGGCATAAGAAGACCATGTGGAGATTGTCTAAGACTTTTTCCTTTCAAACATAGTTCACAAGTGGCAATATACTGTCTAACCTGAGCGTCCATGCCTGGCCAATCAAAATTACGTTTCAAAAGCTCCCTTATGTCCCGCCAATTGCTGATCATGAAACAGACTAATAGTTTCTTCCTGTAGCTTTGCACCTGGAACAAATATTTTTTCTTGAATAAACAGTTTTCTATCTTTTACAGTCCGGTCCGGACCCTCAGATTCCCAATTCGAGTAGTCACCTTTCAGAAATTCTTCCTTGATCTTTTCTTCCAAATCATCAACCACAGAAACTGCAACAATTCTTTCTTTGGGAATGATACATTCTTCAGACTTAACCTCCGGCTTAACTACTGGATCTTCTCCCGGATTCAAACGAGAGAGCGCATCTGCTTTACCGTTTACAACCCCAGGCTTGTAAGTTAATACAAAATCAAAGTCTGCAAAGAAAAGAGACCATCTAAGTTGCCGTGGGGTTAGGGTTCTAGCTGATTTCAGAAACTGCAAATTTCGATGATCAGTGAATACAGTGACCACATGTCTGGCTCCATATAAATAATGTCGCCTTTGCAGACGAGAGCGGACGAGACGCCAGATTTACTCTGTCTTCGACGGTGCTCATTGAATGATCTCTGCACCATTAACCTCGTATGGACGCCAACAGCACTTCTCTACACTTGGATTCGTCCTCGGATCTCCATTGCCCAGCGTCCCCGGGCCTTTATTCGATTCCTCCCTAAACGCCCATCCTTAATGATTCGTATTTTCCAACTAATGAGGTAATAGGTCCACTCCACTATCAAAGTGATGACGAGCAACAATTAATTTGGTTGCCTGCCCCTGCCCTGTCCTGATGAAGACCCCCAGCAAGGGCACAATCAATCCCTTCACAACCTGAGGGTCGAAACGTCGACAACTGTTCTTTCTTCTATCAGCTTCACGCCAAAACTTTAACATTTATGTATTAGGTGGAGCATGTTTTTGATCTAGTGATGCATTGAATCAATGGTCTTTTGTCTGTTCAAATTGACATACTAATGCGTCTACATCACTGTCTGATTTTACTGTCACAATTCCCTATCCACACTATCCTCACCTTATCATTTTTCCCTTGTTCCCTGGGGCACTGTACAACCATTTGAATGTTTATTTCTGGATATTATATCCAATTAACATCTACATTGTGAATAAAAACAGTGTAGATTCATTCAGTGTATTTCCATTTTTGACTATATTTTGCGTTAATTGCTAATCACACACTGGGACCCCTCTCCTCTCAGTACTGCCATTCTTGGAAAGCTTCTTTCACCGCTAGTAATTCTCTGTCTGCAATGGAATAATTGATCTCCGCCGGAGATAACTTTCGTGAATGATAAGCTACCGGATGGAGCTGTCCTGTGTTCTTATGACGTTGCGACAAAATGCCTCCAATGGCCCAATTTGAAGTATCCGCTTCCACAAAAAACGGTTCCTTTGGGTCTGGATGCTGCAAAATTGGTGCTGAGATAAAGGAATCTTTTAGAAATTGAAATGCTTCCTCAGTTTCTGACCCCCACACAAACTTTTCGTTCTTTCTGAGCAAACGTGTGATGGGACTCACTTTTTCAGAAAAGTTTTGGATGAAACGTCGATAGAAGTTAGCAAACCCCAAAAAGCTTTGAATTGCTTTTACCATTCTTGGAGTGGGCCAATCTTTGATTGCCTTTAATTTTGAGTCGTCCATGGACACTCCCTGAGGAGAGAGAATGAAGCCCAAAAATTCAACTCTGGACGAATGAAAAACACATTTCTCCAGTTTGAAAAAAAGTTCCTTCTCCATTAAACATTTCAGAATGGCTCGAACATGAAGAACATGTTCTTCAATATTCTTAGAAAAAATAAGAATATCGTCTATATAGACTACAGCGAACCAATCCAAAAACTCACGAAGAATGTCGTTTTCAAAATGTTGGAAAGCCGCCGGTGCATTGCATAGACCAAAGGGCATAACCTGGTAATCAAATAACCCAAATCGTGTCCGAAACGCTGTTTTCCACTCATCCCCTTCTGCCATCCGCACCAAGTGATAAGCCCCTCTCAAATCTAGTTTGGTGTAGATATGGGCATCCTTAACCTGATACAGAAGCTTGGAAATGAATGGTAACGGGTAACGATTTTTCTTTGTCACCAGATTTAATGCCCTATAGTCAATGCAAGTTCTTAAGCTCTTGTCCTTCTTGGGAATAAAAAAAAGAGGAGAGGAGACCGGAGACTGCGATGGTCTAATGAAGCCGTTAACCAGATTCTGATCGAGATATTCTTTCAAGTGCTGATTCTCGGATTCGGAAAGGGCATAGATCCGGCTACAAGGCAAGGATGCTCCGGGCTCCAACTCAATCTTGCAATCGTATTCCCTATGAGGAGGGAGTTTCAATGCTTCCTTTTCATCAAAGACCGACTTTAAGTCTTGATATTCCGTCGGATTTTCAGGGATTTCCACAGTACAAATCATCTGAGGTTGATTAGCCAAGCAATAGGAGTTAGATGGTTCGTTCTCCTTGTGAAATGGATGAAAACAATGTTCCAAACAGTAGTCTGAAATCCACTCAACATTTCGCCTAGCCCAATCAATCTTGGGATTGTGTTCGGTGAGCCAAGGCAAACCCAAAATCAATTGAAATTGCGGGGCATCAATTAAATTGAAGCTGATGTGACTACAATGTTCTCCAGGACCCAAGATGGTAATCATCTCTGTATCAAATGAAAACGTTAATTTCTCAAAATCCACTGGAGCACATATATTGAGACCCAGCAAAGGCACATCGGGCTAACAGCCCCTACAATTTTGCCAAGTTTCGTGCAAATCCATTCAGCCGTTCGAGCTAAAAGTGAGGCCAAACGCCCTATGGAAATTAACATGGGAAAAACGCGTTTTGGGACCCCCCTTTTTTCTCGGCCCCCCCTTGACGAAACCCCCCCAAATTTTCAAGGGCTGCTCAGAAACAAAATGTGCCATTTTCCTGAAAATTTCAGCCGATTCCGTCCACAAACGCCAAAGTTATTAGACATAGAATTTTCAAAAGTCCCATAGGAAAAAAATCCTAACTATATATACCTACTGGCTATCGCCAGTAGGTAATATATACATATATATATATATATATATATATATATATATAAAATTGTGTGTGTGTGTGTGTGTGTGTATATATACATATCTATATGTGTATATATATATATATATACACACACACACATATTTGTGTATATATACACACACATATATATGTTCACTGAAAAAACTAAAGTTAAAGTGATGTTATAGTTAAGTGATTGATTGATTGATTGATTTAAGCTTTATTTCGATCGAAATGTCATATATGCTGTGATTAAAAAACATTACTATTCTTTAAAAAGAGAGAATACAGATAAGCAACATTATTGATTTAAATGGATGTTGAAGCAACAAAGTGATGGGTTACGTTCTTGATACAAAGATGCATATATTGTGTTCAAATAGTTGAGACTAAAAATAGGATAACAATGATAAAAATGTTGTTCAAATTATCTAATACATGTTAACCTTAAAAGCCAAGATAAAAACAGGCATTACTTCATCATTATAGTGGGGCATTAAAATACAAAAAAAACGTTTAATTTTCCTTGACTTAGCAGCAGAGTTTTGACAAATAAAGTGCTTGTGCATAATAATTCTAGCAGCTTAAGTGTTATAACCTTAGAATTAATTGAACATTTCAAAGACAATCTAATAGTTTGAACTAAAAACCACTGCAATTCACCAGTTATAGTTATTTCTAATAAGTATAACTCATGCCCTAAAGTAACTATAACTCGCGCCCCGTGATACACAGTGTGTCATTAATTATGTCTGTCAAGACTCAGTACCTGAAATTCCTGAATTCCGTAGGAGCGTCTGGCTGAAGGTGCGAAGCTAATCTCCCAACTCCCCTACTCCGTTGAACCAGATCTCTCTGATCTCAGAGGAGAGGGGGAAAGGGGAAGTGGAAGAAAAAACAGAGAGACTGCCACACTGGGTCTTCACCTCTTCTTCAAAGATAAAGGTTTCACCTGTAACATCAAATAACAATTACTAAGTTTGTGCAACACCTGGCTAGTGATTGGTAAATTACTAATACTCCATATACCTTTACCTGACTGTGTGTGGACATTAGCCTCTCTCTAATATATAAACTGAGGTTCTGAACAACTGTAGAACTGTTACTCTTGAGGACTAGTAGATAAGAGTCTTTAGGAAGGTTCACTGTAGCGATGCATTAAAAGTAGTACGCAAAAATATATATATATTTTTATCTAAATTCAGGAACCAGCAATGAGTGAACCAACAGCCGACTGCTGTCCGAATTCATAGAACCAGTAGGCAAATGAGGCTGGAACTAATTCTAAGATTGAGCTCAAGTACAAAGCTGTTTGGAGGGTGCAAACAGGAAAACAAGTCTGTTCAAGGAATGAAGTCTTAATACTTCCAATGTCTTTAAACTGAAAAGGTTCTTTGGCCAAAGGCTGAAAGGAGCCTTCTATGGCACAGGAAAAAACAAGCAGTAGTTCAGAATATTCAGACAGCTAGAAAATATGGCTCAACTCACAGCCGCCAAAACGGAAGACTAAGAACGTTCTTACCGCATATGCAGCATGAAGAGGGAACCTCGGAAAATAATACTGGACTCAAAACTCAGTCAATACCAGCTGCTGAAGAGAAGGACTTCAACTGAAGACAGGGAAAAAAATCTGGACTCACAGAAGAATTCCAAGTATTCCGCTCCGTCGAAGCATGGATATCGCGGAATACTCAAATGACTGGGATTCGCGGCTTAACTAAGTAAATTAACCGCGAGAGAAGCGGTTCTAAGAGAGAGCACGAAAAGCCTCCGTCTCTCTGAGGAAAACGGTTGAAGTGCGCAGCGGCTAAATTGCTCGCGCACCAAATGCACCTGGAACGCGAAATGGTCAGAAGGCTAGAGTGCTAACTGACATTGCGTTCAATGGCACCCAAAAAGGATTCCACCATCTTGGACCTGAACCTGGATACTAACTGTCTCCAGCAGGCTGTGTGGCTAAGAGTTTTGGAGTTCTTAAACACCTTACATTGAGGAGCTGCAAGTGGGTTTGAGGCTGAGATCTGCCCATTCCTGACAGTACCCCCCACCAAAACCCCCTCCCTAGGCTTCAGTGGATGAGTCTTATGGAACTCCCTCACCAATCTTGGGGCATGAATGTTTGAACTGGTTTTCCAGGACCTTTCCTCTGGACCATAATCCTTCCGATCTACAAGATAAAATACCTGGCCTCTCTTGATCTTGGAGTCAAGTATCCTACTAACTTCAAATTCCTCAGCAGATTGAACCTGAATTGGAGATGGTGGAAGGAACTTCCGCAAATTTGGTGGGTTTCGTCTGATCAAAGACACATGGAAGGTTGGATGGATCTTAAAGGACTTAGGCAGGCTTACCCTAACACTCACTGGATTTACCATTCGAACAACAGGATATGGACCCACAAATCTAGGCTGAAACTTCCGGTTTCCTCTAAATTGCATATGGCGAGTTGAGACCCAAACTTGATCCCCAGTTTCAAATACTGGACCCTCCTAACGACTCTTGCCTGCCTGCCTCTTGTAAGCTGCTTTAGTATTAACTAGATTTGCTGAGGCTAACTGGTAGGCCTGTTGTAATTTCTGAACGATCTCCCCAGCAGCCGGAACATCAACATCTACTCGACCCACCAACATGTTGGGATGTCGACCAGAATTCAGAAAGAAAGGAGAGAAACCTGTGGCTGAGTGTACTGAGTTATTGTACGCAAACTCAGCAGTACTAAGTAAGGAAGGCCACTCTCCTGCTTGTTCCATCAAGTACAATCGAAGATATTGTTCGAGGTCTTGATTCACCCTCTCCGTCTGTCCACCCGTCTCTGGGTGGAAACTGGTGGACAGATGGGAGTCAACCCCTAATCCTTTCAAGAAAGATCTCCAGAAACGAGACACAAATTGTGACCCTCGATCTGAAATGACCACCTTAGGAATTCCATGCAATTTTACCACATGTTGAACAAACAAGGTAGCCAATTGAGTAGCATTAGGAAGACCTTTTAGAGGAACAAAGTGACTCATCTTAGTAAATTGATCGTCCACCACCCAAATGACTGAATAACCTTGACTAGATGGTAACTCCACAATAAAATCCATAGATACTGTCTGCCAAGGATATGGGGGGACTGGCAAAGGCATAAGAAGACCATGTGGAGATTGTCTAAGACTTTTTCCTTTCAAACATAGTTCACAAGTGGCAATATACTGTCTAACCTGAGCGTCCATGCCTGGCCAATCAAAATTACGTTTCAAAAGCTCCAAGGTCTTAGTTACTCCCTTATGTCCCGCCAATTGCTGATCATGAAACAGACTAATAGTTTCTTCCTGTAGCTTTGCACCTGGAACAAATATTTTTTCTTGAATAAACAGTTTTCTATCTTTTACAGTCCGGTCCGGACCCTCAGATTCCCAATTCGAGTAGTCACCTTTCAGAAATTCTTCCTTGATCTTTTCTTCCAAATCATCAACCACAGAAACTGCAACAATTCTTTCTTTGGGAATGATACATTCTTCAGACTTAACCTCCGGCTTAACTACTGGATCTTCTCCCGGATTCAAACGAGAGAGCGCATCTGCTTTACCGTTTACAACCCCAGGCTTGTAAGTTAATACAAAATCAAAGTCTGCAAAGAAAAGAGACCATCTAAGTTGCCGTGGGGTTAGGGTTCTAGCTGATTTCAGAAACTGCAAATTTCGATGATCAGTGAATACAGTGACCACATGTCTGGCTCCATATAAATAATGTCGCCTTTGCAGACGAGAGCGGACGAGACGCCAGATTTACTCTGTCTTCGACGGTGCTCATTGAATGATCTCTGCACCATTAACCTCGTATGGACGCCAACAGCACTTCTCTACACTTGGATTCGTCCTCGGATCTCCATTGCCCAGCGTCCCCGGGCCTTTATTCGATTCCTCCCTAAACGCCCATCCTTAATGATTCGTATTTTCCAACTAATGAGGTAATAGGTCCACTCCACTATCAAAGTGATGACGAGCAACAATTAATTTGGTTGCCTGCCCCTGCCCTGTCCTGATGAAGACCCCCAGCAAGGGCACAATCAATCCCTTCACAACCTGAGGGTCGAAACGTCGACAACTGTTCTTTCTTCTATCAGCTTCACGCCAAAACTTTAACATTTATGTATTAGGTGGAGCATGTTTTTGATCTAGTGATGCATTGAATCAATGGTCTTTTGTCTGTTCAAATTGACATACTAATGCGTCTACATCACTGTCTGATTTTACTGTCACAATTCCCTATCCACACTATCCTCACCTTATCATTTTTCCCTTGTTCCCTGGGGCACTGTACAACCATTTGAATGTTTATTGCTGGATATTATATCCAATTAACATCTACATTGTGAATAAAAACAGTGTAGATTCATTCAGTGTATTTCCATTTTTGACTATATTTTGCGTTAATTGCTAATCACACACTGGGACCCCTCTCCTCTCAGTACTGCCATTCTTGGAAAGCTTCTTTCACCGCTAGTAATTCTCTGTCTGCAATGGAATAATTGATCTCCGCCGGAGATAACTTTCGTGAATGATAAGCTACCGGATGGAGCTGTCCTGTGTTCTTATGACGTTGCGACAAAATGCCTCCAATGGCCCAATTTGAAGTATCCGCTTCCACAAAAAACGGTTCCTTTGGGTCTGGATGCTGCAAAATTGGTGCTGAGATAAAGGAATCTTTTAGAAATTGAAATGCTTCCTCAGTTTCTGACCCCCACACAAACTTTTCGTTCTTTCTGAGCAAACGTGTGATGGGACTCACTTTTTCAGAAAAGTTTTGGATGAAACGTCGATAGAAGTTAGCAAACCCCAAAAAGCTTTGAATTGCTTTTACCATTCTTGGAGTGGGCCAATCTTTGATTGCCTTTAATTTTGAGTCGTCCATGGACACTCCCTGAGGAGAGAGAATGAAGCCCAAAAATTCAACTCTGGACGAATGAAAAGCACATTTCTCCAGTTTGAAAAAAAGTTCCTTCTCCATTAAACATTTCAGAATGGCTCGAACATGAAGAACATGTTCTTCAATATTCTTAGAAAAAATAAGAATATCGTCTATATAGACTACAGCGAACCAATCCAAAAACTCACGAAGAATGTCGTTTTCAAAATGTTGGAAAGCCGCCGGTGCATTGCATAGACCAAAGGGCATAACCTGGTACTCAAATAACCCAAATCGTGTCCGAAACGCTGTTTTCCACTCATCCCCTTCTGCCATCCGCACCAAGTGATAAGCCCCTCTCAAATCTAGTTTGGTGTAGATATGGGCATCCTTAACCTGATCCAGAAGCTTGGAAATGAATGGTAACGGGTAACGATTTTTCTTTGTCACCAGATTTAATGCCCTATAGTCAATGCAAGTTCTTAAGCTCTTGTCCTTCTTGGGAATAAAAAAAAGAGGAGAGGAGACCGGAGACTGCGATGGTCTAATGAAGCCGTTAACCAGATTCTGATCGAGATATTCTTTCAAGTGCTGATTCTCGGATTCGGAAAGGGCATAGATCCGGCTACAAGGCAAGGATGCTCCGGGCTCCAACTCAATCTTGCAATCGTATTCCCGATGAGGAGGGAGTTTCAATGCTTCCTTTTCATCAAAGACCGACTTTAAGTCTTGATATTCCGTCGGATTTTCAGGGATTTCCACAGTACAAATCATCTGAGGTTGATTAGCCAAGCAATAGGAGTTAGATGGTTCGTTCTCCTTGTGAAATGGATGAAAACAATGTTCCAAACAGTAGTCTGAAATCCACTCAACATTTCGCCTAGCCCAATCAATCTTGGGATTGTGTTCGGTGAGCCAAGGCAAACCCAAAATCAATTGAAATTGCGGGGCATCAATTAAATTGAAGCTGATGTGACTACAATGTTCTCCAGGACCCAAGATGGTAATCATCTCTGTATCAAATGAAATTGGACCTGAAGATAGAGGAGTGCCGTCAACAGCTCGTACCGGTTCTGGTTTGGATTTTTTTACAAACTGGGTGACCAAACTTCTAGCAAACAAAAGGTCACAGAAATTCCCTGTGGCTCCTGAATCAATCATGATTGCCACAGTGGCGATTCTGTCCTTCCCAAAAGAGATTTGACAAGAGAGAATAAGGTGAGGGGCAGAAGACTGCAAGGTATTAGTCAAACTTTGCGGATTAGGAGTTGACTTCGAATCAGCTTCCACCAGAGCAACTCCGTCTACTGGTGGAGCTTGTCTTTTACTCATGACGCAGTCTTAGGTTGCCATGGACACTCCTTCACAAAATGGCCGGACCCTCCGCAATACATGCACAACTTCCCAACTCTTCTTTTTTCTCTTTCTTCCTTGCTGAGCGGACCTCTGACAGTTCCAATTTACATCAGTTCTTCTACCAAAACTTCTTCCTTGGACTTCCCCACTTCATCACGCATTTGGTCAAATCTTGGTGGAATTGGTCGAATTTCCTTCCGACGCTCAGAGCGTCTTTCTGATTGTCTCTGATCTATTTGGAGAACTAAATCAAGCAATTCAGATACTTCGGTAGGCCGCTTGGGAATCTGAGCCAAACCGTCCTTTAATTCGTCCCTCAGACCTCGGTAGAAGATGGCGGCTCTTTTGGCCTCCGGCCATTTAGTTTCCACAATAAGTTTATTGTTCTGTGCGAGATATGCCACTAGCTCTCTATTCCCTTGCTTCGAATCCAAAAGCTCATTGTCAGTAGACTGAGAAATTGTTCTCTGATCAAAAATTCGCAAAAAATCTGTTTTGAAATTTTCAAAATTATACAACACCGGATCATTGGTGGACACCAGAGGCAGGGACCACGCCGCAGCATCTCCACTCAGGTAAGACAGCATGAACGCCACTTTAGATTGATCATCCTTAAAAATAATTGGCTTACACAGGAAATGCAACGAGCATTGAGTGACAAATACCTGTGCCTTATTTGGATCTCCCAGGAACCTTTCTGGAGGGGCCAACGGAATAGTAGGAGACATTGCCTGCACTACCTGAGTAGTAAGTTCAGAGGGAGAAGGAGAAGGACTGAAGGTTTGGGACTTCTGACCCCCAAAATTAGGACTGGGACTAATAGTGAGTTCATTGAGGCGCTGGCGTAGGTAACTAGTTTCCTGATTGGATTTCCTGACCTCCTCTCTAGTATCACTCAATTGTTTCTGTAAACCCTCCAAGATGGAACCCAAAGCCTTCACATCTAAACCTTCAGCCATAACGCCCAGACGGAAGGCAACTGCGAGCACTTCTATCTGCCAAGACTCAGTACCTGAAATTCCTGAATTCCGTAGGAGTGTCTGGCTGAAGGTGAGAAGCTAATCTCCCAACTCCCCTACTCCGCTGAACCAGATCTCGCTGATCTCAGAGGAGAGGGGGAAAGGGGAAGTGGAAGAAAAAACAGAGAGACTGCCACACTGGGTCTTCACCTCTTCTTCTTCAAAGATAAAGGTTTCACCTGTAACATCAAATAACAATTTCTAAGTTCGTGCAACACCTGGCTAGTGATTGGTAAATTACTTATACTCCATCTACCTTTACCTGACTGTGTGTGGACATTAGCCTATCTCTAATATATAAACTGAGGTTCTGAACAACTGTAGAACTGGTACTCTTGAGGACTAGTAGATAAGAGTCTTTAGGAAGGTTCACTGTAGCGATGCATTAAAGGTGGTACGCAAAAATATATATATATTTTTATCTACATTCAGGAAACAGCAATGAGTGAACCAACAGCCGACTGCTGTCCGAATTCAGAGAACCAGTAGGCAATTGAGGCTGGAACTAATTCTAAGATTGAGCTCAAGTACAAAGCTGTCTGGAGGGTGCAAACAGGAAAACAAGTCTGTTCAAGGAATGAAGTCGTAATACTTCCAATGTCTTTAAACTGAAAAGGTTCTTTGGCCAAAAGCTGAAAGGAGCCTTCTATGGCACAGGAAAAAACAAGCAGTAGTTCAGAATATTCAGACAGCTGGAAAATGTGGCTCAACTCACAGCCGCCAAAACGGAAGGCTAAGAACGTTCTTACCACATATGCAGCATGAAGAGGGAACCTCGGATAATAATACTGGACTCAAAACTCAGTCAATACCAGCTGCTGCTGAGAAGGACTTCAACTGAAGACAGGGAAAAAATCTGGACTCATGGAAGAATTCCAAGTCTTCTGCTCCGTCGAAGCATGGATATCGCGTAATACTCAAATGACTGGGATTTGCGGCTTAACTAAGTGAATTAACCACGAGAGAAGCGGTTCTAAGAGCGAGCACGAAAAGCCTCCGTCTCTCTGAGGAAAACGGTTGAAGTGTGCAGCGGCTAAATTGCTCGCGCACCAAATACACCTGGAACGCGAACTGGTCAGAAGGCTGGAGCGCTAACTGACATCACGTTCAATGGCACCCGAGAAGGATTCCACCATCTTGGACCTGAACCTGGATACTAACTGTCTCCAGCAGGCTGTATGGCAAAGAGTTTTGGAGTTCTTAAACACCTTACATTGAGGAGCTGCAAGTGGGTTTGAGGCTGAGATCTGCCCATTCCTGACAATGTCATTTCAGATGTTGAAGTGCTTTTATCAATGATGTCATGTGTCGATGTCATGTGTCCAGTCCGGTGGCTTAGTAGACTAATGCGTACACTCTATGGGCCTGTGTTCGACCTCATGGTCACAGGTTCAAATCCCAGCGGGTTCACTCAGTCTTTCATCCTTCTAAGGTTGCTAAAATGAGTGCCGTTGAGTTGGGTAACAATAAACATCTTTTATTACTCCAGTATTGGAGCTTTCGTAGATTCACATGCCTGAATCATTCCCCGTTGTTGAGACGGGAGTCTCCAGTACATAAAAAAGCAATGCTTAGTAGTATGGCAAGCTGAAAAGAGGCCTAGGCCCATTTCCCTTTTGCAACCCTTAACCTTTATTATGTAAAAAGGACCACACTTTTTCCTGAACCAATCAGAGCTCCTCACCCTCTAGAACACTCATGAGAGAATCTTTTGCCCCTCAGATTTTCTACTGCCTGTTGTGCTAGGGAGTCTCCTTTGAGCTCTGCTCAAACTCTAGCTTTTCAGCTTTTGAGGAACTCTGTTTCTTTCTACTTTCACTTGGATTTGAATGTCTGGAAAAGAAAAGAAGGGTTTATTTAGAGCATGTGCTACCTGCTCTAAGAAGAGGCTCTACACTGATGACCCACATCAAGACTGCATTTACTGTCTTTACCCAGATCACCAAGCCATGGACTGGAAGGTGTGTCGTACTTTCTCTAGTAAGACCCTTAGAGATCTCGAGGGACGCCTTTTGATATGGCTTCAGAAGTTGAAGACCAGAAAGGAGGTAATCTCTAGTGACAGTGAGCAGGAGTACTCCTCTACGTGTAGAAGATCTCAGAAGAGAAGAAAGTCTCCTCAGACTCATTCCTCAGGTGAACGTCCTGGGAAGGCCCTAAAAAAGCCCACTCATGGGTCTTCAAGGTGTAGTCCTTCGAAGTCTCCTCAGCCAAAGGAAAAGGAGAGTAAAGGACACACTTCTGGTGAAAAATCGTCAGAGAAATCCACTTCGAGCCGTGCAAGTCACCACCTCTGGTCAAAGAATCCTTCAGGAAACCATCTTCTATTCCTCCTGAGAAAATCAAAAAACCTACCTTGTCGACGAAACAATCATTGTCGACGGCGACGAAAACAATGGCACAGAAAATGCCAAAACTCAAATTGTCGACGGTGATGACGGCAACAATTACTATGTCGTCGGCGAGAGATGCCTCTGGTCTGGGGTCAACGACGACAACAACATCGTCGACGGTATTGTCGACGGCGATCTCGTCGACGGGCTCGCCGACAAGAGAAACTCAAGTAAAACAACTGGTGTTACGCAAAAAAGATTATGCCAGCGGTGACTTCCCCGAGTAAGATTACTCCTGTGGTTCCATCACACTAGACATTCCGGCAGAATGCATAGAGATACTATCAAAAGCAATGGCTGACAGCACTACTAAAACATATAGAATAAAATGGAAGAGATTCTATTCATGGTGCCAAGAAAAAGAACTGCATCCTCTAAATGCAGAGGTGCATCAGATCATACCATATTTACTTCTGCTGGTAAAGTCAGGTTTGGCCCATGCCTCTATTAAAGTACATCTAGCAGCGATCTCTCGATACAGGAGAACCTCATCGGGTCCATTCCTTTGGTCAGAGAGGATTGTAAAACAGTTCATGAAGGGGCTGTTTAGGGTTTACCCCCCTATCAGACTCCCACCTCCACTGTGGCAATTGAACATTGTGTTATGCCAGTTGATGAGACAACCATTTGAGCCAATTCACAAAGCAGATCTTAAATTCTTATCCTGGAAAGTGGCTCTACTAGTAGCTCTCACTTCAGCCAGGAGAGTGGGGGAGATACAGGCGCTCACAACTCAGAAGCCTTTTCTGCAATCCAGGGAAGACAGGATGGTCCTCAGAAATGTATACCAACGGATTTTCATTTGAATGAGCCATTGATCTTTAAAAGATTCGTCCCTCACCATTTACAGCTGCAGAAAGAACTCTCCATACTTTGGATGTTCAACGTTGTCTAAAATTTTACTTACAAAGAACAAAATCTTTCAGGAAATCTACCCAATTATTCATGGCTTTTAGTGCCCCCAGGAAGGGGTTCCCGTTGTCGAAACGGGGAATTGCAAGGTGGGTTTCAAACGCATTACAATACTGTCATCAGGACGCTGGTAAGTCGTCGAATGCACATGTTTGTGCACATTCCACGAGAGCGGTGTCCACTCCGCTGCTCTGTTATCCTGCGTTCCTATCCAGGACATCTGCAGGGCTGCTACCTGGAGGAGTACGCATACTTTCACCAGACATTACTGCCTAGACGCTCATTCAGACAAGGATGTGGCAGTGGGACAAGCTGTACTGAGGAACCTTTTCCAGTAACGGTGAGCCTTCTTTGTCATCCCTCCTTCCTTTATTGGTAAGACTAGCAGCCCGTCCCGACCTTGTCCAGGAGCAATCAGGCTTCAGGGCCCGCCCGTCCCGGCCCCCACCCGCCCCAACATTGTCCGTGAGTCCCCTGGAGTAACAGCCCGTCCCGACCTTGGCTTCAGGGCCCCCGCCCACCCCGACATTGACCGTGGGTCCCCTGGAGCCTTACCTTATCCGCCGCACCTCCCTGCGCTCCTGAGTTCACCGGTCTGCCGCTCCTCGCTGCTCCTCCCCGCTCCTCCCCGCCTATCCGCCGCTCCTCCCAGCCTGTCCGCCGCTCCTCACTGGTCCTCCCCGCCAGTCCGCATCTCCTCCCCACGCTCATGTCCGCCGCTCCTCCTCGCGCTCCTGGACGGCCGCTCCTTCCCGCGCTCCTGATGTCAGAACGCACGTCACGGCCGGCGCTACTTCCATGAGACTACTTTTTTTTTCTCGTAATTTTTAAATAACTTATATATTTTTTATTTATATAGCCTATGTCCATCTGCACACCCTTACAATTTCAACGATGTATCGGGTGTGTGGATTGGCGCTGTGGTGCCCGAGTTTACCCGCCTCAAAGGTTCAAAGTTCTTCCTTTATAATAGTAGTATAGATAAGCACATTTTGTTGTTGTATGTTGTATTATATATGATTTGTGAACATCTATCTATGTGTATTTATTAAGAATGGGCGCAAAATCTGCTCCGCTCGCTCAATTCGCGAATTCGCAAGCGGGCGGATTTTTTTTTTTGACCCACAAGAAGCACAGTTAAGGCAGGTGCTCGAGTTGAAGCTAACTTTGTAACCATTTTAGAATAGCGCCGGAAAGCTGCCAGAGTGCTTGCTGACACCATTCTAAAATGGTTACAAAGTTAACTTCAACTCGAGCACCTGCTTTAACTTTGTAAGTGCATCCTTATTATTTATTTATTTATTATTTTATCAATTTATAGGGCGCAACAGCTACCCAAGAAGGGTTTCCCGGCGCCTAGACACAGCTAGAAATAAAGGACGGAAAGGAGGTAACTATTTGAGGTGGTTATTGTTCGTACAGCCAGGTCTTCACAAGCTTTCTGAATCTACAATAGTTTTCTTCCTTCCGGATGCCTGGGGGAAGCGTGTTCCACAGGGAGGGTCCGAGATAGGCAAAAGATCTGCCCCCTGATCTTGCCCGTTTAAACCTTGGAATACAGAAGCAAGCTGCTGTCTGAGACCGGAGGTTTCTCTTTGGCGTGTAGAGGCAGGCAAGGGATTGGAGGTATTTTGGTGCTACTCCTGTTTTTATTTTGAACATATAGTTCAAGGCCTTGAAACGCACTCTGCTCTCTATCCTGAGCCAGTGAAGATCCCGACGATGGTTCGAGACTCCAGCGTTCTTAGGGACCTTACAAAGGAGTCTGACCGCAGCGTTTTGCGCTACTTGCAGTCGTCCAATGACGGATTTATTTGCGCCTAGATATAGGATGTTGCCGTAGTCAAGCCTTGATGTGATAAGGGCATTGACTACGGTCTTTTGTGTTGACACAGGCAACATCCACAGGATTTTCCTCAACCATTTGGCTATGGTGAGACACAGGCCAGTAACTTTACTCGCCTGCTTGTCCATGGATAAGGCACTGTCCAGTATGAAGCCCAAATTTCGAGCATGGGACACCGGGGTAGGAAAGATGCCCATCTGGTCTGGCCAATGCGCTGGGTTCCAGAGAGCTTTGTCTTTTCCCAAAATCAATATTTCCGTCTTGTCGCCGTTCAGTTTTAACTGGTTTGCTGTCATCCAGTTCAGTATTTTTGATAGTCCATCCTTGAGTAACGACGGGGAGTGGGGACAAGAATCAGACAAGGAAAAAATGATTTGGGTGTCATCGGCATAGTTCATAAGCGTTAGACCAAGTTTTTCAACAAGTTTTACTAGTGGTTTGAGATAGATATTAAAAAACAGAGGGCTCAGGATGGACCCTTGCGGCACTCCATGAGCTGCAGGTAGTGTGTCTGACACGGCCTGTGCGGATGCAATCTGAAAGGTTCTGTTTGCCAGGAAGGATTTGATCCAATCCAGAGCCTTTCCTCTTACGCCATTAGTGTGCAGCTCTCTAATAAGCGTTTCATGAGAGATGGTGTCGAACGCCGCACTTAGGTCCAATAGCACAAGTGCTACCGTCTGGCCTTGGTCAAGAAGGTTTCTGATATGTTCGGTGACACCTAACAGGGCGGTCTCCGTCGAGAACCCAGCCCTGAAACCAGATTGCGAAGGATGGAGTAAGGAGTTTTCTTCTGCAAAACCGGCTAACGTGGAGTGAACGTGTCTCTCGAGGCACTTTGAAAAAGCAGGGAGTAGAGATATAGGCCTATAGTTGGCCAGTATTTCTGGGTTAGCATTTGGCTTTTTCAAGAGGGGTGTCACCATGGCATGCTTCCATAGGGCCGGGACAGTGGCGAGGTCGAGGGACGAGTTTAAAAGATTGGCTATGATGTTCAAGGACTGGTCATCCAGTTTTTTTATAATTTTAATAGGGATAGGGTCCCTAGGGGAGCCGGATTTAACAGTTTTTAGGATTCCTTTGAGATTCTCTAATGAAAGAGTCGGCCAGGATTCCAGTAAGCTTTCGCTCAAGGCAGTGGGTTGAGGCAGAGTCGGGTCAGATGGAGGGGGTGGGCCAGAGACAGAAATTTTAGTCTTGATGTCTGAGATAATTTTTTCGATTTTCTCAGTAAAGAAACAAGCTAGTTCCTGGCATTGTTGAGCGCTTAGGGGGGGTGCAGTAGCTGTGGTATGTGCGCCTGCCAGTTCCTTAACTTTGGAAAAGAGAGTTTTAGGCATGTTAGTAGCTTCAGTAATGGTCTTTGAGACGAAGGCAGCTCTTGCCTTTGTACAAGCCGCATGATAATAATTTCTGGCTTCATGGTAGCATTTTTTGGCATTAAGGTCGTACTTTTTACGCCATTTACGTTCTAGTACTTTGCATTTTGATTTTTCGGTTTTAAGGCTGTCGTTAAACCATGGGGCCGGGGGACGATGCCTACTCCCTTTGGTGTGAGTAGAAGGCAGACAGCTATTTGCTGCATTTGTTAGCCAATTTTGTGTCTCAATTGCTACATGGTCCATGTTGGAGTTTGGGCTAGGAGGATTTTGTTTGAGTGCCGCATTTAAAGCGTCGATGTCGACTGACTTCCAGTTCCTTTTGTCCGTGGCATCAGTGTTTTGTTTCACACTGGGGGAGGATGGGAAGGAAATGCTAAAGCTGATGAGATGATGGTCGGACCAGCCAGAAGGTACGGTGGTGATGTACGTGAGTTCCCTGACGTTAGATATTATGGGGTCCAACAGATGGCCAGCTATATGAGTAGGGCTAGAGTTGATAAGAGGTAGATTCAGTGCCGCTAGATCTTCCAGCAGATTATAACATGAGGGGATGGTGGGATCTTCAAGATGTAGATTTAGATCACCCAACAGGGAGAAATTGCTAGATGATATATAGTAGGGAGTATTAAGATTTGCAAAGTTTGATACCCATTGAGAGGGGTTACCTGGTGGTCGGTAAATCAGAAGACCTGACATTGTAAAATTGGGGGTTTAATATACAAGGGAACCCAAAATAATGGCCAAGGACCATGGGTTAGACTACTTATTTTTATGTTACAAAGGTCCTAGCTTTTAAGATATCTAGCGGATTGATTATCACAGGCTAAAAATAAAGGCTGTGTTTTTTTCTTCAGTGTCCAGCCGGACCTAGAAGTATTTATTTCAAAAATAGTAGGAATAGGTAGAATAAAGCGAAAACAATTCGCACATAAATAACTGGGCACAAGCCTGTACCAAGTCAAAGGAAAACAATACAAAGAAAAGACAAAGAATTCACAGGCAAACAAGGAGAACAGGGTGGCTTATAATACAATGCAAGAAATTCTTGAATAAGCACAATCCCACAGTAACTGCCGAGAAAGTTAAAAATCATACAACAAGCAGTACTGTAAAACAGTCGACGAACGTTTCGATCCCTATCTCCAATAATACAGTGGGATCATCTTCAGGACTAGAGATTGACTTTGCCTGATTAGTCAAGTGAGCCTGTAGGGTATAAACAGGAAGAGGAAGAAAAAAAGAGAAAAGTTTCTGTACCAATTATTTACAGAATGAGTGCTAAAAAACTAAAGTGCTCGTCAACAACCGGTTTTGTCATGCAGTAATGCAACATGTGCACATGCAGTTGAATCCAAAGGGCACGGATCGTACTGTGCTCGTGTTTGGGTTGCGAGAAAAGGCTTACCGCGTTCATTTAGTGGCATTGGTGCTTAGTGGCGGGGAATATTGTGTTTGGTAAGGAATTATCGTAGTGATAGATGCATGGGGTAAATTGATCTTAATGCTGACTGATTATTTAAAAGCCAATGTGATTCCGTTGGGTTTACAAGTTCGAAATATCCCGGGAATTTTTACCGATAATCCGAAATATATCCAAAACTTCAGCTTCATAGGCACAACCTGTTCACGCCATTGGCTAGCCCTTGGCATAGACATTGCAAGTGAAACTCTTAAATCTCTGGAAACAGAAATCGCAGACCTCCTCAAACAATTAACAGATTCTGATCCTAGTGCAGACGCAAAAAAACTACTTGAGCAAGTTGACAAAACTGTGGCTGAGTTCCACAGGATTGAACAAAATAAAAAGTCAAATAAAATCAAAAAGGACGTGAAACTATATAATATTGAGAACACTTATCCTTACTTGCAGAAAGATTTTTATACCAATAAAACATACCCCCGCTACCAAAACAATCTCTAGTCCTGAAGATGATCCCACTGTATTATTGGAGATAGGGATCGAAACGTTCGTCGACTGTTTTACAGTACTGCTTGTTGTATGATTTTTAACTTTCTCGGCAGTTACTGTGGGATTGTGCTTATTCAAGAATTTCTTGCATTGTATTATAAGCCACCCTGTTCTCCTTGTTTGCCTGTGAATTCTTTGTCTTTTCTTTGTATTGTTTTCCTTTGACTTGGTACAGGCTTGTGCCCAGTTATTTATGTGCGAATTGTTTTCGCTTTATTCTACCTATTCCTACTATTTTTGAAATAAATACTTCTAGGTCCGGCTGGACACTGAAGAAAAAAACACAGCCTTTATTTTTAGCCTGTGATAATCAATCCGCTAGATATCTTAAAAGCTAGGACCTTTGTAACATAAAAATAAATTGTAAAATTGGGGTTCAGAGTGATTTTAAAAAGACCCGCTTCACAATCTGGAATGTGTACAGATTCCAGAGTGCATTTGAGCTCTCTGTTAAAGATGATAGCTATCCCGCCCCCTACCTGTTTTTCCCTGTCAATTCTGGCAATGGCATAGTTATCAGGGAGGGCAGTAGCAACATCTGGGCCGGCGCAGTCATGTAGCCATGTCTCGGTTAAGAAGACTGCACTAGGACATTCTTCGGTGAGGAGATTGAAAATTTCATGCTTATGCTTGGGCAGTGATCTACAGTTAGTGCTGTAAAATACATATGTAGGCTGTACATTTTTTCGTATTATTTTGCATTTCCTGTGTCTCCTGGGTGGGTCGGGGTAGGGTTGATATACGATGGTAGATAGTTTACACTCGTGGCAAACATGAGTTCCGACTTTGTGGAGGTTGGACAGAGAGCAATTCGGCTTGGGGGTAGGGCGCAGCGTTCTCCTGTGGGCCAAAAATTAAACTTCAACAGGAAGCACCTACAGATATAAATAAAGCAGGTGCCCGATTTGAAGCTCAAATTCAGTAACGTTTTAATCAGCCGAAAAGCATTAGTGAGCACGGTCGAGGCTGGGCAAGTGTGCTTTAACCCCATATCTGCCGTTGAAAATTATCTGTAATAGCCGAGGGAGGTCTTTGCATCCCTGAGTTTCTCGAGCGCAATCCCCGTTCCTGTGACCAGGAGGCTGCTTTCTCCTCACCTGCTGCCCTGTTCGTTTTCTGACCCTTTATACACGAGGCATGTTAACACGCATAGAAGCCCCGCACCACACACTAGCGGTATCAAACGTCTTCCCGCCCTTTCCCAACTATGATGGACAGCTCACTCAAGGGACCTCGGCACCTTTTGGCGCGGTGGCAAAGTTACCGGCACACATGGTCAGTGGAGACAAATCTTCTGGCCCTACGCAGCTGCAGTGTAGGAAATTGCAAAAAACACAGTTGATGGACAGAATGCAGAACAATGTCTTACATTCACCCCAGTACAAAGATCTGGGCCTAAATCCATCGTTTTTTTGCACTCCACACCACCCTAGGTCAGACACTGGCTATATGCAAATCAGCCTCGACCCGGTGCCTCATGCTAACAGTCCAGCCCGAAATACCAAGCCATGTCTTTCCTAGACCGGAATCAAGCATCCAAGGAGCGGTTTCTGGCTATCAGCCTTCTTCAGCCTGGATAGCTTGACTCCAGTGATGTGGAGAGCCTGGGACTCACGTCTGAGCATACCCAGCCCACTCGGGGTGAAAATTGCAAAAAACACAGTTGATGGACAGAATGCAGAACAATGTCTTACATTCACCCCAGTACAAAGATCTGGGCCTGAATCCATCGTTTGTTTGCACTCCACACCACCCTAGGTAAGACACTGGCTATGTGCAAATCAGCCTCGACCCTGTGCCTCTTGGGAACAGTCCAGCCCGAACTAACAAGCCATGTCTTTCCCAGACCGGAATCAAGCATCCAAGGACCGGTTTCCGGCTATCAACCTTCTTCAGCCTGGATAGCTTGACTCCAGTGATGTGGAGAGCCTGGGACTCACGTCTGAGCATACCCAGCCAACTCGGGGTGAAAATTGCAAAAAACACAGTTGATGGACAGAATGCAGAACAATGTCTTACATTCACCCCAGTACAAAGACCTGGGCCTAAATCCATCGTTTTTTTGCACACCACACCACCCTAGGTCAGGCACCGCTTTTGGCTGCCATAAGTGTGGCAGGGTATGCTCAGACGTGAGTCCCTTGCTCACTTTGCCACTGGATTCAAGCAAGCAGGGCTGAAGACGACTGGAATGCCAGAAACCGGTCCTCGGAAGCTTGTTTCCGGTCCAGGGAAGGCATGGCTTGGCAGTTCGGGCTGGACTGTTCCCATGAGGCACAGGGTCAGACTGATTTGCATATAGCCATTTCTGAAATGGGGTGGCAGAGTGGGCTAAAGAACTGTGATGGATTAAACCCAGATCTTTTGACTGGGTGTGAGTGTTTGATTGGTTCACATGCTCCGTCCATTACCACCACCTCCTTTTGTACCGCTTTTGGCCGCCATAAGTGTGGCAGGGTATGCTCAGACGTGAGTCCCTTGCTCACTTTACCACTGGATTCAAGCAAGCCGGGCTGAAGACGGCTGGAATGCCAGAAACCGGTCCTCGGAACCTTGTTTCCGGTCCAGGGAAGGCATGGCTTGGCAGTTCGGGCTGGACTGTTCCCATGAGGCACAGGGTCAAACTGATTTGCATATAGCCATGTCTGAACTGGGGTGGCAGAGTGGGCTAAAGAACGGTGATGGATTAAACCCAGATCTTTTGACTGGGTGTGAGTGTTTGATTGGTTCAGATGCTCCGTCCATTACCACCTCCTTTTGTACCGCAGTGTAGGAAAAGCACTATCATTTACCCAACGAGGTAGCACTTACTGGATTAGCCAGTAGAAAGTACTTCAGTTGAGTAAAGGTATTGCACAAACCGGTGGCATCTTCTTGGATAACTCTGCAGGGCAGGATTCATTCTGGCACGAGGCTCCTGTCACAAAAATTAAACCTCAACAGGAAGCATTTACAGATATCAATAAAGCAGGTGCCCGAGTTGAAGCTCCAATTCCGTAACGTTTTAAGCAGCCCAAAACATTACTGAGCACGGTCGTGGCTGGGCAAGTGTGGTTTAACCCTATATCTGCCGTCGAAAATGATCTGTAATACCCGAGGAAGGTCTTTGCATCCCTGAGTTTCTCGAGCGCAATCCCCATTCCTGTGACCAGGAGGCTGCTTTCTCCTCACCTGCTGCCCTGCTCGCTCTCTGACCCTTTATAGACAAGAGGCACACATGGTCAGTGGAGACAAATCTTCTGGCCCTACGCAGCTGCAGTGTAGGAAAAGCACTATACATTTACCCAACGAGGTAGCACTTACTGATTACCCAGTAGGAAGTACTCCAGTTGAGTAGATGGAAATCGCAAAAATATCTGCGATTTCGTGGGAAAATCCGCAAATTTGCGGACTTTTTTGAGAATTCATGCACCGAAGATCCGCAAAATTCGCCCATACTTTGTATTTATATACAGCTACTGCGATTGTTAAATGACATATGTTCCCTATTTTAGGGACTTTGATGACAAAACAAACTGTGCTATAATTTACTGCTCTCTATTCTGATTCAGGCATGTGAATCTATGAAAGGTCCAATACTGGAGTAAGAAAACAGGTTACTTACCTGTAGCTGTAGTTCTCCAGTATTGGAAGCTTTCATAGATTCACATGCACTCACCCTCCTCCCCTGAGAGGCTCCCCTCAGATTGGGCACAAAAGGTGTTTATGGCACAAGTGCACGTAAATCTGAGGGGCAAAAGGTTCTCTCAGGAGTGTTCTAGAGGGTGAGGAGCCCTGATTGGTTCAGGAAAAAGTTTGGTCCTTTTTACATAACAAAGGTTATGGGTTGCAAAAGGGAAATGGGCCTAGGCCTCTTTTCAGTTTGCTATACTACAAAGTATTGCTTTTTTATTTACCGGAGACTCCCGTCTCGACGACGGGGAATGATTCAGGCATGTGAATCTATGAAAGCTTCCAATACCCGAGAACTACAGTTACAGGTAAGTAACTTGTTTTCTTCAGCGCAAAGATACCCTTGGGTGAATGTGCGCTTTACTAATACACATGCTACGTTATAGAACATGTCATGAGTGATGTAGTATGTGGGATAATTAGCTGTGCATGCCGAGGGTGCCAGTTATAGTTACTTTAAGGCACAAGTCTCTCCACCCAACCGCTTGCGAGCAGCCAAGCCTACGGCACGCTCAACCTTCTGGCATGCTCAGCGTGCAGTTGGTCTTGCAGGTTGTTAGAAATTGGATTGCTGTTTGACTGGCGTGTGATCCCTGGTCAAGCAGCAACCACAGTCCTAGTCAGGGCAAGTCACAAGCAAACCCCAAATTAACTGTGCCACGCCTCCTCCCGGTAGTTTGGCACAGAGCAGACAGGCTTAACTTACAGGCAATGTATAAAGTATTTGTGCTACACTTCAAACACAAACCGTGAAAACACCAGGTCAGAAGAATAGAGCTTAATTTAATAACTAAAACAAGACAAAAATGACAAAAATCCAATCATAGAACCGGAGTTATGAATTTGTAAAGAATAAACTGTAAAATAGTAACTGAAAGCGGATACTCTCCCAGAGTAGTCCCGTTGAAGTTTTACCTTCTCAAATGCTAGTGCTAAGTGTTCCCTTTGGGTGGAAGAAGTTCGCCATGAGCAAGGAAAGCTTCACTGGCGTTGGGTGGTACAGCACAAGGAGCCGGCTGTGCGTTGCAGACCTTCAGGCTTGAGCCTCGCATTGGCGGTCCATGCAGGTGATGGTTGTTTGGTGTGCGAAGAGAGAAGGACTTGGGGCTGCTCGCAATGAATTTTCTGTGCATGCAGATTTGTTCTGGTGCAAACAGGACTATTCACAGTCGCAAAGAGCCTAGAAGCTTGAATTTATGAGCTCGAGAGCCACACCGATGGCCCAGGATCAGAGAGGTGCCTCTTGGGGGTCAAGAACTCGCTCAAGAGAAGTCCAAATGTTGGGGAGCCTGTTATGTCCCTGAGGCTCAGATCAGGAGACCAGCAGACTAACCCTTTTAGTCACTCTGGGGTCCTGGTTTCCATATGGAGTTACAGGTCCAGTTCTTCCCCAGGCAAGAGGTCAGCAGGTCAGCAAAGCAGGTCTGCAGTTCCTTGTAGTGCATCAGTCCAACAGAGTGGCAGTCCTTCTGGCAGCACAGCAGTCCTTCTTCCTGCAAAGTATATACATGTGTAGAAGTGTATTGAAGAGGTGGTACCTGAGGCCCATCTTTTATACACAGACGCCCTGGTTCTAAAACGTGGGAGGAGCTTCTAGACAGTGTCTTAAAAGTGAATGGAATTCCCTGCCTCCCCAGACCTGGCTCCAAGCTGGCGGAAGTGACAATGTAGGGTTGGTAAGCTCTTTGTGTGCAGTCAGAACACAGCCAATTCAGGTGTAAATGAGGCTGGGTCCAGCGCTTCCCTCTCATCCAGCCACTGATGGCCCATACAAGCACACCTATGCTCCCATTGTGTGTAGCTGTCTAGAATGAATGCACAAAGCCCAGCTGTGACCAGAGACAGGCTGAAGGAACCAAATGGCTAGGGCAAGAAAATGCCAACTTTCTAAACGTGGTATTTTCAGAATTGTAATTTAAAATGCGAATTCACCATAAGTTCGAATTTTAAATTAGGATTCCAAAGAAACCGAACATGAACCAGTTATCTCTTCCAGTTTGGAAATTATACTCGTAAAATGTAATAAGGCAACTCCAGTGTTTTCCTAAGGAAGAGATAGACCTTGTAGTAGTGAAAAACAAATTCAAGGTTTTTTCACTACCAGGACATGTAAAACTTAAAAGTACATGTCCTATCATTTAAATATACCTCATCCCACCATCTGGGCTGTCCAGAGCCTCCTCTAGGGGTGACATATATGTATAAAATGGTAAAGTGTAGGCCTGGTAGAAACTTTATTTTATCAGGTCGATGTGGCAGTTTAAAACTGCACACACAGGCTCTGCAGTGACAGGCCTGAGACATGTTTGAAGGGCTACTTAAGTGGGTAGCTCAATCAGTGCTGCAGGCCCAGTGTTAGCATTGAATAAACCTGCACTGGGCCCGTGTAGTGCACTTTACTAAGGACTTATAAGCAAGTTAAATATTCCAGTTGGGTACAAGCCAATATTACCATGTTAGAAGGCAACAGCACGAACACTTTAGCACTCGTTAGCAGTGGTAAAGTGCCCAGAGTCCTAAGGCTAATTCAGCAAAGATAGGTCCTGGTTGCACTCAGGTAGACTTACTGACTTCACCAAAGAGACACCAAAATATAAATCATCATCTTTCTGCAAAAATCACTAATATTTTCATTCTAATGCATATTTGAGTAATTGAAACAATGCATGCAATGTTTAATAATAGTGATTATTGTAAAATGTTTAATAAAATTTTAATTAAAAACAATTCCATGACTTTTAACCCCTTGGGCACAGCCGCGATTCCGCGCCTGTGCGGCAGAATCGCGAGTGAGTGGGTTTATGACGGGCCCCAGCCTTCATCAGCACACCGTAGTGCATGACGGCTGGGGGCCGTCATCAGCATCGAAGGGGTTAAATTAATTATTGCATTTTGTAGAATAAAACATTTTTTAAAGAAAGTCAGAGATATGTTTTAAAAAAAATAAAAACAACATGTTTCTGAGTCTTAACATTTTTTAGCATGCCAAATGCAATCATAAAAGCAACCACAAGATGGTCTTGCACTTCAGCAGGGTGTAGAAGAGCATTGAGCTCCTACTAAGAGTGCTTTTAAAAAATATGGTAAGTTGGCCCTAGGTTATGTTTTAATGACCCAGTAGACTTACAGGTTTTTTTTTCTAATGCTGCTGTGGACTGCTTCACTTCTTGCAGTTCCCACAGCATTGTAAAAATGCTTAGTGGTGCCCCTGCCACTTCCCAGGGCACCACAAACATGAACAAATTGTTTATCATAATGCTTTCAGGCATTATGAGGCACTCCTTCCTAGGAGCAGTGAATGATAAATGAGCAGCTCCTGCCGTTCACTTATTTGCTTTTTTTAAATAATGTATATTAAGTATCTTAGTTTCCTTTCCTATAGCCATTGCAGGCCCTGGGGACCCCATTCCACGGGGCGGTAATTGTTGAATATGGGGAAAGGGTGTTACGCCCTTTGTCCCCAAACCCCTACGGGCCTCAGGGATCTCACCCCCGATGTTGTATTTTTGTATCAAGGCGAGAGGGGTGCCCAGCCCCCCTCCTTGAGCCACAATGGGATCCCATGGACCCCATCTTTCGGTGCCTTATTTTTAAATTAAGGTGATTGGGCACACAGCTGCCCTGCCCAAGCCTTTAAACCCTGGGGACCTTTCCCCCGGGGCATCAAGTGGGTGCCCAAGTGCCCACTCAGGGAACCCAGTAAACATTACATTTGGGGCTAGGGTTGGAGGTCCAGGGCCTTGGCAGCCCCGCCGGCTCCTCGGCCAGTGTCATACTGGGTGCAGGCAGGAGCCAGCACCTTTCCTTTGCCCCTGCCCGGGTAGGAGCAGCATATTTGTACTGCTCCCGCAGGGTGAGTGCAAAGTGGAGTTTCATTCCCAGGAAAGTATGGGCAGGGTATGCTTGCACTGTCCTCTGCAGGGAACCACAGTGTCCCGGGGGTGGGCTCTCAGGGACACTCTGAAGATACCAGGGGAAGGGGTGTGGCCCCCTCCCCATTTCTTTTTTTATATTTGGCCCCTGGCAATGAGCCATCTTCTTTTCTTCACAATTCAACCCTCAAGATGTTGTCCAGGGGCCAAATAAAGGCTCAGGCTGGAGGGCTGCATGGCCCTACCCCTTCAAAGTGTATTTGACCCCGGAGGCCCTGCTTGGCTCAAGGAGAAGGCCTCACTTATGCCGCCTCCCCATAAATTTTATAATAGAAAAACCCAGGCCTTAGCCCAACCCTTGGGTTAAATTTCTGTAAATTAAAAACGCCAGCTGGCGTTTCTTTCAGTTTTTTTAAACAGCTGACACCCAGTGGGAGTTCAGAGGGATCAAGGCTTTTTACAAGAGACCAAAGGGCTACCCTGCCACCTTACATCTTTTGTATGTGATAATCTCAGGACCAGGGACTAAGTACACGAGTCCTGTAATGGCTGCCTGTAATATTTTTCCTCATGTTGCAGACAGCCAATAAGAGGGCTCACTCCCACGAGAGTCTTAGTCCTGCAGGAGCGAGTTGGCACAAGGGAAAAGAAAGCCCCCTGGGCCAATCAGAATGCTCTATTTTTTAACATTGGGTAACTCTAACCCAATCATCCAGATATACAACTATTTTTAACCTGAATTTCTCAAAAACTACTGAACAGATTCACACCACCTCACACCTCACACTTTTTAACCAAGATCCAGCTTCCTGCTGAATTTGGTATAATTGCTTTCAGCAGGTTTTGCATTAACACTGTTAATAAAAGTCCATGGAAAATGCATGGGGATTTTGCGTTTTGGGAATCCTTTTTGTCAGTCTCCATTTGAAGAGTCAACCAGAAACTTTCCATGCACAAACTAGGAAAAAAAGAGCACTCTTTTGGAAAGTTTTGGTAAGATTTGTTTAACAGCACAAATGTTATTCGGAAATCAAAAAAGGCATTTCCTATGGAAACGCTGACCTAACTATAGCTACCCGGTGATCACCGGCACTGGTTAATGTATATGTATATATATATATTGCCGCTCTCCACACACCAGTTCGCGGCACTCCCAGGCGGGGAGCCGCTTGCTATCAATCGAGGGTGCACTCGCTAATCAATTGCCGCTCCCAACTCCCAAGTAGACAGTCATCCACAGGAATAAAGCACTCGCGGGGGCCGTTTGAATCAGTTTATTGAGACAAACACAGCAACCAGCAAACAGACGCGTTTCGGTCGTAACCTTCTTCTATGTTTACCGAAACGTCACACAGAACATCATAATAACCAGTGTGCATGGAAATAAAAAAAGGACAATCAAAGACTCAAATAGAGTGCAAAGCATGAGCATCATCTAAACATGTCTGATCCATCACAATACTAAATAAAAGTAAATAGATGTGGATAATACTCGTGTGCTAATTAAATAAAAAGCTACACAAGTCAAACGGTGTCAATCACAACACGTGATACAACAGATAAAGCCCACAAATGGGCATAACCACACAAACCAAATGTTCCAAAATTCCAAATGCACAAACCTGGCAATAAAACAACATTCATAGAAGCAGTTCACAATATACATGATGTATATAATAAATTGACAATATTCATTATTCAATAATCCATATTCATGATACAATATTCAAGTTCCTAGGGAAGAGTCTCTAAATCCTGGATTTAGAGACTCTCTTTGCTCATCTGCTGTGCCCTTGCCACTAGTTTTAATGCCACTCCACACTGCATATGAACTGAACTATAAGTACTACGAGATTGGATTTACTACTACAGTACCCGATTTGATTTATTTCCTTCCCTAGTAACTTGAATAATGTATCATGAATATGGATTATTGAATAATGAATATTGTCAATTTATTATATACATCATGTATATCGTGAACTGCTTCTATGAATGCTGTTTTATTGCCAGGTTTGTGCATTTGGAATTTTGGAACATTTGGTTCGTGTGGTTATGCCCATTTGTGGGCTTTATCTGTTGTATCACGTGTTGTGATTGACACTGTTTGACTTGTGTAGCTTTTTATTCATTTAGCACACAAGTATTATCCACATCTATTTACTTTTATTTAGTATTGTGATGGATCAGGCATGTTAAGATGGCGCTCATGCGTTGCACTCTATTTGAGTCTTTGATTGTCCTTTGTTTATTTCCATGCACACTGGTTATAATGATGTTCTGTGTGACGTTTCGGTAAACATAGAAGAAGGTTACGACCGAAACGCGTCTGTTTGCTGGTTGCTGTGTTTGTCTCAATAAACTGATTCAAACGGCCCCCGCGAGTGCTTTATTCCTGTGGATGACTGTCTACTTGGGCGTTGGGAGCGGCAATATATATATTTATATATATATATATATATATATAATCAGGTTTCAAAATGTATTTTGTTTCCAATTTACGTAATTTTTAGGTATTATCGTGATTATTGATGGCCCGTAGGTGTTGTAAAATACGCTTGTGCACTTGCAGCTTTGTACTGCCTATGTACTGGAGGTATATATATATATATACCTCCAGTACATAGGCAGTACAAAGCTGCAAGTGCACAAGCGTATTTTACAACACCTACGGGCCATCAATAATCACGATAATACCTATCCGGTGGCACGTCATTTTAGAGAGGCCCATAACTCCAAGAACACAGATATGAAGTATTATGTAATTGACAGTGTACCACCTAACAGACGTGGAGGTGACAGGGAATAAAAATTACGTAAATTGGAAACAAAATACATTTTGAAACCTGATTCCAAATCCTCAGGGGGTCTCAACGCCACAGAAGACATGTATACGTGTCTAGGGTAAAACTAACCACTGGCTGACCAGACATTTGACTAGGTGATAAGGATGACTTCGAAGAACTATTCACGATTAAGAATAAATAGGCTGTTCTACTTACATTTTATGAGTAGCTACCAATAGCTTTTAAATATCTATACATATGGCTTGACAGTAACTCAAAAAAAAGTTTGGTTTTTAACAAGATACATAGTACATACAAATGTTATAGACTACTTTTATATCTTCATATACAGATATTTTATATTTAAGTGATATTTATGAAGGTGTTTATTTAGGTGTCTTTTTATATATTTATTCATGTATGCATATATTTATATTTAATGGAATGTATCACAACACATTGTAATTTGGCCGATTGGCATAATCTGATATGCAATTATCAACAGAGAGGTTAAACCAAACCTAAATGTAATGACCCCAAATCAACAACAGTAAACAAACTTCAATAAGGCACTAATTTTGATTAAGTAACTGTCAGACAGTAGCCATTTGAAGATCCGACTAGACCACTATGATATATTTTGTTCCAATTTGATTTGATTTATATATTTTGTTCCAATTTGATTTATAAAAATAAAAAATTATGCAAAAAGTAGACAACTTAGATATAGGTAGCAAATGTACATGGAGTTCTTTGATTTTAATGTACTTTTTTATACACCTTTTTGGATGCACCAGCACTTTAAGATAGCATAATCTAGGAATAACAAATTCATTTTTCTGCTCTATAAGAGTAGTATGGTTTTAATTCCATTATGCATTTAGGCAATGAATATTATAATAACAAAAGGGTATTAACATGTATAAACACACTAACCAGATAAAATTTAAATGTGGTATTAATTTTTCAGATAAAAATAGATATGCCAATTAGGAGGTACTACATATGTTTTTATTTAGTTTATGTCTATGGTTTTAAATATCACATTGGTTAAAACTTTTTTCACGCACCAGTCATTTTAAATTTGTATGGAAGAATGTCTACTGTGTCATGTGATCAAGGCTAGGAGGACTCGAAAAGTTATGGTTTCAAGGCAACAATAAAATAATTCACTGATAGCCCGTGTCCGTGTTTTGAAAAGAATCTGGCAACATGCGGAACCCATGTATATATATATATATATATATATCGGCTCTACGCGTTTCGAACTGCCGTTCTTGTTCATGAGCCTTTGGACAAAGAGACTATAGCTGCGTATGGAACAACTTTCAATTTATTGTAAGATTGCCCCAGTGGACGGGTATCATGCCTCTGTAGGCACAATGCAGGCTGGTCAATGTAGTGTTCCAAATTTCAATACCTTCCAGGTGGATGCGGCTGTTAGTCCCAAATAATGTCATTGAAAAAAACCATGTGGGCTGACGAAGGATGAAAAACATACGATGCTATGTCATAACCCATCCTGCAGCTTGAGCCTTCAATTCAGAACCAATAAACATGAAAAAATGGTCCTAGACTTATATTTCGTATTTCAAATAAATTACTTCTTTGAGAAACACTAATTCATAGGAATTAATCCTAAGCAGAAGAAGAAAAACCCAATCTGAACTTGTCTATACATATACATACAATGCACCCATTAGATATTCCAAAAAATGTTCATTATAGACAGCATCATTTATTTAAATATTTACAATTTCATAAAAATACTTTATACAAAAATCAAAAGAGAAAACACTGCCAGGCGCAGTAGTAAAGGGCCAGAAAAGTGCTCATGTGAAAGGAAAGTTTGATAAAAGAAAAGGGCAATTCAAATATGAAGAATAAGGTACACTTACTTATAACAGAAACCTGACCCGCACAGCTTAATCAAAAAATGTGTTATTCCAAAAGCAACAACAAAAAGCAAGGGACGGGAAGGAGTGGGAAAATGGATTCAGGTTTCACAAAATTACGGGGGAAGGGAAGATGTCGACGTTTCGACCCTGGCGCATTGGTGGGTGGGTTAACACATCAACTGCGGGTCTTCATCAGGAAAGGGTAGGGACGGGCAAGGGAACCTACAAAGTAAGAAGGCAGCACTTCACATAGATGAGCCACCACTTAATGATGTACTGCACCATCAAATTATATATATACAACGTGACCTCAAGTCTATCAATGGAGAGGTGTATCTTTTTGTAGAACTCAATTCCAAGGGTGTGTGAGTGTAGTATTTGAAAAACACTCAAAATCGGTTTACACGCAGGGGCAAACGTCAGTTCTGTTTGCCTTGATACTAAAGCTGGCACCAGAAAGTTGTAGCACCAAGTTGATCAGGCGTCTCTAAACACAAGGTTCCTCGTGTTTAGAGACGCCTGATACGGAATTTACAGATATCGATATTTAGGATTTCTGCCATCTGATTGGCTGAGGCGTTACAAGCACGAGCTTGCTGCTTATTGGCTGCGAGCATTTGCAAATAGGAAGTGTTGCCCGCCATTTTGTGATTCTGTTGAAGCGAGTAAGGGGAAAAAAGGTGATAAAAGTAGGAAAGAGGAAGGGAGGAGCACTGTAACCTCAGTGGGGTGTTTAGGGTGTGCTATAGAGGGGGTGTGAAGCAAAGTGTGAAAGTGCTGGGCTACGGAAATTTAGTGAGGTATTGGTAAGGTGAGCTGGTGCGGGACTCAGGGATTAAAGGGGTGCCCAAATTGTGTGCCTAATGCTGTGAAGTCATGTGCTGTGGCCACTGTACTACACCTGTTGTAGAAGTGTCAGCATGTGTTTATACCTACTAGGACGAACTACTGACCCGTACTGGTCTGAAAGGCCTGGGGTATTTCATGAAATATGTGAGGTACGGCTAAGCTGAGCTGCTGCCGGACTCAGGGATGAAAGCGTGAGCCCAAACTGTGTGTCATATGCTGTGAAGTCATGTGCTCAGGCTGTTGTGCCACATCTGTCCAAGTAGTGTCAGCATGTAGTTATACCTACTTGGAGGAACTTTTGTTTCAAACATTGTAACTTGTGTACAGTGCTTAGGGGGTGTTATATAGGGAGTGCGAAGGTAAATTTGCGCGTATCAAATGAATTCGGTATTTGTAAAGTGGAAAGCACTGACTCCTACAGTTCTGATGGCGCTGGGGGCGTAAGCTGAGGTGCTGCTGGAGTTGGGGATAAAGCTGATGAACTACTGACCCCTAATGTGAACTTTTAAGCTGCACATACCGTTATATGTTCGATAACATTTTGCAAAACTATATCGTTAGGTTAAAAAAAATGGCTGAATTTTTAACCTGAAGGTGTCGTAGAATGTTCCAGAACGTGTGGTGATAAAATAGGTTGAACTTCTGACCTCTATGTGGCACAGAATATTAAGTAGCTTTTCATATGGAACATTCAAAATTAACCAATGGAGATAAGTTTTGGAATGTCGTTGAAGGAATGAAGTATTCTGATTTGTTCTTTACATGAATTTATGTGCGGAGCGACAGAGAAATTGTGCCATTACTGGTTCCGTTCTTGATGAAAGTGGTGCTTTACATGTAGGTTGTGACAAAGAAAGAATTCCATGCGTGTGTGATATTTGCATACCAACTACAAAGGTGAGGTAGAAATGAACAAGGTGTGTTATGTGTTCTGTAGTAGTGATTACATATTTGAGGTGATGTTTTTAAGTTTGAAAGTATTTTTTATTTCTGTAGTAGGGGATCTCTGTGTATAGTCATAATAGTCATAATCTAGTGAATAGTCCCGCCCATGTGCATGGACCCTGGAGCAATCAAAAATAATCTCTTAAGATGTCGAAAAATGCAGAACTGCACAGACACCTAAGAGAGAATTAAAGACAGATAATGCAGCCTATATAAACAGGCTACACTGTCCAGTACTTCAACTAGAAATTCCCCCAAAAATCCACAAACAGCAAAGTCTGTCCAGATTTTCCTTGCTTCCGCAGCAAAAACCCTCTGGAATGATAGAGGAAGACATGGACAGACAAGCCCCATAGGCTGCCATTATGTGGCTCAGAACAGGATACTGTGCCTTTAAGAGAATTTTCCAGAACTTCACAGTATTCCAGAATGCACTGCAGGTCCCCTTTACTTTCAGTTCTTTTTGAAGGCGTAACACGCCAGACCTGTAGCATTCCTTACATGAATATCTCTCTCCACCGGGGAGGCGGGCGGGCGCTTATGACTATAACAGAGATACCCCTACTACAGAACTGGAGTTACAGGACAGAAACTACTCCTTCTGTAGTAGGGGATCTCTGTGTATAGTCATAATCTAGTGAATAGAATGGCAAGCCCATCCCCACACCAAAGCGGAGGTGGAGAAACGAGAAATAACACCACTATTGTGCGAACAGATTTCGCAGCGAAGCCTGCCCAACCTGAGCGTTTGCCCTGGCATCAGTGTCCAGGCAGTAATGCTTAGCAAAGGTATGGACCGACTTCCAAGTGGCGGCCTTGCAGATTTCTGCAATTGGAACATTACGGAGCAAAGCCGTTGTGGCAGCTTTGCCCCTGGTGGAATGAGCCTTAGGTTTACCCCCTAAGGTCTTATTAGCCTTCTGGTAACACAGTTGTATGCAGGACACAATCCACCTAGAGATGGACTGCTTAGAGGTAGCAAGACCCGTCCTGACTTATCCATAATTGATGAACAATTGGTCTGACCTACGAATATCTTTGGTCTTATCCAGATAAAATTTCAACACCCTCCTAACATCCAGGGAATGTAAAGACCTTTCCGCTGGAGATGAAGGATTCTGAAAAAACGTAGGCAAAGTTATAGTCTGGTTGACAGGGACCCTACAATGGCAAGGGCGACTCCAAAGAGCAGGGACACTCCCAGGGACAGGGACACTACAAAGGAAGGGGCAACTCCTAAGAGCAGGAACACTCCCAGGGGCAAGGTCGCTTCTGGAGACAGGTACACTACAAGGGAAAGATCTGCACCCAGGGACAGGGCACCGCACAGGGATCAGGGAACTTCCAGAGACAGGACACCTCCTACGGCCAAGGCACATCCAAGGGACAAGGCTTCTCCCATAGACACTAGCTCCATCAAGGACAGGCATACATCACCCCTGTCAGAAGCAGAGGAAGGAGTACCCTGTTGTTGCATCCCCCATTGAACATGATGCAGAGGCCAGAAGGCAGGCCCACAGCAAACGACAAGCAGGGTCCAGCACGTCCCCAGAGAGCAGACCCCCACCAGCAGATGCTCCACCTTTGATGGGTGATATTTCATTTGAGTCTGCACCACTTACCAGTCCAGTCATGTCCAGGGTGCCCTCACATATCCCTAAGAAACGTAGACACACACCATTGACACCTGACCACCCCGATGTTGCTCCAGTACAGCTATCCCCAGATCCCAGAGCCACCCTGCCTCCTGGCCCATACAGCCCAGTGGCTCATCATTTCAGTGGTCCCAGTGGCGCAGCTGCAGTTCACTCTCATGTGTCAGATAGTGGCACTTTGTCTGTTGTTTGCTGTCATGCATCATGTAGTGGCACTGTTTCAGTTGTGCCCTCTCCGATTTCTGGTGCTGGCAGTGTGTCTGGGTCTGTGGCTCATATGTCAGTCACTAGAGCTGTGGCTGTGTCTCACACTCCTGTTTCTGGTGCTGGCAGTGTGTCCGGGTCTGTGGCTCATGTGTCAGTCACTAGAGCTGTGGCTGTGTCTCACACTCCTGTTTCTGGTGCTGGCAGTGTGTATGGGTCTGTGGCTCATGTGTCAGTCACTAGAGCTGTGGCTGTGTCTCACACTCCCGTTTCTGGTGCTGGCAGTGTGTCTGGGTCTATGTGCATGTACATGTATTTATATGGCTCACGTGTCAGTTACTACATCTGTGGCTGTGTCTCACACTCCTGTTTCTGGTGCTGGCAGGTTGTCTGGGTCTGTGGCTCATGTGTCAGTCAGTCGATCTGTGGATGTGTCTCACACTCCAGTTTCTGGTGCTGGCTGTGTGTCCGAGGCAGGTACTTCAAGCAGTCCACCAGATTCTGTGATGTGAGGTGCTGTTCCCTTCACTCACATGTCATTTGACTTGGTGTGTAGATTGTCCATTGTAACCAGCCTTGCACTGTTGTTGTCCTTGGGACTGGTAGCTTGAACCACGTACTTGTGTTGCTAGTGATGTACCTGCTTTGTTGGCCACAATGCCCTGTTGCTGTTCTGATACTGCATTCTGCCCTCTCATGTGCTGCCTCTGTTGTACCTGTTCTGTGCAATGGACAGTTGATGCACTTAGCCCCTCTCATGTGCTGCCACTGATGTCCCTGCTCTGTTACGTACACTGCCCTGTTGCTGTTAGGATGCTGCATTGTGCCCTCTCATGTGCTGCCTCTGATGTACCTGCTCTGTTGGCCACAATGCCCTGTTGCTGTTCTGATACTGCATTCTGCCCTCTCATGGGCTGCCACTGATGTACCTGCTCTTTGCCATGGACTGTTGATGCACTTAGCCCCTCTCATGTGCTGCCTCTGATGTACCTGCTCTGTGCAATGGACTGTTGATGAACTTAGCCCCTCTCATGTGCTGCCTCTGATGTACCTGCTCTGTGCCTTGGACTGTTGATGCACTTAGACCCTCTCATGTGCTGCCAGTGATGTACCTGCTCTGTTGGCCACAATGCCCTGTTGCTGTTCTGATACTGCATTGTGCCCTATCATGTGCTGCCTCTGATGTTCCTGTTCTTTCCTTGGATTGTTGATGCACTTAGCCCCTCTCATGTGCTGCCTCTGATGTACCTGCTCTGTTGGCCACAATGCCTTGTTGGTGTTCTGATACTGCATTGTGCCCTCTCATGTGCTGCCAATGATGTACCTCCTCTGTTGGCCACAATGCCCTGTTGCTGTTCTGATACTGCATTGTGCCCTCTCATGTGCTGCCAATGATGTACCTGCTCTGTTGGCCACAATGCCCTGTTGCTGTTCTGATACTGCATTCTGCCCTCTCATGTGCTGCCTCTGATGTACCTGTTCTGTGCAATGGACTGTTGATGCACTTAGCCCCTCTCATGTGCTGCGACTGATGTCCCTGCTCTGTTACGTACACTGTCCTGTTGCTGTTAGGATGCTGCATTGTGCCCTCTCATGTGCTGCCTCTGATGTACCTGCTCTGTTGGCCACAATGCCCTGTTGCTGTTCTGGTACTGCATTCTGCCCTCTCATGTGCTGCCTCTGATGTACCTGTTCTGTGCCTTGGACTGTTGAGGCACTTGGCCCCTCTCATGTGCTGCCTCAGATGTACCTGCTCTGTGCCTTGGACTGTTGATGCACTTAGACCCTCTCATGTGCTGCCTCTGATGTACCTGCTCTGTTGGCCACAATGCCCTGTTGCTGTTCTGATACTGCATTCTGCCCTCTCATGTGCTGCCTCTGATGTACCTGCTCTTTGCCATGGACTGTTGATGCACTTAGCCCCTCTCATGTGCTGCCTCTGATGTACCTGCTCTGTGCAATGGACTGTTGATGCACTTAGCGCCTCTCATGTCTTGCCTCTGATGTACCTGCTCTGTTGGCCACAATGCCCTGTTGCTGTCTGATACTGCATTCTGCCCTCTCATGTGCTGCCAATGATGTACCTGCTCTGTAGTACCCAGTGCCCATGGTCTTGCATACTCAGAGATTATACCCCTATTATGTTTAATAAAGCAAGTCAATCATGTGTAGTGGTTTGTCGTTATCATTCCTGGTTTTGTACTTCTATTGTGGGTATATTTGTGCGATCTAATGTAGTTTCTCAAACATGACACTCCCCCTTCCAACGTCACAGTCCTGGCAGGTACTCCCCTTCCGACTGCAAATGGTGTGTTGCGTACCTGCGTCGTCGTCGATGATGGTCCATGACTTGCTGGTGTTGGAGCACGAAGAGTATTGGAAATGCGTGTAGCGCTGGGTCCATGAGGGCGAGCTGCTTGTGGTGGGTATCTCTGCAATGTGTAGTATCTTCGCTGTGGGGTATCCGCCGTGTTCAGTCAGGTTGTTTTTCCGCAGCGATTTTATGTGTGTTTTCCACCATCGTGATTTGGAGGACAGTCGGAGATGTCATTCCGTACAGCGGTGTCTCTGGATTGGTTACGTCCGCCGCGGGGTCGGGAGTAGTTCCGCGGCGGTGCGTGCACGGACTTTTGACAGTGTTTACATTCTTAATATGGCGGACGGAGTGACCGCGGCAGGCGGACACGAAAAAGGCTTTTTCCGCCTACTGCAGGCCGGCGGTTGCCCTTCCGTCCGCCATCCTAATGAGGCCCTTAGTGTGGTTGTCAACCAAAAACATACAAATTGAAGGTCCCAAAAAATTAAAACCACGATTCATTGGACCTTTCCCTATAGACAAAATTGTAAATCCAGTTTCCATGAAATTGCTTCTGCCCCAGGAATATTCGATCCATCCAGTTTTTCACGTATCACTTCTCAAACCTTATGTTCCAAAATCCCGCACTGACACTCCTCCTATTATAGTTGGAGACCACATTGAATATGAAGTGAAAAGAATTTTGGATGCAAAAAGAATTCAGGGTCGTTTATTCTACTTGATAGATTGGAAAGGATATGACCCCTCTGAACGATCTTGGGAACCAGCAGTTAATGTAAATGCCCCTAGATTGATTAGATCTTTTCATTCTCTATATCCCAACAAACCACGACCAGTTAAATGACCTTTGGGGGGAGAACTGTCATGAGATAACTGTATGTCATGTATCTAATAGACATTGTTTACTCCAGTATTGGAACTTTCATAGATTCCCATTGCTTGTATCATTCCCCGTCGTCGGAATGGGAGCCTCGGTAATAATATATATATATATATTCCTAGGTAAATACACCCTAATAGGTGTAAAAAAGTAAAAAATTAGGCCTAGGCCTCATTATCTTTTGTAGCCTATTGGTGTCATTATGTAAAAAGACCCAAAGTCACCTTAGCAACCAATCAGATCAGCCTCACCCTGTAGAACCTTCCTGAGAAAGCTCAGAGCCTCAGATTTTCGTAGCCGTTGCTTTGCCACATAATCACCTAGCCCTAAAGTGAGCTTTCCCAGGGGAGGCGGGTGGGCGCATGGGAATCTATGAAAGTTACCACTTGTATCAGAGTAGATAGCAGTTAGCATACCTCAAACATTTCTTGCAGTTACAGAATCATTACAAACTAATGATATCACAGATTATAACAACCATAAAGCAGTAACCAAAGCATAATAAATGAAATGTTTGAAAAAACAGGAGGAGGGAAGAGAGGAAAGCTCACCTCTTATTGGAAGAGATTTCTCAGGACTGCCTGTCCTACAGCCGAATCCTCCTTTGCAGCCGCCTCCAGGCAGTAGTGCCTCGTGAATGAGTGAGTACTGCTCCAGGTGGCCGCTCTGCAAATATCCTTTATGGATACTCCAGCAAACAGTGCTGTTGATGCTGAGATTGATCTTGTGGAATGTGCCTTCACCTGTCCTTGCAAAGGCTTGCCTGCCGCCTGGTGGCAGAACCGGATCGCACTTGTTATCCATCTAGAAATCCCTTATTTTGACAATGGAAATCCTTTCCTTGGGGCTCCGAAAGCCACAAACAGCTGGGGTGTCTTTCGAAATCCAGCTGTGCGTTGTAGATAGAATTTCAAACATCTCTGAACGTCCAGAGAATGAAGTGTCCTCTCAGCCTGGGTTGAAGGTCGAGGAAAAAAAGACTTCAAAACCACTGGTTCGTTAAGATGAAAGTCTGTTGGTACCTTCGGAATGAACTTGGGGTTCATTCGTAGGATCAATGTATCATTCTTGAACTGCAAGAAGGGTTCCTTGATAGTTAAAGCCTGAAGCTCTCATACTCTCCTTGCAGAGGTGAGTGCCAAAAGAAGCGCTACTTTCCATGATAGGAACTTTAGGTCCGCCTTATGTACTGGCTCAAATGGCGATCTCATCAGTTGAGCCAGGACCACATTCAAGTGCCACACCGGAGGTGGGGGCCTAACTGGCGGAAAAACTCTAAACAGTCCTTTCAGGAATTGTTTTATTACTCTTGCTGATAATAGAGAAGGGCCAGATCTTGTTCTCCTATACCTGGAAATAGCTGCCAAGTGGACCTTGATCGAAGCATGAGCCAGGCCTGCCTGTGCCAACGATAGAATGTATGGCAAGAGTTGATGCGGAGCTGAAGAGAATGGATGTACTTTTTCTCTCTGGCACCACAAATAAAACCTCTTCCATTTCGTTCTATATGTCTTATTAGTGCTAGGAGCTCGTGCCTGTGCCAGGATGTTCCTGCATTCTTCTGAGATGTTTAAATCCTTAAACTCTCTGTATTCAGGAGCCAAGCTGTTAATTGAAGCGAGCTCGGGTTCGGGTGATGAACCTGGCCGTTGTACATTGCCAGAAGTGTCTGTTTGGGTTGCAGATGAATGGGCTGTGTCTCTGATAGAAGAAGCAACTCCGTGTACCAAAACTGGCGAGCTCAGGCAGGCACTATCAGTATCATCCTGCACCTGTCCATCTTGAGCTTCTTGAGGACTCGAGGAATCAGGGGAAATGGCGGAAAGGCGTAAACAAACGCGCCTGACCAAGACATCGAAAGGGCATTCCCCAGTGACCCTCGATGGTGTTCCCTGCTTGCATAACACCGGCATTTCTTGTTCCCTGGTGTTGCAAACAGGTCGATCGCTGGGGTCCCCCAACGGAAGAAGATGTCCTTGACCACTGTGCTCTCCAATTCCCACTCGTGCGAGACTGCTCTCAGGCGGCTTAGTGTATCCGCCTTCGTGTTGCATACTCCTGGAAGGTGTTCTGCCAGGAGCGTGATGTTCTGCGATATCGCCCATTCCCACAGTATTTGGGCTTCCTGTGAAAGCAGTGGCGATCTTGTGCCTCCCTGCTTGTTGACGTAATGCATTGCGGTGGTGTTGTCCGTCCGCACCAGTATTGCCGAATCCGCAATCCTTGGAAGGAAAGCCAACATCGCCAATCGAATAGCTCTTAGCTCCAGAACGTTGATATGTAAGCGACGCTCTTCCGGAGTCCAGTGACCACTGACCTGGAGGTCTTGCATGACCGCTCCCCAACCCTGAAGAGAAGCGTCCGTGGTAATGACCTGAGGAGCCGGTGCCGCCCTGAAACTGAGTCCCACAGTGAGGTGAGATCTTTTCATCCACCATGAAACCGACCGTTTCATCTGTTGGGTAACCGTCACCCTGTCGTCGAACGACCCTTCCACTTGTCTCCACTGAAGGTCCAGTTCCTCCTGCAAGGGGCGCATTCGCAGCCTGCAGTGCGGAATCAATTGAATACATGATGAAATCGACCCTAGAAGAGATTTGTACATCCTGACTGTTATCCAACTTTTCTTCTGCAAACGAGTGGCTGACGACATGAGTTTCATCTGTCTCTCTTCCGATGGGAAGGCTCTGCACACCTGAGTATCGAGTATCGCTCCCAAGAATTTCACCGTACCTGCCGGTTGAAGAACCGATTTCTCCTTGTTGAGTTGTAAACCCAGATGAATAAAGAGGTTTAGGCATGTGTTCACTGCTTTTGATGCCTCTTGTAAGCTTGGAGCCTTCAGCAGCCAGTCGTCTAAGTACGGGAATACTTCCAGCGACTGTCTTCTCAGAAATGCTGCTACCGGGGCCAGCACCTTTGTGAATATCCGAGGAGCGGACTTTAATCCAAATGGGAGCACCATGAACTGGAAGTGACTCTTGCCTACTGTAAAGCGAAGGAAACGTCCGTGAGCTGGATGGATCGGGACATGAAAATAGGCATCTTCCAGGTCTAATGTTGCCATGAAGTCGCCTGGGTTCAAGAGGCGCAATATGTCCTGGAGTGAAATCATCCGAAACGACAGCTTCGTGAGATAGGTGTTGAGCTCCCTCAAGTCCAGGATAGGACGCCACTTTTGTTTTGTTTTGCGGATCAGAAAAAATCTTGAATAGAATCCTTCTCCTCTTTGTGATAGGGGAACACGTTGGATAGCCCCCTTCAGAAGCATTTTCTGAACTTGCTTTTGTAGAAGGTTGAGATGTTTCGAAGTAGTGGCGTGGGGAGCTCTTGTAGGTGGAAATTCCTGGAATTCTAGTGTATGCCCATTTCGGATGATGTTCAATACCCACTGATCCGATGTTATTTCTTCCCAGCTGCTCAGATGTTGTGATATCCTGCCGCCCACTGGAGATCCCAGAAGCGGAGGAACAGTTGGCAGAGTCAGGAGGCCGCTATTGACGCTTGCCAGCGTCCTTGCCCAGACGCCCCTGTCGTCCACGAGCGTTCTGACGAGAGAAAGACTGGGATTGTGACTGTCGCTGATAGTACTGATTGCCGTACTGGGGTCTGAACGACTGCGACTGCTGCGAGTATCGCTGCTGCTGATAACCTCCTCTTGGTGAAGTGAAGCCTCTTCCTCGTGCTCCACGGAACGGTGTTTTCCTATATTGCAGGTTTCCCAGAGCCCTTGCAGTCTCTGTGTCTTTCTTTATACCCTGTAGGGTCTCATCGACATGTTTCCCAAATAACATGTCCCCATCAAAGGGCAAGTCCAAAATCCTATTCTGGACCTCTGGCCGGAAGTAAGTCGCTCGCAGCCACCCTTGTCGCCGAAGAACCGCCGCGCTGCCTAGAGCACGGAAAGAGATGGTGGCGATGTCCATCGCGCAGTCAATCATTTCCGAAGAGGAACGTTGTCCTTCTTCTAGAAGTTTCTGTGCTTCAGCTCTAGGGTCATCCGCTAGAAGGTCCACATAGTGTGCCACATCACTCGCCAAGGCATTCGCTGCTCTGACCAATAAACTAGCCATCGACGAAAAACGCTTCCCCGCGTTGTCTAACCTTCTACCCTCCTTGTCTGGTGGAGTTGTGAGGGTGGCCGAAGGATTCCGCAACTTCTTTTGCGCCGCCTGCGATATGACCGAGTCTGGTCTAGGTTGTCCAGTCAAGCAGGCGGGACTGTCATCAGGAGCTTTATATTTTTTCTCCAAGCGCGGAAGAGTTGGAATGACCGTCGCTGGGGACTGCATCACCTTCTTTCCTTCCTTCCATATGTGGTCTATAATGGGAATAGAACGCACCGCCTTACGGTATGCCTCTTTAAAATCGTACAAGAAACAATCCGTAGATGTTGTAGGCATTGTTAGCTTAAAGCGTGCTGTGGCTCTTTCCATCAAACTGAAGAAACCTCCTACATCCGCCGGAGGCGAATCGACCGGGTCTGGCACTGGTGAAGCCGGATCCGGAGCTACATACTGGTTCCATTCATTATCAGGGTCTTGATCCTGGTTCTGCCCTGTTTCATCCTCATCCGAGGTATCTACATGGACTTGCGTCTGCCGAGGATATTCCCTCTCATGTTCCTCCTGTGCAGGCAGTACTGACTGAGCTGCCACCACCTGCGGTTGAACTTGCGCTTGACCTTCCACTGGTCGCGACCCTTGCCTGCTCCTATACTCCTCCAGCATTGCCCTTAAGTCTGTCAAAAGACTCATAGGCATCGTTACCATGCCCTGCTGCGGTTGGGTTTCCTGGTATGCGACCTGTTTTTGTGGTCGCTGTTCCTGTTGATAATAATACTCCTCATCTAAGTCCGAATCATGGTATTTTAGATTCAACTGAGATGGACTGTATGCCTCCCCATACATCTCATTCTCCTCCTCTGAGTAGTCCTCTTCATCCAACAAAAGGGCTGGAGGTAATGAAGGCACCTTTCTAGGTGAAGTCATATCTGGAGTTATCCTCCTCTTTCTGATGCTTTCTGTAGCACCTGCCGTCGACGGCGTTGAAAACAAATCCACCATCTCCTTATTTTGAATCGTCGTCGACGGGACCGTCGACGAGAGTCCTTTCACCGTCGACGGGATCGTCGACGGAACTGTCATCGTCGACGGGCTCATCGTCGTCGACGGGATCGTCGACGGAACCGTCCTTGTCGACGGGCTCGTCGTCGTCGACGCGATCGTCGCCGTCGAGATTGCCACCGTCGACGGAATAGTCATCGTCGACGGGATGGTCTTCGTCGACGAGGTGGTAACCGTCGACGTGGTTATCGTCGTCGACGCTGTCGTCGATCCAGTCTTCGTCGACGGAATCGACGTCAAAGTCCTCGTCGACGCTCTCGTCGTCGTCGTCCTCGTCGTCGCTGGATGGCTCGTCGACGACTGAGGAGAAAAATTCACCTCAGATGCTTTAGAGTCTTTCTTGACCACTGTAGAGGCCTCTACAGTCGGTTTTTTGAAGGACTTGGCTACTTTTTCCTGGTGGGAAGGCCCAGCCGAGCTCTCATCCAGTTTAGCCTTCTGCACCTGTGGTGCTTGCCTTTCCCTCTCCTTTACACTCACGTGAGGAGATTCGTTAGGCCCTGGCTTGCCAGACCTATCAGAGGTCCCACGCATAGCCTTTGAGGGGGGTTCAGTTGAAACCCCACAGATGATCCACCCCTCTTCAACGATGTTCTAGAAGATGATGATCTGGCATCTTCCTCATCACCAGAAACCACTACTTCCCTCCTTTCCAACTTTCTGAGCCACAGAAGTAGCCTTCCTTCACGATCACGGAGGGTTTTCACTGACATCCTCCTGCATATACTACACCCTTCTACCTTATGGTCTGGGTATAGACAGTATATACAGTCATTATGTTGATCTTCAGCATAAAGTCGTTTTTTGCCACAAGTGGCACAGGGCCTGAAAAGGCTCTTCTTTTCCTTATCAGCCATGTCAAAGTTGAAAGAAATCCTGACAGAAAAACTGTTTAAATAGTACCTCAAGTAGAAGTTAGAGCAGAGCTCTAAGGAGACCTATTAGGGTGTATTTACCTAGGAATATATATATATATATTATTACCGAGGCTCCCATTCCGACGACGGGGAATGATACAAGCAATGGGAATCTATGAAAGTTACCAATACTGGAGAACTAAAGTTACAGGTAAGTAACTTGTTTCATAAGCCCTGTCATTGTGCAGTCAATAGTAGCTTCTATTTATTCATTACTTGCTCAATGGTAAACTTGTAGCTAGCAATGCTTGTTGGTTTTTGTGGACGTTCAGTTTGGTTTCAGGCACCTGTAGCATCTCCGCCCTGAATTCACGTGTGGAAACAGTTCTGAACCGCACGTGAGGAATCCAGCCAACGCCCAGCTAAAAAGCTATAACTACTGTGCCCAGTGGCGTCACTAGGGTTGGTGTCACCCGGTGCGGGTAACTCATGGTGTCACCCCCTCACGACTTACCGCATGGACCTCCTCCGTTCCGAGTCCGCCAGTGGACACAGATGGCAAATACCAGGACCATACAGAATCCTTAGTAACGTTTAGGTCTTCCCACAAAACAATCAATAAAAGATCTATATAAACACCGATATCTATATGGTTATGCAGTTTCGTCCTCTACATGTTTGCCCATCAGAAAGAATCACTGCAGCTTTATTTAAAAACATACCATGTTTTTGGCTTTTCAAATATTATTAACTATAAGACATATCTACCTTGTGAGCATCACAAACTGAATTATAACTAGCTCCTTGAATGGGAGACTTTTACACGATGATACTTATTCAATCGACCTCAGAAAGATGAGAGGCTGATGCAGCCCTTTATTGACTCAGAAGAACTATGCAGTTCACAAGGCTGGCACTCTGCCCACAGATTGATCCTGCGGCCGCTTCCTTGTTCTGTGTGCAAATGGCACGGGGAAACTGTTTTAATGTGTCACTAGAAACTGGAAATGCGCTCTTCAGAAGATATTGCATAGGCAGACTACGTTACTCAATTTATTCATGGACCTTATCTAAACCCAGCACTGGAACAAGGTCCCAGGAACTTCCCTGTCTGAATTAATACTAAAGTTCTTACAACTCATTGACTTTATTAATGTGACTCGTATTATCTTCTTTTTACCACTTAAGTAGTTATTTATTGCTTCAAATTCCTGAAAACATACTTACACATTTAATCTAAATAACCACAAACAGCAACAATTCCGCTTGAAGTAAAATCAGGAAATTCACTATAAAAACACAGATTGTAAGTGACACAGAAAATACATAATATACTATTCCCAAACCAATCGCTTCCTTTACTCACAGAACCCATCCTAAGAAACATTGAGGGGATAGGGTGTGCTCGAACACACCTCTTATCTGGTTCTACTGGCCCATACCATTCCTAGGCTGCCTATAGGCTGGTGCTGACCAACAGAACATATCCAAAGTTCGTATGAGGAGTCTCCAACATGTGAAAGCATTTCAACACCTCAGTCTTCAAGTGCGACTCTTCTTCACCTGGATTGACTACACACATTTCGAAAACCAGAACATAAACCTTCGCTAATATTTATTTCGTTCATTTTATAATGTGTTCTTTAGTATGGCACTCTGGCTGCCAGGGTCGTATTTCAGAGGACTAAAGGTCAAACACAGAGGAGAATGGGAGAATGAGCAGATGTGGGGGGGGGGGGGGTGGAATAATACGTCAATTAGTTTACGATTGATGATTTCTACACAGAGCAGAACAATTTGGTCCTCAGTACTCTCCAGAACTTCCTACATCTATGTTCAAACAGGGCAGGAAGAGCCTTTGCAGCAAAGGGCTCTGACCCTAAAACAGTTCTACTTTGTCTCGCAGATAGTCAACCGCGTTTTGGGAGGTTGACCTTGCATGTCTAGTGGAGTGGGAACACTCTCATGGGAGCAAGGAAGCTGGTGTTTCATTGGTACCCACTGTAGTTGACATGGCCTTGGAGTTGTGGTCGGAGCTCTTTAACCAAAAGGTGATACATTGTAATTCTGAGCATCCTGCACTACTTTGCTCTGTATTTTGGTGCAGGTCTATTGCAAAAGCAGAGGCAGAACTATTATCTGGACCAATAAAATCTTGAGATCTCCTTACCTGTGGTTTTGGTATTGGTAAACTTACAAAACATCAACTAAATGCCTTCTCCTTTTTTAGGTCTCCTGGCGTTTAACAGCGCGTCAGCGCTGTGTCCGCCAGGAGATCTTTTGTCAGCGACTCTCAGTCCCAGGAGACAGTCCTGGCCACACGCATCCTTCCAGGCGATTTGTAACTGGAACGCGCGCTGTGGCCAGGCGCTGTCTCCTGGGAAGCGCAAGCACCCCACAAGCATGCGCATACACACACACAAGCGCCCATGCACGCACGCACATACATACATACAGAGACACCCCCCCTGACACATACACACACGCGCGCACACACACACACATGTGCACCGAGGCCCCCCCTCCCTCCCTCCCCCGCCGTCACCGTCGCACGCATACATATACACACACGAGCATACACGCACACACACACACAAGTGCACCAAGCCCCCCCCAGCCTTTTTTTGAACTTTCCTGGCCAATGTCGGGGACTCTGCTCAGCACGCGGCGCCCAACCTCCTGCTGGCGCGGCCCCGGGGCTCCACACCGCTCACAGGAGCCCCGGGCCGCGAGACGCAACGACTCCGCCTGCCTCCTCTTCCGCTCTGAACGTGGCTCCGCCCCCGTCACAGGCGACCGTGCCTGACTTCCGGGGCGGCCGCGGCGGCATTCCGGGGGCATACTCGATTCTATATTTAAAGTGCCTCCTACTGTGTAATGTGACAGGCGGCCTGAAATTATGTTTTGCGAGACGTTTTTATTGCAGAGAAACATTTGCAAATGGGAATATAAGCGCCCCTCAGTCCACACACTGATTTTCTAGAGGTTGACAACAGCCTCCTTTTGAGCGCATGGTGAATAGCCACAGGAAAACAACATCCCCCCCATACCGCCCACTACAATCATCAATTGGGAATTGGAAGCACCCCCTTTAAGCACCCTATAAGAACTCACTGACTATGATAAAGCCCCAAGAAGCTCACCCTTACGGCCCACACTCAATAGCAACAGAGAAATATTTACGCCCTGATCATTAACCGAGAGACATTTCCCCTTCCTGCACAGACAATGTCAAACTGCACATCTCGTCGTGTTTCCGGTTGTACTTTAAGTCGTTCTGCAGAAGGATCAGGGGCTGCCTGGCTGTCCTGTCTGGTGCTGCGGAGACAGGGAAGGGGTGTGCTGAAAGCTGAAAGCAATGCAGCCCCAGTGCCAGACTCCCTTGCCTTTTCCCAGTTTGATGCAGAAGTATTTAACAAGGAAATAGAACAGTCTCTCACAAAAGTATGCAGAAAACGGTGAGACCTATTAAATGAGTGCAGAGTGAGTGCAGAGTTGTAATGCAGAGTAGTGAGTAGTGAGTGCAGAGTGGTAATGCAGAGTAGTGAGTGCAGAGTAGTGAGTGCTGAGTGCAGAGTAGTGAGTGCAGAGTAGTGAGTGCAGAGAAGTGAGTGCAGAGCAGTGAGTGCAGAGTGCAGAGTAGTGAGTGCAGAGTAGTGAGTGCAGAGTAGTGAGTGCAGAGTAGTGAGTGCAGAGTGCAGAGTAGTGAGTGCAGAGTAGTGAGTGCAGAGTGCTGAGTGCAGTGTAGTAAGTGCAGTGTAGTGAGTGCAGAGTAGTGAGTGCAGAGTAGTGAGTGCAGAGTAGTGAGTGCAGAGTAGTGAGTGCAGAGTGCAGTGTAGTGAGTGCAGAGTAGTGAGTGCAGAGTAGTGAGTGCAGAGTAGTGAGTGCAGAGTAGTGAGTGCAGAGTAGTGAGTGCAGAGTAGTGAGTGCAGAGTGCAGAGTAGTGAGTGCAGAGTAGTGAGTGCAGAGTAGTGAGTGCAGAGTGCTGAGTGCAGTGTAGTAAGTGCAGTGTAGTGAGTGCAGAGTAGTGAGTGCAGAGTAGTGAGTGCAGAGTAGTGAGTGCAGAGTGCAGAGTAGTGAGTGCAGAGTAGTGAGTGCAGAGTAGTGAGTGCAGAGTAGTGAGTGCAGAGTGCAGAGTAGTGAGTGCAGAGTAGTGAGTGCAGAGTAGTGAGTGCAGAGTAGTGAGTGCAGAGTAGTGAGTGCAGTGTAGTGAGTGCAGAGTAGTGAGTGCAGAGTAGTGAGTGCAGTGTAGTGAGTGCAGAGTAGTGAGTGCAGAGTAGTGAGTGCAGAGTAGTGAGTGCAGAGTAGTGAGTGCAGAGTGCAGTGTAGTGAGTGCAGAGTAGTGAGTGCAGAGTAGTGAGTGCAGAGTAGTGAGTGCAGAGTAGTGAGTGCAGAGTAGTGAGTGCAGAGTAGTGAGTGCAGAGTGCAGAGTAGTGAGTGCAGAGTAGTGAGTGCAGAGTAGTGAGTGCAGAGTAGTGAGTGCAGAGTAGTGAGTGCAGAGTAGTGAGTGCAGAGTAGTGAGTGCAGAGTGCAGTGTAGTGAGTGCAGAGTAGTGAGTGCAGAGTAGTGAGTGCAGAGTAGTGAGTGCAGAGTAGTGAGTGCAGAGTAGTGAGTGCAGAGTGCAGAGTAGTGAGTGCAGAGTAGTGAGTGCAGAGTAGTGAGTGCAGAGTAGTGAGTGCAGAGTAGTGAGTGCAGAGTAGTGAGTGCAGAGTGGTAATGCAGAGTGGTAATGCAGAGTAGTGAGTGCAGAGTGTGTGAGAAGTTGGCCCGATATGCAACGTTCGCTATTCTAGCGACCGCTATGTATCGTTCCAACGACCCTTATGGTGTTTGGTTGTAAGTCAACCTATAGACCAGCTATCCTAGTAGCGTGGATACGAGCAGTCTAAGGCTAAAGACTCAAGAGGGTGCGTTAAGCCAGCTGTTTACCACACATGTACCCCTTGAACACCCAGTGAAAGGACACCACACAAGTGTTATGAAAATAAACAGGATATTTATTAAGAATCACAACAGCCCTGTACTCTTTATGAGGACAGGGTACTAAGCACAAACCAAATCTCTTTAGCAAATACTTCAAGTGCACAGTTTAAAACAAGTGTCCGAGGACACGGAAAGGTTAAGGTCTCGGGCGGACCCGATAAGGCAAGTCGGAAGCGAGGGACTCGGGACCCTAGAGTAAGGAGGCTATGCAGGCACCGAAATGCCGAGTTACCTAGCCACGAGGGCTGCGGCTGCACAAGTCTTACAGGCGTCGGGGTCTTCGCTGACGAGCCAGGAGCCGGAAGAAAGGAGTTGCTGGCCGGCGACCAGTGCTGAATAGTTCGTAGAGATCCAAGCCTGGATCGGAGATTGATGAAACCTGAAAGCAGAGGGGACCAAGTTCGTACTACTAGCCAGTAGTCAGAGGGTACCAGGAAGGCACCGGTTGGCCGTCACCTCGACCAGGTGAGTGGGCGACGCTAGGCTCTGCAGTCTCACGGACCAGGAGGCGTTGTCGGCGACCACGGTGGAGGTGCGAGCTGTCCCACGAAGGATGATGCTGTCGGCGTCGCTGGGCCCAGGATGGGGCAACAAGCCTTGGCAGATCTCAGGGCCACGTGGTGGGCCTAAGATGGCGTCTTGAGTGGACCAGGAGGGTCCGGGGTGCTTCTCGCAAAGATGGAAGCAAAGGCCAGTCTGGAGCAACCAGACCAGCAGTGATGATTCTTGGATGTCGTCACAGAAGGGCACAAGCCAGCGGCGAGTGACCAGACAACGTGTTGAGCAGCGAGCAGAAGGGCCCCACGCAGATCGTGGAGATGCTGGGAGACTGCACTTCGGTGCTAGAGCGACTCAGGGTCGGGGCTTCTCGGACCCCAGAGCACTCACCAGAGAGTTACCTCGATGGTCGTGCTGGTTTTTAAGAGCGTGCAGGTTCTGATGATGGCCGGTCCCTCGAGGTCTCGTCGCACCCACAGATCACAGCTGAGCTGATGACGTGGGTAGAGGTCAGAGGTGCCAGGGAAGCCGGTTCTCGTCGAGCTGGGCCGTCGGATCCTGGAGGAAGGACTTGCAGCAAACCGCAGAGTTCTTAGATGGTGCCCGCTGATGCAGGGTGACTACTCCTTAGTCACAAGGGAGAAATCTTGAGAAGAGTCTTGAGTGTCCTTTCGTAGAAAGTAGTTCTTGATTCAAAGATGATCTAATTTGGAAGGGTCCCCGCTCCGGCCTTTATCCTAAAGAAAGGGGTGGGTACATGACTAGGTCCTGCCCTAAGGGTGGGACCAGGAAGGGGGGTAGTTACACCCCTCTCCCCTGCCGGACTTTCCCCAGGCCAGGGCTGTCGCCCCTGGAACTGGTTCTAACCTGCAGATGCGTAGTGGGCACCGGGGTGCCACTCCGCAGTCACCTTCTCGCAAAAGCCCTACCTACCCAGAATACACAAACCCTGTCTGGGACGGTGCGAACACCGCCCTCGACAGGAAACCCTTTGTCCAAACGCTCCTCGCTGGAAGGACTCCCAGCAGCAGGAGGTCAGACTCGTGTCTGTGGTGGCAGCATCCATTTTGTGGAGCTGAGGCTTTCGTTAACTCTAACCGGGGTTCACAGTTACGTACATGTCGTGTCCCTCTAGAAGGGTGGGATGCTAACCTCATCGCCAGAGTTGGTCAGAGGGCAGCACCCCGATTCGTATGACACCTTACTCGACATGCCTTGATAACGCGACACCGGAGTTACCGATATGGTACGCGTTATCATGGAACAGCTATTGGGTCTTGATTCCGCAAGCTGCAACCGGGCTCGGCTCGGGCCTGAACCTAGCTCACACGAGCCCACGCACTCTGCCTTCAGGATTGGTAAGGCCTGCCATAGGAGTGACTGATAGGAACTCGGGTGTCCATTGTATGGTTAGATATAGAGTTACTATACCTAAAGCGAAGGGTGGTTACACGTCTTCGCCCCAGCTGTCGTGCAGCCAGTTGTGTCAAATTTAGGAGGCCAGCCAGGGGTGGCATAATACATGCTTCAGCCCCTGGCGGCCCTGGGTACACCTATGCCCTGCGTTTTACGGGGTCTGATAAGGTGGCCCAGTACCAATTGGTAAATGCACCTAGGGTACATGGAATCCATTTTAAAGAGAGAGCAGTAGGCCTGGGGTCCTGATTGGCAGGATCCCAGGTCGACTATGTCCAAAACCAGCTAAAACACAGGGCAAAAAGTTGGGGGCAACCATAGTCAGGATGTACCTTCCTACACAACCCCCCCCCCCCAAACGAAAGGAGATAAGGCTATCCTTGTCCAGGTAAGCCTCTATTACCTAAGTGGCCATATAAGGAAGGTCCAGCTCTGGCTTGGTTTCCCCCTGTGTCGTGGTCCACTAGGCAACCCCTCACCCTAAGGGTGTCTGAGGGTCTCCACCATAGGGAATCTCTGTCTCTGGAGTGTCTTGGGAAAGAAGAAGGCTGATGCTGGGATGGAGTACTGAAGTGAGGCTCCTCTACCTTTGGGCTCAACTTCCTCCAATCACCATTCATCATGTGTGCCTTTCTTTCTTTAGCTGAGATGCACTGAGCTCTCAGGGTCAGCCTCTGGCTACCTAAAGCTGGAGGCTGAGTCCCTCGGTTTGGCTTACTGGGGGGACAGGTCAGGTCTGGGGTTTTTAGGCCCCATGTTTGGCTGTGCCCAACAGTGTCCAGCTGTGGGAGTTCCCTAACTACTTTTAAGGGGGATCCCTCAGGAGTCTGTTCTATTTTCACTTGGCTAGGGTTACCAGCTTCAGTGATCCTAATCTGCTGATTAAGGGGTTCTTTTGGACAGGGGGGCCTTTGAGGTCCACCACTGGCCTCCCTGTCCTCTTCAGCCCTGGGCTGACTGAGGCAGGGTAGAGAGGTGCAGGTTACCTGCTCCAGACTGGGTCCCACCTGGGAAGGGTCCACTGCCATCAGGGGCTCTGCCAGGCTAGGCCTGACTACCTCTGGGGCAGTTCCTTCAACAGGGGTAGAGTCAGTTCCCTGAGGAGGCTGGCTCTCACCTAGTGTCTGGGAGGGGGAAGACTTTTCTTCCTCCTCAATGCTCTCTGTTTGAGTGGAGTGATCCATTGTTTCAGGCTTCACAACCTCACTATCTGTTTGAGTAGAGGCTGAGACCATTTCAACCTTGCCAACCTTTTCAGGAGGGCACTCAGTTTGTGTTTGGGCTGTGACTGTCACAGCCCTCCTATCCTGCTCTGGAAAGTCTGTCTGAGCCTGGGCAGTGGCTACCACTGCCCTTCCAACCTTTTCAGGGAGGAATGGTGCTTGGACTGGGGCTGTAGCTATTACTGCCCCACTAACCTGTCTGAATAGGCCTATCATTCTGGAGTGAGTTTCTTGCTCCACCTCAGCCCATGCTGAGAGTTCCAGGTCATTCCCCAGTAAGCAATCTACAGGTAGGTTATCTGTCACTGCCACTCTCATGGGTCCTGTGACATTACCCCAACTGAGCTTGACTACTGCCATGGGATGCCTTCTCTTCACTCCATGAATGTCTGTCACCTGATAAGAAAAACCAGGGGTCAGTTGAGCAGAGGGGACCAGATGGTCACTCACCATGGTGAGGCTGGCCCCTGTGTCTCTGAATGCCTCAACTTTCTGACCATTCACTAAAACTTCTTGTCTATACTTTCCCAAAATGTGGGGTCCAGTAGTGAAGTTGGCAAACCCCATGCCAGTCTCACAGACAAGAATGTGGTCAGGGAACCTGGCTAGGCCATAGTCCTCCTGATTGCCCAAAGTAATGCCCACCACATTCTTGGGGGCACTCCCACCATCTGGGGGATTACCACTAGTGGTAACAGGAGGTTTAGGAGTATTACTTGGGGGTATATTTTCCTTATTGCTATTTTTAGGGCACTTGGCATCACTTTTGTAATGGCCCACCTGTTTACAGGTATGGCAATAAGGTTTCTTCTGTTCTGAAGGAGTGTTCTGGGACCCACCACCCTTGTTGGAGTTTTGGGGCCCTTGGGAAGTCTTCTCTGTGGATTTATCCCCACCCTTCTCTTGAGGCTTGGTTGATTCCTTTTTCTGGTCACCACCCTGGTTTTTAGGCCTAACCCTGGTTCTGACCCATTTGTCTGCCCTCTTACCCAATTCCTGTGGAGAGGTCAGATCAGAGTCTACCAGGTGCTGATGTAATAACTGGTTCTGACAATTATTTAAGATTTGCTCCCTCATAATTAGATTATACAATCCTTTAAAATCAGTAACCTTACTACCCAGTAGCCAGCCTTCAAAAGCCTTAGTGGCACAATCGACAAAATCAGACCAATCTTGAGACTGCGTTTTCTGGGTATCCCTGAACAGCACCCTGTACTGCTCAGTGGTTAGGCCGAACCCTTCAACGAGTGTACTTTTCAAGATTTGGTAATTGTTCGCATCCTCCACCCTTGTGGTGAGGAGCTTGTCTCTTCCTTTTCCTTCAAAGGAGAGCCACAAGATAGCTGCCCACTGACTCTGGGGTACACCTTGCACAGTGCAGGCCCTCTCCAAAGCAGTAATCCATTTGTGGATGTCGTCCCCTTGTTTAAAGGGGGGCACTATCTTACCAAGGTGTTTCGTATCAAAACTCCTTTCCCTATTGCTAGGTACATTGCTGCCACCAGTGGGGACTACCCCACTTAACTGTTGCTCTCTCGCAAAGGCAAGCCTTTCTTTGGCCAGGGCAAGTTCTTCCCTTTCGATCCTCAGATTAGCTGCCCTTTCCTTAGCTTCGTACACTCTCCGCTGAGGGGACGTCATCCCTCTCTGAGAAGAGTTGCGAGAGCCATTGGTTTGAAGGGATCTGCCAGAGTCTCTTGACAGAGATCGGGCTCGTCCATTCCCAATGTTAAGCTGAGCTGATAGTGGCCCCAGGGGTCCCCCAGTACCGCTGTCATGCTTGCTTAAGTTGGACCTGCTTAGTCTGACGACTTCTACCTGTCCCATATCTGCCTCATCCCCAGAGGGATCCTCATCCTCATCATCCTCCACATCTTCGTTCTCAGTTGCGAGGTGGATGAGGTCAGGATCGTCTCTGGTTCCCTCGAGGGGAGGCATGTCTCCTTCTGGATTAGAAGAGCTAAGACGGGTCTCAGCTTTTCTGGCATCATAAGTCTCCAAGAGACCAATCAGAAAGGACGTGGTGGGGTTAGACCCCTGCTTGATCTTCCTGGAGTGACACACTTGTCTTAACTCCTTGAAGCTCAGCACAGTATATCTTGAAGGGATGACCTGTGGAGGGTCAACTGACACAAGGGGAGACTCAGAGTTTCCTCCTTTGTCCGACATACTGTTTCTAGTGTGGTGTAAGTGATGCACCTACCTACACTATGTGTTTACCTACTGTTCCCTTGCTAAAAGTTGCAACCAAGGTATGCTAAGCCTTGAGGAGCTGCAACAGCTGGTTCAGTAGAACTCAGAGTATTCTAAGCTTTGGTTATATGTACTGACAGTACTTATGCGATCTTTCAACAAGATATTCTTAGGATACGTGTGGTAAAACAACAGCAAGCTCAAATCCCACCCGCTGCTCACCAATGTGAGAAGTTGGCCCGATATGCAACGTTCGCTATTCTAGCGACCGCTATGTATCGTTCCAACGACCCTTATGGTGTTTGGTTGTAAGTCAACCTATAGACCAGCTATCCTAGTAGCGTGGATACGAGCAGTCTAAGGCTAAAGACAGCCAGCTGTTTACCACACATGTACCCCTTGAACACCCAGTGAAAGGACACCACACAAGTGTTATGAAAATAAACAGGATATTTATTAAGAATCACAACAGCCCTGTACTCTTTATGAGGACAGGGTACTAAGCACAAACCAAATCTCTTTAGCAAATACTTCAAGTGCACAGTTTAAAACAAGTGTCCGAGGACACGGAAAGGTTAAGGTCTCGGGCGGACCCGATAAGGCAAGTCGGAAGCGAGGGACTCGGGACCCTAGAGTAAGGAGGCTATGCAGGCACCGAAATGCCGAGTTACCTAGCCACGAGGGCTGCGGCTGCACAAGTCTTACAGGCGTCGGGGTCTTCGCTGACGAGCCAGGAGCCGGAAGAAAGGAGTTGCTGGCCGGCGACCAGTGCTGAATAGTTCGTAGAGATCCAAGCCTGGATCGGAGATTGATGAAACCTGAAAGCAGAGGGGACCAAGTTCGTACTACTAGCCAGTAGTCAGAGGGTACCAGGAAGGCACCGGTTGGCCGTCACCTCGACCAGGTGAGTGGGCGACGCTAGGCTCTGCAGTCTCACGGACCAGGAGGCGTTGTCGGCGACCACGGTGGAGGTGCGAGCTGTCCCACGAAGGATGATGCTGTCGGCGTCGCTGGGCCCAGGATGGGGCAACAAGCCTTGGCAGATCTCAGGGCCACGTGGTGGGCCTAAGATGGCGTCTTGAGTGGACCAGGAGGGTCCGGGGTGCTTCTCGCAAAGATGGAAGCAAAGGCCAGTCTGGAGCAACCAGACCAGCAGTGATGATTCTTGGATGTCGTCACAGAAGGGCACAAGCCAGCGGCGAGTGACCAGACAACGTGTTGAGCAGCGAGCAGAAGGGCCCCACGCAGATCGTGGAGATGCTGGGAGACTGCACTTCGGTGCTAGAGCGACTCAGGGTCGGGGCTTCTCGGACCCCAGAGCACTCACCAGAGAGTTACCTCGATGGTCGTGCTGGTTTTTAAGAGCGTGCAGGTTCTGATGATGGCCGGTCCCTCGAGGTCTCGTCGCACCCACAGATCACAGCTGAGCTGATGACGTGGGTAGAGGTCAGAGGTGCCAGGGAAGCCGGTTCTCGTCGAGCTGGGCCGTCGGATCCTGGAGGAAGGACTTGCAGCAAACCGCAGAGTTCTTAGATGGTGCCCGCTGATGCAGGGTGACTACTCCTTAGTCACAAGGGAGAAATCTTGAGAAGAGTCTTGAGTGTCCTTTCGTAGAAAGTAGTTCTTGATTCAAAGATGATCTAATTTGGAAGGGTCCCCGCTCCGGCCTTTATCCTAAAGAAAGGGGTGGGTACATGACTAGGTCCTGCCCTAAGGGTGGGACCAGGAAGGGGGGTAGTTACACCCCTCTCCCCTGCCGGACTTTCCCCAGGCCAGGGCTGTCGCCCCTGGAACTGGTTCTAACCGGCAGATGCGTAGTGGGCACCGGGGTGCCACTCCGCAGTCACCTTCTCGCAAAAGCTCTACCTACCCAGAATACACAAACCCTGTCTGGGACGGTGCGAACACCGCCCTCGACAGGAAACCCTTTGTCCAAACGCTCCTCGCTGGAAGGACTCCCAGCAGCAGGAGGTCAGACTCGTGTCTGTGGTGGCAGCATCCATTTTGTGGAGCTGAGGCTTTCGTTAACTCTAACCGGGGTTCACAGTTACGTACATGTCGTGTCCCTCTAGAAGGGTGGGATGCTAACCTCATCGCCAGAGTTGGTCAGAGGGCAGCACCCCGATTCGTATGACACCTTACTCGACATGCCTTGATAACGCGACACCGGAGTTACCGATATGGTACGCGTTATCATGGAACAGCTATTGGGTCTTGATTCCGCAAGCTGCAACCGGGCTCGGCTCGGGCCTGAACCTAGCTCACACGAGCCCACGCACTCTGCCTTCAGGATTGGTAAGGCCTGCCATAGGAGTGACTGATAGGAACTCGGGTGTCCATTGTATGGTTAGATATAGAGTTACTATACCTAAAGCGAAGGGTGGTTACACGTCTTCGCCCCAGCTGTCGTGCAGCCAGTTGTGTCAAATTTAGGAGGCCAGCCAGGGGTGGCATAATACATGCTTCAGCCCCTGGCGGCCCTGGGTACACCTATGCCCTGCGTTTTACGGGGTCTGATAAGGTGGCCCAGTACCAATTGGTAAATGCACCTAGGGTACATGGAATCCATTTTAAAGAGAGAGCAGTAGGCCTGGGGTCCTGATTGGCAGGATCCCAGGTCGACTATGTCCAAAACCAGCTAAAACACAGGGCAAAAAGTTGGGGGCAACCATAGTCAGGATGTACCTTCCTACACAGTGGTAATGCAGAGTAGTGAGTAGTGAGTGCAGAGTAGTGAGTGCAGAGTAGTGAGTGCAGAGTAGTGAGTGCAGAGTAGTGAGTGCAGAGTAGTGAGTGCAGAGTGGTAATGCAGAGTGGTAATGCAGAGTGGTAATGCAGAGTGGTAATGCAGAGTGGTAATGCAGAGTGGTGAGTAGTGACTGCAGAGTAGTGAGTGCAGAGTAGTGAGTGCAGAGTAGTGAGTGCAGAGTGGTAATGCAGAGTGGTAATGCAGAGTAGTGAGTGCAGAGTGGTAATGCAGAGTAGTGAGTGCAGAGTAGTGAGTGCAGAGTAGTGAGTGCAGAGTAGTGAGTGCAGAGTAGTGAGTGCAGAGTGGTAATGCAGAGTAGTGAGTAGTGGGTGCAGAGTAGTGAGTGCAGAGTAGTGAGTGCAGAGTAGTGAGTGCAGAGTGGTAATGCAGAGTGGTAATGCAGAGTGGTAATGCAGAGTAGTAGTGCAGAGTGGTAATGCAGAGTGGTAATGCAGAGTAGTGAGTGCAGAGTAGTGAGTGCAGAGTAGTGAGTGCAGAGTAGTGAGTGCAGAGTAGTGAGTGCAGAGTGGTAATGCAGAGTAGTGAGTAGTGAGTGCAGAGTAGTGAGTGCAGAGTAGTGAGTGCAGAGTAGTGAGTGCAGAGTAGTGAGTGCAGAGTAGTGAGTGCAGAGTGCAGTGTAGTGAGTGCAGAGTAGTGAGTGCAGTGTAGTGAGTGCAGAGTAGTGAGTGCAGAGTAGTGAGTGCAGAGTAGTGAGTGCAGAGTAGTGAGTGCAGAGTGAGTGCAGAGTAGTGAGTGCAGAGTGAGTGCAGAGTAGTGAGTGCAGAGTGGTAATGCAGAGTAGTGAGTGCAGAGTAGTGAGTGCAGAGTAGTGAGTGCAGAGAAGTGAGTGCAGAGAAGTGAGTGCAGAGTAGTGAGTGCAGAGTAGTGAGTGCAGAGTAGTGAGTGCAGAGTAGTGAGTGCAGAGTAGTGAGTGCAGAGTAGTGAGTAGTGAGTGCAGAGTAGTGAGTGCAGAGTAGTGAGTAGTGAGTGTGCAGAGTAGTGAGTAGTGAGTGTGCAGAGTAGTGAGTAGTGAGTGCAGAGTAGTGAGTAGTGAGTGCAGAGTAGTGAGTGTGCAGAGTAGTGAGTGCAGAGTAGTGAGTGTGCAGAGTAGTGAGTGCAGAGTAGTGAGTGCAGAGTAGTGAGTGCAGAGTAGTGAGTGCCCAACCCACTCGCGGTAGCTTGCCTCGCTTTATGTCTCTCTCCACACGCCTAGCGGCCGCCACTTCTCACCTCCTTTGCAGAGTAGGCCTCAGCTAGCTTCGTGCTCCATCTACCAGTTTGGGCCGAATTTGCAATCGGCACCCTGGGCAGTTCTTTCAGGGCTTGCGGGTAGGTCTCTGTGCCCCACGGGGGGTGGGGGGGAGAAACACCAACCTCAGCGAGCAGCTCCGACTTCACCCGATGGGCACACCAGGCCGCAGGTTGCCTCGTGGCACGGCCTACACCTCCTCGGGCTCGCGTGATATTCCCAGGCGGAATGTCAATAACTCAAACTTTAATGCTCCGAGATCTATTGCACTGCAAATGCTTGTTTTTGTACTCGTGCGTGGTGAGGTGCCCTAGGGGGAGGAGGAGGCCGTTGTTTTGGGTTTGCGGACAGTCGCAGAATCGAAAGCAGACTTTCAGTGAGTGTTTTTTTCATTTATTTTTTAAATCGATTGTTATGACTATGCTTTTGTCCCTGCCTGTTCAGCTTCATTACAATAGCGATTGCGAAAGCTATCAATTTCAGTGCTACTTTTTCTTGCAGCATTTACCATCTTTATACAACAATTCAGAGTTTGATAACAAATTAATGTAACACATTGTAATATAGAATGCCAATAGCTCAAACTTTAAAGCTGGGAGACCTATTGCATTGTAAATGCTTGTTCTACTCTGCATTTGTGCTGAACCTCCTCCAATCTGTGTCGCTCACAGAATCAGGATATTCCACATATATAATCACTTTGTGAGAGGTTAACAGATCAAAGTAAAAAAGTGGGATATTTTGACTCCTATGTGTGTTTGACTCTCACAAAAAACCTCACGTGTAAAGTGTCACCTATAACTTGTGGTCAGACATTCTTTGGGAAAAGCGGGTTTTCCAAAGCACTTGGAGCAGTTCTTTCCCTTTTGTTTGTTCGTCCATTGCAGCCAGAGTTCTTTACTGGCTGGTTGGCCACTGATGTCTGTGCTTTTGAAGCAGTGATGGTTCCTTGGAGCTGAAACCGGCCGCACGCTTTCTGATATAATGCAATTTTGCAATGTTCGGCAAATTTGGCAATAAAGGCACTGGAAGCGCTGGAGGGTGGGTGATGGGCTGGGCTGACTGGAAAAGGGCATGTGTGGGGCATAGGAAGTATTAGAAAGCCAGCTTGAGCCTGGCTGGTGGTGCACCCGCCCGAAGAGGCCCCTCAGGGCCGTGTTTTCATTTGTTGTGTGCCACTGCACTGCCACATTTTTAACTTACTACTACTTACTTCATGGACATGCAGTCGCCAGTCAGTATTCATATGATATATACAGTATATTATAAATTAAAATTATACTATTCTCTCTCTACTAGTGACAGCAGTCTCTCACAGTTCCAAATTTGAAAGGGAGAGACACAGCAAAAGATAGTGCTGGAGTCGGATCGGTGGTCTCTGATGTCGTCGTCGTCGCGTCGGTATTAATTTTCTTTATTCTCACGACGCACAGTCGCACCACCCCGCACGCACTCTCCCTGGCGGGGCATGACCGACGTGACACGTCAGAGGCTAAGAGCAGCAGGTGCAGTTGCGCACAGCGCACGGGGGCTGTCCCAGGGCCGTCACGTCATTGGTAGTATGGCTAAGATTGACGGCCCTGGGACCCAAGCTGCTGGGCAAGTGAAACTGAAAGTCTGAACAATAACGCCGCTGCTCAGGCCATTGCCTGGTATATGCATAACTGGGTTCGGCTTCGGTTTCGTCACACTCACAGAACAATAGCAAACCCTTCGTTGTGTGACTGTGACCCATCCGTGCAGAATGCAGATGGCTGATGGTGCACGTGCGATCAGCTACGGGCCGGGGTGGTGACCGTGCTGTGGTGCGCTTCTTGCACTAAAGCAGGTAGTCGTAGTCAGTGTAGATTGGTGTCACCCCCAGATGGGGTGACACCCGGTGCGGTCCGCACCCCCCGCACCACCCTAGTGACGCCACTGACTGTGCCCCTGGCTCATGAAGACCCTTCGTTTCCTGTTGCTGCGTCTTCACGAGCGATCTTGCCCTGCAAACCGACAACATGTACAAGCGATCCTGTCCTGCACTTGCGGTCCCATCCAGACTCCCAGACTTACCTGTCCTCCTCTCTTCCTCCGAGTAACCTCCAACTGGCTCCCTGAACTCCGGACCTTTCCCACAACATTTCCTTACCTGTCAGATCGTCGGAGTCATCGGCGCTGGTTCCGCTTCAAAGTTCCGCTTCAAAGTTACAGGTGAGGTTTCTTCGGGTTTGGTGAACAATCTTCTGGCGACATTCCGGAACCTGCAAAAAGCAAGTAAGAGTGTATTTTGTTACTTAGCAATCACGAAGGAAAGCAAAAAACAAAAGAACATTGGTAAAGACAAGAGGACAATCGTGTTTAAAGCAGCTTTAATGCTGAATTACAAAGCGGATAAAGCGGACATTATTTCATTAGAATGTTTTGTTTGAAAACTCAGTTTGTGAACATTGTTATTTTCACCTTAAATGAACCTTGAATATACAAAGGTTTAATTTGATGCAGAGACTTAAAATCTAAAAAGTATTTTGGTTAGGACATAATTAGAGTCCTGAATTGAAGCGCAAAAGGCGGTTGTGTGTTTTTTCTCTCTTTCAGCACCCCATTTAGAAGACAGTCTACATTAAGATCAAGGTAAGACAAGTAACAGTTGTGAATTTGCATGACATAACACAACTAACCAGTTTTTACATTTGTATCCAGTGAAAGTATTTTCTTGATCCTTTGAAGTGTTAAATTACATTCAACTGTGTCTTTTCTAGATTAATGTAGATCCAAGATATTTTATTTCGCAAGAAGTGTTTGAATGGGCTCTCCAAGATTAAGGTACTTCCTCTTAATGTTAAATAGTTATTTATAAGGATGGTCAAGGAATGCTGGTGTTATATGCACTTAATTTCTTCACGTAGAAAAAAGTGTTATACAAGCCGGAGAAGCCCAGATCACTTCAAGTGAGAAACAGAAGTCTGAAATCCTTCAAAAGAAGAGATCCTGTGTTGTTTCTCTAAATCCCTTGTGGGTATATCAGTGGGTCCAAGTGTAATATTCTTGGCTTACTGGTAGGTTCACGAGGGAGTTGGGAGCTAGCGCCGTCAAGAAGGAAAACAACAGGACCTCGTGAGCAGACGCTTGACAGATGCTGGCACCAGTGTCCCTCAGGGCATCTGCCCTAATCCCATTGATATTTGGCTCATGTCTGTATATCTCCAAGTTACTGGGACAGACAGCCAGGGTAGCTACATCCACCTCTCCCTCTGAGACTAGAGTTGCCTCAGTGAGCACCTAGGCATGGTCAAGGCTCACCTGTGATCCCATCTGGAGACTAACAATTGCATTTACTGCAGGTGTGCTAGAAGCATTCTTTTTGTTTTTATAGCTAGGGTCTCCGGTTCAGTGTGAAAGTGCCTTAGACTCATGACAAAAAGCCTTTTTGGGATCCCTGTTTTTACCCTGGTACCCATCCTTGGGTTGTGAAGCGTTTCTGGTCCCACTCTCCTGAACAGATTTTTGGTGGCCTGAAGAAGATACATTTTTGTTTTTGTATTTTTGGTCACCATCTTCCACCTGGGAGTCTTTTTTGCCTCTTTCTTTTTGTCACCCCATCAGTAGTTGTTTTGGTCACCCTTGTTTTGACCCAGTGGTCAGCCTTCTTCGGCAACTCTAGTTGAGAAAGTGGACCTAGGTGTACCAGATGCTGATGTAACTTCTCATTGTAACAATTACTTAAAAGAGTCTCCTTCATAATTATATCGTAATGCCCTTTATAGTGATTCACATTGTTACCAACCACCTAGTATTTTCACTGAAAAGTCTACAAAATATACCCTGGAATGACTCTGGGTTTTTCGTTCGGGGTCTTATTCTGTATTCTTTGGTGATGAGTCTAAAGCCCTCAATCAGGGTACCCTTCATGAGGTCAGAGGACTTAACATTTTTCTCATTCAATATCAGGAGTATATCCCTGCATTTTCCTGAGGATAGTTCCCACAGGAGAGAAGCCCATCTTTTTCTAGCTACTTTTCTGGCTACATAGGCTCTCCCAAATGCAGTGAACCATTTGGTGATGTCATCACCATCTAAATATTTATGGACAATTCCTTTGGGGAGTTTTGAGTGATTATAACCTTCACTCTGCCTATTTATTTGTATGCCAGCACCAGAGATAGGTCCTAGGCCCATTTATTTCCTTTGCCTTTCTATTTCGAGAAGCTGAGCCTCTAAGTTCAATCACCTGGTCAATCTTTCTAGCCTGCTGTTATCATCTGAGGGGGCCTCATCTGGTTCTTAGTGTACTGACTCATGTACAGTCTCAGCATCCTCTTCATTAGTATGCTCATCATTCTCAGTCTGAGCCACTACTTCTGGACTATCTCTCTCAAACTGAGCTATCATTCTTCCGAAATATTCCTTCTTAGGACTTTTGCCTGGTTTGATATCATATACCTTACAGTGGGCCCTACACTGAGCATGGCTCAGGTCCATGTAAGGGGTCAGGTCGAGTTCCTGAGCTTGGTTATCGGTATCAGGCATCATTTTACTAAAGTTGGGACCTTTTTGTGAAATTAAAAAGTCCAACTACACACTGAATACTTTGTTCTAACTAAAGTACAGATTTTTAAATGCCTAACCACTTAGTTTCAGGGACTTAGCCATGGCCCTAGCAGTTATTTTTAGAATTTAGAGAAAATAGACCAATAAAAAAATGGACAGACTAAAGACACTTTTTGGATTTACTAATGTGGTTTCTCATAGACAAACTGGTTCCAGCAAATGCAAGGTCTTCTATCCCACCGCTTAACTACCAGTGTAGGAAGCTGGCTCTCTATATAGTGTAGTAAAAAGAAGTACACTATGCAGAGAGTCCAGTGAATCATTTACTGGTACACAGAGGCTAAATTAGATAATGTTAGACCTGGCACCTTGGCGTGAGTCTCCCTTCCACTTTTTTCTGATGTGCCTCATGTGTTTGGCTGGTGTTAGCTGCTCAGAGCAGATTGGTTTCCATGATTGGCTTATTTGGTTTACTGTCAGTTCCCAGTAAAGTGAACCAGGAGTGCCAGGTCTTGTAAATACAAATGCTGCTGGTGGGCCCGCAGCACTGGTTGTGCCACCCACAGAAGCGGACTAGTAAAATGTTTCTAGGATCTGCCATTGCAGAACCTGCGTGCAGTCTGGTACTGTCATGCTGACTGCGCAAGTACACCTACTTGCCAGTCCCTAAACCTTCCCTTATCTTCATATTAGTCACCCCTATGGTAGTCACAAGGGCAGGGTGCATTGTAAGCATAAGGTAGGACAAGCCTTGCTGTGTGTGGCATGACCTAATAGTGAATTACAGCCATTTTCGTTTTTCACTATTGTAAGGCTACCTGCTCTCCATAGCCAGAATGGGCTGCTGGAATATTACATTCTATAATCCTAACAGACCCCGAGAGCGTGGTAGAAAGTCAAGTTTGGTATGCCTGAACTCAGAATAATAAAATACTTATTTTAGTAAAATTTATTTTAATATCCTGTGTTTGCAAATACTTCTTTTAAAAAGTTAGTATTTGCTTGCCTAACCATTTTAGCCCGCCTCTGCTCTGATGTGTATCTGCTGTCTGGTTTCTGTGTGTGACAGGGCTGGGGAATTCCAGGAGACAGGCTGGGGCTGACAGGTGGTGAATAGGGAGATTACACCAGGATGGGTGGGGGGAGTGCCTCTTGACTCTGAATAGGGCTGTGCTGCCACCTCAATGCTGGCTCAGCCCCCTGGGGAGCGACTGATGACTCTGCCCTGCACCTTGTGAAGAGAGAGGGGAAGACTGTCAACAGTGTGCTTCTGGACTGTACTTGTCACCACAATGCTCGCTCTACCTCCTGCGGAGCGTCTGATGTCCCTGCCCTGCTCACTGAAAGGAGAAGCCAGAGGACGCAAAACAAAGTGCTCCAGGGCTGAACCAGATTAGGCAAAGGCCCCCCTGGCCCGAAAGAACAAAAGATTTCATGTATAAGGAAGGGGCCCTGCTCCTAAGAAACCAGATCCTGCTTTTGAACCAAGAAGAACGCTCTCTCTGCCTGAGGAGGAGGAACCAGGAAAGCTGAAGGAGGAAGACTGTCCCTATCCTGGGGGACTTGCCTGCAGTGGTTGCCTTGCTGCCAAAGGAGAGGAAGAAACCCTTTCTAAAGACTTGCTTTACTTATCTCTAAAGAACTTGTGCTTCAAAACCAATCTCCAAGGGCCTGGAAGAGAGCTGGCCCCCTGAACTGAGCCCCAGGACCATTGGGCTCTTTCCCCCCTTCGAACCAAGCTGCTGGGCTTACTGAGTTCATGCCCCGCTAAAGGCCGTCATTGAGTGCACCCTGTGAATATCGTCCACCTTGAGGTGCTCCGAGCCGTGCTGTGGCCTCCCCGACCCCGTGTGTCCCCACTGATCACAGCCGCCGCCACACCGTGTCCCCCTGAGGCCGCCCGGCACCCTGCTCTAACCCCCCTTCAAGGCCGAAGCCGCACCGCCCGCCTGACAGCCGCTGCGAACTCCCTGGGTCCGTTTGTAAAGCCAGTACCATGCGTACCTTGAAAGGGTACTGCTCCGCACCGTACATTACCACTGAGGCCGCGCCGCATCAGCTGAACCGCCGGTACAGGTCGTAACCACTGCTAGGTACCGCCGCGCCGCCTCTACGTTTGCCTGCTTTGCTCCGGACCAGCCCCTTTTTCCCCCCCATTAAGGTACGGTGCGTACATTGAAGGCGTACTGCACCGCAACGGGAGACATCACCGAGGCCGCGCCGCACCAAAGAGGAGCTGCCCTGTACGACGCGTGTAGCATTTCCGCCTCTATCTCCGCAGGCTTTGCTTAAAAGGGACGCCTACGCCCGGACTGTAACAGCGACCCGGACCTTCCGCAGCGTCCCCCTAAGGTCCCACTCCAGCACCGCCACGAGCCAGACCAGCTTCCGGAGCCCTGCCGAGCATCGTCCCAGGTTCGCCGCTTTTCCCCCCATTGTCCACGGCAAATCACCAACAATGGTACTGTGCGCAGCGCACCAAAGGCTGCGCGTCTCGGACCCGAGATTCCGCACCGTTGTTAGACTTGTTGCTTGTTGTTTGACTCGTGCTTTGCCTATTTCAAACCATCTGAGAGTCGCACCAGTAGCGCGAGGCACACAGAACGGATTATTAAGTATAGGATTCAACCCTAAGTATATTTTGCCAAGAACTCTTTACCCACAGCAATTTTGTGCATCCTAAAACGTTATTTATGGTCTCCTAGTAAGCCTGCATAAGAGTTATATATATTTATATAAAATCTACGTATTTTTATAAAGCACAGCCTGGTGTCCATTTGTGGTTGGTCATTTTGATTACTGTATGTGAGTTACAAATGCTTAGCCTATGACGCCCAGAGATTAGCCTGGTCTGCTTGCGCCACACTACTTAAAGGGTGAGCAGGGGTTATTTGAAAGGGTGATCCCCTAATCCTAACTAGAGGAGAGGGTCCCTGCTTGTCACAAGTTTTTACCTGTGCCAACCCGAGACCCCCAAATCTAACATTGGTGGTCAGCAGCAGTGAGGATCCTGAATTTGCATTTGTGATTTATGCCCAGTAGTTATTGATCACCACGTAGTGAATTCAGATCAATGACGCAGCCACAAACTGTTGATTTCATTGCTAAGAAGATCTCCATTTTTAAAGACATGCCTGGTTCACTCAATGGAGGAAGAGCAGCCTCTATAATCTCTGCCATTGAAGGAATTGACTGGGAAGAGGAGAAGTTAAAGAGCTACTCCTTAGACCAGTTGAAGGGCTTCTGCCTCAAGTTTGGAGTTTCCCCATCTGGATGTAGAAACAAGACCCAATACCAAAAGGCGCTGAGGGCCTGGATTGAGTCAAGGGCACCTGAAAATGTGGTGGAAGTTGAACGCACAGAGAGTATCCATGAATTTGGCAGAGGCCTGTCGCCAGAGGAGTTGTCAGACAGGGCGGCAACTAGGGCACATGAAGTACAGATGGCGAATCTAAATGGACAGATGGAAAAACAAAGATTGGCAATGGAAGAGAAAAAGATCCTATTGGAACATGAAGTAAAATTAAGGGAGCTGGAGCTGAAAGCGAAAAGTTTGGAAACTACTCCCTCTGGTTGCAGCACATCGCTAGTGCAGGTGGAGTCAAGGGTGTACGTGCCAAAGGATGTGGTGAGAGGATATGTGAAGAATGATGACATAGGGCAGTGGTTCAGAGCCTATAAGGTAGCCATGTCTTCCCGCCGGGTCCCTGAGAGAGATTGGGGAGCAGGGTTGTGGGGGCGGTTCCTTAGTGAGGGGCGGGACACACTCCTACATTTGCCCTCTAAAGTTTATAATTCTTATCCCCACATGAAGGAAGCTTTGATGACCAGGTATGGGTTGACTCCTGAATTATATAGACAGAGGTTCAGGGGGTGTACAAAGATTCCTGGAAGTACCTATGTTGAATATGTAACCTTTTTCTGCAGAGCACTGGAAGGTTGGGTGAAGGGTAGCAAAGTTGATGATTATCAAGGTCTCTTTGACTTAATTGCATGGGAGCACTTGTCCAGTCTTGTCCAGTAACTGTTTTCCTGAGCTACTCCAGCACCTGATTGACAGCAAGCTGACTAACCCTAGGAAGTTTTCTGAGGAGGCGGACCGCTGGGTCAGCACCAGGGTCCACAAGGGTCACGTGGGAGACTCCGCCAAGGGTGGGCAGGGTCCCCAGCTTAGGAGTGGGGGGGACAGGGGTAAACAGAAGGAGTTCCAAAGAGGGCGCCAAAGTAATCTCCCAGGGAACCAAGGGAAAGGTTCTCTTCCAGGGGATACTCATTAATAGTCATAAGCACTGAATAATCTCCTTCCGTGAGCGGGAACCCGGAACATATAACAATATACATATATATGTGTAATATACAATAATTAGTACATAGTACTAAACCAACAAATACACATATACATGTATAAACCATAATATGCAGCCCAACATACTGTATAGGCTAATAAGGCCTTATTACACACTTTCTGCAGAATGAAAATACTCCATACATCAATGCAATAAACAGGCTAGAGCCTAGAAATGCATTTCATAACATAAATACCCTTTATTTTCATCAAATAATCCGTGGTAAAAGGCAATTAGCCTAACAAGGCTGCATATGAATAAATGTCTGTGTACAGAAAATTAGACTGTCACCTTGCCTTTAAGGCCCCAGAGAATCTGAGCACTTTGCCTTTAAGGCCTCCAGGAGCAACCCTGCTCCCATCATGCACCACAGGTGACAGGTCAGTTCTTTTTTTCCGGCTTGTTCTGTGAGGAACCTGGAACTTGAGCTGGGCTAAATTTGACTTTTTTCAGTCAAAATTTGTTTTTTTCCTGTCTTTTTTTACAAGATTTAGTTCTAGTGGTGGTTTGTTTTCTTTTTCTGACTAAACTGTTGGAGTTTTTTAGTCAGTGATGCCACCTTTATTTTATAAATGTCCTTCCTGTGGGAAGAAAATGTCAAAATCTGATCCACACTCTGTTTGTGTGGTTTGTCTACCTTCTTCTCATAAGGTGGAAGATTGTTATCACTGCCTTAACCTTTCCAGCAGGACTTTGAGGGAAAGGGAGAAGATGCGGCTTCTAGATCGTTTGGAGAGAGAAGGAAAGGGGCCTAAAAGCTTGATTTCATTTGGAGGGCCCTCTTCTCGTGTAAATCGTCGAAGATCTGCGTCTCCTGAAGCTTCAACCAAGAAAAAGCGTCTTCAGGAAGCGTCGACGTCGAAAGAGGTTCGTTCAGCATCGAGATCTCCTAAACCTCCATCGGCGTCGTGGACATCACCGGTGAGGAAGAAGTCGACGTCGATGCAGTCGCCGTCGAAGAGTCTCTCGACGTCAAGACATCTGGTGTCTGTTGCGGGGAGGACGACGTTGGGGGTACGGAGTTCGATGTCGAAGGAGAAACATCACTCGACGCCGAGAGAGAGGCAGTACTCGACGTCAAATGAGAAGCAGCACTCGACGTTGAAGGAGAAGCAGCACTCGACGTCTAAGGAAGGTCGACGTCGAGGGAAAAACGACGGTGGAGGTTGAAGGAGAGACGACGGTCGACGTCGAAGGAGACACGACGGTCGACGTCGAAGGCGAGACGACGGTCGACGTCAACGGAAAGATGAAAGATGTTCAAGAGAAAAGTGACGTCGACAAAGAAAGTGAGATCGACGTCGAAGGATGTTGCGACGTCCAGACATGAAAAGAAGAGGAGATTGGAGTCTCCATCGAGACGTACATCGAAGTCTACTCATGCTTCAGGCTTGAGGCATGAAGAGAGAGTATCAGTGGCTAAGTCTCCCCCACCTGCTGAAAGGTCGGAATCGAGACATTCGAGATCAGCCTCTCGGACCTCCCATAGGTCTTTGTCGAGGTCTGTAGTGATTCCACTGCCTTTGGGGGCCTCTACACCTCAAGACCAGCAGGAAAAAGTTGCGCACCAGGATTCTTCGGTGGTGGCTCACTCTGGTTCGACTTCAAGGCAGTCGGTGTCAGAGGAAAGGCAATTAGTTCCCAGAGAACAAACTCCATCTGTCTCACCACGGTCTGAGCGGAGTAGCTCTTCAAAGCCTTCCAAATCTTCACTGGGAATTCAGATTGTGCAAATTTCGCCAGAGGGCTCACCTGAGCGTGCAGCACAGCCGATTGACATGTCACCGAGGTGGTTGGAAAGCCTACGACACGGGAAGATGCAACCGACTGCTAATATAACTAGTATGAGAGTTGCTGATCCTCAAAAGGTTGTGGTTCCTAGGAGATTACGTTCTAGGGCTCCGGTAAGAGGCAGATCTCGCTCTAGAGAACACAGACGGCGGAAGTCTGTTACTCCTGAAAGGCGAAATAGGACTCCTACATCATCTTCTTCATCGTCATCTACAAGTAGAAGTTCGTTAAGAGATTATTCTCCTACAATATCGTCAAGTCCCCCTTCAAGGGTATCCCCAGTGGATGACTTAGGCACCTTTAACAATGTGTTATGTCGTGCAGCAAACAAGTTCAACATTGTGATGGCAGTTCCCCAAGTGACATCTTCGGTCATTTTTGAGACTGTGAATCACAAGACTACTGCTAGACCTCTTCTGCCTTTGGTTCCTGGTCTGTTGGAGCCTGCTATGAAAACTTTGTTGACTCCATCCACGGTGGGTTCAGGCCCTTCTAGAATTACGAAGAAATATAAGGCTCCTGACCAAGATCCTATTTTCTTACGTTCTGATCTGCCTCCAGACTCCCTTATAGTGGCGGCAGCCAGGAAGGCGCATTCTGCAACTTCTGTTTCCTCTGTCCCACCTGAGAAGGACAGTAAGAGAATGGATTCATTAGGTCGGAGGATGTGTAGCACTGCTGGTTCGGTGATGAGAGTGGCCAGTGCAGCAGCCTTACTGGGCCGTTATGATCGTCTTTTGTGGGACTCTGTGGCTCGGTTTGCAGACAAGCTTCCAAAAGAAGATCAAAAAGACTTCCTGGACATTGTAGGCGAAGGAGGTTTGGTTGCTAATCAAAGTATTAGTGCAGCTGCCGACTCTGCGGACCTTGCAGCACATGGCTATGCGCATGGGATTTGTTCTAGGCATTCAGCTTGGCTGCGTCTTACTGGACTAAAACCTGAAGCCCAGAGGAAAATGGTCAACTTGCCGTTCAATGGGTCTACATTGTTTGGGTCTCATGCAGACGACGAAATGGCAAAAATGAAGGTGGAGTTGGATACTCTAAAGGCTGTAGGCCTAGAGAAGAAAAGAGAATTTAAACGTCGAGCAACTTTTCGTCCCTACGACATGAGGCCTTTTCAACAAAAGAATCAACAAACAAGTTGGTCGCAGAACCAGGGTCAAAACCAACAAAGATCGCAGTTCCAACAGCGTCGCCCTGGACGAGGTAAAGGAGGGAACAGACAGCAGTTCGCTGCTGCCAAACAACCTCAAAAACAATGAAGGGAGTCTTCCTCCTCAGCCGTGGACCACTCCGGTAGGAGGAAGCATTGTGTCATTCTTAAACGAGTGGAAGCAACTGACAAAGGACAAATGGGTGATTGGTATCATTCAGAACGGTTACCATCTCCGTTTCAAAAAGCCACCTCCTCTCGTTCCTCCAAAGACAATGTTACATTGGAATTTGAAGCTTTTACAAAAAAGAAGCAAGTATACTCCTAGGAAAGAAAGCCATAGAGAAGGTTCCTCCTCAGCAGAGAAATCAAGGCTTGTATTCACGGTTTTTCTTAGTGAGGAAGAAGGGTCCGAATGCGGAATTCAGGCCTATTCTGGACCTGAGGCTTTTAAACAAGTACATTCGGAAAGAGAAATTTCGGATGCTAGCACTTCATCAGATCTTCTCCCAGTTACATCAGGGGGACTGGATGTGCTCCATCGACATGAAAGATGCCTATTTTCATGTTCCCATTTCCAGGAAACATCGCAAATTTCTCAGGTTTCAAGTGTCTGCTCATCACTTCCAATATGCAGTGCGTCCATTCGGCCTGAAGTCAGCACCCAGAACATTTTCCAAATGTATGGCGGTAGTTGCGGCCTTTCTTCAAAGGAAAAGGATTTTCATATATCCTTACTTAGACGACTAGCTTCTGAAGAGTTTGTCTGCATCTCTCTTGGAGGAGCATCTGTCGATATGCCTCCACCTCATGCGCAGGCTGGGTCTTCAAGTCAACTTCCAGAAATCTATCATAAATCCGACACAGCGGATCCATTATCTGGGGGCCCTGCTGGACACAGAAAGAGAAAACGTGTGTCCTTCGGAGGAGAGGTGGTTATCCATCAAGTCCAAATGTCATCTTCTTCTTCAGACCAATTACCCAACAGTTCGGCAAGTGTCCTCTCTCCTGGGGTCCATGGCCTCTTGCATTTTCATTGTTCCAAACGCAAGATTGCACATGCGTCCTCGGCAGCAGTGCCTAGAAGATCAGTGGAAGCAGAGGACGGGATGCTGGGAGGATCGGATTTGTCTCCACCTGTCTGCAAAAGATTCCATCAGGAGGTGGATGAAGAGAACACACTTGATGAGAGGAGTGCCTTTTCATCAGGACCCTCTGACGTAGACTCTGATCACGGACGCCTCACTCCAAGGCTGGGGTGCTCATATGGGCCCTCTTCAGGTACAAGGGCTATGGTCAGATTTCGAGAAAGGATATCACATCAACCTGTTCGAACTCAGGGCTGTCCATCTTGCTCTAAAGTCTCTGTCTCCAACTCTACAAACTCGGTCCCTCCTGGTGCAGACAGACAATACAACAATGTATCGCCGCATCTGCTTCGGAGTCTCCATTGAAACTCCGAAGCAGATGCGGCGATATTGCCCACACTCACTGAAGTAATGCGATTGTGCATTTTCCTACAGCTGGCACACAGCACCCAACAGGACTTTCTGCCATTAAGCAAACAGAATTGATCCTGCTGGTGCCAGCAACCCCCAAAGTCCAGATGCTGAGCGCCCTCGCGCCTATAGTGAACCATTGATTCTCTGCCACCTTAGAATTGTAAAAAAGGTGTTACACATTATATTATCAAGACAGCAATGCATTATTTGTTTGTCCTGAAGATGATGCCCATATTTAATGTTGGTATTGAAACGTCGTCGACACCCAAACACCCTATGCACCGGACTCAAGCTATAACACATTGTGCAACGGTGTTAAATGATTAATTTGTGTCTGTCTATACTGAGTACAAGTGTACAGACCCATTTTGGCTTGCCTTTTGGCCAGTTCTGTGTTCGTTGTTCTGTCTTGTGTTCTGTGGGTCACAGCTGTGCCCACTTGTCATCTGAATGTTTTATTTGATACTACTTTTGAAAAATATTATGAAAATAAATTCTTGTCTGGCTGGACAAAAGACATACATTCTATTCTAGTGTATGGTTATCTATCAAACTGTATTCTCCCTGAATAGGGACCACTGTTCTCTATAACACAACGAAGAAGTCGTACACAGTATTTTCCAGTCATGGGGAACACCAGATATCGATCTGTTCGCACACGTGGTAAACACAAAATGCCCCGTCTTCGCGTCCAGATTTCCCCAGAAAGGGTCGCAAGGGAATGCCCTTTTGATAGACTGGTATCAGAACTTACTGTACGCTTTTCCACCAACACCGTTGATACCGACAGTAATCAACCAAATGTACAAGACCAACTCCAGGATGATTCTGATTGCTCCCGAGTGGCCTCGCCAGTGGTGGTTCCCAGATCTCCTTCAGTTGTCGGAAGTGCCACGCAGGAGGTTGCCATGTCGCCCGGATCTTATGTCCAAGCAGAAGGGGCGAGTGTTTCATCCCAATCTGTCATCTTTACGCCCTGCAGCATGGCTCCTGAAGTCATCCAATATGGACACTTGCAGCTGAATCCGGATTGTATGCACATTCTAAAAGAGGCAAAAAGACCTTCTACAAGGAAATCCTACGGTTTCAAGTGGAAACGTTTTTTCCTGTGGTGTCAAAATAATGATCTTGACCCGATTCATGGTCAAGAACAGGTGATTTTACCTTATCTGTTATACCTCGCAAGATCTGGCCTGCAGTTTAATTCCATTAAAGTCCATCTAGCTGCAAACACAGCCTACAGAAAGTCGCCCACTCAGATATCCTTTTTAGGTCTCGCCTGTCGATGCGCATGCGCATCGAGCAAGCGAGACTATAGGGGCTCATCAACTCTTTATCTAACTGCAAGGAATCGTGGCGATTCCTTGCAGTGCCCGTGACTTTTAAGGTCAATGCGCATGCGCATTAAGCTTATGCGCATGCGCATTGACCTTAAAAGTCACGGGCGCGTGCACGTCCGTGTTTGTTTACCCTTGCCTACTCTCTCTCTCCCCTCTCCGCCCCCGCTCCGCCCCCTCCCCTTCCCTCCGTGTCGCATTTCTCCTCCCCCTCCCCTGTCTTCCGTCCGTCCGTCTTGTTTTCGCACGTCCGTGTTTGTTTACCCTGCCTACTCTCTCTCTCCCCTCTCCGCCCCCGCTCCGCCCCCTCCCCTTCCCTCCGTGTCGCATTTCTCCTCCCCCCTCCCCTGTCTTCCGTCCGTCCGTCTTGTTTTCTAAGTAAGTTGGAGTCCTTGCCCACCCGTAACTCTGCAGCCTTTGTTTATGCCGCCTCCATTAAGTTATTGTATGTGTCTTAGACGTTCGACCCCTTTTTATGTTCCTAGGACGTTTTCTTCCTGATCACTACTGACCCTCCGTCTATACCGTTTCTCCGTGGAGGCAATTATTCTACCTTGAGTAAGTACGTGCCCCTGAAATTATATTTCATGATTCACAGCAAATAATAAGCGGTTCTTGCCACAGAGGGCACAAAATCACGCGATGAGCAGCTGGTTTTCTGCACAGGTTAAACAAAAAAGTTAAGTATTTTACTTGCAAGGATTACCGAGCTAATACTCTTTACGGTGGTGTACCCGCCGTGTCTCTGCTGCTTCCCCCTGTCCTGTCTCTCCTCCTCTCTCTCTCTATACCCTCCCCCTCCTCCCCACCACTCCCATCAAGTCCCTCTGGCCCTTCCCTCCTCCCCGGACCCCTCCTCCCCTGCCCCCTCCACCCTTTCTTGTTTATTTTATGCCAGTGGAGTTAATGTCGCTGAGTGAGTAATGCATCTTCCGTTGAGATCTGTGTTTAATCCGCAGGACTCGCGCAACAAACCAACGCATTTCATCCTTCTAAGGTCGATACTTGGTCAAGGAGGCAACATCTAAAAATGCCGGCCTTCCTGATCATTATAGATGTTGAAGTTGCTGCTCGTCCGCATGTATTTGTATTTATTTTGATAGCGCTGACGTGGCGGTGAAGCGCTTTTCGGTGAATAGCATGCTACTTCGGAACCATGTGACACATTCCTTATTTTGTAGGACTGACCATCGTTATAAAAGTACCGGAGAGAGGTTTGGACCAAACTGCCATGAATTGTGGATTTCGTTCTACCAAGATAAGCGTCATTGGCAGTTTTAAAATGTATTTAATGATCAGATAGATTGCTGGCGAGTTCGTTTGCTGCAGCTAATATGCACTTAACGCCACAGGGGCACGGCAGTCCTCCTCACCCCCGCTGACTGGCTGAAGGAACACAGAATAGCAGCGTTTGAACAAATAACTTGCATCGTCTCTGATAGATTTTGCAATCTCCCCCCAGAATGAGAGATAGCAAGGCAGAGAGCGCAGCTCACTGCAAATACTGCTGCTGATTCTGTTTGACGTTATACGTCAGTGGACTTGTATCCAAAATACTGTTTTCGGTAAATCGGGGATGACAACTCAATGTATGTTCGGTATTGTATTACAGTGTTGTGTGGTCAGATTCTGGCGTGTTTTTAAAACTGCTGTATTGACATATGCTTCCTGATAGCGTGTGCATTGCTGGATCCCACTCGACCACACCTACATTATTGTTATAAAAACATGTTTTTGTGTGTGTGGCAGCTCTTTAAAAACGTTTGGTAAAAGGTCTGTGCATTCAAGGAACACTTACCATGTTCTTCAGAAGATCCGCAAGTTTGAGCAAACAAAAAAAAAGCACAGCAAATAATAAGCGGTTCTTGCCCCAGAGGGCACAAAATCACGCGATGAGCAGCTGGTTTTCTGCACAGGTTAAACAAAAAAGTTAAGTATTTTACTTGCAAGGATTACCGAGCTAATACTCTTTACGGTGGTGTAGTCCCACCCAAAATGTGTTCATAGATCATGTGTTTTTTAGGGCGGGTCCGACCAGGCCCTTACAGATGTTTAGAATGTTGTGCAAAACTAGAAATCGTGCAAAGGGGGTTATTGATTTAAACAAGTTTCAAGTCTATTTTTTTCCTCTCCCGCCGTGTCGCCGTGTCTCTGCTGCTTGCCCCTGTCCTGTCTCTCCTCCTCTCCCTCTCTATACCCTCACCCTCAACCCCTCACCCTCACTCACCCGCACCCTCACTCACCCTCAACCCCTCACCCACCCTCACTCACCCACACTCACCCACACTCACCCACACTCACCCTCACTCACACTCACCCACCCTCACTCACCCTCACTCACCTTCACCCTCACTCACCCTCAACCCCTCACCCTCACTCACCCCCACTCACCCTCCACCCCTCACCCTCAACCCCTCACCCTCCCTCACCCTCATTCACCCTCAACCCCTCACCCACCCTCAACCCCTCACCCTCACTCACCCTCAACCCCTCACCCTCAATCCCTCACCCTCACCCACACTCACCCACACTCACCCACACTCACCCACACTCACCCACACTCACCCACACTCACCCACACTCACCCTCACCCACCCTCACCCTCACTCACCCTCACTCACCCTCACCCTCACTCACCCTCACTCACCCTCACCCACCCTCACCCTCACTCACCCTCAACCCCTCACCCTCACTCACCCTCAACCCCTCACCCACCCTCAACCCCTCACTCTCACTCACCCTCAACCCCTCACCCTCAACCCCTCACTCACCCTCACTCACCCTCAACCCCTCAGCCTCACCCTCACTCACCCTCAACACCTCACCCTCACTCACCCTCAACCTCATGCTAAAGATTTACAAAAAAAACCATTAACAATTCTAAAAGCACTAACTCTAATGCTGCGAGACCTATTGCATTTCTAATGCTTGTTTAGGATGCCTGTGGTGAAGGATTTTCTGAAGGGTTTACGGTAGGTGTATCCACCAGTCAGGTCTCCTTTTCCACCTCGGGAGCTTAATGTGGTGTTAACCAAGTTAATGGGTGCTCCTTTTGAACCTGTACATAAAGATTATTTGCAACACGACTTGGAAGGTAGCGTTCCTTGTAGCTATTACTTCTGCTCGTAGAGTTAGCGAGATTCAGGCTCTATGTTGTAAAGAACCGTTCACTGTCTTCCATGCAAATAGTGTGGTACTCAGGACGCATCCTACTTTCCTGCCCAAGATAGTGTCGGATTTTCATATTAACCAAACCATAACATTGCCTACTTCTTTCCCAAAGCCTTCTAGTTCTGCTGAAAGGGCTCTGCATTATTTGGATCTGAAGAGAGTCTTAAAGTTTTACTTAGACAGGACAAAAGCTTTAAGAAAGACAGACCGTTTATTTATCAATTATGGTCCTACTAACACTGGTTTGGCAGCATCCAGGAGATCCATCTCTAGATGGATTGTGTCATGTATTCTTCTGGCTTATCAGCTAGCACATAGGTCTTTATCAGGAAGACCTAAAGCCCATTCTACGAGAGGAAAAGCTTCTACCACAGCTCTTCTTAAGAATGTGTCTATGTCTGAGATATGTAAAGCAGCGACGTGGCGCTCAGTGCACACGTTTACACGCCATTATTGTCGTGATTCAGACACACAGGCTGATGCTCAAGTTGGTCAAGCATCGCTCAGAAATTTATTTCTAGTTCTAGCTGAACACTGTGGTAAATTTGTTGCTATGCTATTTTCTGTTCGCCCGCGTCTTGTGGGTATGAGCTTGCTACTCTCTTCAGTGCTTATGACTATTAATGAGTATCCCCTGGAAGAGAAGGATTAGTTACTTACCTGTAATCCTAGTTCTCTTTCAGGGGTATACTCATTAAAGTCATAAGCATCCTCCCGCCTCCCCGGGCGAGCAGTAGCATTGAGGTTTTTTCAGTATGTATTATGAAGTTTTTTAAGTGCAGGTTCCTGCTAAAGGTTACTGTACCGTACAAAAGAACTGACCTAACTGTCACCTGTGGTGCATGATGGGAGCAGGGTTGCTCCTGGAGGCCTTAAAGGCAAAGTGCTCAGATTCTCAGGGGCCTTAAAGGCAAGGTGCCAGTCTAATTTTCTGTACACCGACATTTATTCATATGCAGCCTTGTTAGGCTAATTGCGTTTTACAACAGATTATTTGATGAAAATAAAGGGTATTTATGTTATGAAATGCATTTCTAGGCTCTAGCCTGTTTATTGCATTGATGTATGGAGTATTTTCATTCTGCAGAAAGTGTGTAATAAGGCCTTATTAGCCTATACAGTATGTTGGGCTGCATATTATGGTTTAAACATGTATATGTGTATTTGTTGGTTTAGTACTATGTACTAATTATTGTATATTACACATATATATGTATATTGTTATATGTTCCGGGTTCCCGCTCACGGGCGTAGATTACTCAGTGCTTATGACTTTAATGAGTATACCCCTGAAAGAGAACAAGGATTACAGGTAAGTAACTAATCCTTCTCAGCCTCCCCCGCCCCTGAAGCAGACCGGGGCCCGACAGGTAATCCTGTTCAAAGAGGGCCCATAAAGTGTTACAAGTGTGGTGAACTGGGTCATTTTGCCACTGATCTCAAGTGTCACCTGTTTGGAAAACCAGTACCCACTGGTGCTCCGCCCCGGCAGATGGCTAGTGTAGCCTTTGGGGAGGAGGTAGAAGCCCAAGGTGGGGGGTATCCTGTTCAGATGACCCTAGTCTCTTTAGGAGACAGTGAGAAGGTCCCTGAGAACTACCTGCCCTCCAACACTAAGAAATATGGGCAAGTAGTGACCGTCAATGGAAAGAAGGTTGAGGCTCTTAGAAACACAGGAGCCAGTGTGACTGCAGTCCGGCAGCACCTGGTATCTCAAGAGCAGGTTGTACCCCATGCCTACAGCCGGGTTGTCACTGCTGACAACTCGGAGAGTCGTTGTCCAATGGCTCAGGTTCCCTTTGAATTGGGGGGTCTCTGGTACTCTGCAGGTTGCTGTGTGAACTTTCATGCCTGTAGTCTGTTTGCTAGGGAATGACTTGGAGAGCTCCCCTTGGGAAAGGTGGAAAAGACAACTCACCTGAGGATGGTGGGTTTACCTGACTAGGCGTGTGTGAACACCCGGTTAATGGCAGCCAGTAGGGGTGTTCAAGAGGTCCTGGAGCCTGAGGGAGAGGCCCAGAAACCGGCCTTAGAGGGAGGGCACAGGAGGGGCGGGAAACCGGCCCCTGAAGTTCCCACGGCCCAGGAGGAAACAGACCTTGAGAGGGATGCCTTGGAGCCTACCGGGAAACAGATAGCTGAACTGGGAGACCTGCCTGAGCTGACCCATTGACAGCAGGAAGGAGGCCCCTCCAGGGAGGAATTATGCAGGGAGCAGAAAGAATGCCCTTCTCTAGTGGGTGTGCGGCAGCAGGCGGCAGACCAGGCCAATGGTGATCAGTCTGGATCACATTTCATTTACTGGGAGAATGACCTCCTGTATTCAGAGCCTAAGGTTGCTGAACCTGGGTCAGCCCGTGCGCTGGTGGTACCTCACATGTTCAGAGCCTTCCTACTGGGGCTGGCTCACGATGTGCCATTAGCAGGGCATTTGGGGCAGGACAAGACCTATGAAAGGCTTGTCACCCACTTTTATTGGCCTCAAATGCATAGGAGCTCAGATGCTCATTGTAGGACCTGCCAGACTTGCCAGGTAAGTGGTAAGAGTGGGAGGAAGCAAAAGGCTCCTCTCCAGCATTCCCCGTCATCAGTACCCCATTCCAGCGAGTGGGAATTGACATTGTGGGGCCACTGGACCCCAGGACATCCATGGGCAACAGGTTCATCCTGGTCCTGGTGGATAATGCCACCCGGTACCCTGAAGCCATCCCTCTGAGGACAGTGACGGCCCTGTGGTGGGACGAGCACTGATGGGAATTTTCTCCCGAGTGGGATTCCCTCTAGAGGTGGTGTCTGACAGGGGCACCAATTTAATTTCCAAGTATATGAAATCCCTTTGGCAAGAGTGTGGTGTAACCTACAAATTCACCACACCTTACCACCCCCAAGGCAATGGGTTGGTTGAGAGATTCAACCGAACCCTAAAAGGCATAATTATGGGTCTTGCGGAACCCATGATGCGTAAGTGGCACGTCCTCTTACCATGCCTTCTCTTTGCATTCCGTGAGGTGCCACAGAAGTCTCTAGGGTTCAGCCCCTTTGAACTTCTGTATGGCCACCCAGTCAGAGGACCTCCAAGTCTGGTCAAAGAAGGCTGGGAGCAATCTCCCCGGAAACCTCTCCAGAATGTATACAGTTACATGCTGGCCTTTAGGAACCAGACTAGGCGTTTCAGGAAATTTGCCGAGGCAAACCTGGAAGCCAGCCAGGAGGAAATGAAGCGGTGGTACGACCAGAATGCCACTCTGGTTGAGCTTCAGCCTGGTCAGAAGGTGTGGGTCTTGGCCCCAGTGGAGCCTTGTGCACTCCACGATAAGTGGGCAGGCCCCTTTGAGGTTGTGGAGTGCAAGAGTCCTGTCACCTACTTGGTGGACTTGCAGTCTCCCAGGAACCCCTTGAGGGTCCTACATGTCAACCGCCTTAAGCCCCACTTGGAGAGGTCCGAAGTGGGCACGCTCCTGGCCACAGATGATGGAATGGAGGAGGCGACTGGGCCTCTTCCTGACCTCCTGGCAGCCAGAGAGCAAGATGGGTCAGTGGATGGAGTTAACCTCTCACTCACCCTGACCCCTGAACAACAGAAGGACTGCCGCCAGTTGCTGGGACAGTTCTCTGACCTGTTTTCCCTGATCTCTAGTATCACTGATTGGTGCATCCATGATGTGGATACAGGGGACAGTGCACCTGTGAAGCACAAGGCTTACAGGGTGACTGACAGGGTCAGGGCCTGCATCAAAGAGGAAGTCTTAAAGATGCTTGCTCTTGGGGTGATTGAGTCCTCCAGCAGTCCTTGGGCCAGCCCAGTGGTCTTGGTCCCAAAGGCTGCGGCGCCGGGTGCCACACCCAAACTCCGGTTCTGTGTGGACTACAGAGGACTCAATTCAGTCACCAAGACTATCCCCAGAGCTGATGAGCTCATTGATCGGTTAGGGGCTGCCCGGTACCTCAGCACGTTTGATTTAACGTCTGGGTACTGGCAGATCGCCTGACTGATGGGGCCAAAGAAAGGTCAGCAATCTCCATACCAGATGGGCATTCCCAGTTCCGGGTCATGCCATTTGGGATGAAAATGCTCTTGCCATCTTCTAGAGGTTGGTCAACCAGGTGTTGGTTGGGCTGGAGGAATTCAGTGCCGCCTACCTGGATGAGATAGCAGTGTTCAGTGTCACATGGGAAGAACATCTGCGCCACCTCTGGGAAATGATTTTGGCACTGCGCAAGGCAGGCCTCATGACCAAGGCGAGTAAGTGCCAGATCGGGCAGGGTTCTGTGGTGTACTTAGGACACCAAGTGGGGAGTGGCCAGGTGGCACCCCCTACAACCCAAGATTGAAACCATCCTGGCTTGGGAACCCCCTCAAACCCAAACTGAGGTGAGAACCTTTTTAGGACTCACAGGGTACTACAGGAGGTTTGTCAAGGGGTACAGCACCATTGTTGCCCCCTTGACAGAGCTGACTTCTAAGAAGCAGCCCAGGAAAGTGATCTGGACTGACACCTGTCAGAAAGCTTTTGACACCTTGAAGACTGCCATGTGCACGGCGCCCGTGCTCCTGGCTCCTGACTTCTCCAAAGAATTCCTAGTGCAAACAGATGCTTCAGAGCATGGTGTAGGGGCTGTTCTCTCACTGAGGAGGGCTGGGACCAACCTGTAGCCTTCATCAGTAGGAGGTTACTTCCATGGGAACAGAGGTGGAGTGCAATTGAGCGAGAAGCATTTGCTGTCGTCTGGGCACTGAAGAAGCTAAGACCCTACTTGTTTGGGTCTCACTTCCGGGTTCAGACAGACCACAGGCCTCTCCGCCTTAGTTATGAGGAACTCCCTGGGCTTCCATCTGGGGTTATTCGAACAATATAGAAGCAATACAGATGGAAGAAAACAGATTTTTACGTATGCTTCTAGGATTACCTCAATCTACAGCCACATTCTCTGTCCATATGGAACTAGGCCAGGGGTACATTAGTGACATCATCAAACAATCCCCTATCTTGATGTGGTTAAAAACATGACTGAACTCCAACCTAACTCTGAACCACACAATCATGAGAGACTGCCTACTTCTGGACAATATGAAAAATATCCAGTGGCTAGCATATATTAACAAAACACTAACTTCCCTGGGCCGTCCAGAACTCTTCCATAAACCAGATTGCATCGTTAAGAATGACCTGGAATGGTTCAAATCGTCTTTTTCTAAAGTGAGAGAAATGGAGCGGGAGAGCTGTGAGCTTGCGAAACCAACAGTGAGGGAGCACTACATTTCTAAAACTACACCGGCCATTGAACCTTATTTAACAGTAGTGTCCATTCCATTACATCGCTGGTTATTAACCAAACTAAGACTTAACCAGATTCACTTTCTGTTAAATGACTCTAAGGTATGGGCCAAGCCAGAGGACTTAGCGGCCTGCAAATGTGACGGTTTTTCTCTGCAGGACACTGCTCATTTTATGTTCTTCTGTGGTATATATGATCTGCCCAGGAAAAAGTATATTGTCCCATTGCTTAAGAACAAGGGGTTCGTCCAAATTAAGCCTGCCCTATTTTACTTAAAAAAGTTAGACTCACCACTAAATATGTTTAGTGTCGCTAACTTTTTGGTAGCTGCTTTCCGCCTTAAAAAACGTTCTGGAAATTGATAATTTAAAAGTCTTGACAACACCCTATGGAATCATTGAAAAACTGCTGCTTTTTTAAAAATTTTGTACATATTTTAATTGCTCTATTTTAACTGCGATTGTAACCCGATGTAACTGCACCCCTTAATTATGTATTTTTGTCAATGTGCTTTTTATGATTCGTCATGAATCGAAATAAAGTTGTTTTGAACTTGAACAACTCCCTGGGGTAGGGTAGTTCTCCCCACATTTCAGCTGGAGGGGACACATGTTAGACCTGGCACCTTGGCGTGAGTCTCCCTTCCACTTTTGTCCCTGCAACCACCAACTTATAAAAAAGGCAAGAAGACAGTTCTAACTTGCCAGATGCATCTGCCAAGGTATAAGTCAGGATCTATGTCTGTTGAGTATGAATATTGTTTGCCATGTTTATGGTTAGTTAACTTCCAATTGGGTCAGTCTCTATTGGAGCAAAAGAAAAAACTTGGGGAGGAATGTAGTGTGTCACATGACACACACAGTGATGTACTATGCTTACATGCAAGACTGCATTCTGATGCTGGATGCAGAGATAGAGGATTATTAAAGTGTGGATCTGAAAGAAACAGTTAGTTATCCTTACCTTAGAATATCCCCCAGGTGTCAGACTGAATCCGGAAAGCTATATACATAGCTACATAGTGGTCGCCTGTATGATGTTGCGGAAGTAACTTAGATGCCGCCCTTGCACGCTGACGTCAGTTCTTTCTTCTTCTTCACCAGCAAGCGCAGATCTGGAGAGAGCAGTACCCCCAATGAAGCCTTATTGGTTTTCTTCTCTGTGTTTGCAGTTAGTGGTCTGGTTCCCCTGGTATTGGTACTCCGTGGCTCTGGTAGGTCTTGGTGTCTCCTAACTTGGATCGGAGATAGATCCGACACTTGAGAACTGTTGTACCTTTTCGTGCATCAGTGCTGAGTCGAGGTCGTTGGGGAGCAGGAAGTCGACAAACCAGACTTCACAGGTTTGGTGCCTGTTATGTGCAGGGGAGTGATATCCTTTCCTGAAGGCTGGAGGGGCTCCCGGGCTCTTGGAGACTTCACAGTTGCAGGACAAGCTAGCACACAACGATTGTCGAGTCTTCCATGCAGCAGGCTGGGTTTGGCACCAATTTCTTTGGCAAGAGGGAGGCAGTTTTCTGGCAGCAGTTCTTCTTTGTCCTTTTCCTTCTCTTGCCCGTCGAATCTGATGTTCGGGTCTCAGGTGCCACCTAAATACTGAATTTAGGGGCATTACAAGGGGAGACAGCTAGTAGCCAATGGGCTACCTACCTTTAGGGTGTCTACACCCACTAATGACCACTTCCAGTGGGAAAGGCCACTACCGTAGCCCTGATAGGTTGTTTCATCACCGTCCCAAGATGGTAGAATTTCAGGAGAGGGGATCATCTCACCAGGCCCACTCTAGTAGTGGTGCAGACTAAGTGGGGCCCCTCCTCCTAATCTAAATTATTTTCCCACCTTTCTTTCTGCCAAGAGTGGAGCAGAAGTCCTCATCTTAGGCACCTCCCCCTCCGCCTGGGATGACTCTTGGTGGCCAGAAGCCCTTGGAAAAGCACCCATCCCGACAGACCACGCACGGAACCTGGGCGTCATCCTGGACTCCTCACTCTCGATGACCAGACAAGTCAACGCTGTTTCATCATCTTGCTTCAACATTCTTCGCATGCTCAAAAAAAACATTTTGTTGGATCCCCACCGAAACTCGTAAAACGGTCACCCACGCACTGGTCACGAGCCGCCTGGACTACGGAAACACCCTATACACCGGTACCACGGCAAAACTCCAGAAAAAACTCCAACGCATCCAAAACGCTTCAGCCAGGCTCATACTAGACATCCCGCGTAAAGACCACATCTCTGGTCACCTGCAAAACCTCCACTGGCTCCCCGTAAATAAGAGGATTACTTTCCGCCTCCTAACCCACGCACACAAAGCACTTTACGAACTTGGACCCGAATGCCTCAACACACGACTGTCCTTCTACACCCCCTCCCGTCAGCTACGATCCTCCAACCAAGCCCTTGCCACTGTACCTCGCATCAACAAAACCACCATGGGAGGTAGATCCTTCTCCTACCTGGCAGCTAAAACTTGGAACTCTCTTCCCACTCACCTTCGCCTTACTCAGAACCACCTAGCATTCAGAAAGCAACTTAAAACTTGGATATTCGACAAGTAATTCCCCCACCCTTCCTCAAGCGCCTTGAGACCCTATGGGTATGTAGCGCGCTATATAAATCTCTTGACTTGACTTGACCCCACTATCTTGAGGTTTCTGGGTTGGATTTTGAAGACGGAATGACCGCCCAGTAAGGCCATCCTGTTCTGGAGGAGGTGTGAAGCACCTCTGCCCAGTGCAGCCATTGTCTCGGTCCTCTGAGAGAGCTGGCTCTCACCCCATGAGGTCAGAAACATATCTGGGGGACGAAGACTAGCACAAACATGTCAGAGACACACCAGTGTTTGGTGGGTTTCCAGGGGGACCCTCTAACAGGGTAACATGTGTGAGGATTTATTAATACAAGATGTTTGGTACCAAACACCTTATAAATCAGTAAAGCCATCATGTAGCTAGGGAACTTGTGTTGGCAAGTATCCAGCCCATTACTCTTTATAAATTTGCTGTTCACTTAAAATCTCTCAGAATAGACTGGACATTCTAGGGGCATATCTGCTCATACTGGTATGCTCACACATAGGATATTGTGCCTTCTGCCTTAAGTCTGAAGGCCTGCAGCAGGGGTGACTCATGCAGAGTTTTTGGGGTCGCCATGGCACACAGAGAGATGTGCATACTATTAATGGTAGAATGCACTCCCATGTGTGTGATGACGTGACTTGGTTCCATGGGAGTGTTCTTGCTTGGAACCAAGTCAGTGGAATGTTCCTCATGTGAACCTTGAGAAGGTTCCAGCTTTTTCAGTTATTCTGGTTAGATGTTGGATGAGGTTGATTAATAAAGACCTCCTATATTTACCATACATTTATTGGTATGTGCGTTATTACACTGGCGACGCGGATGGGATACGAACCCACGCGTGCAAGTCAGTGGAATGTTCCTCATGTGACCCTTGGGAAGGTTCCAGCTTTGTCAGTTATTCTGGTTAGATGTTGGATGAGGTTGATTAATAAAGACCTCCTATATTTACCATACATTTATTGGTATGTGCGTTGTTACAATGTGCTCCAACTTTTTGAGATGCTCAACAGTGTTTAATATTTACAACAAGGGGTGGTGAGGCACAGAGTCTCTGAATTAAGCAGAAAGCTCTCACCCAGTCAAGAGATCAGGGCTAGATCCAACACCGTTTTTTAGCTCACTGCACCATCCCAGTTTCAGAACCTGGCTGTATGCAAATTAGTCTGTTCCTGTCCCAGTGCATGATGGGAAGAATTGGCTTGGTAGTTTGGTCTGCCCTGTTCCCATGATGCACTGGGCCAGGGACAGACTAATTTGCATATAGCCAGGTTCTGAGCTGGGATGGGGCAGTGAGATAAATAACGGTGATGGATCAAGCCCTGATCTTTGGACTGGGTAAGAGTGGTCTGCTTAATTCAGACACTCTGTTCATCACCACCCCCTTTTCTGTATCGTTTTTGGCCACTATAGGTGTGGCAGGGTATACTCAGACATGAGTCCCTTTCTCACTGCTCCATCAGGATTCAAGCAAGCCGGGCCGAAGAGGCTGAAATGCCAGAAACCGGTCCCCGGTAGCTTGTCTCCTTTCTGTTGAAGAATTGGCTTGGTAGTTTGGTCTGCCCTGTTCCCATGATGCACTGGGCCAGGGACAGACTAATTTGCATATAGCCAGGTTCTGAGCTGGGATGGGGCAGTGAGATAAATAACGGTGATGGATCAAGCCCTGATCTTTGGACTGGGTAAGAGTGGTCTGCTTAATTCAGACACTCTGTTCATCACCACCCCCTTTTCTGTATCGTCAACAGTGTTTAAGGCGTGCTCGCTTGATGTACGCTCCATCCGTGCGCTACTTGATGAATATAACCGAAACGAAGCCAAGTCCGGTCCCCATACAAGCTGCACAGCCATATGTGTACATAAATCAGAAAAGTCAAAAGCCTTTTACCAAATTAAAACAATTTCAACCTATTTTCATCTGCTTTTGAATCAATTGTTTTTCTTCAAATTTTTGTAATTCTTCACTACATTTTATACATAATTTCAATAATCGTCCTATATGGGCTTTTCACAGTAGCAAGAGACAGTTTGAGTTTCACACAGGGCGATGTGCCATGTCTTACTCTGTGGATGTCACTGCACCATCACACGCAGCCTTCAATGACAGTTGGCATAGTATTAGTGAGGGGACCCTACAGCGGCATAATACGTGCTGCAGCCCCAGTAGACCCTCTCAAGTACACATGCCCTAGGCACTTCCAGGGGTAGCTGAAGTTGTGCCAATCGTGGTACAGTGTTTAGGAAGGAGATCTGGCACTGGAAACCTAGTTAGCAGGTACCCAGTGCACTTACAATTGGAAATCACATCGGGCATCAGCCAAACAGTGGGATCTAACCATGTCAAAAGAGGCACTTTCCTACACACAGTTTAAATAATAAAACACTGGTCATATCTCGATGTGCTACAGACACAGAATAACAATGATACTTAGACTGAAGGGATAAAGTCATATCCTACGAACACATAATAACAAGGACAAGAGAATTGTGTTACTCAAACTAACGGGACAGCAATGTCTAATAAAAATAAATGCGTGCATGGCACATTCTTGTGTTCGTGAAATAAGGCGTGCAAACCACCTTCTCAAAAAAGATACTAAGTTAAAAATAGTCACTAAAACGGAAACCAGGTATAACTTCTACAAAAAAATGACCCATTGATTAGTTTTGCAGACATCACAATAAAACTTCAAATTTAAACTGTAACGGTTAACATTTGTACTACATTCGACATAGTATATTACATATGTGTACGGCCACAATAAAGGAGATTTTAAAATAATAACATATATTAAAATGCACATACCTTCTTATCACAGCGCTGACGTTGTGGGTCGTAATCCATATGCATAAGCAGGTATGCAGCACATTGTAACTTCAGGTTTATTGTGAGTAGTCGAGTTCAAGAAGCTGTTAAGGTAGCTTAAACTCATGTATGGGCTTCAAACTTCAAGCTCAAGTGTGGAAGTTTAGCCACCATGGAACGCCGATGTCAAGCAATATTGTGATCAGTAGGGTGGCGCTGTGACTGTAATCCAGACCTCAGCCGCTTTTCTGCTCCTACTCCATCAACGAAGAGTCTGCACATAACAATGACAGCAGGGACATGAGAGACTTTTGTCCCTGAAACCACCAACTTATAAAAAAGGCAAGAGGACAGTTCTAACTGTCCAGATGCATCCGCCAAGGTATAAGTCAGGATCTATGTCTGTTGAGTATGAATATTGTTTGCCATGTTTATAGTTAGTTAACTTCCAATTAGGGCAGTCTCTATTGGAGCAAAATAAAAACTTGGGGAGGAATGTAGTGTATCACATGACATACACAGTGATGTAATATGCTTACATGCAAGACTGCATTCTGATGCTGGATGCAGAGATAGGGGATTATTAAAGTGTGGATCTCAAAGAAACAGTTAGTTATCCTTACCTTAGAATATCCCCCAGGCGTCAGACTGCATCCGGAAAGCTTTTCATCAGCAGTATCCCTGCGCATCAGTAGGTGGCGTCGGTTGACTCCGCGTCCATCATCGACATAGTGGTCGCTGGTATGATGTTGCGGAAGTAACTTAGACTCCGCCCTTGCGCGCTGACGTCAGTTCTTTCTTTTTCTTCACCAGCAAGCGCAGATCCGGAGAGAGCAGTACCCCCAATGAAGCCTTACGGGTTTTCTCTCTGTGTTTGCAGTTAGTGGTCTGTTTCCCCGGGTATTGGTACGCCGCGGCTCTGGTAGGTCTTGGTGTCTCCTAACTTGGATTGGAGACAGATCTGACACTTCGGAGCTGTTGTACCTTTTCTTGCATCAATGCTGGGTCGAGGTCGTTGGGGAGCAGCAAGTCGACAAACCGGACTTCACAGGTTTGGTGCCTGTTATGTGCAGGGGAGTGATATCCCTTCCTGAAGGCTGGAGGGGCTCCTGGGTTCTTGGAGACCACACAGTTGCAGTACAAGCTAGCACACAACGGTTGTCGAGTCTTCCATGCAACAGGCTGGGTTTGGCACCAATTTCTTTGGCAAGAGGGAGGCAGTCTTCTGGCAGCAGTTCTTCTTTATCCTTTTCCTTCTCTTGTCCGTCGATTCTGATGTTCGGGTTTCAGGTGCAACCTAAATACTGAATTTAGGGGCATTACAAGGGGAGACAGTAGCCAATGGGCTACCTACCTTCAGGGTGTCTACACCCACTAATGACCACTTCCAGTGGGAAAGGGCACTACCGTAGACCCAATAGGTTGTTTCATCACCGTCCCAAGATGGTAGAATTTCAGGATCATCTCACCAGGCCCACTCTAGTAGTGGTGCAGGCTAAGTAGGGACCATCCTCCTAATCTAAATAAGTTTCCCACCTTTCCTCCTGCCAAGAGTGGAGCAGGAAAGGGGGCTTGGTCTTCCCAACTATCTTGAGGTCTCTGGGTTGGATTTTGAAGACAGAATGACCGCCCAGGAAGGCCATCCTGTTCTGGAAGCACCTCTGCCCAGTGCAGCCTTTGTCTCGGTCCACTGAGAGAGCAGGCTCTCACCCCATGAGGTCAGAAACCTATCTGGGGGTCAAAGACTGGGAAAACATGTCAGAGACACACCAGTGTTTGGTGGGTTTCCAGGGGGACCCTCTAACAGGGTAACATGTGTGAGGATTTATTAATACAAGATGTTTGGTACCAAACACCTTATAAATCAGTGAAGCCATCATGTAGCTAGGGAACTTGTGTTGGCCAGTATCCAGCCCATGTACTCTTTATAACTTTGATGTTCACTTAAAATCTCTCAGAATAGACTGGACATTCTAGGGGCATATCTACTCATACTGGTATGCCCACACATAGGATATAGTATCTTCTGCCTTAGGTCTGAAGGCCTACAGTAGGGGTGACTTACCTATACCTCATGCAGAGTTTTGGGGGCGCCATAGCACACAGAGAGATGTGCATACTATTAATGGTATAATGCACTCCCATGTGCTCCAACCTTTTGAGATGCTCAACAGTGTTTAAGGCGTGCTCATTTGATGTTCGCTCTGCCCGTGCGCTAATTGAGTGGTTGAGCGTTTTGCAGCAGGAGGAGGAATCGAACCCTGACCCGAAGCACACTTGCCGACCGGCACCGCCATCTTGGGAGACGGTGCGGTCTAGTTGTTTTACTTGCCCTCACGCTGCCCTACTTTACGGGGACATTGTGCAAGCGCGCCAGACCCAGAAAGATATGGATAGACGACCTGCTCGCTACTATTGCTGAAATTCGCAGATTAACTTGCTGAACCTGATTTTTAAAAACTGAGAAACTGTTTTTAACTAACTACATTGATGACATAGATCTTTGTGTTATTTGTGGGAATTTTGATTTGGGTGGGCGTTTTGGAGCGGGAGGGGGAATCGAACCCTGACCCGAAGCACACTTGCCGACTGGCACCGCCATCTTGGGAGACGGTGCGGTCTAGTTGTTTTACTTGCCCTCATGCACTCACGCTGCCCTACTTAACAGGGACATTGCGCGAGCGCACCAGACCCTGTTACCCTCCCAGGAGACCACTTGGGAGTTATTTTGTCACGCCCAGGGGGTGGTGCCAAAGGTGGGGACTGGGATTCAAATGCAATACGTCATTCGGGGGCGCAGCGGGCGCGACGGCAGCGCACCAAAGGCGCTCCAAAGGCAAGCCCTTCTGCACCCGGACGGAACCAGGGGCCAGTCAGAATGCCCAGATTACTATCTACTCCGCAGTTTTCTTAAAAAATGTGCACACTACTGGTCTGATCCCAACTAGAGGTGTGTTAGATCGGGCCTCTAAATATGATATTCTCGCTAAGAGGTCTTTTTTCCCAGAACTATCGGAGAGTACAGTTTCTGCTGGTATTTTATCTACTCAGAACAAGCCAGAAATTAGTCAAAACATGTTGGTCTATTATTTGAACACTCGCTCGCTGGTTAAGCACCAGTTGGACATCTTCTCCCTACTACTTTCAGATAGCCCTAGCCTCCTATTGTTGACCGAGACATGGCTCACGGAGGACTCCAGCCCAGACAAGCTGGCAGCCATTCCTAATAACTATTATATTACACCTGTGGATCGCCCCTCTAATAAAGTAGGGGGAGGTGTGGCAGCTATTATACATAGTGACTGCAGGTTTAACTCCCTGCCGAGCCTTGCCCTTATAGACACTGATAACCTGGTGATAAAACTTGAATCCTCACAAGACTCCTTGGTCTGTGTGCTTCTCGATAGGCCCCCTAATAAAACTCCCTCCTTCCTGCTAGAACGTAGTGAACAGATAGCCAAGCTAGCTACAGATCATGCTACGGTACTGATTGTGGGACATTTCAATTACTGGCATAATGACCATGAGGAGGGTCCACACTCGGCTGAACTGAAAGACTTGCTCAGGAATCTGAACTTTATCCAGCAGGTTCAGTCCCCTACCCATCAGAAGGGACACATCCTGGATCATGTTTGGACAAATGGGGTTGAGATCTCCACTCCTATTGTTCATCCTTGTACTTGGTCTGACCATCACCTAGTGAAATTTACTCTAAGGCTTCGGTCAGCCATGTAACCCAACACTATTGAGGGGGGCTTTGCTAGGAGATGGAACCCCATCAGTAAGGCTGATTTTCTTCACTCCCTGGCAGATACACTTCCACAGGCTGGGCAAAATATAGAGACAACGGAGACCAACATCTCAAATTGGCTCACGAATGCCAGTAATAAACACGCCCCTCTTACCAGATTAAAAACCACACGTCGTGCCGATGCAACCAGATGGTTTTCTATCGAACTCAAAAATCAGAAACCTCAGCTCCGCAAATTGGAGAGATAATGCACTCGAAGAATGGCCTGGATGAACGACTGATGTACATAAATGCTAGGAAAGAGTATAAAAAAATATCCTGGCGGCTAAAGCCACTCACTATTCTACCCGTATTATTAACTCAAAAAGCGATTCTAAAGAGATATTCAATATTGTCAATGAACTCTCTAATCCAGAGAGGATATTATTGAAGGCGGCTCCATCTCAGGGACTATGTAATTCCCTCAATGACTATGTTATTGACAAAATCATTACTATTAAAAATAATATCCAAAAACTATCAACTGTACTCAGCTTTGATGCTAAGTTTAAAAATATTCATGTGCTCAATCAATTCCCCAGTATTGACCTGGAAACTTTTCATAAGCTCCTATTGATGGTTAAATCTGGAGCTCCTTCCAACTGCTGTCCGCCCCACATCCTCAAAGAATGCTTTGCGGCCTTCCCTGGCCCCATATTGGCCTTAATGAATGAATCCCTCACCTCGGGGACGGTTCCCCTGGCCTTTAAATAAGCGGTGGTTGTCCCCTTGCTGAAGAAACTTGGAGTAGATCTGGCACTGCTATCAAATTATCGGCCGATTTCTCTGCTCCCTTTTGTTGCTAAGCTATTGGAAACCCATGTAGCCAACTGCCTATCTGACTTCTTGGAGGAGTCTGGATATCTTGACCCCAACCAGGCAGGATTTCGGCCGGCCCACTCGACTGAAGCGGACATTGTGGCTGTATTGGATACCCTCCGAGAACATGTGGATGGGGGTTCTCCTAGGGCGTTGGTGCTGTTGGATTTCTCAGCCGCGTTCGACACGGTCGACCATGAAACCTTGGTGGACCGTGTCGAACTCGTGGGTGTCCGGGGGACTGCGGCTTGCTGGCTGTCGTCTTTTTTGAATGATAGATCTCAGGCAGTCCGTCAAGGACCCTATCTTGCTTCCCCTCACAAAATCACTTGTGTGGTTCCACAAGGCTCTGCACTGTCACCTCATTTATTCAATATCTATATCTCCCCTTTGGTTCGATCTTTGAGGACGAGAAACGTGACAGTCTACAATTAAGCAGACGATCTGCAGCTGTTTTTTTAGATTGATGGCTCTGATCGCTCAGTGGTGAACTTCCAGGGAACAATGTTGTTTATACAGCAGTGGATGGACTGTAACCACCTGAAATTAAACCCGGGCAAGACAGAGCTTGTCTTGACCGGGGACAGTGGTACATTTTGGGGCCCTTGTTATTGGCCCACAGAGCTCGGACCACACCCCTCCCCTTCCAACTCAGCTAAGACGCTGGGAGTCTCCCTTGATAGAGAACTCACACTGAAATCTCAGGTGGGTAGTGTGGTCTCAAAGTGCTTCTTTCATATGTGCAGGATCAGGAAAGTCCATCGTTTTTTTACCCAGGATGCTTTGATCCGGATCATAACAGCCACTGTTACATCTCATCTGGATTATGCAAATTCGGTATATCTGGGGATGCCACTCTATCTGTTTAAGCGTTTGCAGTTAGTTCAAACCCAGGCAGCCCGGTTGGTCATGCAGATGGCAACCAATTAGTCCTGCGCTTCAGGAATTACACTGGCTCCCCATCTCCCAGCGATGCGCTGTCAAAACAGGCTGACTTGTGTTTAAAGCTTTGCATGCGAAAAGTCCTGACTTTATCACCAACCTATTACCCAGATATGTGCCCAACCGGACCCTTCGGTCTGCCCATCTCTCTCTGCTATCGATACCTACATTCAAACGCGTGCGTCAGGGTGGCCGCCGTTTTGCGGTTCTGGCGCCTAAACTCTGGAACTCGTTCCCTTTGGAAATCCGGTCCTGTACCGACACTATGCAGTTCAGGAGACTCCTTAAGACATGGTTGTTTCGGCTAGCTTATAACCTTGGATAATCATCAGTCGCAGTCTGCTTGGTCCGCTTTCAGTGTTTATCTGTTTTATGGTCAGCGCCATGAAGCCACCCGGTGTAAGTGCGCTTAACAAATAACCATTAACATTAACATTAACTTGATGAATATAACCAAAATGAAGCCAAGTTAGGTCCCCATACAAGCTGCACAGCCATATGTGTACATAAATCAGAAAAGTCAAAAGCCTTTTACCAAATTATAACAATTTCAACTTCTTTTCATCTGCTTTTGAATCAATTGTTTTTCTTCAAATTTTTGTAATTCTTCACTACATTTTATACATGATTTCCAAAATCGCCCTTTATGGGCTTTTCACAGTAGCAAGAGACAGTTCGAGTTTCACACTGGGCGAAGTGCCATGTCTACTCTGTGGATGTCACTGCAACTTCACATGCAGCCTTCAATGACAGTTCCAGCAAGGGATTTTTTATGGAAAAGATTTTTTTTAAAACAATATGGTATAGTCTATATTACTTAAGACTATTGGACTGAAACAATCAGCCACTATTGTGACAATTAATTTTAACTTAAGACCTTGCAAAAGGCTACCACACTAGCCTAGACAATTTCACCAAATATAATGGTAGGTCTATTCAACAAATGAAGTTAGAAAAAGAAAAAGAAGAAGCAACACAAGGAATTATTTGTAAGAAACTTGTTATTTATCTCTTTAAATCAGATTCAAATTATAAAAGGGTTCATGTTTGAAAAAGAATGCACAAAACTCTTAGGTATAAGGAAACAGTAAAATCAATCCATCAATACATAAGAGAGAGTCTAGTCTGTAAATGAGCAAGCAAACAACTTCTTTTAGAAATAAACAGAAAGTTTGATGCAGATGTAGACATAGACTTTGGTGTGAGCTCGTCATTAGCAGGGAAGGGGTTAAGGCTTAGATCTGTTGACCACCATAGTGCAATATTACCTCATCTTGAATCTTGGGTAAGCCTCTAGTTTCTAGGTGCTTTAACTATCGATTTCCACTAACGACAAATCACAGTGTTTAAAGTGATGCCATTGACCATTTGGGTGCACATTACCAGTTACTTATCTGTATATGGATACATACAGAACTGTGTTCTTCTTTGTTTGCTTGTCAGTTAAATTTGCACAAAATATTGACACTAGAAAAAAAATAAAATTGTTTCAGTTCCCCTGAAGAAGAGATCAGTGAGATCTCGAAATGCATTGGGATTCACAACAAGATTATAACTAATGAAATAATATATTGTACCTTTATGTTATGTTCTTGCAAAGAAGAATTGTATTAATTCAAATGTTAATACTATAATTGCAAAGTATATATACAAAAAAATGTTTTTTGGATTACTAAAATAAATGATGAAAATGAGAAGAAAACAACTGTTATAATATATTTATTGTTTGTCAAAAGGTTACATGCAAGTTAAAATAAAGTAGCGAACCTTAAAAGTTAGCATTCGCAGTGCAGTAAGGGCCCGGTGATAAGTTCATCACCCATCCCGTTATTTAGTTTACCAGGGGAGTAGCATCCTCTTCCCTCCCTGCACGCCAAGTTGAAAACATTTAAACAAAAAAATTTCAGAGTCAATTTCGTAAAAGCCTTGAGTGCACAGTACAACCCTCTCAGACTTGTCGATTTCCGGCTACCAGTACTGTAGCACCAACAAAATGCAGTTTGATTCTATCTCGAACATCACAGACAACAAAGCTGAAACCAAAACTTATACATCAGCTCAAGCTTCGGATATTTATGTATTAAGAACAGACATTCAAACTTTCAGCAAATAAAGCGGATCAATACCACAACAGTTAAAACAACTGGAATTTTTAACCAAAAGAGTTCTCAATCAAAAACTCCATGCATCAACACTAATACAATATCATAAAGTTCAACGAATACCACGAGAATTTCGACTACCAAACCTATGCTTTTCAAATTTCAGTACAATAAACATTTCATGGATAAGTGGCACGCAATCAAGTTCAAGTTCAAAAATCTTTATTTCGGTAAAAGTTTACCATAAAAGACAATTTTATAAAACAGTTCATTTAAATGATTTATACAGTGATTTTTAAAATTCATAAAAACATTGCTAGAAAGAAGACCATATGTACTAGAAGCAGATCCGTGCTCAAGTCTATGTTTTGAGGCATTTTCTTCTGATGGACCAGAGGGCGCCCAAGTACTTGGCCATAGCGAACACGATATGGTCTGACAAATCAGTTTTTAAGACTCTAAAAGCATGCAAACACTTCTTGAATCCCAGATTCCTACATAAGGGGAGAATCCAGTGCCTGCGAATCCCATGGTAAGCTGGACAGAAAAAAAGGATGTGGAGCTCACTTTCTTCCGAATTTCTGCATGCTGGACAGGTGCCACTTGGATCGTGACTCCATTTGGTTGTGAAAGTTCTGATGGGGAGAGATCCATGTCTCCACTGGAGATATAATTTCCTCAGTAAGGAGGGATAGATTTTATCTAGAGTGGGTTCCATATTATAATTCACCTTGTGGGACAGAAAGGAAGCTGTCAATGACCCCAAGTGTTGGTGGCTGAGGATCAGGGAAAGTTTGCTTTCACGGTATAACCTGGCTAGATCCTTCTTAGAAATGATGTAGCACGTATTCTGGGGGTCAGACCACATAGTTGGGAGACCTAAGGCCTCCAGTTCTAATTTGATGGAATTGAGCCATTTAATTTTTCCGGCACCTGGAGTGGCCAGAACCTCCCGGAGTCCTTCCCTGTAACTGGCCAGTTCTGGAGTTGTCCATATTCTACGCCAGAAGGCCAATGGGCGTAGGGCCAGGTCCTCATCAAGCGGGCATAGGCCTAGGTCCATCCTGAGGGGGACAAGGGGGGTGCTCGGTTGTAGTCCAACAAGGTTACGAATAAATTTGTTTTCCACCTTCAACAGTTTTGATGTGTTTTCATGGCCCCAGAGTTCAGAACCATAGATGGCAGCCCCCTTGGCCTGGGATTTGTAAATCTGTAATGGGGGGCCGATCGGCCTGATTGAGGATTTGTTGTTTGCCAGGAGCTTCATTATACCTCCCGAATGCTGGGTCAGTTTCAGTGCAGCTTTCTCCAAATGGGAGCTCCAGGTAAATTTATCATTTAATACGATTCCCAAGTATTCGAAGGTTTTTACCCTTTCCAGCTTAATATGTGCAATGCTTGGGCTGAAGTGAAATTTCTGTGGGGGGTTGAGGACCATGAATTTCGTCTTAGCGGCGTTGATTTCCAACCCATGGGCCTCGCAGAAATCCACAAAGCCATCAAGGATGCGCTGGATGCCTTTTGCCGACTTGGATAAAAGCAGTGTGTCGTCGGCAAACATGATGGCTGACACCCTCTCAGCAGCCAATTTTGGGGCGTCAGAGTTGGATACGCCCGCTAAGTGAGAGATTACCCCGTTGACATAGAGGCAGAACAGGGTTGGTGCAAGCACACAACCCTGCCTTACCCCCCTGCCAACGGGGAACTTCTCAGACAATTCCCCCATCCTGCCGCATCTAACCTGGGCAAAATTGCTAGTGTGGAGGCGGATTATCAATTTCAATAGACCTTCGGGGACCCCCAGTTTGTCAAGGACCTCCCACAGCTTGTTCCTCGGGACCAGGTCGAACGCTGCCCTCAGGTCCACAAATACAGTGTAGAGGCTGCCACCCTCCAACTGTACTGTTTTCCAGTGAATGAGGGCGAGACGGAAGACCTGATCCACTGTGGAGACCTTCTCCCTAAAGCCTGCTTGGAAAGGGCTAAGGATGTTGAAGTCCCTAATCCACTCGTGTAAGCGATTTAACAGGAGCTTAGAGAACAGTTTCTGGGAAACGTCAATTAGGCTTATAGGCCTATAGTTTGCAGGGAGGAGGGGGGACCCCTTTTTGAAAATTGGCACTATTTCTGCCCCTGACCAGGTGGAAGGGATTGGCAAACCTTTCAGAATGGAATTGAATAGTACCCCAAGATAGGGAGCCCAGACTTTGGGTTCGTGCTTATAAAGATCGCCTGGGAGCCTGTCTAGCCCCGGCGCCTTACCTGCAGACAGGGAGGAAATTGCCAGGGTGACTTCTTCTGTGCTGAAGCCATCAATGTCAATTAAACCGTTTATGATTTTGGGGGACTCTCCAGCGAGTTCAGTTCTTCCACTATCACTGCTATGTGGTTGATATAGGTTTTTAAAATGATCCTCCCAGACAGATGGTGCTATACAGGCCTCGACTGCTGCAAGTGGTTCGGCCGAGCCGTGCCTGACAATTTGCCAAAAGGTCCGTGAGTCCTGACAAGCGAGGGCAGCTGTTATTTTTGTCCAATTGTCCTCGTCCCAGTCTATTTTTGCAGTGTGGAGGGCAGATTTGTAGGCTGCTCGTCTCTCCCTAATTATGTTTGGAGCATCTCGTGCTTTCAGTGATTCCAAAAATAGGGTTTTTGCTTCCCTGCAAGAGGCATTGAACCAGGTCGCTCTTCTCTGTTTGGGCTTGCGAGGCCTGGCAACTGGGTTCAGTACCTCTGCAAGATTAGTGCATAGCTCCGAATGGATGTTGCCAAGAATAGCCAATTGTGCCTGTGTACCCAAGCTACCCGTGGTTTTGGTCTCGGATTCGCTAGCTGGATGGTTCAAGCAGCACTCTACCTTTTCCAGGACGGGGGCGACCAGTGCGTAGAGTCTCTTAATATTGTTGTGATTTTCCAGCAATTTGGTCCATTTTATTCTACGCCTATTGCTGGATAGCACTAGGTCGGGCTGTGAGGGTGCATTATGGTCTACCTTTTCTAATTTTCGATCAGGGATCTGGAATTTTAGTGAAAGGAGATTGTGGTCACTATCGTTTCTGGTGATAATTTTAAAATCTTTCACCCTCCTCCAATCCCTGGTTGGGACCATTATATAGTCGATCCGTGACTCATGGCCCGGCCTATTAAAGGTGTTTTTAGGGGGTATATCACCCACAGTCCGGCCGTTACACGCCCTCATAGAGTGACTGAGAGTGAGGGACATTATCTGAATGGCAAGGGGGGAACATGCCTTGGTCACTGGATCTGCCAGGGTAGGAATTTCCCATAGGTCATCCTCCTCACTGGATATGCCTTTCATATAGTCAGGAAGTGGTTCGTATTGCTGGTTAAAATCTCCACCTATGATTAAAGGGGAGGAAAAATTATGTGTATCCAGGAACTGTGCTAGGTCTTCCACTGGGCCCGATGTTGCAGCAACCCCCACTGGCCTTGAATAAAAATTAATCAGTACAAGCTTCCCTCCACATGACCAGTCAAGGGAGACACACTGGAAGTCACAGGAATTAGTTTCCAGATGTGTGGCCCTGCAGGCCAAATGGGACCCAACCCAAGTCGAAAGTCCTCCTGAGGGTCGACCCTTTCCTCCCCATTTCGCTTCAGTGTTGAAAATAGCGAATCCCTGGCGGCTGAATTGTTCTCTAGCCCATGTCTCTTGTAAGAGACATATGTCATAACCCTCTACTAGATCTGTCCAGTCAGGGGTGTCTACTTTGTTGGCTAGCCCTGCCACATTCCAGGACAAAATGGAAATTATGCCTTGAGCCTCTAGTGTACTTCTAGTGTCTAGTTTTGCGGGGCGCTCTTGTGCTACAAGTGTCCCACACTGGTTAGAAGGGGGAGGATCAAATGGGGCACTATTTAGTTTGAGGCTGTTTGGAATGGGAGGGTTAAGCTCCAGCCTCAGGTTGGAATCAATAGTTGCACCCTTGGGTGAGCATGTGACTAGCCTGTCTGCCCCTAGTCTAGGATCGTTAGTCACTATGTGGGGTGATGTTGGTGGAAAAGATTGACCGACCATGTGTATATTTAGAACACTGGTTGTTGGTGCAATGCCCGTGGACTGAATACGGGCGCAGTTTGGGGTGGGTGAGGGGGGTACAGTGGTTGTTGGGTGTAGAAGTCAGTCTACTTCCTCAAGGCATCCATATCTATTGGAAGTTGGGACCCCGTTCCATCCTCCCCGTGTATCCTCCCACCAGTTACTTTGAGCTCCCCATGTATGGTTCCTCACCTGCATCCTACTCCAATTCCCCCCCTGAACTGGAGGGGCACATGGTGGATAGAAAAAAGTGAGTGGTCTTGCTATTATTGATGCGGTTGAGCTATGGTTAATCCATGAGTAAATGGCGTGAGCAGTGTTTGAATCCTCAAAGGAGATAATCACACAGTCTCCGTAGGTGGACTTTTGTGTGGTCCCTACCCAGGGTACCCTCCGTACCATAAGGATTTTGCTCCTTAGGTGGTTGGGTATTGGTTTATTGGCGTCCAACCAGTGGATCACCTTATTCTTTAAAGAGGCAAAGTTTTCCTGCTGGTTGTACATCAATTCGGTTACCCCAGTCAGCACCACAACATAGGGGCTAACCTCTGGGGGAAGATCTACAAATCCCCTTGATCGTATAAAACTGGTGCTGCCTCTCGGCGATGTTGGAGGATTTGTATTCTGGCCATTTTGCCTCGGATTGAGAAGGTCAGTCGGGGCAGGTGCTCTTTGGCCAGGTATGGCTAAGGGGGGTGGCGGGAAGGATGCAGCCCCCGGTTGCATGATGTTTGACATTACCCTACTGGGGCGATTATGAGTTTCTACCTTGGTTCGGGGTTTCTGTATTGGTTTGACCTTAGTTGTAGCAGTGGGGATAGTAGAAGAGGAGGTTGCAGCAGGCGGAAGTGTGTTAATGGTTCCTGATGACTTGACCTTGGGAGGGGGGCACGGACTCGCAACAGCTTGAATAGTAGGATCAGGAGGTGCTGCTGGTAGCAAGGGTCCTTTTGAACTTAAGATTTTGGGATTCTGCATGGTGATGGTTGCCAGGTTTAGTATGCTTTTTTCAATTTCTAGTAGCTGTGTTTCTATGTGTGTGAATCTCTTTTCTAGTGGGGAAAGTAGTTTTTTTAGTGTTTCCCAGACAATAGTAAGAAATTCGACGTCCTTCCCCTTAATGGTACATAGCGGGGTCCCTGCAGTGTCACTTTCTATGATAAGATCGTTGTTTTCTTGGATGACTACTGAATGAGGGGAAGTGTTTTCTTGGCATGTTACCAGGGGAGAAGGTTTTGGTAGTGGCAATGTAGCAGGGGGAAGTGCCTTTGTTGGTAGCTGCGCCTTCGCCACTTTGGCCTTTTTTCTTGAGTATGCCGAAGTAGGGTTGCGCTTCCTTTTATTGTGTGGGTGCTTTTGTGATTTGAGTAAACTATCACCTTTTTGTTGTAAAACGGGGATGGGTTCGACTTTAGAGGGTAAACCCTCCTCAGTTCCCTTTTTTTGTTCTTCATTCGCACCCGGATGAGAATTTGGGGAGGGAATAGGGTTTTGTAGAAATGTCCCCTGTGGGGGAGATATACTATCTGCTTGTGTAGTGTGGATATCGGCGTTTGTGACAATCAGGGTTGGTGTGAGGCCTGGCGGGCGCTCTGGTGTTTTCGCCCAAGCAATAGGACCGAGAGAGGATTTTTTGGCTGCAGTTAGCTCGACTGACAATCTTCTAGCCGCTTCGAGTTCTATTTAAACCCTGTGTTGCATCTTAGTTATTTCGTTGTCAATGGCAGTGTGGGTCCTGGTGATGAAATCGTCCAGGGTACCATTTTTAAGTTTAGATTTGGCTGCTCTGTCTCTAAACTCACGGGTTGCCATGGTGGATTCAAAATGGACAGTGTAGTTGAAAAATCAAATGGGGTGGCCCAGCCCTGTCTCTAACGGCCTAAAGCGGCCCGCTCTTTGCCCGGTCTTAGCCCCGGCGTTTGCCCCGCGCGCGTCCCGCGTGCGCGTTCGAGTGACTGCTTATCAGTAAAATAAACAGGTGGAGTGGGCGGGAAGAGGACCAGCTGCGGCCAATCAGCGCCGCTGGGCACGCTGGTCCTCGCAGTCCCGCCTCAGTGCTGGAAGTCCTGCTGTGGTTTCCCTGGAGTTGCGTTGGTGCTCAAAAGCACGTCCTGGAGCCGGGGCTGGATCCCCCACAAAAGTCTCTCGCCTTCGAGCGGCTCCCGCGGAGCGGGGGCCGCGAGGCGTGGTGGCGAAGTGGCCGGAAAGGGCGCTGGCAAGCAGGCAAGTGAACGGAAGCAGCACTCCCACAGGGTCGGTCTTGGAATCCCAGGCAGCACCCAGGCAGCACTCACACCGCGCTGTTTTTACGGTGGAGGGGGCGGGAAGAGGACCAGCTGCGGCCAATCAGCGCCGCTGGGCACGCTGGTCCTCGCAGTCCCGCCTCAGTACTGGAAGTCCTGCTGTGGTTACCCTAGAGTTGCGTTGGTGCTCAAAAGCACGTCCTGGAGCCGGGGCTGGATCCCCCACAAAAGTCTCTCGCCTTCGAGCGGCTCCCTGCGGAGCGGGGGCCGCGAGGCGTGGTGGCGAAGTGGCCGGAAAGGGTGCTGGCAAGCAGGCAAGTGAACGGAAGCAGCACTCCCACAGGGTCGGTCTTGGAATCCCAGGCAGCACCCAGGCAGCACTCACACCGCGCTGTTTTTACGGTGGAGGGGGCGGGAAGAGGACCAGCTGCGGCCAATCAGCGCCGCTGGGCACGCTGGTCCTCGCAGTCCCGCCTCAGTGCTGGAAGTCCTGCTGTGGTTTCCCTGGAGTTGCGTTGGTGCTCAAAAGCTCTCCCACAGGGTCGGTCTTGGAATCCCAGGCAGCACCTCATCAGAAATTTGACCTCCAAATGTGACCCAAGTCCCTGCAATCTTTGTGTGGTTACTAACGACCTGTTAAGTATTTCAGTCGCTCCGTATGGCGGGGTGCCGAGCAGAAACAGCAGCGTTGTGTTGCAAACACTTTCCGGCACGTCAGACACACTGTTAACTTCGTTTGTCAGTAGAATAGAGGGCAGGGCAGAACGAATTCGCACAGCGCTCGGCGCTCAGCCTTTACCTCCACGGAAAGCAGAAGGTCAGGAGAAATACTTCGAGAGGCTCCGTTTGAGAGGCTCCGTTTGGCCCAGCAGAACAGTTTCCCGAACTCAGCTCGGCTCCAGCATCTAACGAATCTGAATCTGAATCACCAACTGTAGGGTGTCAATTTTGTGTATGTTCTAGAAGAATGCTTCAACAAATCCGTAATAGTTTAAAAATGAATTTTGTCTTGCTGTAAATCACATCCCAAGACAAAGTTGTAGCTCAAGCTGGAAAATGATGTGAAAAGGAGGAATTACAATATTCCCTTATAATTTGATCTTACTAGTCAAAACACAGCAGGAAGGACCAACATGTCATCGAAACACCATAGGACATGTCCTTGCACATTACAGAGCAAGAATTTGTGTTTAAGGAGTGGCGACTGCAATGAACAAAAACTGTCTGGAAAGTGCTCCTTTGCTGCTTGTGCTGTTCGAAGTCCTGCCACGCAGTTCCTCAATTTCTTCCACAATGCCGCTCAGGTCTGCCTGCTGAGATAAGAACGATGCAGTCATCAAAGCCTGGATGGTCGCCAAGACATTCTCTTCTTTGCTAAGACGAGCTGTGAGTGCACTGATCACTTCCTGTGAAGCTAGAGGAAGCTTGAAGCCACTGAGAGCCGCAACAGCATGGTAGATCTGTGATACCGAAGAGTCCTCACTAACAGCCGCAAGCAGAAGGTCCCTGGTCTCATTGGAAATGTCAATCTCGCATGCAGACAAGGCCTGGCTGGACTGCGCAGCATAGAAAAGGGAGTCCACGCTGTTTGGGTTGACATTTGCTTTGATAAATTCACAGGCAGCCTTTTCATCCAACGGCGAGGCTCCTAAGAGGCTGAATCCGACAATGTGATAGTAAGCCGTTTCCAGATCTGAGACTGGCTGCTCAAGCGCTGCTTTTAAACGGTCCACATCAGGCCTGGTGAGATAGTGGCTGGGGGTCAGGGCTCTGATGTTTGCAACCAACAGTAATGCCAAGATGAAAGTGGTGTGTAATCCTCCCTACTCCTTGCACCACGCTCCTGTACAGAAGTTACACCATACTACTGTCCATTAACTGCACGGCTCTGCTTGTCAACGCAATCCTAAACAAGTGCTCATTGGATTTAATTCTATTATTGGTAGATGAACTGGCAAAAATCATTAAGGACTTGGAAGAAGAACTTGAACTACTAACAAATGAACAAGCGAGACAAATACAATCAGAAGAATGGAATACAATTTTAAAGGAATTACAGGACAAACAGGATAAATATGGAAAGGACACACAAGATAGAAAAATCTGCAAATTCAAACGCGATACTATCGATTACAAGTTAAATGAGGTTTACACTTGGGCAGAGGCGTATGCCCAACGAAGACAACCAACAAGACCAGTAACTTCGTCACAGGAAAGCATAGTATCAGATCAAGAGTTAACCACATCACGACAACCACCAACCAAACCCACATCGCAATTGCCCAGTGAAAGCAGCTCAGCACAAGCAACAGAAAATCAAGCACAGCCACAACAGAGTTTTTTAGAGAAGGGTCCAGCAGCCGGCAAAGCTCCAGAAACAGTCGTGCCACGAAAACAAGACGTAGTCTAAGAACAAGTCAGTGCAAATCTAAGGAGCAAGGGGAAACCTTATTAATAAATATTTCAAGCAAATAACTCAATAAACAACAAATACATGTACTACAAAAAGGTACAAGCTTTGTACCAACATTTTCCAGTAATCCCTTCAACACTGAGATAAACTTTTTCAAATTTATGCGTTCTTTGCGCCTGAGACATTTTTTTACCAACATTGTACCTACACTGCCTGAGACCTCAATGGTCACTGAAAGCGAATACAAGGAATTTAAACCACCAAGCACGTTCATGCCGCCTACATCACATAAACTTATTAGTGTCAGGAGTGCCACTGCAAGAGTCCGGTTGTTTCCTTCTTGAAGATGACTAATCCCAATACCTCTAAGAACCAACTAGTGTGTCAAGGAAGGTAACACTTGACACAACCAATTGATCCCCAAAGGGAAAGGGAAGAGGGGACGGAGAGGGGTAGTGGATGGGGATGGGAAAGTGAGAGAGAGAGAAACACAACACAGGATCTCTTCTTTGAGATTTCTGTCAGTTTCTCCTGAAGTATTCTGGGCTTCTCTGGTGAATTGCGGAATCACAATTTAAGGCTAAAAACTGAATTCAAAGACATAGGCATTGTAAGAATCCTAACAATTGTAACCACAACTCTCTAAAGTATGAACTCAGAAATCTCTTAACATTCATACATACCAACCAAGAGCTAAGCCCACTCCAATACTTCTACGTGCAAGCTCTAAGGCACTTCTTTGTTTTATCGTGCTTTCAACAATTCCTAAACAAATAAGGAGTCAGGTTAACAATCTGCTTTTCTCTAGATTTGGCTCTTGGATTCTTTTGAACTGGTTAGTAAAACAGGCAACTGAACTCTTGCATGCAATAATTTGCCTTACCTTTCACAGTAATGCGTGAGTCTGCTAACTGGGGTCTGTTGGTTTAAGAAATAAAGAAAAGAATACAGACAAGGATTCCAATCTACACAGCCTTGCACATATTACTCCAAAATAACAATGTGTCTTCCTGGCCCTGCAGTTAAAAGTCACTGCTACACCACTTATTGATTCCACAAACAGTTCACTTTAAAAGAAAGTCTTCAACAAGATCAATAGTTCGAAACAATTGTTTTTAGCAAGGTTTGTTTCTTTCAGCCGTAGTCTACTATGGTCTAAATAGTCTTACTTGTCTCTGATTGGATGCACTTGTCATGCGAGGACCGGGAATTGAGAACACCGTTCCGTCGGAAACCGGAAGTCGACTCACTCTTAACGGAGTTCAGGGAGCCGGGAAATCCTTGGAAGGAACAAGCACACCTCCGATCGCCGAATCCCAGAGACTCGCAGGATCCTCAAAAGATCAGCAGGTGAGAGGCTTCTGGGTTGGGAACCCGCAGGCTGAGCTGGCAGTTCAAGTTGACGGGCGGGGCTGGACGAAGAAATCCGGAACTCTTGACGTGACGCTCTGCCTTCTCTGAACGAAGCGTCTAACCTGAAGCCGGTAAGCCTTTTATAGGCTTCTGTGCACGCGTGGCGCTGCGTCGGTTTGGAGCACCTGTCCAACGTGCTCCTCATGAGTATTCATGTGGAGCAGCAGTTCCAAGCCAACAACAAGCATTGTTCCAACAATAATACAGGCGCTTATCAACAAGCATTTCTAAAACCAACTGCTCTTGTTTAACTTAGAAACCGATGAACCAAGAAGGAATTAAACAATGTTTCAGCAATGTTCAAGTGTTCCTGACAGTCCCCCCCCCCCAAAGGTCTTCTCAGGGGTCGAGGTTTATCAGGATGTAAGGCATGAAAAGAACGAACCAAACGGGGAGCATGTACATTGGTTTCTGGTTCCCAGGATCTTTCTGAGTTATCATAACCCTTCCAATCAATTAAATAGTGTAATCGCCCCCTAATTCGCCTAGAATCTAGGATTTTCTTGACTTCATACTCTACATGATCTCCTATGATTACTGGGGGTGGTGGTGTATCAGGACGAGTGTCAGGATGAACAGGTTTGATTAGAGATACATGGAAAACAGGATGTATTTTATTCTCTAGAGGAAGGGACAATTTAACTGAGACTGGATTTATTATTTTTTCAATGGAAAATGGGCCAATGAAACGAGGTTTTAGTTTCCTAGGTCCCTCCAATTGTATGTTCTTGGTTGATCGCCAAACCTGATCTCCTGGTTTATAATTAGGTGCTGGTTTTCTATGTTTATCTGCAAAGTCTTTCATTCTAACCTTTTGCTTTATCAAGGTCTGTTTAACGTTTTCTTGGAATTTCAGTAAACTAGCCAACCTTTCAGAAACTGCGGGCATGTTGGTTCTTTTTTCTGGAAATATTACTGGTAGAGTTCTGGGATGTTGGCCAGTAAGGAAGTAAAATGGAGAACAACCTAAAGCTGAGTGTATTGTGTTGTTATAAGTGAACTCCGCTAGAGGCAAGGCTTCTGTCCACTCAGAGGATAGGGTTGTGGTTAAACAGCGCAAACTTTGTTCCAGAGATTGGTTAACTTTTTCTGTTTGGCCATCAGTTTGGGGGTGAAAAGCTGATGATAATGCCAAATCTATTCCCAACAGATTACTCAACTGTTTCCAGAATTTAGACAGGAACTGTGGACCTCTGTCTGAGATGATTTTTTGTGGTAAACCATGTAACTTAACTAACTATGTTGGTCAAAAACACATTACTGAAGTCCACTGCCGAAGGAAGTTTTGGTAAAGGAATGAAATGTCCCATTTTTGATAACAGATCTACCTCTACTAAAATAGTAGTCATACCAGAAGATTTTGGCAAGTCTGTTATAAAATCCAAGCTGATAGTGTGCCAGGGTTTCGGAGGTACCTCCAAAGGTTGCAATAAACCCATAGGAAAGGAATGAGAATTTTTTTGTCGAGCGCACACAGGACAAGCTTGAACGTATTGTTGGACGTCAGATTTCATACCTTCCCACCAAAAATGCCTTTGACACAACTCAACTGTTTTATTTATGCCAGGATGGGCTGCGATAGCTAAATCATGATTCCATGTAATCACTTGTTTCCTCAAATTCTCTTTAGGGATAAATATCTTGTCTTTATGATAAAACAATCCTTCAGATATTGTAGATTGTTTTCATGCAAGCCAAACTTCTTGGTCTAATTCTTTTGTCTGATCCTGAGAGATTTCTGCACAAATCTTATTCTCTGGAATGATACTCTGTTCACCCTTATACAACTCGTTATGCTTATTACAAACCAAACGTGATAGAGTGTCAGATAATAATTGTTTGGTTCCAGGTCGGTAAATGATTACGAAATCAAATTCACTAAAGAACTGTAGCCACCGCATCTGTCGAGGTGTGAAAGCTTTCACAGTGGAGTAGAACTGTAGATTCTTATGATCAGAAAAGATCGTTACCGTGTGTTTTGCTCCCAGGAGATGATGTCTCCACTCCTGGAACACTGCCTTGATAGCCAGAAGTTCTCGTTCTGTTATCGTGTAGTTTTGCTCTGCAGGTAATAGCTTTCTTGAGTAGAAAGCTATTGGATGAAAATGACCAGTGTCTACATCTTTTTGCAGCAAAACTCCTCCTATTGCTGTTTGTGAAGCATCTGCTTCGACAAAGAATGGTCTATCAGGGTCTGGATGTTTCAATATGGGCGCAGAAGTGAAAGCCTTTTTCAGAATGTTAAACGCGTCTTCTGCTTCGGCTTTCCACTGAAATTTCTTCCCTTTCTGTAACAATCTAGTAATTGGTACTACAATTCCAGAAAATCCTGAGATGAACCTCCTATAAAAGTTGGCAAATCCTAGTATCCTTTGCACCTCCTTGATAGATGTAGGAGTTGGCCACTCCAGAATTGCCTTTACCTTTTTAGGATCCATACCAATACCTTCAGGGGATAACCAGTAACCTAGGAATTCTACCTTGGGAGTGTTGAACACACATTTCTCCAGTTTTGCAAATAAAGAGTTCTCTCTGAGCTTTTGTAAGACTGACCTGACATGTATCACATGCTCCTCCGGAGTTTTAGAAAAGATCAAAATATCATCGATATACACAATGACACAGATGTCTAGGAGATCATGCAACACCTCCTTAATAAAATACTGAAATGCTGCTGGGGCGTTGCAAAGGCCGAAGGGCATCACTGTGTATTCGAAAAGACCAAACTTGGTCCGGAAGGCAGTTTTCCATTCATCACCCTCCTTTACGCGAATTAAGTGATATGCTCCCCGAAGATCTAATTTGGTATAAATTGTTGACCCTTTTACCTGGGTTAAAAGCACTGGTATCAGAGGTAGTGGATATCGATTTTTTATTGTAGCCTTAATAACTGCATGATAATCGATGCAGGCCCTCAAGTCTCCAGTCTTTTTTGCTGCAAAAAATAACGGGGAAGAGACAGGAGAGGTGGAATGGCGAATAAAGCCCAATTCCAAAAGCTCGTCAAGGTATGTACGTAGATATTGAGTTTCTGGTTCAGTCAGTGCATAAATGCGGCTGCAGGGTAGAACAGTTCCAGGAACTAAATCTATCCTGCAGTCATAGACCCTGTGAGGTGGTAAGGTGGTAGCTTTTACTGGATCAAAAACATCAGAAAAATACTGAAATTCGAGCGGTAACTCTATCAACTCTGATTGGGAGCCAGCACAGAACAGAGGTTGTTTGGGATCCATGTGCTCTTGATAACAATGTGTTTTACAAAATGTTGAGTCCTAGGTTACTGTACGTTTCACCCAATCGATTTTTGGGTTGTGAAGTTCTAACCAGGGAATTCCCAGAATGACTCCAAAAGTCGGCGTGTCTATGAGATCGAAAACAGTCAACTCAGTATGACCATTTTCAGACAATAGGAGCAGAGGTTGAGTATGGAATCTAATGAGACCTGATGAAAGTGCTGATCCATCAACTGCTCGACTGGTTCTGGTTCCTTCTTGGGAACTTTCGTAAGATTTAACTTTCTAGCAAATTCTAAGTCAAAGAAATTCCCAGTAGCTCCTGAATCAATCAACACCGGAATACTATGTTTTTGTTGATTAGCAAGAATCAAGACTACTCTAATGGTGAAATGTCGTGGTACGTGATTGATAATATTAGTTAAATACTGTGAGATCTTGTTTTCGGTATCTCTCGAAGGAACGATCTCTCCTTCCCTCGAGAAATCTAGTTTCCCGAGCCCTGAGACAATTCTTGCACTGTAGCCATAAGTTTCTTTTTAGCTGGTCTAGTGGGACACTCTTTGGCATAATGACCTGCTTTTCCACAATATAAGCATAAATTGGCTTTCCTTCTCCTATCTTTTTCATCTTGTGACAAAGGTCCTTTGATCCCCCCTATCTGCATGGGTTCTACCTGAGCGTTTTTATCTTCATAACTTTTCTTTTCTGACTTGAAATGTAAAGTTCTAAAATCTGACTTTGGCCTTTCAGTTCTTCTCTCTCCTAACCTATGGTCTAACTTGACCACTAAATCTTGAAACTCAGTAAAATCATCAGGTAAGTTTACAATATGTGCTAGGGAATCTTTTAACTCCTCCCTAAGTCCTCGATAGAACAAGGATATCCTTTTATCTTCTGGCCACTGTGTTTCAGCTAACAACCGATTAAAGGTGGTCACATAAGAAATTAAATCCTTAGAACCTTGACGCAAACTTAATAACTCGTTATCCGAAGCTTGTAAGAAAACATGCTTAGCAAATAATCTAGACATGGCATTCTTAAAATGTGTTAAGTTATTCAATAACGAATCATTTTTGTCTACTAGAGGCATGGCCCAATTAGCCGCTACACCTCCTAAATAGGAGATGAGAAAGGCTACTTTAGTAGTGTCAGAAGTAAAAACATGAGGTTTACATAAGAAGTGTAACTGACACTGACTCATGAAAGTCTGAAAATGTGAACTATCCCCAGTAAAACGTTCAGGGTTGGCTAAAGGGACTGGCTGTGGGGAAACAACTGTAATTTGGGCAGACTGATTTTGACCAGAACCAGATGTTGAGCTCTGAGTCGGAAATGGAGCCCCAAATTTTGGTGGGGACAGAATTGGTCGTCTTAAGTCTCCTTTGTCTCTCCAAGAAGTAAACCCATCCCTGGTGCTTTCCAGTTCCCCCCTGGTATGGTCTAGTTCCTGTCTAAGGGATTGATTTTCAAGACGGAGGTCTTGGATCTCATCATTCATTTTGCGTACTAACTCCACCAACTGAGAGACATCCATATCCTCCATGAGATTAGTCAACTACAAGTGGAAACTTGGACGGTTTGATTGGCTTCGCTTTCTGTCAGGAGTGCCACTGCAAGAGTCCGGTTCTTTCCTTCTTGAAGATGACTAATCCCAATACCTCTAAGAACCAACTAGTGTGTCAAGGAAGGTAACACTTGACACAACCAATTGATCCCCAAAGGGAAAGGGAAGAGGGGACGGAGAGGGGTAGTGGATGGGGATGGGAAAGTGAGAGAGAGAGAAACACAACACAGGATCTCTTCTTTGAGATTTCTGTCAGTTTCTCCTGAAGTATTCTGGGCTTCTCTGGTGAATTGCGGAATCACAATTTAAGGCTAAAAACTGCATTCAAAGACATAGGCATTGTAAGAATCCTAACAATTGTAACCACAACTCTCTAAAGTATGAACTCAGAAATCTCTTAACATTCATACATACCAACCAAGAGCTAAGCCCACTCCAATACTTCTACGTGCAAGCTCTAAGGCACTTCTTTGTTTTATCGTGCTTTCAACAATTCCTAAACAAATAAGGAGTCAGGTTAACAATCTGCTTTTCTCTAGATTTGGCTCTTGGATTCTTTTGAACTGGTTAGTAAAACAGGCAACTGAACTCTTGCATGCAATAATTTGCCTTACCTTGCACAGTAATGCGTGAGTCTGCTAACTGGGGTCTGTTGGTTTAAGAAATAAAGAAAAATATACAGACAAGGATTCCAATCTACACAGCCTTGCACATATTACTCCAAAATAACAATGAGTCTTCCTGGCCCTGCAGTTAAAAGTCACTGCTACACCACTTATTGATTCCACAAACAGTTCACTTTAAAAGAAAGTCTTCAACAAGATCAATAGTTCGTAACAATTGTTTTTAGCAAGGTTTGTTTCTTTCAGCCGTAGTCTACTATGGTCTAAATAGTCTTACTTGTCTCTGATTGGATGCACTTGTCATGCGGGGAACGGGAATGATGAGGGACCAATTGGTCCGACGAGAACACCGTTCCGTCGGAAACCGGAAGTCGACTCACTCTTAACGGAGTTCAGGGAGCCGGGAAATCCTTGGAAGGAACAAGCACACCTCCGATCGCCGAATCCCAGAGACTCGCAGGATCCTCAAAAGATCTGCAGGTGAGAGGCTTCTGGGTTGGGAACCCGCAGGCTGAGCTGGCAGTTCAAGCTGACGGGCGGGGCTGGACGAAGAAATCCGGAACTCTTGACGTGACGCTCTGCCTTCTCTGAAGCGAGGCGTCTAACCTGAAGCCGGTAAGCCTTTTATAGGCTTCTGTGCACGCGTGGCGCTGCGTCGGTTTGGAGCACCTGTCCAACGTGCTCCTCATGAATATTCATGTGGAGCAGCAGTTCCAAGCCAACAACAAGCATTGTTCCAACAATAATACAGGCGCTTATCAACAAGCATTTCTAAAACCAACTGCTCTTGTTTAACTTAGAAACCGATGAACCAAGAAGGAATTAAACAATGTTTCAGCAATGTTTAAGTGTTCCTGACAATTAGACACCTTTGAAATTCTGGTCAAACAGGATTTACAGCAAATCGACTAGCAAAAAAAAAACAAGGAAAAACATTAACAAACATGAAGAGACAATCATCCAAAAACTAGCTCAAGACGCATCCGTTACAATCCAAACAGCAGATAAAGGAGGAGCTTTAGTTATTATGGATACTTCTTTTTACGAAGCAAAAGTGTGTGAACACCTTACAGATGAATCAACATACCTACAATTAACAGAAAATCCTCTCAACGAGATTGCCAAAACACTTGATTCCATCTTACAGAATGCAGTAGCAATGGGTTGGATCAATGATCGCACTAGAAAATTCCTGACAATTTCGACACCAAGAAGTCCTCGGATCTATATGTTGCCCAAGATCCATAAAAATTTAAAAGACCCACCTTTCAGACCCATAGTAAGCGGATGCGGATCTATCTTTGAACCTTTGGGGCAGTATATCGACGAGATTCTTCAACTGTTTGTCCAGAACTAGACAACCTACCTCAAGGATACTACACACTTTCGGCAACTACTGCAAAATGTTAAGACAGATTTGGATAAACTCATTCTATGCACAATAGATGTGACATCTTTATACACATCATAACCCATCAATGAAGGATTAGAATCTTGTGAATGGGCTCTTCTGCAAACTCCCGATTTACCAGCGAACAAAATTTTCTTATTGGAATTGTTACAATTTTGCTTACGACACTCCTATTTCTCATGGAAATCTAATTGGTATTTACAAATCAGCGGAACATTTTCGCAATTTGACAGTGTGTTCATAAGGTGTCTTTAACTTGACAAGTGTCAAATGTTAGGCTACAATAACAATAGGGCTTACAACCCCACAATATCCAATTTTTATGAATTATACTGTCAGGTTAGAGCATCAACAGTGCTCATATCTCAATATTATCCCATATAATTACACCGTCTTCGAGCACCAATTATATCACTAACTTTCCTGTTTTTCATATCGATCTGATTTAGGAATCGGGTTATTCTTTTTTTATTTGAATCCGCAGTTGGCAGCAGTCGTTTCTGAGCATCGAATAGTTTCGCATTTTCATCCCCAGTTTGTGTTCGGTATTTTCAGACAGTTTATGATGGCCTCCCCAAGCTTCCCCAATGATTAGCACCTCTTCAAAGATGGCCGCCTCGAGTCTGATAGCTGCAGTCCTGTTTCTAGCTCATTTAAGTGTTTAACACTAACGTTACACACATCGACGTGTTCCGGTAGCAAGATAGTGACTTTGTAGACTCGGAGCAGATACTACAGGTAATTCGATGGTTTGCGAGAGTACGAGACTAGATGTAACTTAGTCAATCAAGCAGTGGGTGACGGCACGTTGTTTTTATTTGTTTCATCACAGAAGATCTATTTTGGCCATCGATTGACTCTGCCGCTCGTCGACAGACACTGGTGTTAACTTCAGGTATTTCATGTCATCCAAACTCGGTGTAATATTACCATTAGCGTGTCGAGTAGCAGTTAGTTATTCGAAGTATTCGTCTTTATTTCAGAATCCTCATTGCCTTAACATCAACCAGTTTTTGGATCACGCTCACATTCAGAAGGTACGGTTTCTTTTAGAGAACACAGAATGTTTGAGAGTATTTTTTTTTTTTAAACCTTTATTAATCTTGCAATCAATTACAGGTACGGGCCTACAACCTTCTCGGCTGGCCGCGAAGTAAAGTAAAAATGTAGCAGTCAGTGCAGAAAATCAGCACAGCTCAAAAGCCAGGGCGATACGTAAACCAGGAGACAACACGTGAACAGATGATCAGGTCCGGAATCAGGATTACAGAGGTTCATTTTTAAATTTATAAAAACTGAGAAAGTGCCGTACAATCACATGTGGTCCTGCAACACAGCACGCTATCAGGATGTCAACAATTAGCATAAATACAGACGCAGTAGCGGGGAAAGGCACACAAATAAGGAGAAACGTAGGCACAAATCCAATGGATAGCAAATCCTAACCCCACCTCTTAAGACAATACACGTTACAGGAACCATGAGTGAAGACGACACTATAGAAAAAGGAAAAAGACTAAGGGCCATGGAAACAAAAGAAATACTAATCTAACACCTATCCCGCAACCCCCCACCCTGCACACCCGCAGAAGGTCATGGCCTACCCCCCAACCGTGTGCCTGTCGCCCTAATAGACCCGAAATATAGAAAGATAGGGAAAAGGAAAAAAAGAAAGGAAAAGAAAATAAACGGAGGAGGGCCCTCATCTCGCCGCCCGGCCCCGCCCTTCACCCCTACTCTTCGGAAACAAAAGTAGGAAACAATACCATAAGGAAGAATAACACATCCCGAGTACAAAAACAGTGAAATACCGATCAAAGTTACCCACTGCACCGTCTGTCAATAATAAAGCAGATAGATTGTAAACCACCTCATCCCTGACCCCGTTTGCCGGTAGTACCACCCGAAGTCCTCTCGTTAAGCAATGTAAAGCACAGTCCTGAAAGTCCAAGCAGCATGGATGAGCCCGGACGGGGCGAAGCCATAAAAGAGCATAGTAATCCAAATCTGTTCAAATATTGAGAGCGAAGATCAGGCAACAACAACGCCGGTCCCATGAACCTCACAAAACTGGCAGATAAGAACATCATACAGGAGAGGAGAGACAAATAGTTTGGCCACCATCGCGATACAACCAGGCCAGTCCAAGAAGAAAACAGCGCTCCACCCCCAGCCACCAGCCGGACTTGTGTCCCAAGGATTTCTCCATACAAGCAATCGAGACAGTCTGCGGGGGCACGGGAGCCCGGTCTTCAAGTGACCCAAGCTGCCTCCAAGGATCTGAAACCTCCACCACGGATGCTGGAACAAGTCCATCGGCCGACCCCTGGAATAGGACCGTGGCCGCCATAGATGGCGAAACAGTAATGGCGTCTATCCTTGCACCCAGGTCTCGGGTGTGGCGATCAATAGTCTCGTGCAAAACTGTTAGGGCAGCCAACACGTCCCAGGATGTGAACTCCGTCATGCGTTGCGGGCATCCCGGCCCCTTCCTTGCATCAGCCGCCCAACATGGACGTGGACCACAGAGAGGGGCACCGGCCGCCATCTTAATCCAGTCGGCCCCGTCCCTCTTCACCATCTTCAGGGATCAGGCCTTACTGTAAAGGCACCGCAGGATGCGTCCCTAGGGCAAACGAACTATGGGGCAGGGTCCAGAAAGGAGAGCCACCAAAAGGCTAAAGTCCCGCTGGGCACCGGGACTCGCCCGCCTATGTTGGGGGCAATCTTTGGCTATGCCCGGGCAACAAAATTTAGAGAGGGGGTCCAGAGGGAGTCCAGCGCCCCCCTCAATCCTGGGTCGCCACGCTGCTCCTCAAGGGTCCCCGACAAGCGGGTCGGGTCTTCACCGCTGGCAGCGGTCCTTCATATCATCGGCCCCCACCGGCAGGCTCTCCGCCGCCATCAACGGCCCTTGGTGCAGCAGCTGCGGCCGTAAGCCCCGCCTAATCAACGCCCCGGTCTCACCATCGCATGGGCCAAAGAGCAGTCGGGGAGAATTCCCAGGATCGGCGGCACGCAGGAGCTCCGGAAGCAAACGGTAGGTGCTTGTTGTCTTCCCTTTATCAAAGTATGCCTCCGTGGGTCAGGATATTCGGCAGGATAGACGTGTGGGGCGAATGGGCTCGCGGAGCCGAGCGACTATGCGGCCATTTTGAATGCCTGCTTGGCTCCTCCTCATGGTTGAGAGTATTAACTAGGAATGGTCTGGTTATAATGAGCGCATTTTTATTTTTGCAGTCTCTGGTTCTTTAAGGCTTAGATCTATTGACCACCATAGTGCAATATTACCTCATCTTGAATCTTGGGTAAGCCTCTAGTTTCTATGTGCTTTAACTATCGATTTCCACTAACAACAAATCACAGTGTTTAAAGTGATGCCATTGAGCATTTGGGTGCACATTACCAGTTACTTATCTGTATATTGATACATGCAGAACTTTGTTCTTCTTTGTTTGCTTGTCAGTTAAATTTGCACAAAATATTGACACTAGAAAAAAAATAAAATTGTTTCAGTTCCCCTGAAGAAGAGATCAGTGAGATCTCGAAATGCATTGGGATTCACAACAAGATTATAACTAATGAAATAATAGATTGTACCTATGTGTTATGTTCTTGCAAAGAAGAATTGTATTAATTCAAATGTTAATACCATTAATTGCAAAGTATATATACAAAAAAATGTTTTTGGGTTTACTAAAATAAATGATGAAAATGAGAAGAAAACAACAGTTATAATATATTTATTGTTTGTCAAAAAGTTACATGCAAGTTAAAATAAAGCGAACGCAGTCCAGTAAGGGCCCGGTGATAAGTTCATCACCCATCCCGTTATTTAGAGACACAGAATAACAATGATACTTAGACTGAAGGGATAAAGTCATATCCTACGAACACATAATAACAACGACAAGAGAATTGTGTTATTTGAATGAACGGGACAACAATGTCTAATAAAAATAAATGCGTGCATGGCACATTCTTGTGTTCTTGAAATAAGGCGTGCAAACCACTTTCTCAAAAAAGATACAACGTTAAAAATGGTCACTAAAACGGAAACCAGGTATAATTTCTACAACAAAATGATCCATTGATTAGTTTTGCAGACATCACAATAAAACCTCAAATTTAAACTGTAACGGTTAACATTTGTTCTACATTCGACATAGTATATTACATATGTGTACGGCCACAATAAAGGAGATTTTAATAAAATAACATATATTAAAATGCACATACCTTCTTATCACAGCGCTGACGTTGTGGGTCGTAATCCATATGCATAAGCAGGTATGCAGCACATTGTAACTTCAGGTTTATTGTGAGTAGTCGAGTTCAAGAAGCTGTTAAGGTAGCTTAAACTCATGTATGGGCTTTAAACTGCAAGCTCAAGTGTGGAAGTTTAGCCACCATGGAACGCCGATGTCAAGCAATATTGTGATTAGTAGGGTGGCGTTGTGACTGTAATCCCGACCTCAGCCGCTTTTCTGCTCTTACTCCATCAACGAAGAGTCTGTACATAACAATGACAGCAGGGACATGAGAGACTTTTGTCCTTGAAACCACCAACTTATAAAAAAGGCAAGAGAACAGTTCTAACTGTCCAGATGCATCCTCCAAGGTATAAGTCAGGATCTATGTCTGTTGAGTATGAATATTGTTTGCCATGTTTATATTTAGTTAACTTCCAATTGGGGCAGTCTCTATTGGAGCTAAAGAAAATACTTGGGGAGGAATGTAGTGTGAACATCCAGAATGTGGAGCTTCTTTTTAGCCCCACTCCAGTGGCGACAGCCTTAATTTAAATTGCTTTTGCATCATTCTCTTCTCATGAATATTATTTTTCAAAATTTTTACCAATCTGTAACTGTCTATTTTAATCCTTTTTTTCACAATAGATTGTCCTCCTTCATTTATCCCCAAGCAAGGAAATGCCAATTTACTAGGTTTCTCATGCTTTGGTGGGCCGTAAGAACCTCTCTCCCCAAAACACGTGTTTTGGGGAGAGAGGTTCTTACGGCCCCCCAAAGCAATTTAAATTAAGGCTGTCGCCACTGGAGTGGGGCTAAAAAGAAGCTCCACATTCTGGATGTTCATGTTCGTCACATGCTGGTGGGTTTGGCATGTCTAGCAGTGAGCACGCCTCACGAAGAGAAGATTGAGATTAGCAGTGTTAAAAAACTTTCGGTGAAAGAAGGTGTGCAACCCATTACTTTGTTAAAACGAGGAATGTAGTGTGTCACATGACATACACAGTGATGTAATATGCTTACATGCAAGACTGCATTCTGATGCTGGATGCAGAGATAGGGGATTATTAAACTGTGGATCTGAAAGAAACAGTTAGTTATCCTTACCTTAGAATATCCCCCAGGCGTCAGACTGAATCCAGAAGCTTTTCATCAGCAGTATCCCTGCACGTCAGTAGGTGGCGTCGGTTGACTCCGCATCCATTGTCGACATTGCGGTCGCTGGTATGATGTTGCGGAAGCAACTTAGATGCCGCCCTTGCCTTTTCTTCACCAGCAAGCTCAGATCCAGAGAGAGCAGTACCCCCAGTCACTTTTTGACTGAGTTTTTTGCGACTTTTGACAACTTCTTTTTCGAGTCTTCATCGACTCCTGGTGCATGAGGGATGCCCGGTTTCAAGGCCTGTTGTTCCTGTACCACAAAGATTTCGGTAACGGATCCACACCGCGTGTGCCTCTTCTGCCTGGTGCGCGACCACGACCCCAAGTCGGGCTCTGACTGCCGAACCATGGCTCAAAGTCTTTGCGGGAGCGGTCCCGAAAGCTCCTTGAGGCCCGTCAGTCAGCTCCACACAGCACAAGTTTCCGGTCTGTGAGGGAGGTCGCGGGACCGTTTGCGGAGCCATCAGCACCACTCGTCATCCAAGTCTTCGCACTCAGGGTCAAGTAAGTCAAAGCACTTAAAGAATTTGAAGAAGCATCGTCGGTCTACACGACGCCTGGTGCTGGTGGTGCCCCTCCTGTGGCTCCGTGTGCATTTCCTTCAGGGTCGACTCATGCCTTCCCGGGACAGGGAGCGACCCCTGCCCAGCTTGGTCAATTTTACAAAGCGATGCATGTCATCTTTGGGTAGCCCGACTCTACCTGCGCGCCTTTGAGCCCCGCGGACTCAGTTGAAGGCCCTAGGCCTTCGAAGCCAGCGGCTCCGGACTCGGCACCGCAGGGCCCCCTTGGATCCAGGCCTGGATCCGGATCGGCACCGGTCGACCTCATGACTCCTCCACCAGCGCTGCTTCCACCCTCACTACATCCGCAGCAGACGCCGGATGGACCCCCAGCCGGCGTCAATCCCGGCTTCCACCCCAATGTGGACACGGAGCTGGACCGCATTCGACCAACGACGGATCCGGCGCTGATGGGTAATTTTGTCCCTGTATTCCACCTTGGTGATTTTTTACCAGATTGGCAGCCAGAGGAGGGTGAGGAAGACTTGGAGGGGTCTGATGACCCTTTCACTGCCAAGCTAGAGTATGAGCCAGACTGGAGAGAGGAACTGGGGGATGCCAGTACTCTGGATAGCTCAGCAGACCTAGGCAAGTTGTCTCCTCCTACCATGGCTACAGAGGAGGGAGCGTCATACGCAGTGGTGCTTCGTAGGGAGGCCGAGGCTCTCCACCCGAGCTTCCTACGGTGGCAGTCAGGACTAACCTCCTTACAGAGGTGCTTCAGCCAGCAGCAAGCTCTTCGGAGCTCCTGCTGCCGTTCAATGAAGCCCTTATGGACATTGTTTTGGGCACGTGGTCCAGGCCCATCACAGTGGCTTCTGTGGATAGGATGGTTGCCTGATACCACCGCCCAGCCCTGGGCGACCCCATTTTCCTCTCACAACACCCTTCCCCTGAGAGCTTGGTGGTCCAAGCCTCTACTTACAAGGGCGCCTTCCCTGCAGCTCCACCTGATAGGGAATCCAAGAAGCTGGACCTACTTGTCGCCTGATTGGCTGTAGTTTGGACTATACAAAATGACTAGGATAGTCATGAGTGTGGAAGTTTTTTCTCCTGTAGCTTGGGCTGCTTTACTTCCTGGTTGGGAATTACTGGTTTTTCCAATGTTACTACAGCATATTATTGCTTTTTTATTCACCGTGGGACTCCCACTCCGACGACAGGGAATGATTCAGGCATATGAATCTATGAAAGACACCAATACTGGAGAACCACAGATCACAGGTAAGTAACTATTGTTTGTCTCTTTCTGCAGTGGGGAGAGACTTTGTTAGATCTATTTGCCACCGAAGTGAACGCGCAATGTCAGCAGTTCTGCTTGTTAGAATTTCCAAGGCGGCACTTGCTAGGCGACGCTTTTCTTCGCAAGTGGAGTTGCGGTCTTCTATACGCCTTTCCGCCTATACAAGGCGCCTATCCGGGCCCAAGTCATTCTTGTGACTCTGGATTGGGCACAACAAGTCTGGTATCCCAAGCTGCTCAACATGGCCATTGATCCTATGATCCAACTGCCTCTTCAGGAAGATCTTCTGTCGCAGCAGCAGGGGACGGTCCTCCACCCGACCTGTCCAGCCTCCACCTCCTTGCGTGGAGATTGAGCGGCAGCAGTTGACGTCATATGACTTGCCTCCCGAAGTCTGTGATGTAATCTTGGCAGACAGGCATCCCTCCACTAAGATGGTATACGCCTGCAGATGGAATACGTTTGTGGCATGGTGCGCAGCAAAGGCTGTGGATACCTTTTTCTGCCCCTCTCTGACCCTCTTTCTGAGGGTCTCTTGTTTCTCCTTTCTTTGGCCCAGCACTCTGGGCACTCTTAAAGGCTACCTCTCGGCTTTTCAGCCTCTCTCAGGCTTCCTGATCAGCCTCCTCTTTTCAAATCCCCTGATTTCTTAAGGGCTTTACTCATCTGTTTCCTCCTGTTCTCTTCGTAATGCCTCATAGGGACTTGAACTTGGTGTTAACCTATCCTACGTGCACTCCTTTCGAGCCACTACATAACTGTCCTCTCAGACTCTTAACTCTCAAAACTGCTTTTCTGGTTACCATCACGTCTGCGTGTAGGGTCAGTGAGCTACAAGCTCTGTCTTCCAAGCCTCCCTTTCTGGCTGTTCATCCGGACAAGGTCGTCCTCCGAACTCGACCCTCCTTTCTTCCAATGGAGGTCACTTCTTTTCATATTGGCCAACCATCACTTTGCCCACCTTCTTTCTGCCTCCTCATCCTTCAAAAGAGGAAGAGAGACTCCACCGTCTTAATCCAAAACGTGCGCTCTCCTTCTATATTGATCGAACCAAACAATTCCGGGTGGATGACCAGCTCTTTGTTGGTTACTGGGCTCTAGGAAAGGTCGGGCAGTGCACAAATGGACCATCTCCAGGTGGCCGTCTGTGCATCAAAGCCTGTTACACTTTGGCTAAGAAGGAGCTTCCAGTGGAGCTGCATGCCCATTTTACCAGGGCAACAGCAGCTACTACTGTTTTGGGATGTGGAGTCCCCCTACATGACATCTGTCAGGCAGCCACGTGGGCATCGCTGCACACATTTACGAGACACTACTGCCTGGACAGCCAAATCCGGAGAGACGGCTTCTTCGGCTGTTCTGTTCTCCAGGACTTTCTGGTGTGATCTTGGTTCACAGACCCACCTCCAGGGTTGGTATTGCTGGGGTATGTATTCTAAAGTAAGAAATCTATAACTAACTGTTTATTTCAGATGAATAAGTAACTTACCTTCCGTAACGATATATCTGTAAGAAAAATAGGTGAGTTATAGTTTCCGTACCACCCCACCCACCCTCACCGTTCTGCAAACTGATTTCTAGGGTTAGGAGCATCCTTTCAGGGCCCTAGTTTTGTGCACTAGTGGTCAGTGTCTTGCATGGCTCTGCGTTCCTGGTGGGGAAAGTCGTGTACAGAACTGACGTCGGCGCACAAGGGTGGCGGCTAAGTAACATCCCCAACATCATCCCGGCACCGACAATGGACGCGGAGATGACTGACGCGCAGGGGTACTACTGACAAAAAACTTTCCGGATCCAGTCTGACGCCTGGAGGATATTTTAAGATAAGGAATCTATAACTAACCTATGTTTCTTACAGATATATCATTACCGAAGGTAAGTAACTTGTTCAACGAGATAGCGCGAAGATTCCTCCCATTCCTCACCAGACCATGGAGTGATTGCCCAATTCTTGGCTGTTGCGTCACCGTGCGCCTCACCACCACAATCTAGACAACTGGCCAGTGAAGCAGTGTCAAGAAGAAAGGAATACCAGCCTATAGTTGTTGTGCAACACGCTAGATGCCCTGAAGCTAAGGATTACCCACTTAAGATTGAGGCTTCAGGTCTCAGCATAGTGTTTTCAGAAACCTCTAGGTCTGATGGATTCCTGTAGCCAAGTGATTTATCTGAAAAAGAGACCTTTGGCATTTCATCAGGTTTTCCTTTTTGTCCAGTGCAGTTAGGAGTGAATCAATTTAAGATTGTATCTCGCTCTAGACCCATAAAACCACTATAAGCAACATTAGCCAGCCTGGGCGCTGGGATCCCTGAAGCTAGTGTCATTGAATGTTGGCAAAGGATCAAGCAATATCAGGGTCAAAACATGGGGCCATATGTATCAACATTCCGTTTTGCGATTCCTAAATAGCGATTTTTAAGGAATCGCTATTTAGAAATCGCAAAATGGTATATATGTAGAAATTAGCTTCTTTTTAGCGAAATTCCTTAATTGCGATTAGCAAATTGCTAATCGCAATTCAGGAATAATTTCCAATTCATTTATATGGGCCAGGAGGCCCATAGGAATGAAGGGGAAATTTGCGATTCGCAATTTGCTAATCGCAAATTGTGAATATTTTCAAGGGTCCAGGGGTGTCCAAAGGACACCCTGTTGCACCCCTGAAATCGGCATGGGTGGACATGTGGCGCACATGCATGCCCTAACAGCGTTTGCGAATTCAATTTGGCTTGATACATATGGCCCATGGTTCCTTAATATGTTATGAAGTGAGTTCACTGCAGTTGGGATTTCATAATCCAGCCCTTCTCTCCTTATCCCCTCTCACATTTGCAGGACCTGAATACTCCTGTTGATTTGATCTGCCATAATCTTATGAGGAAGTGTTATTCAGGTCTCGTTTTGGACCGGCAACTTATTGCACTGTCTGTTCTTCTTGCATTTTCAACCAGATGCCCCTATAAGTGGTCCCAATTTCACCATCCTCTCATACAATGTTCTGAGGGTTGAGCATCAAACAGTTGATACAATGATGGCTCCATACTCTTTCCATTCTCCACACCAGCTTTTTTCTTATTTCTTACACCCGACCAGCTCTCTTAGTTCTCATTGTGCCTTTTCAATTTAATGTATCTTTTCCCCAATTTCCTGCTTTTAAAGGTTAGGGCCTTGTGCAGGGTGACCAGATGGCTCCATGTCACCAGGACACCACTTTTCCTTTCCAGGACATTGCTTTTAGAAATCATTATAAGATGTGCTGGTGCTATTGGCCCAATTACATTGAACCAAGACTACAACCCCCAAATGCATGGATATGTAAAAGCAAAGTCCATGAATGGTAAAGTAGTGTATTGATGACATGGAGCCAATTAGTAGCCTTGTCAGACACAAAGCGAAGCCTTCAAAATGTTTGGCTTCCCCTGTCTACACATGCCTTGTCTTTTCTTCTCTCTCTAGTTCGGCACCATGTTTTCAGTTGTATCTAAGAGTCAATCCTCCATGCTCTACAGTATGCTGCAGCAGGAGTTCAGAGATGTGCGAAGTTCAATTTCAGGAATTTGTATAGCGCACTACTCACCCAGAGGGTCTCAAGGCGCTTGGGGAGGGGGTGCATTATTTATCGAATAGCCAGGTTTTAAGTTCCTTTCTGAAGGAAATGTGGTTCTGTGTAAGGCGGAGGTGAGTGGGGAGAGAATTCCAGGTTTTGGCAGCTAAGTAGGAGAAGGATCTTCTTCCCATTGAGGTTCCGTGAGAATCGTAATGACGTTTTGGACTTGTTCAAATATGGACGAGTTTGGTATCTATGAACCGCAAATGACGAGTATAGTGGGTGTACGCGTTTTCGCTACTCTACTTTGCAGCGTTCGTCCTATTCGTGGTTTTCTTCATCTGAACCCACGGGTTCCATTTTAGATACGGCATCCATTTTGTTTCTTGCCCTCACGTAGCCGGCGAACGGACAGTGTTCGCTTCGTGACCCTGGGTTTCCCAAGCTCTTGCGGAAGACGCATATCCCTTTGAGTGTGTCTTTATGACCAGGGGGATGATACGGAAGAGGCAGATGGCTCCGCTCGAGGCGCATCTTGCCAGGTTGGTCTATTGTTTCAGCCGTGCATGTGTTTAGGCACGAATCCTTTGATCCTGTGACCACGCTTCCGATATTGCCCCCTACACTCTTTTCAATCTGTTGTCTGTCTATGTCTCTCTTGCACCTGTTTCTGTCTCTTCACTTAACTCGTTTACGATTAGAGTGGAATGTGCTTAATGGTGAGATAATATGCTTTTACAGTTGGGAACCGGTGATGTTACTGTAATTATGTTCCGGGCTCCTGAAAACATGAATGCGACCCTTTTGAAGTTTACTGTGGGAACTGAGTTGTAACCTTTTGTTCACTATGTTGTGCAATGACGAAATTGTGTATAAAAGGAGCGATCCACTTTTGCAATTCGAAGCAGACTCTCAGAACCTACACGTGATTGTACTTCTTGCGATCTCTGTATCCCTGCAGTAAATAAACGCCGATCTTTGACGCCGAAGGAAGTGTCCCGTGTCTCTGTGATTTGTACGCCGGAACAGGTAACCCACGAAGGTTTCAGGTGTTGTCCCCTGGCACCGCTGGGCCTTAGAAATAGCCCAGTCCTTCAGTTGGCGCCCAACATGGGGCGACATCAGCGGTACCGGTCCAAAGCCCGACGATCGCGAGGAACTTCGTGTGAAATCTCCGAGGGAAGGTGCACCCCGCTTCATCGATCCTGTTGTCGAAATAAGTGGTCCGAAGACTTTTCCCGCGAAGATTCCCGCCTCCTGACGGCTGCGACGGACTGATGCCCTGACTGTCGACCTGTTTTGGCGCCTGGCGTAGTCCTTTGTTCGGCGAGACGATAGACGGGCCTTCCTGGTGACGCCATTGTTCTCTCAGTTAAGTATTCGTGGGTCGCTCCCAGAAACCTTGGTTGTTGTTGTTGAAACTTGGTTGTTTGCATGGTTCCATTGCATTTGTGGTTCTTAGTTGTTGGTTCTTAGTTGTTGGGTTTTCTATTTGACGATTGCAATTGCCAAAAACCGTTATTTTTTTCGTATTTTTGCGAGGACATCGTAATTCGATAACCCTTGAAGTTTGTAAGCTCGGTTAGTGTGCACGATGCCTGGCCGTAGTACTTTGTTTGGTTTCCTTAAATGTTGCGGTACGGATTCCCGGTTGGAGGACTCATGTCCGATACCTCCAGTTGGAACTCCGGTTTCTCTTCCAGGGGATACTCCTCAATAGTCATAAGCACTGAATAGTCCCGCCCTCGTGCGGGACCCCGGAGCAATAGCCAATAATATGCATATATCTACATATATATATATATATATACATACATATAAATACACATATAATAATTATATATATATAGATAATATGCATTATACATATGCAGCCTAAAATAACCATACTAGGCTCAAAAGACTGCCCCCAAAAGCCTGAAACAAATCTTTACATTTGTAAAATAAAGACATATATAAATGACATTATATGAAAATGTAAAGAAAAAGCACTGCCTTTGTTGTCTTTGAAACACACCACCTTTATTTTCAAATGTAAAACAGGCAGGACCATAGAGGCAGCTTTAGCCTAGATAGGCTGCATTGTAACAATAGGAAAAAAACTGGCGCCGTGCCTTTAAGACCTCCAGGAACCTCCAGGCTCCCATCATGCACCACAGGTGACAGTTAGGTCAGTTCTTTTTTCCGGCTCCTTCTGTGAGGATCCTGGAGCATTGAGCTCGCCAGTTGGTGATTCTTTTTCACTTTTTTCTGGTAGTTCTTTCAATTTTTTGTCATTACTCGACATCTTTAGTCTTTTCCTGACTAATTCTACAATTGTTGTGGTTTTTTGACCTTTTTTTCCAAACAAAATGCCTGCCTTATTTAATAAGTGTCCGGCCTGTGGAAAAAAAATGTCTAAAACAGACCCTCATTCGGTCTGTGTGGCTTGTCTTCCATCCACACACAAGCCAGAGCTTTGCTACCATTGCAGCAAGTTATCAAACAGAACTTTAAGAGAGAGGGAGAAGAGCAGGCTTCAGTTCCTGCATGACAGAGGTGAATCCGTGAGTGGAAGAGAAGAACTTCACTCCAGGAAACCTTCTCCTCAGCGGAAAGAACATAAGGAAAGAGGGGAGAAGAGAAAACATCGTTCCCCGTCGAGTTCGAGGGACAGATCTTCTTCTAGAGTTCCGGTATGTTCGAAATCGTCGAAATCAGCGTCACGTCTTCCGTCGACGTCGATATCGCCGTCGAAGAAGGATTCGCCGTCGATGAGAGGTGAGAGACGCCATGAGCGTAGGCGATCCAAGTCTGGCTCCCCTACGACTACGAGAGGACGGGACTCGACGTCGTCTCATCGACGTCGACGTTCGCCGTCGAAAGGCTCAAAAAGTCAGTCAAGGCCGCCGTCAAGAGGCGCTATGACATCGACGTCGAACCGGGAATTGGAGGCTTCGACGTCGAAGAGTCCTTATCAGTCGAGGCACACGACGCCTAGAAAAGCTTCGTCGTCGAAGCGCTTGACTCCATCACCCAAGAGACCCTCGACGTCGAGGAGGTCGACGTCGATGACGCCGCCGAGGAGGACGACGCCGCAGAGGTCGACGCCGCCGAGGAGGACGACGCCGCCGAGGAGGACGCCGCCGCCGAGGAGGTCGCCGCCGCCGAGGAGTTCGCCGCCGAGGATGTCGCCATCGAGGAGGTCGCCGCCGAGAAGAGCATCTCGGGAAAAATCGACGTCGAAAAGGCCGCGTTCCACGTCGCCTGCAGCTAAACGACCTAGAACGGTTTCTAAAGGCCGATCTGAGGTTTCTGTGGCTGTTTCTGGGAGTTCATCTTCATCCCCTGACCTGAATATAGTTCAGATCTCTCCAGAGCCTTCAAGAGCGCCATCACCTACAGGAGCTAACATATCTCCACGATGGTTGGGAGAACTTAGAGACTGGAAGATAAGGAGAATCAATCTTCCAAAGTCTTGGTCCAGGTCGCCAGTGTCGAAAAGAACCGTGTCAAGATCAAGGTCACCTCTTCTTCGAGTGATCCAGTCTCCTGAAAGGCGGCAACGTACTCCGCAGAGGAAGTCTCCTTCCGTGAGAAGGCGGACGCCTTCTCCGAGGTCTTCACATCACCGATCATCCAAGAAACGTGATACGAGATCCTCGACAAGATCTACGAATTCGAAGAGATATTACTCGCCTACGTTATCTTCGACTCCTCCGAGCAGGATATCGCCGATTGATGACGTAATCACTTTCAATGAGGTTCTTTGCCGGGGAGCAGCGAAACTTAATATAGAGATGCCTGTCTCTACTGCGAAGACTACAGTTATCTTCGAAACTCTGCACCAGAGATTATCATCGAGACCTTTACTTCCTCTGGTTCCAGGTCTTTTGGAGCCTGCCGAACATAAGTTCTTAACACCGGCTTCTTTGGGAGCGGTCCCTTCACGGATCGCAAAGAAGTACAGGGCTCCGGACATTGACCCGTTATTTTTGAGAGCAGAGCCGCAACCTGATTCGGTCATCGTCTCAGCGGCACGTAAGAATCAGAATGGATCAACGTCCTCGTCTGTTCCCCCAGACAAGGATAGCAAGACTTTGGATTCGGTAGGAAAGAAGATGTGTGCCACTTCTGCTTCCTACATGAAGGTTGCCAGCTCCTCCGCTTTATTGGGTCGCTATGACCGTTCTCTTTGGGATTCCTTATCCAGATTCGCTGAAAAACTGCCCAAAGAAGACAAGAATGACTTCTTGGAAATACTTCATGAAGGTGGGCTAGTGTCTAATCAGGTGATTAGCGCAGCTGCGGATGCTTCCGATCTATCCACGCATGGCTATGCTCATGGTCTTTGTGCGAGGCGTTCAGCTTGGCTGAGACTTACGGGACTCAAACCTGAAGCCCAGCAACGCATTCTAAACCTGCCTTTTAATGGGAAAACGCTCTTTGGGACTCATGCTGACGACGAAATGTCAAAAATGAAGACAGAGCTGGATACTGTGAGAGCTGTAGGTCTCGAAAAGAGAAAGGACAATTTTAAGAAAAAATACCGTCCTTATGATCGGAGACAGAGCCAGCAGAGGGTTCAAACCCCTCAATGGTCTTCACAACAAAATCAAGGAAGATATCAGTTCTCCCAGCGTTGTCCTGGTAGAGGAAGAGGCGGAATTTCCAGACAGTCTGCTCCTGGAAACAAGCAGCAACAGCAAAAGCAGTGAGTGTTTGCTTCCCCTGAGCCCGTTGACCACTCCGGTGGGGGGAAGTGTGCGTTTTTACCTGGAGGAGTGGAAAAACATCACAAACGACGCATGGGTGCTGAATATTGTGCAAAATGGATATGCAATCAGGTTCAAGTTTCCACCTCCCTCAATTGTTCCTCAAAAGACTGTATTCCATCGTCTTCACCTTTTGAAAAAGGAAGTGTCGGTGTTAATCCAAAAGAAAGCCATCGAGGAGGTCCCAAGGACACAACGTCGAAAAGGAATTTACTCCCGTTACTTTCTAGTTCAAAAGAAAGGTCCAAGCAGGGAGTACAGGCCCATACTAGATCTCAGGCGCCTCAATCAGTTTATCCGACGAGAAAAATTCAGAATGCTGGCGTTGCATCAAATAACCCCACTTCTGCATCAAAAAGACTGGATGTGCTCCATAGATCTTCAGGATGCATATTTTCACATCCCCATTGCCCAAAAACATCGGAAGTTTCTGAGGTTCTGCATACAAACCAATCATTACCAGTTCGCAGTCTTGCCCTTCGGGCTAAAGTCAGCTCCTCGCACCTTTTCAAAGTGCATGGCAGTCGTAGCGGCTTTCCTGAGAAAGAGGCATATCTTCGTCTATCCCTACCTAGACGATTGGCTGCTAAAGAGTGCATCTCCAGCTCTACTTCAACAAAACCTCACGTTCTGTATTCATCAGCTGCGAAGACTAGGTCTGCACGTGAACTTCAAAAAGTCTTTCCTCAATCCCACACAGAGGATCCACTACCTGGGCGCACTTCTGGATTCAAAGGACCCAAAAGCGTATCCTTCGGAGGAGAGACTATCATCCATTCTCCTCAAGTGCCAAACAATGTTAAGGACTCTTCGACCAACGGCCAGACAGATCTCGTCTCTGCTGGGATCCATGGCGTCTTGCATTTTCCTTGTTCCAAACGCCAGGTTACACATGAGACCTCTGCAACAGTCACTAGAGGATCAGTGGCCCCAGTTTTCAAACCGATGGGAAGACAAACTGTCACTGTCTCTGGCGGTGCGAATCTCCATTCGATGGTGGATGCAGCGGAATCATCTGGTTGTGGGAGTACCTTTTCAGGAGGACATACCCAAACGATCTCTGGTGACAGATGCGTCCCTGCAGGGTTGGGGCGCTCATCTAGAGTCACTTCAAGTTCAAGGAGTGTGGTCGGAGAAAGAAAAGCTGTATCACATCAACATGTTGGAGCTCAGAGCTGTCCATCTAGCTCTCAAGGCTTTCTTTCCTGTGCTCAAGACATCCTCTCTGCTTGTTCAGACGGACAATACAACAACGATGTACTATCTGAACAAGCAGGGCGGAACGAGATCCAGACCTCTGTCGCTGGAAGCGCAAGCAATCTGGAAGTGGCTTCTGGCTCGGGGTATGAAAATTACAGCTGTCCATCTGCCAGGTGTCCTCAACGTCCAAGCAGACGAACTAAGCAGACACTTCGCAGAAGCGCACGACTGGGTCTTAAAAGACGAGGTAATAAAAGACGTCTTTCAAACCTGGGGGTTACCGGAAATCGATCTCTTTGCAGACGCAGAAAACGCAAAATGCCGCGTCTTCGCATCCAGGTACCCACAACGAGGATCCAAGGGGAATGCTCTGTGGATAGACTGGACAGAGACATTGCTCTACGCCTTTCCACCGATTCCACTCATTCCCTCGGTTATCAAGAAGCTGTACAAGTACAAGACAGACATGATTCTGGTGGCTCCGGATTGGCCTCGCCAATGGTGGTACCCGGATCTCCTGTGTCTATCCAAAGTGCCGCCCAAGAGGCTTCCTTGCTGTCCGGATCTGTTGACGAGAGAGAACGGCAGGGTGTTCCATCCCAACCTGCCGTCCCTGAAGCTAGCAGTATGGTACCTGAGTTCGTCCAGTATGGTCACCTAGGTCTTTCTCAGGATTGTATGTACATCTTAAAGGAGGCAAGAAGGGCTTCTACAAGAAGGACATATGCTTTCAAGTGGAAGCGATTTTTCACTTGGTATGCAGCTGAAGGTCATGACCCGATTCGAGGTCAGGAACAGGTACTGTTACCATACTTACTTTCTTTGGCTAAAGCAGGTTTGCAGTATTCTTCTATTAAGGTACATCTGGCAGCAATAACAGCATATCGAAAGTCCCCTTCTCAGGGTTCTTTTTTTTCAAATGCCAGTTGTAAAGGATTTCCTGGAAGGTCTCAGGAAGGTATATCCTCCCGTGAGGGCCCCCTCACCTCCTTGGGAGCTTAATGTGGTTTTGTCTAAATTGATGGGTCCTCCATTCGAACCTATACATAAAGCTTCTCTTCAACATCTTTCGTGGAAAGTGTCGTTCCTTGTAGCTATCACATCTGCGCGCAGGGTGAGCGAGATTCAGGCGTTTTGTGCAACAGAACCCTATCTCGTTTTCCATGCGAATAGAGTGGTACTTCGGACTCATCCGAGATTTCTTCCTAAAGTAATCTCGGATTTTCACATAAATCAATCAGTGACACTACCGACGTTTTTTGCTACTCCGAGCTCTGCAGCAGAAAGAGCTCTGCACTCTTTGGATTTGAAAAGAGTTCTGAAGTTTTACCTTGATAAAACTAAGAGTGTCAGAAAGACTGATCACCTATTTGTGAACTACGGACCTCTAAATACGGGTTTTCCTGCTACAAAGAGGTCCATTTCTAGATGGATTGTGTCATGCATTCTGTTATGTTATCAGTTGGCACGAAAGCAGCTTACGGGTAGACCTAGAGCTCATTCCACTAGAGGGAAGGCTGCTACTATAGCAATGCTTAAAAATGTTCCTGTGCATGAAATTTGTAAGGCAGCTACGTGGCGGTTGGTTCACACATTTGCCCGCCATTACTGTCTTGATTCTGACGCTCAAGCTGATGCCCAAGTTGGTCAGGCATCACTGAGAAATTTGTTTGGGTAATTCACATAATAGTGTGCTGTCTAGAGGATCTGGTGTTCGTCCGCAGGGTATGGGATGGGCTTGCTACTCTATTCAGTGCTTATGACTATTGATGAGTATCCCCTGGAAGAGAAGGATTAGTTACTTACCTGTAATCCTAGTTCTCTTCCAGGGGTATACTCATCAAAGTCATAAGCACACCCACCCTCCTCCCCGGACGAATACCAGACCTGATTGTGTTTAGCATTACCCATGCTGTGATTACACTGTTATACGCCGTCCAAAAGAACTGACCTAACTGTCACCTGTGGTGCATGATGGGAGCCTGGAGGTTCCTGGAGGTCTTAAAGGCACGGCGCCAGTTTTTTTCCTATTGTTACAATGCAGCCTATCTAGGCTAAAGCTGCCTCTATGGTCCTGCCTGTTTTACCTTTGAAAATAAAGGTGGTGTGTTTCAAAGACAACAAAGGCAGTGCTTTTTCTTTACATTTTCATATAATGTCATTTATATATGTCTTTATTTTACAAATGTAAAGATTTGTTTCAGGCTTTTGGGGGCAGTCTTTTGAGCCTAGTATGGTTATTTTAGGCTGCATATGTATAATGCATATTATCTATATATATATAATTATTATATGTGTATTTATATGTATGTATATATATATATATATATGTAGATATATGCATATTATTGGCTATTGCTCCGGGGTCCCGCACGAGGGCGGGACTATTCAGTGCTTATGACTTTGATGAGTATACCCCTGGAAGAGAACTAGGATTACAGGTAAGTAACTAATCCTTATGAGCTCTATAGTCGACACGGAGTGGGCCCAATTGCTTATAATGACTGTTTGATCCGCTACACGAAGAACAATGGTGTCCTTAGTTGGCCACCTCATGGTAGTTTCGAAACTGAGATTTTAGATAATCTCGAAGCAAAATTGTTTAAGAAGAAAGCTGGGCCGGCCATGTTTGATTCCTTTCGGTTGTGGCGTAAAGAGGCCAAACAGAAAGAAATCAAACAAATAAAGAAAAATAAGAGAGATGGTATCATTACAATGATGCAAAGTGCAGAACAATATCAGCGAGATAAAGACGAGAAGGAAAAGGAAGTTTTTACTAGATTGCATCCTATGGCGGTGGATAAATGTTATCCGGTTTTACCGTCCAGTTCTGATAAGAAGGGAGAGGAATCGACAGAGGATCCTTTTGTGAGAAGTTGGCCTGATATGCAGTGCTCACTATTCTAGTGATCACTATGCATCAGTCCAAACGACCCTTATGGTGATTGGTTGTAAGTCAACCTTAGACCAGCTATCCTAGTAGCGTGGATACGAGCAGTCTTCGGGCTAAAATCTAGAGGGCGTGTTAAGCCAGCTGTTACACCATCACATACCCCTTGAACACCAAGTGAAAGGACACCACACAAGTGTTATGAAAATAAACAGTGTATTTATTAGAATCACAACAGCCCTGTACTCTTTATGAGGACAGGGTACTAAGCACACAACAAAACTCTTAGGAAAATACTTCAAGTGCACAATCAATACCAGTGCCCGAGGGCACGGAAAGTTTTAGTGGTCTCGGGCGGACCCGATAAGGCAAGTCGGAAGCGATAGGGACTCGGGACCCTTAACTAAGGAGGCTATGCGGGCACCGAAATGCCGAAGTTACCTAGCCCCAAGGGCTGCGGCTGCACAAGTCTTTACAGACGTCGGGAATCTTCGCTGACGAGCCAGGAGCCGGAAGGAAGGAGTTGCTGGCCGGCGACCAGTGGAAATAGTTCGTAGAGATCCAAGCCTGGATCAGAGATGGATGACACCTGAAAGCAGAGGGGACCAAGTTCGTAACTACTAGCCAGTAGTCAGAGGGTACCAGGAGGGCACCGGATGATCGTCATCTCGACTAGGTGAGTGGGCGACGCGAGGCTCTGCAGGCTCACGGACCAGGAGGCGTTGTCGGCGACCAGGATGGAGGTGCGAGCTGTCCCACGAAGGTTGATGCTGTCGGCGTCGCTGGGCCCAGGATTGGGGCAACAAGCCTTGGCAAATTCAGGGCCACGTGGTGGGCCTAGAATGGCGTCTTGACTGGACCAGGAGGGTCCGGGGTGCTCCTCTCTCAGAAGGGAGCAAAGGCCAGTCTGGAGCAACCAGACCAGCAGCGTTGGTTGTCGGGTGTCGTCAAGAAGGTCACAAGCCAGCGGCTAGTAACCAGACAACGTGATGAGCGGCAAAAGCAGAAGGGCCACACGCAGATCGTGGAGATGCTGGGAGGCTGCACTTCGGTGCTGGAGCTGCTCAGGGTCGGGGCTTCTCGGACCCCAGAGCACTCACCAGAGGATCCCTCGGTGGTCGCGCTGATTAAGAAATCGTGCAGGTCTTGATGATGGCAGGTCCCTCGAGGTCTCGTCGCACCCACAGATCTCAGCTGAGCTGACGATAGGGGTAGAGGTCAGAGGTGCCAGAGAAGCCGGTTCTCGTCGAGCTGGGCAGTCGGGTTCCTGAGGAAGGACTTGCAGCAAACCACAGAGTTCTTAGATGGTGCCTGCGGATGCAGGGTGACTACTCCTTAGCCACAAGGGAGAAATCTTGAGAAGAGTCGAGAGTTCCTTTCGTAGAAAGTATTCTTAATTCAAAGATGATCTAATTTGGAAGGGTCCCCGCTCCTGCCTTTATCCTAAAGAAAGGGGTGGGTACGTGACTAGGTCCTGCCCTAGGGGTGGGACCAGGAAGGGGGGTGGTTACCCCCCTCTCCCATGCCGGACTTTCCCCAGGTCAGGGGCTGGGGCGCCCCTGGAACTGGTTCTAGCCGGCAGATGCGTAGTGAGCACCGGGGTGCCACTCCGCAGTCACCTTCTTGTAAAGCCCTGCCTACCCAGGATACACAAAACCCTGTCTGGGATGGTGCGAACACCGTCCCTGACAGGAAACCCTTTGTCCAAGCTCTCCTCGCTGGAAGGACTCCCAGCAGCAGGAGGTCAGACTCGTGTCTGTGGTGGCAGCATCCATTTTGTGGAGCTGAGGCTTCAGTTAACTTTAACCTGGGTTCACAGTTACGTACATGTCGTGTCCCTCTAGAAGGGCGGAATGCTAACCCCGTCGCCAGCATTGGTGAGGGGTCAGTATCCCGATTCGTATGACACCTTACTCGACATGTCTTGATAACTCGATACCGAAGTTAGCGATATGGTATGCGTTATCATGGAAGAGCCATTAGGTCTTGGGTCCGCAAGCTGCAACCGGGCTCAGCTCGTGCCAGAGCCCAATTCACACGATTCCACGCACTCTGCCTTCAGGATTGTCAAGGCCTGCTATAGGAGTGACTGATAGGAATTCGGGTGTCCATTTTAGGGTTAGATATAGGTATACTATATCTAAAGCAAAGGGCGAGTACGCCATCTTGCCCCAGCTGTCGCGCAGCCAGTTGTGTCAGATTTAGATGGCCATCCAGGGGTGACATAATACATGCTTCAGCCCCTGGTAGGCCCTGGGTACAAGGTGGCCCAGTTCCAATTGGGTAATGCACCTAAGGTACACACATCAATTTAGCGAGAGAACAGCTAGGCTGTGGGTCTGATTGGCAGGTCCACAGCCCGAGAAAGTCGTAAACCAGTGAAACAAAAGCAAAAAATCTGGGTGATCATAGGATTGCAGACCCTACTCTCCTACACCTTTGTTATCCTATTTATTAAAATAACCACCTCCTTATGTACAGGGTACTGCAGCCCCTGTTGTTCCTCCTGTTCCTCAACCTGTTGCTCCGGCGGCTGCTGGTCAGCCTGTCGCTGGTCCTGTTCCTCTGAATCCTCTTGTTCCCCAAGCTGTCCCTGCTCCCTTACCTGCCATTCTTCCTACTGCTCCTTTGTCTATACCTTCTCAGTCTATTGCTCCTGCTACTCCTGCTATCTTGGCTACTCCTGCTGCACCAACGTTTAGTCCTCACGTTGTTGCTCCTGTACTTCTCTCCTCTTCTCCTTCTGTTCGTAGTCGTATACCTAATGCGGTTGCTAATCTCTATTCTCCACTTTTCGGACCGATACTTGGGTCCGATGTCTCTGACGCCTCTCAGAGACGGAGTTAAATTCCTGGTGGCAGGGAAAGTGCGATTTTAGTGACTATGGCTCGTAAGTGGATTAGACATCCTGCTAAATACACTCCGCGCATAGTTTACTATACGTTCTCTCAGTTTAATGAGCCCACACAAAGATTTGTGTTTGAGGAAATGTGTAAATCCTTGAGAGAGGAGTGGGATAATGATGAGCTAGATAATGTACCGCCCGATTTGACTGAACTACAAAATCAGTTCTCGAGCGGCATGATTGTAGGCGGTAATGTACGACGTGCATTAGAGCGTTTGTTAGCCGTTAGGACTACTGTGCCTCCTCGAGTGTTTGTTTGACAACGACTCTGATGATTGGAAAGCACAACCTGGTCAGTATCCCATGCGAGAAGTTCCCCCAGTTTGGATGCCAGGTGATGCTGCTGCCAATCCTCCAATTTTGGCGCACTTCCAGAGAGTTTGGATACACCTCCCATGGAAGCGATCAGAAGTCTTACAGGTGAAGCCATCTTTACCTGACCCCCGGAAAAATCCGGCAGGTTATTACAAGGAGTTATCCCAACTTGTGGATGCTACAATTATGAACCTTGCCAATATTGACATGTTGTTCGGTAACGTGGTACCGCAACCCATTTGGGCAAAAATTTGTCAAGAAAATCACGCAGCTGAGTTAGGAGGTGATTGGGCTGCTCTTGCGGCGGCTGATGCACTACAAGTTGGTGGGGCCAAGCCCGACCAGTTAATCACGGCTCTGCCCCAAAGAATCATTACGCTCATGAAAACGCTTATGCCAGCAATGAGGGTAAACTGGGATAAATTGTCTGCTTGCAAGCAAAAGAAAGACGAGAGTGTCTCCGATTTCTTTACTAGATTTGAGGAAGCATTTATCGATCACAGTGGTCAGGATATGAGCACTGAGGGAGGTCAGCGGTTGTTTGTTGATAAATTTGTGTTGAATCTGTTGCCTGAGCTATGCAACAAATTGAAAAATTCTGAAAGTTCATGGGCTGTTTCAACCACGGCTCAAATCTTAGCAACGGCTCAATACTATGAGAATAGGGAGAAAGAAGAAAATGATCGTGCAGGCAAGAAAACGAAGGAGCTTAAAACTAAGATTTTGTTGCAGCAAGCGTATCCTCCGCGCTCAAATCAAAATGACTCGCAACAGCAAAATCGATCACAGTCGCAGTCTTCTAGGACGCAGTCACGTTCTGATTCTTCTACACCCAGATCTATGCTTGGGTATAATCAATGTGCATATTGTAGGGGTGAGGGCCATTTGAAGTTTAATTGTCCTGTTTTACGTGACCGAAATAATTGGTGTTTCGGCCCGAGGGGGTCGTAGTGGTCCTCCGCAGGCATCTCGAGGTAGAGGCCGTGGTACCTCTCAAAATCAGAATGAGCGTTCTACTTCTTCATCGGACTCGAACAATTGTTTTGATCAGCGCGATTCATCGTCCGGTAGATCTGCACAGTATCATGTAGATGACTATTACGTCGAGCATAACATTGATGCAGACGGTAATTACTAGGACAGTCATAGACAAAGAGAGGGAGTAGTATCAGTTCCGGTTGATCAGAGAGGGCCTTACGTCGCAGTTGCCACATCGGGCGTAGTTGAGCCTTTTCTGTTGGACACTGGTGCAGCGAAAAGTTCCATCATGCATTCGAAACTCCCTGGCACACCTTTGTCTGGCTTAACAAATGTTTCCGTTGGATTCTCTGGCGCCCCGGTTAGCAATCCAGTCTCTAGCCCTTTGCCCCTTACAATTGGGCCACGTGAGCTAGAGGCTCCTTTGATTTTGACTACTGGTTGTGGTGAGAATCTTTTGGGCCTGGATTTGTTGAAGCGGTTATATGCGACTTTGTACTGCTCTCCTACGGGAGTGGAGCTTACATTAGGTCAGAGGGTGATCTCTCCTATGTACTTGTCAACTGATAAGCTCCCGCCGGAATTGAGTTCTCTTCCTGAGTCTTTGTGGGCAACAGGTCCCAATGATGTGGGCCTGTTGGACATATCACATTATGTCGTCCAATTGAAATCGAATGTGCGATTACCACGCCTTCCCCAGTATCGTATCTCTCTTGATGGTGAGCGAGCGCTATTAGCGATCATTTATGATTTAATCAAAAAGGATGTTATCGAGGAAACTCAGGGAAATGTGTGTAACAGTCCTGTGTTACCTATTTTGAAACGAACGGATCCATCCAAGCCTCCTGTGTACCGTTTTGTCATTGATTTAAGAGAAGTAAACAAAATTGTGATCCCACAGTTTCCCGTGGTGCCTGACATTACAGCTTTGCTGACCCTGATTCCAGCCTCTGCCTGTTGATTCTCGGTAATCGACCTGAAGAATGCTTTCTTCAGCATTCCCATTGCTGAGGAAAGCAGAGATCTATTCGGCTTCTCATTAGGTGGTCGTAGCTTCAGGTTTAAGCGCGCTCCTCAGGGCTACTGTGAGAGTCCATCGATTTACAGTCAAGCCCTTAAGAGTCAACTTGATGCGTTTGTGTTACCGGCTGGCGCGGCCTTGATTCAGTACGTTGACGATCTGTTCGTGGCTGCTGACACTGAGCAGATTTGCAAAACTGCCACAGTATCGCTGTTACAGCATTTATGTGACTTACATCACAAGGTGTCACCTTCTAAGCTACAGTATTGTTGTCAAGAAGTAACCTATTTAGGTCACTTATTGTCAAAGGAGGGAAGAAGGTTGACCCCAGAAAGAATTGCAGCGATTGACTGTGCCAACAACTCAGAGAGATGTACGTGCCTTTCTAGGTATTACGTCATACTGCAGACAATGGATTCCAAACTTTTCATTGTTAGCGAAGCCATTGTTAGCTCTCACGTGTAAGGATGTTTCGACTCCTTTGCCTTGGACCGAAGAATGTCAGAAAAGTTTTTCTGAATTACGTGATGCGTTGTGTTCGGCTCCTGTGTTAGGTACTCCTGATTACAGTAAGCCGTTTACACTATACGTACACGAGAGGGAAGGTTGTGAGTTGAGTGTTTTGACGCAACAATTTGGTGGTAAACAGCGTCCATGTGCGTCCATGTGCATATTTTTCCTCGACCTTAGACCCAGTAGCTAGAGCATTGCCGAGTTGTCTAAGAGCGACAGCGGCAGCTGCGGTGTCTATTCGACAATCCGCAGGCCTGGTCATGGATAATATGCTCACAGTGATGGTCCCGCATGCAGTTGACACTCTCTTGAATCGAACAAAAACTCAACACTTGACGAGCGCAAGGTTGTCCGGTTATGAGTTGACGCTTTTGGCAAGTCATATACAGATTAAGCGTTGTAATGTACTGAACCCAGCAACATTGTTGCCAACTAATATAGAATCAGATGATGTAGCACCACATGATTGTTATTTAAGAACTGAAGAACTGAAGAAGAGACGAAGGGTCTTTTTGACCTAAAAAACACTCCATTGGTAGATCCCGATGGTACTTTGTATGTTGATGGTTCATGCTTCAAGTTGCCGAATGGTGATGTGACGACTGCGTATGCTGTAGTGACGTTGAGTACGGTTGTGGAAACTGCGAGATTGAGTCAGAATTCAGCGCAAGCGGCAGAGTTGATTGCGTTAACGAGAGCGTGTGTTTTGTCTAGAGGGAAGCGAGTGAATGTGTTTACTGACAGTCAGTATGCATTTGGCGTAGCCCATAGTTTTGGTCGATTGTGGAGAGAAAGAGGATTTATGACATCGCATGGTACAAAGATCCAACATGGACAGCTCGTGAACGAGCTTTTGGGTGCACTCACATTGCCTAAGCAGGTGGCAATCATTAAATGCAGCGCGCATCGAAAGGTTACGGATGATGTGGGTCGTGGTAACGCGTTTGCAGACGAGATTGCTAAGGAGACGGCCAAAAATTTGATGACTCAAATGTATGTTACGAGTTCTGTGAGGTGGCCGTCGGAGACTGGTATGTGTGAGGACACTGTGGAGAGTGTTAAAGCGATTCAGAATGAGGCTACCGAGATTGAAAAGACTAAGTGGAAAGAAAGCACGGGAAAGTTAGACGCGCATGGCTGTTGGGTTGACTTGTCGAAATGTCGAAGGTGGATTTTACCGGATGCATATGTGCTTGCCGTTGTTACTATGGCCCACGGCTTGTCACATATAAGCGCGAAAGGTATATGTAAGTTATTGTCTCCTGTATGGAAGAATGATGGGATTGCTAAGTGTGCTGAGAGAGTGGTTAAGAACTGTATGGTATGTTTGATGTATAATCCTGGTAAGGGCACTCCTACTCCACCTGGTCATTTTGCTCCTCCTACATGCCCCTTTGAAGTTATCCAATTGGACTTCATCCATATGGAGAGATGCACTAACCTGAAATATGTTTTGGTTGTGGTTTGCACGTTCTCCAGATGGATTGAGGCCTATCCTCTTAAGGATAATACTGCCCTGTCTACAGCAAAAGTCCTACTGAAGGAATACTTTCCTCGGTATGGAATGCCACGGATTGTATGGTCAGATAACGGAAGTGAGTTTGTGGGAAGTGTGATGAAGAGTGTGTGTAAGGGCCTTGGAATTCGTCAGAAATTCCATAGCGCTAATCATCCTCAATCGGCGGGTTTAGTGGAGGGGTACAATGGTACTCTGAAACTGAAACTTGCCAAAATTCAAGCCACGACTGGTCTGTCATGGCCTGATGCACTGCCTCTGGCTCTCTTATCGACCAGGGCGACTGTGCACTCTCGAGTAGGGCTTAGCCCATATGAGATTGTGTTCGGCCGTCCTGCGAACATTTGGGGAGTCCCGAGGCCTAAACATTTTGACAGTCTTGAATATCCAATGTTGATTGACTATCTTTATGATCTGACTGCTAAATTGAGTTTGATTCATCAACAGGTTTTTGAAGCACTACCGGCACAAACAGAGGGTCCTGGACATCGGCTCCAACCTGGTGACTGGGTTGTCACCAGGAATTTTGGGAGAACACGAAATCTCGAGCCAAGATTTGTGGGACCCTATCAAGTTTTGCTGGCAACAAGGACTGCAGTTCGGTTGGAAGGCAGGAAGAACTGGGTGCATGCCACCCATACGAAGAAGGTTCCACTTCCTTTGCCAGCAAAGAACTGGGTTAGAACTGGAGTTGCCCCAACGGAGACCGAGACCCTTCAATGCTACGTGCCATTCAGTGATGCTCAACCTGTAGAGAACAATTCGGTTCAGTCAGATACACCTGTTGAATTGTCTGGAACTGTACCTTCGTCTTCAGCATTGGAGAATTCAAGTTCTGAACTGTCATCTGAACGATCGAACACTGCTTTGCCATCTGAACAGTTATTTGAAGAGCAAACTCGACTTGGAAAAAGTCGATATTTTCTTCGATCGCGTGATAAGGACTAATAAAACCTATTTTTTGTTTTTAACTTCACATTACCCCCCTCACTGTTGACACGAACATTGCAAACATTTGCATTTTTTCATTGATTTTGAGTTTTTCAATCCTCATTCTATACATCACATGTGTTCCTTTTCTGTACAGCTAGGAGACTTGTATTAAAATTGACTGTTTATTTAATTAAACCCTATCAGCCGGGTTGACCGTAGGGCGGTGCGGGTACCTCCTTCTGTTTAGCAGGTTTCTGACACTAGGTCGGTTACTTTTGTCGATTCCTGGGAACTCCTGGGAACTGGTAATCGCTACTCAGAACGAAGTGCGTCAAGAACGTTACGGACGGTTTTTAGAGGATGGAGTTCCCTAAGCTGTCGGAAGTAGAGAGGATGTAGGCGCAAAGATCCAAACTGCATAAGGTGTTGCGAACAAAATGTTTTCTGTTTCAGGTATTCCTGCTGTTCTTGACTGTTTCTATGCTACTGGTGGGTGGAGTGTATTTTGGAATCCAGTCATTATTGCCTTCTTCTTCACCTACTTCTCCTTCACATGATCTGAATTCTGTTCCTACTGTTTCTCCACATTCCTTTCATCTTTTGCCCCAACATGAACAGGTTAGACGTGCGGAATTTATGAACAACTCCTTTGTCCAACTTCTTCATCAACATCAGTTGGTGATGAACACTGCCAACTGTTGGGTGTGCGGGTTAATGCCACATACCATGGATAAGGGTATTCCGTATTTGGTTCTTCCTTACAGCTCCCAGGGGTCAGCTCGAGCATTCCAAACCATGTTCCGTAGTGCACTAGATTCGTTCCCCCGTCGAGAGCCACGCTCTGCAGACCTTGGTCCCGGCCCATACCACAAGTCTTTGGCGATAGCGATTGCTGACTTTGATAGAGATATTTTTGATGCATCGCTTATTCCAGAGGAAGAGGTGCGAGCATACAAGGATTTGAGTGAGGCTGAGTATAGTACGTCAGTGGGTGATAGACAGCTTAACAGCTCGTCTCTGATCTGGATCGTACCCCACCTCGGTAATTTCTGCTTGAAAGGTCTTGGTTATAATCCGAGAGCTCAGCTTGGGAAGAGTGCTTGTACTGAGACGTACGTTTTACCGATGCTCTCTTCCCCTGTCCTCCTAACTGCCAAGGGTACCTACTTTGTATGTTATGATCGCACATATACGTGGTTGCCCCGTGACTTTTCGGTCACCTGCTATATCGCAAATCTTTTGCCACCGACTTTCACAGTTGCCTCAGACTATCACAAGACTAGAGTTGTGAGAGGCGTTATTAGCAAAGAGGACACTGCCGGTGAAGAAGCAGGAGACTTCTTTAAGGGTTTCCTGCCGTTTTGGGGACCTATGATCAATAGTAGGAACCTGAGACAGTTTTGACTCGTGTGGTAGAGTCGACTGCTAATATAACTGGAAGTGCTCTTGGTAATCTGACGGCTGAGCTTCAGGCGGATAGACTTATGACGTTGCAGAACCGTATGGTTTTAGACGTTGTACTCGCAGATAGAGGTGGTGTGTGCAAGGTGATCCATTCGAGTTGCTGTATTTTCATTCCTGATAACGCTCCAACTGTTTATCAAGCCATCTCAAAGTTGCACAAGATCTCCGGGTCCATACACGTGGACGAAGGTGATTGGACGCTTCTTGGATGGTTTTGGGGTCTGATGTCGACTTGGGGTTGGAAGATTCTGATGATCGTAGGGGTTGTTGTGACGTTTCTGTTCACGTGTTGTCTTTGCATGCAGTGTGGTCCTGCCTTATGTGGCCTCTGTGCTACAACGTGTATAAGACGGCCATCTGTTACCAAAGAGACATTGATGGATAGAATAATGTTCCAGCAACAACTGACCGATCTGATGAATATCGAAATCGATTCTGATATCGACTAGTGCTTGCCTACATGAGGGCAAAAGGAGCGTCTGAGGTTCGGTGAGAATCGTAATGACGTTTTGGACTTGTTCAAATATGGACGAGTTTGGTATCTATGAACCGCAAATGACGAGTATAGTGGGTGTACGCGTCTTCGCTACTCTACTTTGCAGCGTTCGTCCTATTCGTGGGTTTCTTCATCTGAACCCACGGGTTCCATTTTAGATACGGCATCCATTTTGTTTCTTGCCCTCACGTAGCCGGCGAACGGACAGTGTTCGCTTCGTGACCCTGGGTTTCCCAAGCTCTTGCGGAAGACGCATAACCCTTTGAGTGTGTCTTTATGACCAGGGGGATGATACGGAAGAGGCAGATGGCTCCGCTCGAGGCGCATCTTGCCAGGTTGGTCTATTGTTTCAGCCGTGCATGTGTTTAGGCACGAATCCTTTGATCCTGTGACCACGCTTCCGATATTGCCCCCTACACTCTTTTCAATCTGTTGTCTGTCTTTGTCTCTCTTGCACCTGTTTCTGTCTCTTCACTTAACTCATTTACGATTAGAAGGGAATGTGCTTAATGGTGAGATAATATGCTTTTACAGTTGGGAACCGGCGATGTTACTGTAAGTATGTTCCGGGCTCCTGAAAACATGAATGCGACCCTTTTGAAGTTTACTGTGGGAACTGAGTTGTAACCTTTTGTTCACTATGTTGTGCAATGACGAAATTGTGTATAAAAGGAGCGATCCACTTTTGCAATTCGAAGCAGACTCTCAGAACCTACACGTGGTTGTACTACTTGCGATCTCTGTATCCCTGCAGTAAATAAACGCCGATCTTTGACGCCGAAGGAAGTGTCCCGTGTCTCTGTGATTTGTACGCCGGAACAGGTAACCCACGAAGGTTTCAGGTGTTGTCCCCTGGCACCGCTGGGCCTTAGAAATAGCCCAGTCCTTCACCATGGTGGATCTGTGGATGCACGGAATTGCGGCGAGGGCTTGATTGGAGGATCGTAGTTGGCGGGTGGGTGTGTAGAAGGACAGTCGTGTGTTGAGGCATTCGGGTCCTAGTCTGTAGAGGACCTTGTGTGCGTGGGTGAGGAGACCGAACGTTATTCTCTTGTTGACGGGAAGCCAGTGGAGGTCTTTCAGGTGACCGGTAATGTGAGCTTGGCGAGGGATGTCCAATATGAGTCTGGCTGATGCGTTTTGGATGCGTTGGAGTTTTTTCTGTAATTTGGCTGTGGTTCCGGCGTAGAGGGTGTTTCCATAGTCCAGTCGGCTAGTGACCAGTGTGTGGGTGACAGTCTTTCTTGTTTCGGTGGGGATCCAACGGAAGATTTTTTTGAACATGCGAAGTACGTTGAAGCAAGAGGATGAGACGGCGTTGACTTGTCTGGTCATCGAGAGGGAGGAGTCTAGGATGAAGCCTAGGTTACGTGCGTTGTCTGTAGGTATGGGTGCTGTGCCCATGGCAGGTGTCCACCATGAGTCGTCCCAGGCAGAGGGGGATGATCCTAGGATGAGGACTTCAGTTTTGTCCGAGTTTAGTTTTAAGCGGCTGTTCTTCATCCATTCGGCTACTTCTTTCATGCCTTCGTGTAGATTGGTTTTGGCGGTGTTAGGGTCTTTGGTGAGGGAAAGGATCAGCTGTGTGTCGTCAGCGTAGGAGATGATGTTGAGGTTGTATTGTCGCGCGATGGATGCGAGGGGACTCATGTAAACGTTGAAGAGGGTGGGACTGAGTGATGAACCTTGTGGTACTCCGCAGATGACTTCGGTGGCCTCTGATTTGAATGGGGGGAGGCGTACTCTCTGGGTTCTCCCGGCGAGGAACAAGATGATCCAGTCCAAAGCTTTTCCTTGTATGCCGATGTTGCTGAGGCGTTGTATAAGGGTGCTGTGGCAGACTGTGTCGAAAGCGGCGGAGAGGTCGAGTAGAATGAGGGCCGCTGTTTCTCCGTTATCCAGTAGTGTTCGGATGTCGTCTGTTGCTGCAATGAGGGCTGTTTCGGTGCTGTGTTTGGCTCGAAATCCGGATTTAGAGGGATTGAGGGAGTTGTTGGATTCAAGGAAGGCGGCGAGCTGGCTGTTGACGGCTTTCTCAATGACTTTGGCGGGGAAAGGGAGGAGGGATATGGGTCGGTAGTTTTTAAGTTCGGAGGGGTCTGCTGTGGGTTTCTTCAAGAGGGCGCTGAGATTGGCGTGTTTCCAGCTTTCTGGGAAGGTGGCTGAATTGAACGAGCAGTTGATGACATCACGGAGATGGGGTGCAATGATGGAGTCAGCTTTGTTGAAGATGTGGTGGGGGCAGGAGTCGGTTGGCGAGCCAGAGTGGATTGAGTTAATTAGGCGTATGGTGTCTTCAGTGGTGATTGAGGTTGTTAGTTGGCGGTGTAGGATCTGAGGGGGGTGGGGAGGCTTGATCGCTGGGAGTATTCTCGAAGCTGTTGTGAATGTCGGCAATTTTGTTGTAGAAGAAGGAGGATAACGCATCGCAGAGCTCTTGGGAGGGAGTGATGTTGTTAGATGCTGCGGTGGGGTTGGTCAATTCTTTGACGATGTTGAAAAGTTCCTTGCTGTTGTGGGCGTTGTTGTCGAGATGATCCTTGAATGCTGATTTCTTGGTGGATCGAATCAGTTGGTGGTGTTTGCGGGTGGCTGCCTTGAGGGTGGCCATGTTGTCGGTGGTTGGGTTTTTTCTCCATGTTTTCTCCAGGGTGCGGCATAGTTTCTTGGATTTTTTACGGTCATCATTGAACCAGGGAGCCTTTTTGTTGCCTGGTTTGATCTGGTGCTTTTTCAGGGGTGCTAATTCGTCAGCACTGTGGGTGATCCATTGCTTGAGATTGGTGGCCGCTTGGTTCGGGCCCAATGAGAGGGTGGGAGGATTTTGGTTGAGTGATGTGAGGAGTTGGTCGGAGGTGATTTTGTTCCAGTTTCTCAGAGGAATAGGTTGTGGATCAGGGTGGTATTGTAGCTGAAGTGAACACAGCTATGGTCCGTCCAATGGAGAGCTGTGGTGCGATCGAAGGAAATGTGCTTGCTGGAGGTGAAGATAGGGTCGAGCGTGTGTCCGGCTACATGGGTGGGGGTGTCAACAAGTTGTTTGAGTCCGAGATTGGCCAGGTTGTCCAGAAGGGTGGAGGTGTTGCTGTTGTGTTTGTTTTCAAGGTGGTAGTTGAGGTCTCCTAAAAGAATGTAGTTCTCGGAGGCGAGGGCATGTGGGCTGACGAAGTCAGTGATGTCATCGCTGAATTGAGTGCGGGTTCCTGGAGGCCTGTAGATGAGGGTGCCTCTAAGTGTGGTCCTAGGGTTGGTGTGGATCTGAAAGTGGAGATGTTCGGCGGTTGCAAGATTATCGTCGGAGCTGGTCGTGATTTTGATGGTGTTCCTATGGATGATGGCAATGCCTCCTCCTGTTTGTTTGGTGCGGTCTTTACGGATAATCTTGTAAGCGTCCGGTATGGCTATGGCGATGTCGGGTGCTGATGATGTGTTCATCCATGTTTCTGTAAGGAAGGCGATGTCCGGTGACGCAGTGTCGAGTAGGTCCCAGAGTTCAGTTGCGTGTCTGTGGACCGAGCGGGTGTTAAGCAGAATGCACTTCAGGTGGTTAGAATCGGAGCTGTGTTTGGAGTAAGTGGAATTGGTGTGGGTCCTGATGCAGTTGAACTTGCAGGAGAGGGCAGGCGAATGGGCCGTGGGTACGTCCTCGGGTGGCTTCGCAGCATTGTGGTGTGCGTCCGGAGTTGAGGGCGAGGAGAGTTGCGGAATCATATGTGAGTCTAGTGGGCTGGGTACGGCGGGGACCAGGGGGTCTGACGCTGGGCGCGGTCCAGGCGCCGACGGGCGTAGACGGGCTTACCATTGGCGCGCATGGGGCGCGACCGCTGCGCGTGGACGCTGCGCGCAGAAGCATCTGTCATATGAGGATAGTGGGTGGGGAGGGGCGAGGGAGGGTCAGCTGGGAGGCGGGAGCGAGGCTGAGAGGACGGGGCTCCGGATCACAATAACAACAAGATGGCCGCAAAAACAAATCGGCAACAGGAAGGGGCACACAGACAAATGGAGGATCTGTAAACACTCTCACAACAAAGCGCTACTAATTTCAATGCATAAAAGCGAGCAATGCTTGATTAGGATCAAGGCTATGAAAACTAGACAATGAGCCTGAGCCTGCGCATAAGATTCAGTAGTTAAAATGAAGCACTCGATAAAGCTTTTACAAATATAGCGCTATGGCAAGCAATCTTCTATCAGTGTAGCGCTATGCAAGTAGCAGCTAGCGGACACAATTGCAAAGCGAGAAAGCAGGGAATGCAGCCAACGATACCACAGAGGAGCAGGGAGCACGGGAGCGACCGCTTCTGGAAGCGCCAGGACGGTCACAGCGCTTCAGAGGGCGGGGGTCAGGCTATGTAATCCGTGGGAGGGAGGGTCAGCTGGGAGGCGGGAGCGAGGCTGAGAGGACGGGGCTCCGGATCACAATAACAACAAGATGGCCGCAAAAACAAATCGGGAACAGGAAGGGGCACACAGACAAATGGAGGATCTGTAAACACTCTCACAACAAAGCGCTACGAATTTCAATGCATAAAAGCGAGCAATGCTTGATTAGGATCAAGGCTATGAAAACTAGACAAGGAGCCTGAGCCTGCGCATGAGATTCAGTAGTTAAAATGAAGCACTCGATAAAGTTTTTACAAATATAGCGCTACGGCAAGCAATCTTCTATCAGTGTATATGATGCGTTCGTCCAGGTTTCTGTAAGGAAGGCGATGTCCGGTGAAGCAGTGTCGAGTAGATCCCAGAGTTCAGTGGCGTGTCTGTGGACCGAGCGGGTGTTCAGCAGGATGCCCTTCAGGTGGTTAGAGTCGGGCGGTGTTTCGAGGAGGAGGATTTGGTGTGGGTCTTGATGCAGGCGAACTTGCAGGAGTGGCAGGCGAAGGGACCGTGGGCGCGTCCTGGGGCAGCTTCGCAGCATTGTGGTGTGCGTCCGGGGTTAAGGGCAAAGAGGGTGGCGGCGTCATACGTTATGCGGGAGGAGTGGGTTTTGCGAGAACCAGGGGGTCTGGCGCTGGGCGCGGTCCAGGCGCGGACGGGCGTAAACGGGCTTACCTTTGGCGCACCTTCGGCGCATGGGGTGCGACCGCTGCGCGTGAACGCTGCGCGTAAATGCATCTGTCATAAGTGGAGAAGTGGAGGGGGAGGGGCGAGGGAGGATCAGCTGGGAGGCGGGGGCGAGGTGTAGGGGACGGGCTCCGAGGCACAACAACAACAAAATGGCAGCAGCAGCAAAAACGAAACTAGAGAGAGGCTGGGGCACAAAGCCAAAATCAAGCAGCTTAGACAATCTTTGAATAAAGTTGAATAAAGCGCTACAAATAGTCAAAGCACAACACAAGCAATGCACTTTTAAATCAGGGCAACACAGCGAGCGCTAAATCTATACTTATTTCTACAATTCGGCAAAGGTTATCGCAATACAGCGCAAATATACACAGCAGCCAGCAGATGTGAAATTCTCTGATGATAGCAAAGAGCGCAGCCCAAACAATACCAAGAGTAGAGCAGGGAGCGTGGGGAGCGACTGCTACTGAGATACTAATGTGAACCATACACAAGTACAATGGCTGTGGATACTAATACCTGGATACTAGTAGTAGACACAAGTACTATAACCTTGCTAATTTAGAACACATGACAGGTCAAATGTGCTGCTGGCATGCCAAGGGCACGCATAAGGCAAGGACCGTCATTGTCTGTCCACGTCTGGATGACACCAGGAATGCTGCCTGTTCTAGCACATATTACCTTGAAGTTGCCTTAGCGTGTAACTTTCGGATGCAGTTCCATGAGCGACGTCCCTGTGGGAAGGATATTGCTTTAGGGCCAATTTAATTCATGAAAAACCTTTTAGCTGCCCTTGCTGTCATTTTAAGTTTAACTTGCCGGTAGGCATTTCTACTCTGACCTGTGTTATAGGGAACTGGCCACTCCTGCCAAAATCTTTTTTTTATTTTTTATGTTTTATTTTATCAGACATATATGAGTAAAACATATACAGAAATGCTTTGCACAGTAGACAGCAACTCCGATATCACAGTTTGAGGATTCCTTAAAACAGACGATATCATATCATCAGGACACATAGATATACAGTGTAATACTAAAATGTGACTTCAAAGACATCAAAGCAGTCAGCATTGCAGTGGGCATCAAGATTAGATAGCAAATAAAAAATAAATAAATAAAACACGCAGGCAGATCAATCCCAGGATATTGTAGCGTCTTAGTGAAGTAGAGAGTTAACAATATGTCACCAAGTCCAGGAGCCCACATAAGGGTCTGCATTACTAATGAAAGGGTGTCATACATGGAATATGTGGTGGCAAGGTAACTATTGGGATGCCTCCAGAGAGCTAGCAGTCATCGGTGGCCTGAAGTCACGGGAGGTAGCGTCGCTTTCCCTGAGCCAAGTCGTGAAGGGTTTCCAGATATCTTTTGGGTGACACGCCATGGGCATAAGGTCCCAGTAAGTCGCCAGCTGTTTCTGACAATAGGCAATATCCCGGATCCGCTACAGAACTCGAGGATACTTAGGGGTTCCCCAATGTATAGCCAGTCTGCGCTTTTCTAGAAGCAGCAACATAGCAGTAAGGCAGCGCAGCCCTGGTGTGGTCTCCTCAACATAGCCCTGCAGTGTAACTAATGGGGAGCACGCCAATGTTTGTCCAGTGATGACTTGTATGGTATCACATACCTCCCCCCAGAATTTAGAGATGGCTGGGCATACCCATGCTATGTGTATGAAGGCGTCCCCTTCACGCTTACACTTCCAGCACCATGAATCAGCCTGCAGCTTTAATTTAAATAACTGTAAGAGGGTAAAATAATATCGATGTAGGAATTTAAAATGTATAAGCCTCAGCCTATAGTTCGGGGATAGGTGTTGTAGTTGTGAGCAGCAGAATGACCACTGTTCATCCGTGGGCTGGTCCACCAGTTCCGACCTTCAGTGCTGCAAAGCTTTCAAAGCAATCCATAGTGTGTGTGCTTGAGTGTGAGTATAGAGCCTGGTGACCAATTTGCGAGAGGACGATGTGACCAATAGTGTTCTAACGGCTTCATGGTGGCATGGGATGCTGAAAATTAAGGGTGTAATGTTTTACAGGTGGCCCTTAATTGATAGTATAGGAACAATTCCAGAACCGGTATCTGCCCCCCCCCATCCTGGCCAGCAGGCAGTTAACTTCCCCTGTGGGTTGAGGTCATCTAGCATTGATATACCCATTTTCCGGACCCGATCTATGGCACCCTTGTCGTGTAAAAAGGGAAAATATGGGTGTGACGCAAGTGGTGTAGAGGGTGCATACAGAAAAGGGGCATCTGTCCGCTTTCTCAGCCCTTCCCAAACCCATCTTATGGTCTCAACTGTATTGATTTCGTTAGAATTTCTGTGGTAGGGTTGATACACAGCCACGTGCAGTGGAATGGGGTCAGCTATGTCCTTTTCGGTGGCCACATGAGGTTTAAATGGGATGGGTTGTACCCAATAATAAAGAAATTGTGCCTGTGCACTCAGCACATAGAGTTCGAGGTCAGGTGCTCTTAGACCCCCTTTGCGATTGTCGGTGAGTTAGCAATTCTCAGCTTACTCTGGGTTGGCCTCCAGCCCAGATCGTAGCAATCGTGATAGATTGTAGGGATTTAAAAAAGGCCTGAGTCAGTGGTATAGGTATATTCACAAAAAGATATAACAGCTTGGGGGAGGACAATCATTTTCAATATGGCAATTCTGCCCGTCAGAGGCAGCGCCATCCAGAATTTAACCTTGTCTTCAAACCATTTGAGTAATCTGCTAAAGTTCAAGCACCAAATTTGTTATAGGTCTCTGCTGAGCCAGTCACTCAGATAATCCACAGCGTCATCCGCCCATGTCATTGGGAATTCCAGTATGGTCTCCAGTGGGGCATCTGTAAGGGGCAAGATGAAAGACTTCGTCCAGTTTATTTTTATGTCAGACATACCGCCGAAGCAGAGTATTCCCCACAGCACTGGGTTTAGGATGTCGTCCAGTTTCCTAATATATAGCGTGATATTATCGGCATACATTGAGATGTTAGGATTTCTATCCGTAAAGACCTGACCACGGGCAGAGAGTGATGCTGACGAATCCTAGCAGCCAATGGCTCCATTGCCACTGCAAACGGAAGGGGTGACAGGGTGCACCCCTGCCTGGTTCCACAGGTGACAGGTAAGGGGTCTGAAATAAACCATTGGTTTGGAGCCGGGCAATGGGTTTGGTATATTGTAAACTGATCAATTTAATGAAATTTGGGCTGAAACCCAATCTGGGCAAAATGGTGAACAAGGTGGCCATTCCAAAGAATCAAACTCTGTGGCGTCGTCCAGAAATACTGCAACAGCTGGGAGTTGGGATCAATTTGGTGGAGTGTAGAAAAGAAGGTGCGCAGGTTGTGGGCTGGCGACCTGCCCGGTATAAAGCCAGATTGATCCGGCCAAGCTATAAGAGGCATTAACGGCTGCAGTCTATCAGCTATCAATTTAACCACATGGCTGCTGCGGGGATTTTTGCGCTGTGCTGAATTACTCTGATTCCCACTCTTCATGACGAGCTCAGCTCGTCATCAGCACACGACACCCGTGGGTGATGACGAGCTGAGCTCGTCATCAGCAGCGAAAGGGTTAACCAGAATTTTTGCATCAACATTAATTAATGAAAGGGGTCTGTAAGAGTCACCGTGAGTTGCTGTCTTATCCGGATTCAATAGGGTAATGATTACAGCCTCTCTCATGGTCGGCACCAGCTCCCCAACCTCCAGCGATTCTTGATAGATATCTAGAAGACGGGGCGCAAGTAATTCTGCATATGTCTTATAGAATAGTGTAGTCAACCTATCCAGCCCAGGGACCTTCCTGCTTGGGAGGCCTCTTATCACCTGCGTAATGTTGTCTACTGAAATTGGTTCGCCCAAGTATTCTCTGTGGAAGGCACTAAGCCATAAGAGCTCTAGTGAGTCTAGGTAGTCGCCTAAGTCTGGGTTGGGTGTCCACTGTTTGGCAGTATAGAGTGAAGAATAGAATTTGGTCAGATGTTCATGGGTGGCCACTTGACCTCCAATAAGGGAGGCGTCATTATCAGCAAGCTCAGCAATAAAGTTGGGTGTTGTCCGTTGTTTAAGTGCATTGGCCAGGGTTTTCCCTGGCCTATCGCCCTCTCCGTAACTCCGTGACCTAGCATTCTTTTGAAGACACCTGGTTTCCCTCTTCGGTTTTGAATTTGGATATGGTACTTCGTATAGAAGCTAGTAGTTTAGGGTCACCGGAGCTGAATTAGAGCAACTTCAGAGATTTGATATCCTGCTCAAGTTTGGTAAGACTCGAGCAAATGGACCCATGTACTCCTGATACCTTAGAGATACAAGCCCCTCCTATGACTGCATTGAAGGCCTCCCACAAACAAGGAGAGATCCTTCATTAGTAGAGAAGTGCATAAGTTCAAGCTTCATTTCCTCTTTAAATGCAGCATCTAACAGAGCATGTGGGGGAAGCCGCCAACTGAATATGTGTGGGGAAGTATGAGGAACCTTCCACTGAAGCACAACCGGGCATGGTCCGAGAGTGTGCATGGTAACTGTAGCACGTCTACGGTCCAGGTTGCGACATCATACGTAACTAGCCAATAGTCCAGTCTGAATCAGGCGCTGTGATAGGAAGTAATGCAGCTGTCCTCCATGACATCGGGGTGTCTACCTGCGCCAGATACCAACAAGAACGTGATCAAGTATGATGTTATTTAACTGCAGTGTAGCTTTTTGATGAGGATTACATGGGGTGCCTAGCCTGTCTAAAACAACATTGAAATCGCCTCCCCAAATTACCATGTCCCCGCCCACGGCAATAATCTTGGCCCATACAGTAAGTAAAAACTGTGGGTCATCCACATTTGGATGTGAATAGCGCACAAACAGAGTGAGTGCGTCCCTGTTTTTGGGCACACCGTGGGGGTTCTTCTTGTGAGTTCATCTTGCTCTCAAGTCTCTTTATCCTGCTCTGCGCACCAACCACCTACAGGTTCAGACGGACAACACAACAACTATGTTCTATCTGAACAAGCAGGGAGGCACGAGGTTGAGAGTCTTGTCTCTGGAAGCACAAGCGATCTGGCATTGGCTCCTAGCAAGAGGCCTATCCATCGTGGCAGTTCATCTACCAGGGATTCAAAACGTCCAAGCAGACTGCCTCAGCAGAGTCTTCGTAGAAGCGCACGATTGGGTGCTCAACGAGGAAGTGGCTCAAGAGGTTTTTTGGTGTTGGGGCGTACCGGACGTAGACCTGTTCGCAGACGCGGCAAACACAAAATGCCCCGTCTTCGCCTCCAGGTTCCCCCAACAGGGATCACTGGGGAATGGCCTTTTGATCAACTGGTCTCAGACGTTACTCTACGCCTTTCCTCCCCTGCCTCTGATCCCGGCGGTGATCCAAAAGTTCTACAGGACCAACACCAGAATGATCCTGAAAGCACCAGAGTGGCCACGCCAGTGGTGGTACCCCGATCTTCTTCAGATGTCGGAGGTTCCTCACCGGCGACAACCATGCCGTCCAGACTTGCTGACCAAAGACCAGGGGAAGGTGTTGCACCCCAACCTTCCTTCTCTTCGCTTGACGGCATGGCTCCTGAGGTCATCCAGTATGGACATCTAGACCTTCCAGCAGACTGCATGAATATTCTTAAGGAATCGAAACGACCCTCCACTAGGAAGTGCTACGCTTTCAAGTGGAAGAGGTTCTTCTTATGGTGCCGTGAGCACTCTCTTGACCCGATACATGGTCAAGAGCAGGTGATTCTTCCATATTTACTGCATTTAGCGGAATCAGGATTGAAATACCCCTCCATCAGGGTTCATTTAGCTGCCTTCACAGCATACAGGAAGTCTCCCAGTCAAACATCTTTCTTCCTTATGCCTGTAGATAAGGATTTCCTAGAAGGCCTGAAAAAAGTCTTCCCACCGGTGAGGTCTCCCTCTCCTCCCTGGGAGCTGAATATTGTACTGACTAAACTGATGAGTGCTCCTTTCGAGCCTATCCATAAGGCCTCTTTGCAGCACTTGACCTGGAAAGCTGCTTTTTTAGTGGCGATTACCTCTGCCCGTAGGGTCAGCGAAATCCAGGCCTTGTGTTGCAAGGAACCTTACACAGTTTTTCATGCCAATAGGGTGGTTTTAAGAACACACCCAAGTTTCCTGCCTAAGGTGGTTTCAGATTTTCATATCAACCAGTCTATTACCTTACCTACCTTTTTTCCTAATCCTTCCACTCCCCCGGAGAGGTCATTACACTCCCTTGATCTCCGGAGGGTCCTGAAGTTTTACTTGTCAAAAACCCTGCGTCTGAGAAAGTCTGACCGGCTTTTTGTTAACTATGGCAGTACTAATACTGGTCTGTCAGCTTCCAAACGGTCAATTTCTCGCTGGATTGTCTCCTGTATAGCTTTTGCTTATCAACTAGCTAACAAAACCTTGCTGGGTAGACCACATGCACATTCTACCAGAGGGAAAGCTTCCACTACAGCTCTCCTTCGTAATGTTCCTATTTCTGAAATTTGTAAAGCGGCAACTTGGCGGTCTGTCCATACCTTTGCCCGCCATTATTGCCTGGACTTAGATACTCAGGCCGATGCCAGAGTAGGGCAGGCCTCTTTAAGGAACTTGTTTGCTTAAGATGTATTGTCAATATATGTCTTAGCTTTTCTGTGAAGTTTTTTACACTTCTTGCTCGTCCGCGAGATTTTGGGTATGAGCTTGCTAATCTATTCATAGATTATGACTATTGATGAGTATCCCCTGGATGAGAAGGATTAGTTACTTACCTGTAATCCTAGATCTCATCCAGGGGTATACTCATCAAAGTCATAAGCTCCCGCCCACCTCCCTGGACGAGCAGTTACAAAGTTATGAGATGTTTTATTATGGATCTCCTCAGGTGTTATTCACCTCCAAAAAGAACTGACCCAACTGTCACCTGTGGTGCACCATGGGAGCAGGGGGTTGCCTTCAGGTCTTAAAGGCACGGTACCCCTACTCTAATGCCTTAAAGGCAAGGTGGCAGTTTTCTCTGTTTGCTTTATACTCTACTGCAGCCTACTGGCAAATGCCTGCAATTACAGGTTTTCCTATGGCAATAAAGCATTGTTGTATACAAATGTTTTCTGCTCTCTTTCTTCCTTAGGGTTTGGAAGAGTACTACTGTATGTATACTAATTTATGTAATTTTGCGGCACTTTTGCCAGTTAGAAAATGTTTTTTAGGCTGCAATTATATGGTTCACATATTTATACATATATATTTATATGTATTTTCTATATGCTCCGGGATCCCGCACATGGACGGGGATTATTCATAGATTATGACTTTGATGAGTATACCCCTGGATGAGAACTAGGATTACAGGTAAGTAACTAATCCATATTGTCCCCCAACTATCCTGAATTGAGACACGAAGGAACTGACAATATTACTGTGATAGGTGATCAGAGACCTAGACACACTGGCGGCAGAGGGAGGGGGGATGGTGTTTGATTGTGATGGCTTATTGTAAATTGTACGACTTGTATCCGCAACCTTAGGCATTGAAAAAACTACCAATATGCTCACACTAGCGCATTCATGAGCCTATTGAGAAGTTAACTGTGGAGGGGAGACTACTATGTTAAAATTGTAAAGCAATAATGGCTCAGTAAGGAAGACCATGAGGATGTTGGAACTGTTAATATGATGCAAGTTGTGGAAATTGATCATTCATGTAAGCTGTGCATGTGTTGTGCTGTAAACCAATTAAAAAAAAAGATTTGAAAAAAAAAACATTGGTCTTTGTTGGCCAGTAACACAACAAGTATAACAATGTGAAAGGAGCGGGCCAAAGACCCAATTTGCAAGGAGCAATAACATTACAACCGGGTAAATGTTGTAGAGATCTGGTGAGTCGGCATCAGATAGTCATTGTCGCTCAAATTCGGTTCGGGAGCGGAATGCTGCGAAGAGCATGAGGGTGATTTCCGCTGACAGATGCGGATACAACATGGCATCGGGGATGGAAGCGTTCCTTTAGGAGTCTTTTCGCTGGTGTGAACTCCCTGCGTGCAGCTTGTACAGCAGGAGTGTAGTCAGGGAAGAAGGACAGTTGGTTGCCCTGATGTGTAATAATGAAGGGTTCCATTTTTGGAATTGCTGTTGATTCTGGAAGGCCAAGAATTCTGATGTTGTTCCGTCGTGAAGGCGCCTCCAAATCCCTGTTCTTAGCCTTAATGACCGCAAGTACTTTCTCCATGCTTAGGATTTGCACTCGAGACTCAGATTGAGAGTCTTGGGTGTCTGACAATCTGTTTTCCAGGACATCCAGGCAAGTTTCGTGCACATCCACCCACTTTTTGACAACATCAAGGCTTGAGGTTAATACATCAATCTTATTGTCTATGGTTTTGAGGCTGGAGCGCACATCGAGCAGGATAGAACGCATATCTTCTTCTGGTTGGTCCACCATCTCCTTAGGGCCCTGGGTGGCGTCTAGTTCCATTGTCACCTCTGTGGTGCGTGTTTGGCGTTTGCTCTCGAATGGGATCTTGGGCTGCTTAGGATCTGTCTTACCCATGATAGCAAGCCCAATATCGCAGCCAGCCATGAATCCGACTGAGCTGATAGTCCACGCCCACGCCTTGAGCAGCGAGGTTTGTCGGCAGCCCAGCCGCAGTGTACCACCCCACATGCACTTAGGGACAAATAGTGCAGTTTGTGACTCAGCTGAGAATGAAAACCAAGGGAAGACCCGCCCCGCAATCAGACAGGATGATCGTGAAGTGGGGGGTTCAAGATAGCCCCCATCCCGTAGGCAATAGACATAGTAATGCGCACCAGTGACAAAGATGCACTCCTCCTGCGTGGGCAAGCAGGTTGGCAGAGCACGCCTGGTAGCATATCCCAACAAGGCAGCTGGTTCTAGGCCACGTGCAGAGCTCGCCTCAATACATAGCCTCGGTGAGGAACAGTCTGTCCCTGATTGCCCCAGCGGAAGAGTCGCGCTGCCGTAATGTGTGCCTTCACTCCACTCCAATGCTGACGCAATGTAGTTAGTGCATTACATGTACACACCAGATATGCAGAGCCTGATGCAAACTGCGGATGCAGAGCAGGGGGCCAGGGTCATCTTTCCAACCTCAGTGCAGGATGAGGGGGGCCTTAGCAGGCCGCCGAGCTGGAGAAGGAGTCCTAGCAATACCAAGTACAGCCGGAACACCCCCTGCAGGGGGGGCTAGCTAGATGACCACGACCCACCTCAGCCCCCCCCACCTCATGCCGCTGATGCCTGCACAGAAGCAACCCCTGTGTAAGAGCGGGCCAAGGCCCAGTGAAGGGCAGGTGGTGTCCATACCTACACCACATTATCCCTGCTCCTGCAGCCATCAGGCACTGAAATGGGGCCCAGGCCTAAGCGGCACAGCTCAGCCCAACCCCACCCAGCAGTGGACTCAGCCCCACTCACCGCACCTTTTCTCAGCGGCGTCTTCAGTTCGCCACCAGCGGTCCCAGCTCCGGCTCACACTCCCACGTAGGTCTGCAACAGCGGGCAACTTCAAAAGCGATCTTTGGCTCGCCTCTGATCTCGCCAGCCGCAGCCTCAGTTGCCACGAGGATGCGCGCACACGCCTTCCACTTGGGCTCTCTTACGTATATGCAGGCCAGCTCTAGCAAATGTACCGCGCTCCGGAACCGCCTTCCGCCAGCCGACCCCTGTGCCCCCGGATGTAAATTGGTGTCTTCTCTTCATGTAGGGTGCCCGGCCGGCTGGAGCAGCTACTGGGTCTTGCGGAGTGTGGCGGCCGTGGCACACACCAGCAGTTTTTAGTGTCTGCCGGCTTTGCAGCACGGCTGGAAATTCATCCAGGCAGTCCCGCTGTTTTTAGCTCATGGTAGCGGGGTTTTTATGTCAGCAGGACCTGCGCTACGTGGTGATTTTTAAGATTGGGAAGACTGGCCTGCAGAGTCCCTTCAACATTTATGTCAGCAGGACCTGCGCCTACGTGGTGATTTTTAAGATTGGGAAGACTGGCCTGCAGAGTCCCTTCAACAGGCGGCCATGCTGCAGTGCGTCGAAGCCTCGTCCCCCACTCCTGCCAAAATCTTGGATAAATACATTAATCAGGAACTAGTGAAGCTCATCAAGACATGTGACATTCTTGACCCCTACAGAACGTCTTCAGAAGTAGCCATAGTACAGAAACAGCACTAGTTGCTGACACGGGTAGGCTCAGATGCTCGGTGGATCAGGGTGGGGCGAGCATCCTGGGGGTGCTGGATCTATCAGCAGCCTTTGAGACTGTTTCACCTGTGCACCTGGTACAGCATCTTCATTGGGTAAGTGTCCGTGGGAAAGTCATTAATCTCTGCCAATCCTTCTTCACTAGCAGGTTGTCAGCTGTGGTGGCTTTACAGCCAAGGCCTTGTGTCTTCCTTGCAGGGTACTTCAGGGGTCCTAGTTGAGCCCCAATCTTTTCAATCTGTATGTTGCCCTTCCCGCTGAACTGATACGTTCCTGCGGTTTTCTAGCACTTTCATATGCTGACCGTACTCAAATTATCGTATCCATCACTGACAACTTGTTTTGACAGATACTAATAGGGCCATCATTAGGGATGGCTCTAGTTGAAATTTCATCACTTCATTCAGTACACTAAACAAGCTCTCCCAGTGCATAAATAGACCAGCTCATTCCCATGCCAAGTAGAGAAACCCCGCCGCAGGAACAGCACATCTCCTACAGGCGGTGGTGTCCACTAATCCTATTCTGCTCATGCTGGCTAGTGTGTGGTATGTCCTGTGCAGGTATTTGTAGTGCGCAAGTCTGTGCTTACTATTACAAACACTTCTTGTGTTTGGCCACAACAATAAAGCCACTGTTCATCCTATATTGTCTGCTTCAATTTGTTAGACTATTTATGTCTTACTAAGTTCAAACACCTGGCTTGCAGAATGTCTGACAATGCCCTATTACAGTGGTTCCCAAACTTTTTTTACCCATGGCTCCCTTGACCTAATTGGCCATTTGCCTTGGCTCCCCACCATTTTTTTACCGGTGGGCGGGTGGGGGAGGATATAAGCCCGACCTCGGGAGTACTTCCTGTTGTCTTCCTTAAATTAATTGGGATGCAATGAAGGTATAATAATCATATTTGTAACAAAATAAGTTTTATATAGCTCTGGCTAGACCCAGAGGTATCAGAGCGCTTTACATGAGAAAGGACATTGTTTCAGAACATTGTTACATAGTAACATCAGTTACAGTTACCAGTATATGCTTAGGAGAAAAAATGTGCGCCTACACAATAATATAAGATAATTAGCACGTAGGCCAGACTAATGACTAACAAAAGCTTGATTGCTATGTCAAATTGTCAGTGTAAAAACAGTAATAGTGATAGCAGCCTTAATGCACTCAATAATCAAAGGTAATCAAAATTAAATCAACGCAACACAGTGAATCAAAGTTTTTACAGCAGTGTGTGCAACGGGTGAGAGGCCCTGCAAGCCTTCTGGGACAAGACACGAGTAAAAGTTCCCAGACAGTTATCTGGGGTAACCCAATGCACTACGAAAGGCGTCAAAAGGACGCTACAACAATTATGTAATCCAATAAGAAATATAGTATGTGAATCAGTACATCATAGTTAGAACAGCATCAAATGGAACAGAACAGTGCACAAAATAATTCCGAAATTGCACGTCTTGGTATCTTATCTCCGAAGAAGTTTTATTCACGTTCTTCAAAATAAGGTGGGTGGAACATAAATGCGAGGTGCTTCACAGCAGCATCCAAACGTTTAAAAATCCCAATGCATTTCGGGCATAGCGGGAAAGCCCTTCATCAGGGGGAATCTACCAACAATAGAAATCATCATCTTTAGTAAAAGCAAAGAATAATAAACAGGACTCAGCAAAAAGATTAGAGAACTTTGCCCAATGATGCAACAAAGCAGCCAAGCGCATTATCAAAAGTGAAAAAGACCAGTACTGAAACATGAGGAAACCACGTGATTAAGGTTAGAAGTGCATATAGGAGCAGCATGCAGTGCGAAGGATCACCGTGCAGACCACCAGTCTACTAACAAAAATAGATCAATCCAGGACTAAAGCATCACTCCATACTCGTGATAAAGATAGGTGAATATAGTGTAAAAAACGGGTAAACTTACTGAGAAGCGAATACAAAGGTTCTATGACTCCAAAAAGCTCACTGTAAAAATGAAATCTCCGTGTCACTACAAATTACACGAAGGAGCCAAAGTCTAAACAAGAAATAACATACCAATAATTAATAGGAGGCACGTACTCACCAACAGCTAGAAATGTTTGTGACTTCACAAACAACGGTCGGACCGTGAAGGAGTCACTGAATGACTACTGTAGTATTCCATTTCATGCTTTACTCTCCACATATTCATGTACTCCCTTTCCATGTTCTATTTAGAATTGTTTTGGTTCTTCCTGCCTGGGGATTCTTAGGGATCCTTGGGAGTGTAATGTTCTACTAGTAACAGTTACAGCTGTGCATCTATTCGTGGTGGTTGTGTAAGCTGTCTCCTAAGAATAAACTGGATCTAACCATCAAGAAGTCTCTGCTTGATTACTACATAATCTGGCGACGATCGGGATATCAAGCCTGAAGCTTAAACAGGACCCGTCTATTTTCTTCTTTTATTTTTTTTTTCTAAAGAAAAATCCAGTTTGGAGACAGCGTTCACCGTTTGCTGTGTGGATTCATTTAAGGTACTTTTAAGGTACTGTGCCTCACCTGGTGGCTGATCTAGGGGTACTGTGATTGACTAAACTCCCGCCCCGGTCCGCCGCGTCCATCTTGGGCGTTTGTTGCGGAGGGTGGAGGAGGAGCCCATCACTTCCGGGCTCAGGGCTCTAAGATCTGCGCTCTAGTCACGCTGTACCTGATTCACATAAATACTCCCTTTTTGTGCACTCGCGCTGTGGAGCTGAGGTCAGCCGGTGGCAGTGGCTGTCCTTATTCCGCTGACGCTGTGTGTACATAGCTTGCACTGCAGCGCTGAAGTAATAGCGTTTTTTAATGTTGGCGATTGAAGCTAATTTTAAAATTTGAGTGTATTGCTGTGTAATTTTTAAATACTGTGCCTCACCTGGTGGCTGATCTAGGGGTACTGTGATTGACTAAACTCCCGCCCCGGTCCGCCGCGTCCATCTTGGGCGTTTGTTGCGGAGGGTGGAGGAGGAGCCCATCACTTCCGGGCTCAGGGCTCTAAGATCTGCGCTCTAGTCGCCCCTACCCCTCCCTTAAATGTGTAGAGGACCGCGTCCGCGCAGCGGACGCGTGCAGCGGGCGCGCCGGAAGCGAGCCGAAGTCGAGCCAAAGTCCAGCCCGTCTGCGCCCGTCCGCGACAGGACGGGGCGCGGGGCTAAGGACTCTGGCCGCTTATCACCCCCTAGGATACGATATGAGAGTAGGGAGCTGTTAGCTCTCTGTCCCGAGGTTGTCCCCAATTGTTTGCACACCTCGGAAGCTCTATCCCTACGGGACTGCCCGTGGTGTTCTTTCAAGCCCTCCATCTCTGCTAGGAAGGTGCCGGGCAACAGGCAGGTTAAGGCGGGGTTGGTCAACTGTCGCTCGCTCAGTAAGCATAGCACTCAAATATACCATCTACTTGAGGACGAGGACTATGACATTATGTTCTTTACTGAGACGTGGCTAGGGGGCTCATCTGATCCTGATATCATAGAGTCCATGCCCCCCGGATTTTCCTTGGCCAGAGTGGATAGAAAGGAAGGCAGGGGGGGGGGGGATTGCTATCGCCACCAGACTGCCTCTCCAATGCTCCTTAGCACCCCTTACCATTAATCACTCTGAAGCTGGTGCTTTCACTATTAACTTTGGACCCCAAACCTCTCTCTCAGGCATCCTTGTATATAGACCACCTGGTAGGATGTTTGATTTTAGCTCCAGCCTCACGGAGGTTACTGCTCACCAAGCTATTAGGAAAAAGAGTTTCTTTGTGCTCGGTGACATGAACGCTCATTTCAACGATCCACTGGATATGGAAGCAAAGGATATTTGCTCCAATCTCCGCTCCCTACAGCTTGATCTTATCAATCAGGACCCTACGCATAGATTAGGGAACCTTTTAGACCCCATTTTTGGTTACCGTTCTGGGGTACAACCTCTCACTCCGATCCCGGTCCCCTGGTCTGATCACTTTGTGATTCCGTTCCTGATTCAGATTGCAGAGGCGGAGTCTAGGAGAGATTCTGAGCAGAGGTATCAGCGACGGAAATGGAAAAGCTTTTCGCAGTCCACCTTCAGTGAACTAATTACAGTAGGTGGTCCATGAGGAGGAGCGGACTGTGAAGTGGCCCATCATGAGCTACATAATCGCATTTTAGGTGCACTTGATAAAACGGCCCCCATGCGTAATGATAGAAGCACGAAGAATGTGAGGAAAACTACCCCTTGGTACACTCCGGAACTTCAACTTGCGAAATCTGCCTGCAAGAAGCTGGAACGAGAGTGGCGAGTCAGCTTCTGCCCGGGGATTAAAACAGACTATAAGAAAATGCAAAAAGAGTACTATAAGGCTATAAGGGTCTCCAAAGCCACACACTATAAAAATCGCATTGCGGAGGCTGAAAATTCTTCGAAGGAACTTTTTAAAATCTTTAAAGAGATATCTGTAATCTCGAACAATAGTGTGCCTTCCGCTGATTCAGTGGAAACCTGCAACAACATTGCTCATTACTTTGCAGGTAAAATTACGGACATCTATGCCAATTTTACGGGTAATCTGACTAATGGCCCTGATTTCGGCAGTAGTAGGGAGGTGGGTTTATTAGATTCAGAATTACCCAGCTTTCAGGTCCCTGCTGCGGAAACACTAGTCGCTGTATGCAAGAAGGTTAAATCAGGCTCCCCCCGTGATCCGGCCCCCCCCAAAATACTCAATGCCAGTCTGGATGTGCTAGAGCCTCTGTTCAGACATGTTATCCAGCTGTCTTTCTCCTCGGCCACCCTTCCAGGAGACTGGAAGAAAGCCATAGTTTTGCCGATAAAAAAGAAACCTAATGTAAGCCAGGATATACTGGAAAATCTCCGTCCAATCTCCCTTTTACCTTACTTGGCGAAAGTGACGGAAAAACTGGTAAACACTCAGCTTATGGAATACTTAGAGTCAAACAATATGTTTCATAGCTCTCAGTCCGGCTTTCGAAAGAACTATTCCACTGAGACTGCCCTGCTGAGAGCAACCGAAACTTTACGGATTGGTGCTGATGAGGGTAACACTATGGCACTTATCATGCTAGACCTCAGCGCCGCATTTGACACCGTGGCACATTCCACCCTGCTACGGTGTCTGAGCAGCGCTGGGGTTACCAAGGCAGCATGGGGATGGCTCAAGGACTTTCTCTCTGACCGTAGTTTCCAGGTTCAGAGAGGTATGTTCCTCTCCAACAGCGTGGCCTTAGAACAGGGGGTGCCTCAGGGCTCTGCCCTGAGTCCCACCCTGTTCAACCTGTATATGGCTCCCTTGGCAGCTGTTGTTCAGTCATACGGCATAGATCTAGTATCTTATGCCGATGACACGCAGCTGCTCATCTCCCTGTCACAGTCACCAAAGTTAGCAGCAGCCAATTTTAAAACCTGCATGCAGGAGCTTGCTGGCTGGATGAATCAACACTGCCTGAAGCTCAATGGGGCTAAAACGGAGGTGCTAGTGATAGGGGGAGATGGGGCGAGCTGGACTCAGGAATGGTGGCCGCCTTGCCTTGGCTCTCTGCCCATCCCATGCAGTGAGGCCAAGAACTTGGGGGTCTGGGTTGATCCTAAACTCTCTTTTGAGAGTCATGTTAACAAATTGGTGGGGAAATGCTTTGGGGTTATGAAGACCCTAAACCGCACTTTGGACCTACTGCCACTTGAGGCCAGACGCATTATGATCCAAGCTCTGGTCACTTCTCGTATGGACTACGCGAATGTGCTGTTATTAGGAACTACGGAGAAGAACCTGAGAAGACTGCAAGTGCTGCAAAATACGGCGGCCCATTTAGTCCTCAGACTCCCCAAAAGAACAGCATCCAAGCCTACTTTGGCTGCCCTTCACTGGCTTCCTGTAAAGAAAAGAATCCTCTTTAAAGCCCTCCTCTTTTGTTATAGGATAACTTCTGCAGAAGCGCCAGGGTATTTGAAGGACTTGGCTATACCCTATCTACCCCAAAGAGCACTTCGCTCTGTGGGTATGGGTCTCCTTACAGTTCCTCGTGTAAGAAGGGCCAGGATGGGAGGCCGTTCCTTTCGGGTGCTGGCAGCCACCCAGTGGAACAGCCTTCCAGCTGTGATCAGACTAGCCAAAACTGAAACTATGTTCCGGAAACTTTTAAAAACACATCTGTTTGCCCTTTAGGGATGGTTGCCTCTGCCCTCTTGACTCTCGCTCCACAGCGCGGGGACACGCCGTGATGGCGTCACCAGGCGCTTTAGAAACCCCTTTATTATTATTATTATTATTATTATTATTAAGAATTCTTTATGTGTTAAACTATAACACCAGCGGCAGTACTTTTTACTCGACGTGCCTTGATTGCACCTGCGGCTGTTTTCTTGTGTTTTGTGCATTTTCCCTCATATTTGGAAATCCGAGCGGTCACTCGCTCGCAACCTATTGGATTTCATCTTATTTCTACTTCATTTTCCTCCGTGTGAAGTCCCCGTCCTTCTGGTGTTTTTGGGGCGTTTTTCGCTTTCTCTAAGACTTTGTTGTGGAAAAGCATCTTTCAAAAAAGCACACGAGACTCACCTTTCTCTTCGCGTGCGCTCCACTCGCTGCCAGAAGCTCTTCACTACGCTCGTGGATTCGACGCGTCATCCCCACACTCCGCCCCTGCGTGTACCTGCGTCATCTGACAGCGTCGTTCTACGCACAGCGCTGCGTTCCAGCAGCCATCTTGTATCACCATGACAACAGTTTCTGATCCGAGTCCCGTTTTTTTTAATCTTCTTTAACGCCACAGTTTTTATCTATTATTACCACAGTTATTTATGTACCATGGCTTATTCTGTTTCTTAATTTACATCCTGGTTGCTGTTTTGTTCACAAGGAAAGTGTATGGTGCATCTTTATTCACAGAGAAGGTATTTTTCTTCAATGATGTTACTGTACTACATTCTGACAACTGATTCAACCAAATAACTGTGACCTTTATTTTCATTTTCTTCCTTTTAATATTTTTAGTATTGTTTTAAAAAAAAAATGTCGAATAACATAATTTCACCTGCACATTTCTTACCTTCTGCTGGTGATCCCAAAGTGGAATGGGACCTTTGGTATCCAACTTTTTTAGCCTATGTAGATGTGGTAGAAGAAGATGGCTGTTCTCCCAAAAGGAAACTCGCCTTGTTAAAAAATTGTCTAGGTGGTGCTGGTCTCAAAGAATTGGAAAGTCTACCACCTATTGATAATACTGGTGCAGGTGATGTAAATGTCTTTGAAGTAGTTGTTAAGCAATTAAGCACCAGATTTGGAAGAAAAATTAATACAGTGATGGAACGATTTAAATTCTATTCTAGAATTCAAAAAGAAGATGAATCCATAGAAACCTATGTAGCTGCTCTACGCACACTAGCTAGTTCTTGTTCCTTTGAAACTATAGATTTTGACCAAGTCTTAAGGGACCAAATCATGAAGCGTACTAAGAGTAAAAAGATACAGGAACGTTTATGGATGGGCACTGAGTCCTCTCTTAACGCTGTCCTAAACATTGCCAAAGGTATTGAGCAATCGGAATTGTTTGTTAACGAAATAAGAGGCCATGAAACCAAAACTAAAGTAACTATTCCGGAAGTTTCCTTAGTCAGGAATCCTCCAAATTACAGGAAACCTACCTTCACTTCTACTAAAAGAGACAATTTCGGCAGAGACAATAGATCCTTCCAAAGAAAGTCTCCAATAATTTGCTATAGATGTGGCGCTAATGATCATGTGGGAAATTATAAAGGGTGTCCTGCTTGGAACAAAATTTGTGTCAAATGCAAAAAGTCAGGTCATTTCACCAAAATGTGCAAGTCCTCGCAGAAAGTTAATTTCTTATCACATGAGGAGTATGATGATTGCGAACAACCGTCTGAAATTAATACGATGTTGTGTGTTGGTGATACTGAGTGCAAAGGTTTTCCCAGTGATATTATTCTCATTAATGGTGTGGAAATTTCCATGCTCATCGACTCATGTGCCTGGTACACCATAATTGGCAAGGATGTCTTTGACAAGTTTTGGTCCTCAAAGGAACTTTTACCACCTGATATACATCCTGGAGGGTACACAGGTAAAAGGATAGGTCTTGAAGGTTATATGTGGGCGGAGATCAGGTTTAAAGATAGAACTACTAAGGGGAAGGTTTACGTCTCCTCGAAAGGGGCATCCATTTTATGCTGGCCCCATCAGTTTGATTTAGGAATCAAACTTGATCCCAATGCCTCTCCCCCTGTTTATGTCGTTCCTCCCGAAAATGACTTTATTTCCCAATTAAAAAAAGATTTCCCCTGTATTTTCAATGATAATTTGGGGGTTTTTGCCAATTTCAAACACCGTATTATACTTAAGGAATCGGCTGTTCCCGTCCGACATAGGGTCAGAAATGTACCCTTGGCCTACCGTGATAAATTAAAGTAAATTTTATCAGATCTAGTTTCCAAAAAGATCATCGAACCAGTTGAGTCATCCCCATGGGTTTCTCCCGTTGTTTTATCCCTCAAGAGCAACGGCGAACTTCGTCTGTGTGTAGATCTCCGCAGCCTAAACAAGGAGATTTGGATTGACAGACATCCCTTACCCCACATACACGAGCTCATTTCCACCCTTTCTGGCGCCTGTGTTTTTTCCACGCTAGATTTAACCAGCGCTTACCATCAGGTAATTTTACACGAAGACTCTAAATTCCTAACCACTTTTATTACACCCGAGGGTTTGTTTCAGTATTGTCGTATGCCATTCGGCCTAGCTAGTGCGGCGTCCGTCTTCCAACGCCTCATGAAGACAGTACTAGAAGGATGTGAGGGTGCAATCGCCTTTCAGGATGACATCCTAATACACGGGAAAAATTTTGAGGAACATGATAAAAATTTGGTAAAAGTTTTGAAAAGTGTGCAAGAATATGGGTTGACACTTAAATTATCCAAATGTAAATTCAGACAAAGTCAGGTCGAATATCTTGGCCATGAGATTTCAGCCCTGGGGATCAAACCTAAACTCAACCATATCAAGAGTATATCCAAAGCCCCTTCTCCCTTGAACAAAGAACAACTTGTTTCCTTTCTTGGTCTTACAGAATTTTATAGCAAATTCGTCCAAGATTACGCTTCCAAAGTTCATCCTCTCAGGGTGTTATTGAAGAAGGATGCGAAGTTTGTGTGGAATAGCGATCAGCAACATGCTTTTGAGTTACTGAAGCAAGAAATTATTAATGCTCCTTTTTTAAGACCATTTGATCTAGACAAAGAATGTATAGTGTGTGTTGATGCAAGCAATGTTGGCTTAGGCTCAGTTTTAATGCAAAAAGACAGAGGTGAGGAGTACGTTGTGTCATATGCTTCAAGAACCTTGCGGGCGCTGAGTTCAATTACTCCACAATTGAAAAAGAGTTACTAGCTTGTACCTGGGCCTCTGAACATTTTAGGCAATTTCTTTGGGGAACCAGGTTCCGTTTGAGAACCGACCATAAGCCTCTAATTAACATGCTGGCAGCTGGTGGTGGCAGAACCTTAACAGCGCGCCTAGCACGTCTTGCAGCCAAATTACAAGAATTTCAATGTATTGTTGAATATGTTCCTGGGCGGTTAAACGTGCATGCCGACTGCATGTCCAGGCTGCCTTTAATCAATTCTATTTTTTCTGGTAATTGGAACAATGAATCAGATGTTGTTTTTAATATCGATGATGTCAATGATTGTGGTCTAGCTTGTGCTTCTTCTAGTATTTCTGAAATTGAGTGGAGGGAAGCTATGGCGAATGATTCTAACCTTGCTACTTTAACTAGACATTTACAATATGGTTGGCCTCAAGAGCGATACTTATCTGGGGACATACTTTCTTTTTTCAAGGTAAACGATGAACTTATGTTTGACCAAGGTTTTGTTTTTCGTGGCGATAAAATCATTCCTCCCATTTCCTTGAGAGAAAGAATTATTTCCATGGCCCATGAAGGCCACATGGGCATGTCTGGCACCAAAAGACGCATCCGCGAGTTCTACTGGTGGCCTGGTGTCGACAGAATGGTCGACAAATGGGTTCGTTCATGTTCCCCTTGTGATAAAAGTGACAAGACTGTTAAACCCTTGTCTGTTGCTACTTCTCCCATTGAATTTGTTTCGTGCCCCTGGAAGAAATTGGGCATTGACATAATTGGACCTCTTAACTTGTTTCCCCACCAAAATGTGTTTGGCCTGGTCCTTATTGATTATTTTTCCAAGTGGCCTGAGCTAAAAATCGTTGATAAAGTTGGCTCCACTCAAATTATTCAATTTCTTGATGAGGTTTTTTGTAGAGAAGGGATTCCTGCGGAGATTGTGTCGGATAATGGTCCGCAATTTATAAGCAAAGAATTTTTGTCATTCATCCAGAGGTGTGGCATCGTGCATAAAAGGGTGTCGAACTATAATCCGCAAGCCAATGGTCAAACGGAACGCTTTAACCGAGTCATCAAAGAGTCTATTCAGCTGGCTGTTAAAAGCAATCTAGACTGGAAAAAAAACCTACGTTCCACCTTACTGTCTTATCGTACCTCACCTAACTCTGTTACAGGGTTTTCACCCTTTGAATTGCTTAGAGGCAGGAAGCCTGGTTCCAAACTCTTGCCTTGGTGGATGAAAGTTAAGATACCTGCTGATTCTTCTGTAGATCCTGCTTGTGTTAAGGACAGAGTTTTGAAGTATCAGGAAAAAATGAAAGCTAATTTTTTGTCCACTAAAAGCTCCGGTCAGAAGGTCAGAGTGGGTGATTTTGTCCGCGTGAAATTTGGCAGAGCTTTTGACAATAAGTGGAATAAGTGGTCAGACCCCTGCAAGGTTATTGAAGTATTTTCAAAGGCTGTGAGGGTTGAGGATGGGAAAATATGGAATTTTAGAAGGATTTCACTATGTAAAGGTTTAGATTCTTCTCATACTGAACCCTGTTCTGCACCATCCTCCTCTAATGATCTTCCCACTGCTAAGCCTCTGTGCGATCAAAATGATGCTTCCTTTTCTCCTTTGTTTAACTCGTTTGACTGTGAGAACCAGAGTTTTGATCGTGTTGTTCCTGTGCCTGGTAATTGCAATCCGTCCTTGTCTGACAATAGCAACCAGATCACTGAACCATCTTCTAGCCATGTTGACGATCCTGTTTGTGAAAATGTTCCCATATCTTGTCCTGTCATTCTTAATGATGATTCTTCTCTTAGGAAAAGCATTCGTGTGAAACATACTCCTGTAAAGCTACATGATTATTACCTTTAAAGTTTTTTTGTTTGTTTTTTTAGTTTTTTTTAGGGGGGAAGGTGTGTAGTATTCCATTTCATGCTTTACTCTCCACATATTCATGTACTCCCTTTCCATGTTCTATTTAGAATTGTTTTGGTTCTTCCTGCCTGGGGATTCTTAGGGATCCTTGGGAGTGTAATGTTCTACTAGTAACAGTTACAGCTGTGCATCTATTCGTGGTGGTTGTGTAAGCTGTCTCCTAAGAATAAACTGGATCTAACCATCAAGAAGTCTCTGCTTGATTACTACATAATCTGGCGACGATCGGGATATCAAGCCTGAAGCTTAAACAGGACCCGTCTATTTTCTTCTTTTATTTTTTTTTTCTAAAGAAAAATCCAGTTTGGAGACAGCGTTCACCGTTTGCTGTGTGGATTCATTTAAGGTACTTTTAAGAATTCTTTATGTGTTAAACTATAACACCAGCGGCAGTACTTTTTACTCGACGTGCCTTGATTGCACCTGCGGCTGTTTTCTTGTGTTTTGTGCATTTTCCCTCATATTTGGAAATCCGAGCGGTCACTCGCTCGCAACCTATTGGATTTCATCTTATTTCTACTTCATTTTCCTCCGTGTGAAGTCCCCGTCCTTCTGGTGTTTTTGTGGCGTTTTTCGCTTTCTCTAAGACTTTGTTGTGGAAAAGCATCTTTCAAAAAAGCACACGAGACTCACCTTTCTCTTCGCGTGCGCTCCACTCGCTGCCAGAAGCTCTTCACTACGCTCGTGGATTCGACGCGTCATCCCCACACTCCGCCCCTGCGTGTACCTGCGTCATCTGACAGCGTCGTTCTACGCACAGCGCTGCGTTCCAGCAGCCATCTTGAATCACCATGACAACACTTTCTGATCCGAGTCCCGTTTTTTTTAATCTTCTTTAACGCCACAGTTTTTATCTATTATTACCACAGTTATTTATGTACCATGGCTTATTCTGTTTCTTAATTTACATCCTGGTTGCTGTTTTGTTCACAAGGAAAGTGTATGGTGCATCTTTATTCACAGAGAAGGTATTTTTCTTCAATGCTGTTACTGTACTACATTCTGACAACTGATTCAACCAAATAACTGTGACCTTTATTTTCATTTTCTTCCTTTTAATATTTTTAGTATTGTTTTAAAAAAAAAATGTCGAATAACATAATTTCACCTGCACATTTCTTACCTTCTGCTGGTGATCCCAAAGTGGAATGGGACCTTTGGTATCCAACTTTTTTAGCCTATGTAGATGTGGTAGAAGAAGATGGCTGTTCTCCCAAAAGGAAACTCGCCTTGTTAAAAAATTGTCTAGGTGGTGCTGGTCTCAAAGAATTGGAAAGTCTACCACCTATTGATAATACTGGTGCAGGTGATGTAAATGTCTTTGAAGTAGTTGTTAAGCAATTAAGCACCAGATTTGGAAGAAAAATTAATACAGTGATGGAACGATTTAAATTCTATTCTAGAATTCAAAAAGAAGATGAATCCATAGAAACCTATGTAGCTGCTCTACGCACACTAGCTAGTTCTTGTTCCTTTGAAACTATAGATTTTGACCAAGTCTTAAGGGACCAAATCATGATGCGTACTAAGAGTAAAAAGATACAGGAACGTTTATGGATGGGCACTGAGTCCTCTCTTAACGCTGTCCTAAACATTGCCAAAGGTATTGAGCAATCGGAATTGTTTGTTAACGAAATAAGAGGCCATGAAACCAAAACTAAAGTAACTATTCCGGAAGTTTCCTTAGTCAGGAATCCTCCAAATTACAGGAAACCTACCTTCACTTCTACTAAAAGAGACAATTTCGGCAGAGACAATAGATCCTGCCAAAGAAAGTCTCCAATAATTTGCTATAGATGTGGCGCTAATGATCATGTGGGAAATTATAAAGGGTGTCCTGCTTGGAACAAAATTTGTGTCAAATGCAAAAAGTCAGGTCATTTCACCAAAATGTGCAAGTCCTCGCAGAAAGTTAATTTCTTATCACATGAGGAGTATGATGATTGCGAACAACCGTCTGAAATTAATACGATGTTGTGTGTTGGTGATACTGAGTGCAAAGGTTTTCCCAGTGATATTATTCTCATTAATGGTGTGGAAATTTCCATGCTCATCGACTCATGTGCCTGGTACACCATAATTGGCAAGGATGTCTTTGACAAGTTTTGGTCCTCAAAGGAACTTTTACCACCTGATATACATCCTGGAGGGTACACAGGTAAAAGGATAGGTCTTGAAGGTTATATGTGGGCGGAGATCAGGTTTAAAGATAGAACTACTAAGGGGAAGGTTTACGTCTCCTCGAAAGGGGCATCCATTTTATGCTGGCCCCATCAGTTTGATTTAGGAATCAAACTTGATCCCAATGCCTCTCCCCCTGTTTATGTCGTTCCTCCCGAAAATGACTTTATTTCCCAATTAAAAAAAGATTTCCCCTGTATTTTCAATGATAATTTGGGGGTTTTTGCCAATTTCAAACACCGTATTATACTTAAGGAATCGGCTGTTCCCGTCCGACATAGGGTCAGAAATGTACCCTTGGCCTACCGTGATAAATTAAAGTAAATTTTATCAGATCTAGTTTCCAAAAAGATCATCGAACCAGTTGAGTCATCCCCATGGGTTTCTCCCGTTGTTTTATCCCTCAAGAGCAACGGCGAACTTCGTCTGTGTGTAGATCTCCGCAGCCTAAACAAGGAGATTTGGATTGACAGACATCCCTTACCCCACATACACGAGCTCATTTCCACCCTTTCTGGCGCCTGTGTTTTTTCCACGCTAGATTTAACCAGCGCTTACCATCAGGTAATTTTACACGAAGACTCTAAATTCCTAACCACTTTTATTACACCTGAGGGTTTGTTTCAGTATTGTCGTATGCCATTCGGCCTAGCTAGTGCGGCGTCCGTCTTCCAACGCCTCATGAAGACAGTACTAGAAGGATGTGAGGGTGCAATCGCCTTTCAGGATGACATCCTAATACACGGGAAAAATTTTGAGGAACATGATAAAAATTTGGTAAAAGTTTTGAAAAGTGTGCAAGAATATGGGTTGACACTTAAATTATCCAAATGTAAATTCAGACAAAGTCAGGTCGAATATCTTGGCCATGAGATTTCAGCCCTGGGGATCAAACCTAAACTCAACCATATCAAGAGTATATCCAAAGCCCCTTCTCCCTTGAACAAAGAACAACTTGTTTCCTTTCTTGGTCTTACAGAATTTTATAGCAAATTCGTCCAAGATTACGCTTCCAAAGTTCATCCTCTCAGGGTGTTATTGAAGAAGGATGCGAAGTTTGTGTGGAATAGCGATCAGCAACATGCTTTTGAGTTACTGAAGCAAGAAATTATTAATGCTCCTTTTTTAAGACCATTTGATCTAGACAAAGAATGTATAGTGTGTGTTGATGCAAGCAATGTTGGCTTAGGCTCAGTTTTAATGCAAAAAGACAGAGGTGAGGAGTACGTTGTGTCATATGCTTCAAGAACCTTGCGGGGCGCTGAGTTCAATTACTCCACAATTGAAAAAGAGTTACTAGCTTGTACCTGGGCCTCTGAACATTTTAGGCAATTTCTTTGGGGAACCAGGTTCCGTTTGAGAACCGACCATAAGCCTCTAATTAACATGCTGGCAGCTGGTGGTGGCAGAACCTTAACAGCGCGCCTAGCACGTCTTGCAGCCAAATTACAAGAATTTCAATGTATTGTTGAATATGTTCCTGGGCGGTTAAACGTGCATGCCGACTGCATGTCCAGGCTGCCTTTAATCAATTCTATTTTTTCTGGTAATTGGAACAATGAATCAGATGTTGTTTTTAATATCGATGATGTCAACGATTGTGGTCTAGCTTGTGCTTCTTCTAGTATTTCTGAAATTGAGTGGAGGGAAGCTATGGCGAATGATTCTAACCTTGCTTCTTTAACTAGACATTTACAATATGGTTGGCCTCAAGAGCGATACTTATCTGGGGACTTACTTTCTTTTTTCAAGGTAAACGATGAACTTATGTTTGACCAAGGTTTTGTTTTTCGTGGCGATAAAATCATTCCTCCCATTTCCTTGAGAGAAAGAATTATTTCCATGGCCCATGAAGGCCACATGGGCATGTCTGGCACCAAAAGACGCATCCGCGAGTTCTACTGGTGGCCTGGTGTCGACAGAATGGTCGACAAATGGGTTCGTTCATGTTCCCCTTGTGATAAAAGTGACAAGACTGTTAAACCCTTGTCTGTTGCTACTTCTCCCATTGAATTTGTTTCGTGCCCCTGGAAGAAATTGGGCATTGACATAATTGGACCTCTTAACTTGTTTCCCCACCAAAATGTGTTTGGCCTGGTCCTTATTGATTATTTTTCCAAGTGGCCAGAGCTAAAAATCGTTGATAAAGTTGGCTCCACTCAAATTATTCAATTTCTTGATGAGGTTTTTTGTAGAGAAGGGATTCCTGCGGAGATTGTGTCGGATAATGGTCCGCAATTTATAAGCAAAGAATTTTTGTCATTCATCCAGAGGTGTGGCATCGTGCATAAAAGGGTGTCGAACTATAATCCGCAAGCCAATGGTCAAACGGAACGCTTTAACCGAGTCATCAAAGAGTCTATTCAGCTGGCTGTTAAAAGCAATCTAGACTGGGAAAAAACCCTACGTTCCACCTTACTGTCTTATCGTACTTCACCTAACTCTGTTACAGGGTTTTCACCCTTTGAATTGCTTAGAGGCAGGAAGCCTGGTTCCAAACTCTTGCCTTGGTGGATGAAAGTTAAGATACCTGCTGATTCTTCTGTAGATCCTGCTTGTGTTAAGGACAGAGTTTTGAAGTATCAGGAAAAAATGAAAGCTAATTTTTTGTCCACTAAAAGCTCCGGTCAGAAGGTCAGAGTGGGTGATTTTGTCCGCGTGAAATTTGGCAGAGCTTTTGACAATAAGTGGAATAAGTGGTCAGACCCCTGCAAGGTTATTGAAGTATTTTCAAAGGCTGTGAGGGTTGAGGATGGGAAAATATGGAATTTTAGAAGGATTTCACTATGTAAAGGTTTAGATTCTTCTCATACTGAACCCTGTTCTGCACCATCCTCCTCTAATGATCTTCCCACTGCTAAGCCTCTGTGCGATCAAAATGATGCTTCCTTTTCTCCTTTGTTTAACTCGTTTGACTGTGAGAACCAGAGTGTTGATCGTGTTGTTCCTGTGCCTGGTAATTGCAATCCGTCCTTGTCTGACTATAGCAACCAGATCACTGAACCATCTTCTAGCCTTGTTGACGATCCTGTTAGTGAAAATGTTCCCATATCTTGTCCTGTCATTCTTAATGATGATTCTTCTCTTAGGAAAAGCATTCGTGTGAAACATACTCCTGTAAAGTTGCATGATTATTACCTTTAAGTTTTTTGTTGTTGTTTTTTTTGGTTTTTTTTAGGGGGGAAGGTGTGTAGTATTCCATTTCATGCTTTACTCTCCACATATTCATGTACTCCCTTCCCATGTTCTATTTAGAATTGTTTTGGTTCTTCCTGCCTGGGGATTCTTAGGGATCCTTGGGAGTGTAATGTTCTACTAGTAACAGTTACAGCTGTGCATCTATTCGTGGTGGTTGTGTAAGTTACGTCTGTGCAAATGGCATCAGCAGGCTGCCAAACAAAAAACCAAACGAACTAGTGAACTAACCATAAAGGCGATTTTTGCCTCATCTCATTACTCATAAAATGTCTTCAGATGCTTACCAGAAAGGGTCTATCAGCCAATATCACCAAAATGGACAGCAGCTCGATATGCACTCTAGCAGCCACAAACAGAAATGCAGCCCAATGAACTTAAACAGCAAACAGGACGTGGTCCGTCGAGAGATGATAAGAAGAAGGACTAATCAACTCTGCCTTAACTTGGCGGCCATCTTAGAAATGTCAAGCAGTTCTTGAAAAAATTCTAGGTCACGCTTTGGAAATGAAATGGATTAGTAAAAAAACGAAGGATTTTCTAACATTTCATTTTTACAGTGAGCTTTTTGGAGTCATAGAACCTTTGTATTCGCTTCTCAGTAAGTTTACCCGTTTTTTACACTATATTCACCTATCTTTATCACGAGTATGGAGTGATGCTTTAGTCCTGGATTGATCTATTTTTGTTAGTAGACTGGTGGTCTGCACGGTGATCCTTCGCACTGCATGCTGCTCCTATATGCACTTCTAACCTTAATCACGTGGTTTCCTCATGTTTCAGTACTGGTCTTTTTCACTTTTAATAATGCGCTTGGCTGCTTTGTTGCATCATTGGGCAAAGTTCTCTAATCTTTTTGCTGAGTCCTGTTTATTATTCTTTGCTTTTACTAAAGATGATGATTTCTATTGTTGGTAGATTCCCCCTGATGAAGGGCTTTCCCGCTATGCCCGAAATGCATTGGGATTTTTAAACGTTTGGATGCTGCTGTGAAGCACCTCGCATTTATGTTCCACCCACCTTATTTTGAAGAACGTGAATAAAACTTCTTCGGAGATAAGATACCAAGACGTGCAATTTCGGAATTATTTTGTGCACTGTTCTGTTCCATTTGATGCTGTTCTAACTATGATGTACTGATTCACATACTATATTTCTTATTGGATTACATAATTGTTGTAGCGTCCTTTTGACGCCTTTCGTAGTGCATTGGGTTACCGCAGATAACTGTCTGGGAACTTTTACTCGTAAATTGTCAGTGTAAGCATTATCACAGATGAGTACCCCATGGTTTTTGGTGTCACTTCTTACTTACATGCAATAGTTTAGGTGCCAGTTTTCCACAAATGGCTCCCATTAGTATGCAGCTACATGTCTGAAAACATGTTCACATCCTATTGCTTGGACCCCCATCTGCTGAAAGCTGCACCTTAAAAACGTCTGTTCGCTATGTATACACACAATATCGGAGACCTCAGAGATGTCAGCTCTATTAAACAGGACGTAAGTACCACGTCTGGGCATATTGTCACAGCTCCGGAACTATATCCATTGAGGTCATGTCTACATGAATTACCACAGTGGGGAAAAACAACTGAGTGTAATAAACAAAAGCACTTCCTAAGGGTACCTTTTCCACTCTGGACAGAAGACAAGAAAAATACACAACTGTGTGCCAAACAGACGGGATTTATTAACTTGCAGTATGGAAGTATAATAACTATTTATTCATTTTGTTTGTACTTAGTTGGGCATGGGCAGCCTATGTTTTTAATAACTTTTCTGGATGAGGGTCAGTTTCAAGATGCAGGCACTGTGCTGTACTTCTACACCACTCCAATGGAGATTCTGTATGAAGGAGTGGGCATTCATTATCTGTGCACTCGTATGATGTTCAAAAACAAAGGTAAGTGAAGTTGCAGAAACAACATGCACTTGCAATGGCTCCTGAGGCCACAGAAATACATCATACAGGAAGCTCAACTAAGTTATAAAGTGTGTTCATATACGAGGATAAGGTATATATACGAGGATAAGTTATATAAACAACTTACTGCCACAGAACACTAAGAAAGTTTTCATTTTGCCAAAAAAAATCACTAAACAAGGCCCGCAATTGCAGTACTACTGATCGGGATAGTTTGAGACAGGGCCCCAAGCTGTATTAAAATATACCAATATGCCATTGACTACGCATGGACAGTGGGTGATGCAACTGCTAATGCACTATTAAAGAGCTATTTATCCAGGCTGTAAGCTGCAGAGGTCGGCGGGCACAGAAGACGGCACAAGTAACTTCCCCTCCAACGGTCAGAGCTGCATATGGCAATCGTATGCCAGTAATGGAGACTACCTCTGAAGCCTGTAAAACTCATGTACGACACGTAAACCTACGCACCTATGGCGGCAATGGCGGCAGTGCGTCCTTGGGACAAACGATGTCCCTGGTTTTTGCAGGTGGGATGTATTTTGGCGGAGGCTGCTTCACTTTTCCCAACTGTGGTCGCTGCGCCCCAGGCTCCTCATTACGGCGCACCGGGGTGCCGCGGCGCACAGTTTGGGAACAACAGCCCTATTATATAAATGTATTCCAAATTCGGTCAAACCAGTATTTGATATTAGTGATGACAGTAAATTCCACTCTTTAGGTCTCTTTAGCGACCTTTGACCCTGCTCGCAGGCAGGTCACTCCCCACGCTGCTGCATTGTTTTGCTGTACTTGTCTTGCATTGTCTTGCATTGCCACATTTTTACTTTTTTTCACTCCTGCATCTTTGCTGTGCCCCATTTTGCCCTCTGCTCCCCCCGCTGGCCCTCACCCATTTTTTCCCGCCACTGCGTCCCTGCAGCCTCGCCCCCTTGCTCTCCCATTCGCCGACCCGCTCCTGCCTCCTAGCTGCTCCTCCCTCCCATCTACCCTTATATGCGTGGCCTCGCAGCGGGCGAGCTGCTGGTGCGCTGAAGGTGCGCCTAAGGAAATCCCGTCTGCGCCCATCCGTGCCTGGACCCCCCGCCGGCCCTCACCCGTTTTTCCCACCACTGCGTCCCTGCCCCCCTGCTCTCCCATTCGCCACCCGCTCCCATCTCTCAGCTGCTCCTCCCTCCCATCTCCCCTTATATGCGTGGTTGCGCAGCGGGGAGCTGCTGGTGCGCCTAAGGCAAGCCCTTCTGCGCCCATCCGTGCCTGGACCAAGCCCAGCGCCAGACCCCAGGCACCCACGACTCCCGCCTCCGCTACGATGCCAGCACCCTCCAAGCACTGAACACCGGACGTTCACACACCTGCTTCCTGGCCACCCTGAAACGCACCCATGGACCCTTCTCCTGCCGGAACTGCAGCTTCACCAGCATCCGACCCGCCAATCCACCCCCCAGAACAAGACGCAACCAGCTCAGATGCATCCTCCTGAACACTGATAAGGAGACCTGAACTTCCACCTAGAGAACAACAACGACACCAACTCCACCACCCTGATCGACAACCTCGTAAACCTCGGACTACGACAGCTTATCTCAACGCCTACTCACACCGCCGACCACACGCTTGACCCCATCTTCTCCGGAAGCTCCCACATCTCCTTCAGCTACACCACCTAACTCCACTGAACCGACTATCACTGCATCCACTTCACCTTCCAGAAACCCACCATGCACCACCGCACCCAACAGATCCCCCGCCGCTGCTGGAGCAAAGTCACCAAAGACCAGCTAAACACTGCCCTCGCCCGGAACCCAACCTTCCATCCCACCGACCCAGATGCTGCCGCCAGCAACCTCAAACGCTGGATCAACGACTGCGCCAACACCCTTGCCCTGATCAAGAAACCCACCAACAGACACACCAACAAGAACGCCAGCTGGTTCTCTGTGGACCTCCAGACATCCAAACAAACCCGCTGAAGACTGGAGAAGAAATGGCACAGCGAACAGACACCGGAGAACCACGCAGCCCTCAAGAACGCCATGCATTAACACCACCACCTCATCAGATCCACCAAAAGGCCCTCCTTCAAGGACCGCCTCAACAACAAAGCACACAACAGCAAACAGCTCTTCAACATCGTGAAGGACCTCTCCAACCTCAGCTCCAACACCAGCGACATCCCACCATCACAAGACCTGTGCAACTCCCTGGCCATCTTCTTCCATCGCAAGATCGCAGACATCCAGGACAGCCTCTACTACCAGACCATCACGACAGCCAGCATCACCTCAGATCCCACGACCACCTGCTCACCTAGACGAACATCAACGATGATGACATCATCAAAATCATCAACACCATCCACTCCGGCTCCCCGTCAGACCCTTGCCCACACCACATCTTCAACCAAGCCAACACCACCATCGCACCCCATCTCCGCAAGGCCATCAACATCTCCTTTGAGACCGCGACCTTCCCAGAGAGCTGGAAGCAAGCCGAGATTAACGCCCTGTTCAAGAAACACAAGGTAGATCCGAGGGACCTCAAGAACTTCCGGCCCATCTCACTGCTCCCGTTCCCGTCAAAGGTCATCGAGAAAACTGTCAACAAACAGCTGACCCACTACCTCGAGGAGAACAACATCCTGGATCTGTCCCAGTCCGAGTTCTACAGCAACCACAGCACCGAAACTGCCCTGATCGCCCCCACCAATGACATCAGGGCCCTGTTAGACAACGGCGAAACTGTAGCCCTCATCCTCCTGGACCTTTCAGCCACCTTCGACACGGTCTGCCACCGCACCCTACGCACACGCCTCCACAGAGCAGGAATCCGAGACAAGGCCCTGGAATGGACCACCTCCTTCCTCTCCAGCAGAACCTAGAGGGTCCGCCTCCCCCTTTCCACTCCGAATCCTCCAAGATAATCTGCGGGGTACCCTAGGGATCATCCCTCAGCCCGACACTTTTCAACATCTACATGGCCCCGCTCGCCCACACCGCCAGACTGCACAATCTCAACATCTTCTCCTACGCCGATGACACACAGCTGATCCTCTCCCTCACCAAGGACCCCCTCACCGCCAAGACCAACCTCCACGAAAGAATGAAAGCTGTCGCCGAATGGATGAAGACGGACAAGACGGAGGTCCTCATCCTCGGCTCTACCCCCTCAGCCTGGGACGATTCCTGGTGGCCGACCACCCTGGGAACAGCACCAATGCCCACCGACCACGCATGCAACCTGGGGTTCGTCCTCGACTCAACACTCTCCATGACCGAGCAAGTCAACGCCGTCTCATCCTCCTGCTTCAACACCCTCCGCATGCTCCGCAAGATCTACAGATGGACCCCCACCAACACAAGAAAAACGGTTACCCAGGCCCTCGTCAGCAGCAGGCTGGACTATGGAAACGCCCTCTATGCGGGAGCCCCGGACAAGCTACTGAAACGTCTGCAACGCATACAGAATGCCTCGGCCCGCCTGATCCTCGACATTCCGCAACACAGCTACATCAAACCCCCACCTGAGAGACCTGCACTGACTGCCCGTCAACAAGAGGATCACCTTCAAGCTCCTCACCCACGCACACAAGACACTCCATGACACCGGACCAACATACCTCAACAGACGACTCACCTTCTACACCCCAATCCGCCAGCTCCACTCTGCCGACCACGCCCTCGCCACCGTCACCCGCATCCGAAGAGCAACCTCCGGCGGCAGATTATTCTCCTACCTCGCCGCCAAGACCTGGAACACCCTCCTACAGCAGACCCAAGGCCTACTAACCTTCAGGAGGCTTCTCAAGAACTGGCTGTTCAAGCAATAGCAGCATCCCCGCGCCTTGAGACCCTCACGGGTGAGTAGTGCACTCTACAAATTCCTTGATCGATTGATTGATTGATCTATGGGTAAGAACACTAGTTTCTTTAACAGGTCTGCATAGCCTATGGTACAAACAGATGTCTAGTCAAATGTATAGGCTCCTTGTTAGAAATGGGGGCCAAAGTCAGTCAGAGACCACCACTCCTAAGTCAGGGCAAGGGAGTTACACGCCAAGATAACCCCTGCTCACCCTCTAGGTAACGTGGCGCGAGCAGCAAGGCTAAACTTGGAGGCTATGTGAGTTAAGTATTTGCGCACGCACCCCAGCACCAACACCCAAGGCCCACCACAAAGGAAACTCCACACAAGGTATATGTAAAAATAGCCTTTGTATTGAAAAACACATTAGAATCATAATCACAGGTTATACATTGTGCCAACTGGCACGGGCAATATTTACAAGGGATTATATGAACACAGGACAGGGCCAAATGGACCCCTGTCGGGAATAAGCACTTGGTAAAGAAATACACTTTTAGAACTTAGAATACAATACTTGTAGGCCTAGAACTTAGACATAGACCTTCCGTCCTGGTTGCGCGGGATAATGCGAGTGATCTCCTTCGTAGACTTGAGCGGGCGGCCGGCTAGCTCCAAGAGTCTGTCTGGGGCGACCTATGTGTGCGGCTTAGAGAAGGAGGGGGAGGCAGGATGCGGGTGGGCCAGCGAAGCGGCGCGGCTCAGGGGAGAGCGGAGCGGCTCGAGGCTTGGACGGGCAGCCGGGCACGAGCTGCCGAGGGGAGTGAGCGAGGCACACTTCAGCGAGGCCCCAGTGGCCCAGGGAGATCAGACAAGTCCCAGCAATTTGTCAGGGAAGGCACAATAGAGTCCACTGGTCCTGGGACTCTGGTAAGGGGGCGAGCTCAGTATCAAGCCCTTGGAGATAGTTAAACACCAAATAATCATGTAGCACACAACCAGTAACTACTGGTACCAGGTAAGCACCACCTATGCAACCCTAACCACCTTAGGAGAATATTACACAGGGAACCTGAGCTTTGCTAGCAACACCTGTACTAGCAAGAAAACAACCACCTAAGTATCACAATACATTTAGGGGTATAGGCATATCACACATGATGTATCACAACACATTCAGAGGTGTAGGGAAGGAAAACACATGATGCAGAACCTACATTCAGCGGTGTAAGGAACAAGGCACATGATGCATCAACAACACATTCAGAGGTGCAGGAGAAACACATGATGCATAAACATACATTCAGCGGTGTAAGGAACAAGGCACATGAAGCATCAACAACACATTCAGAGGTGCAGAACACAGGGTGCGCAAAACATACAACACGCAGTACATTTCCTAACACCCAAAAGCAATAGGTCATAGATCATAACCGCATCTAAACCACAGTTAGCGCAGGAATCATAATAGCATGTGAATCACTTTAAAGTCCAGGTAGCGCCACTGCGCCAATACCTAAACGTAGCAGCTGCCCACTACTTGCTGGGCAGCTGAGGGACAGAACAGGGGGCCTAAACGCTGCAGCTGGCACTAAGTGCTGCGCAGCTGGGGAAGGCCAGGGTAGGGATAAAGGAGTGTGACTCACTCCTAAGTCCAGAACCTGTCCCTAGAAAAGCAAAACCTAAAATGGTGCAGCTGCCCACTAATTGCTGGGCAGCTGTGAAGCAAATTGCGATAGGGGCTCTCACTAGCCCCTCAAGAAGCAAAACTGCGCAAACGGGGAGCCCTCTTGGCTCTGAAACTGAACATGCCTCTTGTGGGAGCCACGGAGGCTCTAGAACAAATAATGCGCCCATTAGAGCCCTGGGGCTCAGGAAATCATAAGGCGCAGCGTGGGAGCCCCAGGCTCTGCAATTACTGGTGGGGAACGCGGGCCCCTCGGGACTCCCCCCCCCCCCGGGGCCCCATAGCACATCTGTCACGTTGGAGTGACCCACTTAGCAAACGGGGTCGCTCTGACACTGTCCTTCTCTAGTGACGCAGTCGGCACGAACAAGCAACATCTAGGGAGTCCCCCAGCCCTCCTCAACTTACCGGGCTGTTCCTAGGGGACTCTTCAGACTGGACGCGGCAGGGGCAGTTGTCACGCTTCACCCGGTCCCCTCGGGACCGGGACTTGGGAGGCAGAGCCCTACAGCTCCGGGCTGACTCTCTTCCACCGGAGCTCCCTCCTCTGCACGGGAGCCCCCCAAACACTGGTGTGGCGTTGCTGGCGGCCCCGGGGCTCTCCCTCACTCCTGGGAGCCCCCGGGCCTCCAAAACTGGAAGTCCCGCCCCGCGTCAGGCACCGTAGTGCCTAGCTTCCTGTTTTTGCGGCCATTTTCTTGTAACGCGGCTCGGGCCGCGGCAGTGATTCTCTCTTTGGGCATAACGAGGGGTGGGCACCCTCGGTATTAAAATAAAACATAGAAGCGAGGTGGGCACTCGCTAATGAACACATAAAAAGGGGTTGCACCCTTATATAAAAATAAATAACTGCGGGACTAATGCAGCGTGGCACCTGCAAGGAAACACACAAGGGCAGGAGTGCTTCCCCCCGGGGGAACACAACAGCGCTCTGCCTATAAATGCAGGATAAAGTGCACACCATGCGCTGGGGGCACAGGAAGGGAGGACCCCTATAGAAGAGCCCCCTTTGCAACATCCAAGAAGGAGGAAGGGGGTCCCAGAGGTCCAGGACATAAAGGGGGAGCACAGCAGCTCCCAGAAAAGGAAAATCCAGCAACAAAGTCCTTCAGGAGTCCAGGGTCTGGGCAGGGCCCAGGGAGGCAAGCCTTCCCCTGGGCCCAAGCAGCAGCACGCCCCTGGCAGATTCAAGTAGGCACACAAGAACATTTTAGAAGAGGTCACAGCCTCTTTTTATACATGAAATTATTTTGTCTAAAGGTGCAGGGAGGGGGAAGAACTAGTCGCAGCTGGTTTGGGAGCACTCTTGATGTGCTCTGCCCCTCACTCTATTCACTGGCAGGGCTAGGGTCGTTAGACGCACCACTGGGGCGGAGCCAGCAATGTGTGGGGAAAGCCCAGCCCTCTTCAGGAACCAGGTGCACTCCTCCCCAGTCATCAGCATGCTAATCTCACACTCACCACCGGGCAGACCCATCCAGCCTTCCTGGAGCCAGGCTCACCAGCCAGCTCCAGCCAATCACACGCCAGGCATATTTTACACTAATATGCCAACTCCTAGAAGTGGCACTTCTACACAAGACATAATCATGCCACATACATTGTTGCGAAGCATTCAATCACACGAGTTCGCACATACCAGACTCGAGCCTGTACACCCCCCCCCGCATCAGGAACTACCAGGGGCACATACATTCCCCATGCATTCCTATGGGAGGGCAGGCCAACCTCACTCTACGCACTCAGGGTGCGCACGCACTTTCCACTGGGACACAGTGAAAGTGCACAGAAACCAAGACATCGCTATAATTATTTATTAACACCAGGCAAAAAGTTCAGGGGTGAACCTGCCAGAAGGGCCAAGTCCAACACTCCTATATTGGTATTCTTATAGCGACATAAACCTGCCATCTACTCCCACTGTCTTTGATTGTTGTTGCTGAAGCCACTTCATAGAGACCATCTCTCATGTCACTTCTATCTGGCTTGAGTGGCGAGTAGATGACATGTACGCTACATATATCCACCAGTCTTGACCATGCCCAAACTGTTTAGCCAACTGTTTGTATGTCCCCTCTTTGGTCTTATAGGTTTTTACATTATTACTGTGATCAGTGGGATCATGTCTATCTGTCCCTTCAAGGGGCCTGCCTAATATAAGGAAACTAGTGGTGCACAAATGGAACATGCGCTACTAGTGTTGAGATCCAGCTAATGCGCCTACCTAGACGGTAATATCGAACAAGAGACTACAAGTCCCACAAGGCTTAGGGGGCATAGGAGGAGATATAGGCGAGATACGCGCATGCATGCGCGCGCGTAATTTTGTGTCACAGTGTTCTCGGCGTGCTGAAAGGAAGACGCCGACTTGGAGAAGCCGACCGTTCGTTTTCCCAACGGAGTTCTGGAGAACGAGGATCCGCTGTAATTCCAGGGACAGCAAGTTGGAGGAAAAGAGCGGCAGCAGGTAGGGAGAGAAGAGCAGTTGCTCGTTCTCTCGAGACTTGTCATAGCACCGCTCTGATAGCGGAATTGATTGAGGACAGCTTTGTGAAGGCAACGGAGGGACCGGGGTTGATACTAGAAGTTAATGTTTGCACTCATAACAAACCTGGCCTTAGTTGAAGCGGGTTGATCCCCCGGTGAGGAGGAGCGCTTTTGGATTAGGGCGAAAAGTTCTTCTGGATTCGGGAATGCGTGTTGATTCCCACAGAGGTGGAGCGCTAACATTTGATTCTACAAAAAGCAGTTGTTACACCATGGATAAATAAGTACACTGGTTAGTGACTTTGGATATTCAAATACTCTGAACTTGTATTTACAAGAATGGATAAGTAAGGGAAAAACTTTGCAGACACTGATGAAGTAATCAGGTGGTATGCTGTGCAGGTTATGGTTTGAATCACTGAAGTGGCCTTTGTTTAGTTGCTGTTTCATTTGGCAGAGAATCTGCATATAAGGTACACCTCTTTTTAGCGAGATCTATTGAGAGTAGCCTTGAGGGATGAGAGGTGTGTGCTAATCTGTCTGCTTGTGTTTTACAGATCCTTTGTCCCTGCTGTCCTTTCCCGCCCTTTGTCCCCTGCCTGATCCGACCTGAACTCAGTGTAATTCAGATTGAGTTCGGAACGATCTGGAAGCGGAACCCTTATAGCATCACATCGATCCTGAGGAGCAAGAGGAGCATAACAGAATTACGCGCCTACAAATAGGCTGCTCCTCCTGGTCGGGTGGTGGCTATAATGACTACGCTTGAGGATGTTATGCAGGCCTTGGAGGTCTTGCAACAGGAGTTAGCAACATCCAGGTTAGAAACCGCAGCCTTACGTGAAAGAGTGGATAGAACAGCTCATTACCCTTTTGACGTAAGCTCAGCTGCGCTACCCCCGATACAGGTGTCGGTAGCACCCCCGATACCTCTGGCTACCCTTGAAAGATACACCGGTGATCCGCACAAGGTACAAGTTTTTCTTACCCAACTATTGATGCACTTTTCATGTCGTCCTTCCTCTTTCCCAACCAACCACTCACGGGTGGCTTTCGCCATTTCGTATCTCAGCGGAGACGCCGCTAACTGGGCGGTACCATTGGTGCGCAATAACGACACAGTACTGTCGGATTGGGACGCGTTTAGATGCGCATTCGAAGGAGTGTTCGACAGAAGGACTACTTCATTTAGTGCAGAAAAGGAGTTGTTGTCTTTACGACAGGGGAGCGGTGATTTGGTCACGTACCTTACGCACTTCAATAGACTGGTAGCGGAGGCCGCGTGGCCTGAAGAGAAGCGCATGTCGCTCTTCCATCAGGGACTATGCAGAGAGCTTAAGGATGTGATAGCCCGAATCGACCCTCAACCACGCACCTGCGCGAACTTAGTAAGTCTCTCGTTGCGTCTGGATGGGCGTATTCATGACAGAGGACCTAAAAAAGAGACACCCCCTAGCGAAGCTGGAAATGAACCTATGTAGTTAGGTGGGGTAAGAGGGCCGCTGTCACTCACAGAAAGGGAGAATAGGTGGGCACAGGGTCTGTGCATGTATTGTGGAAAAAGAGGACACTATGTGCATGACTGTCCTTCTAAACCTAAGACACAGAACCCATCTGTGAGACCAAAAAGGGAAGCAGTTTCCAGTCTGGGAGCAAAAGTTGAGAGTCCTGTGAACACTCGCTCTGCAGACAGGATGGGCATGAAGATACCCTCACTAGCGTCTGACCTGCCGTCAGCCACAGTGGCTCACATTGTTTTGCATGGAAGCCTGGTGGTAGGGTCTCAGGTCCATAAAAATCTGGCCATGCTAGATTCAGGGGCTACAGGCAATTTTATCGGTGGTGGATTGGTCAGGATATTGTCCGTAGGGATAGTAGACAGGAAGGTCCCTGAGGAGGTGGTGGCGGTAGACGGCAAGCCTCTTAAATCTGGGTTGATTACTTCACAAACTGAAGTTTTGGAATGGACACTGGCAGGGGGGAAGAGTTCACATGTTGAAGAGATTGTGTTGAACATCATAGATGCACCATAATATGAACTGATTCTGGGTATGCCCTGGTTTTGTAAGCATAACCCAGAAGTAAACTGGGCTGAAAGAGCAGTGAGTTTTACATCTGAGCTCTGTAGAGTACAGTGTTTGAGAGAGGGTGAAACAATAGCGACGGCTTTGGCTTCCTCTTGGTGTGTAGCTACAGTGGTAGAACAGGAGGTGACACTTCCGGAGGAATACCAGAACTTTGCAGACGTTTTTAGCAAGAAAAAGGCAGAGGCTCTTCCCCCACATAGGAGATACGACTGTCGGATAGATCTGATAGACGACAGCGTGCTTCCTTCGTGCCGAGTTTATGCACTGTCTGAACCCGAAACACAACACCTCAGAGCTTACTTGGACGAATATGTGAATTTGGTGTTCATTCGTCCCTCCAGGTCTCCGGCACCCTCGCCTTTGTTTTTTATCTCAAAAGCAAATGGAGATCTCAGGGCGTGCTGTGACTATAAGATTTTAAATAAAAACACGGTCAGGAATAGGTACCCTCTGCCCCTCATCAACGTGTTGTTAGACCAAGTCAGGGAAGCAGTGATATACACCAGATTAGATCTGCGGGGCGCATACCACTTGGTGAGGATAAAGCAGGGGGACTAGTGGAAAACATCCTTCAAGACCAGGTATGGGCTGTACGAATACCTGGTCATGCCGTTCGGGCTGTGTAATGCCCCAGCGGCTTTCCAGTTCTTCCTGAATAAGGTGTTGTCTGAACTGGTGGATGTATCTTTAATTGTGTATCTAGATGACATTCTTTTTTTTTCACGAAGAACACAAGATCACTTTAAGCATGTGTGTGAGGTGCTTGAGAGGCTTCAACAACAGGCCCTTTCTTGCAAGTTGAGCAAGTGTGAATTCGGGGTCAAGGAAGTAGAATTCCTAGGGGTCAATCTTAGCCCATCCGGTCTTTGCATGACAGGACGCAAAGTTAAAGCAGTGCTGGAATGGCCTGAGCCCAAGAATATTCGTGATGTACAGAGCTTCCTGGGGTTCGCGAACTTCTATCGCAGATTCATCAGTGGGTTTTCTTCAAAGGCGCTACCCATCACGCGTCTGCTGTGAAAAGGTGTTTAGTTCACTTGGGACTCAGAGGCAGACAGAGCATTCAGCATTTTGAAGAAGGCGTTTACTTCGGCCCGATTCTCAGACATCCGGACATGGAAGCACCTTTCGTGGTGGAAGCAGACGCGTCTGACATGGCAATAGGTGCTGTGCTTTCTCAAAGGGACAAAGCGGCAGGTGGTCTACACCCGGTGGCATACCTGTCAAGGAAACTGGACTCGGCGGAGTGTAACTAAACTATAGCAGAGAAGGAGCTCCTTTCCATCAAGAAGGCGTTCCAGGAATGGAGGCCGTATCTGTTGGGGGCTCGCCATCAGGTAACGGTGTACACCGACCACCGGAATCTCCAGTATATGCAGTCGGCTAGGCATCTCACACAGAGACAGACGCGGTGGACTCTGTTTTTTGCAGAGTATGACTTCTACATCACGTTCCGTCCAGGAGTAGACAACCGCAAGGCGGACGCCCTGTCTCATCAGGAAAGCACCGAAGACCCAAACAAACATGCGCCCATGTCCATAATCCCCAAGGACCGAGTGGTCTGTGTTGTGAGAGTCGAGGAATTTCTCGCAGAGGTACAAAAAAGCTGTTCACAGGAACAGTGGGAAACATGGGCAAAGGCTGGTGAAGGAAGAAAAATCAGAGAAGGTCTGCCGTTCTTCAAGGACAAGTTGTATCTACCCACTCTGGGGTTACAGAAGAAGGTGTTTAGATGGTGTCACCACTCTCCCTTAGCGGGTCATCCGGGAATCAAGAAGACCACAGACCTGTTGCAAAGACATTTCTGGTGGGAGTCCCTGACTGTCGCAGCCAAGAAATGGGTTTCGGAGTGCGAAGCGTGCGCAAGAGGAAAATCGGATCACACAAGAGCTAGAGAAAAGCTCATCCCTCTGCCCACACTGCCGTACCCCTGGCACACCATCAGTCTTGACTATATCACAGGATTACCTGTTGAAAGGGGAAATTCGGCGGCATTGGTGGTAGTGGACAGCCTGACTAAGATGGGCTACTTCGTGCCTTGTAGGAACCTACCCTCCGCAGGACAGACGGCACAGCTGTTGTTGAAAGAGATCCTTCGTCTACACGGGCTGCCGGAGGTGATAGTTTCAGACCGGGGTCCTCAGTTCGTGGCCAGTTTCTGGAAAACCTGGTGCAAGGCGTTGCAGATCGAGGCGGCAACTTCCACGTCGTTCCATCCCCAAACTGACGGGCAGACAGAGCGGCTCAATCAGTCTCTGAAGAAATACTTATGGTGTTTCTCAGAGGAGGCTCGGGAGTCCTGGGTCTCAATGCTGTGGCTGGCCGAGCTCTCTTATAACAATGCGGTGCATAGTTCCTTAGGGGTTTCACCCTTCATGGCTAATTACGGATACGCGGCTAAGACCCTTCCAGTAAAGCTGCCGGAGGAAGTGGGAAATCAGCCCACAGTACAGGAACGCATGAAGACTCTGTTGCTGTTGCATAAGAAAGTGGCGGTGAATCTGCAGAAAGCGAAGGGAGTATACAAGAAGTGTGCGGATCGTCGGAGAGTGGATGGACCAGAATACAAGGTGGGCGACCGAGTATGGCTGTCAACCAAGAACATCAAGTTCAAACTCAGGAGCGTTTTTCATCCTAGGTACATAGGCCCGTTTGAGGTGGTGAGGAAAGTGAACCCCATAGCTTACAGGTTTCGCCTGCCGGGTAGCCTGAGGATTCACCCTGTCTTCCACCGTGGATTGCTGAAACCTGTGGGTCCTGCGAGGAGAAGATCTTTACCCCCGGTTGTCACTTTGAGGGGTTTGGAATACGAGGTACGGAAGATCAGGGACTCGCAGTATCGCAGAGGTAAACTATGGTTTCTGGTATCATGGAAAGGATACACGGAAGAGGATTTATGGGAACCATGCAGTAATGTACATGCCCCGGAGCGGTTCGATCATTTTACAGAAGATGTCCAGGGAAGCCGGGCTTTAAAGGCGCTGGGAAGGGGGGCCTACTGTCGGGATCCAGCTGATGCGCCTACCTAGACGGTAATATCGAACAAGAGACTACAAGTCCCATAAGGCTTAGGGGGCATAGGAGGAGATATAGGAGAGATACGCGCATGCATGCGCGCGCGTAATTTTGTGTCACAGTGTTCTCGGCGTGCTGAAATGAAGACGCCGGCTTTGAGAAGCCGACCGTTCGTTTTTTCCAACGGAATTCTGGAGAGCGAGGATCCGCTGTAATTCCAGGGACAGCTAGTTGGAGGAAAAGAGCGGCAGCAGGTAGGGAGAGAAGAGCAGTTGCTCGTTCTCTCGAGACTTGTCATAGCACCGCTCTGATAGCGGAATTGATTGAGGACAGATTCGTGAAGGCAACGGAGGGTCCGGGGTTGATACTAGAAGTTAATGTTTGCACTCATAACAAACCTGGCCTTAGTTGAAGCGTGCTGATCCCCCGGTGAGGAGGAGCGCTTTTGGATTAGGGCGACAAGTTCTTCTGGATTCGGGAATGCGTGTTGATTCCCACAGAGGAGGAGCGCTAACATTTGTTTCTACAAAAAGCGGCTGTTACTCCGTGGTTAAATAAGTACACTGGTTAGTGACTTTGGATATTCAAATACTCTGAACTTGTATTTACAAGAATGGACAAGTAAGGGAAAAACTTTGCTGACACTGATGAAGTAATCAGGTGGTATGCTGTGCAGGTTATGGTTTGAATCACTGAATTGGTCTTTGTTTAGTTGCTGTTTCATTTGGCAGAGGATCTGCATATAAGGTACACCTCTTTTTAGTGAGATCTATTGAGAGTAGCCTTGAGGGATGAGAGGTGTGTGCTAATCTGTCTGCTTGTGTTTTACAGATCCTTTGTCTCTGCTGTCTCTTCCCGTCCTTTGTCCCCTGCCTGATCCGACTTGAACTCAGTGTAATTCAAATTGAGTTCGGAACGATCTGGAAGCGGAACCCTTATAACATCACATCGATCCTGAGGAGCAAGAGGAGCATAACAACTAGGTTATATACTTCAGAATTTGGTGCTGAAAGCCCTCCTATCCTAAAAGGCATTTGCACAGTCTTTCATCATATCTAGGGCTGTTTCCCTTCACATGCTATCTTCACCATCAGTTAATTCATTTGGTCAAATAATTTGCAGTTTAGTGGAAGAGGAATATTTTGAAAGAGATGGAGCAGTTGACGCAGTGCCACCATCCTCACCTTGGCTACTCAACCAGCAATTGATATAAGAAGTCTATTCCACTTTTCTACTTTGGTAGCAAATATATCTGTGCATTAGTCATCTGAAAGAGACTTCTAGCTGCAAATTTCTTACCTTAGAATTTCCCAGGTGTCTGGCTGGATCCGGAAACATTTGCTCAAGCAATACCCCTTGCGTGTGCCGTTTGGTGGCTCCATTCGGTTCCTCGTGATGTTAGCCTCGGTTATGAGGTCGCGGTTACCTATATAGGCACCACCCAAGCATGCCGACATCAGTTTTTTTCTTTCCGCGCCAGTCAAGCACAGATTGGGGTAGATATTCCCTTCTGGCATTTTTTTGGCAGGTTTTCTCAACTTTTTTTCGACTTCAAGATTTTTTCGTGTGTCGAGGGAATTCTTCAAGGAAGACAGATTTCAAACTGTGCTGCGCCTGTCACCGCGTCATGCCGGTTACCGATCCTCACTCTCATCTGCCTTTGGTATCTCAAGCGCAACCACGATTTGAAGTCGTGCTTCATAGCTCAAAGGCCTTGCGGGAGCAGGCCATGGAGTTTCTTGTGGTTCGGCAGTTGACATCGTCCAGGGAGACTCCGAGGAGATCCCGGTCCTGCATTCACCAACCGCTCCCGGAGCCCCAAGTCCTCTTCCTCCCACTGTTAAAGATTGCAGGAATCGCTGTTATCATGAGCTGAAAGCCATTTTGTCCTTGGCAGCCATCTTAGTTTAGCCATGTTCTTGCCATGTGCTTTCTTCCTCTTCCAGAGCATTGCACATGCTCTGAAAGGCCTAGCTGTCAGATTGCACCTGCTCCTAGTATAGAACTGTCAGGCTATTCTTGCTGATGTAATATCTCTCCATATAGCCATATTAGTCATTTTGCATGCTGGTATGTGCCAGGACCTCCCCTTGGTTTTATGGTGACTAATGTAACCTATGCATATATAAGGCTCCTGTTCTCTGTACTCCTTAGACTGGCTCCTACAGTGGCCTGAGGTTACCGTATGAAGCTGTCTCCCTCATGTGAGGTTATTAAAAATGTTTTTTTTATATTACAGCTTCTGTGCTAATTCTCTTCTTTGTTGGTTAAAATGACCAGGTGTATCAGTGAACCCCTTAGGAGGTTTAAATTTCTTCAAATGGCGCCCGACGTGGACCTCATCAGAGAAGCGGCCATTCAAGGGAGTGGTCTTGACAGGAGACAGGAATCTACTGAAGAATACAGGACTCTACTAAGGAGGAACCCTACGCACTGAGATTCTCTGTCTCTGCAGCCCAGTATATTTCTGGTCTTCCCTGTTCTGGCGCTCCAGGAGGTAGCCGCTCCTGACTTAGAACCTTTTTGGCGTGAGCATTCTAAAACAACCGTTAGGTCACTCAGAAATTGGCAGTGGTAGGCTGGAGATTTGTGCTTGGTAAGGTCGTCGACATTTTCATGACTGGTTTTGGCCAAAAACCTTGGAACTTGCTTGGATATATATGAATTGCAATTTATATAGAAAGGTAATGAGGAGACTTCTCTACTTTTTATAAAACTTGCACGGCACACATTGAGATAAGTGTTACTTTGTGTATAATATTGAATATGCTGCAATATTCTTGGCATGCCTGTTCTTAGCACACATCGTAGAATGGGTTAATTTCTTCGAGGTACCATTATGGAACTAGAATGGAATCAGCCGTCTCTCCTAGAGGGGATACTTAAATAGGTTTAGGTATAAAAACGTATTTCTTGGGGGGCAGAGCTAGCTCAGGAGCTTGATGGAGTCATCTGAAAATCTGTCATCTATCCTTCAGCTAAGGCAGAGTTTTTGTCATTAAAACTGCACCTCCAGCGTCGGGAGAGGTCCGGAGGCGAAGGAGTGGTCCGGACTCTTGAATACCGGCCTGCGGAGCGGGACAGCGAGGCAGGGCATCTCCCGGTGACTGGGCCACTCATCCCCGACACACGTGCGGCTGGACGGAGCCCTCTGTGCCACGGGGGGCGGGGCTCGGTCGGGTCGTCGCCTGCGGGAGCCTTGCCTGAAACTGCGGCGGGAGATGGAGCACGGGAAGACTGCGGTCCCAGCGGGGGGACCGCTGGAAGAAGATTGAAGGAGCAATAGAAGCGGTAGGGTTCAGAGAGGCATCCGCAGAGTGGTGCGGTGCCGGGCCCCTGGCGGAATCGGCTGGGTGTGGCCAAATGGAGCGGGAGACATTCAGGAGAGTCATATGCTCGTCCCCCCCCCCCCCCCGGAGAGACTGCTCGTATACGTGCTGGGAGGCTGGGGCCTATTCTACATGCCCCCAGTTAAAGTTAGTACGACCCAGGCGACATTGGGCACAATTGAGGCCTGTGGAAAGCACAGTGTGGCGGGCTGAACTGGGACGCCCCTGCGACCTCACCCTTCCCCCTGGGGCTGGTCACCACTTGGACACCGTTTGGGTCACATGGCAGGGTGGAGTCTGCAGTGTGGTTGGATTGTGCTGGAAGAGAACTGTGTGCGGTGACACTAGTCTGCGTCTCTGTCTTCAAGGTCTGTGGTGTGGCAGTAGTGACCTGGTGTGGCGGACTACAGACGTGCAGCATTCGTACAGTGACTTTGGTCTGCTGGTCTGGATCACCAACCTGTTTGCAGCTTGAGGACGGTGGGTCACAATAATTGCTGTGCGCTGGTGGTGGCACGAATTCAGTGGGGGCTGCGAGGAGTACTCCAAGCTGATGGTGGCTGCGAGCCGTGTGAGGCTATAACAGCGGGCACGCCTGGTCTGTTCTGGCCTACAACCAGACTAGGGAACGTGTGTGACAGTAAGCTGCCAGTCAAGAGTGGGCATCTACAGTGAACATGGGAAAGGAGGACAAGACCCAAACTAAGTTGGCCTTTGACCAAAAGCGATCCAAATCTCAAGACCCCGCCCCAGGTAAAGGTGCTGGGATGCCGGCCCCAACGCAAGATGATGCAGAAGAGGATATACGAACTATCCTAAAGTCCAAGGAGCAATCTCTTCAGAGTGGCATCACATCCTTGGGCACTAAAATGGACGCTTTAAAATATAGGATGGATAAAATGGTGGGACGACTAGATAAGCATGCTGAACGGCTGGATATGTCTGAGAGGTGCCTCCCGGAGGTTGAAGATGCGCACACCACCCTGGACATTGACCATAAACAACTGGGAAAGGTCATACGTGTCTTGCAGGAGAAGACAGAGGACATAGAAGCGCGATCGCGGCACTGTAATCTGCAAATTGTTGGCCTTCCGGATTCGACGTCCACAGGCAACATGGAACAGTTCATTGAGAAATTGCTTGTTACAGCACTGGGAGACGATGTCTTTTCGGAAATGTTTGTTGTGGAGAGAGCGCACAGGGCTTTGGGACCTCGGCCCCCGCCGGGTGCGGCACCGTGCCTGATAATAGCAAAGCTACTTAACTACTGGGATCGGTATGCGGCCCTTTGTGTTGCTAGGGAGAAAAAAATGTGAGGTATGAGGGGTCGGAACTCTCACTGTACCCTGGCTTTACTGCTAGAGTGCAAGAGGCTCACAGACACTTTTTGCCACTCAAGAAACAGCTTTCGGAGATTGGTGTGGATTACGCCATGTTGTATCTGGCAAAGCTGCGGGTAAACAGACAAGGGAGATCTCATATTTTCACGGACCCTAAGGTTTTACAGCAAGCCATCAAGAGCTGGACAAAAGAACGGAAGACTAGCCCGGAGTGATTGCAGCAGGAGGTCTCGGAGGAGGCTGCGCTGGATGAACAGGATTGATAACTGAAGTGGACGCTGTTGGGGTGCTGTAAGGTACTTGGGGCTGCATAGCGGAGTGGTCACCGTTTTCAGGTATGAGGAATGGGGGTGAAAATCAATGGGACGCCTGGTTGTGGGGAGTGCACTGCTGCTTCGCATGCTGGTTTGTTGGGGTGGCTGCGAATACGAGAATTGGGTGCTGGGCATTGACTGGGACTGCCTCACGCCAACAGAATTCATGCAGTGAATATGAGGCGGGTGTCTTGGGGAAGCCTCTAGGAGAGTTAGTTGTGATTAGTATATCGAAGTACATCATGGGGGGCCTGTCTACTTGCTTGTGGGGGTTTGACGCTTAATGGCCTACGCTGAAAATGTGATTGAAATGACGCACTGGGGCTAGGGCCAGTTCTAATAGTTGTTGGTAATTACTGAAGTTGGGCACAAGGGCTAACCTCTGCTTATGTGTGCCTTGCACTGTTGTTGCTTTCTCACTGGGAGGGATTCAGGGTAGGGGGAGTGTGGGGGGCGGGGACAAGGGTTTGAATTACATGCAGCCATGTTAGGGGAGGTCTGCTGTGGGAGTGGGTAGCGGGGGGGAGAGGGAGGCTCAAAGAGAGCGGTTATTTCAGTTGTTGGGTGTTTATTAGCATGTCAATGCACAACTTTGCTCACTTCACAATATGTACTGTCTACGTAGTTAATGGTACGTGATACACAAGAGTCACGGGAGCGGGGGAGGGATATACGAGCACTGTCAAGCAATGTTAGAGGACTCAACGATTACCGTAAGTTCAGGAAGGTTCTGTGCTACCTCAATAGGTAGAATGTTGATCTAGCTCTCCTGCTGGAGACACATTTACCACAAACGAGCCCCATGTTGAGGTATAGGGGAATGGAGGGTAACATTAATTCGGCTGGCTTCACCACCCATGCCAGGGGGGTACAAAACTGGGTCAATCCCCGGTCCTCTCTCAAACTTACATTGCTTAGAGAAGATTCTGATGGCAGATATGTTGTGTCTAAGTGCACGGGTCGGGGTCTGGACCTACTTGTAGTTAATATATATGGCCCAACTTTGACAGCCCTGAGTTTTTCGGTGACATAGCTAGGATTGTTGGCCAATATTGGGACTCCAAGCTCCTGTGTGGGGGGACTTTAACTTGGTTAGGGATCCGGACATGGATAGATCAGCGGGCCCCGCCAGGTGCCCAGCGGCGGCTGCAAGAAAGCTGGAGGTAGTCATTGTATGTTTGCATGTGTGTGACGTGTGGCGAACGAGAAATGGAGAAAGAGGGGGTTATACACACTACTCGACATACCACAACATACATACGCGTATTGATTATTGGATGGTCTCTACCATATTGATTAATTGGGTATGACACTGTTCGGCACTACCGGCACACTCTCGGACCTCTCTCCTCTATTGTTGGTATTGGAGCCCACGGGTAGGCGTCTGCCACCATTTACGTGGAGGTTTCCTCCTTATTCCCGATTAGATCCGGTATTTAAGGAGGAGCTGGCCGCTGCCGTTGATACCTTCTTTGACACCAATATCGGCTCAGTAGATAGTTTCCAAACTGTTTGGGAGGCGTTCAAGGTGTTTATTAGGGGTGTTGCGATGGCTAAGCACTCGGGAGTGCTTAAGGCTCTTCGCAAGACGCTGGTTAACCTGGAAGGGAAACTACAATGCCTAGAGCAGCGATGGCTTGCTGGGGGAGATGAGACTGTAGATGGAGAAATTAAGTCTGTGTTACAGAAATATCATGCTGCTGCTGATAGTGAAGTGAAACATCTGGGCAAGTACGCTACGGCGCGTGTGTATGGAGAGGGAGAGAGGCCAGGGTCTGTACTGGCCCGGTTAATGAAAGGGCAGCGTGGTACGACTCAGGTTACTGAAATTAAGGCGGAGAGCGGTGAGCTTTTGACAGAAGAGGTGGAGGTGGCAGGACGCTTCCGACAGTATTACGCAGAGCTGTACAGGTCCCGGTCGGCAGGGTCGGACGACGAGATAGTTGAGTATCTGGAGCATATACGACTCCCCTTTCTCCCAAGTTCGCACAAGGAATTCCTAATGCATCCGATTGAGAGGGATGAGATAATTGAGGCTTTAGGCGGCATGAGAACTAGTAGTGCCCGGGGACTGATGGCTTGATAGTAGCATTCTATAAGACGTTTTTAGAACAATTGCTCCCACACCTCGCAGCCCTGTTTGATGATATGTGTACAACGGGCACTGCACCTCTGGATGAATGTAGTCTGTTTCGTCCTCTGTCCCTCCTTAATGTTGACATTAAAATGTTCGCGAAAATATTAGCTACCAAGCTTGCTCTGATGTCTCATATGTTAGTGGCTCCGGAGCAGGTGGGATTCATCCCATCCAGGAACTGAACTTATAATATCCGTACGGTGTTTGGCACGATGCAGCATGTCCGTCAGGAAAATAAAGCGGTGGCTGTTTTTCTTGATATGGAAAAAGCATTCGATTCTGTGGAATGGTCGTTTTAAAGCAAGTGCTGACTAGAATGGGGCTTGGGACGGTGTTTTTACAGTTGCTGGGGACTCTATATTACAAGCCCACGGCTCGTGTGCGAATCGGTGACCTGGTTACAGCTTCCTTTAACATTACTAGAGGCACCAGGCAGGGCAGCCGGCTGTCCCTGTTGTTGTATGCTCTGTTAGCTGAGCCTTTAGCTTGCCCTTTGAGGGAGTATCATGGGAATGAAGGTATCGGATTTCTGACGTATAGAATAGTAGTATCAACTTACGCGGACGACACGCTCCTGTATGTGAGAGATCCTGAGAACAACCTGGCCACAGTTATTAGGGAGGTGGTCCGCTTTGGAGCGCTGTCTGGACTCCGGGTTAACTGGGAAAAATCTCTTGTGTTCCCGCTTACACCAGCCACTTCCGAATTCGATATGGAATATCCGTTGCAATGGACTAATGACTCTGTAGGGCAGTGGTTCCCAAACTTTTGACTCCTGAGGACCCCCATTGAGCCATCACTGGAAGCCGGGGATCCCCAAGCAATTTGTAAGAGTTATATTTCATATATTAAAACCGTAATTCGAAAAAAATATGCATGTGTGCATACAAAACAAATACTCAAAGTACTAAGGATTTTGGGGCCAGATGTATGACCATTTCATTTAGCGCCTCACAATTGGCGACACATGGCAAGTGGCAAATTGCGAGTCGCTAAATGAAATGTACAACAGTGTGTTTAACACTGTTTGGGATTCCCAATGGGGTCGCAAATTGGGAGGTTCATTAATATTAATGAGCCTCTCGCAATTTGCGAGCCCATTGGGAATGCCAGCCCCACCATGTCTGGGACTGCTTTTAAATAAAGCAGTTTTGTTCAAATCTGTTTTTATTGTGAACACAGCGATAAGCCTACAACCCCTGATCGGGGCCGGCCGCGCAGAAAAAAGTCAGCAGGCATAGGCAACTAGGGGAGATGGAGTCTTTAACACAGCGTACTGCCCACAACCCCCGAAGGGGGCCGGCTGCGTGATTTAGGGGAAAGATATAGCAAAAGGAGGCCATATGCTGACAACGTGTCGCTGTACGGGGGAGGCGCGCAGGGGAAAGGGAGTAGTGGTGTCACATTTTCAAAGGTCCAACAGGGACCGAACTGTCCCAAAAAGGGGCGAAAGCCAGAGTGGCAAGTAGGAAAGAAGAAAAAGTCGGAGGAGGAGGAGGAGCAAGGGCAAGGTGGAGAGGGGCTAGGAAGGAGTGTCTGAGGATGCCTATAGGGGGGTCAAAACGCAGGGTAGCACAGGGGGAAGCGATTAAGAGCCTAGTCTGCTTGGATCCGCAGGGAGGAGGGCGTCCTCGAACAACTGCAGAGCGCGGAGCCTGGGGGGCATTTGGCGGGCATAGGTAATGGAGCACAGGTGACGCACAAGAGGTTCCCACACCGCCTTGAAGCGTACCCCCCTCAACTGTATCCGCGCCGTGAGCAGCTCCATGGTCAGGACCTGCCAGAGGCGCACGAACCAGGAAGCTATCGGCGGAGCCTCAGTCCGCTTCCAATACAGAGCAATGAGTTGCTTGGCAGCTCCTAGCATGTGAAGGGTGAGGATCCAGTCGCTGCGCGTGAGGGCTCGAAGTGTGGGGGGTCGAATGCCCAGCAGGAGTGTGCAAACCTCTTCGGGGATGGGAAAACCCAACACCTTCTTAATGTGGCTGAGGACCTCCTTCCAAAAAACAGCCAGGGCAGGACACGACCACCAGATATGTATGAAGTCGCCAGTCGCAGTACCACATCTCCAACACAGCGGCGAGGAAGCGGGGAACATTTTGCTAAGCCGCAGGGGGGTGTAGTACCATTGCGTTAGCAGCTTATACGCGTTTTCCCTCTGCGGGATGCTGCGGTATGTTTTGGGGATGTCGTTCCAGAGCCTAGTCCACTGGGAGGGTGTGATAAATAAAGCAGTTTTAAAAAGAAAATGCAGCCCATTTACCATGCATTTAAAGAAAAAGGAAATGAAACATTTTCGTTTAATTTTCTGAGGGCAGGCAGAGGTCCCTGGGACCACTGCCTGCCCTTAAATAATAATTTTGCATGCATTTGCAAAGGGGAAGGGGTCCTCTGAGGACCTCTTCCCAGTTGCAAATGCATTACCATCTACTTGAAGTAGGCGGTAATTGCGAATGTTTTGCGACCGCAAAAAATTGGTACATGGTTTTTAGACTTGCTTTTTGGAAGGAAATGCCCCTTCCAAATAGCAAGTTGCAAAACGTATTTAGAGAGTCGCAAACAAATTGTAACTCGCAAAATAGGCAATGCACATGGCCCAATAGGTTTTTGCATGCGCAAACGGGTTCGCGAACCCGTTCGCACATATAAAAACGGATCATATATCTGGCCCTTAGTATTTTATATTGAAGTAATAGCCCCTCTGTCACATGCATTTCATTTGTTTAATAGCATCTCTCATACCATTGTAGGATGCCAGAGCACTTTACATCACACATTGATTCATACATGTAAATCAGTGTGTATATAAAATGTTTAAAGAGTGCTTGGTCTGGAAAAGCACAAACTCAGGATTCAGAACATATCACGGGGGCTAGCACTGACTTTAACATTAAAAATGTATTTCCACCCAAATAAATCTTTTTACCAGCATCAGGATAATGAATAACTGTGGGAAAACGTAAGTTACTAACTGGTACCATGCAGTTTGCAAGCAGCTCTTTGATGACAGTTTATAGATCCCTCTGCTACATTACAATTGTCACTTGTGAAGTGCACAGTAACGAAAGAATCTCTGTGAAAAAAGCAGTAACCACGAATCTGTGCACATAAAATACTACGTTTTAAAATGCATGTTACACGTTCTTTGCAGTAGGCACATTAACCCTCTGTGCTACATTAGTTAAGTCAAAGCTGCCACTGAACAAAATTCTCCTCCAGCTCCAGCAGGTACATTAATACTGGCATGACACTTTTATTGTTGCTGGAAAGCTGCTAATTATACAAGAAACTTTTCTGTGCTTTTAAAACTGTTGCCTACGGACCCCCAGGGAATGTGTCACGGACCCCTGGGGGTCCGCAGAACCCAGTTTGGGAAGCACTGCTGTAGGTTATTTAGGCATTAGATTGCACACAGACGCTGACATTGTTTTTCGAGAAAACTATGGCACTGCCATTTCTCGGCTGGAAGACGATCTTGACCTGTGGTGTCGCCTACCATTGTCCTTGATGGGGCGTATCTCCATCATGAAAATGATAGTCCTGCCTAGACTTCTATTCCTTTTCACGAATATTCCCTTGGTGCTTCCGCGCATTTTCTTCCACAGACTGAGGCAGTTAATGTTAAAACTGGCATGGGGAGGTAAGCAAGCTAGGGTCCAGTGCTCACACTGCCGTATCATTTAGGGGGTCTGGGTGCACCGGACTTCGAACTATATTATAGGGCGGCCCAAGGAGCCCAACTGCATGCCTGGATCCACGGTTGGGCTGACGTCCCATTTTTACGGATGGAGAGACTCTTTGCTGAGCCTATTCCTTTGCCAGAGATAATTATGTAACCTGTTGGCCGCAGGACAGTTATTGTAGACTCCTTGAACACTACTACTAGACATGCGTGGAATTGGCTTTTGCAGAATCAGGCGGGTGCATTATTGTATTCACCTGCTATGCCCATAGAGTGGATGAGATGGCTGGGACATTGCACTGAACGAGGCGTTATTCAGGCATTGCGTGAACTGAATGTGGAGGTTGCAGGGGACCTATTTCATGATGGGACGGTTTGCACTCTAGAGCAAGTACACTGGAAGGTATCTCACTCCTGACCAAATTTCAATTCCACAGGGTGAGGAGGGCCCTCAGGGCACAATTGGGCGATAGTATGGAGGAACCGCCAGAGGTTCTTGAGTTAACGCATGTTATCAAAAGCGCTTCATCCCCGTAAAATGATTACAGCTATTTACAAGATAGCAATATCGCACAGGGCACATAAATACACTGCGTCCAGGCTTAGTGGGAACCTGATTTGAATGTACAACTGGAGGATGATAAGTGGGTCTATTGCTGCGCGAATACTAGGAAAGTGTCACTACACGGTAGGCATAGGTTGGTCCATTTCAAATATCTTAATAGAATATACTATACCCCTGAACGACTATGCAGATATGGCCTGCGTGATGAGGCCAGGTGTGAGAGATGTAGCTCGTCTGTTGCCGATTTTCTGCATCTGGCATGGCTGTGTCCGGGAGTTTATTCCTTCTGGGAAAGCGTATTTGTGGAGTTTGGCAGAGTGGTGGAAACTAACCTTGCACAAGATCCGTTGATGGCTCTACTAGGGTACACGAAGGCGCTGCCTAAGGCAGTGCGCAGACAGGTAGACTAGGGGCTGCTTATGGCCAAGAGAAAAGTGGCTTTGTGCTGGATGAGGGGGCCAGTCCCGACGCTGCGGCAATGGTCACGGGACATGATGTACTGTTCTACACAATCGGAAAAGTATAGTGAATTGCTACCTCCCAGAAGCAGACCAAAAAACGTTTAGGGTCTGTATACTTCATATATGCAGAGTGCTGAAAGGAATGTGGGGGAGAGGCGGATGAGGTACGTGCCGGGAGTGACCATAGTCTGAGTGAGCCTGCTGGAATTGGCTGAGGCTTGGCAGGTTTGGTCTATTTACTTGGCAGCCCGAGATGATAGCTAGGAGCGTGCTTTTAGTAGAGGATGGGCTACTGTGGAGACTATAGCAATGGGGGATACGAGGACAGAAACCTATTCGGACTGGTTAATAATGGGTATGCCTAAGACACACGACCTAGAGGGCCATACTACTTTCACAAACCTAGGTGCTGGTAATTGTCGTTCATGCTGTAATTTTTTTTCGGGCTTTGTGTTTTCCCACCACCTGCCCTACCTGGGATGTTGGCTAAATGGCTGTGTACAATAATTTAGTGAGTGAACTAAATGTACTCTGTTAAGCTGGACTGAGCTTAAAGTGCAGTGCTGTGTAACTGTCAACTATTACAATAAAATGTTTAATTAAAAGAAACGTATTTCTTCCTTGGTGACTACATACCCCATGGATTAAAATATGTACATAAAAAGGATCCTAATCTGTGCACTTTTGTAAGTGGTGATATGCAGAGTGGGTTTTTTGGGTGTTCTGCCAGCCAAAACTTGCAAATTTGGTGTATTTTGGCTTCTTGAACAGTCTTTGGGCTGTTTTTTGAGCAGCCTTTTCGATTTTTGAGAGCTTTTCTTGTAAATATGACTTACAATTAGTATTTACAAATGGTTTGGTTTCAGTACAGTCTGTGGGCTGTCTCTTGGTTCTGTTCTAAGTGTTGCTTTGTGAGTTAATTATGTGTTTAAGGGGAGGAGCTTCGCTGGCAACCAAGATGGCCGCGTAAGCTCGGAGCTCCGCGGACCTTCCGATCCTCTGCAACTATCCTGCTCGTAATCCTGACCCACGATGGTGGATACTCGTTGCTGAGGGCCCACTGGGGCGATCACCGTTTTCAGATTCCAAATCGGTGTCTCCTACGCGGAGCTACGTCGAGTGGGACTCCGTGCCAGCTCAGTGCCATTGTCTCTGCGGACTCCGTCGCTACGCTTTGCTGATCTGCGGAGTGCCTGCTGCCTTCGCCAGCGGAGAAGTGTATTAGACAGCGGTGCTATTTGGACTGCGGAGCTAACCTGGGCCGGTGCTCCATTGTCCTCCCGGACAAATCTCCGACCCTCCGGGCTTGGACTTGCCTGGCATAGCCCTTTGTTCTCTTGGACCTAACATGGCGGGCAAGGGGGACCTCGACAAGCCGTCTAACAGAGGAGTGCGCAGTAAATCGCAACAGCAGCAGAATCGGATTGAGCGTTATACTCAGCCGAAGACACCGCCTGTTACTGGACCCTCTGCCAAGGGCATCCCACATTCGGGCTCGCCGGACGGCTCTGAGCCCACTCTGAGCGACATTTTGGGAGCCATCACAAATTTCCGGGCGGACATGCAGCAACAGCATGAAGTCCTCACGCACAAGGTGGATGGCAGGGCCGTTGATCTGTCCCTCATCAGAGCCGACTTGGGCAAAACCAATGATCGGGTTAAGAATCTGGACATCAAGACGAACAGTCTCACGGGAGACGTCTCGGACTTGCAAACTGAAGTCCGGAACCTGCAGAGGACAGCGGAGCACTTCGCGAGGCGGCTGGATGACTTTGAAAGCCGGGCCAGGCGGCAGAACGTTCGTATTGTCGGTGTACCGGAGGGTTCGGAGGAGGCGGCGACGGACCTCCTCGTTGAAGACCTGATCAGGACTCATCTGGCCCCGCCTGGCCTTAGCAATTTTTTCTCGGTGGAGCGTGCCCACCGAGTACCGGGTGGCCCGCCGAAGACGGGCGTGGCGCCTAGAACCATCGTGGCCCGGCTGCTTAATTTCCGTGACAGGGATGCTGTCCTGCAGGCTTCCAGGCGACATGGACCACTTAAGTTCCAAAATGCTGATGTCCATTTCTATCCAGATTTCACCAGGACGGTTCAGCGGCAGCGCCAGAGCTATGCTGGGGTGAAGCGACGACTAAGGGACCTAGGCTTCAAGTACTCTATGATGTTCCCTGCTAAGCTCCGGATCGAGCACGAAGGTCGTGCCCTGTTCTTTGACTTCGCTGAGAACGTTAGTGAATGGCTGGACACTCTATCACCGCACCGAGACGCACAGGAGGACCATGAGGGTGGCGCTGTTGGCGGCTCGGACCTATGAGACTTGGTTCTGTAGTGGGTGACTAATTGATTATCTTATTTGCCTCAGTGGCCTGTCAAATGTAGCTTTGAGATACCGTACTATCTTTCCTGTCAGTACATGGAGGGTGGCGGGAGGTGTTCGCGGAGATTCCTCACTCCTCTGGGTGTCTTTTTGTAAAGTAGTTATGGGGCGACAGGCACACTGCTGGTTGGGGGGGCTTTTTAGTCACATGCAGGGGTGCAGGGTGGGGGGTGTAACTTTGCGAGTTGTATTGTTTGTTTGTTCTATCTCTTTTTCTTCCTTGAGGCAATGGACTGTGTGTTTTAATGTGCGATTGACGACTGAGTTGGATGGAGTCGGGTGGGGCGGGTTGGTAGGGGATGGGGGGTAGGAAATTGAAAGTGCTTAGCTGGAATGTCAATGGATTAGGTGATCGGGTTAAGAGAGGGGTGGTGATTCAACTGATAAAAAGGAACATGCCTGATGTTGTACTATTACAAGAAACGCACTTAGTGGGGAACTCTTGTAGGGCCCTGAATCGTAAGGGTTACAAAATGGTTGCCCACTCTGGGTTCTCCTCGGGCTCCCGGGGGGCGGGCATCCTTGTACGTGCGTCCCTTCCTCTTGAAATAGACGTCACGCTCCTAGATGATAGAGGACGCTACGCAGCGGTGGCGGGAAGATGGGAGGGGCGTTCCCTGGCCCTGCTTTCGGTCTATGTTCCCCCTGCCTCCAATCTAGCACCTTCCAGGACCTTGGAGGCGCCATCTTGTCCCTGCCTTCGGGCCTGTTGATCCTAGGGGGTGATTTCAATTCAGTCTGCTCTGGCACTCTAGATCGCCAGCCACCGAGAGACCTCCTGGGTTCCCAGACATGGCTGCCGACTTTCCTTGACTCTATGGGTCTGGTGGATTGTTGGCGGTTATTGCATCCTGCGCTTCGCCAGTTTTCATTCCTTTCCGGTGCCCACGGAAGTCTGTCCCGCCTGGATTATGTCCTCACCCTGGCGGCACAGTCGCCCGCCATCTCTGAGGCGCGCTTCCTGGCGAGGGGCGTTTCCGATCACTCGCCGCTGTGGATCTCCTTTGACTTCGGTGTCATTCTGTCCAGCCGCCCGGCAGCGGTAAATCCCTGGTATTTCCGCAACCATAACACGCGAGCACTCCTGGCCAAGGCCATCGGCCTATATTTTACTGAAAATACTGGATCCGTGGGCTCTGCGGTCACTCTGTGGGAGGCCTTCAAAACGGTGTTGCGGGGTGAAGCCCTGGCTCTTATCGCGGCGGCTAAACGAACTCGCGATGCGGATCTTATGCAGGTGGAGGAGGAGGTCTTGGATCTCGAGTCCCGTCTGGGGCCTGAGCCTGACCCTTCTCTCCTGCACGAACTCTCTCTGACACAGTCGGAGTACCACAATCTCGCCACGGACGCAGACCTGATCCTGGCGAAGGAGCAGCAAGGCCGCATCTATGATGTTGGGGACAAGGCTGGTAAATTGTTGGCCTGGTTGGACAGGCGGGAAATGGCAAGCCGGGTGGTCCCGGAGATCCTGGGTGAGGACGGAGTGGTGGTTACTGATCCGAGTGCCATTGCCGAGTCTTTTGCGGATTATTTTCGGGGTGTTTATACTTCCGGTTCGGACCGCTCCGAGGCCGACTCATCTGAATTCCTCTCGACGATATACCTTCCTTGTCTCTCGGAGGAGGACAGGGTCGACATGGACCGGGACATCACCGCGGACGAGATCGCTCTGGCGATTCGCGCTCTGCGTGCAGGCAAAGCAACCGGACCCAATGGCATACCGGTTGAACTGTACAAGATCCGGCCGGACGTGATCTCCCCTCATTTGAGAGATATGTTCCTCCGTGCCCGCGAGGATGGTGTCTTTCCCTTGGACCAGCGACTGGCCACTATAGTGGTTATCCATAAGGACGGCAAGCCGCGAGATATTTGTAGGTCCTATCGCCCCATTTCTCTCCTCAATGCTGAACCCAAGATCCTGGCCAAACTGCTGGCTAACCGGTTGGTCGGAGTTATAAGTGACCTGGTGCACCCGGACCAGTCTGGTTTTATTCCCCGCCGCAATACTGCCCTTAACTTGCGACGCCTGCACGGGGTTATGGTCAGGGTTCATGCCATTACGGAACCAGCTGTACTGGCCTCCCTTGATGCCACGATGGCCTTTGATTCCCTGGAATGGAACTATTTGTGGGCGGTGCTGACGAGACTTGGGTTTGGACCGGGTGTCCTGGGCTGGGTGCAACTTCTTTATGCTAGCCCTCTGGCTGCTGTCACGGTCAACGGTCGCATGTCTGCTCCCTTTGCGCTCCAACGCGGAACCAGACAGGGCTGCCCCTTGTCTCCGCTCCTGTTTGCGCTGGCTCTAGAGCCTCTTGCGGCCATGCTACGCTCGCACCCTGACTTGCACGGGATTTCCTGGTCCCTGGGCTTTGAGGACAGGGTCTCCCTGTACGCAGACGACATTCTGCTCTACCTCACCTCCCCTTGCAAGTCGCTTATTGTGGCGTGTGATGTGCTCCGGTTGTTTGGGCGCTACTCCGGCCTGATTATCAACTGGGCCAAATCCTCCCTTTACATCCTCAAGGGTGACACGCCGCGCCTCCCCAGAGGTTGCAACATACAACTGGCCGGACAAGGCTTTAAGTACCTGGGGATCTACATCTCACACAACCCTAAGGCAAGGTACGACCACAACCTACTCCCCCCGCTCCACCGACTGCGGAGGGATGTGGAGAGTTGGCGTAAGCTCCCGCTCTCTCTACTGGGCCGGGCGGCGTTATTTAAAATGATGTCCCTGCCCAGGTTCCTGTATGCCTTACAGAATACCCAGGACCTTGTTCCGGCCCGCTACTTCAGGGAGGTCGAGTGCCTGCAGCGTGCCCTTCTTTGGGATGGTCGGCCTCGTGTTGCTGTCCAGAAGCTTACCATGCCATGGTACGACGGGGGCATTGCGTTACCAGACGTGCGGAGGTACTATTGGGCCTCTCAACTTACCGCAATCAACCATGGTTTTTACGGTCCCGTGGACAGCCCCGGCTATGCCATGGACCGTTGGCTCTTGCAGGGGGGCAATTACTATCGCGCCCTCTACTCTAGATCCTTCGATCGGAACCTCACGGGTCCGACCAAGGCGGCGGTCCACACGTGGCGAACGGTTAATAAGATACAGGGCTGGCAGGGCAGACTGACGAAATTCACCCCTCTCTTCGATTCCGACATTTTGGGCAAGCTCTGGCACACCAAGGGCTTTGACAAGTGGGACCTCATAGGGATCTCGAGGGTCGAGGACATGCTTTCCAGGGGGGAGGTCAAGACTTTCCCGCAGCTGCAGGCGGAATACCAATTGAGTGGAACGGAGTTCTTCCGCTACGCCCAGCTGCAACACGCAATAGCTGCCGCCAGACCGGAGGAGGGTGACATCTCCGAGAGCTCTCCCTTGGAGGACAGAGTGCTGGACGGGCATATGCCGGATAGCGCCATCTCTCTGTCCTACAAAAAGCTGATCAACGTTCAGGTGGACCTCCTCCAGCGCTTGCGGGAACAGTGGGTGGCCGATGGGCTGGAACTGGACGATGAGGACTGGCAGAGTGCTGTGTCCTCCCCCAAGGAGGTCGCCATCTCCTCACGTCTGCGGCTGGTCCAGTTCAAAATCCTTCATCGAGTGTACGTCACCGGCCCCAGGCTTGTGCGTATGGGCTTCTCGCCAGATGGCCTTTGCCGTCGTGGCTGCGGAGCCCTTGCCACTTTTCTGCATATATTGTGGGAGTGTCCCATTATTGCCCCTTATTGGGAGAGGGTCCATAGAGTGATGCGGGAGGTGACTGGAGTGGAGTTGGCCACGGAGGCGCGTAGGTGCCTCCTCAATGTCTGGGAGCCGAATGACTATAACACGGCGCAGACCCGGTGGGCTACACTGGGCAATATGGTTGCTAAACGGGACATAGCGCAGAAATGGGAATCCAACGTGGCCCCCCTGGTAGTACAATGGAAGGCCAACATGGATTGGTGCATGTTGCGTGAAAAGACTGTGTACACTGCCAGGGGGCGGCCTCAGACTTGGAATAAGGTGTGGGGGGCCTGGAACGCTTACAGAGGTGATTTGTGTTTACCACCTGAACCGATACCTCGGGATGAACGTTTATCGCCGTAGACGTTGACAACAGCTATGCTACTCTTGCTCTGATTCTCCTGTTCTTCCTCCCCCCCCCTCTTTTTCTACATTCTGCTTCAGTTCTTTTCATAATTTCTCTAGCCTCTGCCGCCTCCTATTGACTCATAGTCAACTTTTCCTACCATTGCCTTTTCTGCGCCCCCGGGCGCTTCTGTTCACGTTTCTGTGTTTACATAAAATAAAAAACAACCTGTATTGTTCTGACATGAATCGTTTGGCACTATGATCGTTCTGATATTTTGCTGCCTTGCCTCCGGGATGTTAGGCTGAATAGCTGTGTGCTTTATTAGAATAAAGGTTTTAAAAATTAAAAAAAAAAAAAAAATTATGTGTTTAAATGTGTATGTGGTTTGTGATTTGACTTCGATGGTACTTGTGTGAGTAAGTAGCGATTGCACTATTTGTGTAAGAATGGCTAGCCTTAAGCGAGCTGTATTGTGTGTTCTGAGTATATGACCCCCCTTCTGTAAATGTCTGGAATGAGCTCAATGTGGTTATTTGATATCATTCTGTTATGCAAAATGTTATTTAATTAATTACATATTAAATAAAAATCCAGAAATGAATTATGTAGCATATGCTAAATAGCTGCACGCTATCATTAAAATTGACAAAGTAAGACACTATAGATATGTGTAAATTGCCACAATGCTAAAGATAAAATTAGAATTCATATTCAATAGGATTAAAATAAGCCTCATACAGAGGAAGAAAAACGAAATTGTGTGCTTTGCAATAATTAGGACTAAGATACAAAATGTTACAGCATTTTCCCTAGATACATTGTACTAGATATTAAAAGGCATTCACATCATCTGAGTGAATAGATTGTTGCTGAAATAAACACAACATTACAGAATGATAGACTTGTGCTGGCTGGAAAGGCGTGAGAATTTGACGCCTGCTTGTCAGAGCAACTGCTGCGTCAATAGCACATGGCTATTCCTGACCACAAGCTACAAGGAAACTGCTGAGTCAACTAGATTTTAAGTTAGTGTAAACCTGGTATAAAAGCCTGCATTACAGACTAATTTTAAAAGTTACAAAAAACAGTTTCTTTATTTAGGGTAACAGAGAAACAATTGAAAGTAATGATTTCCTTTCTTAACGCCTTTTTACATAAGCACATCCGTAGTTTTGATGTTAAATAATAACTGTCCTATAAAAAGTGGCGCAGACTTTTCATATTTCAAGTAAGGCTTCTGTGCTTAGGGTTATAAATGAATGTGTTTAAATATGATAGGAAAGGAATGAAGCTTGCTTTTCATATTTGCAACCATCAAAAGGGTTGGTGTTAAAACATTTTTTTTAAAGGGAATTTTGATTATATGAAAAAAAATGTTCATTAAATTTAAGTGCAATAAAACGTTTCTTTAACGCTATACTGCCTAATTATCATACTGTGAAATCCTGGCATCAAAATTGAATTTAAGCAACGCTTTGAGGCAATGGGGGAAACTAACATGCGAATTGTCACTTTACCCAGGCGTACAAAACTCATTTTTATAAGGGTGTACCTTATACATTTCTGATCCCCCATTTCTGGGATATGTAGAGGACACCCTGGGGATAACTAATATGCCAAAACATTGTAGATTATTCATTTTTAAGTTCCCCTAACACCAAAGTCGAAATTGGGCAAATGTTACTGTTTAAAAGCAGATCTGCCACTCAGAACAGCTTTCAAACTGATCTTAGGCTTCAGTAAAAGCACACATTTAAGTATAACACAAATAGATGACCCCTATACTGCTAGAAAAGCACACCGCACACTGCACACAAATGAAACTAAATATAAAAAGCCAGCCGAAGTTATTAAGCGTACCTCTAAATTACTGGCAAACAGGAATGAACAGGACTGCCTTTCAGCTGTCATTCTTCATAGTTGCTTTAAATTGGAAAAGCTGCATGGAAAGCCTTGCACAAAATTAGGACAGCTGGTAAGAGTTATTGGTTGAGTTCTGCATTTAGCAGCCTAGCAGGGCAAGAGCAAGGTTTGCTTTGAGACTTCGACCTCTGAAACTTTTTGAAATACGAGATGACAGCGCAGGGAGACAAAGATAAGTTTTGCTTACTATTTTTGGCAAAAGCACGTTTTTGTGCACTCATATGAATAGAAGGAAATATAATGGTATATGTGGGCTCTGATTAAGAGAATAGCTCTGCCATGTATATATCACTAATGATTTTAGTTTAAGATTACTGTGCAAGGGCTGACATAAGGAGGCAATGGGATTTAATTTGAATTCATGCACCCTCATGTTACAACTACTACAATTGCTAAAAGAATTGGTGGTTGGTTAATAACCCCTTCCATGCTCATGACGGAACGGTTCCATCATGAGCGTCGGTTGGCCTGTGCTCATGACGGAACCGTTCCGTCATGAGTCCATACGTTCTTTAGAACCTTCAGCACCGCAGCGGAATTTGCGCAGCGCTGAAGGGGTTAATGTTTTCTAGCTAGCTACATGTGCTATTTACCTCCTACAAAGTGTATTTGTGCCCAGTTGCCACAGAGTAATGCTGTTTTAAAATTGTTAGCATTAATAAAATGAGAAAAAATATGCTAAGTTACTGCCCATCTTGTCTGATGAAATTGTGAAAGGATGAGTAGTCTAGATTGCTGTTCCCTTATTTGACCTTTATGGGGAACTAGATGTGGGTAGTTTTTGTTCTAAAATTCTCAGGTGATAACACCATTATTATTAGCTAGTCTGTGTAAATAAACTGACAGTCCCTATTAGAGCTGATGTTGCATAGTCTGTATTGTGAAAAGTAGAATGCAGGAAAGACGCCCATGTGATCCTTAGCAAACATTTTTGAAGAAAATGTAGCTTTATAGGAGTATGTTTGTCACAACATGTTCTGCTGGAGAAATGTATGTACCCAATATGTTGAAGTTTTTAGTTCTTTATGTAATAAGAATCCCTGTTAAAATGAGCAGTTTCAGATTTTCCTGTTACACCTATAACATGAGAGTATGGTCCTACACATACAATGTAGGTGTTTTTATGAAAGAAAAATCATTTTAGAGGTGTCTGCAGTCCTGTATAAGTAATGTAAAGTCTATGAGTAAAAGTAAAGGACATTTCCCTTTTCTTGAGGGTTCTTCAGATGAATAATATAGGAATACACAAATGTAAGGATTTGGAGTATGTCTGTATTGTTTTTCTCTTTTTCTCAGAATTTAGTAAATATACACAGACTTCCTTAGCTGCTTCAAATAGAGTACTAGGTCCAGTGTTTCTTACTTTCAGATAGATGAAGTGGTTCTTGGGTGCCTTGCTAATATATGGGGTGCCCAAGACTAGGAAGTATTCTGAGACTATCCTCTCTGTTGATAGATTATTTCAGTGCCTTGTCTAAAGATGTTTTGTTCTGTCCACCAGGCACTGGACAGGATCGTTGAAAGACTTCCTTCTCAAACTTTGTTCTCTGAACTCTTTAGACTGGCTATTATAGTGGCCCGAGGGTACCGTAGGATACAGTCTCTCTCATGTGAGGTTATTAAAATGTTATTTTTATTTTACAGCTTCTGTGCCAATTTCTTCTTTGTTGGTTTAAAGGACCAGGTGTATCAGTGAACCCCTTGGGAGATTTATATTTCTTCACCACTTGAGGTCCTCAGGACATTCTGGGAAGAGGCACAAGAAGAAGTTCAAGCGGACTTCATCTTCATCTCGACTGTCATCCGTCGATGAATGAGATAAGGACCCCCGAAGCTCTAGGCACGGTTCTGCAGAGCTGGTGCCAGGGTTGACTCTGCGCCTCCGTCCCTTTCCGGGAGCCAGAATGAGCCCCACTCAAATCAAAGAGTATTATGAGGTCATGCGATATGTTTTTAGCAGGCTGACTTTTCTGGGTCAGAAAGGGCCCATCGGATTTCACGCTGTGGTAGAACCTTGGGGATGCAATTCCAGATCCGAGATGATGCCGGTCATGCCAACGCAACCTTTCCTGGCTTCGAACCCAATATCGGTGCCTTCGTTGCTGCCGGTGCCCGCCGGCTGCTTCAGCCCCATCTTTATCCCCAGCGACACGTAGCCAGATTGTATTGCTCTAAGCTTATTCTGGCGTTGGTAGAGCCCAGGGGTTCTATTTTGTCACATGAGCATTTTCTTGACGTTTCAGGCATGGCAGTGGATGGGGAGGGGTTTATGGACCCTTAAGACCACCAGGGTACAGAGCAGATGGACTGGTGTGTGGACCCTGGGGAGGCCAGTGGACTGGACACACCCCCAGATACTGGCAGGCTTTCTCCATCAACTGTGACTACGGAGGCGGGGTCTTCCTATGCCATGGTGGTTAGGAGGGCAGCTGTGGTCCTTGGACTGGAGTTGCCCTCTGTGCAGGTCAGAACTAATCTCTTGACCGAAGTGCTTCAGTCTGGGGCTTCCACCTTTGAACCCCTATTGCCCTTCAGTGAGGCACTTACTGATGTCCTACAAGGCACTTGGTCAAAGCCTATCACAGGGGCTCCTGTGAATAGGACAGTTGCATGGCATCATCGTTCTGGCGACCCAAAGTTCCTCAGCCAACATCCCACCCTTGAAAGCTTGGTGGTGCAGGCTTCTACCTTCCAGGGCGCGTTCCCTTCTGCCCCACTGGATAGGGAGTCCAAGAAGTTGGAATCTCTTGGGAAGAAGATGTTTTCTTCTTCCAGCCTTGCATCGTGGTCGATGAATGCTGCATGCTTATTGGGCCGTTTTTCCCATTCCCTTGGGGAAAAGGTTGCACAACTGCTGCCACGAGTCCCAGAGGATGCCCGGGCTGTGCTCTCTCAGGCGGTTAAGGATGGGAAAGGTGCAGCAAAATTCCCCATTGGCTGTGTACTTGACACAACTGATTTTTTGGGCAAATCGATGTCATTGACGGTGGTCTTACGACGCCACGCCTGCCTTAGAACATCTGGCTTCTTGGGCGATGTCCAGGCTAATTTGATGAACTTACCCTTTGATGGTTCTCGTCTATTTGGTGAGAAGGCAGACTCAACCCTGGAATGGTTCAAGGATTCTTGTGCTATGGTCAGGTCCTTGGGCCTTTCTACAGCACCTCGTGGCCAGTCTAGCTTTTGCCCCTTACATGGCAACAGAAGGGGGTTCCAGCCGCGCCAGCCCTGTCTTCGACACCATCCTGCGCAGACTTCCAAGTTGTGTGGGCAGGTGGCTGCGGCTCATTCCATCCTAGGAATGGAAGCCAGAAGCCAATATTTATCAGCCACCCTTCCCTTTGCAGCTGCAGCCTCCAGGCACTCCTAGGCTGACTCTGCAAGACCACACCACTCCAGTGGGAGGGAGAATCCATCATCATCTCCTCCACTGGAGGTCCATAACCGGACAAGTAGGTCTTGCAGATCATTCAGGAGGGCTATTCACTGCCTTTCCTTTATTTTCCTCCTCCTATTCCGCCAAACAGAGAACAGCTGGCGGAGGATCGTTTACATTTGCTCCAAGAGGAAGTTACAGCTCTCCTGGCCAAGGGGGCTATAGAGTGGGTCCTGGTTTCAGAAGTAGGCAGTGGCTGTTATTCCCGCTACATTCTGATTCTGAAGAAGACCCAAGGCTTACAGCCCATTTTGGAACTTCGCACCATCAATATCTCCCTCAAGAAGGAGAAGTTCGGTAAGGTCTTGGTAAGGTAAGGTCTTGTATGCCGTAGACCAAGAAGACTGGATGGTAGCGTTGGACATGCAAGATGCATGTTTTCACATCCCCATCCGACCTTGCCACAGACAATACCTGCGGTCTAAGGTAGGTCACAAACACTATCAGTTTACCGTTCTCCCCTTCGGCCTTACCAGTGCCCCCCAGATGTACACCAAAGTGATGGCGGGGGGTGCCGCTTGCTCAGCCGTTGCCTGTCTGCCACTTGCCTGTTTGCTGTTTGCCGCCACCGGAGGTGCTCCGCTCCAGGAGCAATTAACAAGGGATTTCCGCCTGCGGGGACCGGGACGGGACTGCGAGACCCAGCATCCACAGCGCATTGAAGACCACAGCGCAGCTGGTGTCTCTTCCCGCCCCCAGCACTCCCGCAGGCATAAAGCGGCTCGCGGACCCTGCTCACCGGGTGCCGCTTGCTCAGCCGTTGCCTGTCTGCCACTTGCCTGTTTGCTGTTTGCCGCCACCGGAGGTGCTCTGCTCCAGGAGCAATTAACAAGGGATTTCCGCCTGCGGGGAACGGGACGGGACTGCGAGACCCAGCATCCACAGCGCGTTGAAGACCACAGCGCAGCTGGTGTCTCTTCCCGCCCCCAGCACTCCCGCAGGCATAAAGCGGCTCGCGGACCCTGCTCACCGGGTGCCGCTTGCTCAGCCGTTGCCTGTCTGCCACTTGCCTGTTTGCTGTTTGCCGCCACCGGAGGTGCTCCGCTCCAGGAGCAATTAACAAGGGATTTCCGCCTGCGGGGACCGGGACGGGACTGCGAGACCCAGCATCCACAGCGCATTGAAGACCACAGCGCAGCTGGTGTCTCTTCCCGCCCCCAGCACTCCCGCAGGCATAAAGCGGCTCGCGGACCCTGCTCACCGGGTGCCGCTTGCTCAGCCGTTGCCTGTCTGCCACTTGCCTGTTTGCTGTTTGCCGCCACCGGAGGTGCTCCGCTCCAGGAGCAATTAACAAGGGATTTCCGCCTGCGGGGACCGGGGAGGGACTGCGAGACCCAGCATCCACAGCGCATTGAAGACCACAGCGCAGCTGGTGTCTCTTCCCGCCCCCAACACTCCCTATTTAACCCCGCCTCCCCCGCGGACCGCGGGACGCAGACCGGGGCGAAGACCGGGCAAAGAGCGGGCCGTTTGAGGCCGTTCGAGGACCGGAGAGACTGGACTGGGCTGGGCCACCTCATTTACATCAGGTACTACCTTACATCTTTCTTTGGACATAGTACTCTTTTATCATTCTTTGGGTGACCTTGGGACATATCGCGCATCATGAGCAAGATGGAGACTAGGAGTAAAGCTAGCCTGGCAGCCAACGCCTCTAATACAACTGCCCCAAACCAAGGCAAAATTGATGATTATTTTTTGAAGGCTGGTTCCCTTTTGATAGACGATATCACCCTCCTGGAAAGACGAATTTCGCAGGAAATAGAATGGGTTAGGAGGTCATCGATGGGGGTTATAGCAATGTCGAAAACACCTGAGGATAGACGGATCATAGATCAATCACAGCTCGGTGCATGTGGGGGGCACATCAAACAACCAGTATAGATCTCTCAGAAGGAACACTAAGCGATTTAGATGACATGAGCCTTCTGTCCCTCCCCCTAACGCAAATTACCCAACCACCAAACACTACAGAAGTGAGGGAGGATATTGACTTAATTACCTCAAGTCCCACATCTTTGAGGGAAGAACTTGCCACAACTACAGCTAACACTCCTAAACTATCAGGGGCATCTAGCGTGGACCGAGGGCGAAGGGAGGGTGCAATACAAAAGAAGAAAACTAGGAAACAGAGTAGCAAGGAAAAGAAGGGAAAGAAAACGAAGCAAAATGCGGGGTCAACACATAACACATCTAGAACAGATTACAATACCCAAGAAAGAACATCACCGGTGCTATTAAATGATCCGCACCAGGATCCGCCTAGTGATACCCACACTGATCTGTTACCCTCTTCCCTAGAACATAATCCCGAGTCATCAGAAGAGGATATAACATTAGCGGATATTGGCCACCTCCTTAAGTCAATCATAAGTCCTTTGGAAGCTCGCCTGATAAAAATGGAGGCGAGGCTAATTAAAATTGAGAAGACTGCCCTAAAAGTTATAGATGGTTGGAAATCGGGAATTCCTCGCTCCATATCCCCCTCTACTGACCCAAAACACAATAACACCTTGGGTCCCCCTAAAATCGTAAAAGCTACTGAGATAGGAACAACAACGGTAGCGGGGGCTAAAAATACTAAATCAAATAGCAATCAACCATCAAAACCAAAAGCTAACTTGCCAATTCCAGTGACTTCAGGAGGGGCTACTAATAAACAACCCAGTGCTATTGTATTGTATTGTATTGTGGTATACTTATATAGCGCAACCTGTCACCACCAAGGGCATCCTGGCGCTTTTGACCCATGATCCAAGCGAAAGCAATAGCTCAACCTGTCCTAGGGAAAAGGTAAGTTTTCAGAGCCTTTCTGAAGGCTAAGAGATCTTCAGAAAGGCTATGCAACATCAACCACCAATAGTAATAGACAATAATCAGTTAAATGTGCAACACACAAGTCCCTCAAAACCTCAGCTGAATACCAATCAAAATGTACCTGATCCAAAAAATGTAATAACAAAACCACCAAGAACAGTCACAGTCAATCTCCCACCAGAGGTAGCGCCATATACTGCTATTTTAATTGGGGTCCCAGAACTGAAATCAGACTCGTATGAGACTGGGGAGTCATTAAAAAACAAGGTAATTAACTGGCTCTCTACACATAGGCCGCTTCCTAGAGGCAAGACCAGCGATATTCGCATGGCAAGAAGAGTCTTGTGGGTCGGGAAGAGACCTAAAACAATTAGTGGTGACTGTATACTAGTGAGTTTTAAAGAACCAGGTACAGTCCAATTCATTTGTGGTTCTTTCCTGGAGGACGAAGGGAGTACTATTCACCCAGTCCCCCTTTCGTTCTTTTATCCACCTAGTGACCACCCAAACAAGGCACAGAGGAGAGGATACCATCAGGACCTAATGGGAAATTGGGAGGGAAACCAGGAAAGGAGGAGAATCCCCTATGATCACGCACGACTACCCCCTATCTACCCTCCTACATTCAGTGATTCCCAGGGATGGGAAACTGTACAGAGAAGAGGAATGGGAAGGGGAAACCACGATAGAGAGGAGCCATGGCCCCCTAGGTTTTATCAGCCACCATTTCTATCACTGTCCAACCGCTACGACTGTCTAGAAATGGTGGACTGACAGCTGGCCTCTGCAGTAGGGGCAAAAGAGAGTCCAGGAGGTATTGATCAAGGTAACCAAGTCTCCCTCATTCTCAGGGAGTAGGAACTCAGTATCGGGATTCCAGACCGACACTACGAGTCAAACAAAAGGGAAAATACTTTAGAAGCCCCGCTAATTGAGGAAGTCCAAATAGATAGCGCCCTATGTCCAGTCCATACTACCCCAAGGGCTAGCCAAGTTGGGACACAGATTGCCCCTCAAATCTTTAAATTTCTTTCCTGGAACGTAGCAGGTCTCAGTAACAAAATAGATTCTGAGTCTTGGGCCGAGCTAATACACCCAAAAAGTGTTTGTCTCTTTCAAGAGACTTGGACAAGGGAAGAGACATCATTTAGGGGATTTCAGACTTTTTCAATCCCCGCTTTATGGGGTGGGAGAGGACGACCATCCGGAGGACTGGCAACCTGGGTTGCTTCAGACCTAGGATGTATAGCCTCAAGATACCCAGCAGATTCGGAAGATATACTGGCAGTACTACTCGAATGGCCAGGTCCTTTCAAATTATTAGTTATAAACATCTATTCCAGACCAGTTCAAATAGCGGCCACTTCTAAAACTATAGAGTCACTGTCGTCCTTATAGAAACCATGCCTGGGGATATGTCCTACCTAATAGGGGGGGACTTCAACTCACATTTTGAGCCACTACCTGGCCTACTTGATGGACCCTCCCTAGAGGAGGATTCAAGTTGGCAGGTTCCCCAGACTGAAGCACCCCCTCCCAGAGCTCTGACACCTTTGGCCGTCCAAATAAACACACTAAATCTCACCTATGGTTTGAGAGCCTGTAACGGCCGCACTAGGTCAGACATCCCGTCCAAATGTACATTTAATAAGGCAGGGAGGCAAACCAGACTGGATTACTTCCTGGTACAAATGCAGGCATGGAAAAGGGTACTGGACTTTAAAATAATAGGTAGATACGACAGTGACCATAATGCCCTGGAGCTAGAGTACGTCATCCCTCCTCCAGGGGAGACTGTGCCATGTGCCCAGGAATTGATAGGAGGACACCTCTTGGAGAACAACCGTAGGCGGATAAGATGGGAAAAGCTTGCCTCCAGTAGTGAGAAGTTAGCCGCTCTTTATGCTGGGATTATCCCTATTCTTGATGAGGCTTTTGACTTATGGCGCCTTGACTCCATAAAAGACATTAGTGAGGATTTAGCTCAGTTACATCTAAACCTAACCAAGAAGCTTGAAGCTGATTTTCTAAGCACTGGGCGACCAAGAGTGCAGGGTTTAGCCAAAAACACATGGTACAACAGTACTTGTAGACTGGCAAAGCGAGACCTGTTGTCCACCATAAAGGAAGGAGGTTCGAGGGAGGAAATTCGCCTTAAAAGGAGGACCTATAAATCACTCATAGCCAACGCCAAAATAGAGTGGGACGTTCAGCAATGGGAGAATCTATCGGAGTCCCTAGCTGAAAGGGACTCCCGTAGATTCTGGAGAATTATAAACCATGGAAGTGGGGATCTCCCCTCGGCTGTGGAACCAAACATTGCTGCAAGCGTTTGGCAGGACCATTTCCAGAAGCTATATTCTTCTGATAATGAGGAGTTAGCAACAATAACACCCTCTATCCACAACACGCATATTTCTGTCCCTTTTACCATCAAAGACATAAAGATGGCAATAGCAGGGCTGTCCTCCAGAAAGGCCCCGGGCCTTGACGGGGTGCCGGGTGACCTCTTCAAACAAGAACCTGGGATTTGGGCACCCTATTTGATGGTATTATTCAATGCAGTGCTGGGGGGGATGAGAATACCGGATACTTGGCTGGGAGCGGAGGTGGTCCCGATACTTAAAAAGGGGTCGCCCCTGCTCCCAGCCAACTATCGTCCAATCAGCCTCATTGATGTGACCCAAAAACTGTTTGGCAGATTAATCCTTGATAGGCTCCAAAGTTGGATGGACGAGACTGACATTTTAAGCCCTCTTCAGGCGGGATTTAGGAGGGGAGTCTCAACAGTCGATCAGATACTCAGACTTAACATTCTGTACTGGAAGACGACACACTTAGAAGGGGGGTCACTGTATGCGGTCTTTGTAGATCTCCGTGCCGCCTTCAACCTGGTCCCACGGGCCAGGTTGTGGGCGGTACTGGCGGATCTGGGTGTTCCCGATGATATACTCCACATTTTAATTAGGCTACATACAGATAATTACGCCCGTGTTAGATATGGAAAGGGCGGTAGGCTGACAGATAGGTTCCCTGTCCAACGTGGGGTAAGGCAGGGATGTGTGTTGGCGCCAACCCTGTTCTGTCTATTTACAAATGGGGTAATAGAATATCTGAGCAGGATCCCTAACGTCGATGCTCCACAACTAAACAACAGCAGGGTGCCAGCGATTATGTTCGCGGATGACACCCTGCTGCTGTCAAAAACACCAATGGGGCTGCAGAGAGTCTTGGATGGGTTCTTGGAGTTTTGCAACGAAAGGGGATTAGACATAAACCCCTCCAAGACCAAATTCATGATTCTCAGCAATAAAACCCAAAAGTTGCCCAAATCCCCGTCTGGGAGCTGTATCTCTAGAAAGAGTCCACGTAATTGAGTACCTGGGCATAACACTTAACCAGACTCTGACCTGGAAGCAACACAAAACAAAGGCAACCATAAAATTAATTCAGAGGGCGGGTGCTACTTCTAGAATTGCCAATAAATCCTATCTTCGACCTTTGGCACCGGCAATACACATTTATAAAGCTCAAGCTAGAGGAGGTATTGCCTATGGGGCAGAGTTATGGGGACACACACCGCTACAGACTATACAGGTTGCAGAAAACAACTTTATAAGATAGCTAGCGGCTCTTCCACCGAGTAGCCCCCTTCTTCCTCTAAGAATGGACTTGGCACTGCGCCCAATTACTGAAGAACTGGGCCTAAAACCCCTGACTTACTGGAGACGTCTGTGGAGCAGCCAGGATTTGGGCCACTATAGAAGCGAATTACAGGAGCTCCTTAGGTTAATACATGTGTCCAAAATCCCTTGGCTGAAGTACATCAGGGACATGTGCACAACACTCGGAATCCCAGAGCTGTGGTGTAATCCGGAAGTAGCGTCCACAAGGCTTCCAAGGAAAGAACTCTCCAGACTGTTTTATAATTTTATGCTCCAGAGAGTTCTGGGTTCAATCCGGGAAGGATCTTTAAGTGACACTTTCATTAAAGCAAAAGACTCTTATAGACCTGAGTATGTTTTGGACGCCATGTCCCCCGTGCATGTAAAAAAGATTTTCTTGCAATGGAGATATGGCTCGCTACCATTGAGGGCCTTCACTAAATCCTGGAACGGCAACCTGGAGCCGGCCAACTGTCCAGCATGTAATTACAAGCTGGAAAGTGACCTACATGTGGTATTGTTTTGCAGAGTCTACAGCAAAATTAGGAGACATTGGCTGGTCCCATACCTAAAGAACCTGGGTTTCCGAACTTATGCCCCAGCTTACAGAGTGCTCAAAACAGACTTGACAGCTCCAACTGTCTTTGCCATGGCGAAATTCTTGACGGCAATGTGGAGAGCACGCGCAAGAATTATAAAAGCCTCTAATGCGGCACCTTCTATTAACTTTTAACTTTAAATCATTCACCTTTTTAGATTGTAATCATGGACTTTTAAAAACTTTCAAATATTGAACTCATTTTTATATGTTTCATGGTGTGTTTATGTGTTTATCTTTTATGATCTGAAATGATCGAAATAAAGATTATTTGAATTTGAATTTGATGGCGGTGGTTGCAGCTCATCTGCGCAGATTGGGGGTTTCAGTCTTCGACAACCAGCTGTTGAAGGCGTCCTCTCCCTAGGCTGTTGTCTCCCACCTTCAGACTATCGAGAACCTCCTGCATTCGCTGGGGCTCTCTATTAACATGCCGAAGTCACACAGGACTCTTTCTCAGATGCTCCCTTTCATAGGAGCTGTTCTGGACACAGTGAAGTTTCGGGCCTATCCTCCCGAGCAGCGAGTCCAAGATATTCAGGTTATGATTCTGAAGTTTCAGCCTCTGTCCTCGATTCCGGTGGGACTGACTCAGAGGCCGCCTGCATCCTGTTGGTAAAGCATGTAAGTTGGTGTATGCGGGCAGTGCAGTGTGACCTGAAGTTCCAGTGGGCACAGCATTAAAGACATCTCACCAACATCGTCCAAATCTCAGAAGGAACTGCAAGAGATCTGCAGTGGTGGTTGATGAACCGCGTTTGGGTCCAAAGTAGACCCCTCTTCCTTCCCCAACCAAATCACACAGTGGTGAAAATGCATCACTTTGGTAATGGGACGGCCGTCTAGGAGAGGTGGAGATCAGGGGACACTGGTCTCTGGCTTCGTTGGGGCTCCTCATCAACATGTTGGAGCTTTGGGCGATTCTTTTGACATTGAAAGCATTTTTTCTCTCTGGAAAGGGGAGGTTAGTGTAGGTGTTCACAGACAACACCACTGTCATGTGGTATTGCAACAAACAGGGCGGAGTGGGGTCCTGGGCCCTTTGTCAAGAGGCCCTGGTTCTCTGGACATGGCTGGAACAGCAGGGTATAATCCTAGTGGTTCAACACCAGGCAGGTTCTCTGCTGTCGATGCCTAGCTGATCACGAATGGCATCTCCAGTCGCAGGTAACGCATGGTCTCTTTCAGCAGTGAGGAGAATCTTGGTTAGATCTGTTCGCCTCTAAAGAGAATGCGCAATGTCAGCAGTTTTGCGTGCTGGAGTTTCCAAGGCGGTTATTGCTCTGCAACGCTTTTCGTCGTGAATGGAGCTCAGGCCTGTTGTACGCCTTTCCGCCCATACCACTTCTGCCCAGAGTCCTGAAGAAGATCAAGAGCAACCAGGCCCAAGTCATTCTTTTTTTTATTTTTATTTTATTTTTATTTGCATTTTGATTATTTCTCAACAGTGCAGTCATGTAATTAGCAACATTTTTCCCTCTACTCCCACTCCCGCCCCTCCACAATCGTATTTTTCTATCACAGTTCAAATAGTACATGTGCAATGTCCAGTCATCTGATAAACAGGCCTCTCTCAGTACCCCCTCCCATACCCTACCTCCGGTGCCCGCGTGGCCTTGTAATTTGGTAACGAGCTCATCTCTCTCCCAGTCCCCCATCCAGCCCATGATAGTGTCTCCACCTGGACCAAACCCTACGAAACTTTCTAGGACACCCTCTAGATTTATAGGTCACTCTCTCGGCAGCCATGTAAAGGTCCAGCCCTTTTCTCCACTCCTCCAACTTCGGGGGAGTTGGTGACCCCCAATGTTTCGCTATGTCTCTTTTGGCTACTACTAAAGCCAGTACCAGGAAGATTAGGAGAGGTCGCGGAAGGTCCACGTCATTAGTCATTCCCAGTAGAGCCAGCTTAGGCTCCTGCGTTAGCGGAGCCTCCAATATCTCCCTCAATTCCGTAATGATGTGGTTCCAATATATTTGAATCACCTCACATGCCCATAATATATGGTAAAAATCTCCGCCTTCCCTATGGCAACGGTGGCATCTGGTGTCCTCTATTTTCCCCATTTTATGGAGTCTCACCCTGTCATAATATGTCCTGTGGAGCACGTTGTATTGGATGAGGCGGAGCCTGGACTTAATCGCCACTTCTCGGGGGTGCATCAGCACTATGTCCCAATCTAAGTCGTCTAGTGCTCCCACTTCACCCTCCCATGTATTTCTGAGTTTCGCCAGATCCCCTAGCATATTGTTGGTTAGAGTTTTGTAGGTGAGTGAGACTGCCTACCCCTGAATCGGTTCCTGCAGGAGCCTTCCCTCCAATGGTGCATATTCTGGGAGTCCCGACAAGTGTATGTTCTGTGCTCTCCATGCATGGCGCAACTGGGTGTACTTGAAGAGCTGTGAGTGTTGGAGCCCAAACTCTGACCTCAGGGCCTGAAAGGATTTTCATTCACCCTTAGTGATCACATCTCCAATAGTAGTGTAGCAGGGTTTCCGTTCTCCCACAGAACTGTGCATAGAGACCTAGAACCTCAGTGAGTTAGGATGATCCAAAACTCATCTCAGTGTCAGAAATCTCCTTACCTAGCTAGCTACAGTGTCTCATGGATCATTATGGAATGAACCATGTCTTAGACAAACCAGAACATGATCTTTAGAATACCTCAGGAATCGTGGAACACATGAACACTCTTTCGTTATATAATCATTTCAAACCAAAACTGGGAGTCAAAGAACACAAATGCAAGTTTGAAATATTTATTATTCAATGCAAAGTTCTCAAACGCAGTATCTTGTATAATACCAAAATGCAGATTATAAAAATCAGAGTTAGCAGCATAGTCACTAATCCATAGTAAGCAAAAGGTGCTAGCATGTTATAATGCAAAACCTATAGAATCGATATCACCTATATTTCGCGCACCCTATCTAGTATATTATTTTATATCTAAGAAGGTCTCATTCGGGCTTTAGCAGGGCGGCCCCATACCTCTCAATGTCAGTAGGAGCAGTTCACATCAACAGCTACCAGCTCTCTCCATGCGCAGCACCAAGTGTCTACGTTCATTCCGTGTAACTCTATCTTAAACCCGCGTAGAGCCCAAAATGTTGGCATCAACATTATTTATGTTATGTCTAATGTGGTGCGAGGATCAGGCCTCTCAGCAACCTTGTGTTAGGTTAATCTTAGAGTGTGCAGCTCTCAGTGTGCAGACAGTTGTACCAAGTGCACCAGGCAAAGCTGATAGCATAGAAATAACATATTATTCTCAACTAAACCACCTCACCGCTTCTAGGGTGAAAGCTACAACAACAAGTATGTGTCGTGTGCAAAACTGAAGCCGAAGGCAAACCGGCTGTTTAAACATGTAATACACTCATGCTAACTTAACGCAATATATGTAATGAAGTATCCATATGACACCCCCCCATTGGTCCGAGCACCGCCAATCATAAGGGAAAAGGCAATACTAAATCAGATACAAAAATTGAAAGCAAAATTCAATAATATTGAGCTAAAATAAGCTAAAAATATGTATGAATGAATATGTATGAATGCCTACAGTGGCCTCAAAGGTAAAAAAGAACAAAAGTCTTGAACCAAAAGTCTTCCGCCAGGTCCAAAAATTATGAAATGTATGACCAGGTCGCATCCTTTCAAATGTTTGTAAGAGAAAAAACCAAGGCACTTATCCGATATCCAAAGTCATGTGCCACCCAGACGTTATCTCCAGCGACATCACGTGAGTGAACTTTCCATCAGTTGAACTTAGTCCATCCCTCCAATTCAGCGAGGCGAAAGTTATATTTCACAACAAAGCATTCCCTCCAGGCATCTCACGATTGGAAAGTATATGCAAAGAAAGTTGCAACAGCCTCCAGTATGAAATCACTGCCATCATCCGAAAATAGTTCAGCCATCCAATTTAGCAATGGGAAAGAACATACGTGCTCCTCCAGCATCGGATCCTCCTGCAACGTCAGAGGACAACTCGGTGGGTTCACCAGATCGCTGTGTGTCAGAAAGGCATCCGCCGCTGCAGAGATCTCCCATTGGCCCAGAACTCCATTTATCGCTGCCAAGGCCATAACTCTCTCGCCAGAACAGATCAGCTCGTGAGCCACCACGGGACGCATTAGCTGATCAAAATCGACGTCAGGAGCAGTCCTCAAGCATAGGCATAAATCAATGGCCCAATCGAACTCGCAGCTCAGGCAGTGAAACACAGGTTGGACACACGTGAAGTCGGTGAACCGAAATGACAATCTATAGGCCGTGCTTAATGCTGCAAGCGGCAATGTTCCATAGTAATTGAGCATCCGATTACGACACAGGGTCAGGAGGCGTTGAACGGCGCCTTGCGCAGGATGGGCATCCATGTTTTATGAAGAAAAACACCAATAGAAAGCCTGCGGCCACAGCCAGCAAAACAGGTAGTCCACCAAACAAGCTCGAAAAAATAGTGTGGAAAAACGTGGGAATGATACCAAAAACTTTTTCAAACGTAGTCACGAGGCCACTGCTTACTAGTTTAAAAAAATGTGCAAGGCCAGTCGTTGAAGAAGCATTAAAAATCTGGTGTACCAGCTCGCAGAAATGAAATGGCAAATCAGTGTTTAAGAGCGCCTGCACCTCTGTGCGGGTGTTGGCTATGTGAAGGACATAAGTTTCCCGGGCCGAACTCAGGGTCACTTGTTTTTGAGACAAAAGGGCCCTTATTCTGCTTAAACCATTGAATTTCGCTTCCAAGGTTGGGATCCGTGGCCAGATGGAGACATCTGAAGAGCCATGCGTGGGTGGGTATAGCACGTTCTTGCAGCACACTACACGCTCTGATACAGTAACTATATAAGCCACACCAATTAATAAACCACAACATAATTCGTTGTTTAAAAGCAAATAACTACCATTAGCTAATAATGTAAATGTGGGCACTACTGCTGGAACTGGCGTGCCTTTTAAAACACATGCTAAATTTGGGCGGTCCTGATTACAAGAACCGTGTAACTGAATGTGTCTGCATATTAATGAATGGTCAGGTGACTGTGTGCATTCCTCACCATTAAGATTAACTTCTTTTCCATCTTTCAGACATCTGTATGTGTATGGTAATGACCATGCCTCATGTAGGAATGCATTGCCTAGCGGTTCATATCGACCTATAGCAATATAACGCATACAGTTAGTAAATTTATATAAAGGGAATGGTAATGTTATTAATCCATGAATAAGCCATGTGGCAGTAGTGGTTTCAGCAACAGAGAAAGGCAAGGACTCTAGCTTTTCAATATGTAGCATAGAAAATGAAGCATCACGCATTGAAAGCATGCGCTGTTTCTCAGTAAGATTAAAAGGAGCAAAAAGGGATGAAACGTTCAATGAGGTCCAGGGAACTCGACCAGCCTTAAGAGTCTGTAGCGTCCATGCAAACTGCATCACAGAACGCAATTGATTTTGACCATGGTATAACGTGGACACTTCATCATGTACAATATCAACAACAGAAGAAACAATATTATCCAATGTGTAAATTCTGGAAGAAAGCATGTTAATACTGTTATCGACCACTGCAAGCACTTTTTCCAAATTTGCTTGATCAATAGCTCTCAGGCGTTTTGCTGCCTCAACTTGTGAAAATTTCCAAATCTCATTGTATATAGCATAAAGAAAGCGTTTAGATCTACCCCTAGCTGGGCCTTTTATAAAATCATTTAGGTCTATATTTCCATTCAACTGGGACAGATGCAGTTTAACTGCAGCCAAAGTGGAGTGTTGTAACCAGTTCTGACACAATTTTCCTACTGAATAAGTAGTAACAGTGTGATCTGTTTCAAACCTGGGATCTGGCCTGACGTGTGTAAACCCTTCAGACAAACCCAAAAAACGACGTTGGCAAGCATCAGAGCTCCTCTGCCACAAGATCCACCCCTCCGGGTCGAAATGGGAAACATTAAAGGAGGAGTTCTGCAAAAGTGCTTGTATCTCACTGATGGATAATGTAGTGAAATTACTCCAACCTGAATATTCTTCTAAATCAGGGATAGTAGGGGTATTTAATTTTTTAGATGTAGCCAATCCAAAACATGTTGTTTGGGAAATAGTTGAATTTAAAAACAACATGTGATTCGGGATGAGACATGCACGATGCAAAGCCTCAGTGCCTTGTACCTGCCAATCTTTGGTACCCCAAACCGATTTAAGGTCAATAGTATCCTTCCATAACTCATAGCCATCTACAGATAACCTTTCCAGAAAGGACTTTGAATACAGCAATTTTGTATCAGTAAGTCTGACTTTGGGCATGAATTTCTGGTTCACTTTAAAATAAAACGACTCAGGATTTGATTGATTAAAGTCTGTAAAATAAGAGTATTTTCCCAGAAACGTACTCGAGCTCCCCTGTAAAGGAGCAGGGCCATGTTCCCACTGAGTGTAATTCACAGGAACCCTCCTGGAACTTGTCTTGTGTAGGAAATGATTCCCATAATGTTGATAGCAAAATAAATCATCATAATTGACAGAATCTAAGTACAAATCCTCAGCATCAAAGGCCGCATAATATTTCAAATCAGAGAACAATGCTTCTACAGCCTGAAGATCCCAGTCATCAGAATGAACATTTTGCTTAATCACATCTCCCATGTTTACTCTAAGCACATTAGGAACATTAATAACTTCTGTGGGGCCATGTATCTGAAACCTAACCGCATCCCACACAATCCCATCAAGGACTGGCCAAGCAGTAATCTGTACTGAATGTAAGTCTCTCTTTAGTCTGTGTACTGAATGTGAGGAGGACAGAGGGGCCAATGTTCCATTAAGGTACCGAATTCCTGTTCTTTCTATCACATAATGGCCATCGATCAAGCGGAAAAAATAAAACACAAAACCAATTGACATAAAAAGATAAAATGAAAATAATATCAGCCAAACGTATGTCCAAGGTGGAATTAAAAAATGTTTTTTAAACAACGTGGCATATTTTGCAATAGTCGATGGTTTCTTTGAAAGTTCCGAAACAGAGTCAAAAGAGAATCTGGACTGGTTAGCCAAACGGGCATGTAGGTCGGACATAGATAAATCAGCAGGATCTGCATAGGTCAGCTCATCAATGTTAGCAAGAGGAATAGTATTTAATAAAGGACTAGATAAAGCAGGCATCTCGAGGGACACCTCCTGATCTGTACCAGATGTAATAGCCAGCACAGAGTTCCTCACCATGGAAGGACAGGATGCAGCCGGTGTCATGCTATGAAGAATCGGCCACCCTGTGTGTCTTGACATTGTCAATAGAAATAAATCTGTTTTCTTTACGACCTGGAAGTGGTGGTAAAATGACTGTTCTTGTGCCCTTCACTCCAAGGACTCGAACCGGCGGTCGATATGAGGGACCAAACTCTTTCTTGTTATTGATCTTCTCTCGAACCAGTTCTCCAACTTGGGGTAGCCAGCCAACTACCGGGATCTGCAACGCATCATCCGATGTGGAGGGCAAGTGTTCCTTTGCAAGACTGTCTCTGGTCTTTTGTAGATCCTGTAAAACATTGCAATGTTCATCTACGTCAAAGGCCGCGGCCTGGGCCTGGCAGTCTGCACCATTAAGGTCAGGGACGTACATCTTGATACCAAAGAGCATTTCGTATGGGGTCCGCCCACCCAGAGACCTTCTAGGGAGATTATTAAGCGCACGCTGCACGCCATAGAGGTGGGTCAGCCAGTTTCTACCAGTGCCTATAACACGGGCTGTCAAAGATTGCTTTAAGTCGCGGTTCATTCTTTCTACTACAGAATTGCCCTCAGGCCTGTAGGGGCTTGAAAACTTCACCTGTACTCCCAACGAAACCATAGCATCCTTATACGCCTTAGAGGCGAAAGCCGGACCCTGGTCCGAATGGAAAGCACCACAAGCAAAGATTCCCACAAAGACACGCAAATCCTTAATGACAGTTCGCGAATCAGCGCTTCGATGCGGCCATACCCATACAAAGCGTGTGCATGAGTCAACTGCTACTAAGATGTATTTATAAGCAGTATCAGAAGAAAAAGGACCGCAGTGATCCAAATAAACGCAACCAAGCGGTTTATTAGAGATGCACAACTGTGTCTGAGGCGGACGCGCAGCAGTAGAAGGCTTAATCTGCTGACAAATGTCACACATAAGGACATAATCGCGCGTCTGTTTGTACAGTCCCCGCCACCAGAACCTCTGTTGTAGCTGAGATACAGTGGCTGAGACGCCCGCATGCGCAGACGCCACACCTTCATGAGCCGCTGTAATCAGAGAAGCTCTGCGATCCGAGTTGGGAACTAAACGCTCTCCAACTTCAGGAATTTTCACATAAGGAACCTTATCGGGACTTAAGTGGTATGTGTATTTCGAAGGGAACCCCGCAGGATATTTACCTCCCTTCGCAGTGGCAGCAACAGCCGCCAAGATGTCATCATCTATTTTGCTTTTGGACCTCGTGACTGCTGCAACTAAGTATTTTGATACCGCTGACTTCGCTGCTTCATCAGCAAGCGAGTTGCCAACAGCGTGGACCCCCACGCGCTGGTGGCCAAGAGTATGAATCACAAACACGAGCGGCAGTTTCTCTTTAAGTTCCGCCACTCGGACCCAGATCATTTTATGTTTTATTGTGCTACCCTTGGAATCACGAAAATCATTCTGAATCCAAAAGAACAAGTTCTCATTGTAAGACTGGACACAGTAGTAAGAATCACTTACGATTAAAGTCGTCACACAAGGATCAGCTTACTCCAATGCGAGCATAAGAGCGCGAAGCTCTGCTAATTGTGCGGTGCAGTCCCCTAGCGTTTGCGTGTGCACAACACTGGACTTGAACTCATCGTTCACCATGGCACCCACCACAATGGCGCAAGCGGAAACGTAGGCGTGTTTAGAGCCATGCGCAACCTGCGCCGAACCATCCGTGTAAATGATACAATGGAAATCCTCCAACGGCCGCATTGCTAAAGGAGCAGGATGAACAAATTCATACTGTAAATACTCCTGCGACCGTAAAGCGGCGTCAAAAATAAACGTGACATCCTGAGATGTCAAGGATGTAGCCCACTGAATCCACCGAGGGTGCAAAGCTTTAGAATTAGGTACACTGGCTTTCGTGACCGCCTCCAAGGCTGGACACGGGGTTACAACCAACATGCGCTTTCCCTGCGACAGGGCACGTTCCTTAAGAATTGCCATCTGCACAGCCGTTAAAACTTTCTCCACAGTGGAAAATCGCAGTTCAGCCGAAGTGTACAAGTGTGACTTGTAAGCAATAGGTACAGTATCCCCTTCATTAAAAGTCAGGTACGTGAAACCCACCGTCCCAGGGATAATTCTTATCACCAGGTTGGTCTGGTTATCACGAGTCTGTAAGTAGTCAGAAGCCAGCATATCAGCCTGCAAGGACTGCAGAATGGCTGAATGCTCAGGCAGCCAGCATGATTTGGAAAAAGATGGTTGTACCAAGGCATATAAAGGCTTGATACGCTGGGCATATTCCGGAATGTATGTCCTCCCGAAATTTAAAAAACCCAGCAAAGACTGTAATTTTTTCAGCGTTGTCGGAGAGCGCAACTGCGCGCACTTCTCCAGGAACTGAGGAGCCAATCCCTTTCCTTCATGGTTAAGTTCATAACCTAGAAACAACACTGTGTACTCCGCAATGTGCGATTTTGCAAAGTTAAACTTGTAACCCATGTCTGCAAAGTTACAAATTATGCTGTTTACTCGACACAGATGCACCCAAAGCTCGTCGTCTGTGAGATAAATATCATCCACATACGAACATGCAACTGGATCGAAACTCTCTAAAAGAGAGACTATGCGGGCGGAAAACACTCCCGGACTATTTTTATATCCCATTGGGAGTCGATTAAACTTTTTTTGTACGCCGCCGCATGTAAAACTGGTCCATTGGGAACTGAGACCATCTAATCTATGTGCATAAAAACCATTGGAAATGTCAAGCGTGGTTTTGAACCGTTTACGCTCAAGACTATTCACTAGGGCAGAGCCGTGAGTATTCTGTACTGCACAGTTACGGCAATGCGAGTTCAAATGCCTGTAATCCAAAACAAGACGATATGATCCGTCCGGCTTGTTAACAGTAAAAAGGGGATTATTCATCGGTGACACACACGTTTCAATTACACCTTGATATTCCAATTGTTCAAGGATAGCCGCGACCGAAGCCTTAGCTTCACGCCGTATGGGATATTGGGGTTGTGGCTGCGGCTGTGACCGTAACGGAATCTCATGGCTCGGGGACAATTTATCCCAGCCACACTGATTCCGGTACACAGCCGGCGCAAGCGCCAGAGCCCACTCTTCTGCAAAATGCAGAGCTTCCATTCTTGGCACAGTGTGCGCGAAACTAGGGAGGATTACCTCCTCCCCTCGCGGAGCTGCGAGAACAAAAGGTGGGGGCCAGTCAGCCTCCGAAAGCAAAATGTCATACGTATCCGAAAGATTTTCCCAAAATACCCCTTTTACAGTTCGCTGCATGTCACCTTCAATTAACAGGACAATTTCAAAAAGTCTTTCAGGGGGAGCAACATGTGTATCAGCTGTTTCAATCACAATAAAAGTCTCAGTCGCTGTCACCTTCAACAGTGGACGGAGGGCCTCTCTCACTATGGTAATCTCCGCCGCGCTGTCCAGCAAGGTCAGAGCCCACGTCAGATTCCGAAGCCGCGTTCTCACTATCTGGGGCATATCGATGCGCCGTTAAGGCAGCGACTTTCTTCTTGGCAAACTGCGGTCTCTTTGGCGTAGAGTCGTCCCGCTGATCCCCTTCACTTCGTGTGCGGGGCTGGCCACGTCCTTGCTGGCCACCCCTGCCCCTGCCGCCCCCTCCACCACCGGTTGACGGAGCCGATGAGTCCTGAAAGGAACGAGGAGAGCGTTGGTCAGATGCCTGATATCTTTCAGGCGATTTAATCGTAGCGCGATCGCGCAATTCATAAACTCGCTCTGACTGCGCAGGTTGTGAAGGCGCCGGACTCGAAACCTGTGTCTGCTGTTGTTGTTGCTTACCCTGATTCTGCTTTTTAGGCCAATTTTGTTTTTTGGACTTGGGCTGTCCACCTGTTTCCGAAGACTGTCCCTGGGGCTGCTTTCTTTCTTTTTCAAGAAAAACCTTTGCACCCTTAGAATTGCGGCCAACCGTTTTATAAGCCGCCACAATAATTTTTGCCAGCTGACGGGGTTTCTCGGCATCGGGAATTAACGCCAGACCATTGGCCACCTGAAAGTTCACAGCATCCCCTTTTACATTGGCAAGGATAATACCGCAAACTGTCTCAAATGAACCGTTCAGGCGCATACCCAACTCAACCGCCGACTCAGGTCCGTGATCATCTTGAACACGTTTGAGGATCGCAGACAGGTTCGACACTGTCGGTGTGCCAAAGCACCTCGAGTAAACCGCTGCAAAAGTCTTACCCCATGTTTCGCAGTCAGCAAGTTCAGGGGCTAAATCCTTCGGTAAACTAAGCGTAAGAATCCGGTGTTTTTCACCCGGAGTCGTATTAGGAAACACAGCCTCCAGCTGGTCGAATTTCTCGGCAAGCCAGTAAGGAAAATCATCCTTATTATCTGGCTTTCTGCCCATTACGGAATTCACCATGACAGGACTGATTTTCAAACCAGCCTGTTCCGCTCGAAGCTGCGCACCTGCGGGGGCAGCGCCATGTATATTACGACCAATGTAATGAACAAGCGCTCTAATCACGTCAACCGCGACATCATGCAGACGTCGCAAATCAACCACATTACAAGTGGCGCGATTAGGATGAGGAGTAAATCCGCCCAAGGCGGGCCAGGCTGTGCCCGGAATGGACAACGGACCTAACCTCGGAGCCGTTAAAGAGTGGGGTAGGACGCCACCAAACCAAACTCCGTGCTGCCAAGCATCGATAGGTACTTCCAGTGCTCTGTACGGAGCATAAGCCGCCGGAACAGCCGAGGCAGTGTACGAGTGGTAGACGCCCGAATTAGCGTTTACTTCCGGAAACGTCACCCAGGAATAAAACAATTCGTACGGGTACGCATGTTCCGCACTCACCACTAGAACCACAGCCAAACCTTCCGCAGGGACATTATATGCCCTCAAGTGGTCGCGAACCGCGACGCGGCTATGCTGCGCTATTTCCACGGCCATGGTAGCACCGGAAGTGAAAAAGGACAAAGAACACTTTGTAGCACAACTGGGTAGTAATTCAAAGAAACCGTTTAAAGTAGAATTCAAGCTTGAAAAGACCTATTTCAAAAACAGGTAGGTTTTTCCGACACCACCGTTTACCGGAAACGGGAATGAAGGTGTTAAGGTTTGAATGATATACTACTCGAGTGTCATGAAATACGGCCAACCAATCCGTTGGGCGCCATGTAGCAGGGTTTCCGTTCTCCCACAGAACTGTGCATAGAGACCTAGAACCTCAGTGAGTTAGGATGATCCAAAACTCATCTCAGTGTCAGAAATCTCCTTACCTAGCTAGCTACAGTGTCTCATGGATCATTATGGAATGAACCATGTCTTAGACAAACCAGAACATGATCTTTAGAATACCTCAGGAATCGTGGAACACATGAACACTCTTTCGTTATATAATCATTTCAAACCAAAACTGGGAGTCAAAGAACACAAATGCAAGTTTGAAATATTTATTATTCAATGCAAAGTTCTCAAACGCAGTATCTTGTATAATACCAAAATGCAGATTATAAAAATCAGAGTTAGCAGCATAGTCACTAATCCATAGTAAGCAAAAGGTGCTAGCATGTTATAATGCAAAACCTATAGAATCGATATCACCTATATTTCGCGCACCCTATCTAGTATATTATTTTATATCTAAGAAGGTCTCATTCGGGCTTTAGCAGGGCGGCCCCATACCTCTCAATGTCAGTAGGAGCAGTTCACATCAACAGCTACCAGCTCTCTCCATGCGCAGCACCAAGTGTCTACGTTCATTCCGTGTAACTCTATCTTAAACCCGCGTAGAGCCCAAAATGTTGGCATCAACATTATTTATGTTATGTCTAATGTGGTGCGAGGATCAGGCCTCTCAGCAACCTTGTGTTAGGTTAATCTTAGAGTGTGCAGCTCTCAGTGTGCAGACAGTTGTACCAAGTGCACCAGGCAAAGCTGATAGCATAGAAATAACATATTATTCTCAACTAAACCACCTCACCGCTTCTAGGGTGAAAGCTACAACAACAAGTATGTGTCGTGTGCAAAACTGAAGCCGAAGGCAAACCGGCTGTTTAAACATGTAATACACTCATGCTAACTTAACGCAATATATGTAATGAAGTATCCATATGACAGTAGAGATCCCAATGTTCTCCCACCGTTTAAATCCTTTGAGTTTATTAAGTTTGGTTAGCCACGTGCAATGCCATAGGGGCGTCTGCCGGGTGGGTGTCTTCTCCCAGCCTGTACGTTTCGTGGCCTTGTTCCATGCCCGTAAAGTTATAAGAGTCGCTGGAAGCAGTGTCTTCCGTACGGAGCCTCCGTACAAATAATATAGTAGATTGTGCAGGGACAGTTTATGACGTTCTAGGGCGTATGTGGGATGGTCCACTTGGGTATGTAGCCATTCATTAATTGGAGTCATGTGTTCCGCCCACTAGTAGGCTTCTAGGTTCGGGAGTGAGATACCTCCACTATATTGGTGCCTTTGGAGAGTGGTCAGCGCGATTCTAGGTTGTTTACCTAACCAGAGAAAGGCCCTGAGATCCGCGTGGATCTTGTGTAGCAGTGTCTCCGGGAGTGCATAATATTCATTCTGGAGGGCGTATAAATATTTTGGGAGAATAATCATTTTTTACATGGCCGCTCGGCCTAGGAGTGTAAGCGGTAGTTGTCTCCAGCGCTCCATATCAGCATTAGAATTCAGCATGACCCTCTCTATATTTTTCTGTAATGAGAGTTTCTTATTTAGGGTGATGTAAATCCCGAGGTATTGGAAGCCCTCCGTTGTTTTAATCAGTTGCTCGGGCAGAGTCGTCCAGCGGTCGCCTCCCCCGTGGTCGTATAGGATCGATTTATGCCAGTTAATTTTGTATCCGAAGTAATTACCATATTGTTCCAACTCCAGGAATAGCTCCGGGACAGTGGCCTCCGGGTTGGTGATGTACAGGAGCACATCATCCGCATAAAGGGAGAGCTTCTTCTGTGCCAAATCCGCCTCGGTTCTTCTGAATCCAGTGATCCCTGGATTTTGTCGGACCCTAGCTGCTAGTATCTCGATGGTGAGTGTGAATAAGAGGGGCGATAGGGGGCAGCCCTGGCGTGTCCCTCTTTGGATCACGTGACAGTCTCCCATTTACCTTTACTTTAGCTCGCGGCATGGTGTACAGAAGCCGGACCCAGGTCTGAAACTTGGGGCCAAAGCCAAATTTTTGTAGGACCGCTTCCAGAAATGGCCAGTGGACCGCATCGAAGGCTTTCTCTGCGTCCAGGGAGGGAAACCAGTGTGGTGTGTCTCTATCTCTCACCTCCTGCAACCAGTTGTGGGTGCGTCTAAGGTTTAGCTTGGTAGCCCTGTCTGGCAGGAAGCCGGTTTGATCTAAGTGTATTAGGTCCAGAATCACAGACCTCAATCGTAGTGCTAAGACAGTCGCGAGTAGTTTCACCTCAGTGTTCAGGAGGGAGATGGGTCGGTAGGACGCGCATTCCTCCCTTGGTTTGCTCTCTTTATAAATTGGGATAATTGTCGCCATGGAGAGGTCTGTGGGGAGCCTCCCCTTCTGAAATGCCCCTAGAAAGAGGTTCCTCAAGTGGGGAGCCAAAATATCCGCAGTGCATTTGAGAAATTCTGCCGTGAAACCATTTGGTCCCAGAGCTTTCCCAGACCGTAGTCTAGCCAAGGCTACCAAGATATTGTCTACCGTGATGTCAGTCTCGAGCATCTCAAGGGCCTCATGGTCCAATGAGGGAAGCTCCGTCTGTTCCATATATTGAAGAGCAGCATCACACGAGCCTAAGTCTCTAGCAGTGTAGAAGCGTTCGTAGTGCGTAGCAAAGGCCTCAGCAATATGTGAATCTGAGTTAACAAGCATCTCTCACCTGTTCCACCCATCTTTCTGCCTGCTCTTTTCTACTGGGCCACGCCAGGAGTTTGCCTGATTTATCCCCAACGTCGTATAGGCGGTGGAGGGTGGCCAGGTTTTGGGTCTTTGCCTCATCAGTCACTAGCTCCCTATATTGGCGTTGTGCATCTATCAGTCTCCGGAGAGTCTCGGGACTTTTTGTATTTATATGTTCACTCTCTAAATCTACTATGGCCCGCTCGACTGCAGCTACCTCCCCCTGGCGTTTTTTCTTTTCCTCTCCCAGTCTATTTTGTATTCTGTCCCTCATCACAGGTTTCAAGACTTCCCATAGGGTTACCCCTGAGGCGACTGATCCTTCATTCTCGGCCATGTACACACTTGTATCTGCTCTTACACCTTTCAGCATCGTTGGATTTTTAAGGTCCCATGCAGTGAGGCACCAGGAGATCCCGCCAGCATCTCGATTTTGTCCCACCCTCACCAGCAACTGTGAGTCGTCCGATATTCCCCTTGCTTTGTACTCCGCTGTAGCATCTACGGTCAAGTGCTGTCTGGGCAGGAATATATAGTCTAATCTTGAGAACACCTTATGTGCGGCCGAGTAGAAAGAGTAGGCTGATTGGTCAGGGTGCCGCCATCTCCAGACATCCGTGAGGCCTATAGTGGTAATCATCTTAGCTAGGGGGGTCTGGGTCTCCCTCATGGGTGGCACCCTGTTTATCCATAACATCATTGAAGTCTCCACCTATTATTTGAATAGTGTCGGCAGTGTCTAGAAGTATGTTGGCCAATGTCTTAAGTGTGGTTGCCTGTAGCTTGGGGGGTGCGAACACTGATATTAGCGTGTATGTGCATCTACGCCATGTCCCCTGAACCTCTACACAGGTCCCCAATGGATTCACCCAGGTGCGTGTAGTGCAGAAAGGGGTGGTGTTCTTTATAATGATTGCTACCCCTCTGGAGTCAGTTGTGTACCCCGCGTGCGCCAGTACTTTATGGCATCCCCTGGCAATAAAGGGGCAATTGGTACCCTTAAGATGGGTTTCCTGTAGGAAAATTATATCTGGGCTTATTCTTTTAAGGTAGGCCCTTACTAGTCCTCTTTTAATCTTATTACCAAGTCCGTTCACATTCCATGTCAGGACACTGAGTTTCCCGTGGTCTGCGGGGTGAGTTGCTAATGTACTTGCCATTCTAGGGTACAATCTAGACCGTATGGACGGTCCCTGGTGTAGGAGTGTATCATGCTGCACTCATGTGCGTGACTGGTTTCAACCAACTGTTTCCCCTCCCCTCCCCCCCAACTTCCCTTCATCAGAACTGTTAGGAAATCCCCAACCCCCACCTCCCCCTCCCCACCTTTTCCTCCCGTCCATCCCATCTGTGGAACAATTAACTTACAGGACTTTCAGGCGGTAAAGGTCTGTCGCCGTCCCAGGCACAACCCCAACTAGGTTATCCCAAAGGCTTTAGTTAAGGCTCCCACCGGGACCCTCAGGACGTTACCGTCCAGTTAACAGCTGGGCGGGTCTATCCTCGCTGCTTGGGCCCCTAAAGGTGGCAACAAACCAACAAATTAACACTGGTGTAAGTCAAATCAGGAAGAAAAGAGTTCGTAACTTGCATGCCCCCAACAGTGGTGTGCTGCCGTTTCAGATATCAGTTCCGAACTTTCTCAGGAGTGGGAATCTTGTGTTTCCATGTCAAGCTCCTCTGCATTGCCATTCGCTCCCTGTTCCATTTCTCGGATCGCTACGGCTAGAGGGTGTAGTGAGGGGTCCGCCGATTCCTCTATATCAGACAGTTGTTCGCTTTCGATGTTTTCCAGGTCCGCTCCAGTATGATGCACCAGACTGCTGAACCTGGACCCTGGTGCCGTATCCTCCTCTGCGGATGCATTCCGGCCCCGCTCCACCCGGCCAATCGGAGGTCTCTCCGTGCCAGACGACGAGTGCGAGTATCTTCTCATTCTCGGGATTTGGGACCTTTGCGCCTTGGGCGGACTCCTTCGGAAGTTGGCGGCCGCCATTTTGGATCGAATTCTGCGACCTTCCTCCTCAGCCTCTCGGAGCAGGGGCCATTCCTCCAGCCATTGCCAGGCCTCCTCTGGTCGATTGAAGAAGTGGGACCTGCCTTTGAAGAGTACTTTCAATTTTGCCGGGAAGAGCAGCATGTATGATATGTGCAGATCTCGCAGTTTTGCCTTTACTAAGTCATAGGATCGACGTTGCTTCTGTACACCCAGGCTATAGTCTGGGAAAATCATGATATTTGTGTTTTCCATTCTAAGTTCCCCTTTTTTCCTGGCTTCTCGTAAGATGAGGTCCCTGTCCGCAAAGTTAAGGAAACGTGCGATGATCGGTCTCGGCCGTGCCCCCTCTGGCGGTTTTACCAGCAGGGCTCTATGCGCCCTTTCAAAGACAAAGCAGTTTGAGAATTGGGCCTGCGGAAAGGTCGACGTTAGCCAGGTACATAGGAAAGCTGCTACATCAGTCTTCTCGGGGCCCTCTCTAAAGCCTACGAAGCGTAGGTTGTTGCGCCTCGCCCTATTTTCGGCATCATCCACTCTCCATAGCAGCTGTCTGTGTGACGCTTGCAGTTCCGCCATATCTTTTCGGAGGGTGGTAAGGGAATCTTCTGCTTCCCCGAGTCTGGTCTACGCTGTAGTCACCCTCTCAGACAAATTTCGAAAGTCTTGTCGCAGTAAGAGGACTTCAGAACCCTCCTCACCTATTTTAGTCTCCAACGCCGCTCTAGAGTCCTGTATATCGGTCCTAGAGGCTTGGATTGCCTCCAGGAGCATGGCTGTGTCGTTGCGTGTGCCCATCGTCTCCGGGGTCGCCTCCTTATGCGCTCGTGTCGTGGCATAGCTCTCGATGGTTTCCTGCCTCGCCGGTCTCGCAGCCGGATCTCTTTTCCCCATTTTCTCTCTCCGTCCCGGTCAAGAGCCGCCCAGAGCGGTCAGACGGAAGGGGAGGAAGGGTGGAAGGTCACCCCTCTTGTCACCAGGCCACCGGGCCTCTGTAGGCGGAACGCAGGCAGGGCTGCAGGAGACAGGGGAAAAGCCCGGGACCGCAGCCTTGTGACTGTGTCGCTCTGACAGCAGGGCCGCAGCACCAGCCCGGGCCCACCACAGGCAGCGGGCTCCCTACCCAGCAATCCGCTTTGCTGCAGAGCCCTCAGGAAACTCTGTTCGTGAAAGCCATGGGGGAACGGTCCCCAGGCACCCAAGGCGGCTGGCAGTCTGAGCAGGGGTAACCTAGGCGCCCCCAGGGACGTCTCGCATCGTGGGCCTCTCCGGTTGGAGTGCAGGGTTTCAGGATCGAGGCTCCAGGGCCCAAAGTACTTCTGTGGGCCAGACCCCTAGATGCTGCAGTCCCTATGGTTCGGAGGCCTTCTTTCCTTCGGCGTGTCCCCCCCCCCTGGTGCTCGCAAGTCGCCGACAGTGGCTCAGGATACGGATCCTGAATGACTCAGTCCAGGGCCTCCACCAGCCACTGGTTCGTGATGGCGGGAGGAGGAGGAGGGGGACGGGGGATCGCGTTCGTTCACTCACCGGCCAGCGCAAGGGCCGCGCGCCCAGCCGCCGTCTTTTTTCAGGGCTCTTCGCAGAGTGTGTTCTTCGTCTCAGACGGGGCCCCTTACGCTGTGCCGTGTGTCCCACCGGAATTGGTCTCAAGTGCGTGGGAGATCGAGGTACCGGCCTCGGGAGGTCCACCTCCGGGGCCACCGGCGCCCCCGTGTCACCGCCTCTTCCGGACCGTATGCCTCGCGGCCCTCACCAGCGGCGGCTGCCCCACAGTCTCTACGTGGACCGCCGGTCAGCCTCAGTCAGGCGGCGGTCCTCCGTTCGGTGTCCCCCTCGGTCGCCTCAGGCACCGGCCGTCTCAGCCCCACGATTCAGAAGCCACCAGGGTAGGGGGGGGTGCAGGGATCGCACCACCGCCAGTCGGTCCCCTCCCCAGGACTCGAGGGCACAGGAACACCAAGGGCCGCAGGCTCCAAGGCCCGATACAGTCACAGTCGGGCTGTAGGAGCGGACCCGGTCGCCATCTTGGGAAGGAAAATCCGCGCCAACAAAGTCTCCTTGCCACCGAACAGCGTCCACCGCCAACAGGATTTCCTGGAGAATTTACATTGCAAAGGTGTCAGGAATGGTCCGGTCTTCGATTTTTGGGGTTTTCAGAAGTTTCGGTATAGTTATAGCGTCGGATTTGTGCAGGACACCAGGAGCCGATCAGAAGCATGTCTTACTCCACGATACTGTTGACCACGCCCCCTAGGCCCAAGTCATTCTTGTGGCTCCGGACTGGGCAAGGAGAGTCTGGTATGCAGAGCTTCTGAAAATGAGCATCGATCCTCCGATCAGGCTGCCACTCCGGGAGGATCTTCTTCGCAGCAGAAGGGGAGGGTTCTCCACCCGAACCTGTCAACTCTCTGCCTCCATATGTAGAGATTGAGCTGCGGCAGTTGATGACTTTTGACGTTCCTCCTGAGGTATGCACCATTATTTTGGCAGCCAGGCGGCCCTCCACTAAGACGGTATATGCATGCCATTGGCAAAAGTTTGTATCATACTGTACAGATAGGTCTATTGCCCCTCTTTCTTCTTCTGTCTTCTGTTCTTCTGTGTATTATTACTCTTGCCCAGCAGGGCTCTGCTTTGGGTACTCTTAAAGGTTATCCTTCTGCTCTATCTTTTGCTGCAACTAGACCAACCCTCTCTCTTTAAGTCTCCAATTATAAATAGGTTCTTGAAAGGTCTGAGTCACTTATTTCCACCCACGCCCTTTATCATGCCGCAACAGGGCCTTAATTTGGTCCTCACTTTTCTTATGTGTGCTCCCTTCTAACCTTTGCACAACTGTCCACTCCGGCTGCTTACTATCAAGACTGCTTTTGCTGGTGGCAAAATCATCTGCCCATTATGTGAGTGAGTTTCAGTCGCTATCATGTAAGCCCCCTTAAATGACTTTTGCAGATAAAGTGGTGCTTTGCCTCTATGCTTCTTTTCTTCCAAAGGTGGTGATCTCATTCCATCTGAGTCAATCTATCATGCTGCCCACCTTCTTTGCTCTTCAGCATCCCTCTAAAGTAAAGGAGCGTCTCCACAGCCGGAATGCAAACAGAGTGTTTTTGTTCTATCTTGACCGCACAAAAGAGTTCCGGGTAGATAACCAACTCTTTGTGGGATACGTGGGAGCTAAGAAAGGTCAGACAGTGCAGAAACTTTTAATTTCTCACCGGGACATTCTCTGCATAAACATCTGCTACACTTTGGCTAAGAAACAGCCCCCTTAGGGATTAAGAGCCCATTCCACTAGGGCAAAGACTGCGACTACGGCCTTGGGTCCAGGTGTCAGGAATTTTTCTGCAGCCCGCCGCCAGGAGGGTATGGCTTGGCTATAAATTCAGAGATAAGGAATCTGCAGCTAGAATTCTTTATCAGATGAACAAGTTACTTACCTTCGGTAATGCATTATCTGGTAGAGACAGTATCTAGCTGCAGATTGCTTACCGACTCACCCATGCCTCCCTACTTTGCGGAATTATTCGTTAGGGCTAGGATTATGTCTTTTTCAGGGCCCTAGTTTTGGCACATACTTACGTCAGTCACTTCATGGCTCTGCGCTCCTGGTGTGAATAGGTGAAAAGTACTGATGTCTGCGTTTCAGGGTGGCTTCTATATAGGTGACCGTGACATCATAACCAACTCTAATAATGCTGACAAAGTCACTCGGAGCCAAATGGAGCCACCTGATGGTGTGTGCAAGGGTATTGCTCAAGCAAAAGTTTCCGGATCCAGCCTGACTCCTGGAACATTTTAATGTAAGGAATCTGCAGCTAGATAGTGTCTCTACCAGTTAATGCGTTTGTAGGTAAGTAACTTGTTCTTTACATCCTAGTGGTATTGTATTCTCAAGTATCTAACCAAGGTCTCACGCCATTGTATACTATAGGATATTATAAAATGGGGGCAGTGGTGTCTCTCGGCAAGGGCATCATCATTGATTTTGACAAATGAATTGTAAGGCCAGACCATCTACCATATATTATAACATCCTTAGTTAAGGGATTCAGGGTCCGATTTATACTTTGGTGGTCAGGTCGTCCTCCGCAAGGGTGACAGAGTATTTAACTCCATCACCCTGGCTGAGGGCCCGACAGCCAAACTTATAAATGTTTGTTGGCCCGACAGACATTTCTAGCATTCACATGAACCTCCTTCAAGAAGGTTCACATGAATATATTGTGACTTTGATGTATAACTACGTCAAACATGAGAGTGCCCAACGTCAAAGATAAGTTTTTTTTGTTTTCAAAGCAAAACCTCAATGTGGGATGTTGTTTTTGGAAACAGAAAACAACTGTGCCCCCCACCCCCATGCCATTGGAGTCATCTCCCATGGTGAGGGGGGGGGGGGCATTTTTATGTTACAACTGCCTCTTACCACCAGGGTTTTCCAGACAGTACAGGGTGGTAAAAGACGGCCATGTGTTCAGCCATTTAAATTGAGCAGGGGGACATATCGCCAATTCTCCAATGGCCCTTACTCCGTTGGGCTATCATAGAAGTTTGACCCCCGCACAGATGGAGTAGGCTCAGCTATTGCCAATCTATTGAACCATTACGTTGGTGACACCAGTGATGGATTACACTTTCCTCCAACCTATAAATCAGGCCCTCCGTGAGGATTATTGATTTTTGGCAAGTAATAAATACCGTCTGCATATAGCAACAATATTACCATGTGCCTTCCGAACCTTAAACCTCCAACTCCCAGATTAGACTGGCCAGGGAGGCCTCCATTGCTAGGTCAGTCTGAATCAGCGATACTTAGTGGTCACTTGTTTATTAAGGTTCCCAGATGACTCAAAGACATCAGGGAAACTGTTCCAGTCCTCTGCTTTTCTTTAACACATTAATATTTATTTGTGTTTGTCAAAATAAATTGAAATTTACCAATATCACAACTCTGATAATTCATTAGACTGTTAAGGTGAAGGCCTGGAACTGGAAAAGAGCGTGCCTGCTGACATGGTGTTAGCTGGTAATCCTTACTCATTGCGCATATACTTGGCCGAAAAACACATATTGCTAGTGTGGGTGGTGATGCATGGGAGAGAGGCAGGATTTCACCTGACATTGGGATGCTGGCTCTGGAAGAGGTTTTCCAGAGTTACCCAAAACGCAGGCAATTCCCAGCCAGGTCTACAGAAGGAGAATACGAATCTTATGATCACCATGAATTAATATTTTCCAGTTTACAATATATAGAGAGAAAAAAGGAATAATAAAGCGTAATTGAATTGAGCCTGAGTTTTATTGTACTCAAAAGTAATAATTAAAAAAAAACTGCAACGAGGTATTGCTTTCAGCGACCTCTAACACCCTCACATTACGCCCTAAATACTATGCATTTCAAAAATCACTATTCTAGTCCCATTTGATATTGATTTTATTCTTGGCTGTAACAAATGTTTTGCACTGTCTATACATATGTTTGCTTGACATGGCAACGGTGACAGGGAAGTAACTGATGCATTTATTATCCCAACTTTCAACACTGCTGCTCAAAGATCCAGATGAACACACATTTCTTTTCCTTCTTTTTTTCATGGACATCTGTTATTATTTATCTTGTCGTGTACTAAAGACACATTTTTGCATTGAACATTCTAATTTAAACAGCAGATTTTGTTACGCCTGGCTACAGTGCGCTTTGCAGTATCCCCCATGCTCAAGAGAATATAAGAGGCTGTCAATGCTGACTTGAGCAGCTATACATTTTGCATTATGTTTGCATAGTTGAGGGTGCTGAAATAGTATTTTCTCTCTGCGATTACTCTACAAAGCTTTTCCGACTCCAATGCTGCCCCTTTTGCTCCCTGTGATATTGGTACAGCAGCAAGCACTTCAGATACCATAGCAGGGAAGTAACACAATGCCCTGTGCGGAGGGCGGCACCACGCCCTTGAAGCCATAATAAGCAGATAGTTATCAAGACTCCTCAAGCCCCTAAATTCAGGTGTTGGCTTTGTGATTTTGGCAATCGAAAACAATGACTTTAAGTTCACATATGCTAACAGTGGCACAGGACCAGGCATACTCGAGGTCATGAAATGCACAACACTTGTATGGTGAATGCACTTGCAGTGGATGAGGGAACACACTGACACCAGCACAACAAATTCAAATACATTGAAATGGCGATCATCTGGCAGTAGGTTAGGGAAAACAATGAACTATGAGACAACTGCACAAAGACAAAGAACACACTTGTGCTGGAAAAATAAATGCACTTACAATGAGACAATGAAACACGACCGCTTAAGCACGCAATACACTGACACTGAAATGTAGATACTTTTTACTCTGAGACAGGTGTGCAAATGGAGTGGACAGAGAATGTACCCACTCTGATACAAATGATAGACACTGGGCAAGGACTACATATCATTAGTCATATAATTCACTGACACTAAGAAAGGGAACGCTGTGACACCTAATCAAGGATTAACCAGCATTGGACCTTTCAGTAATTTACAATCTTTTTCTGAATATTTGTCCTGCCCCCCAAACATATGACCCTGGAGGCCTTTGACTTGTTTTCATTATTTGTCATTGAAACCAGAAGCATATGTTATGAATTAAAGTAGCCAGTTTAACTCTGTTTTCTGGCTGATTTCCGTCAAGGCCATGTTTAATAGTGTCCCTGGCACGAGCTTATACTCACTTGCAGATTTGTGAAGATTTCCTAAAGCAAAAATGCTTTAAAACAGAAGGCCAAATTACCACTCCGTTGTGGTCTGGACCCAAACGACCATATGTCAGCAGTTCTGACCGCCAGATCTGTGAACTGCCATTGGGAAATATCCATTTCCCAATGGGAGCCTGTGCAGCAGGAGGAAAAGGCCAGCAGCACAAGCTGCCATTTGGGAAAAGGATGTATTCAAATACCCCTGCACCGTGTGGCAAGCACAATTCGGTGTCTGCCACACGGTGCAGGGATGTTTAACTCAGGGCCCATAGTGCAGAGCCAGGCGGGAAGGGGGCTAGTGCCCCCAAAGACACTTTCCAACTGCCTTTCCATGTCAGAAAGGCCGACATAAAAAGGGTGTTGGAAAGTGCCATCATAATCCCAACGTTGGAGCCAAGCCTGGATCTGCATCTAGAATTATGGTGGCTTCCGACACTATGAAGTGCTCCTTGAGCGTGTTGGAAGCACATTAGAATCCGCCAAAAAAATTTCAGTCCTACCACTGTCATCCTTATACGGCGGTCGGACTAAAACCTACGAAGTCGGGGGGGGGGGGAAAGCCTCCGACAGCTGGTCGGAGGATTTCCGCCCAACATCGGAAACAGGCCCTGAGTCCTCAATAGACCAACCAGTCTATATGGCTATGGTTAAGTTAATTGTTGTTATTTAGGGTCCTGAATTCATTCCTTGTGCTGGGGATTTCCTTTGTAAGCAGGTGAAGTGCTGTGGAAAAATTAGTCATGTTTGGGCCAATTCAGAAGAAACAGTTGCGCAGAGAATGTAATACTGTGGCTAGGACATTTAACACAGTGTCTAGGTTCATAATGACATGATAACCTCCAAAATTGGTGAGACCATCTCATCCACTTCAAGAGAGGATAGGAACATCAGAGTTTTAAATTTCTTTCATGAGGGCGAGCCACCCTCCAAAAACAAAATAGCATAGCTGGTGTTGTATGACAAGATACTGAGTACGAAAATATTGTGGTACAAAAATGTTGTCAAAATATTAACCCAAAATTAATATCTATCTATCTATCTATCTATCTATCTATCTATCTATCTATCTATCTATCTATCTATCTATCTATCTATCTATCTATCTATCTGTCTGTCTTTTGCTACTAGGTAGTTATAGTTAGGCCAGCTTTTCCATAGATTGTTTTTTGGTTTGCAAATAACATTTGGCGGATCTTCACAAAACCTTTTTTTTTTTACTTTCATTGACCTCAGCTCCTTCCTGGAAAGTTTCAGGGTGACCTGTCAAGCAGGGGGCAAGAAAACAGGGGGCTCTCAAAATGCAAAATCCCTATGCATTTTCCATAGATTTCTTTAGAAAAAGCTGCAGAAAAATCTACTGAAAGGAATTAAGCCAAATTTGGTAGGAAGCTATATCTTGGTCCGCATATTTTGCTTTTTGTGATTTGGTATATATCCTTTCAGTAGGTTTTAAGAAATTAAGGGTAAAAATAATTGAATATTTGGGTGGTTGGGTCTGCGAGAGTCTCAGGGGTAACACCAATTTAACACCTTGGCTGCTAGGCGTTTTCCCCCCCTGTGCTGAAAATTGCACTTCTCCTATATTCATGACGAGCTCAGCTCGTCATCAGCACAGCTCAACTGTGCATCATGACGAGCTGAGCTCGTCATGAGCATCGAAAGGGTTAAAAATAGAGCATTCTGATTGGCCCACGGAGCTTAATTTCCCTTGGCCTATCTTGCTCTCTCATGGGAGCAGGCACTCGGATTGGCTGCCAGCAACATGAGTAAAATGTTGCTGGCAGCCATAGGGATACCATGGTCTGTTCCCAGTAACTCGCAAGTTTGGTGTGTCTCTGGCTGGGCAAGTTATCCGGTGGGTCGACAGCGTGTTAGAGTGAACATATGTATGCCGTAGTGTCACCGTAGATGCTTGGAGTGGAATTAATGGTAGGAGGGCAAGAACTTGTGCGAAATTGTTCGCATGGATTTACCATGGATTGACCTGTTAATGGAGATATGTGCAGGGCCCAGTAATTCTGGCTTGGGATTATGAGCATAAATGCCGTTGCTGTTCGTTTTAGGTAAAGTGATAATTTATAATGTATTACGCGAGTGCGTGGATGCGAACAGGGATGGCCAGTTGTGAGGGGGGTGTAAAAAGAAGAAGAGTCCAGCCCAAGTGGGCTTGGAATTTTGTCTCGTAAGAGAGGTCTCCTCGGTATTGCAATCTTGAATACCCTCTGTCTGATTTTGAATACGGTTTTCATCAATGGGAACAGAATGGTTTTCGTATGCCAAAGTATAGGAACTCGGGTTGGCAATGGCAATTCGGCTAGTTTGGGGGCGCTCGGTTGTTCTGCTTAATACATAAATGAGTGAAAGTGATTACATTAATTCATTTAATCAATTTGGAAAGTGCACTGAGTGATATTTAAAAAGGATCCAGTCCTAGATGGTGAAAATAGATGTTTATCTGCAAGAATGGGGGTTTTATAGGAAGGTGGAAGAGGGTTGTGTTACATTAGTGGGGTTCCTTGTCAAAGATGTACACTCAGTGCTTCGTCAGCGTTGAGCCCAAAGGGGATCTTGCTGTTTAGCTCGATGATATATTTGGATTCAAGTCGTCGTCAGTTTCTGCTGTCTGTTCCCTACCTTGGGGTTAGGTGCTACACTGTCCAGTACAAAATACGTTAGATTCTCTGTCTTGCCATTGTGGTGAGCATTGATATGGCGGGCCACAGGGTATGCGGGATCATCGTTGGTTATCGCTCTGAGGTGTTGCAGGATCCTCACATGAGCTGGATGAATGGTACTCCCCACATAATTAAGTTGCAGGAGCACTTGAGGACGTACACCGCAAAATCAGTTTTGCATGTGTAGTGCTGTCTAATTTTGAATTGGGACTTTCTGAAGGGGAACTTGACTGTTTTGGTATTTACCCCATGTTGGCAGGCTTTGCACTTGGTACACTTGTAGAAACCCGGTTGGGAATGTAACCAGATTTTTTTGGTAGGAGCAGATGGTGCTTTATTGACCAATTCCAGACTCATTGAGGGTGCTCTCCTTAATGTTAATTGGGGTAGTTTAGTACAGTTTTGTCCTATGACTGTGTCATTGTTAATCAACGGCCAATGCCTATTCAGGATTTTTCTGATGTTTTTGTGGTGTATGTTGTAACCTGTGATTAGTCTGGGCGTTGTGTTGGTGATAGTGGGTTTATTGCCAATAGCTGTTTTTATATACATATATATATATATATATATATATATATATATATATATATATATATCGGCTAGCATGAGTGGCTTTAAACCCAAGTCTCGCTCTATCCCCATCACAGCACATGACACTTTAGATTGCTTCCATAAATTAGTGGAACATGATTTGGTTCATTTGAGAAATAAAAACACGGGATTTTATGACAACCTAGCACCTAATTGGAGGAAGGCAATGAAAACTTGAGAGGACAGTTCCATTGTTCTAAAAACAGTGATAAGGGAGGTAATGTAGTAATTACGCTTTGCAATATAATCAGGAAGCCATGAGGCAATTACATGATGGGAAAGGTTACCAGGTGATAACACTAGATGAATATCGTGATTGTGTTAGGAATTCAGTTAAAGGTGTGGAATGATGGTTCGATTTTAGATCAGGATGAGTACAACTTTTTACGATCAGAACATCCAATGATCGCCTGCTTTTACCTTTTGCCTAAGGTCCATTAGAGACTATCCAACCCCCCAGGTAGACCTATTGTTTCCTCGAATGAAAGTGTTTTATAAAGCACAGCCATTTATATCAACTCTTTTCTTTTTCCCTTTGTTACGTCTCTCCCCTCATATTGTAAAGATAGTGGTGATTTCCTCACAAAAATCAATGGTCTGGCATGGAATGACTCATCTCTTATGATTACTCTTAATGTCACTGCCCTTTATACTTCAATCTGTCATGAATTGGGAATGCTAGCATGTGAGTACTATCTGAAAAAGAGACCAGCATGTTTTATGGAACATACATGCATGTTGTTGGATATGATCCAGATCTGTCTGAAAGATAATATCTGTATGTATGATGGAAGGGTCTACAGGCAGATCATGGGACCGGCCATGGGCACCTGCTTCACCCCCAGTTTCGCCAATTTGGTCATGGGCTGGTGGGAGAAGCAGGTGGCCTGGGCGGATGACAATGCTGAATATATCCAACATACTCTTGTTTGGACCCACTACATTGACAATTTTTTTTTTAATGGAGCGGGTCTAGGCAGAAAGCAGAAGAATATGTGGCGATTTTAAACAACAATCCTTACAATTTACATCTTACTGTAGAGATGAGTGTCAGCAAGATCTAATTTTTAGATATTTTACTACAAGTAAAGGATGGTAAAATCAACACCACTGTATTCCGCAAAACAACAGCTGGTAACAGCACTCTACATTTTAACAGTCAACATTCTAGTAATTTAAAAGCTAGCATCCCGTATGGTGAAACATTGAGGCTAAAAATAATTTGTAGTCAAAATTCAGAATTTCAGGCACAAGTGCAAAGGATGAATTAGAGGTTCAGAAAACGAGGGTATCATCCCAAGACACTAGTGGAATCCAAGCGTACATCAGAAAGTGTCTCTAGAAACCAATTGCTTTATCCCAATGACAGGATGTCAAAAGGAGGTACGGCAGTTAGATTAATCAAATGTCCCTTAAAGTTTATCAGATATTAAGAAACCACTGGCAGGTGGTCAGAGGAGACAATGTCACTGATAAAGATCTACCCATGGCGCCCCCGGCGACGTAGAGAAAAGGGAAGACATTGAGTGACAATTTAACACACAGTTACTTTGATGGAGTTCCTAAGCCTGAGACGTGGCTATCCACTATCAGATGGTTTTATAAATGTAATAGTTGCAAGGCCTGTAGGATGGTGAAAAAGGTCTTCACTTTTAAATCTAGTGATGGCCATCCGTTTAAGATCAAAGGCTTTTTTAAATGCAACACAGACAATAGGGATCGCGATTTTTCCTTTGAAAAAACGGTTGCTAGAGCATCAGCGAGTTATTAGGAATCAGGATTTCACTTATTTTGTGGCAAAGCATTTTTATGATAAACATGATAGTGATCCTGGCCTACTGATGTTCTTTGCTATTGATAGAGTTCCCCCTAACATCCGAGGAGGTACTGAACCTAAGGCACTTGGAATCAAGATACATCCTGGACCTGAACACAAAATTCCCATATGGCCTTAATACGGACGAGGAGCTAGAGGTTCATCTAGGCTGAATGATAACTGATATATTGCCTCACTCCCCGCCCATTCTTTTATTATGCTTCATGCTGTTTTAATATTGAAATGTTAATGGGTCTTAAATATTGTAATATTTAGCAATGTGAAGTTGATTTTATCTTTTGCACCAGTGCACTTTATATAGAAGGTTGGTCCCTATTTGTAATTTTAGGATACCTGGCACATTTGCACTTTGACAGCTTTCGCAATGATAGACTAACATAACCATTGGTTATTGACTATAATGAATGAATTTGTAGATGTTTGAACAAGAGAACCCCATGTCATAAGATATAGCTCTATCCTTATCATTAGAGTATCTTTCTGCTATATTAGGATTGTATGGGCCTTTATGTTGGGTTATTTTTGCACTTAGTCACTATGTATATGCATAGCAGCTTTTGCACAGTTTAAATTAGGTTGGAATACAAGAAGTGCAATATAAGATGGGGGATTCCCACACTACAGCACTTTACATACTGTTATGTTATCTTCCAGTTTATAATTGAGTGAAACTTTGGCACATCTGAAAGAGACACGTTAGTGATAGATTCCTTACCTTAGAATATCCCCAGGCGTCAGACTGGATCCGCAAAATTTTGCGTAGCAATACCACTGCGCGCCGGCAGGCGTCGTCCGCTGCTCCGTGTCCGTCATCGGCGCCGTTAGCGCCGGAATGACGTCATCGGAGTATTTAGACGCCGCCCATGCGCGCTGACGTCAGTTCTTCTTTTTTCCGCGCCAGTTAGCGCAGATCCAGAGAAGCTCTACCCCTTAGTCTTTTTTGACTAAACTTTTTGATCTTTTTGATCATTTCTTTGCTGGAGTCTTCGACTCCTACGGTGCCGGCAGGGATGCCCGTGTTCAAACCCTGTTCCAGGTGTGACCGACTGATGTCGGTTACCGACCCCCATCGCCGGTGCCTCAAGTGTTTAGGCCTCGACCACCACGACCGCACCTGCTCCGACTGCCAGGCCCTGACATCCAAGGCTAGGCGAGAGCGGTCTCGCAAGCGATGGAGCTCCGGCAGTCACATCCCTGTCTTGCCGGCACCACTGGCGTTACGTCAGGTTCACGGTAGGCCACGAGCACTTTCAATTTACCGTGCTCCCCTTCGGCCTTACCAGCGCCCCACGGGTGTTCACCAAAGTGATGGCGGTGGTCGCAGCCCATCTGCGCAGGTTAGGGGTTTCAGTCTTCCCCTATCTCGACAACTGGTTGTTGAAGGCGGGCTCGCCCCAGACAGTTGTCAGCCACCTCCAGACTACGGCCGATCTCCTGCATCTGCTGGGGTTCTCCATCAATGTGCCGAAGTCACACATGTGTCCCTCTCAGAAGCTCCTCTTCATTGGAGCGGTTCTGGACTCGGCGCAGTTTCAGGTTTATCCACCCGTACAGCGGATTCGGGATATTCAGGCTCTGATTCCGATCTTTCAGCCTTTATCCCGAGTCTCGGTCAGGTTGACGCTGCGGCTTCTGGGGTTGATGGCCTCCTGCATCCTTCTGGTGCATCACGGCCGATGGCGGATGTGGGCTCTGCAGTGGGACCTGAAGTTTCAGTGGGCCCAGCATCAAGGCAACTTGTCCGACCATGTCTTGATCTCGGAGGGCACTGCAAAACAGCTGCAGTGGTGGCTCACGGACCGCGAATGGGTCAGTGGCAGATCCCTCTTCCTAAGAATAGAAACTCGGAGCACTACTAACGCCACGTAGAGTTAAGAGAGCACTGTGGGCGTTTTCTAGCCTAGGATTCCCAATTCGGATGGGCTCATATCTATGGACTATATCAGCATTGGTTCACCACACAGAATTGAGAAAGGAACCATTTTTTGACCAAGTGAACCTACCACCTTGTTGAAGTTACCGTCGGCGACAGAAGTTGCTGTCACACCGACAGAGCTGATCGCTTCAGTTCCTAACCCCCAGATGCCCGGCTGGGCTTAAAGGTATAAGGCTGCCCCCCCGTCCCACACAGTCCTGAGGAAGACCCGCCGTGACTCCAAAAGGGCGCTTTCAGAGGGTCGAAACGTCGACGTATATTATACCGGACCTATTGTAATAAATCCCTTTATTGAACATTGACTAAGGCGGTATACAGTTGGATATCATATAATATAGGCCCTGTTAAAATCGTCCCCTTTTTACACTTCACTTGTATATATTTGTATAAATTGTTGGTCACACTTGCGCCGTGAGCACTGTGCACTTTATGTCACTTTGCACTGTCTATTCACTCTTCAGCCTTTTTGTAAATTGTATAATTGAAGTATACATGAATGACTACAATTCATAAAACATAATATGAATATATAGATGGCTTGGATTCTGTTTCTTTAGAAAGTGAATTCCAGAAAGAATCTTTCAGTGGAAATGCCTTAATTGTTAAAGTGTTAATGTCATATATGTCATTGAGATATTGAAAGAAATACGTGGCACCCGTATGAACCATTTGTTGTTATTATTGATTTGCTGCCCAGGTTCATAAGGGATACTGGGTTAACCCCATTGGTTGAAAAGATACCATACCCGGAGCACATAGTTGTGACGGACGCGTCCCTCCAGGGCTGGAGAGGCCACATGGGAGAGGCGGAGATCAGAGGCCTCAGGTCTCGGGCGGAGTCCCGGCTCCATATCAACCTTTTGGAGCTGCGGGCGATTTGTCTTGCACTGAAGGCATTCCTCCCCTCTGTCCGGTGGAGTGTAGTGCAGGTGTTCACGGACAACACCACTGCCATGTGGTACTGCAAAAAACAGGGCGGGGGGGAGTCGTGGACCCTCTGCCAGGAGGCTCTGCGCCTCCGGCAGTGGCTGAAACATCAGGGCGTGACCCTGGTGGTTAAACACCTGGCAGGTTCCCTGAACGCCAGGGCGGACAAACTCAGCCGACGGTGCATGATGGATCACGAATGGCGTCTGAACTCGGACGTGGCGCAAGGCCTCTTTCAGCAGTGGGGAGAGCCTTGGTTAGATCTATTCGCCACAGAAGAGAACGCGCAATGTCATCAGTTCTGCACGTTGGAGTTTCCAAGACGGCACTCGCTCGGAGACGCTTTTCGTCGCGAGTGGAGTTGCGGTCTATTGTACGCCTTTCCGCCTATACCACTTCTGCCCAGAGTGCTGAAGAAGATCAGGCGCAACCGGGCCCAGGTTATCCTTGTGGCTCTGGACTGGGCACGAAGATACTGGTATCCCGAGCTGCTCAGCATGTCAGTCGATCCCCCGATTCGTCTGCTTCTTCGGGAGGACCTTCTGTCGCAGCAGCAGGGGACGGTCCTCCACCCGAACCTGTCCAGTCTCCACCTACAAGCTTGGAGATTGAGCGGCGACAGTTGAGGCCATTTAACTTGCCTCCCGAAGTCTGTAATGTCATTCTGGCAGCCAGACGTCTCTTCACAAAGTCGGTATACGCCTGCAGGTGGAACAAATTTGTGGCATGGTGCACAGCAGAGTCTGTGGATCCTCTCTCTGCCCCTCTCTCTGAGGTTCTTCTCTTCCTTCTTTCTCTTGCCCAGCAGGGCTCTGCTCTGGGCACTCTCAAGGGCTACCTTTCTGCCCTTTCCGCCTTCTTAAGGCTACCTGATCAGCCTTCTTTGTTCAAGTCCCCCATTGTCAACAGATTCTTAAAGGGCATCACTCCTATGTTCCCTCCTGTTCCCTTCGTGATGCCCCAGTGGGACTTGAATCTTGTACTTACTTATCTAATGTGTGCTCCCTTTAAGCCGCTCCATAACTGTCCTCTCCGTCTTCTTACCTTGAAGACTGCTTTCCTGGTTGCCATCACCTCTGCCAGGAGAGTGAGTGAGCTCCAGGTTCTTTCTTCTACACACCCTTTCCTCTCTGTTCATCCGGACAAGGTTGTGTTGCGGACGAGACCTTTATTCCTACCCAAGGTTGTCACGGCCTTCCACATTTGGCAGTCCATTACCTTGCCCACCTTCTTTCCGCCTCCGCATCCCTCGAAAGAGGAAGAGAGGCTCCACCGTCTGGACCCAAAACGTGCGCTCTCTTACTATCTGGATCGCACACGCCATTGCCGGGTGGATGACCAACTCTTTGTTGGTTACGTGGGCGCGAAGAAGGGAAAGGCGATGCACAAGCGGACCATCTCGCGGTGGATCATCTTGTGTATCCAGGCGTGTTACTCCTTGGTGAAGAAGGAACCCCCTGTGGGTCTACGGGCTCATTCTACTCGGGCCACGGCGACTACAACTGCCCTGGGCCGAGGAGTACCCTTGCAAGATATTTGCCAGGCAGCTATGTAGGCCTCTCTGCACACGTTTGTGAGACATTATTGCCTGGACAGCCAAGTCCGGAGGGATGGCTTCTTTGGCCGGTCTGTCCTCCAGGACTTTCTGGTGTGATTATTGATTCGCAGACCTACCACCGGGGTTGGTATTGCTGGGGTATCATATTGTCAAATGTTTGACCTCTGGTTAGAATTCTGACGCAATCTATAGATCATTGGGCACTGGCCCTAGAGCATGCCTTCTTCCTCTGATTCTCGGTCAAGGGTTTGTTAGATTGTTATGGTGCCAAGGAGGCATGGTTTTACATATATAAAAATGTGTTAAAAAAGTGTAAAATGTATCTTTTGGAAGAAATGTATAAAAATATGGAAATTGTATTGAAAGACTAAGGGGCACATTAGGATGCCATCCCGTCGGACAAAGGGACCGCCTGCCATAAGGGAGGGGTCCCATCACTGCCATTAGAATGCGTCCGCCACAGTGGCGGGCGCATCCAGCATTCCTGACATTGTGGCAGGTGGTGCACTCAGCACCGCCCGCCACAATGCCAGGAAGGCATGTTGTGCACTTCCATGCACAACATGGCAGGCACCGCGCGGTGCCTGCCATGTTGTGCATGGTACTATGGTACCCCCAATGTGAAACCTCCCACCCCCCAGAGTCTCAGGGGGCCCGCAACGGGCTCCCAAAGGCAGAAACCGCGTTGCCGCCACCGAAAGGCACATCCCCGCACACATTCTAATATGAATGGCGATGTCTCCCAGACACAAGGTGAACAGATTACATTAGTGGGAAAGCATAATGAGAATGGTTATGCTGTCTTATATGTCTATTGTATTGTGCCTTTAAATCTAACAAAAAAATCACAGCCAAAACGCATCAGGATGGACATCATGCCATGACTAATAAATAAAGAATAGGCTGCTTACCGGGAGTGCCTGCATTTGCTCTTCTTAGTGGGTTCTGTTGTAAGGAATATATATATATATATCTATATGTATATATAACCTACTGGGAGTCGCCAGTGGGTAGTTATAGTAAGGACCAAGGTTTCTATAGGAAAAGTGGTTTTTATTTTGCTAATAACTTTGGCGCCGCTTGAGGAATCATCACAACATTTTCAAATAACTTAGTCTTTTGGTTCAGCTGTTGTGTTGAAAGTTTCAGGGTGATCAGTCAAACAGGGGCCGAGAAGAAAGGGGTGTTCCAAAACACGTTTTCCCCATGTTATGTCTATGGGGAGTATTCATTTTTTGAACATGACTATAGCCAGAACCGCTGAATTGAACTACACGAAATTTGGCAGAAATCTAGATGTTGGTATAGAAAGTGTGCTTTTGTGATTTGGTGTAAATCCATTAATTGTTTTTAGAGATATTTACGTTGAAATAATATAGATATCTGGTAGCCCAAAATCCTACTGAAATGCTACAAATTTGCTTGGCTCCCAACATTTCAACCAGGTAGTGTTGCCAGCCACCTTGGAGCTCGGTTTGAACCTGAGTCCCAGAAAACACATTAAAAAAGGGGGGTCATGGTAGGAGTACCCTGACCCACTTGACCTGCTCCTGGGGTCGCTCAGAGTCCAGCAGGCCATAAAAAGCCTTTTTGTAAAACAAATTATCCAGGAGTCCCATAGGATCCGCTATTCCTGCCAAAATCATTTTGTAAAACAAAGTGCAGGCTCCCCAGTTCATTTATGATTAGCCCCCGGGTGGGCCAAATCCTGAGGGCATATTCGGCTTTAGAAAAATGAGGGGGGACACAGGGTCCCCCTCCTTGGGCTTAAAGAAGCCCAGGGAACTGTGAACTCCCTGGGGAATTAATTGGCATATGGTGGGATCCAGGCAGTGTCCCCGCTGGCCTAGGGACTGCCACCGCCCCGGGGCACAGTGTAAAAATACATTGGTGGGGGCCCTATTGAATAACAAATGCGGGGTATGCACGTGATCCCCACAACCCCAGGGATCGCCACCTCACCAGGTCAAATTTGCATAAAGAAAGATGGGGTTCGGTTGCAGAGCCCCGGCCCCGGGGGCCACCACCCCCACAGGGCACTAAGAAACAAATGAAAGGGGTCATGTGGCCCCCTCTTGTGGAGCCGCAGATGGCCCTGGGGACCGCCATCCCGAGGGCCCGCTCCAGGAATGTCCCACGGTGCCCACCAGAATGACATTGCAATTTGCTGTGGCTTGCCGGGAGCGGCGCTCCGCCAAGCTGTAGCAAACTTTACTCCGCTTTGTGCATGAAGCGGAGCAGAATTGCTTTTGGCTAGAGGGTGCGGAATGCTCCACAGCTACCTCTGTACAAAAGCAATGCTGGCTCCCGCAGGAGGTGGGGAGCCGGCAGGGACCGTGTGGGCCTCCAGGCTCCACCCAGGGTCCTCAAGGTGAATAACTTGGTACCCTGGGTGGGACTAAGGCACCCAGTATTTTGGCCAGGCCCAGGGGATGGGGACCCGGGGCCAAAAGCAGCCCGGGAAGAAGGCCTGCACTGCCCCCTTCGCCCCCCTCCCCGATTCATTAAACGCAAAAAATAGAAAAAAAGAGGCAGTCCCCGGGGGATGGAAGCCCCGGAGCAGAACTTATCCCAGGGGGGACGTGTGGCACCCCTTCCTTTAATACATTTTTTTTAAAGTCATTTTGAAGTAAAAAAGAAAAGCTGGGCTGGGTCTCTAAGACCAAAATTGGCATTTGGAAGGAGGGGCGACGCAGCCACCCTCCCTTTAAAAAATATTGTCGGAGGCCACACCCTCTTCACTACAACTCTGCAAACGCGCCTCCTGGTGCACTGCCAGTTGGGGGATTAAGCTCCCTTGGGTCCAGAGGGCCCTCCTTTTTTCTCATTTAAGTCCCATGCAGTGGGATTGCTGGGAGGTCTTCAGAGGCCATGCCCTCTTCCTCCACCTCTCTTCAAATGCACCTCTTGACGCAATGCTGGTTGGGGAATGAATTCCACTTTATTACTGATGGCCTCAGAACTAAAGTGGAATCCAGCTGTGTGGGATGTACTGGAGGTAACAGGAGGGATAGTTGGCCCCCGTGGACCCTCAAGAGCCAAGGGGACTTCATCCACCAACTAGTAGTGCGACAAAGGGCAAAGGAAAACAGTTTAAACTGTTTTTAGGAGGCCAAAGATGATTCCTCTAATGAACAGGGCATACTCTGTGCCCAATATCTTCCCTATATCACATCCGGGGATTTTTTCTTTCTTCCCCTCTTCTTCGCCATTTTGAGACATACTTGTAGAGATTTTATATCCAGATAGGGAGTATTAAGGTCTCCACTACAGGGCCTCTCCCCTGGATTCCTAGTGTGTATCAATGCATAATTGATTGATTTTAGACATGTATAATAATAATAATAATAAAGGGATCTTATCATGCGCAGACTTAGCCCAAAGGGCATCAAGGCGCCTAATTCCAAATCCAGCTCATAACAAAGAACTCTGCAGCTCAACCTGTATAGGCTCTAGAGAAGCACCATGTTTTCAGGGCCTTTTTAAACAGCGCCAGAGAGGGTAGCGTCTTCATCTCCATCGGCAGGATGTTCCAAAGCTGTGGAGCAACGACGGAGAAGGCCCTAGCTCCCCATCTGGTGAGCTTAAAGCGAGGGACGGCGAGTTGGAGTTGTCCCGAGGAGCGTAAACACCTTGGAGGGTGATAGCGGGTAAGCAGGGAGCTGATAGCGCCTTTAGGTCCATCCCCGAGAGCTCTGTAGGTCAGACACAGAATTTTAAAATGAACTCTGTGCTGGATAGGCAGCCAGTGAAGGTCTCTCCTCGCAGCAGTAGCAGAGGAAGACCTGGGAAGATCCAGGACAAAACGTGCAGCAGCGTTCTGCACTACTTGCAGTCGATGTATGAGGCCCTTGTTGGATTCCATGTAGAGAGAGTTGCAATAGTCTAACCTGGAACCAACAAGGGCGACTGCAATCTGCTTGCGTGCTTGAGGGGACAAGTAGCTGCGGATTCTGTTGAGTGTCCTGATCACGCCTCAGCAGGTCGCGACAGTCCGATTCACCTGTAGAGACATCGAGAGTGATGTATCGAACACCACACCCAGATTTTTGGCGGATTGAGAGGGAGTGGGGCAGGTACCAAGAGAGGAAGGCCACCACTCACTCGACCAGATATCTTGGTCCTTCCCAAAGACCAAAACCTCAGTCTTGTCGCCATTTAGCTTCAGGGAGTTGGTAACCATCCAATCTGCAACATGTTGCATACAGGACCTGAAGCTAGAGGCAGATGTTATGACAGAGGACTGGGTGAGTGAAATCATAATCTGGGTGTCGTCAGCGTATGATACCACCTCCATCCCCAGCGATCTCACAAGTCTAGCAAGGGGGCCACGTAGATGTTGAATAGGGTCGGACTTAATGCCGACCCCTGTGGCACCCCACATTGCAAAGACTTTGCTGGGGAGAGGTGGTTGCCGAGCATCACTCTCTGTTCCCTATCTAGGAGAAAGGAGTTGAGGAGACTCAGGGCCGAACCAGTGACACCTGCCTCCCTAAGCCGAGATGTTAAGATGGCAGGAGACAGGGTGTCAAATGCGGCCGTGAGGTCCAATAGCACCAGAACAGTTGTTTGTCCAACATCAACCTTGCGTCGGATGTTATCGACTACATAGGTGAGGGCAGATTCTGTGCTGTGATGTTTTCGGAATCCATGCTGGGTAATGTCCAGGTACTCTGAAGCTTCGAGGAAGGAAGATAGATGGCGATTCAAGTGTGCTTCTAAGATTTTAGCAGGTGCAGGGAGCAGGGAAATGGGTCTAAAATTTTTCAAAAGACCGGGATCAAGTGAAGGCTTCTTAAGAACCGGCTTCACAATGGCCTTCTTCCAGACTAATGGAAAAGTGCCTTGGGCATTTGCCTTATTCATCACCTCAAGTAAAAGGGGAAGGAGGCTGTTCCTACACCCCTTTAACTTTTTAAGAGGCAGTGGGTCAAGTGGGGAGGAGGATTTGGTCTTGTCTAAAAGAAGATTCAACCCCTCCAGAGACATAGGCGGAAAATCAGAAAGAAAACTGGAAGGGGCTGTATCCAGTGACTCCAAAAGGCTTATGCCTGGAGGATTATTTTCAGTCAGGGAGAGACGTTGTACTTCTAAGGAAGTATGAATATCAAAGATTTTTTTATGAAAGAAGTCTGCAATATCGTCACACAGACATTGAGAGCTAACTACGGGGTCTGGAAGTTGGAGGGAGCATAGCGAGTCCGCAATTTTAAAAAGCTCCCTGGAGGAAGTGAGTGAACTAGTGAGGTTGGTAAAGTATTCCTGCTTCTCCAATATCACTTTCTGCTTATACTCCCGTAGAGCAGACTTATGAGCCTCCCTATCCGCAGGATCCCAGGATTTCCTCCACCTCCTCTCACTGCTTCTGCAACCCTGTCTTAATAATCTAAGATGGTCCGAGAACCATGGAGCTGATGGTTTCCTCCGGGCTACATATCGCAGGGATGCAGGGGCAAGTTTTTCCACAGCATTCATGATGGAATCATGCAGAGCTTGTGCTGCCTCATCCGTGTCTTTTAGGGAGAGAGCCTCAGGTGTAGGGACGAAAGGGGCAAAAGCATCATTGGTAAGATTTCTGAGATTTCTCCTAGAAGTAAAAGAGGTGGTCCCCTTCTTAGTGGAATTGGAAGTGGAGAAGGCTAGATGAAGAGGAACCGCAAAATGATCAGTCCAATGTATACATTGTATGAGTTTGCATCTTTTATGGTTCCTTTTTTAACCTAAAAAAGATTATTACTGCTACTACTACACTGATGATATCATCCACAAAATCTCTGATGCACCCACTCGCACCCCCATATACCCTTCTTTCATACACCCACTCCAACTTCCACACAACCATTCTCAAACCCATTCTCACACCCATACCGCTATTTACACAGCCACTCACTGATTCATAGATCAACACACACATCCACTTACTTTCCCATATATCTACTCATACATACACCCACACACTCACTAATACAGACCCTGACATATTCACTCATATATTCATACAGCTACTCACCCACTGAGTCAGTCACCCATAGAGCTACTCACTCACCCATACAGTCAATCATACAGCCACTTACCCATACAGTTACACACACACCCACTTACTTACTGTTACACCTCGAGTGTCATGTTCAGTCACTGGGAATAAAAACACATAAACTACCTTACCCAAGATGCACTATTCTGATGTGCCACAAAGTCAGAAATAGATAAAGGCCTTTTGTGTGTATAACCACAGACTCAAACGCCGGTATCAGAAGTCTGACCCTGCCTCCTCTCGTGATTGGCAATAAACATAAAAGAGGACTTCAAGATGCTTGGCTTACTTTCCTGTTCGGAGATTGGACCACGCAGGTTCATTACTCGTCCTGCGATCCTATTACCAGCTAGATTATGTGCTTTTTCTGTCATGAGTTTTGAGCGGTTGGGAATCTTTCTTTTCGCCGACATATTTCGCAACGCTTGCTGAGGAACTTCTCCCTCGTCCCTTTAGATATTAACAGAGTCCCACCTCATTTCGAGTCAGCTGACTCATGTATTCCTGCACGAGGGACGCTCTGTGTAAGAACAAACTTTCATGCCGCCTCCCTCACACTTTCCATACGTTTGCGGGTTCAATTTGTACAGGACTGGATCATGGCTGTGGCTGATGGAAAGTGCAGTTATGTTTTAGAGATTGCAATCATCAGATACAATGTCAGTGCACTGATGAAGATATTTTTCTTTTGTTTGTTACAAGCAACTGAAGAGACACTATTTTCTTTTTGATACCCTGTTGCTACTTTTCCAAGAGTTGCTGAGAGTGTATTCAACTTCTTGCTTTGGAGACATTATATGAATGGTGAGTATGTGGACATACACAGAGAACATGTGAGGGGAGGAAGAAAAAACTGACAGGATAGTCTGTTCATTAGTATAGAATTCATTAATGTGTGTTTGTTCCTCTCCCTTCTTTATTATTTTGTGTTTATGCAGAGTTCGGTTTACAGTAGTGATGAGCCCTCGCAGTGCAGAGAGTGTTGCTGTCGCCTCCTTCCTCTGGTGGTCCATTTTTCTGTTCCTTCTCTCCGAGAGGGAGTAGCCTTTAATTGAGTTAAACTATATACTCATTTGGGCACTGCCTTTTGGGAAATTGGGGGCACTTCGCTCCTGTGAATCAAGCTTTTCCGATAATGAAGAGCCGGGCCTGACACGTACTCCTAAAGATACTAACACATACTTACTCACCTATACAGTCACAAGTACAAGCACACAATTACCCAGACAGCCACTCTCACAGTTACTTACCCAAATACCACTGACATGTACTCACTCACTGACACAGCCATACACACACTCACTCACCCACCCACCCATTCAGCCCATCACACATGCACACACTAACCCACAATGCCACTGACTCGCTCATCCATACAGGAAGTCACATACCCCCTCACCCACCCATACAGACACTTAAACACCCATAGAGGTACTCAGACAACCATTCACTCATCCATACAGAAACTCCTGTACACACTCACACACCCATAAAGCCACTTGGACACCTAATCACTCACTTATGCAGTCAGTCATGAACCCACTAAATCATCCATAGAAGCACTGACATACCCACTGGCTCACCAATACACCTTGGTTTATATTTTTAGTCATAAACTTTTTTAAACACTCACATTCACTGGATGGCGTCATCAGTGATGTCATTTGAGATGTCATCAATGATTTCACTGAACATGTCATGAGTGATGTAATATGTGAGGTCATAAGCAGGGCATTGCAAGGGCACGAGATATAGATAGCTCACTGACTGTCTTGTTTGTACAAGTGAAACCTGAGCCTAATTATAATGTCCCTGCAACCTTTTTTTCCCAGTGAATATATATATCTATATCTATCTATCGATCTATCTATCTAGCTATCTATCTATCTATCTAGCTAGCTATCTAGCTATATATATATATATATATATACGTATATAGATAGTTATCTATATAAACATATATATGTATATATTTGTAGATAGATAGAGTAGATAGGGTAGATAGATAGATAGATAGATAGATAGATAGATAGATAGATAGATAGATAGATAGATAGATAGATAGATAGATAGATAGTACCCAAGTATTAATTGCCAAAATATTGTAGCCCAGAATAGTGAGATTGTATTGATATGTATATGTACTTACTTGTAATTAACATTGTTTTAATTTAAAATACAAAAAGTAATTATTATATAAACAAAATTACCAAAAAAGTATAACAAAAAATAACATAAACGTTCATTTATTACCTTTAAAACATATATTATGAAATAGAAATATAACTTGAATATTGATATCAATTAATGGAAACATTAATTAAATTATAAATTACAAGAATATATTGTGCAAATAGAAACAATTGTTATATAACAAATAAGTGATTAATATAGTAAGCAATATAACATGCTATAAGTGTGCCTAATTAATAATATTTTTAATAATAAAAACCTTTTACATTTATTAAATGAGTAATATGGTAATGTTTTAAGCTATGTAACAGAATCAATATTTATGAAAATTCCAAAGAATAGCAAGCATAGAAAATAATTATAAAAACCACAATTGAAAAATAATTAAAGGAAGCTAAAACATGCTCACAGTATCTAATTTTAAATTAAATATGCTCAAAATATTTTTACATTTTTTTACGAAGATCAAGTAACATATAGCAACCTAAATCAAATCCAAAATTATAATCAAAATGAATTCACTTCAATCCTACAAACATTGCAGAAATTGTATACCTTGTGGGGAGTAGAGGGTCGAGATCTACTATTCTAAATCCAGTCTAACAAACATTGTTTAAAATGTGTGCATGTAAAGGTTGAGCAGATTTACCATCTAACTTCAGTCCAACAAACATTTGAGAAAGTGCAGACTTGTAGGGGCACGGCAGATTTGCTATTCTAACTCCAGCCTAGCAAACACTGGGGAAAGTACAAACATTCAGGGTTACATTAACTCCAGTCCTATCAACATTGAGGAAAGAACATACATGAGAGGCATATTTAGTACACCTAATAATATAAGATCACATGAACATTTATTTCTGGAAATGTGAATAAAACATCTTCTACAAAATCAATTGCAATTAAATTTCTTCTTAAAATTTGACAAAAAAATAAAATCCTTAAAAATAACAAATATATCGGAATTTTGAATTTAAAAATATTGCATATCATTTTTAAATGAACAATATTATTCACCTCCCATAAACTACACACAAAGCTATACAAAAAGGCTAACATCTGTTTTAGGAATGACAAATAAAAAAAAGGTCATTTACTGTTGAGAAGTTGTGCATTTCTTCTGCTTAATTAATTATAATGTAATTATTTATAAACACACTAGACATGCCTTCCTATGATATACCTCATAACCCATATCCTAAAGTGTAGTATATATATATATATATATGTTTGTACTTGTCAATAAGAAGTTAAAAAATAAAATATTTTGTAATATTTTAGTTAATAATAAACATACATATTGTTCAATTATTATAAATTGTATCACTATTTATTTTAAATAATAAACGTGTCACATCAATTTCCAGTAATCCTCACATCCCAAAAATAAACACGTATACAATATGTAAACAAATACATAACATTGTGAAACATTACAATTAGATACCAATTATTAATATACAAACTAAAAATAACGCTACCCAGCAAAACCCCTAGTACACCCCACAACCCATAATAAAATACTTAAAAATATATAAATCCTAATTTAAAATTAAGCATATTAAAAATATTTTCGAATTAACAGAAATGCACAATTAGTACCACAAATACAAAAAGTACAAGGTGATAGATGTAATGCTTGAATTAATATCAGCCACTGGCAATCGCTCAGGCGCATTCCAAACAATTGTTTTTCACCCACCATGCCTCTTCAGTTTGAATCAGGCCATATGCAAATCAGTCTTGATCCTGCTCCTCATGGGAACAGTCCAGCTCGAACGGCCATTCCAGGGTCTTCCCAAACCTGAACACAAGCAACCTGGGAACTGTTTTACCCTAGTTAGGGCTCTTTAGCCAGGTATGACTTTTCAGCTGTACCCAGCGGATGAGCCCAATACTAGGGCGAAACCGGTCCTGGGTTGCTTGTCTTCCCATTCAGGGAGGAGCTGCTTTGGCAGGTCAAAAGGAAGTATTCCGATTGGAGTAGGGTCAAGACTGATTTGCATATAGCTGTGTCCAAACTGAGGTGACAAGGCGTACAGCCTTACCATGCATTGAGATGCTGGCTTGAGTAGTTACCAGTGTTTTCAAGCATTCATCCAATACTTTTATGAACACAATAGTACAATAATCATACAATATCACGTTTGTATTTTTTATTGAAACACCACCCACCCAATCCCTATTAAAGTGCACATCTCAAAATGAAAATCACTCAATTAAAAATGTTAATAAACATGCTAACAAAAAAATAACAATCAAAGAAATAAATCACCAGATTAACATTGCATTCAAATAACTTATGAAGACAACATGGTAAAACGGTTTAAAGCAATTGTATAATAGGTAGAAAACAAATATTAACTCAAAAACATTTGTTACCAATTCTGTAATATTAAAAACGTCTAATGTTCATTCACGATTAAACCGAGGAAACAGGCATTTAAAAAAAAGAAGAAGGTGTAGACTGTCAGTTACACTGCACAGTTCTGTAATATTACCTGTATTTATACCACATTTCAGGGTGTCACTATACCTAAAAACCCTGTTGCATGAACAAAATGTGCTTTAAAATAATTTTTCTTTCTCCACCTTGAAACAATATTGTATATACCATTTTGATATAGGAAGTATGTTCCATTATTGTCTTGTAACACTTTCTTTAATCCTGCAAGACAATACATTCAATAATGTACAAAGAGTGGTTTTTGATTGCTACTTTTGTGTCCATTCATGGTGTAAGCCCTTACATGCGCACATTTGGGGTGACCTGAAATGTGGGGTAAAGCCAGCTCTAATTTTGAAACCTTTCTGTAGATCTGGGAGATAGAGTGCAACAATATTAACATCTGCCTTGTAACCGAGAGATTAGTAGAACATGTCTAGAAACCTAAAATGGGTCTATACCTTAACCAACTGCCTTGAAACTGTGAGTGGGTCTGGGGTAGGTATAACTTTCTGTGATTGCAAGGCTAGTCTAACCGGGCAATCTTTGCCTCATTTCAATGTACTCCCTTTTAGCTAAGCATATCTCTAAAGCTGTGTAATTATCAGAAATGTACTTGTTTCCATGTTACCAAGGTTTCCTCTCTGTTTATTCATATGCATAGGATTATATTGAGCATGCATATCTCCCGGGGTCTCAAAGCTCCTGCCAAAAACATAGGAGGGATGGAGAGACGATGGCAGAAGAAGAGGAGTGATTAAAGAGCCAGGTTTTTAGCCTTTTCAGAAACTGACTATAGTCAGTAACCATATGCAACTGCACAGGGAGTGAGTTCCACAAAGTAGGGGTGAGAAGGATCTGCCACCGTTCCTGGCTGTACCGATCTGAGGGTTCTGTTAGGTAGGAACCAGTTGATTTTTTTTGCCAAATAACTTGGCCCATTCCCATGAATGGTTTTATGTACCAGACTGATGTTCTTGGAATGGATTTGTTTCCTGATGGGGAACCAGTGGAGAGCTCTCAAACTCGGAGCCGACGGGGACTGTGATGGTAGATTTAGTGCTAGTCTAGGGACAGTATTCTGTAGCACTTGAAGTTTGGTAAGAAGTTCTTGGTTGATGGAAGCCATCAGGGCGTTCCCTTAATCGAGCCAAATGATAGTTAGACCTTGCACAAGCTCTTTTCGTGATTCAACTGGGATCCATTGATAGACCTTGCGTAGCCTTCGCATCAGTCCATGACAGGTGCATGTTACATGGTTAACGTAGTCTTTCATGAACAGTTTGTTATCAATCATCACTCCTAGGTTATGAACTATAAGTTATGGGGAAGGGCAGGGCCCGAGATTCTGAGGCCACCAGTCACTGGGCGAGGATTCATTGGCCTTCCCAAAGTGGATAATCTCCGTCTTACTGGCGTTGAGCTGAAGGTGGTTGGTTTGCATCCAGGTGCTGATATGGGCCATACAGTTTATAAATGTAGGGCCCCATTAGGATGACGGGTGGACTTTGTCCGCCCGCCATCCCGTCGTGAAAATGGACCGCCCGCCATAAACTTATGGTATCAGGGCACTCTATAAATGTCACTTAAGATAGGATAAGATAAGATAAGTGCGGGGGTCCCGTGGTTGCTATTAGGATGCGCCCGCCACAGTTGTCGGTGCATCCTGCATCCCTAACATTGTGGCGGGCGGTGCACTCAATCCGCCTGCCATCCAAATTGGGCCCTTAGTGTCTGAGGGATCTTCGGCAAGAGTGATCAATAGTTGAGTGTCATCTGCATACGACACTGTGTCGAAACTATGTGATCCTATCACCTTGGCCTGGGGTGCCACATGAAGATTAAAAAGCGTGGGAGTCAGGATAGATCCCTGAGTACTCCCTTATCCACCATCCAGCTTTAAGAGATGAATGCATCAATTTGAACCGTCGCGGTTCGATTCATTGGATAGTTCCTGAGGCAGTTTAGGGCATTTCTCTACACTCCCATCTCCCACAGTCGATGTATAAGAACCCTGTGGGAAATGGTGTCATAAACAGCTGACAGATCAAGTAGGACAAGCATAGATGACTCCCCTTATTCCTTGGCAAGTCTTATATTTTTTACTTTCTCTATTAGCAATGTTTCTGTGTTGTGGGCTTCCCTAAACCGCAATTGAGAGGGGTCCAACAATTTATTGCTCTTTCTAGGAGGGTTATAAGTTGCTCATAAACCAAGGACGTTCCCAAAATAGGATAGGAGAGAGATCGGTCGATAATTCCTTTGTTCTTTAGGGTCTATAAAAGGCTATTTCAGGATTGGTTTGACCCTGGCTGCCTTCCAATTTAACAGTGGCACAGTGTATGGATAGATTTAAAAGGTCAGTAAAACTTTTGAGGAGAGCTTGGGCAATGTTAGACAGGATTTGGGGTGGGACAGGATCAGTTGGAATTGGCTTATCAATATACATTTATTTTCCTTTTTATACTTTTTGAGACATCTTGGATAATCTTTTATTAAATATTGACACAACCCTTTAACACAAGCACCTCAGATTTTATACTGAGGGAAAGGGAGAATTTGAAGGCAGCATTTCTAGTGAGTTTTGTTTTCCTTTTCAGCTTTTTCTTATCTTATCCTATCTAAACATTGCTGATCCTCGGAAATAGATTCACACACACACACACACACATATATATATATATATATATATATATATATATATATATATATATATATATATATATATATATATATATATATATATATATATATATATATATATATTATTTTTTTTTAATGCCTGTGTCAGCTCCTTTATGTTTTGTGCCATCATTAATATATTTGGAGGAAGTCGGACTGACATGATTGATAAGCTTAATGCATTTGTTGGAACTGGTTTGAAGTGTTCCATCCTACCATTGACAGTGAGACGCCGAATTCGCGGCTGGGCAGAACATAAGGTCCAGGGATACTCGGACCGTTCATGACACACATGCGGAGAAACACTTTTTAACAAGATCTATCTCGCTGAGCCTGGAGTTACCTAACCAGAATTAGGTTTTGAATTACAAGGTCTGTGCCTGTTCCGCCCGTGCGTCTTTATACGGCAGATTGACCATGACAACTATTATATGAAGAAAGTGAAAATCTTTATTACAAGCTACCACTCGAGCACCATTCTGGCAGTGTCTAGCGGAGCATTCAAGGAAGCAGTCACCTACCTTGCCTGAGGAGACCAGCAGCACGAGTGGCACGCAGTGGGAGCAAACGACCGCGTACACCAGGCACGCCACTGCCGCTCCGGGACTACAGATCCCGGCAGCCTTAGCGGCGGAGGCGCGTTCCCTGACGCGTCACCAACGCGCTAGGAGGGGCTGTTAAAAGCAGGAAGCCCTCGGTGAAGCGGGGGGAGCACCATTCTGGCAGTGTCTAGCGGAGCATTCAAGGAAGCAGTCACCTATCTTGCCTGAGGAGACCAGCAGCACGAGTGGCACGCAGTGGGAGCAAACAACCGCGTACACCAGGCACGCCACCGCCGCTCCGGGACTACAGATCCCGGCAGCCTTAGCGGCGGAGGCGCGTTCCCTGACGCGTCACCAACGCGCCAGGAGGGGCTGTTAAAAGCAGGAAGCCCTCGGTGAAGCGGGGGGAGCACCATTCTGGCAGTGTCTAGCGGAGCATTCAAGGAAGCAGTCACCTATCTTGCCTGAGGAGACCAGCAGCACGAGTGGCACGCAGTGGGAGCAAACGACCGCGTACACCAGGCACGCCACCGCCGCTCCGGGACTACAGATCCCGGCAGCCTTAGCGGCGGAGGCGCGTTCCCTGACGCGTCACCAACGCGCCAGGAGGGGCTGTTAAAAGCAGGAAGCCCTCAGCTACGCGGGACGCCCGGGGCTAAGCCCGGGCAAAGGGCGGGCCCTCTGTGGCCCTCAGAGGCACGGAAAGGCCAGGCTAGGCCATCCCCATTACATCCATCTGCCGCTAATTAAGGTACTGTACCCAATGTGATATTCTGGTCATTACATTGCATCATTGTCACGTGCACCGTTTTCACATGGTTACTGACTGCCTGTCGTATTACTGCCTGCAGTACACCTTCACTACAACCCATCCGGGCTGAATCGACCTTAGGGTACCTGCTATTACTATTGTTAATATCCTAATAATGGGGAAAAAACGGGTTCCTGTCCCAGCAGAGTCTGTGAACACCTTAGACTCATATCTTGTGCAAGTAGTTAACGATATTAACAACAAGCGTAGGCAATCTCTTGGGCTGAGTCAATCACCCATTTTGCCGTTAGCAAGTCCGTCAACAAGCGCTTTAAGCTCCGAGACATCAGAACCACCGCCAGAAAACCTTCCAGGTACCCCAGAAAACCTGATTTCTCAAGATCTGATTCTGACCTTCAATCAGACAGACAAGATCTGATCGATTTATCAGATAATACTACTAACGATTCAAATCAGCAGACAGCTGCTACTGAAGCAGTCCTACACTCTCCGCAACTTGCCACAAGGGCTGTTAGAGCTTGTCGAAAATCTGCAGCAAAACGTGGGGGTAAACATCTAAGCAGGAAGAAGGCTGCTACCCCACCCCCTACTCGAGTAAGGAAACAGCTTGATCCCGTTACTGATATTGAGCCAAGAAGTACCATCGACGAGGACCTTTTTAACAGAATCCAAGACATGATTGACATTAAAATCAGGACTATAATCAAACCCATGATTGGGAAATTAGACAAGTTAACATCCGAGGTAAAAAAGTTGGGTGTGGCACACAGTAAGTTGGCAGACGAGGTCGAAAATTTATCCTCCCTCGTCACAAACTTAATACCCACAAACGTAGAGGTCACCCCTAATGAGAGTAGCTCGCAACCCATTCAGCAAGGGGTGCCACCTCCGCCCCCATCACCCTCATTACCACCATTACCTGCAGTGGGTCAGGTTGCAGACACTGCAGATCCTAGCATCAGCACATCTGCAGCTATAGCGGGAACACATCAAGTGGACATTTCAGCTCAATTTATCTTGGAAGCCTCGCCGGTCGTCCTGGTGCTGGCAAACGTTCCCGTTTTAACACAAGGCAAAGTAGAGTCCAACCAGGACCTAAAAGACAAAGCGTTACATTGGCTCACTAATAACATGCATATGACAGAACAGGGTTTTGATAAGCTGGCAGGGGACATTGTTATGTCAAGGAGGGTTCCATGGATCGGTAGCAAGCCCAAAAAGTTTCAAGAGGACTGCGTCATCTTAACTTTTGCCAACGCCGAGGTCCTCCCAGACATTTTAACCAATATTTTTCCACCCCAACGACGTAGTGGCTCCATAATTCCTCTCACCCTCAAGTTCTTTTTCGACAAAAATAGGTTTACCACCCTACCTAAACTTCCCAGTTACAAAAGAACCATCAATACTGACAGATGGGGAGGGGGCCCTAGATTTCGACATTATAACGACTGGTCTCAGCCCACAGCATATAGGGAACCAGGAAGAATCTATCGCCCAAATGACCTAAACACCAGGCCACCTTTGGTACAAGAGCCAAGAGGGAATGCTTGGGGTTCTGGCATACGGGCCTATGATTATAGCACCAGGAGTATTAGGCCAACACAATGGTTGGGAAATGATCAGTTCCCGGTATACCCAATAACCCCACAACCTTTGTGGAACTTAGCTCCATTTGGCCAGGCTCAGGTAGCCACCCCTTTTGAGTGGGGATTTGGTACTGGCAACAGATTTGCTCCCTTGTCAGACTTAAATTCCTGCGACTGACTTGAACCAGAAGCAGTCCAAGAACGGGAGGAGCCGTCCGATTCATTATTAACAGGTGGCGGTCAGGCATTGCAACAACCAATAGCTGAAAGTGCTGCTGAGAACGCGAAAGAAGACTTAAGGTCACCCACTGACCACTGCAAGATAATAAGTTGGAACGTGGCGGGCCTAAACGACAAACGTCAGGATCATGCATGGCTAAGTTTTATCTCTAAACATCATATCATCGCCCTTCAAGAAACTTGGGATACGGCGTATAACCTTTGGTGGGATGGGTACACTAGTTTTACCAAACCTGCAGTCCCTAGTAGAGCGGGTAGAGCCAAGGGGGGCTTGGTGATCTTGTTCTCATTTGCTCTAAAAGGCAGCTATAGGCAGATCAGCTCTGATTCCGATAACATTTTAATGGTTGAGAGGGTGACCAGTAAAGATTGTAAGACATTATATGTAAATTTTTATAACTCTAGGAACAGCGATTATAATGGTCGTAATATCGCAAGCCTAGATAACATTTTAAACACAGTACTTCAGGATATTAACTTAGTCTATGAGTTAATTTTATTAGGCGATTTTAATATTCATTTGTGCGAATTAGCCTGCAAGGGTAGTGATGTAAAGGAGGCTGAGGACGTAGCCACACAGGGTCCTCATTTCGAACATTCTGTAGAGGGGCAGGAGCTTGAGGAACTCCTGGCCAACTTTGATCTAATCGAACCTGACTGCGCCCTGAGAATCCCAACTTTTACCGGCACCCTACATGGTACAGTGATTGATTATATTTTTGTGACGCGGGGCATTTCAAGCAGGACTATGGCCTATCGCACTGTACCCACTCACTTCAGCGATCATAATCCAGTTCTTCTTGAAGTGGCCTGGGGTGCCTACATGGGGGCACCTCCAGCAACTGAGAAAGTGGCACAACCTCTGAGGACCGCTGATCAAAATAGACGAGTGAAGTGGGCTAAAGTGATCCCGGATAATTTCTATAAAAAATGCTTCCCCAAAATCAAAGCTCAAGTTGAGCTCTGTAGAAATCCGGACACTCAAGGGCACCACATAGTCGCAGCCTATGAGGCAATTTGCGCTCAGGTCTCTAAGGATCTCCTGGTCAAACCCACTCCGGGAGTACAAGGTCATAAGCGTTGGTTTGACCATGAATGCTCGAATGCACACAGAGAACTGCTAGTGGCACTAAAATCTGCACCTAGGGATAAAGCTGACATCTCAAGAAAAAGGAAGATCTATAAAGCGGCCACAAAAAACCGCAAAGACGCTATCAAACGCGAAACTTGGGATAATCTCCTTTCCGCGGCTGTACTAAAGGACAGTAGGAGATTTTGGGAGATCATGAGGCAGCCCCTATTTGCGGAAGATAACAACGCACCCCTGGACTGTGTGATCACTGACGAAACATGGTTGTCCTTTTTCAAAAATGTATATGGGGGAGATGATGACGAAGGCAGAAACAGGGGTCAGCTGCCCAGCAAACACGTACACCCCATTATCTTCAACTCGCAAGAAGTGGAAAAAGCACTCCTGGCAACCACCAAACACAAGGCACCTGGTCCGGATGGAGTCCCGGCTGACTTCTTCATGTTCTCTCCTAAACTATGGGCCGAGGTTATGGCAAATCTGTTTAATGCAGTGAACGGCAACCCAGCGCCTGCCTCATGGGCCATATCCACGATCGTCCCCATTTTCAAAAACAAAGGGCGCAGGGACGACCCCGCATTCTACAGGCCCATATCCCTTTTGGACTCGACCATAAAAATATTGGGCAGAGTCCTGTTAGCCAGATTGAGGGAGAACATCGAGGATCGTGGAGGCCTATCTGACTTGCAATACGGTTTTAGAGAGAGAAAGGGTACCATTGAACAATGTACTAACTTGCATCTACTCATTTCCAAGTATACTGTAGCCAAGGAGGGGTCTGTGTTTCTTGCTTTTATGGACCTTTCATCGGCGTTTGATCTTGTTAATAGATCAAAATTGTGGGCGATCCTGTTGGAGTTGGGCATTGAAGAAGCCTTGGTCTCGTTCATGGCCACTATGCATCAGGAGCTCTTCGCACCTGTTCGAGTGTCAAACAATGGTAGATGTACCCCACTGTTTAAATCTTTAAAGGGGGTACGGCAAGGCTGCATCTTAGCCCCCACGCTTTTCACCATCTACATCAACGGCTTGGGGGCACATCTGCGCGGCCAGAATGCGGACGTCCCACGTGCAGGGGACGTACAAATCCCGGCACTCCTGTACGCTGACGACGCCGTGTTGATTGCACGAACTGGTGTTGGCCTTCAGACTCTTTTGGACGCATTTGGCACTTTTATGAATAATTTGGATTTGAAGGTGAATGGATCAAAATCACACACAATGGTAATGGGGCGTGAGTGCACCAAAAAAAGGCATAAATCTTTTTTTTGTAGAGGGGTCCCCGTGTCAATGGTAACGACATTCCCCTACCTGGGTGTATTATTTGACCAAAAGGGAACATGGGGGCCACAGATAAGAGCTAAAAAGTTGGCGGTAATTAGATCCTCCTCAGCGATCCTGGGTTTCGCAGGCAAGCTGGGAGCTCGGCCCATGGAAGCCCTTCTAAAGATCTATAAGAGCAAGCCAGTGGCTATTGCACTTTACGGTTCACCTTTGTGGGGCTACGTTAATCTTGACCCTATCCAGAGAGCGGAAAACAGATTTATTAGATCCCTTCTATCCGTACCTCAGTCTACCCCAACCTACTCAATCCATCGAGAGGTGGGCTTACCGTATCTGTCAGATCTACTGAGCTTAGCACCCCTGATCCTATGGCTGAAATTGTGGTTAAACGAAGACCTCCCACTAAACCATAAAATTTTGAAGGATGTTTTATCTTTAGATAAACACAGTAGTATTCCATGGATGGCCTATCTAAGTAAATCTTTTACTGACCTGGGCCGCCCTGAGCTCTTTCTATGCCCAGACAAAATCAGGGCCCAAGATATAGGTCACATAAAAAAGGCATTCACGGATAGTAAGGAAGCGCATCGCGAGGATGCCGAATTATTGAAGCCATCAGTTAGGTCTCATAACCTTTTGGTCAGTGCCCCTTCCATTGCACCTTATCTTATTTTTGTAACCTTTCCCTACCATAGGTTCCTGTTAACCAAGTTCAGGTTCAACCTGATACATTACCACCTTGGTTCATTTAAGGGCTGGCAGAAGCCAGATGAAGCCCCACCTTGTAGATGTGACGACTTCTCGGTGCAGGACACAATGCACTTTGTTATGTTTTGCAGCTTCTTTCATGAGCAGAGGAAAAAATATCTGCTCCCTGTCCTGAAAGAAGCGGGTTTCACTCAGGTTCGCCCAGCTTTGCTTTATTTACAGCTTCTGTCAAATCCCCGCACTACCTTTTGCATCGCGAATTTCTTAGTAGCTGCAGCTAGGGTGAAAGCTGCTGGTCAAAACTCGCCTTAGCAATTTTTAAGGGTTATCATTATTATTCTTGCTTCCTATGAATGAATTTGTATAGTTTTAACATTGTATAGTATTTAACATGTATTTGTAGTTTTAATGTTCTTATGGAAATGCTGGACTATGTATGTATGGACATATGTATCCTATGTTATGTTTTATCGTTTATGTTTCTTTGTATGACTTGTAAAAAGTCGAATAAAGATATCCTGACTGACTGACTGACGATACCCTTACTGGGTTGGAATTATCACCGGTTAAGTGGGATTACAACACACGCCACAATTAGAAGAAAGCCCTGAAGAGTCAGAGCAATCTGTACTCTGACGAAAGATGTGTCGGCTGGCGTGAGATTGCTTGAGCAATAAAAAGAAAAAAATTGCTCAGACAAGAAGTGGCAAATATTTTTTTGAATTATACTGAATATATGAATGATTATAATACTTTGTATTTCAATTTACACTGTTTGTGCATAGGAATTTGTTTCCATAATTTTCGGGTGTTGCGCTCAATACCTTTGGAAGGGTTCAAAGGGTTTTCCCTTTTTCCCGTGGCACCACCAACTATAATTGTGCACCATACAGGTAGTCAAAAACTTAGCGGAGCGCAAGTATTCCCTGTGAATCAAAACCCTGTTGCTTTGTGAATATATGGTTTGGAGGGAGACTCTCTATGAATGCTATTTAATGCCTTTATTTTGTCAGTTAGCAAATTAATGTACAAAGGTTATCACAATAGATGCACAGGCATAATTCACACTTGTTTAAAAGAAGGTCATTTACTCTACGTATACTTTAAACAATTCATTAGGATTTGTTTCCAAATTAGAAATACAAGCGTTTTGGGATTACTGCAGGTCGACCTGTAGATCCAGTTTGTGGGATTGTCAATTTAAAGTTTTTTATGGTTTAACAGAGGGAAGAGATAATAGGATCAAATATGTTATTATTCATAATTGTGAGAGGTTTATTATATAGAGGAATGGATTTGTGTTACTTAAAAATACCCCCAACACGGTGTGTTGTATGTTTGACTCATCTAGAATTATACTCCTTGAACTATGTTTGAATCAGTGTTGCCATAATGAATTTGTGAAAAATTGCCTAATAACGATGGCAGTTTTGAATTGGGTGCTTTGGCAGATTAAGGATCTGCAAGAGTGGAAGAAACTGTATTAAAATTAGAAATATCATAGGAGTATTTACTCTGGTTATCAAAAAAGACACAACAAATCAGATATTGGTGTTGCTTTGCAAGTCCAGTCGTGATGTGTGACTCTTAAAAGCTTTCATGGTCTTTGGCCGTTTGCTCTGAGTGGAAATAGGAGGTTTACATGGTCTTTTCATTGTCAGTTTGAGGGTTTTAAATACGAAAACCTTTTAAGATATTCTCAGGCAGATCTTAACTTAGTCAGAGGAAAGGGCAGGATTTCAGCTTTTTTAAACTCTCATTTTATTGCAAAATTAATTAAAATCGTTTAACTACATTAACAAGTCATAAAAATATAAGCAATCATAAATGAATTCAATGGGCAGATGATGAATTTAGGTTGTGTAACGTGGATGATAAAATACATTTAAAAAATGTGCATTACCAAGTATTAGAATAAGAAATAGTTATTTTATAAACTTGTTCAAAGGGTTCTTTATATTGACTAAAAAAGAGCAAGAGTCGGAAAGTGCAGCCATATAGTCAGGTCCATATTGGAATTTTCAAGGTGATCAGATAATAATATTATAGTGAAGCTCTTATTAGAAATTAGAGCTGTAGCTGCTTGCAATTTTTAATTTCTTTTATGAATAACTGCTGTGAATATGCCTATCTTAAAATCAGATTAATCAAATTTAACAAGTTAATCAGTCAGTGAAACATGGGCAAGGAACTTCCGCACTCTCACGTTTTTTTGCAACATAATGTTTATTATTATTTCTGGTAATACACATATCAATTATTTCAAGCATGTATAAAGCATAACCATGGTAGACCAATAAAAATTATGAGAAGTACAGAGGTATATATCAATTCAGAATTGTTTGACCACTTTGGCAGAAGGTAAATACGTTACCATTGAGCATGAGGCATTAGCATGTCCATGGGGTGTTTTTTTTTTAGAGAAGAGTGTCATTGTAAAAACTGATTACCAACCTCTTTTAGCGTTATTGAATGGTAATGGCACTGAAAAGGCTTTGGATCGTTTAGTTAGAATTTTATCTAAGATGTATAAATACAACTTCACAGCTAATTATATTCCTGGTTCATGCAATGTAGTTGCTGATTGCTTGTCAATATTGCCCGAGTCTTGTCCTGTTGATATTCCAGATTATGTGCTGTTGCAACTGTGGAGGTTTTCTTGGATGGGTGGAGTGAAAAGTTGTTGAAAGAATGTTGATTTGAAGCTGTCCAACAAGACAAGGAGTTGCTGCATGTAATGGATTTTGCTTAAAACAAAAAGGTTGGCCAAGGGAAAAGTGTTAACGTCTGAGATGCAAGTATTATGGAAGGTCAGGGATGTTATTTTGATTGTTTAAGGCACTTTTATGAAGGACAAATGTGTATTCGTCTTAAAAGTCTTGATCAACTCATACTAGAAATTTGTCACTGTCACAAAAATTATTGTTTCCGAAGTCTTTTGGTGGCTGTATATGGATTATAAATTTAAACTTATGTCAAATAATGTTACATTTGTGGCAATTCAGACAAATCATTAATTACCTGCAGGGTCGAGTAAGTGAGCCTGGATTTCCTGGAAGGCCTTGGCAAACGTTGGCTGTGAATTTACTTGGTGTTTTTGGAAAATATTTCAGCAGGAAAAATATTTGTTTTAGGGCCGATTGGTTATTTTCAAAATGAGTAGAGATCCAGTGGATTTCTGAACCCAATACTAATGGTTATTTATTTTTTTAAAGTGTGTTTTCAGAAGAAAGGGCTATCGGACTGCATTATTTCTGAAAATGGTGCACAGTTTACCTCTCACATTTCTAATAGTGTTCTAAGGGCCAAAGGCGTTAAATATTTAAAAACTGTATTGTATTCACCAATAATAAATGGTATTGTTGAAAGATTCAATAGAGTCATTGTGGAATCTATCCAGGTTGCGTTAGCCAATACAGTTGAGGTATAATGTTTTTTTGCTAAAAAGATTTGGGCTTATCATTCATCTCCTCATTCCATCACTGGTTTTTCTCCCTTTATGGTATTAAAGAGAATGATTCCAATTGTGAGATTTATGCCTTCTTGGATTAATAGAAGTTACCTGTTATCAGTCTTGAGGTTATGTATGAGAAGGCTCGTAACAATTTTCATGCTCAAGCTTCGAAAACTCACCAATCTTCCAAATGTGAAAATGTTGGTTCCAAACAAACTCATCCAGATTCAAAGACTCGCCAGGGTTTAAAAAATAAGGGTTTTAAATTAGGTTGTTGTTGTCTGTAGGTGATTTTGTCAAAATCAAATTGACTTTCAATTCAATTCAAAGATAGCTTTATTCAATTTTTGAAGATAAAAACCATAAAAGCACATTTAAATACAATTAAAAAAAAAAGACATTTCCATACATTTAATACATTATACAAAAGGTTAAAATTTATATAATTGATGATAAGAACCTACTATGAGGTATTTCCAGAAACCAATAAAGATAAAAATAGTTTAATACAAAGTGTTCAGTCCATTGACGCTCTACATTTTACAATGTACTTCAGAAACTTGGCTACTGCTGTCACGGTGACTTCATCCTGTAACATGTTTAATTTAATCAAGGCAGGTCTGCATTGCCTAAGGCCCCACACTTTTAACAGCGGGACCAGATGTCTCTTTCTTCCCCACTCATAATATTTACAAAATAAAATGCAATGGATGTTTGATTGGTTTGATATATCGTCGCATGGGCAGTTAATCAATTTGACAGACCAATCATTTACAGTAGGAAATGTTATCAGCCTGAAGAAACATTCAGTCCTCATCCTAGTTAATAATAATCTCGTGTAGGCGGAGTATAGTGGTGATAGGTATATTTGTATACCTACTCCGCACAACAGGAGGTGATGGTGGGAAATACTTGGCTTATTTCCCTCTATATATGAGCGCCTATCCTCCAGCAAACCAAGACAACATTCTTTTAACGCCATTTTCCTAATTAAATAACATGAAGTAGGATTTTCGAACAGTTCTGAATGGCCTATAGAATTTAGAAATTTACTAACGTAAGAAAGCCACAATATGTTTTTTGAGGCAGCTAGATCCATACAGTCTCTAATAACATCCTTGCAAAAATCTGTTTCACTAGAGGTCCATATCTTGTGCCAAAGCATTATTGGACTTATCTTGATTATGTCAGTGATATGGACCCGAGCAAGTTCATTGTGGCAGATGGTAGTAGAGATAGATCTAGGCACTGCCAATAAGTATCTCAAAAAACATTCTCGCTGATTTGGATCTCTCGGCAGTCTGGCATGCCCCAAATTCCTGCGCCATAGGTCGCGGTAGAGACGCATTTCGCGGCGTAAATATTGAGCAGGATCTGGACCAGCTTACCGCCCAGTTTTCTAGCAAATTTCTTCAAAGCGCCTATTTCTCGACAAAAGGTCAGGTTGTGTGTGTTGATGGCTGTGTTCCATGACCCCTTATTATTAAAAACAATACCCAAATAGGTGAAAGTCTTTGTCAAGCTTATCTTTGTTTTATTTAAGAAAGTATTACAGTCTACTTTGTTTTTTAACGTGCAACACATAGTAAAAGTTTTTCCCACATTTATCTTAAGTCCTCTTGAACCCATAAATGAGGAAAAACCAGTCAATGCTTTCTGCAGACCTAGTTGTGTTCTTGACATTATGACAGCGTCGTCTGCATAAAGTAATATTGGCACTGCCATGCCATTGATTTTGGGGTAATCTACTTTCAGCTTGGTCAGGTGATCTGCCACTCCGTTTATGTATAAGTTGAAAAGAAACGGGGCAAGGATGCATCCCTGGCGGACTCCTTTTTTTATTGGAAATTTCTTGGTGTATTTTCCGTTTTTTCCATATCGGATCATTGCCCCGCCCCCCGGTATAATTCCTTTATAAATTCAAGTATGTTCAAGTCAATTTCTAGCTCTATAAGGGTACTCCAAAGTACGCTGTGATTTAAGCAATCAAATGCTGAGCTTAAGTCAACAAAAGTCATGTACAGATTGCTCTTTTTTGCCACCGTATATTTGTTTGTAATCAAGGCCAGGTTGAGACATTGCTCTATGGTGCCTAGCCCCGATACAAATCCATATTGAAATTTTGAGAGAACTCACTTTTCTGTGGCCCAGGTTTGTAATTTGTTCAGCAGAACTCTACCAGCTACCTTCATAATTGAATCAAGTAGGGAGATCGGCCTGTAACATTTTGGGTCCATTCTGTCTCCTTTTTTGAAAATGGGAATTACAATGGCTTCCTGCCATGTTGTTGGAAAACCTTCTAGGCTATAACAATTAAGAACATTTGTGAGGAGGGGGGCCAATAGAGACATGTTATCTTTAAATATGTCGATTGGGATGCCATCCGGCCCGGGGGCTTTGGAGTTTGCGCTTTTCTGTATGGCCTGTTCTATTTCTGGAAGTGAAAAGTGTATCTGCAACGGGAATATGTCTGCCGTGCATCTCTGCGGGTCACTTTCATTTGTCGGCCAGGGATCGAGGTTATGTGGCTCAACCAAGTCATCTATTTTATATAGATCTGTAAAGTGGTTGATGCTGTTATGGCAATTTCTAGGAGGTCTTTCCTCCTCTCCCTGAAAAAAGGTGCATTTACTTCCCTCAAGAAGGCCGTATTATCCCTCCGGGTGCTAGCTTTTAATAACGCCTCCTAGGCGGCATCTTTCAATTCCCTTTTTCGTTTCTTTATGGACTATTTGTATACCAGTCGAGCTGCTCTGATTTCCAATAAATCTTTGGGTACTCTTTTTAATGTGTCTTTAAGAGTATTATGGGCTTTTGAACATTCAGAGTTAAACCAACTAACAGTCTTATCCCTATCAACTTCTCTTTGCTTCCTTGTCAAGTTTTTCTTAATTGTGGCTGCTATTTTTCCAAAGGCCGCTTTTACAGTGCACGGATTAAAGAGTTCTTCGAGGCAAATCATGAATTGATCAAGATCCTCCATGATCAGATCTTCCAGGAAGATTTTCGGGTTTACCTTGGACCATTTTATAGAATAACCATTTGTGCGTGCCAGGGAGATCGAATGACAGTATAAGGTTTCCGTCAAATCCAATGTCTGACTGGTCCTAGGGCCTACGTCTAATATTGCGCTAATCGGATAATGATCGCTCATGGCAATATCCTCATTTTTAAAACCCATAGCACTACAATAGTGGCTATTGGACATCAGTATGAAATCTATTAAGGAATATGTCCCCCTCCCATGGAAAGTCGGTTGGAAATTGACCATTGGCTCGGTGAGCTCATTTACAATGCCTAAGTCCCAATCATGCATTAATTTGTTCATTAAATTTCCAAAGTGGGTATGTTCGAAGTGGGTGCTTAGTTCGCCATTTAGGCTTCTTATATCACAGGCGTTCGAACCACTGTGGGGGCATAAATGACAGTTAAAATCGCCCATCACTATGGCACATCTTTCCACTTTGTCCCGTCCCATTCCCCACTTCATGACATTTGATAACTCATCAATGAATTCTGCTTGGTCGTCCCTCGCAATATTATTATATAAATTAATCAACAAGAAGCTATGGGCCCCTTTCCCGTTCACTGTGAAAGCCTGGATTTAGTGTCCAATTTTTTTGTTTTTATTCTTATTCTTATCCCGCTCAAAATCCAGACTCTCTACTGTCATGTTTGCCATATTTGAAGCGTACATGCAGAGACCGCCTGAGCTCCTACCTTTACCAGTCTGTATGTCCGGGGTAAAATTAGTGCTAAAGCCATCTAGGTTAGTGAGCTCCAGATCCCAACACTCTTGAAGACATATTAAGTCAAAATTATTGACAAAGTTCAAAAAAGTTGGGTCTGTGGCTTTTTTGGAAAGTCCCGCAATATTCCATGTTACAATGGACAAATTGTCCCTGGAATTTTTTTTACTTGGCTCTGTTCGACTTGACCCCTCTCTTAACTGGATTGAGCTCCCTTTTTTTCCTGCACTAGCTCTTTGGGCTGTAAAATTATTTCAATTGCCATCCGGTAAGACTTGCTCATCTCCCCGGTTATTAGTTAGAATATTTGTCCCCCCGGGTACGCTACTTAGTACTAATGGGTACTGGCTGGGGGATACTTGGTCGATATTTTTCCCTTGTTTATATGTGGATGGATAATAAGTCCTCTCATTTGTTTGGGTATAGATTCCCCTTTGGGCTATGGGCGACCTGGGGTTTATAACATCTGTCTCAGTAGATATTAAGCTTAGTGATGGTCAGTCTACCATTTCTAAACAAGTACATCGGTTGCTAGTTTGTATACCCCTCCAGCCCTACAAATAGGATTGGTCTCTTCTTGGATTCCAGGGCCAGGCCTCCCAATCCCTCCTCCTATTCCGGTGGTCTACTTGACTCCAGTTTCATTCAGAACATGGGTTCCAGTTATACGGGAGTTCTTGGTCATAAGCATATGTTGGAGGGTAAATGAAGGATAGACGATTTGCATCAATTCCTTCTTTTTTTGCCAGTGCAGGCCATGAGCAAATATATTCAACTGTACCTGGGTCATCAAAATTTATAATAATACAATCCCCCTGTATTCTTTTCTTTGTTTCTCCGATCCAGGGTACCCTACGCACCATAGAGATTCTACTACTACGATAAGGGGGAAGCGGTCTATTTGTGCTCAGCCATTGCTGAACTTTATTTTTTAGAGACCAGGTGATTCTCTGACATTTTCGGGGAGCTCTGGGGCCCCTGTGAGGACCACTGTGAATGGGCTTTCCTCTGGTGGTAGATCAATGGCACGCCTAAACCTCCCTCCCTTTTTTTTTGTCTCCCTCAGGTTGTGGTGCTGGTGTCTTGGGTGGAGTTGACTTCTGTTTTTCTGCCTGGGTGGGTCCTTTAGGGTTATCAGGTATTATGTGTGTATTAACTTGGGCTACTTTTGATTTTTCTTGTGCGATGGGCATGTTTACAGGTGTTTTAGTTTTTATTGATGGCCCAGGATGTTTCTGTATAGCATTAACTTTGGTACCCCCCGCATTAGTGTCGCCTAGAGCTTTTAAATTGGTCGAGTTATTTGGGTGAGTAGTCAGCTTGGCTAGTTGTTTTTCGATATTCATTAGAGTTCGCTCCATGGGTAGTAGATGGATCTTAATCAGCTCCCCGAAGCTGGCTAATAGCTGTTTATTTGATTGACATAGATTGCACGCACCTCCCTCCCCCACCCCCCCCAACCCCCCTGCCTGTGGCATCTACGTTAGCCGGCATAGGAGAGAGGTTGACTATGGATGTATTTATGGAATTTAAGTCATTTTGTTTAGGGGGGGAGTTTTGGTGTCTTTGGTTCTTTACAGGGGCTTTAGTAGGTAATTGTTTGAGATCTTTCTTTTTCTTGTTATTTCTTTGTTTTGGGATGGCTCCCTCCCTCCTCCCTGTTTCCAGCTTTTTGGGGGATTCTACTTGGGTTGGGGGTCTATTTGGGTTGGACTCATGGCCAAGACTGGGGTTTTCTCTAAATCTTCCCTTATCTCTGAATCCGTTGAGAGTTGGGATGCGGATAGATCTACATTATAAGGGATACTATGAATATCTGCAGGGATTTCCAGCAACAGTGGACCAATTACTCCTGACTGGATTGGGGTTCTAGCTGACGCCAAGGGGCCAATAGAGGACCTTCTTGCTATGGCTAAGTCTTGTGATACCCTTCTTTCCAGCAGAATGATGCCCTGATCTATCGCCTCATTTGCCCTCGTGATAAATTGGTCAATCGGGCCTGTGATCTGGCCTATACCCTGAGCCGTTTTGCTCCTACTCCCCCTTGTACTCATGTTGATTAGTGGTAAGAATCAACGTGTGTAATACAACAGTAAGAGAAGGTAATAATGGCGAATACCTAGGGGTTGGTAGAAGCCTTCGTGCCAACAATAGGTTAGAAAAAATAGGTTTGGCAATTGAGCATTTACAAATGGTACAGAGTGCAAAGTCTCGATAGAGAAACGTTAAAAAGGTGGCCCAGTCCAGTCTTACCCGGTCTTGAACGGGCTTAAACGGGCCCGCCCTTGGCCCGGGCTTTGCCCGGCGTCCCGCGAGACGGGGTGACGGTGAATTTAAGCGCCTCCTGGCGCGAAAAGCTGTCAGTGGGTGCCGCTAGGGCTGCTGGGGGTTGTAGTTTCTATGCCCCGCCCACGCTCCACTCGGCGGCCTGACTCCGCGATGTTGCAGGGAGTTAGGTGGCGGGAGGCGGGCAGGCAGGACCCCAGACACTGTTGTTCCTTGGGCTGGAGCGGTCAGCAGCAGGCAAAACGCAAAGGGCTTGGTACAAAGTAGATTCCCCCACTTGACCGGGGTGACAGTGAATTTAAGAGCCTCCTGGCGCGAAAAGCTGTCAGTGGGTGCCGCTAGGGCTGCTGGGGGTTGTAGTTTCTATGCCCCGCCCACGCTCCACTCGGCGGCCCAACTCCGTGATGTTGCAGGGAGTTCGGCGGCGGGAGGCGGGCAGGCAGGACCCCAGACACTGTTGTTCCTTGGGCTGGAGCGGTCAGCAGCAGGCAAAACGCAAAGGGCTTGGTACAAAGTAGAGTACCCCACTCGACCGGGGTGACGGTGAATTTAAGCGCCTCCTGGCGCGAAAAGATGTCAGTGGGTGCCGCTAGGGCTGCTGGGGGTTGTAGTTTCTATGGCCCGCCCACGCTCCACTCAGCGGCCCGACTCCGCGATGTTGCAGGGAGTTAGGCGGCGGGAGGTGGGCAAGCAGGACCCCAGACACTGTTGTTCCTTGGGCTGGAGCGGTCAGCAGCAGGCAAAACGCAAAGGGCTTGATACAAAGTAGATTCCCCCACTCGACCGGGGTGACGGTGAATTTAAGCGCCTCCTGGCGCAAAAAGCTGTCAGTGGGTGCCGCTAGGGCTGCTGGGGGTTGTAGATTCTATGCCCCGCCCACGCTCCACTCGCCGGCCCGACTCCGCGATGTTGCAGGGAGTTAGGCGGCGGGAGGCGGGCAGGCAGGACCCCAGACACTGTTGTTCCTTGGAGCGGTCAGCAGCAGGCAAAACGCAAAGGGCTTGGTACAAAGTAGATTCCCCCACTCGACCGGGGTGACGGTGAATTTAAGCGCCTCCTGGCGCGAAAAGCTGTCAGTGGGTGCTGCTAGGGCTGCTGGGGGTTGTAGTTTCTATGCCCCGCCCACGCTCCACTCGGCGGCCCGACTCCGCGATGTTGCAGGGAGTTCGGCGGCGGGAGGCGGGCAGGCAGGACCCCAGACACTGTTGTTCCTTGGGTTGGAGCGGTCAGCAGCAGGCAAAACACAAAGGGCTTGGTACAAAGTAGAATGATCTTCCCCAGTCCATCAGACAGTCCCACACGCTAAATGGCTTTATAAAGCTGGTGAAAACCCGGCTATTCCCGAAGGGTGATCTCTAGCTCCCCCACTGTAATGACGGGTCAGTTTTACGGTAATACCTTCTGAAGTTCTAAGCGTCAGGATACCAAGACGGACCGTCACCACACAGCAGACCGCAGCGCTTATATGCCACAAATCAGTGCTTATCGCGGTCGCAGCCAGAGCGGGCAGGGGGCTGTACCGCAGGCACCTCACCTCGGGTCCGTCCGTTCGTTACTCCTGAAATGGCGGCCGTCCGCCACGCTGAGCAGGTAGGCGAACTATCAGTGCTGGCGTTTCACTTCACACACCGCCAGACGTACCTCAGCCCAGCACTCGCGGTTCAGAAAGGCAGACTTTCCCGATGCGTGGCAATGCCGCAGGGCAGAGGAGAATCCGAGCAGAGGATTCAAATTGACTTTTTATGTTGAGAAAGAGGTGTTTAAATTCTCAAATTTTTCAGAATTGTCAAATTTTTTACCAAACTCAAATAATTCAAATTAAAATTAAAAATGTTATTGAAAATTAAATAGATAAGCAAAGGTTTGTAAGCAAGGTTTGGGTAAATAGTGTGTGTGAGGTCCAGGGGTGGAGGCATTTGAAATTCATCCTGGGTCTTTCTCACATTCTCTTCTTTTTTCAGCTGACTCTGTGATATCTGACTGAAATATCAATGGGCATCCTTCCCAAAAAGTGTTACTACTGAAACTCAAGTTTTCTTTGACACTGATGAGGCTTGTGTTGAAAAATCTGGATCTTGGGGTTTGGATGAGTCAAGTGAGGATGCCAGTGGTGTCACTGCTGAATCTGTAAGTGAGCCCTGTTTGGAAAATAATGAATTTAATATGGAACGACCCAAAAGAGATAAATGAATGACTAAGACATTTAATGATTTTCTTATGTTCCAATCCTTTTGCATTCACTGGTCTGTTTATGTTGTTATATGTATTTTTTTATTTTCTTCCCTAACTTTTTGATGGGTATTAAAGGTAGGAGGTGTGTGGTGTTCTTTGCAGAGTAGGTATTATGCTTGACATGCTGTTTTGTTTTATTTTATTTACTGTAGGTATTACGTTTTCACTTGTTTTATTCACTGCCTCCACTTTATTGTACTGCAGTTATCTCGTGGTAGAGTGAGGCAGTGTATTGCCTTTGAATTCCCCTCCTGCTACTCACATACCATTCTATGATATTCCGTTAAATGTGTTATTTGAATTGGCAGAGTCAGTTGCTGCCACTTACCTCGAAGTATGACATGCCCTCTGCTGCTGGGGGCCTTTTTTTCAAGGCTCACTGTATCCTTGAGCCTTCTTCAATAGTCTTGGGTTAAATATGTTCCCTCAAACCAGAAATATATCCTTTGTGCCCCATAGTGGAACATCTGAAAATAGCTAGCCCTATTCCACGAGGATAAGGTGAACAAACAGAACCCCTTATGTGAGGGAGATCATTGTCAAGAGCAGGATAGAAACATGCTTCAAAATCTGGATCCACCAAGAGTTTATGCAGATGTTGAAATGCTCAGGAAGGTAAGCCTAGGCTACAGGTCATGACAAAAACAGTCCTTCCTGTGCTGAGCCTGGTGGAAGCCTTCGCAGGCAAAGATCAAACTGAGGTTCCGTGAATTCTGAACCCGTTTCATAAATGTCATGGTTTTGTTATGAATTTGATAGTAGCGAACCGTAACTAGCGAGTACGGCAAGTACGAGTGATTTCGCTATGTTAGACTGATGGAATCACTCTGTATTTAGGGATTTCGTTCCGAACCTTGGGTTCCATTTGGTGTATGGCAGCCATTTTGTGGTTGCTCTCACATAGGCCGATGACTACGGCCGAACGAGTCTTTAGTACACGTACACCTTAGCTGACTTCTGAATGACCTGAGTGAACTGACCCTGTTGCCTGAAGTTGACCTTGCTAAGCCAGTTCCTTGCCCGATAGCTGATCGAGATTGAGAATCAAAGCACAGGATATTGTTGAGTTTATTGCACACGCACACACCCCTTATTCTGCTTCTTATCTGTTTCTGTTCCTTCTTTTATGGTCTGTTTATGATATGGGTTGTGGTCTTTTATAATGGGATTGTCCGGCTTGTGCAAGAAAGAATGTTGGGCTTTCTCGTATAATTAATGGTGGGCCGGACAACTGAAAAATGGGTTTGTCGTCATGCGATACCTTTTGCAATGTTACCTGTGATTGGACAAATTGTAAATAGTGGGTGTTTGTCCAGAATGTGTTTTTTGGCAGAAAAGAGGATGACTGGACTTACGAATTTGAGCAGTCTCCTAAGAATCTACTTGTGTTGTACTTCGTGGACTTCTGTTTCTGGCTGCAGCCAATAAACTCGATCTTTTACGCCACCTAGAAGTATCCCGTGTCTCTGTATTCTAAGACAGGTGAACCCGAAGGCCTTGGGCGTGTCCCTGGCGCCGCTGGGTTCTAAAACCCGGTTCTTCAGTTGGCGCCCAAAGTAGGGCGACTTCAGCCTACCGGTCCAAGCCTGAAGATCATGAGGAGCTTCGTGAGGAAATTCTGGAAGAGGGCCCCCACTTCATCGACCCCTGCATGTCGAACCTGGACTAAAGGTTTTTGCTGTGAGGCTTCCCGCTTTCCGACGGCTACGAAGGACTGCTGCCCTGACTGTCGCCCTGTCTTGGACCCTTCATGACGATTTGTATAGCGAGACGATAGACGGGTCTTCTGGTGACGTGACTGATACCTTAGTTAAGTATAAGTGGGTCGCTCCCAGTCCTTGTTTTGGGTTTCCCTTGGATCTTTGATTTGGTACTTGCAAGCACCAAAGCCGAGGGACTCGTATATTTGCGAGACTATCGTTTTTGGTTATCCCTTGAAGTTTGAAGCTAGATTAGTGAGCGAAGATGCCTGGTCTTAGCAAAATTAGAAATTTGTTTTGTTGTAGTTGTAACAGGGATTCCCGATTGGAGGATTCGTGTCCGATACCTCCGGTTGGAACTCCGACTTATGAGCTCTATTCTAAACATGGCGTGGGCCCCATTACGTTTAATGAAGTATGGGTCCGTTACACTAGCAAAGACGGTGTCTTAAAATGGCCACAGCATGGTAGTTTTGAATCAGAGATTTTAGATAATTTGGAAGTTAAACTATTTAAGAAGAAAGCCCGGCCGGCGATGTTTGACTCTTTCAGCCTTTGGCGTAAGGAAGCCAAACAGAGCAATTAAACAAGCTAAAAGAGATAAAAGAGAAAAGGGTATATCGATAATACAAGCTGCTAGGCAGTTTAAAGAAAATGAAGAAGATCAAGCGAGTGAGGAGTTGCATAGGCAACATAAAATGGCCATCGATAAATGTTATCCAGCTTTGCCACCTCTTCTGCAAGGTGCAACGAAGGACCCTGAAAAGGATCCTTTGATGTCACATTTGTTGAGTTCACCCCCCCCCCCCCCCCCTTATGTGCAGAGTGCTATGGCACCTCCGCAACCTTTAGTTGCGCAACCTCCAGTTGTTGCTCAGCTGCCAGCTCCTCTTCAGCTGGTTCCTCCTCCTCTGGCGCAGCCTCCTCTAGGGCCGCCGACTTTGCTATCAGTTCCGCCTCAAACTCCTACGACTTTTTCTCCTGTACTTGCAACTTCTTCTGCTACTACTCCTCCGTTTGTTTGATCTCAGTCTGCTTTGTCTCCTGTCCTTATGACGACTTCTCCTTCTGTTAACAGAGAATGACTGATACTGTTACTGGTCTTCTGTCTCCTTTCTTTGGGTCATTGAGTGTGACCCCTGTTTCTGCGCGTAAACAATTACGTAGCCAGTTTCCTGGTCCCGAAGAACGGGCAGTGTTAGATCTTTTGGCTCGTAGATGGGTTTCTAATTCTTTGAGATATGATCTAGAGTCGGTTATGGATGTCTTCCATCAATGGGAAGCACCGAAGCAGAGGTACGTGTTCGATGTTATGTGTACTTTCCTCCGTGAGGAATGGGAAGATAGTGAGTTGGGTCAGACCCCATTGGAGTTACTTGATGTACAGTCCGAGTTTGCGAAAGGGACGATAGTGGGTTCCGATGTTGAGAAAGCAGTTGCGACGTTACTTGCGTTTAGGAGTGTGTTTCCTTTTCAGTCGTTGTTTGAGCCTGATCCTTCTGTTAGGAGAAAAGTGAAGCAGTATCCGATGAGAGAAGTTCCTACAGTATGGCGCGAAGCGGTAGCTGCTGGAGTGAATAATAATCCTCCAGCTGTAGAAGCACATTTCCAAAGAGTCTGGGTACATGTTCCGTGGAAGAGAGCTGAAGTTTTGGCCCTTAAGCAGACTCTACCTGACCCCCGTATGAATCCTGAAGGGTATTGCAAGGAGTTGTCACAGACAGTTGACGCATGCATCATGAATTTAGCTGACATAGACATGTTGATGGGTAATGTAGTTCCTCAACCTTTGTGGGCGAAGATTCGTCATGAGAATCATGCGCAAGAGTTAGGTGATACATGGGTGAATATTGTTTCAGCGGATGGTAGACAGGTTGGTGGAGCTAAGCCTGAACCTTTAATTGCAGACTTACCTGGCAGGATTATCAATCTGATGAAGACTTTGATGCCTGCTATGAGAATGAATTGGGATAAGTTAGCTGCATGCAAGATGAAAGTGTCTGACTTCTTCACTAGGTTTGAAGAGACGTTTATCGATCACAGTGGTCAAGATATTAGTACGGAAGGTGGCCAAGGGTTGTTTGTGGATAAGTTTGTTCATAATTTGCTTCCCGAATTGTGCAATAAGTTGAAGGATTCTGAGAGTTCATGGGCTGTTTCTTCGTCGGTCCAGATATTGGCTACTGCACAATATTACGAGAATAGAGGTAAAGATGAGAAAGAGAAAGCAGAGAAAAAGACTAAAGATTTAAAGACGAAGGTTCTTTTGCAACAGACGTATCCGCCTCGTTATAATCAGCGCGAGTTTCAGCAACCTCAGCAGTTTCAGAGAGGATCGCAAAGGCCCGAGTCTTTTCAGCAGCATGTTCCTTAGGCCCTAATCAGTGTGCGTATTGTAAGGAAGAAGGCCACTTCAAGAATAGTTGTCCGGTTTTGTTACAGCGTGCAAATGGTGTGTCTGGTGTGAGAGGTCTAGGTGTTCAGCAAGCTCCTAGAGGTAGAGGACGTGGTGTGTTCCCCCAGAATGGACGTTCCTTTCCTCCACAGAATTCTATGAATTGTTTTGATCAACAGAATGTTGCATCTGGTCAGTCGACTCAATACTATGCTGATGATTACTATATGGAGGGTGAGAATGCTGACGGTAATGATTGCTAGGACAGCCATAGACAAAGAGAGGGAGTAGTGTCACTTCCAGTAGATCAGAGTGGGCCTTATGTTGAAGTGATTACATCAGGTGTGTCAGAGCCTTTTCTGTTGGATACTGGTGCAGCGAAGAGTTCTATCATGCACTCTAAACTCCCTGGATCACCTTTGTCTTGCTTGACGAATGTTTCAGTAGGTCTAGTCCGTTGTCTCTTTCTGTTGGGCCTTGTGAATTGGAAGCACCCCTCATTCTAACGACAGGTTGTGGTGAGAATCTGTTGCGTTTGGATTGGTTGAAGAGATTGTATGCGACATTGTATTGTTCTCCTTCAAGAGTACAGCTTACATTGGGTAAGAGAGTGATCTCTCCGATGTATTTGTCTAAAGATCGGCTTCCATTGGAATTGCGTTCTCTCCCTGATACTCTTTGGGCTTCTGGTCCTAATGACGTGGGTCTTTGGAGATTCCACCATATGTTGTGACGCTGAAAGCAAATGCTAGATTGCCGCGTATTCCTCAATATAGGATTTCTAGCGATGGTGAAAGAGCGCTTTTAGCGATCATCTATGATCTGATTGAGAAAGATGTGATTGAGTAAACGAGAGGTAATGTGTGTAACAGTCCGGTTTTGTCTGTCTTGAAACGTACTGACTCTTCTCAGTCGCCTGTGTATAGGTTTGTGATCGACCTTCGAGAAGTGAATAAGATTGTTGTACCGCAGTTTCCTGTTGTTCCGGATATTACTGCGTTGTTGACTATGATTCCTGCTTCAGCTGCCTGGTTTTCGGTGATTGATCTGAAGAATTCTTTCCTCAGTATCCCGATTGCCGAGGAGAGTAGAGATATTTTCGGCTTCTCTTTAGGAGGCCAAAGCTTCTGGTTTAAGCGCGCTCCTCAAGGCTATTGTGAAAGTCCATCCATCTATAGTCAGGCTTTGAAAACACAGCTTGATACGATTGTTTTGCCTGCTGGTGCTGCTCTTATTCAGTATGCAGACCATCTGTTAGTTGCTGCTGATGATGAAGAGATTTGTAAAGAAGCTACTCTTTGTTGCGACATTTGTCTGACCTTCATCATAAAGTGTCACCTTCGAAGTGGCAGTATTGTCGACAGGAAGTGACCTTCTTAGCTCATCTCTTATCGAAGGAGGGAAGAAGGTTGATTCCAGAACGAATTCAAGCGATTGCGAAAATGACCGTGCCAACCACACAGAGAGAAGTGCGTGCTTTCTTGAGTATTACTTCGTACTGTAGGCAATGGATTCCGAATTTTTCGCTACTTGCGGAACCTCTGTTGGCACTTACTCTTAAAGATACTCCGAACCCTCTTCCTTGGTCTGACGAATGTCAGAAGAGTTTTTCTGAATTGCGTGATGCATTGTGTTCGGCTCCGGTGTTGGGTACTCCCGACTATAGTAAGCCTTTTACACTTGATGTTGACGAGAGAGAGGGATGTGCATTGTCAGTCCTGACACAACAATTCGGCGATAAGCAGCGTCCATGTGCATATTTCTCGTCGACTTTGGATCCGGTAGCGAGAGCGTTGCCGAGTTGTTTGAGAGCTGCAGCGGCTGTTTCTATTCGACAGTCTTCTGGTTTGGTGATGGATAATACGTTGATTGTGATGGTTCCACACGCAGTGGATATGTCAAGGATCCCCCTCGGTAGAGGAGGCTGTTCATCCACAGGAGCAAAGATGAATGTCCCACACACTTCCAGACAACAACGACCCAAGCGAGGAGAGATAACTTCGCTCAAAGTCAGCTGCTACCAAAAAGTGTGGTGGGAATTTTCCCAGGGAGTATACCACTCTCCCCCAGCAAGGTGACGTAGCTGCAGTCTTGATGGCAGGAGATGACTGGAAAGTAAATGTACAACAATACTAACCTCACCAGTAATTTACAGGGTTGATACACAAGTGTTCAACATAGCATTCCACTTACCTCACCAAGTGAGCGTCAGGGCTTTATGCTAGTTGTCAAAGCAAGAACCAGGAGGTATAGAAGGGAACCTGGGTGACAACCAGCAAAGATATCTCCAAAGCAGAATGCACACAAATCCAGTCCTGCTCATAAACTGAAGACAGAGCAGGACTGGGGCCACAAGAGGACATGATGACAAACTGGTATCACTTATAGAACTAAAGACAAAGTGATACAGGAATTCCCACTTCCAGCGCATAAACTTAAGACAGCGCGGAGTGAGAAACAAACACACAACACAGACAATCCCTACTTCCGACTCCTAAGCTTAAGACAGAGCGGAGTGAGGGAACAAACAACGTAGAACACGGACAATAAACACACCACGTCCGACTCGTAAACTTAGAACAGAGCGGAGCGGGCGTACATGTAACAAGACGAAATAGACAAGCAGCGCTCCACTCATAAACTAAAGACGGAGTGGAGCGCATAAACACATATCAACAAAACCCCTACGATCACAGAAATGATCGCGGAGAATAACAGAGCTGAATCGCCAGCAGGAAACTGACAAAAGCGAGGAGTGAAGGGTAGGCGGGGAATCAAGGCGGAAGGGAGAGCTAGGCACAGGGGAAGGGCGTGCCGCGAACGAGAAAGTTAGCGGAGCAGAGCGGGAGGTACAAACAACGGGTAGGACACAGGCCAGGAACAGAAATACCGTGAAACTAGAGAGAAAACCACAGGAACAGGAAAAGAGCACAAAGGGACCTCTAAGGCAAAGCAGGATCTCGGGACGATACGGGAACCTCACGGAGCAGGACGCTGAGTAGAGGGGGCGTGGTCACTAACCAAACAGTAAGCCAAGCAAGGATTTGCGGGTGAGGTTCCCTTTTCTACTAGTTAGGGAGCGTCTCAAAATACCATGGCCTCAGGCAGAAAGAGGTTTAGGGAAAGTCACAAAAGGATGTTCAGGGCACAATAAGGATTGCAGAAAAAAGCATTCTACGCAGCCCTGAGGAATCTACATTGAACACTCATGAATGGGGTCAAATCCGACCACCCCTAACAGTTCTCCCCCTCAAAACCCCCCTCCCGGGGCCGAGTTTCATTGGATGTAATCGATGGAACCTCCTTATCAATCTAGGAGCATGTACATCCTCAGCAGGTTCCCAAGTTCTGTCTTCTGGGGGATACCCCACCCAATCTATAAGGTATTGGAGTTTTCCTCTCTGCCTTCTAGAATCTAGGATCTGTTGTACCTCAAACTCTTCCTCGTCTTCGATCACTACAGGAGGAGGAGGTGGTTCGGGGGTCAATTGGGGAATGTATTTCTTAAGTAGTGAACAATGAAACACAGGGTGAATCTTGATGTGTGGTGGTAACTGCAATTTGAGAGTCACTAGGGTTATGACCTTAATAATGGGATAGGGACCTATGAAGCGGGGCTGTAATTTCTTGGACCCAGGAAGTCTGAGATTTTTGGTGGATAACCATACTTTTTCACCCACATTATACTGTGGTTCCTCTCTGCGATGTTTATCTGCCTGATATTTCATGTTTTCTTTGGCTTTGTTCAGTTCTTGAATGGCCTTTTCCCATACGACCTTTATGTGTTGATGATGCTCCTTTAATGCAGGAATTTTGTCAAGATCATTTGGGAAGGGAATAGGAAGGAACCCCGGATGTTGACCATGATTGAAGTAAAAAGGGGACACTCCTATGGCTGAATGTGTTGAATTATTATATGCAAACTCTGCCAAAGGTAATGCTTCCAACCAAGTGGACGATAAACTGGTCAGTAGGCAACGTAAATATTGTTCTGGTGTTTGAATAGTCCTTTCCGTTTGACCATCCGTCTGAGGATGGTATGCAGTGGACAATCTATGATCCATTTGTAACACTGAACATACTCCTCTCCAGAATTTGGAAACAAATTGAGGGCCCCTATCTGAAAATATCACTGCTGGAGTACCATGTAGGCGAATTATCTGCTCTAGGAAAATGTGTACCAATTCTTGTGATGATGGTATCTTTTTAAGTGGAACAAAATGAGCCATTTTGGACAGCATGTCCACTACTACCAGTATGGTATTGTACCCTTTACTACAAGGCAGTTCGGTGATAAAATCCATACTGATGGTATGCCATGGTTTGGGAGGAGCTGGTATGATCTTCAACAACCCTGTGGGGGCACAATGCGAAGACTTTTGCCTAGCACATACTGAACAAGCTTTAACATAAGTCGTCGTGTCTTTGATGATATTATCCCACCAGAACCATCTCTGACATAGACTAACAGTCTTGGCTACTCCTGGGTGTTCAGCAAGAACACTATTGTGACACCATTCCAATACTTGAGTTTGTAAGGGGGGACAAAGTATGTACAATCGGTTATCATGGAAATATAATCCTTCTTAGACTGTATTCAACGGATTCTTTATCCAATCTTGTCTGTCGATCAAGGCATATTGTTCTCTTAAGATATCCAAAAAGGATTGAGAATGATGTTCTTCGGCTCCAATGATTTTATGTTCCGGGATGATAGGAGGTATGCTATTCGTATGTGCAATGCTAGAGTTGTTAATTCTCGAGAGAGCATCAGCCTTGCCATGTTGGGCTGCAGGTCTATAAGTGATTATAAAATCATATTCACTAAAGAAGGATACCCAACGCATCTGTCTAGGTGTCAAAGCTTTTGCAGATTTAAAGAACTGCAAATTCCGATGGTCCGAAAATATTGTGATAACATGTGGAGATCCTAATAAATAATGTCTCCATTCCTGAAAGGATAACTTGATGGCAAGGAGTTCTCTTTCGCCTATGGTGTAATTTTGTTCAGCAGGGAGCAACGTCTTAGAAAAGTAGGCCACAGGATGAAGCTGTCCAGTTCCTGGATCCCTCTGCGACAAGACCGCACCAACCGCTGCTTGTGAAGCGTCAGCTTCCCTAAAAAATGGCAAAGTGTTGTCAACGTGCCGAATGATGGGGGCAGACATAAATTTCTTATTAAGATTGCAAAATGCCTGTTCTGCTTCTACATTCCAAGCAAACTTGATTCCTTTCTTGAGTAACTTCGTTATAGGAAGAATGGTTTCTGAAAAGTGGTCTATGAATCTCCTATAGAAATTAGCAAATCCTAGAAAGGACTGTACTTCCTTGACCGTGGTGGGACTATGCCAATCCATCAATGCCTTTGTCTTCCTAGGATCCATAAAATCCCTTGAGGAGAAATTACATAACCCAAAAAGTCGATGGTATCAGTGTGAAAGGTGGTTTTATCCAATTTGGCAAACAAAGAATTCTCTTGTAATTTCTGCAAAACTCTTTTAACATGTACCACATGTTCTTCTTCTGTTTGAGAATATATTAAAATGTCATCTATGTACACGATGACAAAAACATCAAGGTATTCTCCAAGCACTTCGTTGATAATAGTATTGAAATGCTGCTGGTGCGTTGCATAACCCGAAGGGCATGACACAGTATTCATATAACCCGAATTTGGTACGAAATGCCGTCTTCCACTCGTCTCCTGCTTTAATCCGAATTAAATGATAGGCTCCTCTTAAGTCTATCTTTGTGAAAATCTTTGCACCTCTTACTTGATCTAACAAAACAGGGATGAGCGGCAATGGATATTTATTCTTTATAGTAATCTTATTTAACCCCTTCGCTGCTAGGCCTTTTCCCCTCCTGTGCTGAGCCCTTTGTTGGCAATTTGGGGTAGTGCGCGCTTAGGCCCCTGTAACTTTTTGACCACATTAGGTATCCACGCCAAATTTGCGTCCTTTTCTTCCAACATCATGTGGATTCTAAAGGCGTCCAGGGTTTCAGGATTCCCTTGGAGGGGTCCCAGAAAGTAACCAAAATATAGTGATTTTTTTGTTTTTTTCCGAAAAATGGGAAAAACGGGCTGCAAATGAAAGCCTCTGGGTTTTTCCCTAAAAAAGTTATCAAAAAAGGGTTTGTGGTGCTGAAATCTCCATTTTCATAGCTTTTAGGGATTGACAATCTTTTGTCAGAGAACCGACATTTTTCACACAGTATTGGCATTTTTCTGTGACATAGCCTATTTTTGCTATTTTTAGAGCTTTCTACCTCCTTCCAGTTAATGGTAGAAAAGAGTTTGAAAGCAATAATGGATCCTGGAATGCTGTACATTTTCGAAAAGTACACAAAATTCTGAATTCTGAAAGGGGTCATTTGTCTAAATCCATGAAGGTTTCTTTATAGAAACTAACAGTTAAATATCGAAAAAATTGAAAATTTGTTAAAAAAACAGCCTTTTGTCTCAACGTTTTCACCTATAACTTTTTCTAATTTTGAGAGCTCTTGGAAAGCAATATACCGTTACGTCGGTTAGACCTTCCTGGTTGTGAGGATATATAGGACTTGTAGTGTCACCAAGAACCCGACGAACCCAGATCCAAAAACTGAGCAGCAACTTGCAATGGTATTTTTTCATTTACCGGGTATAGAGCACTTTGTTTTGGGAAAATGTATACATGGAAAAATCTGTATGAAAGACACCTATGTATTTCTGAATTGGGTACAAATATAGAGTTCAGAAACAGTATATAATTGCTAATTTTCAAAATTGGGAATACTCATACTAGCATGAGAATTATTGGTCATTTTTAAAAAATATCTTTTTTTAAACACAATGTGTTTCATTGAAAGGGAGAAATGTTTGAAAGCTCAATGGGTAATAACAGTTAATTTACAAATTTGAATTACCCCAATTCTCCCGATAAAAACGGTACCTCACTTGTGTGGGTTGGCCTTGTGCCTGCGACAGGAAACGGCGCAAAATGCAACGTGCTCACACCTAAATTTTGCAGTTACAAATTGACCCTTTTTTGGCAAAGTGCCTACCTGAGGTTTTGGCACCCTAGCTCTGCCGGCACCTAGTGAAACCTTGCAAACCTATACATTTTTGAAAGGTAGACACCCAGGGGAATTCAGGATGGGGTGAATCGACTGCCTACCCCCAGGTTTTGTTACCCAGAATCCCTTGCAAAGCTAAGATTTTGTAAAAAAAAAACACATTTTCCTGACATTTCTGTGGTGGAAAGTTCTGGAATCTGCGTGGATCAACAAATTTCCACCCACCCAGCGTTCCCCCATGTCTTCCGGAAAAAATGGTACCTCACTTGCGTGGGTAGGCATAGTGGCTGCGACAGGAAACAGCGCAAAACGCGACATGGTCGCACCTCAATTTTCCAGTGAAATTTTGAGCTTTTTGGACAAAAAGACTACCTTTAGTTTTTGCGCCCTAGCTCTGCCAGCACCTAGGGAAACCTAGCAAACCTACACATTTTTGAAAAGTAGACACCCAGGGGAATTCAGGATGGGGTGACTCCTCTGCCTACCCCCAGGTTTTGTTACCCAGAATCCCTTGCAAAGCTAAGATTTTGACAAAAAAAACACATTTTCCTGACATTTCTGTGGTGGAAAGTTCTGGAATCTGCGTGGATCAACAAATTTCCACCCACCCAGCGTTCCCCCATGTCTCCCGGGAAAAATGGTACCTCACTTGCGTGGGTAGGCACAGTGGCTGCGACAGGAAACAGCAAAAAACGCAACATGGTCGCACCTCAATTTTCCTGTGAAATTTTGAGCTTCTTGGACAAAAAGACTACCTTTAGTTTTTGCGCCCTGGCTCTGCCAGCACCTAGGGAAACCTAGCAAACCTATACATTTTTGAAAAGTAGACACCCAGGGAAATTCAGGATGGGGTGACTCCTCTGCCTACCCCCAGGTTTTGTTACCCAGAATCCCTTGCAAAGCTAAGATTTTGTCAAAAAAAACACATTTTCCTGACATTTCTGTGGTGGAAAGTTCTGGAATCTGCGTGGATCAACAAATTTCCACCCACCCAGTGTTCCCCCATGTCTTCCGGAAAAAATGGTACCTCACTTGCGTGGGTAGGCATAGTGGCTGCGACAGGAAACAGCGCGAAACGCAACATGGTCGCACCTCAATTTTCCAGTGAAATTTTGAGCTTTTTGGACAAAAAGACTACCTTTAGTTTTTGCGCCCTAGCTCTGCCAGCACCTAGGGAAACCTAGCAAACCTACACATTTTTGAAAAGTAGACACCCAGGGGAATTCAGGATGGGGTGACTCCTCTGCCTACCCCCAGGTTTTGTTACCCAGAACCCCTTGCAAAGCTAAGATTTTGACAAAAAAAAACACATTTTCCTGACATTTCTGTGGTGGAAAGTTCTGGAATCTGCGTGGATCAACAAATTTCTACCCACCCAGCGTTCCCCCATGTCTCCCGGGAAAAATGGTACCTCACTTGCGTGGGTAGGCATAGTGGCTGCGACAGGAAACAGCGAAAAACGCAACATGGTCGCACCTCAATTTTCCTGTGAAATTTTGACCTTCTTGGACAAAAAGACTACCTTTAGTTTTTGCGCCCTGGCTCTGCCAGCACCTAGGGAAACCTAGCAAACCTATACATTTTTGAAAAGTAGACACCCAGGGAAATTCAGGATGGGGTGACTCCTCTGCCTACCCCCAGGTTTTGTTACCCAGAATCCCTTGCAAAGCTAAGATTTTGTCAAAAAAACACATTTTCCTGATATTTCTGTGGTGGAAAGTTCTGGAATCTGCGTGGATCAACAAATTTCCACCCACCCAGCGTTCCCCCATGTCTCCCGGGAAAAATGGTACCTCACTTGCGTGGGTAGGCATAGTGGCTGCGACAGGAAACAGCGAAAAACGCAACATGGTCGCACCTGAATTTTCCTGTGAAATTTTGAGCTTCTTGGACAAAAAGACTACCTTTAGTTTTTGCGCCCTGGCTCTGCCAGCACCTAGGTAAACCTAGCAAACCTATACATTTTTGAAAAGTAGACACCCAGGGAAATTCAGGATGGGGTGACTCCTCTGCCTACCCCCAGGTTTTGTTACCCAGAATCCCTTGCAAAGCTAAGATTTTGTCAAAAAAAACACATTTTCCTGACATTTCTGTGGTGGAAAGTTCTGGAATCTGCGTGGATCAACAAATTTCCACCCACCCAGCGTTCCCCCATGTCTTCCGGAAAAAATGGTACCTCACTTGCGTGGGTAGGCATAGTGGCTGCGACAGGAAACAGCGCAAAACGCAACATGGTCGCACCTCAATTTTCCAGTGAAATTTTGAGCTTTTTGGACAAAAAGACTACCTTTAGTTTTTGCGTCCTAGCTCTGCCAGCACCTAGGGAAACCTAGCAAACCGACACATTTTTGAAAAGTAGACACCCAGGGGAATTCAGGATGGGGTGACTCCTCTGCCTACCCCCAGGTTTTGTTACCCAGAATCCCTTGCATAGCTAAGATTTTGACAAAAAAACACATTTTCCTGACATTTCTGTGGTGGAAAGTTCTTGAATCTGCGTGGATCAACAAATTTCCACCCACCCAGCGTTCCCTCATGTCTCCCGGGAAAAATGGTACCTCACTTGCGTGGGTAGGCATAGTGGCTGCGACAGGAAACAGCGCAAAACGCAACATGGTCGCACCTCAATTTTCAAGTGAAATTTTGAGCTTTTTGGACAAAAAGACTACCTTTAGTTTTTGCGCCCTAGCTCTGCCAGCACCTAGGGAAACCTAGCAAACCGACACATTTTTGAAAAGTAGACACCCAGGGGAATTCAGGATGGGGTGACTCCTCTGCCTACCCCCAGGTTTTGTTACGCAGAATCCCTTGCAAAGCTAAGATTTTGACAAAAAAGACACATTTTCCTGACATTTCTGTGGTGGAAAGTTCTTGAATCTGCGTGGATCAACAAATTTCCACCCACCCAGCGTTCCCTCATGTCTCCCGGGAAAAATGGTACTTCACTTGCGTGGGTAGGCATAGTGGCTGCGACAGGAAACAGCGCAAAACGCAACATGGTCGCACCTCAATTTTCCTGTGAAATTTTGAGCTTCTTGGACAAAAAGACTACCTTTCGTTTTTGCGCCCTGGCTCTGCCAGCACCTAGGGAAACCTAGCAAACCTATACATTTTTGAAACGTAGACACCGAGGGGAATTCAGGATGGGGTGACTCCTCTGCCTACCCCCAGGTTTTGTTACCCAGAATCCCTTGCAAAGCTAAGATTTTGACAAACAAAACACATTTTCTGACATTTCTGTGGTGGAAAGTTCTGGAATCTGCGTGGATCAACAAATTTCCACCCGCCCAGCGTTCCCCCGTGTCTCCCGGGAAAAATGGTACCTCACTTGCGTGGGTAGGCATAGTGGCTGCGACAGGAAACAGCGCAAAACGCAACATGGTCGAACCTCAATTTTCCTGTGAAATTTTGAGCTTTTTGGACAAAAAGACTACCTTTAGTTTTTGCGCCCTAGCTCTGCCAGCACCTAGGGAAACCTAGCAAACCTATACATTTTTGAAATGTAGCCACCCAGGGGAATTCAGGATGGGGTGACTCCTCTGCCTACCCCCAGGTTTTGTTACCCAGAATCCCTTGCAAAGCTAAGATTTTGACAAAATAAACACATTTTCCTGACATTTCTGTGGTGGAAAGTTCTGGAATCTGCGTGGATAAACAAATTTCCACCCACCCAGCGTTCCCCCATGTCTTCCGGAAAAAATGGTACCTCACTTGCGTGGGTAGGCATAGTGGCTGCGACAGGAAACAGCGCAAAACGCAACATGGCCGCACCTCAATTTTCCAGTGAAATTTTGAGCTTTTTGGACAAAAAGACTACCTTTAGTTTTTGCGCCCTGGCTCTGCCAGCACATAGGGAAACCTAGCAAACCTATGCATTTTTGAAAAGTAGACACCCAGGGGAATTCAGGATGGGGTGACTCCTCTGCCTACCCCCAGGTTTTGTTACCCAGAATCCCTTGCAAAGCTAAGATTCTGACAAAAAAAACAAATTTTCCTGACATTTCTGTGGTGGAAAGTTCTGGAATCTGCGTGGATCAACAAATTTCCACCCACCCAGCGTTCCCCCCTGTCTCCCGGGAAAAATGGTACCTCACTTGTGTGGGTAGGCATAGTGGCTGCGACAGGAAACAGCGCAAAATGCAACATGGTCGCACCTCAATTTTCCAGTGAAATTTTGAGCTTTTTGGACAAAAAGACTACCTTTAGTTTTTGCGCCCTGGCTCTGCCAGCACCTAGGGAAACCTAGCAAACCTACACATTTTTGAAAAGTAGACACCCAGGGTAATTCAGTATTGGGTGACTCCTCTGCCTACCCCCAGGTTTTGTTACCCAGAATCCCTTGCAAAGCTAAGATTTTGACAAAAAAACACATTTTCCTGACATTTCTGTGGTGGAAAGTCCTGGAATCTGCGTGGATCAACAAATTTCCACCCACCCAGCGTTCCCCATGTCTCCCGGGAAAAATGGTACCTCACTTGGTTGGGTAGGCATAGTGGCTGCGACAGGAAACAGCGTAAAACGCAACATGGTCGAACCTCAATTTTCCTGTGAAATTTTGAGCTTTTTGGACAAAAAGACTACCTTTAGTTTTTGCGCCTTGGCTCTGCTAGCACCTAGGGAAACCTAGCAAACCTATGCATTTTTGAAAAGTAGACACCCAGGGGAATTCAGGGTGGGGTGACTCTGCCTACCCCCAGGTTTTGTTACCCAGAATCCCTTGCAAAGCTAAGATTTTGTAAAAAAACACATATTCCTGACATTTCTGTGGTGGAAAGTTCTGGAATCTGCGTGGATCAACAAATTTCCACCCACCCAGCGTTCCCCCATGTCTCCCGGGAAAAATGGTACCTCACTTGCGTGGGTAGGCATAGTGGCTCCAACAGGAAACGGATCAAATCGTACGGTGGTGAATTTACAATAACCAATAGCAACATTACCTTTTTTTGTGGGGGGGGGACTGAGTTTTTGGACCGGGGCTCGGCGGGCATCTTTGGAAAGTACCAAACCCAAACAGTTCTGAAAACATGAACCCGGGGGAGTCCAGGGAGGTATGGCATGCGTGGGTCCCCCAATGTTTTCCTACCCAGAAATCCCTGCAAACCATAAATTTTGGTTAAAAAAACAGTTTTCCAAACATTTTTGCGTAGGATCTCCGTGTCGGCACAAATGTCCTACCACCCAGCGTTCCCCTTGTTCTCCCGAGTAAAATGATACCTCACCTGTGTCTAAGGCAGTGGGGCTTAATTTGTAAAACATAAATACTACTTTTTCAAAAGTCATTTTCGGACTGTTCTGCTTTGGGGCACCCACACAAGTGAGGTATCCTTTTACTCGGGAGAACAAGGTGAACGCTGGGTGGTAGGACATTTTTGCCGACATGGAGATCCCACGCAAAAAAGTTTGGAAAAGTGATATTTTTACCTAATTTTAAGGTTTGCAAGGAGTTCTGGGTAGGAAAACATTGGGGGACCTACGCATGTCATACCTCCCTGGACTCCCCCGGGTGTCTAGTATTCAGAACTGTTTGGGTTTGGTACTTTCCAAAGAATACCACGAGCCCCGGGCCAAAAACTCAGGAGCCCCCCCCCCCCCAAAATCAAGGTTGTTTTGCAATTGGCTATTGTAAATGCACCACTGTACGATTTGAACCGTTTCCTGTTGCAGCCACTATGCCTACCCACGCAAGTGAGGTACCATTTTTATCGGGAGACCTTGGGGAACGCTGGGTGGGCGGAAATTTGTGTGAGTTCAGTGACGCCACGCTTTCCCACACAAAAAAGTGTTAAAAAACTGATTTTTTCAACATAAATTGAGGTTTGCAAGGGATTCTGGGTAAAGGTACCTCATTTGCGTGGGTAGGCATAGTGGCTGCAACAGGAAACGGTTCAAATCGTACGGTGGTGCATTTACAATAGCCAATTGCAAAACAACCTTGATTTTGGGGGGGGGCACCTGAGTTTTTGGCCCGGGGCTCGGTGGTAATGTTTTCCTACCCAGAACTCCTTGCAAACCTTAAACTTAGGTAAAAATATCACTTTTCCAAACTTTTTTGCGTGGGATCTCCGTGTCGGCAAAAATGTCCTACCACCCAGCGTTCACCTTGTTCTCCCGAGTAAAAGGATACCTCACTTGTGTGGGTGCCCCAAAGCAGAACAGTCCGAAAATGACTTTTGAAAAAGTAGTATTTATGTTTTACAAATTAAGCCCCACTGCCTTAGACACAGGCCTTGGGCCCACCCACACAAGTGAGGGATCATTTTACTCGGGAGAACAAGGGGAACGCTGGGTGGTAGGACATTTGTGCCGACACGGAGATCCCACGCAAAAATGTTTGGAAAACTGTTTTTTTAACCAAAATTTATGGTTTGCAGGGATTTCTGGGTAGGAAAACATTGGGGGACCCACGCATGCCATACCTCCCTGGACTCCCCCGAGTGTCTAGTTTTCAGAACTGTTTGGGTTTGGTACTTTCCAAAGATGCCCGCCGAGCCCCGGTCCAAAAACTCAGTCCCCACCCCCCCAACAAAAAAAGGTAATGTTGCTATTGGTTATTGTAAATTCACCACCGTACGATTTGAACCGTTTCCTGTTGCAGCCACTATGCCTACCCACGCAAGTGAGGTACCATTTTTTCCGGGAGACATGGGAGAACGCTGGGAGGGAGGAAATTTGGGTGAGCCCAGTGATGCCACGCTTTCCAACACAAACATTGATGAAATTTTTTTTTTTTAACTAATATTGAGGTTTACAGGGGATTCTGGGTAAAGGAACGTTGGAGGATCCACACAAGCAATAGCTCCTTGAAAGCACCTAGGTGTCTAAAAATTCAAAAATGTATGGTTTTGGTAGGTTTCCCTAGTAGCCCATCAATTCCAGACACATACACACATACTGGTTGGATTTGGCACGAGGGCAAGTGATGGTTCAGTATATAAAAGAACATTAACAAGAGATTTCCCAAAAATGAAATGCACTGTCAATTACATGGACAAAGAAACTGAACCAATGACTTGCAGCTCGTGAGCTGTAAAGCCAGCGTCAAGGCACCAACCGCTTTACAGGCCATTCACACTCCTTTCATACCTGAAACAAAGAAAAACAATCACACCACCAGGCACAAAAAGGAACACATCACAACATTTACCCAAAAAAAACACAGAGCACCCTACCTGAAAAATATTTTAAAAAAACAACACAGCAAACAAGTCCTCAAACACACACACTGGTTGGATTTAGCACAAGGGTGAGTGAAGGTTCAGCATATACAATTCTATTAGCAAGCAAATTCACAAATAATGAAATGCACTGCTAATAATTGAGAGAACGAGAAACTGAACCATTGACTCACAGCTCGTGAGCTGTAACGCCACGACAAGGCACCAACCTCTTTACAGGCCATTCACACACCTTTCATACATCTGACACAAACAAAACATTCACACTGCCAGCCGCAGGCCCTTCACATCAAAACACTCACACCAACAGACAGCGCCATTCAAGGGCCCATCACATTCACACACCCACATTCCAGACACAGCAAATACGCAAATTGATGGACTGGGTGGAGGGGCACTCAGCTAGCACTGTATGTAGTGACCATCAGAAAGTAAATACTCACACACCGCCAGCCAAGCGCAAGTCCAACCACACCACCAACCAAGCACCTGTCCACACACACCGCCAGCCAAGCACCTACCCTTGCACACAAACACCAAAGCACCATCCATTCACACCGCCAGCCGAGCACCAATCCTTGCACACAACCAGCAAAACACCATCCACTCACACCGCCAGACAAGCACCTAACCATGCACTCCGCCAGCCAAGCAAAAATCCACGCACCCCCCAAGCACAACTCCAATCCATGCACTATGCCAGCCAAACACCAGTTCACACACACCACCAGCCAAGCGCCATCCACTCACACCACCAGCCAAGCACCTAACCATGCACTTCGCCAGCCAAGCAAAAATCAACGCACCCCCCCAACACAACTCCAATCCATGCACTATGCCAGCCAAGCACCAGAACACGCACACCACCAGCCAAGCGCCATCCACTCACACCACCAGCCAAGCACCTAACCATGCACTCTGCCAGCCAAGCAAGAATCCACTCACCCCCAAGCACAACTCCAATCCATGCACTATGCCAGCCAAGCACCAGACTACGCACACCACCAGCCAAACGCCAGTCCACGCACACCGACAATCCAAGCACAATACTGCACACACCACCATCGAAATTTAGACTTTTTTTAAGATATACCAGAAATCAAATAATGAAACCTACAAATCTGCTAACACAAATTCAAAAACTAAATGCTGTGCACGAATGCACACCTTGAAGCAGACTAAAAAATATTACAGAATACAGACCAGACAGTACACTTACAAGCTCAATGAAACTCCCAAAACTTCTTTTGTGTGTGGTACGATTTAAAACAAGCTGGCACACACAATCCAGGTTTTGAAGGACAGTCAGGGCAGTACAAACAAGACTCCCTCCGCACTTCTCTTCGCCAACAGACTCAACATCTTTTAGTGGGATTGTCTTTTGCAGTTGTGGGAGGAATGTATTCTGGAAAGTGGCGATCTTTCAGTCTAGCCACTTCCTCCACCACTCCAAATCTTGGGACACTTGCCTGTTCCACTAGTACAAGGCTGCCTATTATAGTCTCCTGAAACTTAACAAAAGGCATCTTTACCTCAGGACAAGATTTCTGAAACACAACGAAAGCATTAAAGGATGCCAAGTGGAAAAGATGAATAGCCAACTTCTTGTACCAAATGTAAGACTTTCAAAGAGCAGCATAAGGTTCCAACCTCTGATCGACTCTGTCAACACCACCCATGTACTTATTGTACTGTAAAATGCACACAGGTTTACGCACTTCAGCACGCTCACCCCGAACAATTTAGAAAAGGGGGTGATTTAGAAAAGGGGGTGGTGATGAACAGAGTGTCTGAGTTAAACAGACCACTCTTACCCAGTCCAAAGATCAGGGCTTGATCCATCACCGTTATTTATCTCACTGCCCCATCCCAGCTCAGAACCTGGCTATATGCAAATCAGTCTGTCCCTGGCCCAGTGCATCATGGGAACAGGGCAGACTAAACTACCAAGCCAATTCTTCACCAGAAAGGAGACAAGCTACCGGGGACCGGTTTCTGGCATTTCAGCCTTCTTCGGCCCGGCTTGCTTGAATCCTGATGGAGCAGTGAGAAAGGGACTCATGTCTGAGTATACCCTGCCACACCTATAGTGGCCAAAAACGATTTAGAAAAGGGGGTGGTGATGAACAGAGTGTCTGAGTTAAACAGACCAATCTTACCCAGTCCAAAGATCAGGGCTTGATCCATCACCGTTATTTATCTCACTGCCCCATCCCAGCTCAGAACCTGGCTATATGCAAATCAGTCTGTCCCTGGCCCAGTGCATCATGGGAACAGGGCAGACTAAACTACCAAGCCAATTCTTCACCAGAAAGGAGACAAGCTACCGGGGACCGGTTTCTGGCATTTCAGCCTTCTTCGGCCCGGCTTGCTTGAATCCTGATGGAGCAGTGAGAAAGGGACTCATGTCTGAGTATACCCTGCCACACCTATAGTGGCCAAAAACGATTTAGAAAAGGGGGTGGTGATGAACAGAGTGTCTGAGTTAAACAGACCACTCTTACCCAGTCCAAAGATCAGGGCTTGATCCATCACCGTTATTTATCTCACTGCCCCATCCCAGCTCAGAACCTGGCTATATGCAAATCAGTCTGTCCCTGGCCCAGTGCATCATGGGAACAGGGCAGACTAAACTACCAAGCCAATTCTTCACCAGAAAGGAGACAAGCTACCGGGGACCGGTTTCTGGCATTTCAGCCTTCTTCGGCCCGGCTTGCTTGAATCCTGATGGAGCAGTGAGAAAGGGACTCATGTCTGAGTACAGGCAGAGCTTCAGTGCTTTCATCATGGATTGTAGTCAGCATGTACACATCTCTCCTGTCTGAAAACTTCACAGCTAGAAGATTCCCACATCGCAATGCAGTAGACTGTCCCGCACAAGCCTTTTGCAAACAAGTTCTATTGGGAAACCTTTCCGGTTACTGCGCATCGTGCCACAAGTAACAGTGCCTGCTTTGGCCAATTCCTTGAACAAACGCACACTAGTGTAGAAGTTATCTACATATAAATGGTGGCCTTTGTTAAATAATCGTCTACCTAGTTCCCACACAATTTTCTCAGTCACTCCAAAAGTGGAAGGACAAGCAGAAGTGTTAATGCTGTAATCCTTACCGGTGTACACCCTGAAATTATAAACATATCCAGTCTCACTGTCACAAAGCATATACAGTTTGATTCCATAGCGTGCCCTCTTACTAGGAATATACTGCCTAAAAACCAAGCGGCCCTTGAACAATACCAAAGACTCATCCACAGCTATTTGTTTTCCAGGAGCAAAGATCTCAGAAAAACGATCAACAAAGTGATCAAGGACAGGCCGAATCTTAAAAAGACGGTCACAATCAGGGTGATCGCGTGGCAACGCTAAATCATTATCAACAAAATGCAACATGCGAAGAAGCATATACCGATCACGAGTCATAACTGCTGGAAATATAGATGTTGCCATCAAGGGACTAGTGGACCAATAAGAAGACATTGATGGCTTCCTTAGCAAGCCCGTCAAAAAAATTAATCCCAAAAACTTCTTCATCTCTTCAACATATGTGGGAGACCAATGGGTAGCTTTAGAATGGGGCTTAAGGCTGGCACTGTGGTCCCTCAAATACTGCTCTGCATACAAATTAGTTTGCTCCACAATCTCTTGCAAAAACTCATCGTCAAAAAACAACTGAAAAAAATGAATTGGCAGAAAATTGTCAGTATTCACTCAACACCCTGGAACACCAGTGAAGTCTGGCAATTCCGGCTGTACCATGCCAGGGGCAACCCAGACGTCATCACTAACATCGGAAGAAGAAGCCACCCTAGCCTGCAGCCCAGATGCCTCTTGCTGCACTACATCAACGGGAACACTTGCATCCCCAGCTGCCTCTTGCATCTCAACATCAACAGAAGAACTCGCCTCCCCAGATGCCACTTGCTGCTCAACAACAACAGAAAGACTAGCAGCACCAGATGCCTCATGCTGCTCTACAACAGGAAGACTAGCAGCACCAGATAACCCTTGGCGAACCACAGCAATGTGAAGCCTTTTGGGCACACCCTTTACCGCACTTGCCTCTTCTCGACGAGAAAAACAGGGAAACCTTGAGGACCTAGGCTGCCGCTCAGATGGCTCTTGCCTCTCTACCGGCACATCAATGTCCCTCTCTACCACAGGCACTTCATCAGCACTAGAAGAATCATCATCCGATGATGATGATACCATGCGAAGAGAAAACTCACTGCCTGAATCTTCTGCAAATTCCTCATGCTCCGAATTGGAGTCAGTGTCTGGACCATGCTCAGAGGAAGTCTCAAAAAGCAAACTAACAACGTGCTGAGCAGTCATTCTGCGAGCAGCCATTATCCTTACTATGCAAGAAGACTACACACACAAGTGAACAACAAGCTACACTGTGCAAAGTACGAAGTAAACAAGGTAGAGTCTTCACACAAAGAACAATACACTTTAAAAACAATTCAAATCTAACAAAATATAAGAACACTCACCAGCACCTACTCTGCTGAAACACAGCAAAAAGAAAGGAAATCCCACTGGAAAGAAAAAAAAGTATAGATTAGACAAAGTACACATCAAGCAGCAATACAAAAAAAAGTTAACAATCAAGAACCACAAAGCCGCACAAACAGCAATAACTAGACTTTTCATAAAAACACATTCATCTAGGGAAAGTAGTACAAAAAAAATTTACTTACCCAGCACATGCAACTACACAAGCTGCAAAACCAGCAGTAACTGAACCACAACCTACACCAATAGAAACAGCAAAAGCCTGGATCAAAAACAAAGAGGAAATAAAAAAATTAATACTACATTTCACAAACAACATAACAAATAAACAAACAACACACAAATTTACCCACAAAATCACATCCACACAGATGGGCCATCAAAAAGGGCAAAACAAACAAAAGTACGGGTTGATTTGCCCACCGAGGGGGGCAGAAAATCTAAGTTAAATATCCAACCCACCAGGAAGCGACCCTTGCAAAAGGGGTCACTTCCTACAATCTAAAATGAAATCCCTGGTGCTAGTGGGGGCATTTCCACCGCACAAACGCAATGCTGTGCACAACCATGAGGCTGGAAAGAGACATCAGGAGAGAGGAAAATCACTTGCCTCTCCCCTGATGCCTCTTTGCGGCCCCACACCCCCCAAGACTCTCAATAATAAATTAACACCTCCAGGCGCAGGAAGCAAATGGCTTCCCGACCGCCTGGGAATCCCTGAAGATGTTGACGCATGCTGTGCGCGCTGACGTCATCAGGGATTCTCATGGGGAGGGGGGCAACAGAATTACTGTGGATAACTGTGATGCTGGACAGAGGCACTTGCATCCTTCACTTTCACAAGCTAAATCCAAAAACAGTTCCAATCACCAGGAGCTCCTTTCTCCCCATCTGCTGCTCTCATCAGTCTGTGACCATTCATACACATAAGAGGCATGTGAACACGCACAGAAGACCCCCGTTTGGCCCCGCCCACCAACTAGCGGAGTGCACCATCTTTCCTAAATTTACCCACTATGATGGACAGCTCACTCAAGGGACCTGTGGACACATCGGTGCGATGGCATAGTAACACACACGGTCACTGGAGACAAAGCAAGCACTCGAGTTGCAGCACAAATTCAGGAAAACATTCATCAGCCCAAAAACATTTGTGACCTTTCCACTATGATGGACAGCTCACACAAGGGACCCCTGCGCACATCTTTGCGATTGCATAGTTACGCGCACATGGTCACTGGAGACAAAGATGGCGCTCGAGTAGCAGCACAAATTCAGGAAAAAAATCATCAGCCCAAAAACATTTGTGAGCTTCCCACTATGATGAACAGCTCACTCAAGGGACCCCTGCGCACATCGGTGCAATGGCCTAATAACACACACAAAGGTCACTAGAGACAAAGCAGGTGATCGAGTTGCAGCACAAATTCAGGAACACATTCATCAGCCCACAAACATTTGTGACCTTTCCACTATGATGGACAGCTCACACAAGGGACCCCTGCACACATCTGTGCAATTGCATAGTAACGCACACATGGTCACTGGAGACAAAGATGGCACTCGAGTTGCAGCACAAATTCAGGAAAACAAACATCAGCCCAAAAACATTTGTGAGCTTCCCACTATGATGGACAGCTCACTCAAGGGACCCCTGCGCACATCGCTGCGATGGCATAGTAACACACACATGGTCACTGGAGACAAAGCATGTGTTCGAATTGCAGCACAAACACAAAAAAACATTCATCAGCCCAAAAACACTTGTGAGCTTTGCCTAGGCAGGACAGGTGTGTTTCTTAGCCACTTCAAATAAACACAAACTAAAAGTAATGAAGGACAGAGGCACTTGCATCCTTGATTACAATGAGCACTATGATGATGCTTTCAAAATGACCCCCATCAGCATTTTTTGAAACAAAAACGGCCATTTACAGACATAAGAGGCACGAAAAAACATGGAAGATACAGTTCCCCCAAAAAGGGGAGCGACCCTTCCCCAAGGGGCAGCTCCCCGAACAACGAAATTGAGCAATTAAAAAAAAAATTAAATCCCTAACATTCCTGCTGCACGATCGCACGATCGTGCAGCAGGAAAGCTCTAAAGTGGCATCGAGGGAAAGGAAAAGCCTTTCCTTTCCCTCGATGCAAGTATAAACACAATCCCCCCGCCCCAGCCGCAAAACGAACCTCTTTTCCAACCGACGCGCAGGAAGCAAATGGCTTCCCTGCGCGTCGGTAAACAAAAGGAACCCCCGGCGACGTCAGCGCGCCTCGCGCGCTGACGTCATTGATGACGCGGCCGGGGAAGGCGGGGGGAGGCAGGGGAAGGTCTTCCCCTGCCATCCCCGCAGAAACAAACAAAATCGGGCAGACTCGGGGGAGCGCTGGCGCTTCCCCCGAGGGTGGGGCTCATGACGAGCTGGGCTCGTCATCAGCGTGCGAGCGCCCTACTCCATGACGAGCCCAGCTCGTCATAAGCCCCGAAGTGGTTAATGCCCTATAGTCCAGGCATGCTCTCAAGCCACCTTCTCTTTTTGGGATAAAAAACAGGGGCGAGGATACTGGGGACTTTGAATGTCTGATGAACCCTTTTTGTAGCATGTCATCTAGATAGTTCTTTAAATATTCGGTATCATCAGAAGTCAGTGCGTATATCCTACTGTTAGGAAGTTCAGCCCCAGGTAATAAATCAATGCGGCAGTCGTAAGAACGATGTGGGGGCAATTTAGTGGCTTCTTCTTCATTAAATACTGACTGGAATTCAGCATAGATGTCTGGTATCTTTGAAGCCACGGCTAATGACTGGACTGAGCAACATAATGGGTGCAAACTGTCACTGGCTTCTTGATAACAATGAGTCATGCAATAGGGTGACTTTAGCGTCACCGTTCTGTCTATCCAGTCAATCTTTGGATTATGAGTTTGGAGCCAAGGAACTCCTAATATTGCTCCAAAATTAGGAGTGTCAATCAAGTCAAAGATGATATGTTCTGAATGCCCAGTACCACAAACCAGGAGCAGAGGAGATGTTTGATGACTAATCAAACCTGATGAAAGTTCAGAGCCATCTACCGACTTGACAGGTTCAGGTTTATCTTTTTCCACGAAAGATATGTTTATCTTACGGGCTAATTGTATGTCAAGGAAATTACCAGTTGCTCCAGAATCTAAAAGAAGAGACATATGATGCCTATCTTGATTGCTGACCACTAATGTGATATTCAATAGAAAATGTTTCACAGGTCTTATCAGTGTCTTTTGATTTTGAGAGATCTGACAAAGGCATGTACTTGAAGAATAGATCTCCTCATTCTTCTAGCTCGTTAGTTTTCCTGAACACCAGCAATTTTCTTGGGAGTAGTAGAAGGACGGTTGGGACAGTCTTTGGCATAATGTCCACTCTTTCCACAGTATAAACAAAAATTATTCTTCCCTCATGTAGCTTTATCCTCATCTGAGATAGGACCTCTCACTCCGCCAATTTGCATGGGCTCAGGTACATCCTTTATCTCCTTTTTGTCTGTTTTCTGTAAGACCAACCTAGGGAATCCGATGCGATTCTTTTCGCCTCTTCTCTCTTGAAGTCTATGGTCTAGTTTGACCGTGAGTTCAATGAATGAGGGACAATCTTCAGGCGGGTTAACTATTTGTGCCAGTATGTCCATCAACTCATCAGACAATCCTCAGTAGAATAATGATGTTCTCTTGTCTTCAGGCCAATATGTTTCGGCCAGTAGCCTGTTAAACTGTGTAATATAGGTGAGAAGATCTTTGGACCCCTGCTTGAGATTAAGCAGGGCATTGTCACTGGCTTGCAAATAAGCGTGCTTTGCAAAAAGACTTCTAAACTTGAGCTGAAAGTCGTTGTAATTATACAACAGGGGATCATCTGTTTCTACCAAAGGGACAGCCCATTCTGAAGCGTTTCCTTCCAAATAAGAAAGAATAAAGGCTACTTTTGAGGCATCGTCTGGAAAGGCTGCCGGCTTGCACTTAAACTGAAGATGACGCTGAGTCATAAAACTGTTAAACTTAGCACTATCTCCTGTGAATCTCTCTGGCATGGCTAAGGGAACAGGGCTAGGTGTGTGAACCGTAACTTGTACAGGAGGGCCTAAGTTTGAAGCTTCAACAGGTGAACTAACCGTGGGCGTTTGCACAGTAAACCTGGCTGGTTGAATATAATTTTTTTGGGCACTGCCCCTGCATTGGTCCCACCCACAGCCCCTGTTTCTTGTGCTTGTAAGTGGGCTACTTCTGCCTGTAACTTCATATTTTCTGTTCGTAACATTGCCACTTCCTGTTGTAAGCTTGTAACTACTGCACTAATCTCTTCCATTGAAGGGGTATGTTCTGTAGAACCCGCACTCGGGTCTGTATTCATCTTTGCTCGGGATGAATATATATACTTGGGCTTGGCTTTCTGTCAAGGATCCCCCTCGGTAGAGGAGGCTGTTCATCCACGGGAGCAAAGATGAATGTCCCACACACTTCCAGACAACAACGACCCAAGGGAGGAGAGATAACTTCGCTCAAAGTCAGCTGCTACCAAAAAGTGTGGGGGGAATTTTCCCAGGTAGTATACCACTCTCCCCCAGCAAGGTGACGTAGCTGCAGTCTTGATGGCAGGAGATGACTGGAAAATAAATGTACAACAATACTAACCTCACCAGTAATTTACAGGGTTAATACATAAGTGTTCAACATAGCATTCCACTTACCTCACCAAGTGAGCGTCAGGGCTTTATGCTAGTTGTCAAAGCAAGAACCAGGTGGTATAGAAGGGAACCTGGGTGACAACCAGCAAGGATATCTCCAAAGCAGAATGCACACAAATCCAGTCCTGCTCATAAACTGAAGACAGAGCAGGACTGGGGCCGCAAGCGCAGCTGATGACAAACTGGTATCACTTATAGAACTAAAGACAAAGTGATACAGGAATTCCCACTTCCAGCGCATAAACTTAAGACAGCGCGGAGTGAGAAACAAACACACAACACAGACAATCCCTACTTCCGACTCCTAAGCTTAAGACAGAGCGGAGTGAGGGAACAAACAACGTAGAACACAGACAATAAACACACCACGTCCGACTCGTAAACTTAGAACAGAGCGGAGCGGGCGTACATGTAACAAGACGAAATAGACAAGCAGCGCTCCACTCGTAAACTAAAGACGGAGTGGAGCGCATAAACACACATCAAGAAAACCCCTACGATCACAGAAATGATCGCGGAGAATAACAGAGCTGAATCGCCAGCAGGAAACTGACAAAAGCGAGGAGTGAAGGGTAGGCGGGGAATCAAGGCGGAAGGGAGAGCTAGGCACAGGGGAAGGGCATGCCGCGAAGGAGAAAGTTAGCGGAGCAGAGCGGGAGGTACAAACAACGGGTAGGACACAGGCCAGGAACAGAAATACTGTGAAACTAGAGAGAAAACCACAGGAACAGGAAAAGAGCACAAACGGGACCTCTAAGCCAAAGCAGGATCTCGGGACGATACGGGAACCTCACGGAGCAGGACGCTGAGTAGAGGGGGCGTGGTCACTAACCAAACAGTAAGCCAAGCAAGGATTCGCGGGTGAGGTTCCCTTTTCTACTAGTTAGGGAGCGTCTCAAAATACCATGGCCTCAGGCAGAAAGAGGTTTAGGAAAAGTCACAAAAGGATCTTCGGGGCACAATAAGGATTGCAGAAAAAAGCATTCTACGCAGCCCTGAGGAATCTACATTGAACACTCATGAATGGGGTCAAATCCGACCACCCCTAACAGGATACTTTATTAAACAGGACTAAAACACAGCACTTAAATAGTGCGCGATTGTCAGGTTACGAGTTGACGCTTTTGGCGAGTCATGTACATATAAAACGATGCAACACACTGAATCCAGCTACGTTGTTGCCGGTTTCTGTAGAGACAGATGTTCAGGAACAGCATTATTGCTTTCTTAGGACAGAGGAAGAAACAAAGGCTAGGATTGATCTGAAAGATACTCCTCTTAAGAATTCTGATGGTACCTTATGGGTAGATGGTTCATGCTTTAAGCTTCCGAATGGTGATACGACTGCAGCATATGCGGTTACGACTTTGCCTACGATTGTTGAAGCTTCATGTATACCACAGAATTCATCTCAAGCAGCAGAGTTGATTGCACTGACAAGAGCGTGTGTGTTGTCGAAAGGAAAGAGAGTGACTGTGTGCACTGATAGTCAGTATGCGTTTGGTGTTGCCCATAGTTTTGGGCGTTTGTGGAAGGAACATGGATTCCTTACTTCTCATGGTACAAAGATTGAGCATGGATAGTTGGTGAATGAGCTTCTTGAGTCACTTACGTTGCCGACGCAAGTTGCGATCGAGAAATGCAGTGCACATAAGAAGGTTACCGATGTCGTTGGTCATGGTAATGCATTTGCGGATGAAGTAGCGAAAGAAGCGGCGAAAGATGTGACGAGCCGAATGTATGTTGCAGGTCCAGCGAGATGGGTTCCAGATAGAGGAATGTGTGAAGATATGATATAGAATGTGAAATCGATTCAGGCTGAAGCTACTGAGAGAGAGTTGAGTGTGTGGAGAGAGAGTACGGGAAAATTGTTTTCGACTGGTTGTTCGATTGAGTTGTCGGAACATCAGCGATGGTTGTTGCCTGACGCGTATGTGCTTGCAGTGGTTACGATGGCGCATGGAATGGCTCACATTAGTGCGAAAGGGATTTGTAAGTTGTTGGCTCCAGTTTGGGAGAATGCTGGGATTCCTAAGTGTGCGGAGAATCTAGTCAAGAATTGCATGGTTTGTCTGATGTATAATCCTGGCAAGGGAACTCCAACTCCAACTGGGCACTTTGCGCCTCCGATGTATCCGTTTGAGTTGCTGCAATTGAATTTTATACACATGGAGAGATGTAACAATTTAAAATACGCCCTTGTAGTTGTTTGTGCCTTTTCAAGATGGGTAGAGGCATACCCCCTAAAAGATAATACTGCCTTATTCACAGCCAATGTTTTACTCAAGGAATTTTTCCCTAGATTTGGATTGCCAAGGATGGTGTGGAGTGATAATTGAAGTGAATTTGTGGGCTCAGTTATGAAGAGAGTGTGCGAGGGTTTGGGCATTAGGCAGAAATTCCATGCTGCAAATCATCCCCAATCAGCTGGTTTGGTCGAATGTTATAATGGCACCCTGAAGCTGAAACTAGCCAAGATACAGGCGAGCTCTAGTCTCCAATGGCCCGATGCTCTGCCATTGGCACTTTTGTCAACCGGAACTACAGTCCATTCCCGAGTAGGTCTTAGTCCATATGAGATCGTTTTTGGTCGCCCGGCGAATGTGTGGGGAGTGCCGAGGCCGATAAAGTTTAGCGAGATTGAACATCCTGTGTTGATTGACTACTTGTATGACCTGACGGCTAAATTGCGTGTCTTACATCAACAGGTTCATGATAACCTTCCACAAGCATCTGAAGGTCCAAGCCACGCTATGAAACCTGGAGAGTGGGTCCTCGTACGCAACTTTCAACGGACCAAGAACGATCAGGCCCGTTGGACAGGACCTCACCAGGTGCTTCTATCAACACGAACTGCAGTGAGAGTCCACGGCAAAACGAATTGTATCCACGGCGTACATTGTAAGAGGGTTCCTTTACCTCTGCAGTATGACCAGTGGGTCAGTGATGGTGTTGGCGATTCAGAAAAAGAGACAGTGTCAAGATTTATGCCGTTCAGTGACGCACGTTTGGTTGGAACAAAGTCTGAACGAGAGGACGATGGCATTTTTGCAAGCAGCTGTGCCTCCTTCTTTGAGATTGGACACCACTGAGCCTGAGTTGTTGTTTCGAGATCAAACTGTCCCTGGTAAGGACCGCTATAATTTGCGGCCAAGAAACAATGGACTAAAAAAAAGTGACTTCTTTCTATTTTTGAAACTGCACTCTCTCATCCGAAAAGCTGTTTTGATCTATTTTTCTTTTTCATACCGCCATCCGGGTTCAGCTGTAGGGTCGTGGTATAAAGCCTTGGAGTGTCAAGCTGTGTAGACGTAAGGTCGACGGTTCTGGTTTGTTCTAGGGCGTTCCCTGGACTTACAGACGTGCACCTGAGCGAAGAGAACCACCTGCCGCGAACAGCACGGTTAGAGGATGGAATTTTTTGAGTTCGAGAGAGTTGTTGCAGAAACGAACTTTAAAGCGAAACTGTGTAAATTGATGCGTAGCAAATGTTTCTTGATAACGTGTCTTTTGGTATTTTTTAGCATGACATTGTCTTTGGTGGGTTGGATTGTTTTCACTAGCCAATTTACTTCTGCACCCACCTCCCAACCTATGTCTTTTCCTACTACTACTTCTTTGCATACTTTTCATTCTTTACCTGAACATGAATTGATTAGAAGGACAGAGTTCGTTAATAACTCCTTTGTACAGCTTCTGCATCAGCACCAGTTAGTAGTGAACACCACTAATTGCTGGGTGTGTGGTCTTATGCCGCATACTACGGATAGAGGTATTCCTTATCTGGTTTTGCCATTCAGCTACAATGGGTCTATATGGGCGTATCGAACAATGTTTATTTATGCCCATGAAGTTTATCCCCTGCGTTCCATGAAAGACAACCCGAGTAATAGTGCCTTAGTGAAGGGAATAAAATATATGATCAGAGATATCGATACATATGAGACTATTCCTAAAGATGAGGTGTTAGCATATATCGGATGGAACGTAACTGGATATGGTGTTAGTCTGAGTGAAAAGCAGCGACGGAAAAAGTCACCTCCGATTTGGATCGTACCCCATCGTGATTATTTTTGTCTGCAAGGCAATGGCAAGAATCCGAGAGCTCAATTGGGGAAGAGTGTTCGTCCTCAGACGTATGTTTTTGCGTCTCAGACTTCCCCACCGTTTTTAGCAGCTAAGGGCACGTATTTTGTCTGCTATGATAGGGCATACACATGGTTGCCCCCTGATTTTTTGGGAACCTGTTATGTTTCGTATTTGTTACCCTCTACGTATACTGCAGACACAGATTACCACAGAACGAGAGTTGTTAGAGGTGTCTTCGATAAGGAAGATACTGCGGGACAAGAATTGGGAGACTTTCTCAAGGGTTTCCTGCCGTTTTGGAGACCTATGGCAAACAGTAGAAATATACGGCAATTGACGAGAGTGGTTGAGTCCACCATAAATGAGACTGCCGGTGCCCTTAGTAATTTGACTGCTGAGCTTCAATCGGATCGTCTTATGACGTTACAAAACAGTATGGTTTTAGATGTCATACTTGCAGATCGAGGTGGAGTATGTAAACTGATCCAATCGAGCTGCTGCGTTTTCATTCCAGACAATGCTCCTACAGTCTACCAAGCCATTTCTAAGTTACATAAGATCTCCGAGTTTGTACATGTGGACGATGGAGATTGGTCGTTGACTGGATGGTTTTGGGGATTGTTATCCACTTGGGGATGGAAGATTCTGATGATCATTGGGATGGCTTTAGCTATTCTTTTCTCGTTTTGTCTTTGTGTACAGTGTGCTCCTGCTATATGTAGACTTTGTGCTACTACGTGTGTAAGGAGACCTGTCCCGAGAGAAGTACTGAGTAATAATATGATGCTCCAGCAACATATTGATGGTCTGATGAAGATGGATATAGACCTAGATTCAGATTGACGTGAGTTTAGGTTTATTGTCTATGTAAGGGCAAAAGAAGGGTCTGAGGTTTCTTGAATTCTGAACCTGTTTCATAAATGTCATGGTTTCGTTACGAATTTCATAGTAGCGAACCGTAACTAGCGAGTACGGGAAGTACGAGTGATTTCGCTATGTTAGACTGATGGAATCACTCTGTATTTAGGGATTTCATTACGAACCTTGGGTTCCATTTTGTGTATGGCAGCCATTTTGTGGTTGCCCTCACATAGGCCGATGACTACGGCCGAACGAGTCTTTAGTACACGTACACCTCAGCTGACTTCTGAATGACCTGAGTGAACTGACCCCGTTGCCTGAAGCTGACCTTGCTAAGCCAGTTCCTTGCCCGGTAGCTGATCGAGATTGAGGATCAAAGCACAGAACATTGTTGAGTTTATTGCACACGCACACACCCCTTATCCTGCTTCTTATCTGTTTCTGTTCCTTCTTTTATGGTCTGTTTATGATATGGGTTGTGGTCTTTTATTATGGGTTTGTCCGGCTTGTGCAAGAAAGAATGTTGGGCTTTCTCGTGTAATTAATGGTGGGCCGGACAACTGAAAAATGGGTTTGTCGTCATGCGATACCTTTTGCAATGTTACCTGTGATTGGACAAATTGTAAATAGTGGGTGTTTGTCCAGAATGTGATTTTTGGCATAAAAGAGGATAACTGGACTTACGAATTTGAGCAGTCTCCTACGAATCTACCTGTGTTGTACTTCGTGGACTTCTGTTTCTGGCTGCAGCCAATAAACTCAATCTTTGACGCCACCTAGAAGTATCCTGTGTCTCTGTATTCTAAGACAGGTGAACCCGAAGACTTTGGGCGTGGCCGCTGGGTTCTAAAACCCGGTTCTTCAAAACTCAACATAACTAAACTCTTATAACTCAAGTTGAAAACGTGGGCCAGACGGAAACTGACACATTATCGTACATCGATGGTGAGTTGTTAGAAAATGTGCTTAAAACGCAGGACAAAAATATGAGAAAAGAAGCACGCAAATCCAGATGAAATGCAGTTCCACATCAAATAGATGTTTTCCAAACCCTTATCTAAAACAAAGGGGGACCAAGTTTTGAAAAGTGAAAGGAAGGCTCGGGTATCTAAACTTAGAATACATGTTATTATTATTGACAAGGAAAACCAGGTTTTTTAAATAGGTGTAGTACAAACCAGGACAAGTAGTGAATGTGTGCAAAAAGAAAACACTGAAGCCAAAGTGTCAAACAAATCCCAAATCCACGCACACAAAGAGCAAATCTTGACTTTCATGATGGGGTTTTCAGGTTGATAGGCAGATTTTGAAACAAAAAAAACGTGTGAAGTAAATCACATACCAGAAAATGGGCCAACCCTAAAATATTTGGTCTGGGAAACCAAATACAGTAAAATTAGTAATTCACTGTCCACATCAATCGTCACCAAGCACTCTATCATTGTCAGTGGTGAGAAGGCTTATACAGGAGAAGAGGATGATCACTGTTTCAACCTTCTAACCCAACAGCTGCTATCCTAGGACACTCCTTCTCTATATGAGTCAAATTTCCAGCAAAGTATAACATCCATGAAATTTATGGGTTTTATGTGAATTTCAAAGGTTTTTTAAATGCTAATTCCTAACTATAACGACTGTAAAACATATGATTTTTCAGTGAATTTCGAAGGTTTTTTAAATGTTAATTTCATATTTAAGTATTTATAAAACCTATATTTTTTCCTCTTTTTTTGTAATATTTTGGAACTCTATTGTCCTTTTTTTTAACTTTAATAATTATGGAATGTTTACATCTTCAAAAAAAATATGTATATCTTTTTTTTGGGGGGAGAAAACTGTAGCTCCATCAGCACGCAAATCCTATCTGGCATATTGCTAAACTCGTAAATGATGCGCATTTCGTATCTGACGGGTTCGTGGCACCATGTCCTGGGTAACACCATATACGTATGAGTTCGCGCCAGCTGCTATTTTGGCATGCGCCCGGTATGCAGTACCAAGCCGCGCGTTACGTCATGTGCGTATGGGGTCGTGCCTGCTGCGCGTTGCGTATGCGACAAGTGCAGTCTGCCAGGCCCTGTGTTACGTCATAGATGTATGGTGTTGCGCCGGGTACACCATTCCCTCATTTTTTTATGCCTCAAAACTGTATCTAAATAAGTTTAAAGTGTATATGAGAGCAGGGGATAGTCTAAAATTTTTTAACATTTATATATTTCTAAACAATCGTGTTGGGTGTGGCTTCCTTGCGCGCTTGGTGCGCGATTGCCATGTAACCTTAAAAAAAGCATTTGATTGGTTCATAACATTTCCTATTGTAATAGTTGGAGGACCCCACCCATTTTAGTCATTCTCTCTACAGCATTTGATGAGAGCCACCTAGCCTGCTTAGAGAGCTTTTTTGAGCTTATACTACACACAACATGCAACGATCATCGTGATCAATATTCATGGTCTGTACAGTAGTCTTCCACATGTGATGGCCTTGCATCTGAAACATTACATCAAAAAAACAAATGTGTGTTACGCGATGCCCCTAGTGTGTGTGTGCGCATTATTGTGCTTCCTTTCTGCCTGGGTATTGTTGGCTCGAAGGGGTATCATCAGCCATTGGCAGAGTGCACATCCTAGATCACATGTAACAAACAGTAAAGAGTTATGTCTAGATTTGTGTTGCAGTATGCTCTTTTGTCAGGCTTTACCAGGATAGTAGTGTGTCATATGTGAGACTTTAAGATTCACGTTTGACATGCATTGCTTGACTGTAATGAGCGTTATCACTATGTATGACGTAGCCTCACTGATGATCCTCCCTTCATCCAAGCACATTCACATGTGTGCGCTTCGCGATAGTAACACTTTCAATAATACCACGCACCATTGACATGCGTGTCTGCGCATATCCACAAGCCTGACAACGACATGTGATGTTGGCCATTCAATGTTTTCGGACAGTATCTCATTAGCGATCATTGCCGCCCTCCCGGTACATGCTACATTAATGTAAATTGCGGATTGTGCGACGTCAAAACTGCAACAGGGACACACACATAAGTACACTTCCTGGCCAGTCAGGAACTGAACAACGCTCAGGTCTCTGGAATAATTATTCAAACCCCTACGCTGGCCTGGCGTACGCAAGCCCAGCCCACTTCTTCTCCACTGCTCAGGTGATATGGCCGCATCCACCTCGCATATCACAATGCGCAATAAAAAAAAGGGATCCATGAGGTGTACATCATCCTCGCAATCAAAACTCTATTTGAATTGAGAATCCTGCTGACCGTCGTGTTTGGACACACAACAAAGACAGCAGGTTAGCAGTGGGACCTGGGTGCACAGGGGCTGCAATTGAGCGTTGTGCTGCGGGAGGGGTGGGGTGCATCAGCCTGGGTGCGCAGGTGCGAACAAGCAATGTTGCCGTGTGCAATGAAGTGGTCTCTGACCTCATTCAGTCACATCTCTGTCTCATTTTAAGGACCTGCTGGACAGTACTGTAGGCCTGAGCCAGCGGGCAGCGCTGCTCTACAGACACGTGGTGTTGGCTTTTGGGGCACTGTAGTGAGCTGATTACTCTTTGTACATGCACACAGGCTTCGCCACTGCATTGCACATGCACATTATGCTTCTAGCATGTGCTCTGTTCCTTTGTATGTGAACGTTGGCATAACATAATATTATTTAACCTTGTGTATTCTCTTATACTCTAACTCCTCTTTGAACCACGATTACCACTAACAGTTGGTAGATCGTACTTCAAGAAGGAAGGATGCACTCAACTGGTGTTCTCTATTAAGCTTGAAATAAACCTTAATTTACCTCAAGACGTTTCCAGCATTATATTATTTCTCCCTTTTCAGACACTGAGTAAGTTGCACCAAAATGGGTGGAGCGGGTGCTCAGCCCGTGATCATGCCCTGGGCATTCTGACTCCTTCCATCGTGGTATCAAGACACAGTCCCCGACCGGAAACCTGCTGTGCCACCCTAAGAGAGGCACCCTGGAGTCGGAGCTCGCTAAGGGACATAAGAAAGCGTAAAAAAAGACCCATCATGAATCTGCGCATGCTACCTCAATAAAAAGGGAAGCTTCCATTCCCTTCTGAGGAAAAATCTGCCTCAGAAACTGCCTCTAAACATTCAAAGACTCAGAGTCGTCAAGGCATTGTCGTTGTCGAAAAAGACCTTGTTGATGACAAAACCGCTGTTGGATTTTATCTCCCAGCTGTCGTCGATGCCACTTGCACTGTTGACGCTAATCTCTTCGTCGGCACCTGCATTGTCGACAATGCTGCTAACGTCAATGCCTCCGCCATTGTCGGCGTCTCCACCGTCGACGGCGCTTCCACCATCGATGATACCTTTACGGACGACCCCTCCACCGTCAAAGACAACTACTTTGTCGACGACAACTTGTTCATCTACAGTAGTTATTCCATTGACAGCATTGACGATGACGGCACTGTCACTGTCTACTTTTCTTCTACGTCAAAGGTATCTGTTTCACCATCAACGATTATTTGGTCGACGCCATAAGCAAGGGAACGTTCTACATTACATTTCACGCCTGTTTTGTCATCGAGAATCTCGTTGACTATACCGCCTTCGATGGGTTTATACCACAATCCTTCATACATCTCTCCTTTGCCTCCTAGTCAATTTTTAGAGGAATCTGAGGATGATAGAATTTTTAGTCCGACCCACAGCCCTTCTCAACTGCATGTAAAATTTCAGGAATTGGAGGACGAAGATGAATATTATAGGCCACAATATAATGAACCCATGGATTGATCACAAATGCTGATGCCACATCAGGAACCAATTATACAGCTGCCTTTTGCATTGGTGCAAGATCTAACAGCTATGTTGCACGATTACCATACACGTTTCCCTACATCAGCAGGATCTGCGCAAAAAGAAAAATCTCTACCGTCTGCTTTGCATTCTAGACCAGTTACAGTGCCTCCTCTTGAATCACAAGATTCTGCACCTGTGCAACAAGATCAGGTCCCACAGGATGACGATGATGATGCTGAAGAAGGTGAAATTCGGAAACCTCCAACAAAAATTGAAGAGTGGGAAGATTACCTAATTCCTGAGCCTTGTCCGACAGTTCCTCAAGCTATTGACTATCCACCTGAAGATATTGGGGCTTCCATACTCTGATGGAAAGGGCTTCAAATCGTTTTCACTTACCAGTGCCTGTGAAATAGTCTGACTGTATTTTGTATGATTTTAAAGATCAGAACTGAAAACCTGTGTGTGTAATTCACGTTATCAATTATATTTTAGAAGAAGAAACAAAAATCATGAAGGTGCCATATTCAGTGCCGGAAAGCTTTCCCAGGATTGATAAAAATATAAATCCCCTGATGATGCACCAGCATGCTTAGTGGAACATCCATGCCATATTCTGTAATTGCCCTGACTGCGTAACAAAGATCACGGAATTCTTCGGTACCGATTACTGCTCTGCCTGATAAGGGTGGAAGGTGCTTAGACAATATTGGGAAGAGTTTACCACTATTGCCGGTGCGTCAGTGCACGCCGCCGATTCCCTAGCAATTCTAGGAAGATATGACTGCCAAATATGGTCGGGTGTGTCATCATATCTCAAATTTTTCCTGGACGATAAGAAACAGGAGGCAAGAAAGATTCTTCTCGAAGGTGAATGATCAGCCTCTGAAATTATTGATATATCTATGCCCATGGCTTTGCATTCTTTTAGGCAATTAGCTGGCGTTGCAGTTCTTGGTCGCCAAGAATGGCTCAAATCTACCAACTTCCATCCTGAGGTACAGAGTCAAATTTCAGATATGCTGTTTGATCTTGATGCAGTCTTTGGAAAACCTCTTGATGAGCCCTTGAGAGCGATTAAAGCAGATACTGATACCGCTAAGTTGTTAAGAACACTCCAATATAGGAAAGCTCCTTTTCGAGGAGCCCGTGGTAGAAGATCTTATTCCTTTTGGGGAAGCTATCAAAAATACAAACGGCAATCATATATGCCTTACCGATATGGCTACCAAACAGCAGCAGTTGTATCGAGCACCACCATCCGCTGCATATTCCAGACAACAACCCAGGAGGCAACAAGCTAACCAAGCCAGAGACAATTCTAGAAAGCAGTGACAACTTCCCAGCACCTGCTATGACTTCTCTCTCTGGACCAACCCTAATTAGACAAGTATTTCTCTACACTACGATCAGTGGAGCAAAATTACAACTGACAAAAGGGTCCTGGACAACATAAAGTATGGTCATACTCTAGAATTTGTAACAGTTCCGTCCCCTCATCTGCCCCTAGGACGGCTTCCAGCTCATCTCAAATTGCTCAGAAAAGAAGCGGATATTATGCTCCAGTAAGGGGCCATAGAAAAAGTTCCTCGTTCTCAGATGAGAAAAGGTTGTTATTCCCACTTCTTTCTAATAAAGAAAAAGTCAGGAATGGAGACCCATTTTGGATCTCAGAAGACTAAACAAATATCTGCAGAAAAAGTCTTTCCACATGATCACCCTTCAGGAGATACTTCAGCTTCTCAGTCATGAGGACTTTATGACAACTCTAGATTAACAAGATGCATATTTCCGCTTCCCAATTCATCCCATACGTAGAAAATGTCTCGGTTTCACTGTGGCAGGTGCTCATTTTCAATCCAAAGTCCTCCAGTTTAGTCTTCGATCAGCCCAAGAGTGTTTACCAAATGCCTGGCTCCAGTTGCTGCTCATCTCAGGCAACTGTTTCCTTCCCTCGACAACTGGCTAGTGAAAGCACCTTGTTCTGAGTAAGCCTCAGAAGCAACTTTGATCTGCTTACGGATGTTCCATTACCTTGGGTTAACACTCAATTAACAAAAATTGATTCAGCCCCCGTCTCAGAAGATGGTCTTTCTCTGAGCAATCCTAGATACTATCCAAGACAGGGCATTCTTATCTACAGAAAGGCGAGCAAACCTTATTTCACTGGTGACAAAGTTAGCGGGAAGAAAGTTTGCTTCTGTACTCCTAATAAAATCTATGCTCGGCATGATGTCCTCAGCAATTTGAATTGCACCTCACTCGCGTCTCAGAATGAGACCTATACAGGAGCAGCTGAACATACAATGGCTCCAAGTAACCTGGTCGTTCGACGATCTAGTTCAGATAACTCCAGTTATGAACAAAATCACTTCTCTCATGGCAGTCCTTCAGGAAACTCTCCACAGGGCTAACTTTCCATTCCCTTTATTGGATTTCATCCTTACTGCCCACACTTCTCTAGACGGCTGAAGAGCACACTTGCAAGATCTACGAATAAGAGGCAAGAGGTCCAAATTGCTTTCAAAGATGCACATCAATTTCCTAGAGTTGCAGGCCATTTTCCTTACCTTGCTGGCATTCCTCCAGAGAATACGAGGTGCTTCGGTCCTCATACGAACGGACAATACTACATGCATGCATTACCTCAACAAACAGGGTGGTACACGCTCTCATATCCTATCGCTGGAAGCGCAGGAAATGGATTGTCTCCCACCACGTCTCCTCAACAACAATCTGGCAGACACTCTGAGCAGAACTTCCAACTCCTGCCAAGAATGGGAACTTGACCACATGGTTCTCGTCGCATTTTCCGGAGTTGGAGCAAGCCCATCTTGGATCTTTTTGCCTCCGGAATAAACCAGAAGCGCCAGTTCTTCACCAGCTGGGAACCAGAAAGAAGGTCATTCGGAAAAGCTTTTCTAATAAGATGATCAGTTCTTCGCATATGCTTTATCCCTCTACCCGATAATACCGAGACGTCTGATGAAAATGAAAATGAAGCCATGTCGTCTGATCCTCACTGCTCTGCATTGTCCTCGCCAACATTGGTTCACAAAGTTCCGCCTGCTCTCAGAATGCAAACCTTATCGCCTTCCAATATTATCAACAGTGTTGACAATGAGCAAGGACCAGATTCTCCATCCATATCCCGCGATCCTCCAGCTGCATGCGTGGTTGCTGAGCTCAATGAATTCAAGGACCTAGACCTGACACAGGACTGTAAAGACATTCTATCTAAAGCGAGGGCAATATCTACTATTAAAACTTACAGTCTCAAATGGAAGCGCTTCTGTTCATTGTGTCTTCAAAACAATAAATGAGGGAATGTGCAGTTCCTAAAGTGAGGGTGTGTCAGGGAGAGTTCAGGTCTGTTACGGATTACCATCACACACCCCGGAGATGTCATGCTTCATCATAGGGCATTTGAGGGTATTGACAAGGTAGTGAGGGAGTGGTGTGAATTAAAATAGATCTGGTACTGTCCTTAGCAATGGAGTTTATTCTGTGTGTATACTAGCCTAACTAAAAGATACGTGTGCCCTGTCTGGAGGTAATGATCCTACAGAGTCAATCTAGTGAGGGTGGTCAACATGTTTCTTGCCTTACAGCCCCTAACGGGTCTAGCAGCAATTCGTCTGGACCGTTTTAATTAAAAATGAAAGACAAAGTACTCTTAACTCTTACACTACCGCAGCACTGGTGCTGTGCATCATTGTATTACCAGCTGTGCCGCCTGGAGTCACGGCAATTGGCCTTAACTTTAAAGACCCAGGTATCATCGGAACAGTGCAGACGGGATTAAATTGACAGAGCACTTTGTTGCTCAGTCAAAAGGGTGGCTTAGCAACTAGCTCGCTTCCTACCCCGGCTCCTCAAAACAATATACATACGTTTGATTCACCTCCAGAAAAAAATTTGCATTATCTTCTCTCCGTGGCTAAATCAAGCTGTATGTATATTTCTATTAAGGTAAATCTTGCCGCCATTTCAACTTACAGACGTTCCTCTAAAGGTTTTTCTCTTTGAACAAGTCGACTAGTGAAACAGTTCATGAGAGGAATTTTCAGAGTCTACTCTTCTATTAGAGCTCCTCCTCTTGAATGTACACTTAATTTAGTTCTTGCACAACTTACGAAGTCCCTTTTGGAGCCTGCACACAAAGCTGAGCTCAAGTATATTACTTGGAAAGTAGCATTGCCATTGGCTGTTATATCAGCCAGGAGAGTCAGCAAAATTCAAGCGTACATGGATAAAGAACCTTATCGTCATTTCACTAATGACTATGTCCTGCTTAGAACAATCCCAGCATTCATTTTAAAAGTACCTTCTACTTTCCTCCGTAATGAGCCAGTTATTCTGAGAAAAAATATTCTGAATCCTACTTCCCCTGAAAAAGCTCTTCATATTTTAGATCAACCAACATCAGACGATCCCCCACTCTGCACACCTCCAGGAAGAGCCTGAAGACCTGGATCTTCAGCTAACTCGAACCTGCACCCTGGGTGAGTAGCGCACTTTACAATTCCCTCATTTATTGATTGATATCAAGAGATGTCTCAAGTTTTAATTATTACATACTAAGAACATTTGAAAATCTGTCCAGCTTTTTGTCTCCTATGGTTTACAAAGATCAGGTGCTGCAGTGACCAAAGCAACGATTGCCAGGTGGATCGCAGCCGCCATTCTCTTCTGCCATTCTAAAGTGGGAAGACCGCTTACTTTCAAACCTTAGGCTCATGCCACGAGGGCAGTATCTTCTTCATCTACACTCTTCACAGGAGTGCCATTGGACAAATTTTGCAGCGCAGCAACATGGAGAAGCGTGCATACATTTACGCGCCTTTACTGTCTGCATTTGGCTACAGAAGCGGCAGTAGAACAAGTAGTCTTACGCTGCCTTTTTCAATGAGGTAAACCCCTGTTTTGGAGGTGTCTAATTAATTTCAATTCAGTGGCGTCCTATTGACATGTTATTGTTATATATTTTTTACATGCACCTTTATACATTTCCTATGTATATGTATATTTATGTGTGTATACTGAAAAAAACATGGGTTTTACAGGCGTTATAGTTAGGAATTAGCATTGAAAAAACCTTTGAAATTCACAAAAAAACATAGGTTTCAGGGATGTTATAGTTAATTAGACATTTGACTCATAAAACCAGAGAAATTCGCCAGTTATAGTTAGTTGAGCTAACTATAACTCGCACGTCCGCAATGCACTGCTGATGATGTCACATATTACATCACTCATGACATGGGCAGTTACATCACTGATGACATCACTGAAGACATCATCCAGTGAATGTGTGTTTCTGTAAAGTTTAAATATTTTTCATATATATCTATGCCAAGGTGCATTGAAGAATGAGTGGATTTACAAGTGCCTGAAGGTATTATTTAGTTGGTGTGTGACTGACTGTATAAGTGAGTGATTGAACATGTCTTACTGAATGCATGGGTTAGTGACTAATCTGTGTGATCGTCTTTCTTAGTCTCTCAGTTGGTGTGTAAGTAACTGCATGGGTTGGTGAGTAGCTACATGAATGTCTAGATAGGTTATTGATTTGTTGTCTGAGTATCGGTATGGGTGCCTGAGTGTCTGGGTGGGTGGGTGGGTGGGTGGGCGGGTATGTGACTGTGCATAGATGTTTGAGTGGGTGATTCACTGGTTGTATGGATTCAAAAGGGCATCTGGGAAGGGCTGTATGGGTGAGTTAGTGTGTGTATGGGTGTATTGATGAGTGAATGAAAGTCTCAGTGGTATATGTGTGACTAACTACATATGTTTTAAGGCAGTATATGTGAGTGTTGGAGTATATAAATGACTATACATGAGAGTAAGTTATTTGAAGAGTGGGTGTATAAATAAGTGTCTGCTGGTATCAGTGATCCGAGAAATCTTTAACACTGTTAGAGCCTTTACCGATCCTATGGCCCTTAAACGACAATCCCCAGCGTCCCAATCTCTCTGCGACCGCCTCTCGGACTACTTCGAGGACAAGATTGCTACCATTTATGCCTCCTTCCCAGACAAAAAACCCCCACTGCCCACTGATAACAGCCCAGTCAATTTAGTTTTCACCCCTGACATCTCTCCAGACAAAAAATCCCCACAGCCCTCTGATAATAGCCCAGTCAACTTAGTTTCCACCCCTGTTTTTACTAATTTCGCAGAAATATCCCTTGAACGTTCTCTGACAGAACTATCAACATGTAAGTCAGGGTCACCCACAGACCCTTGGCCGGCCAAACATTACAAATCCCTGGCCCCGCTTCTTAATCCATTTCTTAACGAGATTTGGAATGACTCATTCTGGACAGGTATCTACCCTGATTCCTGGAAGCATGCCCGTCTGGTCCCTATTCTTAAAAAACCCAATGCCGTCCTCAAATCTAATTATAGGCCGATCTCGCTGCTACCTGCACCTGCAAAGGTACTTGAAAAACTAGCCCATCAACATCTTACGGACTTCCTTGAATTCAACGGCTCCTTTCACAACTCCCAACATGGGTTCAGAACCGGTCATAGTACCGAGTCGGCATTAATAGAAATGGCTGACTCTGTAAGATGGAGACTGGATGAAGGATCTAGAGCGGTGTTGGCGCTGCTCGACTTGTCGGCAGCATTCGACACCGTCTCCCACCAAGTCCTCTTTGACCGACTTCAATCTAAGGGCATTCAAGGTAAGGCACTGGAATGGCTTACCTCCTTTTTAAAAAACCGAACTCAAGCGGTTTTCACCCCTCCTTATACCTCTTCTAATCGTCCTCTGAAGTGGGGTGTCCCACAGGGCTCCTCACTTAGCCCCCTTTTATTTAACCTCTTCAATGCTAATGACAAGGGTAACTCGTCATGCACTGCCCATTCATTTCAATGGAAATCTCATTATATAGCCTTCTAAGCCTTAGCGTCCAAGTGGTTAATGTTTACTTTTCCCCGTTAGCTGAGATCATTGCCCAATCAGGTATAAAATCTACCTCCTACGCTGATGACATTCAGCTACTGTTTGCTTACAATAACCCTAATCAGTCCACCTTCGACCCATTAAAGAACTGCCTCAACAACATAGCCAGTTGGATGGATGACAATTTCCTACTGCTTAATGCCGGTAAAACTGAGGTCCTCTTCTTCCACCAATCCTCCCCCCTTGACTCCAATCTTTGGGGGCCCCACGAATTAAACACACCCCCCTTACCCAATCAATCATTGACACTTATAAAGCGCGCTACATACCCGTAGGGTCTCAAGGCGCTGGGGGGGGGGGGGGTGCCGCTACTGCTCGAACAGCCAGGTCTTCAGCTTCTTCCTGAAAGAGAGGTGGTCTTGGGTCAGGCGCAGGTCGGTCGGGAGGGAGTTCCAGGTCTTGGCGGCCAGGTAGGAGAAGGACCTTCCTCCTGTAGTCGCTCTTCGGATGCGGGGGACGGCGGCGAGGGCGTGGTTGGCTGATCGGAGGTGGCGTTTGGGAGCGTAGAAGTTGACTCGGCTGTTGAGGTAGCTCGGGCCTTGGTCGTGTAGGGCTTTGTGTGCGTGGGTGAGAAGGCGGAAGGTGATTCTTTTGTTGACGGGGAGCCAGTGAAGGTCTCTCAGATGTTCGGAGATGTGACTGGTTCGTGGGATGTCGAGGATGAGTCTGGCTGAGGCGTTCTGGATCCGCTGGAGTCTCTTCTGGAGCTTGGCGGTGGTACCGGCGTATAGGGCGTTGCCGTAGTCCAGTCGGCTGGTGACGAGGGCCTGGGTGACGGTCTTCCTGGTCTCGGTGGGGATCCACCAGAAGATCTTCCTTAGCATGCGTAGGATGTTGAAGCACGCCGAGGAGACGTTGTTGACCTGCCTGGTCATGGAGAGGGAGGAGTCCAGGATGACGCCCAGGTTTCGTGCATGGTCTGTCGGTTTGGGTGCGGTGCCCAGGGCGGGAGGCCACCAGGAGTCGTCCCAGGCGGAGGGTGAGGAGCCCAGGATGAGGACCTCTGTCTTGTCCGAGTTCAGTTTCAGGCGGCTGGTCGTCATCCACTCGGCTACCTCTTTCATCCCTTCGTGCAGGTTGGCTCTGGCGGCGGCGGGGTCGTTGGTCAGGGAGAGGATCAGCTGGGTGTCGTCGGCGTAGGAGATTATGCTGAGGTTGTGTTTGCGTACGATGGCCGCGAGGGGGCTCATGTAGACGTTGAAGAGGGTGGGGCTCAGAGATGATCCTTGGGGGACGCCGCAGATGACTTCGGAGGCCTCTGACTTGTACGGTGGTAGGCGGACTCTCTGTGTTCTTCCGTCGAGGAAGGAGACGATCCATTCCAGCGCCTTGTCCTGGATGCCGATGTTGCTGAGGCGCCGTTCTAGGGTGCGGTGGCAGACCGTGTCGAATGCCGCGGAGAGGTCTAGGAGGATGAGGGCCGCTGTTTCTCCATTGTCCATCAGGGCTCGGATGTCATCGGTGGCGGCGATGAGGGCAGTCTCGGTGCTGTGGTTGGCTCGGAAGCCGGACTGTGAGGGGTCGAGGGATCCGTTCGTCTCGAGGAAGGCGGCCATCTGCTTGTTGACGGTCTTCTCGATGACTTTGGCTGGAAACGGGAGGAGCGAGATGGGGCGGTAATTCTTGAGTTCGGTGGGGTCCGCTGTGGGTTTCTTGAGAAGAGCGCTGAGTTCGGCGTGCTTCCAGCTCTCGGGGAAGGTGGCGGTGTCGAAGGATGTGTTGATGATGTCTACCCAAAGAATCTGTGAAGAATCTTGGAGTCAGATGGGATACCAGTCTCTCATTTCATAAGCAAATCCAAATGGTATCGGCTGCATGCTTTTCGAAAATCAGAATGATCAAAAAATGTATTACCTTTTTACCCAACAACACCAGAAGAACAATCATTCAGGCATTGATTACGTCCCATTTGGATTATGCCAATGGCCTTTATATCGGACTCTCCTCTGGCCTCTGCCATCGTCTTCAGATGGTTCAAAATGCTGCAGTCCGCCTAGTCTGTGGCATTTCCTTGCGTGACCACATCTCCCCTCACAGATGACGCCTCTGTTAGCTTCCAATCAAACAAAGAGCAGAATTCAAGGCCTTGACTTTGACCCACCGAGCTGTAAGGGGCAAAGGCTCTGCATATTTCTCCTCCTCCCTCCGCCCCTACAGCAACACCAGACTCCTCCGCTCCAGTTCAAAAAAAATTCTCATCATCCCTAAATTAAAAAAAGTAATTTCAGGTGGAAGAACGTTTCAAGTAGGTGCCACCACTCTCTGGAATAACCTCCCCCAACCCATTCGACTTATCCAAGAAGAACTACCATTCCGAAAAGCTATAAAATCATTCTTATTCTGTTAAACTCCATCAAGAGCCAGTAAATCAATATACTCACATACAACGAGCGCTGGGACACCCCGTTGGGGTAGCCGTGCGCTATATAAGATACACTAAATAAAAATAAATAAATAAAAAATTAATTGTATAAGACTGTACGCATGTATTAGTATCTGCATAAATAAGTGATGTGGTGTGTGTATAGATAACGGAGTTGGTGTGTATAACTGTATACATGAGTAAATAGGTATGTGATTGATTCTTTGAATGACTGTCGAGGTGTGTGAGTAACTCTATGGATGAGTGGCGGAGCGTGACTGTATGTATAGGTGTATGAGTGCACATTATAGTACTGTATTGATGAGTAACTGCATGTATAATTGACTGGATGTGTGTGTAGACCTAGGAAATAGTTGGTTGTACGTAGTATCTGGCATTGTTGTGTGTATGGTTTCAAAAATAGTAGTCTGTTTTTTAGAGTGGGTGTGTAAAAGTTTATATTAGGACATCAGTATGTGCTTCAGATTATCACGGAGATGATGTCATCAGTGATGTCATTTGAGATGTCATCAGTGATGTCAGTGGCCATGTCATCATTGATGTAATATGTAACATCATCAGCAGTGCATTGCGGGCGCAAAAGTTATAGTTAGCTCAACTAACTATAACAGGCGAATTTCTCTTGTTTTATATGAGTTACATTTCCAGCTAACTATAACATCCATGAAATTAATGTTTTTTTTGTGAATTTCAAAGGTTTTTTAAATGCTAATTCCTAACTATAACGACTGTAAAACATATGTTTTTTTCAGTAAATTTCGAACGTTTTTTAAATGTTAATTTCATATTTAAGTATTTATAAAACCTATATTTTTTCCTCTTTTTCTTGTAATATTTTGGAACTCTATTATCCTTTTTTTTTACTTTAAAAATTATTTAATGTTTTACATCTTCAAAAAAAATATGTATATCTTTTTTTTGGGGGGGGGACTGTAGTCTCGTACCGGTAGTGTACCAAGCTCCATCAGCACGCAAATCCTATCCGCCGTATTGCTAAACTCGTAAATGATGCGCATTTCGTATCTGACGGGTTTGTGGCACCATGTCCCGGGTAACATCATATGCGTATGAGGTCGCGCCCGCTGCTACTTTGGGATACTACCAGTATGCAGTACCAAGCCGCGCGTTACGTCATGTGCGTATGGGGTCGTGCCTGCTGCGCGTTGCGTATGCGACAAGTGCAGTCTGCCAGGCCCTGTGTTACATCATAGACGTGTTGTGTTGCGCCGGGTACGCCATTCCCTCATTTTTTTCCTGCCTCAAAACTATATCTAAATAAGTTTAAAGTGTATATGAGAGCAAGCGTTAGTCTAAAAAATTTTAACATTTATATATTTCTAAACAATCGCTTCAGGTGTGGATTCCTTGCGCGCTTGGTGCGCGATTACCATGTGACCTTAAAAAAAAGCATTTGATGGTTCCTTACATTTCCCATTGTAACAGTTGGAGGACCACACCCATTTTAGTCATTCTCTCTACAGCGTTTGATGAGAGACACCTAGCCTGCTTAGAGAGCTTTTTTGAAAAGTTTTCTGCTGTGCAAACATATCTTATACTACACACAACATGTAGCGATCATCGAGATCAATATTCATGGTCTGTACAGTAGCCTTCCACATGTGATGGCCTTGCATCTGAAACATTACATCAAAAAACAAATGTGTGTTACACGATGCCCCTGGTGTGTGTGCGCATTATTGTGCTTCCTTTCTGCCTGGGTATTGTTGGCTCGAAGGGGTATCATCAGCCATTGGCAGAGTGCACATCCTAGATTACATGTAACAAACAGTAAAGTGTTATGTGTAGATTTGTGTTGCAGTATGTTCTTTTGTCAGGCTTTACCAGTATAGTAGTGTGTCATATGTAAGACTTTCAGATTCACGTTTGACATGCATTGCTTGACTATAATGAGCGTTATTGCTGTGTATGACGTAGCCTCACTGATGATCCTCCCTCCATCCAAGCACATTCACATGTGTGCGCTTCGCGATAGCAACACTTTCAATATTACCGCGCACCATTGACATGTGTGTCTGTGCATATCCACAAGCCGACAACGACATGTGATACTGGCCATTCAATGTTTTCTCATTAGCGATCTTTGCTGCCCTCCCAGTACATACTACATTAATGTAAATTGCGGATTGTGCGACGTCAAAACTGCAACAGGGACACACACATAAGTACACTTCCTGGCCAGGCAGGAACTGAACAACGCCCAGGTCTCCGGAATAATTATTCTCACCCCTACGCTGGCCTGGCGTACGCAAGCCCAGCCCACTTTGCGTACGTATAGATAGGATAACGACACCGCCACATGTCCCAGTTCTTCCCCACTGCTCAGGTGATATGGCCGCATCCACCTCGCATATCACAATGCGCAATAAAAAAAAGGGATCCATGAGGTGTACACCATCCTCACAATCAAAACTATTTGAACTGAGAACCCTGCTGGCCGTCGTGCTTGTACACACAACAATGACAGCAGGTTAGCCGTGGGACCTGGGTGCACAGGGGCTGCAATTGAGCGCTGTGCTGCGGGAGGGGTGGGGTGCATCAGCCTGGGTGCGCAGGTGCGAACAAGCGATGTTGCCGTGTGTAATGAAGTGGTCTCTGACCTCATTCAGTCACATCTGTCTCATTTTAAGGACCTGCTGGACCGTACTGTAGGACTGAGCCAGCGGGCAGCGCTGCCATACAGACACGTGGTGTTGGCTTTTGGGGCACTGTAGTGAGCTGATTACTAAGTGTACATGCACACAGGCTTGCGCCAATGCATTATGCACGCACATTATGCTTCTAGCATGTGCTCTGTTCCTTTGTATGTGAACGTTGGCATAACATATTATTATTTAACCTTGTGTATTCTCTTATACTCTAACTTCTCTTTGAACCACGATTACCACTAACAGTTGGTAGATCGTACTTCAAGAAGGAAGGATGCACTCAACTGTTATTCTCTATTAAGCTTGTAATAAACCTTAATTTACCTCAAGACGTTTTCAGCATTATATTATTTCTCCCTTTTCAGACACTGAGTTAGTTGCATCAAAATGGGTGGAGCGGGTGCTCAGCCCGTGATCCTGCCCTGGGCATTCTGACTCCATCCATCGTGGTATCAAGACACCGTCCCCGACCGGAAACCTGCTGTGCCACCCTAAGAGAGGCACTCCAGAACCGGAGCTCGCACCGGCACGTCATTGGACACACTGGTGGTGGCAGGTGCTCTACGACCTACTAGAGGACAGCGCACCTCTAGAAATGAGTATTTTATTGCTTCAACTTTGCCGCCGTATTAGATTAACAATAATAGAAGCGTTGTCCAAGGGACGTCCTTTCTATCCTAATTATGCATATACTACCAATGACTTATGACTTTGTTCTATCAGCCACCAATGGATAACAAACTTCTAGAAAGAAACATTTCACCTCCTTAAGATGGCTGTCGTAATAGATTAACATTAGTGGATGCGTTGTCCAAGGGACGTTTTCTCTTTCTGAAGTGTATATAAACTGCCAAGATGGCGACCGTTCACCGCGCCCAATTTGGGCCACACATACTCAGAGGACCAATTCTTTGCTCTACAGATACACAACATCTACAGTAAGTAGGAGCGTGAGTTACGATGCATGGACTGGTTAACTTTATGGGATAGAATAGTTGGCTAAACTGTGGTTGGTGTCTTGTTTGTAGTCACACTTTGACTGTGAAGTACAATATTTATTTAGCTACCACTTTAGTGTATAGGTTCTCATCACCCTCTTGTAATTAACAGTAATATTTGACGTGGCCACAGGCTGATGGTAGTCAAATTTTTCTGGGTCAATGCTGGTCTGCTGCTATCTGAAATCCCACACCAGCTGGGTGTACTCGAGTTAGATAGCTTTCACTTAGATTTTATATTATCAAGCCCGGATACCTCTGCCAACTACATTTGATAGCGGTCAAGGTCCTCATCGATTGACGATGTACTTGAATACATTTTGAGGGATAAGACATCAATATGCCTGACTGTGTTGGGTGTTGATTGCATTTGCAATTGTTGTATTTAGTTGTACTATAGGACAGTGATGATGGAACGCACCAGATTTAGATTTTGTATAGATATTTATAGTTGCCATCGGACTGCTAATTTGAGATTTTGAAACAAATTAGCAACATAATTATTTGGACATGGGATTGGTTGCTTATCTGAACGAGACTGTTACATGAAGGATGATGAAACCCGCCATATATCTTTTGATTTATAGATACATCTTAGCTGGATATGAGACATTAGACTTCAGACATAGGGTAAAAGCTGGCTTCATATTTGGTTAATGCCCCATGGTAAGAGCATTGTTGGGTAGTCTTTTTACAAAATACTATATTTTTTTACAGATGTTCACTATAATACTGCCAAACTTTACTTGGATGACGTATTATTGACCCTCATAGTCCCAGTGAGTTAGAGCTTCATACTCCCCCCACAACTTAATATGCCATAATCTATAATGACACTGTATGAGAGCTCAATTGCATGCATGTACTCTTTGCTTGTTGTAGTACTTAATATAATTGGACATGAACTATATGGTAACTGAGACCACTAAGGAATATTCTCAAATAGTAAAGAAGCATGAATCACTCTATCACAACTGAAATCACTACTTCGTGAGGAAATGTATTCACAAAACTGGGGTGACTGGAACTGCGTCTTGATAGGAGATTACTCCTCCTGATTATCTGATACGTTTGTATTGTAGATACAGGTACCCTGATGAAGTCTGCTGTGACTCTAAACAGTTGGTGGCGAAACATGTGTTGGCATATGGGCATCAACAAAGATATCAGAATAAAGAACATCTGAAACAGGGACCTCAGTCTACTATCTGTATGCTTGGAGAAAATTGCTTCATAAGTTGTGGACTCTGTCCTTATTGGGATGGAAAACTGGCTTCCTCTCCTCCTGAAGCACCAGATGAACTATATGTTTAACTGAACATTTTGTTTACAGATAATTTTGGAATAAGGAGTGGAGTGCACCTTGTATACCCAGCCAGTGTTCTCTTTTTGTATCAAAAAACATAAACTATCAATGTGAAAAGTCTAGAAGTCTGTCCAACTCACATACCTGCTGTATTAGAATAATGTGTACTTCTCAGTCATCAACCGACTCCACAATGAGTTGAAAAAGACCCAAATAATACTTGCTGGACTTTAAAGTGTGTGCAACGATGTCGTCGAAAATAGAGTACCCCAGTACTGAAGGAGCAGTTACCGCTGGAAATTAAATGGAAAAATCTATTATTTCTCTTTCACGTTGAAATAGAAAACCAGAATCCTGATGCTAGCGTTCTGCGGAAAACCCCGCTTTTACTGACTGAGCTTTTCTGTCCCGCAACACGCGTGCCCATTCTTTAACCGATATTCTGGTGCTCGATTCCCTACTCGACTCGCTATTAATGTGAAAAAAGTAAAACCATCACCGCGATTCTTCCAATCTACTCGTGACTAAACGCGATTAACCCAGAAAAACTGGGTACACCCCCACCAGGTGTAAACATAGAAAGATAACAGAAGGCAAGTTCAGAAAGTAGAAGGCAAACCAACATGTCTGCCATAGTACATAAGTCCAATATGATGTTGTTAGGGAAGTATTAAATCAATGCAAACTGGTATGTACTTTTGTCCTGATATAATGCACAAAATATTAAATGCATTCAAATAGATGCTACTAGCAGTTTTGCTCTTAGGTTTTACCCGGAATAGTCTACTCACATTGTAACAGGTATCTCAAATTACTAAAGGCTGAACACAAGAATAATAATCATATACAAACAATTGGCCTGTATGCAATGGTGAATCATATAGGAGCTATAACCATGCTCATCACTTAATCTAGAATACATGTACATACATTTTCAACGGTTATGTATTGAATCAGAACAACAATTCAAGACTGTATTAAGTGCGTAACAGTAGACAACGTGCTGGTGCCATTCCTATAACTTGTATGTATGTATGTATTTGGTGAGTGTTCAAGGCAGGACAAGACAGAAAGGGCTTTGATTTGCGGAACTGAGCTACACAACCAAGTTTTGAGTAGTTTACGGAACTTCTTATGGTCCGTCTCCAGACGGAGGGGTAAAGGCAAGGTGTTCCAGGTTTCTAGGGCCACCCGGGAGAAAGATCTACCCCCATTTCTGACAGTTCGGATCTTCGGCAATGTCAGAAGAACTTTGCTGTTGGACCTGAGGGATCTAACCTGTTGATATATAGTAAGCTTTTTCGCTAGGTAAAGGGGCCCTTTATTATTGAGTGTCTTATGTACCATGCAACACAATTTAAAATGGATTCTTTTTTTGATTGGGAGCCAGTGTAGGGTCTTCAGACTAGGTTCAGATGGGGAGCACGAGCGCAAGTTGAGGACCAACCTGGCTGCCGTATTTTGCACGACATGGAGCTTAGCCAGGAGTCCTACATTTGTTGAAGCAAGTAAAGAATTGCCGTAGTCCAGACGGATAATAATCAGTCCCTGCACGAGGGGCATCCTGGAGGAGAGAGGGATCCATTTGAATATTTTTCTGAGACTGCGCATAAGTCCGTAACAGATGCGGACTAGATTGTTAATTTGATTTAAAATAGATAGTTTGAAGTCCAGAATTATGCCTAGATTGCGTGCAGCTGTTGTAGGTGAGGGACTAGGACCTAACATGGGGGGCCACCAGTCGCTGTTCCATAGTTTGTCTGCATCCCCAAAAAGCACGATCTCTTTTTTGTTAGCATTTAGGAGAAGGTGGTTGTTTGTCATCCAGTTGTTTATAGCTATCATACAGAGTTTAAAGCGCTTTTTGGTTTCAGTGACGTCTGATCCCATGGTGATTAGCAGCTGAGTATCATCTGCGTATGACACCGTTTGAAACCCAAAAGACTTTATGAGTTTGGCCAAGGGGGACACGTATAAGTTAAATAACGTAGGGCTCAAAATTGAGCCCGGGGGACCCCTTTATTAATGATGTGGCTTTCTGAGGAGAAGTCACCTATTTGCACTTTAGATGAACGGTTTGCCAAATAGCTCCTGAACCAATTAAGGGCTGCTCCTTCAACACCAGATGTACACAGACGGTGGAGGAGGATGCTGTGCGAAATGGTGTCGAAGGTAGCCGACAAGTCAAGCAAAACCAGTATAGCTGATTGCCTGGCATTCAGGGAGAGTCTGATATTATCGACTATTTCAAGCAGGGCCGTTTCGGTGCTGTGGAAGGCCCTGAATCCTGATTGGAAAGGGTCCAGCAGTTTATTGTTTTCCAGATGTTGGGTAAGTTGGCCATTAACCATGGATTCTAGAATTTTGCCGAAGAGTGGCAAGAGAGATATTGGCCTATAATTGGATAATTGCTTTGGATCAGCAGAAGGTTTTTTCAAGATGGGTTTAATAATGGCCTCTTTCCAGAGGGTGGGGACTATAGACTGTGACAGGGAGTGGTTGAATAAAACAGTAAGTTGGGAGAGGAAAACATGGCCGATTTTGGATAAAACTTGAGCTGAGCTGAGTCTGTGGGGGAACCTGATTTTATATGGTTAAGGGCTAGCAATACTTCCTCCTCCCTGACTGTTTGGAAGTTAGTGAGGGGGCAGTATAAAGAGATACAGGGTCAGAATTACTCCCGCTAAGTGTAATGTCGGATGATGGTGGAAATGTTTGGTGAATATCATTGATCTTTTCAATGAAAAAAGTGGAGAGCGAGTTCACCCACTCCTGGGAAGCAGGCAGCGGAGGTTGAAAGGAGGGCCGTTGGTAAATTCCTTAACAATATTATACAACTCTTGATGTGAGTTAGCTGCAAGGGTGATTCTATTGCCTAAGTATTCTTTTTTAGCCTCGGCTATATGATTCATATATAGCCGGTGAGTGGTCTTATAATGCTGTTTATCCCTGCTGTCCTTGGAACTCCTCCACTTGCCTTTCGCCTTCCTAACAGCAAGTTTGTCAATCTTGAGTTTGGGGGTAAACCAAGGGGAGAGTTTGGTGGGTTATTTGGTTAGTTTTTTGAGGGGAATGCAGTCAAGAGCGGTGGTTATGGCGAGGTCAAGACCTCTGGTGCCATGGTTGGGATTGGTTAGTTCAGACAAAGGAATGGGGGGAAAATGTGCTGAAAAAGAGTCCAGATTGATCTTGTTCCGTGATCTGCTTAGTTTGCTTATATTCGAAGGTGGAGGTATGCTTAGAGAGTCCTGAAGGCGGAACCTTATCACATAGTGGTCCGACCATAAGATAGGAAATGGTGGGTCAATTTCAATTATAGGGGAGTTGGTCAGGAGAAGGTCCAGGGTGTGCCCTGCCGAGTGGGTAGGACAGGTGATGTGTTGGGAGAGTCCTAAGGTATTAAGACGGCTTATAAGATCGCTTGTATGGGGATCTGATAGAAGCTCCGCATGAAAATTAAAATCCCCTACTAAAAAAGGAAATTGTCGGCAGCCAGTATATGGGGGGCAATAGTTTCTGTGAGGTTGGTAGAGAAATGCACTCTATTGCCAGGAGACCGATAGATTAGGGCACCCCGCCAGGATTTATGACTGGTACTCTCTAAGGAAAAGATGCAGATCTCTCCCCAGTCTGCTTGGGATGTCTCAATAATGTGGCTCTTTATGTTGGTTTTAAAAGCAATGGCAATCCCCCACATCTTTTTTTTTCCTGTCCAAAGTAGTCGATACTCCTGTGGGATAGCAGTGGCTATGTCGGGGTGGGAGTTTTCATGCAGCCAGGTCTCTGTTATGAGAAAAAAGTCCGGTTTCTCAAAATCTATTAGTACCAATGTTTCTATAGCATGCTTTGCGAGGGAGCGGGCATTGCAACAGAGGCCCATCAAATATTTTTTTGTGTGTATTCGCTGATTAGTGTGGTTGAGTTTGACAGCCTCTTTATCTGGTGTAAGTATGCCTTTGGCAGTGGATTTGAGCATAGGAAAGACATCAATGGCGTCATTAGCTAATACACGGAGATGGACAGTCTCACTTGTTGTTTGTTGTGTTTAATGAGTGCAGTTCCGAACTAGAGTACTGAATGATGGCCATGAGGAAAAAGGGATGATAAAAGGCTACACGGGCAGCGTGACTGGCGGCTAGCTGCGGTCTGGCGCGGACAGGCACAGACGGACTTGCCTTTGGCGCGCCTCCGCTCAGCGCACCTCGTTAAGTGGGGTAAGAAGTGGGCGGGACCGCTACAGTTAAAGTGATCTCCAGTGTTGTGGGCGGTAGAAAATGGCGATGCTGGCTCCCTCCGCTCAAACGGCATTTGCGGCGGCGGACCAGGGAAGCATGCCAGGAGCAGTAAGTAGTTTTTTAAAAGTAGATATTAAAATGGGCAAACAGCACAAAATACGATTTTAAAAATAGAGGACAGGTCTTGAGATGGCGTGCAACCTGCCGTGAACTGCAATACAACAACAGTCAACTATGCACACTCATAAACAATTGTATGTCTTATCTCACAGAATACCCATCAGGTGGACCTGACTTCACTAAAGCTAACCATGCTGTAATGAACCCTAAGTAGCAATGTGCGAAATCAAAATTACATTGACCCATGACCGGAAATAAAGAGATGAAAACATAAACAAAAAAATTAACATATGAATAATATGTAAATATTACTCTGTGTGTATCTATTTTCCTAAAGTGAGGTGGATGTGAACAAAAATTAGAATGCCTGATCTTACAAAAAACATGAAATTCAAGCTTATCATTGAGACCCCTAGGCATAAGGGTGTCCAAAAAACGGATCCAAAAGCTTTATGGTTGTGTCAAAAACTTGGAGGAGTCCCTGTAATTTCTGATCTTAACCACTTCCAAAATTGTGAACCTAAGTAGAGCAATAGTGTGGTGATTCTCAAACCAGTGGCTTGCATTGGAATTATTGCAGTACTGTCTGTTTCACAGTTATTTTAAATGGAAGCAAACCTATTTTCTTCAAATCAATGGAACCTCCATGGGTTTTTCTGGGGCTCCCAGCTATGCTAACATCTTTAGGATGAAATTTGAATCCGACTATATTTTAACGGACAAGCCTGGCGAAGGTCTTGTCGGGACCCAGGTGTCCTTCTAGGGGTATATTATGAGCAAACCCTAGTAGGATGGCCCTATAACATTGGGGTACCAAAATCACATGGTTTGCCCCAGATCCAGGAACTTCAGGAGGCGGTTGTTCCAGAGGATAAAGTATCTGCCTGGGCTCAGCCTCAAGCACTCCAGGGAGGAATTCTGTGAGGCACAGCCTGAACTTGCTAACCAGCCAGGCCAGGCAGGTCTACCAGGGCGGCAATGTCCTCCCCAGTAGGCTCTGGGGCAGTCTCCTTCAAGTACCCCATCAACCGTTACCATGAGTTTCAGGAGCATGTTTACCACGCCCCCTACCCTTCCCCTTCTTGGCAGCTGCCTGGGCCATTCTTCCATGCTGTAAGCTTCCTCGACTACCCCCTTGGGCAGCAGTGGACTATGTCCTCATACAGTCCCACTCAGGCAATACTAACATCTCCAGGTGTGACCTGAGCTTTACTTCCTTCTAGACAGGGAGCTCTAGGTCATTCCCCAACACACACTCTACAGGCATGGCAGGGTTCACAGCTACTTTTAGAGAATCTGAGACCTCCCCCAATGGAACCAGATTTACTGTGAAGTGACTCTTACTGTTGTCTGTGACTATGACCTGGTAGAATGTATTAGGGATGACCTGTTCTGAGGACTTCAGATGACACATCACAAGAGTCATACTGGTTCCTTTGCCTCTCAGATCCTCTACCCTTTGCCCATTGATGGTGACCCACTGCCTACACCTGGACGTTTTGGAGGGCATGAGGGCTCTTGGCACATCTCTTGGCACATCTCTCTAGCTCCAGGGGCACTGGGGTAACCTCTGTCCTCTCCCTCAAGCTAACTGGGACCTCCATCTTCCCAAGCACTTTACTCACCAACTCAGGTGTCCACCCACCTATGGGAGGCTGTGCCCTCTTGGGACACTTGGGGCATCATTAGGGTGGCGGTTGGACTTTGTCCACCCGCCATCCTCACGGTAAAAGGGACCGCCCACCATATGTGCGGGGCTCCAGTGAGTGACATTAGGATGCGCCCGCCACACTGGCAGGCGCATCCTGCATTTTTAACATTGTGGCGGGCGGTGAATGCCAAAAATGCATGTCCTGCATCTGCATGCACAATGTGGCAGGCACAGCACAGTGCCTGCCATGTTGTGCATGCACATGAAGGGGGATACCATATGTACCCCCCATGTGTCCCCACCACCCCCCAACATCCTGGGGGCCAGCAACGGCCCCCCAAACATAAAAACCGCATGCCTTTACGTGGCGGCAACGCCGCCAAGGAAAGGCTCCCTCCTGCCTGCATCCTGATATGGATGGCGGTGTCAAGTCGACCGGGCGGAAAAGCGGCAGGCGGTCTTCCTGTCCGCCGCGGTCCCCCACCATACTAATATGGCGGGGGGAAATGGGTGGTGGGCGGGCTAGGATGTAGGGCAGATTGCCATGTGGGCGGTAGTGATCCGCCCTACATCCTAATGGGCCCCTTAGTGTCTTCCTTGGAGTGCCATACTTGTAGCATTCGGTACACTGGGGAAAGAACCTCCCTTCCTGCTTATCAGAGAACCCCTACCTCTTCAGGTCAGGCTGTGACTGGTTACTGTTCCCTCAGGAGTCTTTTGGGGGGCCTTTAAAGAACTCCTTATTTTTAAGTTTTTCTCTCCCCTTTCTTCTGGTGCGACCCCTGATCACTCTTTTGGGAGTCTCTTCCAGATACCTTCTAGTGGACCCTGTTGCTGAGCCAGTGTTCAGCCTCCTTAGCAACCTCCCTAGAATTCCTCCCCTCATTAGGTATGTGTCTTCAGAGACTGGTCCCCAATCATCATCGGGACCCAGTGCATCACCAGGGCAAACTCATAGGCTTCAAACCCTGTATCTATGTCATCCCCCACAACAATGTTAGGCACCAGATTCTTGGTAATGTTTGACCCTCTTGTCTCCAGTGGACACAGCAGGTATGCTGCCACAATTACTGCTTCCTTGTCTTTGAATTCCATCTCCTTAAGGCTCCTGTCATGAGATAGTTTTAACAGAGCCAACTTCCCCCTCCAATTTTTGTTTGGCCGTCTGCAGCTGAAATTCCCGCTCAGCTCTCCTGTCTGCAAGCTCCTCTGGGGACAGACTGCTAGAAGCACACTTCTCTCTGTCCTGACAATAGGCTCCATTCCTGGGGTTGAGTTGCACCCCTCCTCCAAGTGTTGCAGCTCACTGCCTGTGCTCAGGTCCTACTCCTGCCCCTCCATACCCTCCTCCTCATCCTGGTACTCTGTTGTTGCCTGCAACTGGTGAGCCTCCGCCCAGGCCCTCAGACCCATCTGGAGTTCCAACTTCCTGGTGCTCTTTTTTGTTGGAGGCCCCCTTTCCTTACAGAACTCCTTGAGTTCAGCCACAGTGTAGCTCTCTAGATTGATGAACTCAAATTTGGTACTTGAGGTAAGGTCACATACACAACAGTCAGGTAGAATGAGAGTGTATTTGGAAAAAAAAGGGTCAATCAAGGAGAAAATAAAAACAAGGTTTAATATGGTATCAAGTTATTTATACTGGGATTTTTTTTGCTGTCATTTATCAAATTATGCTCTAGGTTCAAAGAGGTAGGTCCTAGCCAAACCAGGGTAAGGCAGAAGGGTGCCCGGTCATTCCAGAAGGGAGGAAAGGATAACTTTTATCCCCGGGCCGAGCAGAGATTATACCTCTTGGTTGGACGATGGCACCATCTCTTTTATAGGCAGGTGCTGAAAATGGATTGGCCCCGCCACTAAAGCAGCCTGTGTGGCATGTTGTTAATCATTGAACCATGGAACTCAAAACCGTATATCATACATAAACAAAAGTTGAAAAGAGTAGGCAAAGACAAACAAGAAAGAAAGGGGGAGGAAACACGTGGAGGAGATAGAAAAAGGGAGACCCGAACTGGTATATTGAAAAGAAAAAGGAGAAACTTAGTGTGGTTTATGCTCAGTGAGATATATTGGAGACATACATCTTAAAACACACGTCCCATAGCTCCCAGAATTTCGTTTTCTTAACAAGCTTGTTAGCACGATCAAGATGCGAGGCCCTCTGTATGGAGAGAATCCATTCATCTTCAGTGGGGGAACAGGGAAGGATCCACTTAATACACAATTCCCTCCGTACTAAGAGAATCAGAACAAAAAGAGAGCTTTCTGTGTTTTAAGAAAACTCCAATTAACCACCCCACCTGGGATCACTCCCAAAATCACAGAGTGTACAGTCAACTTGATCTCTTAGCCCATGATACCTAAAATGATCTTACCCACATTCTACCAGAAAGACTGGATTGAGGGACACTGTCAAAACATGTGGACCTCATTCGCATTTTTTTCTCCACATTTCGGGAATTTCTTTATCGCACGGCTCCCCAACTTCGACAGTTTCTGTGGCATCCAGTATGCCTTGTGAACAGTGAAAAGATGGTTCCTCCTTAGTGGGGCAGTTTTCACATATAACCACAAAAAAGACATAGATACTTACCCTAAATCTTTGAGGTCTTTGCCTGGCAGGTCCCTCCTCCAGATCCCTGTAAATGGGTTTTGTGTATCTTCTCCATTTTTGATTAGCATCCAATACCATTCAGCGACTTCTTTCCATACTGTGGAACATAAACCGATCTTGGACACCAAATCCCGATTCCCTTTGATCTCTTTCTCCAATGATTTTACCCTACTTGAAAGTTGGTAATATTTGAATTTTGAATCCGAGTTCTCGGAGATCACTGAGAGAAGTTACCATGAGATTAGCTCGGTGTCCAAAATGAGCGGTCCCCACCTAACCATACCACAGGTTCTAAGCAGATCTGTGAGTGTGTTTGTTAAGCAGCCCGGAGTACCTGGAGAGTCCCAAATAGGTGCTGCATCGCTATAGTAAGGTATTTGTAGGAGAAAATCTCACCTGAGACCAGACCTTAGTAGTAGCTAGGAGGACTTTCAGTCTCACCTTCTTAAAAAATTCGGGATGGCCAAAATTTTAGAAGGAAGAAATCTGCTTGATTCGTAGTACTTGCTGAAATGGCCCTAAAAAGCGGGGACAGAACCGAACTTCCCAATAATAGTTGAAGAAAGCTCTTTAAATGGAAGGCGCAGTAGTACAGATAAAGATCCGGAGTAGCAATACTGAATCCCACATCTGAACACTAATGTGGTAAATTAGGGTACTGGTTGAGGGGGTAAAACACCTCTATCAGCAACTACATTTATTTGTCAGGGGAAAGGCAAGCAGCCCCAAATTAACCTATGTCTAATATTCTGTTAGCATGGCACAAATGCAGTCAGGCTTAACTTACAAAGTGTAAATTATTTCTCCATTATTGGATCTTTCATAGATTCATATGCTTAAATCAATCACTGTTGTCGAAGTGGGAGTCCCACGGTACTATAGTAAAGCAGTATGTAATAGTATCTTAGGCGATAATGGCAATTCAAAGTCAGTTGAATAGCCTATCTATGTCCTGTTAGATTTGGGGGTCTCTGGTTGGCGCAAGTATTCACTTGTGACAAGCAGGGACCCTCTCCTCTAAGTCAGGGCGAAGGATGACCCCTTTAGAGTTAACTTGCTCACCCTCTAGGTGCGTGGCGTGAGCAGCCAAGGCTAATCTTCAGGCGTTTAGTGGTTAAGCATTTGTAGGTAACCACAGTAAATACATTAATCCCCCCACAAATGGACACCAGTCATTGGTTATGTGAAAATATGAATACTTTATGTAAATATATATATATATCTATGCAGGCAAAATATCACAAGACCTCTGATAACGTTTTAGCTTAGGCCACAAGATGTGAAACAATGGCAAGTGTTCTTCTCAATTTGTAAATTACTTCTCTGTAGTCCTTGTTTGTCTTAAACTACTTTTACACACTTTTACACACTGTGGGCACCTTATCCAGGCACTAGGGCACGAACCGTACCGGCTGTACGCTTTAACGAACTTCCCTGCGGAGCGAAGTCCTGCTGACTCTCACGCTTCCCACGGTATGCCGCGTACAGCGCTGCTGATGTTAGAGGCGGGTACGAGTCGTACTGGGCTGTTGCGACTCGTACGCTGATGCGAAGAGGAGGGGGAAGGTTTCCCGGGTACGCGCTGAATTCTACCAGCGGTCCAGGCGGCAGATCGGCATACCGGGCACGGTGGAGGCGCACAGTGAATAACGGGGAAAGAAAACGTTGCAGGCCCGAGCCCGTAGTGTGCAGTTGGTCCTGGGAAGTGTGCGACGTCCGGTCCTGGGCCAGGCAGGCGGACGCGTCTAGAGCGCTTCTGAGGTCAGACGTACCTTGGGGTCTGTGGACAGCGGGTGGCTTCCAGATGGCGGGGCGTGGCATGGAGACCTCCAATACGGGCTGTAGAGGTGGCGAGTCCTTTGGTTATGCGGCGCGGCCTCTTCCTGAGGTCAGAGGGCACAGCGGGGCGGCCGGGTGCGATCACAGCGCACGGGCGGTCATCCAGGCTATCGATATGCGCTCGGGGAGACCAGGATTCCGGTGGGAGGGGGTAGACGAGCACTCCAAGTCCTCCAGTAACGAACAGTGGCAGAGGAGCAGGCGGCCTGACCCGAGGGGCAGGGAGCGGCTCTGGGCAGAGCGAGGCTCTCAAAGGGTGAAAGAGAAGGAAAGCTCCCGAGTGACACACTTCTAGGAGGGGGCGAGGGGGGCACAGTCTTGCCTCCAGCAGGAGGAAACACCGGCTCAATCGCAGATGAGCCATGGCACGGAGAACCCACTAGTCCTGGGGTTCAGGTCAGGGGGCAAACTCAATCAAGCCCTTGGAGAAAGTTTCAAGCACAAGTCAGCAAAGTCCTCTTTAGGTCTCTTCCTCTCCTTCCTTGCAAGGCAGACAGCAGGCCAGTCCTTCCAGCTTCTTCTTCTTCCTTCTAGTTGGGCAGAGGTTTGTTGTGGGAAACAGGATTTCGTTTCTTGGGAGCAGGGCTCCTATACTTATACTCAGTTTCTTTTGTTCTTTCAGGCCAGGGGGGCCTTTGCATAGCCTATTTCAGTTTTGAAGCACTCTGTTGTGCTGTTCCTGGCTTTTCCTTTCAGTGTGAGGGGCAGGCACATCAGACGCTCCGCAGGAGGTGGAGCCAGCATTGTGATGACAGGGGCAGCCAGAAGTACTCTGTTGACAGTCCTCCCTCTTCCTGGGCCAGGTGTCGGGCTGAGTCATCATTCGCTCCCCAGGAGGTGGAGCCAGCATTGTAGTGGCAGAGCACAGCCCTTTACAAAGTCCAGGGGCACTCCCCCCTCCCACTAAGGTGTAATCCTTCCATTCACCACCTGTCATCCCCCAGCCCTGTCACTCACACAACCCAGACAGCAGATACGCATCCTAGCAGAGGCGGGCTGAAATGGTTAGGCAAGCAAATGCTAGTTTTCTAAAAGTGAAACCCAGATCAGTTGACTGGGGGTTAGTGTTTGATTTGCTCTACCGCTCCGTCCATCATCCCCTTTTGTTTCGCTTCGTTTGCCCTAAGTTGGCAGGGTATGCTCAGACGTGAGTCCCTTGCTCACTTGGCCACTGGATTCAAGATAGCCTGGCTGATGAGGATTATGAATCCGAAACCGGTCCCAGGATGCTTCTTTCCGGTCCAGGGAAGACATGGCTTGGCAGTTTTGGCTGGACTGTTTCCATGAGGCACAGGGTCAGACTGATTTGCATATGGCCATGTCTGAACTGGGGTGGCTGAGTGACCTAAAGAATGGTGATGGATTAAACCCAGATCAGTTGACTGGGGGTGAGTGTTTGATTTGCTCAAACGCTCCGTCTATCATCCCCTTTTGTTTCGCTTTGTTTGCCCTAATTTGGCAGGGTATGCTCAGACGTAAGTCCCTTGCTCACTTGGCCACTGGATTCAAGATAGCCTGGCTGATGAGGATTATGAATCCGAAACCGGTCCAAGGATGCTTGTTTCCGGTACAGGGAAGACATGGCTTGGCAGTTCGGGCTGGACTGTTCCCATGAGGCACAGGGTCAGACTGATTTTTATATGGCCATGTTTGAACTGGGGTGGCTGAGTGAGCTAAAGAATGGTGATGGATTAAACCCAGATCAGTTGACTGGGGGTGAGTGTTTGATTTGCTCAAACGCTCCGTCTATCATCCCCTTTTGTTTCGCTTTGTTTGCCCTAACTTGTCAGGGTATGCTCAGACGTGAATCCCTTGCTCACTTGGCCACTGGATTCAAGATAGCCTGGCTGATGAGGATTATGAATCCGAAACCGGTCCCTGGATGCTTGTTTCCGGTCCAGGGAAGACATGGCTTGGCAGTTCGGGCTGGACTGTTCCCATGAGGCACAGGGTCAGACTGATTTGCATATGGCCATGTCTGGGGTGGCTGAGGGAGCTAAATAATGGTGATGGGTTAAACCCAGATCAGTTGACTGGGGGTGAGTCTTTGATTTGCTCAAACGCTCCGTCCATCATCCCTTTTTGTTTAGCTTTCTAAAAGTAGCATTTGCAAACACAGGATATTAAAACAAACTTTACTAAAATAAGTATTTTATTATTCTGAGTTCAAGCACACTAAAGTTGACTTTCTACCATGTTCCCTGAGCCTGCTGGGATTATAGGGTGTAATAATTCCAGCAGCCCATCTTGGGCTAAGAGAACAGGTAGCCTTACAATAGTGAAAAACGAAATTGGCTGTAATTCACTATTAAGACATGCCACACACATCAGGGCTTGTCCTACCTTACACTTACAATGCACCCTGTCCTAGGGTCTACCATAGGGGTGACTAATATGAAGCAAAGGTAAGGTTTTGAGGCTGGCAAGTGGGTGCACTTGCCCAGCTAGTGTGACAGTACCAGACTGCACACAGGTTCTGCAATGGCAGACCCTAGACATATTTTCAAAGGCTGCGTCTGTGGGTGGCGCAATCAGCGCTGCAGGCCCACTAGCAGCATTGGCATTTACAAGCCCTGGCACTCCTGGTGCACTTTACTGGGGACTGACAGTAAATCCAATGAGCCAATCATGGAAACTAATCACATATACATTTTACATTGGGAGCACTTGCACTGCGGCACGGATTGGCCGTGGCCCAGTGCCCTGAGCAGCGAACACCAGCTAAAACATCTGAGGCACATCAGCACAAAGTGGAAGGGAGACTCACCCCAAGGTGCCAGGTCTATCACGTGTCCCCTCCAGCTGAAATGTGGGGAGAACTCCCCTTCCCCAGGGAGTTCCTCATGACTAAGGCGGAAAAACCTGGACAGACCGTCTGCATTGGTGTGATCTGTGCCAGGGCGATGTTCCACCGTGAAGTCCATACCCTGTAGGGAGATGGACCACCTCAACAGTTTTGGGTTCTCACCCCTCATTTGCATCAACCATCTGAGGGGCCTGTGGTCTGTCTGAACTAAAAAGTGAGGCCCAAACAAGTAGGGTCTTAGCTTTTTCAATGCCCAGACCACAGCAAAAGCTTCTCGCTCTATTGCACTCCACTTCTGTTCCCGTGGAAGTAACCTCCTACTGATGAAGGCTACAGGTTGGTCCCAGCCCTCCTCAGTCACTTGTGAGAGAACAGCCCCTACACCATGCTCTGAAGCATCTGTTTGCACTAGAAATTTCTTGGAGAAATCAGGGGCCAGGAGCACAGGCACATGGCAGTTTTCAGGGTGTCAAAAGCCTTCTGACAGGTGTCAGTCCAGATCACTTTCCTGGGCTGCTTCTTAGAAGTCTGCTCTGTCAAGGGGGCAACAATGGTGCCATATCCCTTAACAAACCTCCTGTAGTACCCAGTGAGCCCTCGGTAAGGCTCTCACCGCAGTCTCGGTCTTGGGGGGTTCCCAAGCCAGGATAGGTCTCAATCTTGGGCTGCAAGGGGGCCACCTTGCCACTCCCCACTTGGTGTCCCAAGTATACCACTGAGCCCTGCCCGATCTGGCACTTGCTTACCTTGATCGTGAGGCCTGCCTTGCGCAGTGCCATCAACACTTCCCAGAGGTGTCGCAGGTGTTCTTCCCATGTGCTGCTGAACACTGCGATGTCATCCAGGTAGGCGGCGCTGAACTCAGCCAGTCCCGCCAACACCTGGTTGACCAGTCTCTGGAATGTGGCAGGGCCATTCTTCATTCCAAATGGCATAACCCGGAACTGAAAATGCCCATCTGGTGTGGAGAATGCTGACCTCTCTTTTGCCCCATCCGTCAAGGCGATCTGCCAGTACCCAGAGATTCGATCAAATGTGCCGAGGAACTGTGCAGCCCCTAGCCGATCAATGAGCTCATCAGCTATGGGGATGGGGTGCGCGTCAGTCTTGGTCACTGAATTGAGTCCTCCGTAGTCCACACAGAACCGGAGTTCAGGTGTGGCTCCCGGCGCAGCAGCCTTTGGGACCAAGACCACTGGGCTGGCCCAAGGACTGCTGGATGACTCAACCACCCCTAGAGCAAGCATTTTGGAGACCTCCTCCTTGATGCAGGCTCTGACCCTGTCAGTTTCCCTGTAGGCCTTGTGCCTCACAGGTAAGCTGTCTCCTGTGTCCACATTATGGATGCACCAATCTGTGACACCAGGAACCAGGGAGAACAGATCTGGAAACTGTCCCAGCAATTGGCGGCAGTCATCCTGTTGTTCAGGCGTCAGGGTGGGTGAGAGTTGAACTCCATCCACTGACCCATCTTTCTCAGAGGCTACCAAGAGGTCAGGGAGAGGCTCAGTCTCCTCCTCCATCCCATCATCAGTTGCCAAGAGCATGCCCACTTCGGACCTCTCCAAGTGGGGCTTAAGGCGGTTAACATGTAGGAACCTCAAAGGGTTCCTGGGAGACTGCATGTCCACCAAGTAGGTGGCAGGACTCTTGCGCTCCACAACCTCAAATGGACCTGTCCACTTATCCTGAAGTGCACAAGGCTCAACTGGGGCCAAGTCCCACACCTTTTGTCCAGGTTGAAGCTCTACCAGGGTGGCATTCTGGTCGTACCACCGCTTCATCTCTTCCTGGCTGGCTTCCAGATTTGCCTCAGCAAGTTGCCTGAATCGCCTGGTCTGGTTTCTGAAGGCCAGCATGTAACTGTATACATTCTGGGGAGGTTTCCTGGGAGATTGCTCCCAGCCTTCCTTTACCAAACTCAGAGGTCCTCTCACTGGGTGACCATACAGAAGTTCAAAGGGGCTGAACCCTAGGGACTTCTGTGGCACCTCACGATATGCAAAGAGAAGGCATGGCAAGAGGACGTCCCACTTACGCCTCATTGGACCTTCCAGGCCCATGATCATGCCTTTTAGGGTTCGGTTGAATCTCTCAACCAACCCATTTCCTTGGGGTTGGTGAGGGGTGGTGCACTTGTATGTTACACCATACTCTTGCCAAAGGGATTTCATATACTTGTATATAAAATTGGTGCCCCTGTCACTCACCACCTCTAGAGGGAAACCCACTCGTGAGAAAATTCCCATCAGTGCCCGTCCCACCACGGGGGCCGTCGCTGTCCTCAGAGGGATGGCTCCAGGGTACCGGGTGGCATGGTCCACCAAGACCAGGATGAACCTGTTGGGGTCTAGAGGCCCAACAATGTCAATACCCACTCGCTGGAATGGAGTACTGACCACGGGGAAGGGTTGCCGAGGAGCCTTGTGCTTCCCTCCGCTCTTACCACTTGCCTGGCAAGTCTGACAGGTCCTACAGTAAGCATCTGAGCTCCTGTGCATTTGTGGCCAATAAAAGTGGGTGGCAAGCCTGTCATAGGTCTTGTCCATCCCCAAATGTCCTGCTAAAGGCACATCATGAGCCAGCCCGAGTAGGAAGGCTCTGAACTTCTGGGGTCCCACCAGCGCACGGGCTGACCCATGTTCAACAACCTTAGGCTCAGAATATAGGAGGTCATTCTTCCAGTACACATAATGTGTTCCAGACTGAACACCATTGGCCTGGTCTGCAGCCTGCTGCCGCCTACCCACGAGAGAAGGGCATTCTTTCTGCTCTCTGCAGAATTCCTCCCTGGAGGGGCCTCCTTCTTGCTGCCAATGGGTCAGCTCAGGCAGGTCACCCAGTTCAGTAATCTGTTCCCCTGTAGGCTCCAGGGCATCCCCCTCAAGGTCTGCTTCCTCCTAGACCGTGGGAACTTCAGGGGCCGGTTTCCCGCGCCCCCTGCGCCTTCTCTCTAAGGCCGGTTCCTGGGCCTCTCCTTCAGGCCCCAGGATCTCTTGAGCACCCTACTGGCTGCCATTGACCGTGTGGTCACACACGCCCAGTCAGGCAGGCCCACCATCCTCAGGTGAGCTGTTTTCTCCACCTTTTCCCAAGGGGAGTTCTCCAGATCATTCCCTAGCAAACAGTCTACAGGCATGGACGTTCTCACAACAGCCTGCAGAGTACCAGAGACCCCCGCCCCACTCAAAGGGAACTTGAGCCACTGTACATTGACTCTCTGAGTTGTCAGCATTGACAACCCTACAGTAGGCTTGGGGTACAATCTGCTCTTGAGACACCAGGTGCTGCCTCACTGCAGTCACACTGGCTCCTGCTTTCTTACCATTGATGGTCACCACCTGCCCATATTTCTTAGTGTTAGTAGGCAGGTAGTTCTCAGGGACAATTTCGCTGTTTCCTAAAGAGACTAGGGTCATCTGGACAGGATCTCCACCCCCTGGGACTGCTACTTTCTCCCCCAAATTAACACTAGCCATTTGCCGGGGTGGAGCACCAGTGGGTGCTGGTTTACCAAACAGGCGACACTTAGGGTCCGTGGCAATGTGACCCGGGTCACCACATCTGTAACAATTGAAGGGCCCTCTTGGAACAGGTCTACCTGTCGGGCCCCGGTCTGCTTCGGGGGTGGGGGAGGCTGAGAACCTTTCCCCTGGTTCCCTTACAGATTACTTTGGGGGCCTTTATGGAACCCTTTTTGTTTACCCCTGTCCCCCCCACTCTTCTGCTGGGGACCCTGCCCACCTCTGGCTGAGTCTCCCACTGGACCCTTGTGGACCCTGGTGCTGAGCCAGCGGTCCGACTCCTCAGCAAGCTTCCTCTGGTTGGACAATTCTGCTGTCAATCAGGTGCTGGCATAGCTCAGGAAAACAATTAAGCGACAAGTGCTCCCAGGCCATTAAAACAAGAAGACCTTGAAAATCATTCACCTTACTACCCTTTACCCATCCATCCAGTGCTCTGCAGAAAAAGGTTACATACTCCATATACGTCCTTCGAGGAAGTTTAGTACAATCCCTGAACCTCTGTCTATACATTTTAGGAGTTAACCCATACCTGGTCATTAACCCCTTCCCGGCTGATGACGAGCTGGGCTCGTCATGGTGTAGCCTCCTCGCACGCTGATGACGAGCCCAGCTCGTCATGTAACACTGGTATTTGCGTTTTTTCTTTTTTTTTTTTTTTTTGGTACACCCGGTGTATGGAATGCGGCCACGTGTGACTACGAGTAACATCCAGATGATCATTAGAGCCAAACAATACAAACTAACAAACCATCGAAACCCCCCCGTTCCCCGAACTCCCACCCGCCCTGCTTCCCTGCTACACGGACTCAAAACTGCCCGCCACCCCAATTTAGCAGAGTGCTTAGACCCACCCCAAGAAAAAGACACAGTTACTTGCTCGTTGGGGGTGAGGAGCACTCCGGAATTAGCGACCCCTCATACCCTCTGCAGAGGCCCTCGGCCCAGTGTCCATGGCGGTTCCAGCCGCAGTCCCAAACAATAATGTCTCATACCTGTCGAGTGTTCATAAGTCTACCTCCTGGTTCGCGTCGACACTGTCTCTAACTGGCGAGCTTCTGCCACTGTTCATATCAGCGTCTCCAGCGTCGTCCCGGTCGTTCGGATGTTGGCCACTTTTAGTCCGTCCAGGGCGGCGAGAGTGGGAGGCAGGACGCCAGCCGTCCAGCCAGTCTCGTGCAGTCTCAGGGTTGTCGAAAAACCAGGTCCTGTTCTCCGCCACCACCCGGAGCTTGGCCGGAAAGATCATAGAATATGGAAGTTCTCGTTTCCTGAGTTCCTTTTTAATGTCCAGGAAAGTTTTCCGCCGCCTGGCCACCTCCTCCTTGTAATCCGGGAAGAACGCCACTGTAGAGTTCAGAATTTTCACTGGTGGAGAGACCCGTGCCGCTTGAAGGATGACGTCCCGGTCGCGGTAATTAAACATTCTCGCTAGGATCGGCCTGGGCGAGGCCACTGGCTTAGGCTGACCTCCCGGGACTCTGTGTGCCCTCTCGACTGAAAAGAAGGCCGACAGTCCTTTAGGTTGAAGGTGTGTTTTAATGAGGTCTTCCACGTACAGATCCATCGCTCTCGTGCCCTCCGACTCCGGAACACCAAGAATACGTACATTATTTCGCCTGGAGCGTCCTTCTTGGTCGTCCAGCTTATCTTTTAGGATTTTGTTCTCCGCCATTACCGCCTCCATGGCCGTCTGTAGTTCCGATACATCCTCAACCAGCGATTTCGTAACCAGTTCCAATGAACCTACTTTCTCGGCCATCTTGTGAAGATCCGCTCGGATGAGGGTGATTTCGGTCGAGATGGAACCCACCGTCGTCTGAACCTGTGTGAGAGCCTTCATAACATCATCCAGCGTCGCCTTCTTTGTCCCCACAGTTTCGCCTGTTTTCGTGGAGGAATGCCTTCCATCCGCCGGAGGGGAAGCGGTTTTGTCGTTAGTGTAACGTTCGATACGTGTCTGAGTCGTACCGCCTTTAACACCATAGTCCGGTCACGGAAATTATACAGTTCTTCGGAGCGAGGGAGCACCAGGAGCAACCGCCGCTACAGCGCGGCTCTCAGTCTAGTCCAAAGAGAAGCTCCCGCAGCACTGGGGGAAACGCCCCGATGGTCTTAACGGAGCAGATGGTCAGGGCCTTCCGGTCAGAAGATTATTTCTTTGGTATTCCTGAGGATCCTCGGGCACCTCCTTCAACGAACCACTTTCAGTTATGGCAAATGTTCCGTTCCTAGACCGGGATCCTGCTCGCTGGTCGTTGCGCTGGGTGTTTCTTCAGTACCGATCACTTCCTGTCTCGGGCAGCCGATCAGACTGCACTTCCGGTCGGCTTCACTCGCCACTGGACTCCCCGGAGGTAGGCCTGTGTTTCGATCGATTCAGCACTCGACGATAACTCCGTCATCCGGCCCTCGATTTTTGTTCGGGTACTTGCTGCCTGTTCCGCCCGGTCTCGGGCGTTCGGTGCCTCTGTCTGAGGTGAGATTTAGCCACGGATTAATGTGCGGATAGTTGGAGAGGCCGCTTCCCTGCCGGAGCTAGTCCTCTATGCTGCCGCCATGTTCGGCCGCTAGCCACGCCCCCGGTATTTGCGTTTTTTCAGCACAGGAGGGGAGGGGAAAACCATTAGCAGCCATGAGGTTAAGGCATCTTTCATGCGGGAATAGGAATTGCGTTCTTCAGGGGGCAAATCCAGGAGGGTGTCCCGCCCTTCGCTAAGGAACCTCCCCCACAACTCCGCTCCCCAATCCTTGTCAGGGACCCGGTGGGAGGACATGGCTACTTCATAGGCCCTAAACCACTGTCCTATGTCATCCCCCTTAAAGTATTCCTTAACCACATCTTTGGGTATGTACACACTGGACTCTACCTGCACCGGCGTTGTGCTGCCACCAGGAGGAGTTGTTTCCAAACTTTTCGCTTTCAGCTCCAACTCCTTCAATCTCATGTCATGATCCATTTGGCGTTGTTGGGCTTCCATTGCCAATTTTTGCTTCTCCATTTCCATTTGTCCAGTTAACTTTGCCACCTCCATTGCATGTGCCCTGTCTGCTGCCCTGTCTGCCAGCTCCTCTGGTGACAGGCCTCTGCTGGGATCCACAATGCCATCTGGTGGTATGACTTCCACCGCATTCTGTGGCTCTCTTGACTCGCTTCCCTCAAACCTTAGAGCCCAACCTAACCTTCTCTCATTTCGTAGAGCACTCAAAACATGGCTTTTCCCATAAGGCTCGCCCCCACTAGGTTCTTGTTATTAACGCTGGGACGCCCATGGGCAGCCATGCGCTCTACAAATCTGTAAAATAAATAAAAAATAAATCCAGGCTCTCAGTGCCTTGATGTACTGGTTTTTCTTTTTGCACCCTGTGTGTGCAACTCTGAACTTTTGGCAGTAGCCTCTAAATAGCTCTACTGTGTAGCCCTCCAGTCCTCTGTGTTCCCAATCTACATCTTCAATTCCAGAGATCTCAGAGGGTGCTCTTACAGCTGGGAGTGAGCCAGACATGGCTTCCAAAAAATAGGAGATCTCTCAACAAAGTAAAAAAATGGAAATCTGTGGCTGCGCTATAGGTCTGCTCTCACTATGTGGTGATCAATAATTCACTGTATGTAAACTACAAATGCAAATTCGCAAATCCCACCGCTGCCACCAATGTTAGATTTGGGGGTCTCTGGTTGGCCCAAGTATTCACTTGTGACAAGCAGGGACCCTCTCCTCTAAGTCAGGGTTAAGGATGACCCCTTTAGAATTACCCTTGCTCACCCTCTAGGTGCGTGGCGTGAGCAGCCAAGACTAATCTTCAGGCGTTTAGTGGTTAAGAATTTGTAGGTACACACAGTAAATACATTAATCCCCCCACAAATGGACACCAGTCATTGGTTGTGTGAAAATATGAATACTTTATGTAAAAATATATATATATCTATGCAGGCAAAATATCACAAGACCTCTGATAACGTTTTAGCTTAGGCCACAAGATGTGAAACAATGGCAAGTGTTCTTCTCAATTTGTAAATTACTTCTCTGTAGTCCTTGTTTGTCTTAAACTACTTTTACACACTGTGGGCACCTTATCAAGGCACTGGGGTACGGACCGTACCGGCTGTACGCTTTAACGAACTTCCCTGCGCGTTGTACGGGCCGGGGAGCGAAGGCCTACTGACTCTCACGCTTCCCGCGGTACGTCGCGTACAGTGCTGCTGATGTTAGAGGCGGGTATGAGTCATACTGGGCTGTTGCGACTCATACGCTGATGAGAAGAGGGGGGGGAAGCTTTCCCGGGTACGCGCCGAATTCTACCAGCGGTCCAGGCGGCAGATCGGCGTACCGGGCACGGTGGAGGCGCACAGTGAATAACGGAGAAAGAAAACGTTGCGGGCCCCGAGCCCGTAGTGTGCCGTTCATCCTGGGAAGTGCTCGACGTCCGCTCCTGGGCCAGGCAGGCGGACGCGTCGTAGAGTGCTTCTGAGGTCAGACGTACCTTGGGGTCTGTGGACAGTGGATGGCTTCCAGATGGCGGGGCGCGGCACGGAGACCTCCAATACGGGCTGTAGTGGTGGCGAGTCCTTTGGTTATGCGGCGCGGCCTCTTCCTGAGGTCAGAGGGCACAGCGGGGTGGCCGTGTGTGATCACAGCGCACGGGCGGCCGTCAAGGCTATCGATGTGCGCTCGGGGAGACCAGGATTCCGGTGGGAGGGGGTAGACGAGCACTCCAAGTCCTCCAGTAACGAACAGTGGCAGAGGAGCAGGCGGCCTGACCCGAGGGGCAGAGAGCGGCTCTGGTCAGAGCGAGGCTCTCAACGGGTGAAAGGGCAGGCAAGCTCCCGAGTGACACACTTCTAGGAGGGGGCGAGGGGGGCGCAGTCTTGCCATGGCACGGAGAACCCACTAGAACCCACTAGTCCTGGGGTTCAGGTCAGGGGGCAAGCTCAATAAAGCCCTTGGAGAAAGTGTCAAGCACAAGTCAGCAAAGTCCTCTTTAGGTCTCTTCCTCTCCTTCCTCAGCAAGGAAGACAGCAGGCCAGTCCTTCCAGCTTCTTCTTCTTCCTTCTAGTTGGGCAGAGGTTCGTTGTGGAAAACAGGATCTCGTTTCTTGGGAGCAGGGCTCCTATACATATACTCAGTTTCTTTTGTTCTTTCAGGCCAGGGGGGCCTTTGCATAGCCTATTTCAGATTTGAAGCACTCTGTTGTGCAGTTCCTGGCTTTTCCTTTCAGTGTGAGGGGCAGGCACATCAGACGCTCTGCAGGAGGTGGAGCCAGCATTGTGATGACAGGGGCAGCCAGGAGTACTCTGTTGACAGTCCTCCCTCTTCCTGGGCCAGGTGTTGGGCTGAGTCATCAGTCGCTCCCCAAGAGGAGGTGGCAGAGCACAGCCCTATTCAGAGTCCAGGGGCACTCCCACCTCCTGCTAAGGTGTAATCCTTGCATTCACCACCTGTCATCCACCAGCCCTGTCACTCACACAACCCAGACAGCAGATACACATCCTAGCAGAGGCGGGCTGAAATGGTTAGGCAAGCAAATGCTAGCTTTCTAAAAGTAGCATTTGCAAACACAGGATATTAAAATAAACTTTACTAAAAGAAGTATTTTATTATTCTGAGTTCAGGCATACTAAACTTGATTTTCTACCATGTTCCCTGAGCCTGCTAGGATTATATGGTGTAATAATTCCAGCAACCCATCTTGGCCTAAGAGAACAGGTAGCCTTACAATAGTGAAAAACGAAATTGGCTGTAATTCACTATTAGGACACGCCACACACATTGGGGCTTGTCCTACCTTAAACTTACAATGCACCCTACCATAGGGGTGACTAATATGAAGCAGGGGGAAGGTTTTGAGGCTGGCAAGTGGGTGCTCTTGCCCAGCCAGCATGACAGTACCAGACTGCACACAGGTTCTGCAATGGCAGACCCTAGACATATTTTCAAAGGCTGCTTCTGTGGGTGGCGCAACCAGCGCTGCAGGCCCACTAGCAGTATTGGCATTTACAAGCCCTGGCACTCCTGGTTCACTTTACTGGGGACTGACAGTAAATCCAATGAGCCAATCATGGAAACCTATCACATCTACATTTTACATTGGGAGCACTTTCACTGCGGCACGGATTGGCCGTGGCGCAGCGCCCTGAGCAGCGAACACCAGCAAAAACATCTGAGGCACATCAGCAAAAAGTGGAAGGGAGACTCACGCCAAGGTGCCAGGTCTAACATGTCCTTTTGAAAAAAAGGACAAAACTTGAACTATAACCAATCAGGCGACAGCATCCTCTAGGACACTTCCAACAGAGTTCCGGTGAGGCCGGGTGGAGAATAGTTTGGTCAGCCAGGTGTTGTGCGTCTAGGAATCCTTGTGGTAAGGAGAATGCATATTGAAGAGGCGATCTCTGGACAGGTGGGCCACTTAGGAAGTGGGTCTCAGGGGTCTTGACGTCCCTCAGCGGATGATTTCTTCTGAGACATTGGAGTCCAGAGTGGACTCTTCTTCTTGGTGTTTGCTGTTGGGGGTCCGGTACCCCAGGTATTGGTATGTTGTGGCTCCGGTAGGTCCTGGTGTGTCCAAACCTGAGGAAGAGACAAATCCGACCGTCCATAGCTGTTGTACCTTTATGTGTTTCAGTGCTGCGTTGAGGTCATCGGGGAGCAACAAGTCGGCAAACCAGACTTTAGGGGTTTGGTGGCTGCGGTGTTCAGCGGAGTGATACCTTCACTCCAAGGGAACTTCCTGGTGATTTCTTGAAGGCTGGAGGGGCTCTCAGGTTCTTGGAGGCCTCATGGTTGCAGGACGGGACAGCAACACATAATTTTGGAGTCTTTCACGTAGCTGAGGTGTGGTGCAGCGGCCAGAGCGGCTTACTCCGGAGAACGAGGTCCGCGGTTCGATCCCCGGCACCGGCGACAGCTCAGCACCCTGTGACTCTGGACAATAGCTCACTTAATCTCCCCGACATCCCCCAGCATCTTGAGACCCCTAGGAGTGATTAGTTCGCACTTTACAAATACCGGATACAGGTATAGTTTGGTGCCAATTATTTTTGCAGGAGGGTGTCAGTCTTCGGGCAGGTGCTCTTCTATGTACTTTTCCTTCTTTTGTCCGTCCAATCTGATGTTCAGGTCTCAGGGTGCCATCTAAATACTGAATTTAGAGGCGTTAAATAGGGAGACAGGTAGCAACCAATGGGCTACCTTTAGGGTGTGTACACCCTCTTGTGACTATTTCATGTGAGAACTGGCCCTATCCTAGCCCAGATAGGTTGTTTCTCCATCATCCTTATGTTACGTTATATGTTATAGTGAATTTGTAACGCCACTAATACTCTTGAGTATCATGGCGCGGGAGTGGGCTGGAGTAGAGGCGGGAGACATATTAGATGGTCTGACTGAATAGGTCAGGTCAGGTCCTTAGGTGGTGGAATTTCAGTACAGGGGTTCACTTCACTTGCCCTGCCCTACGGGTGGTACAGGCTATGTGGGGACCCTTCTCCTAATCTAACTAACTCTCGCGCCTTTCCTCCCACCAAGCGTGGAGCAGGAAAGCGGGCTTGCCTCCTCCACTATCTGGAGATTCCTGGGTTGGATTACAAAGGTGACATCGTCTTTGAAGCTTCCCACCCAGGAAGGCCATCTTGTCCTGGAGGAGGTGTGAAGTACCACCACCCAGAGCAGGTTTTGTCTCTGGCCTTTGAGAGTGCTGGCTCGCACCTTATGGGGTCAAAAACATGTCTGCTGGTGACAGACTGGCGAAAACAAGTCAGACACCACACCAGTGCTTGGTAGCTGCTGACGTTTTACCAGCTTGGTACAGTATTTAGGATAGAGACCTGGCATTGAAAACCTAGTTTGCAGGGACCCACTCAATCAATCGGTCAGGGAATTTTTTTTTTTCACAACCAATTTTATTGAGCAAATGAGCATCACGAATGTGGCATCTCCATACACCAAAAACACCACCACAATATCAATATAGTAATTACATAGGCAGCAAGTGATAGAGCAGACTCAGAATAGGCTCAGTATAGAAATTCCCCCGCACCCTACCCTAACCCGCAACACTACCCCCCTCCCGCTCCAAACACCCCCCCCAACTCCCCCTACCACACGTGTATAGAAAGCAACATAGAGAACAAAAAAGAAGAAAATAAAAACAGGCGGGTGTAATGCCACCAGGGCTTTGCGTCTTCAGGCCAAGATTGTCTCTGCGATCAAATGTCTTCCTCCAGCTCCGCCGGGGGGTCCAAGGACAGACCACGGTAGTCGGCCCAACGCTTCCAGATTTTGTAGTGTTTGCGCGGGCATCCCCTCGCTTCAAAGATCGGCCTCTCCAGACCCATAAAATAATCCAGCCCAGCCTTCCATGCAGACAGGGGGGGAGCCCTCACTGACTTCCACGCCCGAGCCAGGTCCCGCTTAGCCACCACCAACCCCAAGAGCAACAAATGGCGCTTATAAACATTGCCTCCAATCCCTTCCATAATATGTAAAAGGCCCAGCCGGTGAGTACGGGGAAGGTCCCAGCCCAGAACCTCTGCCAGGCAACTCCACACACCCCTCCAGAACCCAGTCAGTCGGCCACACGACCACACCGAGTGTACCAGGGAGCCGGGCACCGCCCCACAGCGCAGACATTCCGAGGATGCAATCAACCCAGCCTTCCACAATCGTTCACGCGTGTAATAAGCACGATGCAAATATTTGAATTGGATTAGCCGGAGCCGGACTGCAATGGCGGTTCCACGTGGGGATTCCAGCGCCTCCCTCCAATCGTCCTCATCCAGGGGGCCCACGTCTACCTCCCATGCCTCCCGAAGGGAGTGTAGGGTGGAGGAGCAGTGAATAACAAGCGTCTGGTAGATCCTAGAGACTTTCTTGTCCCCCAGGTCCCCCATAAACACTTTGGCCTCGACTGGGCTAAATTCCGTCAGGGAGTCGAGACCCGCGACGCTCGGGGCGAGGGCATGCCGCAATTGGAGGTAGCGGAAGAACTGGGACTGAGGCATTTGGAACTCTGTACGAAGCTCCTCGAAGGATTTGAGGGTGGTGCCGGATACGACCTGGCCCAGTTGTGCAATCCCGATGGCCTCCCAACCCTCAAACCCGGTCAGGGCCGCCAGCTCCGGGAGCAGACCATTATGCCAAAGCGGCGTCTCAGCTGTCAGTTTGCCCCACCATCCCATGCGACGCAGTGACTGCCTCCACACCGCAAAGACCACTCCGGTGACCGATGGCAACCCACGGCGTAGGCGAGCGGAATAAAGAATGGTGTGGAGCGTGCGGTCACCCATGAGCAACCGTTCCAGGGCATAAGCCGGATCCCTCCTATCACCATACCACCATTCATTAAGGACAAGCAGTTGGGAAGCTTGGTAGTAGGAAAGGAGGTCCGGGGTGGCCAAGCCACCACAATATGTGGACAGAAAGCACGTCCTCAAAGCCACCCTGGCCGCACCGCCACTCCACAGGAAGCGGCCCAACACCGAATTGACCTGCCGGAACCACTCCAGGCCAATGGGGTGCGGGAAATTCTGGAGTTGGTACAGGAGCCGCGGAAGCGCCACCATCTTGAAGATGGCCGATCTACCAAAAATAGTGAGTGGCATTCTGGACCATGTCTTAACATCAGCCTGGACCCGTTCCCACACCGGCAAGACTCCACGCGCCCAGGCCACGGCCCTCGACTCTGAAAGGAAGACACCCAGATATTTGAGGCCATCCGATGCCACTCGCAACTCCGCAGCCCAGGGGTCGGCAACCACCCCACCACCCAGCACCCACAGGGTTGATTTATTCAGGTTGAGATGAAGACCCGAGACCCCGCCAAACTCCCGCATGATCTCCAGGACCCGGGGACCCGATTGCCGCAGATCCGTGAGGAAGAGGAGGACGTCATCCGCGTACAGTGCAATTCTATCTACAAGATCCTCACTCCAGACGAAACCGCGCAACCGGGCATCTGCTCGTATCCGCGACGCCAGGGGCTCCATGGCGAGGGCGAACAGGTATGGGGACAGCGGGCAACCCTGCCGAGTACCGCGACCTATACGGAAGCGCCCAGAGGTAGCACCGGCCACTCGGACCGAGGCCGTCACGTTAGTGTAAAGGAGACGAATGTACGACAAGAAGACCGGCCCCAGGTTGAGGCGGGCCAACAGTGCGAACAGATATGCCCAGCTCACCGAATCAAAGGCTCGGTCCATGTCCGCCAGGAGGAGTGCCGCTTGTTCACTTCTAGCGCCCATGGCATCCACCGCTGCCTGCGCTCGTCGAATATTGTGCCGGGTGGCCCTGCGAGGCATGAAACCAGCCTGGTCGGGGTGGACCAGGCCAGCAATGTGAGGTAAAAGACGGTTTGCCAACGCCTTAGCCAGGACCTTTGCCTCTATGTTAAGAAGGGAAATCGGCCTGTAAGAGTCATGCCTGTCCGGCGCCCTGCCCGGCTTCAGAAATACCACTATTTCAGCATGACGCCAATCTGGTGGCAGCTCCCCCTGGGCCCGTGCCGCCTCCAGGGCGCGGCGGTAGTGGGGCCCCAACTGGACGTGAAACTTTTGTAGAACTCGCTTGGGTAGCCACTCGGGCCTGGCGCCTTACCGGTATTCAGTTGACCTAGGGCTTCTCCGAGCTCCTCGGCCGTAAGTGGGGCGTCCAATGCGGTCCTGGTCTCATCAGGGACGGCCTGTGGCAGCAGGTCGTCAAGATATGCTGATATCCCGCCCGCCTCCAAGTGATCCCGGGGAGCGTACAGTGCCTCGTAATAACGGGCAAAGCTAGTCGCCAGCACATCCGGGTCGGTTACAACCGAGCCGTCATCTGCCGTCAGACCTGGCAACACCAGGGGCTGGAAGGTCGCCTGGCACAGCCTATGCAACATAGTACAGGACTTGTCGCCCCATTGATAGACCCTGCTACGCGTGGCGAGCCACGCCTGTCGGGCTTCCTCGTAAAGGACGGAGGCGTACAACTGTTGGGCCTGCAAGAGCTGCCTCACTATGCCTTCATCACCCCCGAGCCGGCCCCGCTGCTCCAGCCCCTCCACACGGGCCGCGGCGGTCGCAATGGCCTCTCGATGTTTCCGCCGAGCAGCCACGCACCAAGCAATGTCAATGCCCCGTATCGTGGGTTTCAGCGCCTCCCACACCACCATTGCATCCACATCCCCAACTAAATTCTCGCGCCAGAAATGATCAATCGCCTCACGCAGGTGATGCACATACTCAGGCCGCTGCAGCTGCCAAGATGACATCCGCCACCGAAACGGCTGTCTCGCGGCGGGGAGGGTCACGGTGGCCAGAACAGGGGAATGATCCGATAGGCCTCTGGGGAGGATCACCGCATCTCTGACTCGGCTCAGACAGGCACCCGGCACAAACAAATAGTCTAGTCTCGAAAAGGACCCATGCACAGCCGACACATACGTGAACTCACGCACAGCAGGATGAAAGTGTCGCCACACATCGACCCAGCCCAGGCCACTCGCAGTCGCACATAATTTGGTGGGAGCAGCAGCAGGGGGGGGATCCAACACAACAGGCACCCGCCTCAGACGATCCAGGCCCACATCCATAACCTCGTTCCAATCGCCTCCCACTATGGTCAGGGCCTCCGGAATCTCATCCCAAAGCGCGAACAGCCGCTCAGACAAGGCCCACTGTAAAGGGGGGGGGCGTACACGCTACCAAAAACCACCTGTTCGGTGCCCAACTGACCTCTAATGAAAATGTACCGGCCCTGGGGATCAATCCATTGCTTTTCATGCACATAGGCCACCCTGCGGTGAACCAAGATGGCCACCCCCCGCGAGCCCCTCGTGAAGCCCGCATGGTACACCTGCTGAAATCCGAACCTCTGGAGGCTAAGGGCCTTGGAGCCCAGCATATGGGTCTCCTGAAGCAGCAGCACATCCACCATCTCTCTTTTCCCCCAACGCAGCACCGCCCCACGCTTGATTTTGTCCAGGATACCCCTCACATTCCACGTCACAACACGCAGGGTCTGTTGAGGAGGCATATTCGCAGTATCAGCCATGATCAAGACAGTGTCCATTATCCAGCCCTCCGTCCCACCCTGGCGCACCCCCTGAAGTAACAAAATCAAGATCTATAGACACGTGTGGTCCCACCCTCCCAACCCAAACACTCAGTACCCCAACACCTCCCAGGCCCCCCCTAACCCAAACCTCCCCAAACTCCAACAACCAGGCAACCCCCCCCAGCACCCCACACCCCCCACCCCAATACCTCAGAAAACAGTGAAGTATCTGTCGCGGCATGGAGAGACCCGGGTCTAGAACAGAGAACCCAGGGCCCACCATACCAATGGATCCCAGTACCCCCATCAGCACACACTCACCCACCCCCCACCAACACCCACTACTCGTGAGGGTCTAAGGCCCATAGAAGCCGCCACCCAAGCCCCGCAGTGGCTCATCCCAGAGCCCCAGAGTGTCTCAGGAGCATATAAACGTGCACAAATAATGTCACATGGAACAGTCTCACCAGCCGATCCGGTCCGGCATAGGGCAACACCAACGTCCAGACCCCGCCGGGATTCAGCTGCCAGCATCCGAGTGTTCAGAGTCAGGAGCGCCGTTAGTCTGCGTCGCACTAGCGGAGGCTGAGCGTTTCTTGGATCTGGACCTCCGATGTCGTCCCCTCCGGCTAGTACGGTCCGTCCGCTCCGGCGATGATCTCTGGGACCCGTCAGGGTCCAGCCCCGGCTGGGCATGTGGCCGAAGTCGCACCGTCTCGTCGGTCCAACGAAATACCTCCTCAGGTGTATCGAAGAAGTGCGTTCGGGACTGATGTACCACCCGCAATCGGGCCGGGTACAGGAGAGAGTATTGGAGCTTCAGGCCTCGCAATTTAGCCTTAGCGGCCACAAAGGATTGTCGCTGCTGCTGAACCATTTTCGTGTAGTCTGGGAAGATCATTATGGCGTGATTTTCATAAGTAAGCGAGCCCTTGTTCCTCGCCTCCCGCAGTATGGCATCGCGGTCATGATAGTTCAGCAGCCGAGCAATGACCGGCCGCGGACGCTCCCCCTCAGGCGGCCGTTGAGTCAGGGCCCTGTGTGCCCGTTCAATCACAAAGCATGCCGACAGCGTCCCCTCAGGGACCCAGCCCTCCAGCCAGTGGGTCAGGAACCGCTCCATGCCATCTTTCTCGCACCTCTCCGGAAAGCCAATAAAGCGGAGGTTATTTCTCCGTGCACGCCCTTCGGCATCCTCCACCCGGGCCGCAAGCGTCTTCTGGACACACTCCACCTCTGCCATTCTTTTCTTAAGGGCGCCGATGTCCGTTTCAGTCACCGAGATTCGTGATTCAGTCTCGGTAATCCGCGCCACTGCATTTCGGAGGTCCTGGCGAAGCAGCGTAACGTCCGCTCCCACAGCCCCAATTTTTGCATCAAGCATGTCCCGGGATTGTGTAATGGCCGCCAGGATTGCAGCGTTGTCCGGCCCTGAACCGCCACCGCCGCCAGACGCCCCGGCGCCACCACTGGGCCCGGCAAATTTGTCCATGGGGCCCTGCTTAGGCGGGCCCCCGCCACCACCCCTGGTCATGGCCGCTCACTGACACAGCGGAGCGTCACACCGGACGGGGCAGGCAGGGTCAGGAGGTCCTGGGCAGCGTGTCCACACCAACAGGCACAGGGAGCTCCCGGTCCCTCGTCCGGGCGTCGGGTTCAGTGTCCGTATAGAAAGTGCGGCAGGCCAATGTGATTCCGGTGCCACGACACTCAAGGCCCCCGGCTGCACACGCCTGGACGGGCCCCCACAGCACTGTGTCCCTCGCAGGTACCGGCGTGACAAAGCTCGAGGTCTCGGCTCCACAGGACCGGACAGGCCCCCACTACGCCGTGTCACCCACCAAAGTGCTCAGAACCAGAGGGGGCAGGGGGGGGGGCACCTCCGTACTCCCCCAGCAGTCCAGTGTTGCCAGGCTCGGCCAGGGTCCGTGCCGCCGATGCCACACAGCCGCTGGCCCACAGCCGCCCCTCAGTGGTCCCAAAATCAAGGTCCCTGGCCTCCAACCAGCCGCTAGGCCGCAGATCGCCGCCGGCGCCCCAGGGTCCCAGAGGGGACGGAGCCGCCAGATCCAGGCACCGGAGAAGACAGGGCCCACCTCCGGACCGACGGTGTACACCAGGCTTCACCCACGGGCCCGGGGTCCAAGTGTTTCAGGGCCGTCCGGGGTCCGCACCGCTGACGTCACCCCCGGCGGCACTCCGGCAGATGTCCCTCGGCGTCCCCAAAATCGAGGTCCGCGGCTCACGGCCAGGCGCCGGGCCGCAAACTGCTGTCAGCGCCTCAGGGTCCCTGTGGAGACTAAGCTGCAGGACAACGGCACCGGAGAGAGCAGTGCACACTCCTGGAACGATGGCAAGAGCAATGAATCTCCTGCAGGCTCGGGGGCCAGGATAAATGATGAAGGTGAGTTCGGGCCGGCGGGAGCTCTGCTAAGCTGCGACCGCCATCCTCGCCCGTCAAGCCACGCCCCGGTCAGGGAATTTTAAGCACACTACTCACCCGTTAGGGTCTCAAGGCACTGGGGACGGGGGAGGTTTGCTGCTCTGTTCAGCCGAAGAGCCAGGTCTTGAGACTCTTCCCAGCACACTTACAGTTTGAAATCACATCAAGCATCAGGCATAAAGTGGGGGCTAACCATGTCAAAAGAGGCATTTCCTACATAACCCCTCCTACCCATACAAAAGAGGATGAGACTAATCTTTTCCTAGAGAGTCTTCCTCTTCTAAGTGGAAGAACCTGAAACGGTTTTCCGCATTGGCATGGTCAGTCCCAGCTCTGTGTTCACTGTAATGTTCCTTCCCTATAGAGATATGGACCACCTTAACAATGTGCAGATTTCTCCTTTCATCTTCATGAGCCATCTGAGAGGCCTGTGGTCAGTTTGGACAAGGAAGTAAGAATCAAGTATGTATGATCTGAGCTTCTTCAGCAACCAAACCACAGCAAAGGCTTCCCTTTTTATGACACTCCAGCGCTGCTCTGTTCTATATTCTCTGGGATATTAGAAAGGGATTTGCATGTACCAGGGGCGAATCAGTGTGAGATACTGAACTTTTGTGAGGCTCTTGAAAAAACATGGATTCCCTGACTGCAAGGACACAAACACTTGAAACGAATGTCGGGGAGCTGACAACAGATCTAAATAATAGTAAAATGGAGATCCAAGCACTGCGTTGGGGTGAGCAAGAACTACAGGAGAAATTGGAGCAGCTTGATAATAGCTCTAGAATAAATAACCTGAGATTATTGAATGTACCAGAGGGGAGAGAAGGTGATGATCTAAAATCTTTTGTGGTCTCCCTGATAAAGGCAACGGTCCAGATTGAGGAGAGTGAGGTAGACATTGCAAAAGATATTCAACAAGCACACAGACACCCCTTTTGAAGAAACCCTAACAGGGTGAAGCTGCAAAAGATTCTTCTTAATTTCTAGACACATGCTTAGAAAGAAAAAAAATACTTTTGTGCGCACTAAAATTAAAGACGCTAAGGGGGAAGGATTTTTCAGTTGAGATCAGATCGGATTTAGCCCGGGTTACGTTAGACAGACAGTGGGAACTTGGAAAGCGACCATATGAATTAAAAGATAGTAGGGGTGACATCACAGCCTAAATTCCCAGCGTCACTGAGCGTTATACACAATAAAAAAATGCATCTGTTAAGAAGTGTAAAAGAGGCAGACAACCTTTTGGGAGCTATCAGGAGGGGGGAGACTAGGAAATAATATGAAAACGACTAGTTGTAGATAAGTTAAGAGGGGACATTGTGGGGCAGTACATAATATGATTTGATTTAGGTTTATGGTTTTGATGGTGGTGGGTGCCGGGATACTAAGAAGAGAAAATTGGACTGGCATCAGGTCCACAAGGAAGTATAGGTGGGTTCTCTAAAGAGGCGGAGGAGGGGTGCACCAGGTGGGGAACATATGGGGAAAAGTGATAAAAAGTACCTCAAATACCTCAGAGAGACATAAGGCTGCTAATTAGATATGGGTATTCAAATGAAGGTCTGGGAGAGCCCAGCAGGGGGCAGAGGAACCAGATATCAACATGTAATGTCAATGGGCTATATACGAAGGGGAGGAGGGATAAGATATTACAGTACCTTAGAGATTACCCATCACAAATGTTGATCCTACAAGAAATGCACCTGGTAAAAGAAGAGTGTGTGAAGTTGTTTAAAAAGCAAAGATGGGTACAACAGATGGGAGGTACAGATCATACTGCGAATATAAGAGGAGTGGAAATCAAGGCGGAAAAATATGGTTATCGCCTGCTAAATTTTATCTATTGCCATTTTCTCAAAATGCAGGGGGTTTGTATTTAAATAGAATAGTGATTTTTGGTAGTATCACCATTTTAATCAGGTTAACCTGCCCAAAGATCGTTTGGGGAGATGTACCCACCCCTTCATTAACTGCCCAATCTCTCTAGATACCCTATTCAGATTAATTTCAGGGATTTGCTTATATCTTCCACAATTTTTAGACCCAGATATCTCATCTCCTTCTTTATCAACGGGTTATCCTTTCTCTGAGTCTATACCATAATCTCTGTCTTCCCCTCATTAACCAGGTAACCAGACATTTTACCAAAGTCTAGGGCCATCTGTATAGTGGCTGATAGAGTCGCATCCAGTTCAGAGGGAAAAATCACCAGGTCATCCGCATATAATGCCACTTTCTTTACCCACTCCCCATGCGAAAGTGGGGGAATGTTAACTGTCATCCTAAGTTTCTGCGCGAAGGTCTCTATATAAAGATTGAATAAGTGGAGGGACAGTGGACACACCTGCCTTGTGCCCCTAAGAATTTTAAAATGTGGGGATGGATTCCCATTCACTAAAACTCTTTCTGAGGGATTCTGGTATATCAATTGAATTATTCTGCAAAATGTATCCCCCAGCTCCTACCGTCTCAAAACAGCAAGCAGGCAAGACCACGAACCCTACCAAAGGCTTGGAGGCATCTAACACTATAACTGCTAGGGGGGTGGAAAAAAACATTTGCCACGTCAATCGCTCCTATAAGCCTGTAAATTAAGTAGTGTAGAAATCTACTTTTAATCAAACTCTTTATTCAAACTCTTCTTGTTCTTATGAATCACCTCTCCAGCTATCTTACTTAATCTCTCTGCCAATATTTTTTGAAGATTTTGTAATCGGTGTTCAAAAGTGACATGGGCCTACATGCATCACAACTAGTGGGGTTTTTGCCTGGCTTCAAAATAAGTGTGATTATTTAATCGTTCCATGATTTTGTTTGGTAAACTGTATCCCCTGGTCTAGGATCTCCCTAATCATTGCTGTTAGAAAAGGGGTTAACACCTCCCCATAAATGTTATATAACTTTGCTGGTATTCCATCAGGGTCTTCCGCTTTGCCTTCCTTATTTGCCTGTAGGACCAACCTAACTTCATCTTGTGAAATATCCTGATTTAGAATCTCTTTCTGCCTTAGATCAAGGGGTTTGATGGAATCTGCTAACCAGTCATTCACCTCTTCTTCTGGTGCTCTTCCCTCTTACGAATAAAGATCTCAAAAGTACTCTGTGAATGCCTCCTCCAACTCCTTCTCACTGGTCAGTGTGGCACCACACTGCTCTTCCTTAATTACATTAATCTGATTTGTATTTTGGGTTCTCTTGCTCTTCCATGCTAATAACTTCCCTGCTGCTTCCCTATACTGAAAGTGGGCCAACTTACATGCATCCCATCTTTTTTGTTAATCCGACTTTGAAGAATTTCTTGCATTTGATTTTTCAAAAGACACAACTTCTAATCCGCCACAGTCCAACTGTCATTGGCTATATTTATCCTTATCTCGGTCTCTAGATTTTTCATTTCTTCCTCTAGTTGGCCTATCTCCTGCCTATATTGTTTATTTCTGTGACTGACTGCACTTATAATTTTTCCTCTAATAAAGGCTTTGAGTGTATTCTATATTATCCCTGTGGGGGTGGAGCCACTGTTAATTTTAAGGAATTATCCCACTTTCACTTTAAAGGCTTCCATTACTGCTGTGTCGGCTAGAATAGTACGATCTAATGTCAACCTCCTTTCTCTAAGTTGGCTAGTAGACCTAATTGTTATAATTACTGCTGAGTGGTCTGACAAATGGGCCATCAAATACCCAATATCCAACAAAATCATCTCTAAGGCTCCGATCTACCAAAAAGTAACCTATCCTTGACCTATGCCCACATTTCTCATTGTGAAACGAGACACCCTGCAAGGATCCCACCCTCTCTCTCCACAATTCGCAAAGGGCTTATTGCTTCATCATGGACCTCAAAACGGCACGTGATTTGGGAGTAGGCATTGCTCTACTTTTATTTGATTTGTCTAAATTCAAATTAAAGGCCCTACAAATAAATTCCAGGGAATGGAGCCTTTTTCTAACCCCACTTTTCAACCATATTTTCTCCACTGGTCAGGTTCCCAAGTCATGGCAAGGGAGCACTATTATTCCTATCCACAAAAAAGGTTGTAAAACGGTAGCAGGCAACTACCGCCAAATAGCCCTGATGGACGCCACCGGAAAAATCTTCGCGGCAGAGGTACTATTGCAATTAAAAAACTGGGCCTTCTCAATGGGTCTGATCCCCATGTTCCAGGCAGGTTTCAGGCCCAAACATTCTGTCACGGACAACATTGCAATAATCCAGTTTTTTCTGGACAAATACGTCACACTAAGAAAACAGACGGTCTACATGGCTTTCATAGATTATTCGACCGCATTTGACCGCGTGGATCGCCCTACCCTGTGGAAAAAATTGAGGAGCCTGGGAATCAACGATCACCTGCTACAGGCAATAATAAGTCTCCATACAACGACATGGTGCCGTGTTCAAATGGGGGGCCAAAAAGGACTAACGAAAATAATAGACACCGAAAATGGCCTTAAACAGGGTTGTCTACTAGCACCCATGTTGTTTTCGCTATATCTCAGCGATCTGCCAAATCAACTACAAAAGGGCTCAAGTCTGCCCCCAAAAATTAACCAACAAAGAGTTCACTTGTTGCTCTATGCGGACGATATAGTCCTTTTCGATCTTACTCCATACGGTCTCCAAAAATCTCTGGATATTCTGTTTAAATATTCAAATGACAACTATTTAATCCCGAACGTAAGAAAAACCAAAGTTGTAGCCTTTTCCGGGAGGAAGAAAAGTGTCAAATACAATTGGAAGCTAGGTGAGGAAAAGGTCGATGAAGAGAAAGAATATACTTACCTTGGCAGGATTCTCTCCAAGAATCTAACAAATATGCATCATATCGAAAAGTTAACGAAAAAATCTGAAATACATGCAGGTGCACTAACGAGACTATATAACGCCACGGGGAGCAGACACTTTTCCTCATTAATAAAAATTTACAAAGCTAAAATACCAGCGGTCTTGTCTTATGCCACGGAATGTATTCCAATTCAACAATGGGGCTTCATGGACCGTCAGGAGGGAAAAATCCTGAAAAAAATAATGAAGGTCCCAACAGCTACTCCAGTTCAGGTCCTACGGCTGGAATTCGGAATTACTAGTGCCTTTGCCACGGCCGTGGCAAATATAATTAGATGGGCCTACCAGCTACTTCATGCTACGGAGGGAACTCTTCGATTTCTGCTACAAAAAGAGACTTTTGGCACAGATATCGTTAAACAAACTTTCTTAGTGAACATGTCTGCGGCGTTCCAGATGGCTGAAATTTCGAGTGGAATCCTGCAGACTTGGTCCACTTCACAATTAAAACTATTTCTCAAATGTTTTACACCTAGGTTAAGTTATGATTTGGACTATGCTCATAGCTATAGGCTAAAAACATTCCAGCCATTCACTACAGTTATTGAGTATAAACACATACAGCCATATATCTCCTTCTGTCTCTCTCATAGTGCAAGGAGGGTAATTTTCATGTATCGAGTGGGGATTTTACCTGTTCAAGTCTATAAAACAAAATGGTTACCCGGAGATCACTCCAACTTATGCTTGTTATGTCTTGGGGGTGAGCAGACTGTGGAGCACTTAATGTTCATTTGCCCTAATTCTAAGGTGGTAGCAGCTCGCGCCCAGTATATTTCACCGATTTACAGATCCTGCAGGCTAACAAAGGAAAAAGAATTTTTAACAATGGCCATAAATCCCCCGAATGAATTTGTATGTTATAACTTGTACAAATTTTTTAAATCCATGTTAGTTTTATACTGATTATTGTTGTACTAATCTTACGTAAAGTTTACTTTTTTATCTCATGTTATATTTGTGGTCCTCGGTTGAGTACCAACACAAATAAAATCTTTTTGACTTTTGACTTTGACTCTAAATTCAAATCCATAATGACATTAAAATCTCCTGCCACAATAACAGGAACTACGAAATCAACAGATTGGTAAACACTGCTTTTAGTGATTCATAATCATCATAGTTTGGACCATAGTATCCTACTGACGTTAGTGGACTATCCCCTAATTTTATATTTGCTATTATCCATCTACCACCCTTATCCACTCTCATACCCAGTATATGCTTTTATCTGGACCTACAAGGTGGTTCGCATCACCTGGAAAAAGTTGTGGAGGAGGAGAAAAAGGGGGATTATCTCTACCAGACGAACAATTTTATGCTTGGGCCTTCCAGATGACAAATTCCAGAATGCTCTTTAATACACCGGATGGCTCGGATTGTTTGCGGCACTGATAAAAAAGAGCAAGATGGATTTAGATAGATTTCTTTTTAAATTCAGGGACCTAAAATATTCTTTAAAAATCAAATTAAAACTGCTACAGCATTTGCCAGAATGTGGTACATTATGAGATTATGATTAAAGTTAGACTATCACTCTACCTTAGCCCCAATCTGGTTATCTCCAGGGACACCGGAGTATCTCAAAGATAAACTGGCGCTACCAATATTACAGACTGGGGTAACTGTTTGGGGAGACATTATGCAACGCAGACAGTTAATATCATGGAACGAGTTAAATGACCTCTCTGGGCAATATTTAAAGATTCAAATATATGCAACTGAAAAGTTGGGAACAGAGTTGGAAACTGCCTTTGGGTACAGGAAATTACTTGGAAGAACAACTTGTTGAAAACCCCCAGGAAAGAAAGAAGTCTTTTTCTGGTACTGGGAACTATAAGATACCTTGGATGGAGACTTCACCCTGGCAGAGGATCTATGGGGACGATGCTTGCCGAGGGACGATTTACAATATACGTGGCTAGAATCGATGCACACATTATATTCCATTGTCAAGCCTCCTTTTTTAAAAAGACACTACCTCTTTTCACTCCACAGAGCATACATAACACCTGTGAAGGTGTCAAAAATGGGGAATGGAAGAGTGATAGCATGTACAAAGTGTGATCTGGAAAAGGCGATGGATATATGTTCCATCAATGCCCAGAAATCAGGAGGTTTTGGGATGAAGTAGAAATTACAGTTTCAGGTATTTTGGGGGTACAAACGACAGTAAGCCTTTCGCTGGTAATATATGGAGTAATGGGAGAACTGGTAGGAATTGCTAGAGATTTGTTGTTCTATGCAATTCTGTTGGGCAGAAGAGAAATCTGTTGTAACTAGGTAAGAGAAACCCTGCTTCAACATTCAGAGTGGTTGGACTCAAAATTAAGCTGGGGAAGTGGACAGTAAGGTTGATGAAGGAAATGAGTTATGTAAATTTGTGCCTGATGATTACACCTACATAACTCTGGTTTTGCTGCAATCTTTCCCACTCTCCACCGGTGTTTTAGATGCAGCTGCCGTATATCAGGCATTTGTGAAAGAGATGTACCTACAGGGGATTATGCCTAGCCTTATGCCCTTTTTTCTGGGGACGGTCCAAATCTTGTACTTGAAGGCTAAGGTATTAGACATTAGAACCTGAGGTGAATGAGGACAAAATAAACAAATTTAAAAAAGAAGCAGCTGAGAGGCTTTTCGAATAGATTTTCTTCTCCAACTGGATAGTGGAGTTGTTTTTTTGGTGCGAGAAGCCTTACTAAACATAATTTCAAAATCCAACAAGACGGAAGTGTCCTAGAGACTACAACTTCCTGTTCCTGTCCAGCAGGCTCCTCCCAGTGATTTGTTTCTCTCCTGGTCACTTTTCATTGGGATTTAGAGCTGGAAGGATCACTCTCCTTGTCTTCCCCATATTTACCATTGGCTTTAAGGACTTTGTATTTGAGATTTCACAGGTATGTTGAAAAACTGGTTTATAAGGGAGTTGTTTGTTTGATTGGGACAATGCACCAGGATTTATTTGTACTTTTATTTGATTTTTAAATTTATTTTGGTGAGTGGCCCACAGTTTCAGTAGAAGCCTAGTTATTTTTTTGCATGTAATATTTCTTCTTCTGTAAAGGAAAAATGTTGCACAGTTTAGTACATTTTCTCCATGTGTTTTAACAATTGTAATATTCATTTAATTCACTATGAGGCCTAGTCTGACAGTGGGCCTTCCAACCAGTCGGCATAGTAGTAGTCATGGGTGCATATAACAGTGTTTCTGTGGTGTCTGTGGAATTGAAACATAATTTAGGCCATGGATACATTGAATTAAATTACAAAATGTGTTTTTTGGGGTATTTCACATTTTTTTTCTGCAAACAGTGTATAGGTGGGGTAATTATAGTTAATGCCTTTGGAGGATGTGTGTTGTAAAACATTTTAGCCCAGATTTTGGCATTGGTGAATTAATGCTGTTTTTTATGTTACCATTACCATGCTTCCTATGTCTGGCCAGTGTGTAAGTGTGTTTGCCATAGGCCACCATTTGTCTTTGTGACCCATGCCATGTGGCCACGGGCCATTTTGTATAGCCAGTGTTCATAGGCCTGCATGTCTTCTTTGTTTTCCACGCCTCCTTGCTTGTTATTTGACCACATGGCTGGAGGCCATTTTGTGCAACCAGCCAATGTACTTTTGCCATAGTCCTGCATGTGTTATTTGTTTAGGCCAAGCCTCCTAGCTGGTTGTTGTTTTTGTGATCATGTAGCTCGTGCCCATTTTGTGTAGGTAGCCAGTCTGCTTTTCACATAGGCCTGCATGTGCTCTTTGTTGTGGCCAGGCCTTCTTGCTGGTTGTTGTGACAATGTGACTGGTGGCCATTTTGTGTCGGCAACCATTGTGCTTTTGCCATAGGCCTGCATGTGTTCTTTGCTGTGTCCATGCCTCCTTGATGTTGTTGTGACCATGTGGCTGGTGGCCAGTTTTTGTAGGCAGCCAGTGTACTTTTGTCAAAGGCCTGCATGTGTTCTTTGTTGCGGCCATATCTGCTTGCTGGTGGTTATTGTGACCATGTGGCTGGAGGCCATTTTATGATGGCAGGCAGTTTGAGTTTACTATAGTCCTACATGTTTTCTTTGTTCCCCATGCCTTCTTGCTTGTGTTGTTGTTAACCATGTGGCACTGGCTGGCAGCAATTTTATGGTTCAGCCAGTGTGTCTTTGCCAAAGGCAAGGATGGATTAGATATCAGTTTAATAATATACTTGAGGATAATTTCACTTATTGTTAATAATTTTATTTATTGTATTTTTGAATTTTCGAATTCATTTTTGTATTTACATTTCTTAAATGTAATTTTAATTTTTTCCCATTTTTCTAATTGAAAATAATTGTTGCCCGTTTTGCCACGGTCAATCCATCCATCTATCCACCATTGGCGCACAGCCATGCAACAGCATTCAGTTTTTAGATATATCATTCAATTTCCTCCTGGACACCCTGGCTACGGTGCACTTTAAAGTAGACATTAGCATCATTCATTTGTGTAATGATGATGATTTTTGTTCTATTCCCCTCTGGACCACATTGCCTGCCATAGGAGCATACTAACCTCCATTCTTTAAAATATTACTATTCCATTTACCCATTTAGTTCTCTGATGCCACAGGTGTCTCCTTTAGAATATATGATCATAAAGGAAAGAGCTGTATGATTCTGTATATTGTGTGTTATTCTTATGGGGAATGGTGGTATGGTTTGACTTTAAAGTGGCTACCTAAGTTAAAAAAACAATCACACTAATATTGGCTTTTTCTTTACTATTTCAAACTGCAAACAATTGCACGTTTCACACTAAACGTTTTTCTTGCTTGTTTGCTTTTAGGTGCATAGGAGAAGAGACATCACCCACAGAACTGCCAAACAGAAGGCCTGTGCAGTCACACGTTAGTCTCCAATCACTTCCGCTTGTGCAGCTTGGTGCAACTACCAACTGAGAGCTTTAAGAGGCCCCAGAGAAAGATGCTTCCAAGAAAGTGGTCAGTGAGAAGAAGCAGGTTCCAACCAGTGGCATGTCATTCCAAACCTTTTTCGGACCACCACATTGGGTGCCTGCCGCACCACCCTCCAGGGAACAGAGAGCAGCACCTCTGCATCAACATCACCACCCCTACCTAAGCCCAGAACCATGTCTGTCAGAGAGGCAGCCACTTCAGTCATGTCTGTGAAAAGTTAGCCTGGCATATGATGTCCAATAGTTCTAGTGGGCACCTTGCACCATTCTAATCAACCTTATTGATGGTGGTTGTAAAGTCAACCTTATAGAAAGCTATCCTAGTGTTAGCATGGACCAGCAGTCATCAGGCTAAGACTTCAGAGCGCATGTGAGGCTGGTTGTTTTACCAATTATAATCCCTTGAATACCAAATGAAAGGACACCACACACGGTATATATCAAATATATATGTATATATTCTAAACACAACCCCTCTGCACTCTTTATGAGGTCAGAAGTAAAAGCACAATACAAGTTACTCAATTAGCATATGATAAGTTATGCCATAGGGGCATCACAAGCTATATACTAAAATAGTGGTATAAAAACCACGTCTGGAATAGAAAGTAGGCCTAGGGCCTAGGGAATTGCTGGGGCTACACTAATCAACCAAAGGTTAGGAAGTAGGAGGCCCACGGGAGACACGTGCAGTGTCTAAACACAGCCGTGAGTTACCATTGACTTTCTATCGGAAACGAAGAAGTTACAAAGTTACTGTTTAAGGGCACTTCCGGATGGACTACGATAAAACCCCTTTAGACTAAGACACTTCGAGAGTCAAGACCCACGGGAGCACCAGAGTACTCATGTTACCTCACTCAGGGTAGCCGGGTGCATAGGTGCCTTTTGGTGTCGGGTTTCATCGTTGTTTTCAATGGAGATCTGCAAAGAAGTGCTGCAGGCGACCAGAGGAAAAGTGTCCGGGTGGATCTAAGGGTGGATCGAAGATCTGAAGAATCTGAAAGCAGAAGGGACAGAGTCGGGGTCAATAGCCAGTGACCAGGAAGGTACCAGGAAGGAACCAGGTGATGTTGTGATGATCTCAGGTGAAGAGGTGAAGCTTGTCTTTGCAGCCACGAGGACCAGGAGGTGTTGACGACAACCAGGAGCTGAATTTGAGCTGTCCCATGAAGGATCTAGTTGACTGCGGTGTCAGCATCCGGATTGGACCCAACAAGCCTTGGCAAACGCAATCCACGCAGGAGATGAAGATTGGCTTCGGTGCAGACCAGCAATGTCTGAGGGGCTTCTTCTTTGTAGGGAATCTGGAGCAAGCCTGGAGCAACCAGGAAAGCAAGATAGTTTCAAGATGGAGTCCTCCGGGGCATCACTTGCCAATGGCCCAGGAAATGGGAAGACGCGTGAAGCTGAAATGCAAGAGCGGGCCCCACGGGACACTCGTGGAGTGTGGAGGGCTGAGCTTCAGTGCAAATGGTGCTCGGGTCTGGGGCTTCCCGTACCACAATGCACAACTGTGAGTTACCTCAGGAGTCGATGCAGTTAGCAAAATGCTGGATGTCCAGGAGTTCCGGTCCCAAGGCTCTCGTGTCTGCCACGGGTCTCAGCTTTACTGGGATCGTCGAGCAGGGTCAGAGATGTCTGGAAGTCCATTTCCTGAGTCGCAGAGTCTTCGAGTTCCGGTGAGAGCCTTCGACAAAGCAGACCTGCAAGTTACTGGTGGTGCCTGTTTGCACAGGGTGGTCACTCCTTGACCACAAGGGAGATGTCTTCCGTCTTCCAGTCGAAGTGGAATGTCGAAGGTCCAGGATATGTCTTGTGAAGATTCGTCCAGGGTAATCTAAAGTCCTAGGGACGCAGCTCATATACTTATACTAAGGTTAGGGGCTGGGCTACCTGGCTAGGTCCCTCCTATGGGTGGACCTGAGAAGGGGGTGGTTACACCCATTTCCCCTTGTCCAGTTTCATGCCAGAGCGGGGCTGGAGTGCCCCAGCAACTGGTTTGAACCGGGCTCTGCATGGAGCACCTTCTGTGCCCCAGGCAGTGTCTGGAAAAGCATCTGCTGATGCAGCCCTGTAATGTAATGTAAAAATTACTTATAAAGCGCGGCATTCACCGGACGGTTTCTTGGCGCTATTCACTTTATTCGGTAAGAGGCAGAAGGAGGGGAGAGAAGCCCTCCCTGCCCCAATACACAAAACCCTGTCTGGAGAGGTGCTGGCACCTCCCTGGACAGGAAACCTATTGTCCAGGCCTCCCCTGCTGGAGTTTCGTCCAGCAGCAGGAGGTCAGACTCATGTCTGTGGCAGCAGCATCCATTTTGTGATGCTGAGGGTCTGTTTAACTTTAACCTGGTAAACCAGTAACTACATGTCTTCTCACTCTAGAATGGTGGAATGCTACCCCAGCCGTCAGGACAGGTGGGGGGGGGGCAGTATTCGAAAGTGTTTGACACTTTACACAACATGTTTTGATAAAGCCAAACTAAAAGTTAGCATTAACCTTGAGGATTATAATGCACTTAAGAGTATATGGTATGGCTATATCATAGAACAGCTATAAGGAGATGGTTCTGAAAGCTGCAGAGGGGCTCAGCTCATGCTAGGGCACCCTCTCACATAAAACCAAGCACTCTGCCTCCACGATTGTTAAGGCCTGCCATAGGAGTGACTTATAGGTTACTATGTGTCTATATAGGTATACTATATCTAAGTAAGGGGTGATTACACCACCTTACCCAGGCTGTGTAGACAGACCTGTGGTGTCAGTTTGGAGGGCCAGCAAGTCCCTGGTAGGCCTTGGAAGCACCTATGCCCTAGGTACCTATGGTACACTATACAGGGACTCACAAAGGTGACCCAATACCCAATCTGGTATGTACCTAAAGTACATGGTATCAATTTAGAGAGAGAACAGCTAGGCGGTGGTCCTGATTAGCAGGGCCACAGCCAGTCTAAAGTCGAAAACCAGAAAATCACAGCAAATAGTGAGGGTGACCATAGGAAGCAGACCCTACTCTCCTACAATGTCGACAAGTAGCAACCTTGAATTGGATTTGCCCCTACCTCAGGAGAATCAGAGAGGCAATCGTCAACACGCCACACCCACCTACCTCCAATAGTTCGTCTTCAGTCATTGGCAGTGGAAAAGTAAAAAAAGACATCTCTCCAGTTTGGAAATTTTTTACCGTTAGCAAAGAAGGGGAGCATGTTGCAGTATGCAGCTTTTGCCACACAAATGTTCATTGAGGTAAGCTTGGTATATATTATGGTTCTGAAGGCCAAATGACCCTTATAAAAAGAAAACACACAATCAAGTGGAAGGAGCACCTTAAAGAAATTGCTGAATGTGGTCCCGTTGTCAGGAGAGCCTGTGAAAATCAGCTACTATTCCAATCATGGTGGAAGGTGATGATGGGGAAGAAGAGGGTTACATCTTCATACAAAGGTTGAAGCCACTCAGCGAGCCCTAGCATTGGTGAAATCAGGGTCTCCCTTACATATCTGTGTGCCCAAGATCTTAGCCTTTCTTTTGGAAATTCTTGCTCCGACAGTATGTTCTTTGTTCAACCTATCTATCACAAGTGGAAAAATCTCTTCTGCTTGGAAAGCGGCACAGGTGCTTCCTATCCAGAAGAAACCCAATGTGTCATTGAACGATTTAACAAACTATCATCCCATCTCATTGCTCCCAGATGGGTAAGCTGCTTGAAGGTCAGATAAATAGTCAATTTATGGCCTATTTGGAGGTCAGTCATCTTCTAGATACCTCCTAATTCGGGTCTTAGCCTTGCCATAGCACTGAATCTATTTTAGTGGCTGTTACAGATCACATTAGATGTGCTTTGGAGTGGACATCAACAAACCTATTATGTTGATTTTACTTGATTTACCTGCAGCTTTCAACATGGTGTCACACTCCCGCCTTCTGGGACGGCTCAGAGAGTGTGTCATTTGTGGTGTAGCCCTGAGTTGGTTTGAGGATTTTCTCACTAACAAACTCAGACCATTTTTCTGGTCTGCTCCTTCATCTGCTCCTATTTTACGGTCTTTACTTTGGTTACCAGTTCATAAGAGGATTGCCTATAAGATCTGTGTTATGACTTATAAAGCCCTAATGGGGAAGGGCCCTTGATACTTAACCTCGAGCCTTACCCATACACTTCTGAAAAGGCTCTTCGTTCTTGAGGAAACAGGCTGCTCATAATCCCTCGGATAAAAAAGTCTTGTTCAGGGGCAAAGCGTTTTCCTTTCTATCCCCTCTCTACTGGAATGCCCTCCCAGTTAATTTACGTTTCTGTATGGATCTTCTCAAATTCAGTAAATTACGTAAAACTGAACTGTTTTAAGGATGGTTTTACAGTGAGTGCGGCAGGATGCGGGAAGGCTTTCTGCATGAGATACCCCTTGGGGGTGATTTGTGCACAATATAAATTATTGTAACAACACATAATATGACAAGCAGCCCTATCCCCAGCCGTATGCCAGCAGAATCACCCACCTCTGTGATTTTTTCCCCCAGACTTTTGCATAGCACAAACTTGACCCGAAGGTATCGGGTATCAGAGTGCTTTACATGAGCACCAGGTGCGTTACATAAGGACACATCAATTTTTGTTAGGCACAGGGTGATTAAGTGATTTGCCCAGAATTACAGGTTGTTGAGCGCCTTTGCCGAGACTCGAACGCGGTTCTCCAGATTTGAGGTCAACTGCCCTAGCCTTTAGGCTACATCCTCTTCAAAATGGTACAAGATTCAGAGTGAGATGGAGACACCACAGCATACAGTGACTTCCCCACTATGATGCATATTCAGTCTACCACCACCATATACTTCTTGAAAGACGCCTGTGTCAGAGGCCTCAGAAAAGAAGAAAGTCCAGGCTACTATTACGGGCATGTTTAGGCAGGAGGGGCCCTACGAGCGGAACCACCCAACTACATGTTTGTACAATGGGAAGCTGGCAAAAATATAAGCGCTGACCCTCCTTCCTTTTTCTTTTGTGGAAGAAGTGGGATTCTTAGAATTTGTGGCAGCCATCTGCCCAAAATGGAAGGTACCAAGTTGGACCTCTTTTGCCGGAATTGCTGTTTGGACCGCTGCATCAGGATGTGCTGCAGTTGGTTGGACAAGCTTTGCAGAAAAGTGTTGCTAACACTATCCACCTGACGACAGACATGTGGACCAATTGTCAGGTTGCTGATTCCATGTTCATCACTGCACACTGGCTCTCTTTTGGGGGTTAAAGCAAAAGATATCTGCAGGTCTTGGTCTTGAAAAAAGGGAATTCGGCGACATGCAACAGTGGCCATGTTCACCATTGAGATACATGTTCAGCTGTAATCATCTTTGACAAATTTAACAGCAAGGTGTATGAATGGCTGCGACCCAGAGGATTCAGAATTGGATATCTTGCCACGGACAATGGAAGTAACATAATGAAGGCCATGTTAGGCCAAGGCTATTTCAGGGTCCTGTGTTTGGCCCATTGCATCAACCTGGTGGTGCAAGACTTTCATGAAAAATAAGACATCATCAGCAATATACTGTCCACCTGCAGAATAATCGGCACTCATTTTAGCCCGGAAGCATTTGTAGACTATTCAGCGTAATATTAGCGCACCAGTTAAAGCCCTGATACAGAAGGTGCCAACACATTGGAGCTCGACCTATTTTACATGTCGCAATGTCTCTTTGAGCAGTACAAACAGATCAATGAATATATCATTCAAAGAGGAGGGGATGCGGTTGGGAAAGCTATGACCATGGATGCGGACAAATGGGGCCTATCAAATGCCTGACACAGATGCTACTCCCTTTTGATGTTTTCACACGGGAAGTTAGCAAGGAGGACAGTGCGATGGGCCAAGCCATCCCGTCATTGCATCTGCCACAGGACCAGATAAAGATGGTGTCTTTAAGGTTTGCCCCCGCAAGTGTGAATGAAAACACAGAAGTGCATGCTTTGTTTGAGAGATTAATCCTTCGCTAGGCTTGTAAAACAACGCTGCAACATGACATCAGCATGTCCAAAGAGTATATCTGTGCCACACTACTTGATCCAGGGAGAATAAAAATTCTGCCCACTTTCATTCCTTTTTCTGAAGGGGACGTTTTAAAATACAAGAAGTGGATTGTAGAGCAAGCTGGAGACCTGTTAGAAGAACGGCTGGAACCTAGAGTCCTACTCTGCACTTCTGGGGTGTCACATTCAACTTCAAGAGAGGGCAGTCTTCTCTCACAGCATCCAACAATACCATCAACAAGAACACCAGCCGCAACTGCAGGACTGTACCCGACCTCTGCACTGTATTGGTTTCAATCAACACGGCTTAAGTCTAGTGCAGAGGCGATGGCAAAAGAGGTTGATCATCAATAGGATGTTCCAGGAGTATCTGGATGATCCAAAGAGGTCTATGTGGATCAAATTCCATTGATGTATTTGTATGGGAAGAAGCATTAATGGTCAGAGCTCAGTAGGTTGGCAGTAAGGTTTGTCCTGTAGCTAGTGTGTCTGCTGAACATCTGCTTAGTGCAGCTGGTGCAGTTGTTACAGTAAGAAGGACCAGATCATGGAGAGCTTGACTATGATCAAAATTAACCAACATTTCATACCACACAATTACACCATTCCTGAAACAGCACAGGAGGAGGAGGAGGAGGGGGATTGGTCCGAATTAAGTTTGTTAGCTGACCAACTACTGGTAAAACACCTGCGTTTGAGGACAAACTCTACTTCCTGGACTAAGTATGCCAGTACCCCATAGAACCTTTTAATTATTACTTGTTGAACTTCTATTGTGGCAAAAAAAGTAGCTAGTGGAACATTATCATTTTGTCTCAGATTTATGCAGCCCCACCATTTTTTAGGCACATATATTGCTGGATTGCATTTGGACCAGTGTGCATTGAAAATGCCTCCAAAATTCCTTCATGACATTGGAGATAATGCATGTCCCCTTGCATGCCTATTGCCTTTCTTTGTCAGTTAGCACCAGCAGGTCTGGCCCGTGAGATTATTGATTCACAAGAGTGTCAATATCAAATTGCCTGCATCAAAGATTAATACCTAATACCTAAACTACCCGTGCTTGGAAGAGGTAACTATAGCAACGGTGAGTAAATGATTGTGTGAGTGATGATGACTAATGATTCATATGATGGCAGACCGTGAGGGCCGGTGTTGAACTTTAATGTGGGAACTTGTTTGAGATGATTGGTTTGCAATGTTTTGGGACATAAGTGATGGGTGATGATTTTTTCTCTGAAGGTGATTGACCTTTACAAACTTACTTAGCGAAAACTAACCTGTACGGTCTACTCCTATGATCCTTCTGTTTTACTCATCATCTCAGATGGATGCCCCAATTGTTTAATTTACTTTGCCACTGGATTCAAGCAAGCCGGGCTGAAGACGGCTGGAATGCCAGAAACCGGTCCTCGGAAGCTTGTTTCCGGTCCAGGGAAGACATGGCTTGGCAGTTCGGGCTGGACTGTTTCCATGAGGCACAGGGTCAGACTGATTTGCATATAGCCATGTCTGAACTGGGGTGTCAGAGTGGGCTAAAGAACGGTGATGGATTAAACCCAGATCTTTTGACTGGGTGTGAGTGTTTGATTGATTCAGATGCTCCGTCCATCACCAGCCCCTTTTGTACCACTTTTGGCCGCCATACGTGTGGCAGGGTATGCTCAGACGTGAGTCCCTTGCTCAATTTGCCACTGGATTCAATCAAGCCGGGCTGAAGACGGCTGGAATGCCAGAAACCGGTCCTCGGAAGCTTGTTCCCGGTCCAGGGAAGACATGGCTTGGCAGTTCGGGCTGGACTGTTTCCATGAGGCACAGGGTCAGACTGATTTGCATATAGCCATGTCTGAACTGGGGTGGCAGAGTGGGCTAAAGAACGGTGATGGATTAAACCCAGATCTTTTGACTGGGTGTGAGTGTTTGATTGATTCAGATGCTCCGTCCATCACCACCCCCTTTTGTACCGCTTTTGGCCGCCATAAGTGTGGCAGGGTATGCTCAGACGTGAGTCCCTTGCTCACTTTGCCACTGGATTCAAACAAGCTGGGCTGAAGACGGCTGAAATGCCAGAAACCGGTCCTCGGAAGCTTGTTTCCGGTCCAGGGAAGACATGGCTTGGCAGTTCGGGCTGGACTGTTCCCATGAGGCACAGGGTCAGACTGATTTGCATATAGCCATGTCTGAACTGGGGTGGCAGAGTGGGCTAAAGAACGGTGATGGATTAAACCCAGATCTTTTGACTGGGTGTGAGTGTTTGATTGATTCAGATGCTCCGTCCATCACCACCCCCTTTTGTACTAATTTACAAGACTGCCAGATTCCAATCTGGTGCTTGCATCAAAGTGAAGATAGTGTACCTACCACTGTGCTTTGACTGGAACAGGTAACCATTGAACCAATGAGTGATCTGATTATTGAGTGATTGTGAGTAATGATTGATGATTCATGTGGGAGCAGACAGTGAGGGAGGGTAGGGTGTTGAAATGTAATGTGGGAACTTGCTTGAGATTATTGATTTTCAATGCTTGGGGCCTGAGCGATCATTTTTACTTGAAGCGTCGTCGCCTTTTTTCTGGTTCTTCAGAGACCAGTACAGTCACTTTAATTAACAAACAAAAATCTACGAAAAATCATGTCTTGTCTGGGATGGAGTTACTTGGAGTCAGAAAGAGGATGGGAGAACTCAGGGTAGGAGCTGCGGTACTACCTCATCAATAGCTAGAAGCAAGAAGTTATCGACTTCAAAGGAAAACCAAAAGTCTGAGGCCCAGGACTCAGCTTTGAAGAATGGAGAGAGGAGTGTTTATTTGTGAAATGCTGATGTATGTATGTGTGTGTGTGTGGGGGGGGGGGGTTAGGTGTGTGTGTTGCACTGTGGCAAAAGTGAAACTCCTGAGTCCCTCTCTTGTTTTTATTTCCTCGGCCTCTGAGTCTTCTTGATAAACTCTTAATAAAGATTACCTTCCTCCTGTTCTTCTCATTGACTCTAAAATACAGTTTCTGTTTTAGAATCTGAAGTCCTTCTTGTCTCCTGCACGAATGAAAGGCGAATGCTGAGCTCAACACTCTGGCTTACCTATCAGACCAGTCCACACAGGCACCCAAGAGTAATGGACATTCCAGAGGAGAATGCAGATGTACCACATAATTTTACAATACAGTATCATTTTTCTTTGAATAATCATATTTGGAGAACTGGGTGGGTGGGTTCACTGCCAACATAGAAGAAGGAACATTTAGATATCTGATAACTTGGGTCTTGGAGGCAGAAGGACTGTTTGCAATGCATTTAACTGTACTCTGACATACTCCTTGCTTTGTTTCCTTCCACAACAGATTGATGACGAATGATGTGCTGCTCTTTGCCCAGATGAATGTTGTCCTTGTGTAGTGTTTGTCTTTATCAAACCTTTCTCCAATCCCCTTTCCCATCCATTTATCAAACCCCTAACACTTATCCCCTGGACTATGTGATTTATTAATATGTGGTTTAATTTACACCATCAATGGATTTCAAACTTGGTGGGGCGGATGTGGTGAAAGCAATGTCAGCTCTCTGCAGAATTTTCCAAGCAATATCCTACATAGGCCCCATTTACCCACCTGTGCATAAAAAGTAATTCATTTTTTAAATATAGAACGAAGAACAACAGTTGTCAGCATCATAATTGAGGCCTTGGGGTGCGTAACCGTAAACACCTAACCTAAGCTTGTCCACTCCAAACTTTGAGTCCATTTTTTATGACTCGAGGATTTCATAAGTTACTAGTAGCTCCCGATTAGCCAAATTACTTTTTTTTTTTTTATTTTTTTTTTTTTATTAGCAAGTTTTTCCCATATTTTACATTACAAACAGGGCATGACAATAGCATTTACTTTACAAGTATCTAATCATAAAAACAAAGAAAAAAAGAGAAATTAGGCAAAGAATACAATGTTTTGTACATTCAATAAATAACAAAAATTCGTAGGATTTTTTTTATCCTATCCCTTCTACCAAAGATGTCCAACTACGTTCTTCAATCCAGCCTCTCCTCTTTCCATCGCATAAGAGGTCCCCAGATCTGTTTACCAGTTTTCCTACGCCTTTTCCCCTTTCTTGCGTAAATTTCTATCTCCAAGTTATAGATTGAGAGCAATTTTGCCAGCCATTGATGGTATGATGGAGCTTTAGGATCCAGCCATGCCGATGCAATGGTGAGTCTTAATACTGCCATAGCCATAAACAAAAAGTATTCCCATATCTCACCAGCTCTGCAGCTACTCTGCTGTTGTTCCTCCCCTTCTTCTTTTACCCCCAAGAGTATAATTGAAGTTGTAATAATCAGATCTATTCCTAGATTTTGAAAAAAAGCCTCAATACTTTTTGTCAGTGGTTGTAAATGAGGGCATGTTGCAAAAATATGTAGTAAATCTGCATCGGAGTCCCCACACCTGAAACAATTAGTTCCCGTTATGCCGCCCCACTGAGCAATTTTTGCGGGTGTATGATATAAATGAAATCTCCCCCTTCTCCCTCTTATGTTGATCCCACGCTTCACCCGTCCCCAGTCACTTTCAATTCCTTTCCTCCACTCTCTGAGGAACTTTTCCTGTCCCTCCTCCCGAAAATCAAGTCCGGCTCCCCATCTGACATATGTCCGGCTCATATTCTACGGCAGATTTACACGGTCTGCCCGTCGCCTCCCCTGGGCTTCCTTAACGATTCGCTAGCCCGTGGGGTTGTTACTCCATCGCTAAAAGCCGCTTCTATTGTTCCCATCCTGAAGAAGCCGGGAGCTGACCCCTCTGTGATGGCTAACTATCGCCCCATCTCCCTTCTCCCTTTCTTGGCGAAGGTGCAGGAGCGGCATGTGACATCTGCACTCAGCGCCTTCGCCGAGGAGAATGGGAGGCTGGCTCCTTGCCAGGCGGGTTTTCGGCCAAGGCACTCGACTGAGTCAGTGGTGGTGTCAGTATCAGACACCCTCAGAGAGGGCATGGACTCCGGTATACCTCAGGCGCTGGTCCTTCTTGACTTGTCCGCCGCCTTTGACACGGTGGACCATTCCATCCTGCTCTCCCGTGTCAGGGCGGCGGGCATAGGAGGATCAGCCCTCATCTGGCTCTCGTCCTTTCTGAGGGACCGGACCCAGGCAGTCCATCTTGGGGAGTTTTCAGCTACCCCCTGCCAGGTCCAGTGCGGTGTTCCCCAGGGTTCCTCTCTTTCTCCTTTACTTTTTAATCTTTACATTGCTCCGCTTATCTTTGCTTTACAGCACCTGGAGGTCTCGGTATTTAATTATGCCGATGACCTCCAACTTATCTTTAATCTCTCTTCCACACCTGACTCTATCTCCAATTTCCAATCTACTCTATCTTTTATCAGGGACTGGATGAACTTCAACCACCTGAAACTCAATCCCGATAAAACGGAACTTGTGGTGACGGGTGGTTGTTCCAGTCCCTGGAATTCACTTTTCTGGCCCCCCTCGTTTGGTTCTCCTCCTACCCCGGTTTCCTCTGTTAAGACCCTTGGTATTAAGCTTAATAATCAACTCACTATGCACTCCCAGATTGGTTCCGTGGTTTCTTCCTGCTTTCTCACTCTTCGCACTATTCGTTCTATTTCTCGTTTCTTCTCCTTCCCGGCACTCAAGTTAATTATGTCCGCACTGGTCCTGTCCCGCCTGGACTACGGGAACATTCTGTACAATGGCATCCCTCAGTACAGCCTCCGTAAATTGCAATTAGTGCAAAACCAGGCTGCTCGTCTTGCCTTTGGTCTCCCTAAATTCCATCACTCCTCCCCCCTCCTAAGAACTCTTCACTGGCTTCCGGTGCGGGAACGTGCCTTGTTTAAACTAGGCTGCATGGTGTTCCAGGCCAGGACTGGCCTGGCCCCCCTGTTCATATCATCGGCCATCAAGGCTTATGTCCCTGGCAGAGACCTCCGTTCCTCCACCCAACTTCTCCTAGCGGTGCCCCGCTATCGGAGAAAGAAACAGGGTGGCTCTAAATTTTCCACTCTGGCCCCCCTGTTTTGGAACTCGCTCCCTTTTTACCTTAGGTCCCTCACTGATTATTCCGCTTTCCGTAAAGCTTTGAAGACCTTCTTATTTCCTTAGGCTCTTCCCTAGGTTATTGTTTAGCTTCCAGCCACTGCTTCAGTGACTGTCTCCGCTCAGTGGGTTGCTCCCCTATGCTAGCGCCAAGAAACCGTCTAGGTGTATGTTGCGCTCAATAAATATTTTAAACTTAATAATGTTTTATAGTGCTGTGCCTGTAGGGGCGCTGAGCACAACAGTGTGCGCCCCATTTCTAAGGAAGTATCAAAAGTTTCCTCGCTAATGTTCAAGCTAAGTTTCCACTTGCTTGCCCATTTCTCTATATCGTCCTCTCTTGAGGCCAATAATTCTGCATACAATCTCTTGATGGTACAATCCTCCCCTGCCTGTATCACTTCCATAATTTCATTTTTATTAAATCCTAGCAGGCCGCCCTTCTTATCGTGCAAAAAGCTCCTAATTTGTAAATATTTGAAAAATTGCCTTCTATCCAATGCAAATTTAGTTTGTAATTCCGAAAACTGGTAAACTCCTTGTTGTCCCATGATATCGCCAACCTTTCTAAGTCCTTTTCGTTCCCATTCTCTCAATATACTCCCCGAAGTAATTTCCTCAGACAAATTCGGATTTCCTTTCAATCTTGTATAGGCATTGTATCGACCTAACCCAAATTTTTTTGTAAAAGCTTTCCATACTGTATATGCGGCAGTGAGTGTCTTGAATCGTGTTCTCTTGTAGTAACTGGGTTCAGTGAACCTCAGCAAGGCATTTTCCGCTTCTGGTCCTAACAACAAACCATATATTGCCAGTGAACCTAGCTCATTCCCTACTTCATATTCTCCCCCACCCACCAAACCCAACATATTCTGAAAAACTGCTGCCCAGTAATAAAACCTTAAATCTGGCAATGCCCATCCACCCCTTTCCCTTGGCAAAACCATGAACCTGAGTGCTCTCCTGGTTTTCCCCTTTGACCATATAAACCTATTAATCATATTTTCTATTCTCTTAAAGATACTGCTCTCAAAAAGTAAAGGGATAGCTCTAAAAAAATACAAAAATTTTGGCAACACCAACATTTTTATCACATTAGTCCGCCCCAGGATTGTTAAGTGCAAATTGTCTATCCTATCTAAGTCCTTTCGTACCTTATTTATTAGAGGATTTATATTTGTTTCTACTAAAGTATCTAATTCCGCCGATATGGTCACCCCTAAATATACTCCAGACTTAATTACTCGCCCATCTATACATGGGCTGTGGGAGTTCTTAATAATCTGCGTTTTAGTAATGTTAAGTTTATAACCTGAAATTATTCCAAATTCCATGGCTTCCGCTTCTACTTGGGGTATAGCCTCCGTTGGGTCTGGTGTAATAACTGCAACATCATCGGCATATGCCAATATTTTACAATGGCCCATCCGAGTAAGTAAGGGTGTTATTAAGAGACTTGCTTCTATTTTTCGGATTAAAGGATCCATATACATTGCGAATAGCAATGGGGAGCAAGGACAACCCTGTCTTGTGCCTCTCCTTATCGCAAACTGTGTGGTAACCCCCGCATTCACCCTAACCGAAGCCGCAGGGTTTACATATAGCGCTTGTACTGCTTTAAGAAAGCCCTTTTTAACTCCTACCCTTTCCAGTGTAAACCACAGATAGTCCCAGGAGACCCGATCAAATGCTTTTTCTGCATCTAGTAGTATAATTGCTATCGGGTCCCCTGAGACTGTTGCAGCATCAAGCAATGTAATCACTTTACGCGTGTGGTGGGTGGTACCTCTCCCAGGTATGAAACCATGCTGATTTTTGCTCACCACTCTGTCTATAATCCTGGCATATCTTGTCGCTAATGCCTTAGAGAAGATTTTTGTATCCGTGTTCATTAATGTAATGGGCCTGTATGAGCCAGGTTCTTCTGGGGGTTTCCCTTTTTTTAAAATTATAACTATCTCGGCACCACCCCAGGTCTTAGGTATTGAGTCCCCGCTTTGTGCTTTTAGCATTGTCAGAAGCATATCTATTTTTAAAACCTCCCAGAACACTTTGTAAAACTCTATTGGAATCATATCCGGGCCAGCTGCTTTTCCAGATGGTAAGTTTGCTACAGCATTTCTTATTTCTTCCTCCACAAAGGACTCATCTAACCCATCTGCTTCCTCGTCCGTAAATCTAGCCATGGGAATGTCATGTAGATAATCCCTAATTTTCCCAAGATCAGTCTTTATCGGCTCCTCATATAACTCCTCATAGAAAGATCTAAAGACTTCCCTAATTTTTCCCGTCTCTACATGTATCGCTCCAGAGGAATCCTTAATCTCCCTCACCCTGCCTAGTGCTTCTTGCTGTCTTGTGCGAACTGCTAAAGTTCTTCCTACTGTTTCGCTAAACTCATGACATTTTTCCCTTTTGCTAATATAAATTTTTGCAGCTTTTCTAGCAATCTCTCCTTCAGCTTCACTTTTCACTTTTAACAGTTTCAAATATGCATTTTCTACAGGGGTTCCACTCAAAATACATTGCTCTAAACCCTCCTCAGCCTTCAGCACTAACTCAGCTATCTCTGCATTCTTCCTCTGCTCCTGCTTTCTCCTATATAAGCTAAAGCTTAAAGTCTCTCCCCGTACCCCCGACTTAAATGCGTCCCAAACTACCCCCACAGAAGTGCTACCCCTATTATTCTCAAAGAATTCTTTTATCCATGCCTTCATATGCTCCACATATTTTTCTTCTGATAGCAATGCTCTTTCAAAAGTCCATTGAGTTGTCTGCTTGGTGTTTTTTAGCTTTCTCACCGAAAGGATTAGCGGGTTGTGATCACTTAAAATTCGGGGAAGCCTATCCATCCTAGATTCTGTTAAAATTTCATTTGAAGCAAAAAAATAATCCAGTCTCACACATATTTTGTGTGGGGCAGAGTAATATGTATAACCCTTATTGCCTATCATTTTTTTCCCCCATACATCATATAAAGCATTATTTTTTGCTAACTCTTGAAGAGCACGACACATCCGCTTTTTCCTGCCACAATAACTACCTAATGAGTCTAAACCCAGACCATCAGCTCCATTGATATTCAAATCCCCAGCCATTATAATTTTTGGAGCCCAGGTAGCCAGTTCCACATCCAAATACTGAAAAATTTCAGGGTCATCCTCAGTCGATCCATATACACTTATTAACGTTGTCCACTCCCCATCAATCTTACATTCCACCATTGCCCACCTCCCCCATTGGTCTTGTGCCTTTTTCCTCACACAAATATTTTTATCTCTGGTTAATATAGCCACACCCCTTCTTTTGACATTTTGGTGCGAAGCCACCAGAACCAGAAATCCCAATTGCTTTAAAAGAAACTCTTGTGAACTCAAGACATGTGTTTCCTGTATAAAAATAAAGTCCACATTCATTTGCCTCAATAATATTGATACCTTAAGTCTTTTTTGGGCTTCGTTTAGCCCACATACATTCCATGTTACGTATTTCGTACCCATCAGTGATTCTCTATGATTCTGTTATTTACCCAGTTACACTTATATTCATACTCAACCTTTATCACCCTATATCTTTTTGTCCTTATGCTTCTTTTTCTTTGCAACATAGCTTCACTCATCTCACATCTTTCTATGTCTGTATCTACTTTTTCTCTTATCTCTGCATTTGCTTTCGATAGCAATTTTATAAATCTTTTTTGTCTTTTCTGTCTTTTTTGCCTTGCCGTGCCCTGTTCCTCCCCACCCTCCCCCACCCCAGGACTGCACCCCTCCCCATCCTCCCCCCCACCCTCCCTACTGGCAAAGAGGTCAAAAATGACCTCTATTTGACAGCCGATACCCACCAGAGGACCTCTCCGCTCCCGCCCTCCCGAGGTGTCATTTTAAACAATCTACATCCTTAATATCATTTCTTGTACTGCTCCACCCTACCCCCCCCTTATATTCTTCTTATATTCTTATATTCTTCTTACATTTTATTATTTCTTTTTCTGTGTAACCATCTCTGTTTGTCTAATAGCTATTGCTCTCTCATTTTGTGCCTTTCCCTCTCTTTGTGCTTTCGTCTCTTTTAAGTAATTCAGGTATTCTTGTGCCACTACCTCTGAGAAAAAAACTCTGAACTGGCCATTGTGACCAACTTTAAGACGGCATGGGAACATTAGGTACACTTCACAACCCATATTCTGAAAGGGCGTTATTAACTGCCTCATTCGCCACCTCCTTTCCACAGTCGTGTGGCAAAAGTCCGGGCGGGTGAAGAATGTTATACCCTTATGTGAACGCTTAGCCGTAGGCTTTGCTTTTTTAATTATCTCCTCTCTTAGTAGGAAATTCCCAATATGTACTAAGATAGCCCTTGCTTTCTGATTTGTAGCTTTCTTCTGTGTTAAGGGGAACCTATGTGCATGCTGCACTTCTTTGTCCCAATCCCACTTATCGAGTTCTGGAAATGCTCCCTTTAGCAACTCAACAACAAACCCCCTTATGTCCGAGGCTTCCTTCTCTTCGTCAACGCCCAAAATTCTTATATTCTTTCGTCTCTGCCTGTTCTCAAAGTCTTCAAGTTTCCACAGGACATCAGATGTTGTTTTTTCTTGATCATCCTTGAACTCCTGTAGCTTTATCACTTCCTCCTCCACTTTACCTGTCCTCTCCTCCACCTCCGCCAGCCGCTCAGCCATTTCTGTATACAATTTATCCACCTTACGTAGAGACCCTTGTATCTTTTTATTCGCCAGTTCCGCTCTTTGGCTCTCATGGCGAGCCTCTCCCTGCATCTGCTTTAAAGTCGAGAACAAAAGCTCAAAATTTGCCGCATTATTATTTTCCTTTATCTGTGGGCATATGTGTGTCTGGGGGTGTGATCTATTTGGCTGTTCAAAACCTCCAACTGCACCTTCAGGATGTATCTGTGAGGTTGGTGCATGATCCCAGTCCAGCTTTTTCGCCACCCCGGATTGTGTTGCGCTTCCTCTTTTCTTCGTTCTTCTAGAAGTTCTCCCCTTAGCACCCTTTTTCCTACTCAGCTTAGACCCCAGATTTCGTTTTAATATAGTGTTGTGTTCTTGAATTGGCTCAGACTCTAGTTCTGATGTATCTGAATCCGATGCACTTTCTGCACTTATATCTGTTTTATCAGAGGATATATTAGGAGTCAATTCATCTGACCCCTCAGATTCAAGCTCCTCCCTGTCATCATCATTCCCAGTAAAGAAACAGTCATCACTAGGTGAGCCAGTCGCTGCTGGGAGAGACACATCTTTTCCTTCCATGTATTGCTCAGCCACCCTTCTGTCAATCCCTTCGGGGCTATCCTGTAACCCCTCCACATACTTAGTGGTAGCATTTTCCTTGGTAGCCCCCTCATCTTTCCTCATAGGGGTATTTAAAACGATCTCATTTATATCAACGGCATCGCTCATGACGATAGTGATTGGTTCAAACATAGTTGTTACTCCATTATTACTATCCAGCTGTAGCGGGTACTCTTTTGAGTCAAGAATACCTTTATTAGTGCCAGACACGCCCTCTTGCTCCTTACCTACCGACTCAGCCACTGCAGTCAGCAGAGATACAGGCAGAGATACAGGCTCCATTACCCCTCGAGTGGTCAGTTCCTTCACACCAGTCGTTTGTTCAGAGAAAGCCATCGGATGTTCTACCTCTTGGGGTGCGCCAGTCTCTGTCAAACCTGCCTGGATTTTATTCCTATTTCCTTCCACCAAGGCTGACGATGGTATTAGCAGCAAATTCTGATTCTGCTCCACATTTACTGCCAGGCCGGTTTCTTTAAGGTTTCCCGCATACTCATCATTCACAGCGCGTCCCGGTAACCCAGCGCAATCCGATACCTCAATTAGGTTGTCTCGCGCTTCCGCCTGTCCTTCCGCCTGACCTTGACCGGCCATCCAATTAGGGGACTCCACTCTTCCTCCACCAATAGGATTATCCGCAGGCTCCATCGAGGGCTGTAATTCGCCAGAGTCCGCTACAGAATCCGCTACAAGCCTTGCTCCGGAGATTTGCTCTGTAACCTCCGTCAGCCCACTACCACCGCTGCTCCTGATACTCGAACCAGGTATGCCGGGAGTGTCCTCAGCTCCAAACCCCGGGAATGTTTGAAACAATGTCTGTTGGCGGAGAGATATTTCTTTTGCTTTTATTGAACCTGTTTCTATATTCCTGCCAGCACCCTTCTTTAGCGCCTCTTTTTTTTTTCTCTTTTCCGCGGCCTTGTCCTTGTCTTGTTTCCTTCTCTCTGCCACAGAGATTCTCGACTCTTCCCGATCTTTTAGGGCCTCCCTTCTTAGCTGTGCCCTGCGTCTTGTCCTTACTTTTAGGGCCACCGAAGGGTTCTCAGTCTCGCTGAATAGTGACTCCTCTTCCTCTGACATATCCTTAGTGACTCGTATCAGGTTTAAAGGCATATATTTCCTCCTTTCATGCCAAGTCTTCCACGCTCGCTGTATTGGTCCCCCTATTAACAGCCGCAGGTTCCAATACTCTTTCTCCAGGTACTCCAGAGCTTGTGAAGCAGACCACTTAAACCCCTTGGCCCAAGCCCAAGCTGGGAGAGTCATAAACATGCTCCAATATCACTTTTCGGCTTCTCTTCTCCCATCCATATGGTCGATGTGGCTGCTCCTTTTTTCCTTCTCTTTGCTCTTCATTAATCAGGGTTTTGCAGTTTCTAACAGTAAATCCAATCTCAATTCACTCTGAGAGATCCGTATCACCTCAGGAGAGCGGACAGGAGCTGCTGCCTCCTACGGTCCGTCGGCGGCCATCTTGCCTGATTAGCCAAATGACTACTATTTCTATTTTTTGTTATTTTATCACTATAAGGAATATGTGTTTTGTCATCGTGTAGTAGTCTGGTGTCAATTATTTGTAAAGCTTTTATAATTAACCCACTAACTCAGTGTTTTACTTCCATTTTGTTGTCTATGATGGATTATCCTATAGCTTGAACTCACCTGGGTGGAGGTGGGACCTCACTTGTGAAGTTGTGGTGCCTTACATGTTATTACTGCATCTATATTTGGGTAAGACAACTATGGAGTGAAGTAAGCTAGTTAAGTCAGTTAGTGAGTAAGTAAGTAAGTAACTAACTACTACTACTACAAGTAATCGTTTATGTAGGTTGTTGTAGATAATAAAGGTCATGGCAGCATCCCCCCTAATGGTCAAGATAGTTAGAGAGGTATAACTCTATAACTAAACGGTACACTCTCTCTCTTACAAGTACATAAACAGGCTGAGTAAAAACTGAAGGCAGTAGTGCAAATTAAAAGTAAAACAAACTACTTCAGGCATACATTTCGATAAAATATAGTTTCCACTTTAATTGTTTACAAAGAAACCCACACTCTCCACCCACACAACATGCCCACCCCTCACTCCAAACAAACTGACTCCAATCCCAAAATCTGAAAAGTCCAAAACCTGGTCTCAACTCCCTTCCCACCCTCTCCACCCAGCCACAACAAGTCGTTCCCACCAAAAAAAAATCTTAAAAAAGGGATAAAAGAGGAAATTCAGGATATGGGTCCAGAGCTGGTCCAGGCTCTGTTCCATCGTGGGGAGCCTGGTCTCTATGGTGTCCAGTCGCTGCAGGATACACCACAGCAGTGGTCTTCTGTTGTCAGTGTGGTGGGGGGGTGACAGCAGTTGATGTCAGATGGTGGATGCGCCGATGATGGGATGGCTGGGAGGCTGGCTGCTGAGGTGGACCTGCTTCACTGGGGCCCGGTTGAGAGGCATTTATTTCTTCCTCCTCTTCTAGGACCATCAGCCGCTGGGATTCTTGCTTCATACGCTCGAGCTACTGCTGCTGCAGATGGGCTGCTATCTCCTGCCTGTTGGGTCCTGGACCTTCAGGAGTAGCTATATTGAGAAAAACAAAAAGAAAATAGGCAAATTGCAAATAATGCTCTGTGCAAACAATTGTTTGAAATTAGTGGGTGGAACAGTAGCAATTCATTGCTGGTCCCCTAGGGCCATTGGAATTTGATTTGATTATGATTAGGAGAGTCACAAGGCCAAGTTTTTTTTTACCCACACAAGCCTTGCATAAAAAAGCACTGACTGTCTGTCAGAAAAGTATTAAGGCAGAATAACACTGGATTAAAAAAAGGTGATTCAGTATTAACTCCTTCGGCGTTAATGACGAGCTCAGCTCGTCATGAGGCACAGAGGAGCTGTGCTCATAACTGCTGCGGAACACCCACGCGGGGATAATTCCCCTCCTGTGCGGGGCGTTTGTTAAGTGGGCGGAGTGGGAATGAGCTCAGCTCGTCATGAGCACAGCTCCATTGTGCTGCATGACGAGCTGAGATCATCACGAGCACTGCGGCGCCACGCTCGGCCCTCCTTTCGCCGCGCAGCGGGGGAATTAGCCCCGCAGCGAAGGGGCTAAACAGACACTTTGAGCGGGAAAATTAATTAACTCTTGTTAATGAGTATAGCATTATGCAGTATGGAGTACAGTTGTGTCTAGTGCTAAAATAATGGATCATGCTCAGTACTAGCCAGCTCTTTGGGCATTTTGCTACTGTCTGTAGCTGGGGCAGCTGTAGTTGACAATTATCAATTTTTAATTCCAATGCCCTGCTCTTCACCAAATGCATTACTCTTTCTACCCTGACTCCAAAGAGGAAGATGAATAATAAATAACTATGTCACACAACTCACATATGAAATGCAGATATAATCCTGTCTGCCATAAGGAAACGTTGGGGAAAAATATAAGATTGTATTTTGCATGTTATTCACAGTGTATCCCATATGCTAAACTTGATATCAAACCATACACATACTCCCACTTTACTCATTGGCCTCGCCCACCAACTCATGTTATTTCCAACAGATTATTTTGCTGGGCAGTAAGGAAAAGTAACCTCCCTTACTGTACTGCCGGGTAGGTTAGAAGGATTTGGTGGTTAGAGTAGAGCTTTTGATATAGAATAGAAGGGTCACTACACTGATCATTGTTTCAGCATCTTTGGCTTATTCAGTCACTGTACTACTCGACAGAAGTCAAAGGGGAAAAATCTGAACATATATCAAATGAATCTGTTATTGTAATCCATGAAATATATTCTGGAATCACTTCACTTTACATGGTTATAAAGGCAAATGTGGCACAAGCCAAGAATGGATTTTGCAAATTTTTGGTAGGCTGGGACGGAAGAACGCGGGAAAAATAAAGGAGTGAAGTACTAAGAGGTGACTGAGTGGGCGAAGGAAAACCCACTATGTGTGTTCGGTTTGCAGTCTATTGAAAACTTTATAAATGGTACAATAACTGCAGTAGAGTAGACACACATTGCACAGCCAAAACCGCAGAATTGAGTCATACTGCACTTTGGTCATAGGTGGTAAAATGCCATGGGCGGGGAGATGATGCATGATTAGTGAGATATATCTGGCTCACCTAACAAATACAGTGAGTCAAGGAGTGGAACAAAATATGAAAAATACCCCCAATTTGAACCATAGCTTTGGTAACCCTACATAAATAAAGTAGGGAAAGTAGGTGAGCAGCATGCCCCTCTCCATAAGAACAGCTGCCTTGCTTCTTCTTCAAAACAATTCAAATATGAATTCATCCTTTCATTCTAATTCACACATAGCCACCATGATTAAGCTTTACTTTCTCTCAGCCAGTATTTCCCCATAACTTTCAAGCCATTATCTACCCATTCACTATCCACCCTTTCTGCCAACCATCCCTTCGTGCATCCATCCCTCTAATTTTTTCAGTCAAAAAATACAACTGCAATACATCAATACAGTTCGGTTAGCACTACAGTATCTTCTAACAAAAATAGCACTCTGGGCATTTGGCTGGTTCTCAATGTTAGACAAACCAGGTGTGCAAAAATGGTCACTGAAAGACACACAGTGTTGGTTGGCAAATGCAATGGGAGTGGGACCTCATGCTTTTTTTCCAGCAATGCTGCACTGTCATGGAAAACTGCTGGTATACTGTATTAATGAACGAGACAACACACAATATTGGGGGGTGGTCCATGACCATAGGCACTCTTTCGTGAACTCAACTGTTAGACCATGAGCAGGAAAAAGAAAACCTTCTTAATAAACATACATGGTGAATATTATTTATAATACTAGCTTACTTGGGCCTGCAATCTTCATGTAGACAGTAGAGTACCAAAATGTGTTATTCTTAGTCTTACTATTACAGTACCAGAGAGGGAAAGATTACCAACAAAGCAGAAGATAAGTGAATTAGAGACTAGACACCACAAAATGTCAGCCACCAACAAAGTAAGCCATATAATATAAGGAAATAAAACGATAACGCAGGGATAACAGGAATGAAACAAAAACGTAATACATTGTGCTTTGCATGAGTGGGTTTGTATCCCGTCCTCGTTGCCACGTGGAAGGAAGACGGCAGGTAAGGGTGCCAGAGAAACGTTATTTCTCACCAGCAACACCAGACTTGAGGCAGCTACTTCAATCTTGGAACCCAGCACCAACATTCTAATATCCCAAGATTCCACCCCAAGCCCACAACAATCAAAAAGCCCAACATGAGGGAAATAATAATAATAATACATAATAGGGCTTACTAGGTTTAGCAAAGCCCAGGCTGACCAGCTTCTCCCATACCCTCTACAACATCCCTCTTTTTACCCTTGGGTGCTAAGGTGAGAAATTAAGAAGATATAAAATAACAGATTATTGATTCAGTTAATCTCCCAAACATTATTAACACAGGCAAATGCAGTCACATAACTGTACTTCTCTAAAACAAATCACCTTTAGTACTATTTTCAAGTCTATTGAATATCGTTGAGTTGCCCACATTAATCCTAAAATCCCTATTCCAAATTTCCTTTTTGAACTAATGCATTGCAGTGAATGATCTTTGATTCTATTCTCATTTCGCAAACCCATTGATGTACTAACTCAGTCTCCCTTTCTTTTGCACTGCATAGATGCATACTACAAATCGCTGTGAAAAAGCTTTGAACTGTACGAGCCACATAAACAAAGTCACAAAGAGGACTCGCTACTACTGATATCATTGATTCACTGTTGTGATAGGTGGACAGTCTGCAGTGGCTTCTTAATTAATCAGCCAAAGTGAGCACCAATGATGAGTACAATAGGGTAGTGCTGAGCACCTGCCTAGCAGGGGCGGCTCCTCCACTAGGATGGAGGTGCGTCACCCCACTGCTTTCTCGCAGTATTGAGAGGCAGAAACATAAAGTGGTAATAACTTCCAGTTAATACCATTTTATGTTTGCTTGCAGGCAGGGGGGTGGGCGGGACTGCTCTGCGAGCAGGGCAGGGGAGGAGTGGTGTGCCTACTCCTGAGTGTGCAAAGACTGTTTGGTCGGCACTCTGGGGCCCCCCAACGAGTCATGCGCACTCTGCCCTTCTCCATGCAGGCTGCAATAAAGCCTGTGTGGAGAACATGGCCTCCCTATAAGCCCAGGGCTAGGCGGCGTCCCGACCAATCACAACGCTGCTTGCAGCATTGTGATTGGGTTAGGGGAAGTGAGCCTGGCTGTCTGCTTCCTGTTCCTGCCGGAGGCAGGAGAACAGGAGAGCAGGCGCAGAGAAGACGTGGGACCCGGCCGGCTGATAGGTACATTTACATTTTTTTAAAATTATTATTATTAAATTAACCCCCCCACGCCACCTCCCTGTATGACCCCCCTCCCCACTCGACCCCCGCCCCCCACCTGCGAGGTATGCTGGCCACGACTGCTGCCTAGTAGATACTAGCAACTGGATCACATAATAATATTATTTCAACATAAAGTAAACATAACTTACCTCTGAATGTGAGCAGCATGCTATTCTGAATTTTTTTAGCATTGTAGAACACAAACACAACAAATAATTCATTAATACCGAACCCCAGAATCTCGACGCTTAGCAGGTTGAGCAGGTCCTGTTCACAGTCCAAAATATCCGCCAGCAGTGCGTCAGCTGCTGGATGGTGCGCCAAACCTGGCTGGTGCGCCGCACGCACCGGCGCATGCTTCCCAGCCCATGTGATTCTCCCGTAGCTGCTTGCTACCAGCACGGAGGGGAGATGGTGCTGACATTTCCTCCTCGCTAATGATCGCCCGGAGATGCACACCTGGGCAGCAGCACTGCCCACAAAGAAAATAACCCTCTGCCATGGCGCTGGTTGGAGTTGACAAAGAAGGAAAAGGAAGGGAAAGGATAGGAGAAATATAGAAGTAAGGGGAACAATAAACAAAATACAAAAAGTCAGTAAAAAACCAAAAAATTCCCAAAGACCAAAAATACTCAAACACAAAGACACACACTAATATAATAAATAAAAATGAAGGGTAGATACATTTTAAATGGGGAGGATTAAAAATGATTAAAGAGGGATTGTGAAAATTGGCCCAGCACCATAACAGTGAGTAGAACAACAAGATGGCAGCACCTATGCAAATTGCGTAATGTCATTTGCGTGTGATTTCCAACACGAGGGCGCACATGAGAAACATTAGTGCCGTTTTGCTAACGTGAGGACGCACTATGTGTTGCACATGGCAACATTAATGGTTACCCTGTAAACTCTGCCGGCAGGCGTAACTCCACATAGTGTGGCGGAGTTTTTTTGCCACTCTGCGGAGATTCGCGTAGCAGATCTTTGTGAACTCCATGCAGGCCTATTCCTTGGTTGGATTTCAAAGGCGGCATCACCTTAAAGGCTTCCCGCTCAGGAAGGCCATCCTGTCCCTGAGGAGGTGTGTAGCAATTCTGCCCAGAGCAGGCTTTGTCTCTTTCCTTGGCCCAGGAAGTCAGAAACATGTCTGAGGGTGGCAGACTGGTGAAAACAAGTCAGAGACCACACCAGTGCTTGGTATATTTTTAGGGGACCCTCTAAAAGGGTCTCCTGTGTGAATTTAGTAATAAATCCACCACAGGCATCAGAGAGGATTTATTAATACAAGATGTTTGGTCCCAAACACCTCAGAGATCAGTGAAGACATCATGAAGCTTGGAAACTCATGACAAGTATCCGGCCAATGTACACGTTATGGCTTCCCTGTTCACTTACAATATCTCAGAACAGACTGGACATTGTGGGTACATATCTGCTGATGCTGGTATGCCCACACATAGGACATTGTGCACCCTGCATTAGGGCTAAAGGCCTGCAGTAGGGTTGACTTACCCATATGGGGCCATGTAACACAGGGCTGTGATAAAAAGACTGTAGTAATCAACATGGTGTGCAGTCTTTTTCATGCAGTACATATTTTCCGTCCAATCTTTAATTTGCGCCCTCTGAGTCAGTCATGTCATAAATCAGATTGTTAAAATTGTAAATGAGCACATAACAATAGATGTTCACTTTTCAGAGCGTTGTTTTCCATTCTGCAGCATACACCTCCAATGATATGCATATTGATTTGCCAACCACGTTCACCTGTTGACATTGGTTAATGATGAGGTTTACATTATTTTTATTATAATTATTTTTCACTTCGCTTTGTTTAGGAGATTTATTATTTGTAGTGTGTTTTACTAGTGGTTCATTTCTTTTGTATTGTTACATATATGGAGGGCACAAAGTATGTTGTTTATTTCTATTGGGGTTGCTGTCACATGTTTGGGATTTACCACAGGATTCATTTAAATGGAGTAGGCGCATTGACACCGGTTCATGATAAGCACTTGTGGTGTGGGAAGCGCCAACTAGTCATGTCATCGCAGATATCTTTTCCACATTTTTTGCTTATTTAGTGGTTTTCACGTTTCATTTATTTGATTATCAGTGGATACATGAATGTTCTTGCATGCCGCACGTTTATTTTAGTTATTGTGTTTGATGCACCATGTTTATTATGAGTATGCTTACCAGTACAGAGACACAGGATTTAACACGATGAAGAGGTTTACTTTTGAGTGAGGGATGGTGTGTTTATTATGCAGGCCTAAACATTGTCGTTTTTTAACATACTGTGGGGCAGAGTAGTTTGAACTCACTGCACATGGAGGAGGGCAGATGACAGCAATGGAGTAACTCTTTATAACAGCAGCATGTTTGATGTTGAGCTGGTTGTTTGTTCTCGTGTATAAAAAAGTGTTTTTGCTTCATAGTGACCCCTGAGGAAGGACAGTTTCCCCCGAAATACATTGGGTCTAGAATTTCCATCTTGAGTTATGAAGAACAGTGATTCTCCTTGTAGTTTGAAGAAAAGCCTGAACAGCACTGTGGAACTTATTGTTGAAATTAGTAAAATATGGAAAACAAATAGATGAAATAAAGAGTAAACTAGAAGCATTGTTTGAACTCTGTTGACTGACAATTTCTTGGCGGTGTACCCAGGGCTCTGGGGACCTGACGAGGCTCCTATTTTCTTAGACATAGGGTTGTGTGCCATGTCGACTCTTCGGATTTCTCTGCACCACGACATGCAGCCTAAATGGAAGTATGAATAGTCTTGGTGAGTGGTCCCTCGGGTGGCATAATAAATGCTGCAGCCCCTCTGGACCCTCTCCAGTACCCCTGCCCTAGATACCAGAGGTAGCCTTGACTAGGGATGTACAGGAGTAGCTGAAGTTGTGGTTATGGTACAGTCTTTAGGAAAGAGATCTGGCATTGAGAACTTGGTTTGCAGGGACCCAGTGCACTTACAGTTCGAAATCACATCAGTCAAAAAATGGGGGCCAACCATGTCAAAAGAGGCACTTTCTTACATGACCCCCAGCCCCCAAAAAAGAGAATGAGACTAACCTTTCCCTAGAGAGTCTTCATCTTCTAAGTGGAAGAACCTGGAAATATCATCTGCATTGGCATGGTCGGTCCCAGGTCTCTGTTCACTGTAACATCTATTCCCTACAGAGATATGGACCAACTTAACAACTTGGGTTTTCTCCTTTCATCTGCATGAGCCATTTGAGAGGTATGTGGTTAGTTTGGACAAGGAAGTGAGAACCAACTAGGTATGGTCTCAGCTTCTTCAGGGACCAAACCATAGCCAAGGCTTCCTCTCTGTGGCACTCCAACTCTGCTCTCTGGGGAGAAGCCTTCTGCTTATGAAAGCAAGATTTTGGTCATGGCCATCATCATTGATCTATCTATTGCTCCTATTGCATGTTCAGAGGCATCTGCCTGCACCATGAACTGCTTGGTATAATCTGGAGCTTTTCGAATGGGTGCTGAGCACATTGCTTCTCTTAAGGGTGTCAAAAGCTTTTTGACAGCTCACTATCCAGTTAACCTTTTTAGCCATTTTCTTAGAGGTCAATTCTGTGAGGGGGATCACAATGGACACATAGCACTGCACAAACCTCCTGCAGTATTCAGTCAAGCCAGGAATTTCCTGACTCGGTTCTGGGTGGTTGGAGCTTCCCAATCCAAAATAGTCTGGATTTTGGGTTGTAGTGACTGAACTTGGCCTCCACCCACAAGGTGGTCCAAGTACACAACGTTTCCCTGCCCTATCTGGTACTTGCTTGCATTGATAGTGAGGCCTGCAGTCTGCAGAGCCTTTAGGACCTTTTGGAGGTGGGTCAGGTGATCCTGCCAGGTGGAGCTAAAGACAAAAATATCATCTATATAGGCTGCATGATAGGATTCAAATCCAGCAAGGACTTATTCACCAGCCTCTGAACTGTGGCAGGGTCATGCTTTAACCCTTTCCATGCGGCCGCGATTCCCCTGGTGTGCTGTAAACAGCACGAACAGGGGCGGGCCGTGACGAACCCCAGCCGTCATCAGCACACGAGCACCGTAGTGCATGACGGCTGGGGTTCGTCATCAGCATGGAAGGAGTTAATCCAAAGGTCATCACAGTAAACTGGAGTGCCCATTTGGGATGGAGAATGCTGATTCTTCTTTGGCTCCAGAGGTCATACCTATTTGCCAGTACCCTGCTTTGAGATCAAAAGTACTCAGATATTTGGCTGCCCCTAACCTGTCAATGAATTCATCAGCCCTAGGAATTGAATGTGCATCTGTTTTTGTGACTACATTGAGGCCCCTATAGTCTACACAAAACCTAATTTATTTATTTCCACCCTAAGAATGAGGCTGGGGACAAACACAGCTGGGCTGGTCCAGGGGCGCTCTGAGGTTTCAATGACACCCAGTTCCAGCATCTTGCTTACTTCAGCTTCAATGCTTTCTTTGACATGTTCAGACTACCTGTAGATTTTATTTTTACCCGTTAGCCTGTCACTAGTGTTCGCAACTTGTGTACACCAGCTAGTCTGACCAGCGATCAAAGAAAAGAGCTCAGCAAACTGATTTAGGACTTGGATGCAAGCAGTCTGCTATTGGTCAATGAGAGTGTCCGAAAAGACCACAACATCAACTGATCATCTGTAGGGTTGAGAGTAGAACAGGGAGAGGTTCACTCTCTGCTTCCTGTTCCTCATCTGTAATATCAGCATGGTCACATCAGCCCTGTCATTGTAGGGTTCAAGGCTTTTTACATGTATGACCCTCTTGGTTTCCTACATGTGCCAAGGTCCACCAAGTAGGTGGGCTCCTCTTTTCTCTCAAGGATAGGGTAGGGCCCAGACCATTTGTCCTGGAGGGCCCTAGGATCCACAGGCTCCGAACCCCACACCTCCTGCCCTGGTTGGAACTCCACCATGGCAGCCTTTTGGTCATACCAGAGCTTCTGGAGCTCCTCAATGGCTGGTTTTTGCTGGCTTCGTGTATTCAGCCATCTTGGAACGAAGGCCAAGCACATAATCCATAATATTGTTTGGGTTCTTTGAGGTCTCTCCCATCCTTCCTTCACAAGATACAATGGACCTCTTAGTGAGTGTGCAAATACATGTTCAAAGGGGGAAACCCTACTACCTTTTGTTCACCTCACTGTAAGCAAAAATCAAGCATGGTAGTAAGACATCCCATTTCCTTCAGAGTTTTTGAGGGAGCCCGCCAACCATACCTCTTAGGGTCTTGTTAGACCTTTAAACAAGCCCATTTATCTCCAGATGGTATGGTGTAGTTAACCTATAGGTCAGCCCACACATGATGTTTTTACCTCTACCTTCTTAGGAAACCCAACCATGGTGAAGATTCCAAGAAGGGCTTCGCCACTGCAGGGGAAGTGGTGGTCCTTGGGGGAAGTGCCTCAGGATACCTAGTGGCATGATCCACTACCTCTAAGATAACTCTGTTTCCTGCTGCTGTTTGAGGGTCAAGGAGACCAACAATATCGACCCCTACCCTCTCAAAGAGCACCCCAACCACTGAAAGTGGAATTATGGGGGACTTTAGGTGGCCACCTGCCTTGCACACTGGCTTGAAATGTGGCACAGGAGTTGCAAACCAACTTCATCTTTTGGGCCATTCCTTGCGAGTAGAAATGGTTGGCTAAACTACTCCACATTTTTGTCTGGCCAAGATACCTTCTAGAGGAATATTATGTGCCAATGTTAGGAGAAACTCTAACTGCTGAGGCACTACCACTCTCCTATTGGCACCAGGTTTGGGATCTCTGGCCCAGATCTTCCCTAGAGGGTCCTCCTGGGCCGAAGCGCTCTGCAGTGTAAGTCCAAGCTCCTGGGACTCAGTTCCCTCTGGGACTGAAAAGTCTTCTTTCTAAGGAGAAGCGACTTGATCTGGTGTCTGAATAGAAGCTGGCTTCCCGACTTCTTGCCCCTTCTCTTGGAAGGCTGGTCCACAATTTCAGGATCCAACACTTCTTTTTCACCATGGGTTCTACTCTGTGCTCTTGTTTTTATAAACACCCATTCAAGTATTCCCAGCATTGTTGCATTGGTTTCCTTTTCTACCTTAGACCATGCCGAGGACTCCAAATCATTTCCAAGCAGACACTGTACAGGGATAGCAGAAGATACCATTACCATTCCCTTCCCCAATTTAAGGTCACCAAGACCTTTGGATGTTCCTTAGCCTGATTATCAGCATTGAGGTCTGGATAGCTCTCTCAAAGGAGATATTGATTTGGGGACACCGGTGGCTCAGCCATCATGGTGATGCTGGCACCAGTGTCCATCAAGGCTTCCACTCTAATTCCAATAATATTTGGCTCTTGCCTGTATTCCTCCAGGTTACTGGGTCACACTGCCAGGGGAGCTACAACCACTCTTCCCTCTGAGACTAGAGTTACCTCTGTGAGCACCTTGACATGATAAGGGTTCAACTGTGATTCCATCTGGGGACACACAGTTACATTTACTGCATGTGTGCTAGAGGCATTCTTTTTGTTTTAACAGGTACGGTTTCCAACTCGGTAGCTAAGTCCTCACAGTCAAGACACCAAGCCTTTTTATATCCCTAGTTTTTACTCTGGTACCCACGCTTGGGCTGTGAAGAGTTTCTGGGCCCACCCACCTGAACAGATTTTTGGGGGCCTGAAGAAGACTCATTTTTGCTTTTGTCTTTTTGGTAACAATATTTCCCTTGGGAATGTCTTTTGGCCTCTTTCTTTTGGTCACCCCTATCAGTGATAATTTTAGTCACCCTTGTTTTGACCCAGTGGTCTACCTTCTTCCCCAACTCTAGAGGAGAAAGTGGACTTAGGTTACATTGTAAAGCCCTTCATAGTCACTCACATTGTTACCTGTTAACCAACCACCTAGTGTTTTTCACTGAAACGTCAACCATTTCCACCCAGGACTGACTATGGGCTTTTGGAGTCTCCCTGAATCCTATTCTTTATTCTTCAGTGGCGAGTCCAAAGCCCTCAATCAGGGTACCCTTCATCAAGTCATAGTGCTCAGCATCATTCTCATTCAATGTCAGGAGTTTAGCCCTGCATTTTCTTGAGAATAGTTCCCACAGGAGAGAAGCCCAGCTTTTTCTAGATACTTTTCAGGCAAAACAGGCTCTCTCAAATGCAGTGAACCATTTGGTGATGTCATCAACATCTGAATATTTACAGACAATCCCTTTGTTGAGTATTGAGTCATACGAACCTTCACTCTCCCTATTTATTTGTATGCTGCCTTCAGAGATAGGTCCTAGGCCCATTTGTTTTATTTGCCTTTCTAATCCCAGGAGCTGAGTCTCTACGTTCAGTCTCCTGGTCAGTCTTTCTGGCCTGATGTCCTTATCTGATGGGCCTCACCTGGTTCTGAGTGGACTGCCTCATGTCCATTCCCAGCATCCTCTTCTTTCGTAGGCTTATCATCCTCAGACTGAGCCATTAGTTATGGATCTCTCTCAAACTGAGTTATCAGTTTTCTGATATTTTCCTTCTTGGGACGTTTGCCTAGTTTGATACCATAACCCTTACAGAGGGCCCTACATTGAGCATGGCTCCGGTCCATGTAAGCGGTCAGGTCGAACTCCTGAGCTTGGTTATCGGTATCAGCCATTATTTTACTAAAGTAGGGAATTTTTTATGAAGTTAAAAAGTATAGCTACATACTAAATACTTTGTCCAAACTAAAGTACATTTTTTTTTGTAATCAGTACGTTTCAGAGACTTAGCCAAAGCCCTAGCAGTTATTTTTAGAAATTTAGCAAAAATGGACTAATCGAAAAAATTGACTAACTAAAGACAATTTTTGGATTTACACATGTGGTCACTTATTGACAAAGTGGTTTCATCAAATGAAAGTCTTCAATCCCACAGCTGAACCACCAATGTAGGAAGCTGGTCTTTATATAGTGTAGTAAAAAGAAATACACTGTACAGAGAGTCAAGTGCGTTCCTTATTGGTACACAGAGGCTAAATTAAATAATACTATTGCTCTTTTTGTGGTTGTGTGGGAGAGGAATTAGGCTTTTCAGAGGGTAGTGCTAAGCATTTGTTGTACTCACTGAGGCAGTAAATGAGACTTACTCAAGAATAAATCTGGGACCAATTTACATCGATTTTTATGTAAATGGATCACTTTAGTGTGCTATTACACACCATTGAGAACAATGGGATAAAGCAGGAAAATGGATGTAAAATCAGACAATGCTTTCACGAAGTTCACCTTCTTGTTTTAGGTCGAGCCCAGGTCGAAAGTTCCAGCAGGAGAAGTTCGGAAGCATCCTGGTTCAGCTGGGAGCAGAGTGCTGAGAGCCTTGGAAGCTGGTGTGCAAAGATGAAGGGGGTCACTTGAAAACACACTGCACAGGAGGACTTACAGGTAAGTCTGATGGGGCCCAATGGAGGGAGGAGGTCACAAGGGCCACATGAGCACAGCTGGATTGTCGTTACCGGGTCGGGTGGGGCTGGGTGCATATTAGTTTGGTAAGCCTGGCGTCATGCATCTAGGAGTCCTCACGGTTAGTAGCGGGCTACTTGTAGAGGCGATCTCAGGACAGCTAGGCCACTCAGGAAGTGGGTCTCTGCTTGCTTCTGGAGTTGCTGGAGCCCAGAGTGGACTCTTCTTCTCTGTGTTTGCCGTTGTGGGACCAATACCCTGGGTATTGGTACGCTGCGGGTCCGGTAGGTCCTGGTGTCTCCAAACTTTGGGAGGGGACAGTTCTGACCCTCCAGAGATTTTGTACCTTTTTTTTCTTTGGTGTTGCGGTGAGGTTGTCAGGGAGCAGCAAGTCGACAAGCCTGACTTCACTGGTTTGGTGCCTGCAGTTTGCAGGGAAGTGATACCTTCACTCCAAGAGAGCTTCTTGGCAATTTCTTGATGGCTGTAGGGGCTCTGGGGTTCTTGGAAGACTCATTGTCAGAGAACGAGACAGCACATCATGCAGAAGGGCATCAGTCAATGAGCAGCAGCTTTTCTTTGTCATTTTCCTTCTCTTAACCATCAAATTTGATGTTTAGGTCTTGGGGTTCCACCTAAATATTTAATTATGGGGTGTTGCATGGGGAGACAGGTAGTAGCCGATGGGCTACCTACCTTTCAAGTCTACGTTCTCTAGAAACCACTTCTAGTCGGAAGGGGCAATACCCTAGCCCTGATAGGTTGTTTATCATCCCAACATGGTGGAATTTCAGGCGAGGGCTACACTTAGCCTACCCTGCTCTAGGTGTGGTGCTGGCTAAATGGGGTTTCTTTTTCTAATCTACCTAGTTTTCCCGCCTTTCCCCTGGCCAAAAGTGGAGCAGGAAGGGGGGCACTGGACTTTATTGTTGAAACTCCATGTGAAGACTAATGGAATGTCATGTTTCAAAAACTTGATAATTTATGGAATGCCATTATTTGTATTTTTGTAGAAGTAACATGTTTTGTTGACAATGAATATTGAAAAATTGTTTGTTTCAAAAGATAAAGGAATTTTGAAGCATTGCATATACTACTGGTTGATTGTTTATTAATCAATTGGATATATTGTTATAGTGTTATATAATTTTCTCAGTTGTTCACGCCTTGTCCGAGCTAGTTACAATAGCAAGACCCCAATTCAGTTTACACAGGGCTGTGTGCCATGTCAGCTCTTCGGATTTCTCTACACCAAGACACGCAGCCTGCAATGGCAGTATGCATAATCATGGTGAGGGGTCCCTGGGGTGGCATAACACATGCTGCAGCCCTAGTAGACCCTCTCCAGTACCCATGCCCTCGGTACTAGGGGTACCATTTATTCGACACTTACAGGGGTAGGTGAGGTTGTGCCAATCGGGGTACAGTATTTAGGAAAGAGAGTTGGCCCTGGGAACCTGGTTTGCAGGGACCCAATGTATTTACAGTTTGAAATCACATCATGCAAAAAGTGGGAATAACTATGTCAAAAGTGGCCCTTTCCTACACTGAGCTTCACAGTAAATTACCCCAAAACCTCGACCATCCCAAGTCAAACAGGAATATTTGTGGGTGCCAACCTCAATACCATTGCGGATACTAGCACACCATCAGATTGAGACCCCCATACTGCTGGCACAAGATGTCCTAATACATTGACTATCAACTATCAGGAAACCTTGGCCACATAGGGACCATTACAGATTCTGACATCTGAAACAGGACCAAACTCTCTAGTCTAAGCCAAAAGAATTCATTGGAGTAAAACCATAATATTTGAAACAGTCTACTGACCATATAAATATGCTGACATTAACTCAATAAGACCCTGGGACTCTATGCAATTTCAGCTGCGTGAAACAGTGAAACTGGAGGGACCATTCAATCGCACCAAGAAATAGTAATAGAGAAAGTCGAGACGGTGTCCTGACGAAGGCAACTTACCGAAACGCTCGTAGTCTCATCTACCGACCCTCCTTTCTGTCCATATATGATCTGGACCCTGTTACAACTATAAGAGAAAAAATATTATATCATTAGACAACAGTATCATTATGTTCTAATCTCTTATTTAGTTTAATCATGCCTCATTGGTCATAAGATGTGTTGTTGAATTGTGATTTTAAAAAATACAGAATTATGTCTTTTTGATATTCTAACAAAAAAATTGACAAAACTTTATGCAAAACAAAATAAAAAAATATTTTTTGATAATATTTAAGTACTATGGGCCATATGTATCAAGCAAAATTGTGATTGCAAACGCCGAAATTTGCTGAATTTCGGTGTTTGCTATAACAATTTTGCTTAGTGGTATGTATGAGGCAAATCTGCATGCAAAATAAGGAATCACAAAATTTGTGATTCCTTATTTTGCGATTGCATTTAAGGAATCGCCATTTTGCGATTCCTTAAATGCAATGTAAGAAGCACCAAAAAAGTGCAATTTGGCCTTAAGAAACCGTAAATTACCACCAACTTCAAGTTGGTGGTAATTTGCGATTTCTTTGAAAAATGCACTTTTTTTGCATTTTTCAAAGTGTAATGTGAAGCACATTCAAGTCAAGTCAAGTCAAGTCAAATAATTTATATAGCGCGCTACATACCCAGAGGGTCTCGTGGTTCTGAGTGAGGTGAAGGTGAGTGGGAAGTGAGTTCCAGGTGTTAGCTGCCAGGTAGGAGAAGGGTCTTCCTCCCATGGTGGTTTTGTTGATGCGAGTACAGTAGCAAGGGCTTGGTTGGAGGATCGTAGCTGGCGGGAGGGGGTGTAGAAGGAAAGTCGTGTGTTGAGGCATTCGGGTCCAAGTTCGTAAAGTGCTTTGTGTGCGTGGGTTAGGAGGCGGAATGTAATCCTCTTATTGACGGGGAGCCAGTGGAGGTTTTTCAGGTGACCAGAGATGTGGTCTTTACGAGGGATGTCTAGTATGAGTCTGGCTGAAGCGTTCTGGATGCGCTGGAGTTTTTTCTGGAGTTTTGCGGTGGTACCGGCGTATAGGGTGTTTCCGTAGTCCAGGCGGCTCGTGACCAGTGCGTGGGTGACCGTTTTTCTAGTTTCGGTGGGGATCCAGCGAAATGTTTTTTTGAGCATGCGAAGAATGTTGAAGCAAGATGATGAAACGGCGTTGACTTGTCCGTTCATTGAGAGTGAGGAGTCCAGGATGACGCCCAGGTTCCGTGCGTGGTCCGTCGGGATGGGTGCTTTTCTAAGGGCCTCTGGCCACCAAGAGTCATCCCAGGCGGAGGGGGAGGTACCTAAGATAAGGACTTCTGTTTTGTCTGAGTTCAGTTTCAGACGGCTGTGCTTCATCCACTCGGCTACTTTTTTCATTCCTTCATGTAGGTTGGTTTTGGCGGTGTTCGGGTCATTGGTGAGTGAGAGGATCAGTTGAGTGTCATCAGCGTAGGAGATGATGTTGAGGTTGTGTTGGCGTGCGATGGCCGCGAGGGGGCTCATGTATACGTTGAAGAGGGTGGGGCTTAGTGAAGATCCTTGTGGCACACCGCAAATGACTTCAGTGGCCTCTGATGTGAATGGTGGGAGGCGGACTCTCTGAGTTCTTCCGGCAAGGAACGAGGTGATCCATTCCAGTGCTTTTCCTTGGATTCCGATGTTTCTGAGTCGGTGTAACAGGGTGCTATGACAGACTGTGTCGAAGGCTGCGGAGAGGTCGAGGAGGATGAGGGCGACTGTGTCTCCATTGTCCAGTAGAGTTCGAATGTCGTCTGTTGCTGCGATGAGCGCGGTCTCAGTGCTGTGTTTGGCTCGGAAGCCGGACTGTGAGGAGTCGAGGGATTTGTTGGTTTCGAGGAAGGCGGCGAGCTGGTTGTTGACAGCTTTCTCGATGACTTTGGCAGGGAATGGAAGGAGCGAGATGGGGCGGTAGTTTTTGAGTTCGGTGGGGTCACCTGTGGGTTTTTTCAGAAGGGCGCTGAGTTCTGCGTGTTTCCAGCTTTCCGGGAAGGTGGCGGAGTTGAGGGAGCAGTTGATGACGTCTCGGAGGTGTGGTGCTATGATGGAGTCTGCTTTGTTGAAGATGTGGTGAGGGCATGGGTCTGTGGGGGATCCTGAGTGGATGGAGTTCATCAGGCGGATGGTGTCCTCAGTGGAGATTGGGTTCCAGTCATTAAGGATGTTCAAGGGGGGTGAAGGTACTGCAGAAGGTTGGGTGGGTTGGTCTCCGGGTTGGTTGTCAAAGCTGTTGTGGATGTCTGCGATTTTGTTGTGGAAGAATGAAGCTAGGGAGTCGCAAAGGGCTTGAGAGGGAGTGATGTCGTTGGAGTTGGCTGAGGGGTTGGTAAATTCTTTGACGATGTTGAATAATTCCTTGCTGTTGTGGGCGTTGTTATCTAGTCGGTCTTTGAATGCGGCTTTCTTGGCAGTCCGGATTAGTTGGTGGTGTATGCGGGTGGCGTTTTTGAAGGCGTCCCTGGTGCTGGTGTTTGGGTCTTTTTTCCAGGCTTTCTCGAGGGAGCGACAGAGTTTCATGGATTTCTTAAGATCATCGTTGAACCAGGAGGCGTTTTTGCTGCCTAGTTTGATTTGACGTTTTTTCAACGGTGCTAGGTTGTCGGCGCTGTTGGTTAGCCATTGGGTGAGGTTAATGGCTGCTTGGTTGGGGTTTGAGGAGTGGGCAGGGGGGTTTTGAAGAAGCGATGAGGAGATCTGGTCGATGGTGATTTTGTTCGAGTTTCTTCGCAGAGTAGGTTGAGGATGGTTGTGGGTTGTGGTCTTTTTGTAGATAAAGTGAACGCAGCTGTGGTCCGTCCAATGGAGAGCTGTGGTGTGACTGAAGGAGACATGTTTGCTGGAGGTGAAGGTAGGGTTGAGTGTGTGACCTGCATTGTGGGTGGGGGTATTGACAAGTTGTTTGAGTCCGAGGTTGGAGAGATTGTCCAGAAGGGTGGTGGTGTTGCTGTCGTTGCTCTTTTCCAGGTGAAAATTGAGGTCTCCCAATAGAATGTATTCCTCGGAGGGGAGGGCGTGTGGGGTGATAAAGTCAGTGATGTCGTCACTAAATTGTGCACGGGGTCCTGGAGGCCGGTAGAGGAGGGTGCCTCTGAGTGTGGTCTTGGGGTCGGTGTGGATCTGGAAGTGAAGGTGTTCGGCTCTGGCAAGGTTGACGTCTGAGCTGGTTGAGATGCGGATGGAATTCTTATGGACGATAGCGATGCCTCCTCCTGTTTGTTTGGTGCGGTCCTTACGGATAATCTTGTAACCGTCCGGGATGGCAATGGTGATGTGTGGGGCTGATGAGGCGTTCATCCATGTTTCTGTTAGGAAGGCGACGTCCGGAGAGATGGTGTCTAGTAGATTCCAAAGGTCGATGGCGTGTCTGTGGACCGAGCGGGTGTTGAGCAGGATGCATTGTAGATGGTTGGTATCAGATATCTGTTTGGTGTTCGTGGATGAGGAAATGTTCTTGGTGCCGTCGAACTTGCAGGAGTTGCAAGTGAAGGGTCCATGGGTGTGTCCAGGAGCGGCTTGGGCGCAGTTGGGGAGTCGGCCGGGGTTTAGGGCTAAGAGGGTGGTGGCGTCGTATGTAATGCGGGAGGGGTGGGTGGTACGGGGGCCAGGGGGTCTGGCGCTGGGCGCGGTCCAGGCGCGGACGGGCGTAGACGGGCTTACCTTTGGCGCACCTTCGGCGCGGCCGCAGCACGTGGACGCTGCGCGTTGGGGCATCTGCCCTACATGGATAGTGGAGGGGGCGGAGCGTGGGAGGGGCAGCAGCTGGGAGGCGGTAGCGGGGAGGAGGGGCGGGCCAGGGAACACCAACACAAACAAAATGGAGGGTCAAAGGGAAAGTGAGGCAGGGGCAGCAAATGGACCAAAGCGCCTAGAGTACAGCCAAAGTGCCAGCTAGCACAGAGAGCCACAGCAAATGTCGCGCTGCAATGCAGAGCGGAGCGAGCGGCCCGAAAGGTAAATTAAGGTCAGCTGAAAGCTCTTAAAATCGAGCTACGATGCCAGGCAAATACAGTACAATCACAAATGACACACAGCGCACTTTAACAATACCGAATGCAGCAATGCAGCAATCAGCAGCACCAACAGAATGTGGGATCAGGGAGTGAGGGGAGGGAGCGGCCGTTCTGGAGCAAGTCCGGGCGGTCACAGTTGGTCTGAGGAGGTGGAGAGCCCTCTATTCGTGGGTGGGAGGGGCAGCAGCTGGGAGGCAGTAGCGGGGAGGAGGGGCGGGCCAGGGAACACCAACACAAACAAATTGTAGGGTCAAAGGGAAAGTGAGGCAGGAGCAGCAAATGCACCAAAGCGCCTAGAGTACAGCCAAAGTGCCAGCAAGCACAGAGAGCCACAGCAAATGTCGCGCTGCAATGCAGAGCGGAGCGAGCGGCGCGAAAGGTAAATTAAGGTCAGCTGAAAGCTCTTAAAATCGAGCTACGATGCCAGGCAAATACAGTACAATCACAAATGACACACAGCGCACTTTAACAATACTGAATGCAGCAATGCAGCGATCAGCAGCACCAACAGAATGTGGGATCAGGGAGTGAGGGGAGGGAGCGGCCGTTCTGGAGCAAGTCCGGGCGGTCACAGTTGGTCTGAGGAGGTGGAGAGCCCTCTATTCGTGGGTGGGAGGGGCAGCAGCTGGGAGGCGGTAGCGGGGAGGAGGGGCGGGCCAGGGAACACCAACACAAACAAAATGGAGTGTCAAAGGGAAAGTGAGGCAGGGGCAGCAAATGGACCAAAGCGCCTAGAGTACAGCCAAAGTGCCAGCAAGCACAGAGAGCCACAGCAAATGTCGCGCTGCAATGCAGAGCGGAGCGAGCGGCGCGTGCACCCATGCTTATTTCGGGGGTGCAACAGGGTGTCCTTTTGACACCCTTGAAATTGCATTCTCAATTTGCGATTCACAAATTGCGAATCACAAATTGAGAATGTCTTCCCATTCATTCCTATGGTCCTCTAGGCCCATAGGAATGAATGGGGATGTATTCCTTAATTGCTAATCGCAATTTAAGATTCCCAATTAAGGAATATGTAGAATTCGCAAAATTTATTGCAAATCCTACATACATAGCATTTTGCGATTCTCAAATAGCGATTCGCAAAAAATCGCTATTTGAGAATTGCAAATGAGGATGTTGATGCGTATGGCCCCATGTCATTTGTTTATGTGTATGTTGTCCTGTTAAAACTTTAAATATTTATGCATGCAATTAGCTTGTTATTTTCCCCTTGCCAACCTCGATACAATCAGAAACAAAGCCTATCTGTTTCAAGATAGGAAACAAATATTTTCAAGTCTGGGCCTAAAGATCTCTAAAAGAAAATTAGATTCAATGTGACTGTTCAGGACTGTAGAGACATTCTGGTCAAAGCGAGGACTGAGCCAATAAACAGACATACAGATTGAAATGGAAAATATTTTGCTTATGGTGTCAGCAATCTAACCTGAATCCCTTGAAAGCGTCACCTGAACAGATTCTGCTATGCCTACTCTCACTGGCTAGATCAGAATTGGTACATGCATCTGTAAAAGTTCACCTAGCTGAAATTTCAAGATACATTCTCACTCTCTCTGTTCAACTAGGATAGTCAACAACTCATGAATGGGTTGTTCAGAGCTTTGCCTCCAGTAAGGGCTCCTCCACAGAATGGCATCTTAACATGGTTTTCTCATAGCAAATGAAGCCTCCATTTGAGTCCATTTACAGAGCAAATCTGAAATTTCTCAAGTGGAAGGTTGCTCTATTATTGGCTCTTGTGTCCACTAGAAGAGTTACAGAAATTCAGGCTTTTACAATTCAGCAACCTTTCTTGCGCTTCACTGACGATAATGTGCTTCTCTTCCAGGGAATCCTCATCAATAGTCATAAGCACTGAAAATACCCGCCCACGTGCGGGGACCCCGGAACTAATATAAAAATTTATATGGAAATCACATATATCTAGCTCCCTATATATGTATGTACATATATCATTTTTTCTCACACCAATGCAGCCCCAAAACCGAGGCTAAACAATGTAATTACTCATACATGCACTGTATTAGCAAGTATATAAAAACACATTAGGTCAAATAGCACTTGAACTCTGTGTTTTAATGAGCAAAACACTCATAAATCCTGAAAAGTGCTAATAATAGACATTGTTAGCCCATAGGCTGCATTGTAAAGCAAAAGCATAGAAAATTAAACCATTTTCAACAATAACTGGCACCGTGCCTTTAAGGCAGCCATGACCCCTGGCTTCCCATCATGCCTCAGGGGTGACAATTAGGTCAGTTGTTCTTTCTGGCTCCTTCAGCCAGGACCCTGGTTTAACAGCTCCTACCCATTTTGACTTTCTGTCAAAAATACTTCGTGATTTTTCAAAATTTTCACTTTCACTCGACGTCTTAGAGTGTTAGTGCTGCCTTTTTTGATTTTAAAAAAGGATTATTTTTGTCAAAATGCCTTCTCTTTTTGACACCTTCCCTTCCTGTGGGAAGAAGAAGGCCAGGACTGATACACACCCTGTGTGTATCTTCTGTCTCCCTGAGACACACTCTGCAGACACCTGTGAACACTGCAAGACTTTATCTAGGAGAGCCCTCAAGGGCAGAGAAAGGATAAAGATTTATGGCCTCTCTGAAAGGGGTAGGTCTCCTAAGAAACAGAAAAAACGGAGGATGCGATCGACGTCGAGAGAAGTCCCGACTTGTTCTCCTTAGGCGTGGGGATCGGCGTCCAAGCTTCTAGACGAGTCATCTTCTTTCGACGGCGAAGACTTCAGCGTCGAGATCTAAGGTACCTCCGTTGACGTCAACTGGGCGACGTTCAGCGTCCAGAGAGAGGTCTCCCTTGATGCACAGGAGCTCAACGTCGGGACAGCCGTCGTCGACGCCACATCACCGGCGTTCGACATCGAAGCTTCCTCCGTCGGCACCTAGTCAATGGCGTTAGGTGTCGAGTCACATTCCGTCGGCACCTAGTCAACGGCGTTCGACGTCGAGGCACCCTCCGTCGTCGCCTCATCACCGGCGCTCGACGTCGAGACACACTCCGCCGACGCCTCATCACCAGAAGTCGACGTTGAGGCACGCTCCGTCGACGCACCATCGCCACTCGACGTCAAAGCTTCCTCCGTCTACGTCAAAGCATTGCCTTTTGACATCGAGTCATCTTTCGTCGACATCACCGAAGTTCAACGTCAAGTCTCTCCATCGGAATCACAGAGGCGTTTGACGTCGTTCCACAGTTCGCCACAAGAGGGAGTTCATCAATCATCAGCGCAGCCTCCATTGTCGGCATCAAGGCCGGTATTGCCCACGTCAACGTTGACCCAGAAAACCATGACGTCGAGTTTGCCAACTCCATCGCCAGGTCACAGGCCACTGTCGCAACATAGATCTCCAAAGTCGGCGTCGGCTGTGCAAGGAGAATTGGCCTCGGGGAGACGGTTTACGTCTATAGAACATTCTCCTGGGTGCATAAGCCCTCCTGCTAAAAGGAAAAGGGGTCCAGCAGATCAGGCATCACAGAGTCGCTCCGGATCCCGCTCTAGAGACCCTTCACAAGAGAACACGCCTCCAGTGAGCCTTTCATCATCGTCTTCAGGCTCTTGCTCCTCTCACCATAATAGATCTCCAGATGTGGTTATCTATTCCTCCGACAGTGAAAGGTCAAGGCATTCCCCTGCACGTTCACTGCACGAACAGAGGAAATCACCTCCTCCAACATGTTTACCTGCGAAGAGAGGCACTCAGAAGTCGCCTTCCATCGGATTGTCACCAAGATGGTACAGTCCTCGTCATCACTGGGCTCCAGACAAGGAAACAGCGGCCAGGCTGGCAGCACACCGAGGCAGGCATGTGTCCAGGCCCAGGGAACAAACGTGCACCCCGGTGGGCTCCAGCAGACGGAGTTCCAGGTCTAGGAGCAGAAGAAGGGATTGCAGACCTCCGACTCCTTCCTCTTCTCCTACTCGATCTCATAGGGATTATTCGCCGACTTTGACGGACAGTCTTCCATCGAGAATTTGTCCAGTAGACGACATCTTTACCTTTCAAGACATCTTGGGCAGAAGGGCTCTTAAGCTGGGTGTTCCCATGACAACTCACCAGACCAAGACCTCAGTAATTTTTGAGACTTTGCATCACAAGTCTGCGCCCAAACCTCTGCTACCCTTGGTTCCGGGGATTATAGAACCGGTTATGGAGGTGCTCCTCACACCAGCGACGATAAAGGCCGCCCCAGCAAGGATTCTCAAAAAATATCGTTCGCCAGAAGAGGATCCTCTCTTCCTCAGAGCCGATCCTCCACCAGATTCGGTCATTATCGCAGCGGCGAGAAAATCCCATGCGGGGGCTTCCTCCACCACAGTACCTCCTGATAAGGAAAGTAAGTCGCAGGATTCATGGGGAAGAAGAGTCTGTAACACCTCAGCCTCACTTCTGAAGGTATCCAATGAGGAAGCGCTTTTGGGCCGCCATGATAGGTCCCTGTGGGATTCTCTGCAGCGTTTAATCAAAAAACTCCAGCAAGAGGATCGAAAGGACTTGAGGAAATTCTCTTGGAGGGCAGCCAGGTCTCCAATCAGATCATCAGCGCTGCAGCGGACGGAGCTACCCTTTCGGCGCATGGCTATGTGCACGGGGTATGTGCGAGGAGGTCTTCCTGGTTGTGCCTTACTGCCCTGAAACCAGAGGCTCAGTCCCGGATTTTGAACTTGCCTTTTTCAGGAACATCCTTATTTGGTGCAAGTACCGATGAAGAGGTGCAGCGAATGAAGGCGGAATTAGACACTCAAAAAGCTGTGGGGCTTGAAAAGAAGAAAGAATTCCGGAAAAGGTTTCGCTCCTTCAATAAGGGTTTTTCCAAGCAAAGGACCCCTCATTGGCAGAAGAGTCAGGACCAGCAGGGGCAGCAGAAGTCTCAATACAGAGGCAGACGTAACTCCAGAGGCGGTGGAAATCAGCGCCAGGGCAACAATTCCAACAAAGCCCAATCCAAGCCATGAGTTCTTCCTTCCCCCAGCGCCATTGACCACTCCAGTGGGGGGAAGCATTGCGCATCATATGGAAGAGTGGCATACCATTACAAAAGATCGCTGGGTGTTAGCTACACTTCACAATGGATACTGTCTTTGTTTCCAACATCTGCCTCCACCCGTCCCTCCAATGCCAACATCAAGTCATCAGCTGATCCTTTTAAAAAAAGAGGTAGCTATCCTCCTCGAAACGTCAGCCATCGAGAAGGTGCCAATTTCTCAAAGGGGGAAAGGAGTGTATTCAAGATATTTTCTAATCAGAAAAAAGGGCCAAAAAGCAGAATACAGACCCATTCTGGACTTGAGAACACTCAACCTGTATATCAAGAAAGAAAGGTTTTGCATGTTGGCTCTTCATCAAATATATCGACATCTCAGGCAAGGAGATTGGATTTGTTTGCTGGATCTACAAGATGCTTATTTTCATGTCCCGATAGCTCACAGTCACAGAAGATTCCTTCGGTTCCGGGTGGGGACCTCCCACTACCAGTTCAAAGTCCTCCCGTTCGGGTTGAAGTCAGCCCCCCAAATTTTCACAAAGTGTGTCGCAGTGGTAGCAGCCGTTCTATGCCGCAGGGGTGTCTTCGTGTACCCATACCTGGACGACTGGCTGTTGAAAGGTCCTTCCCCAGACAGTGTAAGAAATCAATTTCTGAGCTGCATCGACCTCTGCCACCATTTGGGTCTGCATGTGAACTTCAGCAAGTCAATCTCCGAGCCTACGCAGAAGATACATTTCCTAGGAGCGCTGCTAGACTCCGAGGTAGGAAAGGTGTTTCCTTTGGAGGAGAGACTGTGTTCCATAGCTCAGAAGTGTCAACTGGTGCTTCGCAGCAAAGACCTAAAGGTGCGACGGATTGCCTCCCTGCTAGGGTCGATGGCATCCTGCATTTTCCTGATCCCGAATGCCAGGCTACGAATGCGTCCTCTTCAGCAGGATATGGAGGACAAGTGGGACCAGCAGTCAGCTCGCTGGGACGACAGGATTACACTGTCAGATGCGGCGCGAGCATCCATTCCTTGGTGGGTGAAAAAGAAGAATATGCAGGTCGGAATTCTGTTCTATCAACCTCCTCCTGCCCAGACGTTGATCACAGATGCCTCTCTGCAAGACTGGGGAGCTCGCATGGGTCACCTCCAGATACAAGGTCTGTGGTCTTCCAAAGAGGAATCTTACCACATCAACATGTTGGAGTTGAGGGCAGACCACCTGGCCCTCAAAGCAATCCTGCTCTCGATTCAGGCGTCATCAATGTTAGTACAAACGGACAACGCCACCACAATGTACTACTTGAACAAGCAGGGAGGAGCACGCTCACAGACTCTTTCACTAGAGGCTCAACACATTTGGCATTAGCTCCTGGCTCGCAATTTGTCAGTCCACCTCCCAGGAGAACAGAATGTGAGGGTGGACGCGCTAAGCCGGCATTTTGAAGACAGAGAGGACTGGGTTCTCAACGACGAGGTAGTTGAAGACATCTTCCAGTCTTGGGGTCGTCCCACCATAGATCTCTTCGCGGACAACGAAAACACCAAATGTCGAGACTTTGCCTCAAGATTCTACTGGCCAGGATCGAAAGGGAATGCCCTTTTGATAGACTGGTCAGAGGAATTTGGGTACGCCTTTCCACCCCTTCCGCTGATCCCGAAGATGGTGAGCAAGCTGACCCACTCGTACACAACGATGATCCTCATTGTCCCCCGACTCGCCGAGGCAATGGTGGTGCACGGACCTTCTTCATCTGTCAGTGAGTCCTCACAGGAAACTGCCATGCAGGCTAGACCTGCTATCCAAGATGAACGGCCGGATTCATCATCCCAACCTTCAGTCACTGAGCTTGGCAGCATGGCTCCTGAGGTCATACAATACGGCCACCTAGGACTGCCGCAAGACTGCATGTCCATCTTGAAGGAGGCGAGATGTCCTTCCACAAGGCATTCTTATGCATGCAAGTGGAAGCGCTTCTATATGTGGGGTATGCAGAACAATTGTCACCCTATCAAGGGTCAGTAAGAAGGCATTCTCCCTTATCTATTATATCTGGCTAAAGCAGGGGTGAAATTTAATTCTATTAAGGTGCATTTGGCTGCTATAACAGTTTATAGGCGATCACCTTCCCAACCTTCTTATTTCCAGTTGCAGGCTGTGAAGGATTTTCTGCAGGGTTTGAAAAAGGTTTATCCTCCGGTGTGACCTCCGTCACCCTGCTGGGAGTTGAACCTGGTGCTATCAAAATTGATGGTTCCACGTTTTGAACCCATTCATAAAGCAACTTTGCAGCATATTTTGTGGAAAGCTGCTTTTTTGTTAGCAATCACGTCAGCTTGCAGGGTGAGCAAAATTCAAGCTTTCTGTTCCAAAGAGCCTTACACAATGTTCCATCTGAATAGGGTGGTGTTGAGGACACATCCTTCTTTTCTACCTAAGGTGATGTCAGATTGCCATGTAAACCATACCATCTCTCTACCCACCTTTTTTCCCAATCCCTCCACACAAGCTGAGAGGGCATTGCATTCTTTGGACCTGAAAAGAGTTCTAAAGTTCTATCTTGATAAGTCCAAATCTATACGTAAGTCTGATCAGCTGTTTGTCAACTATGGATTGATTAGACCAGGTTATGCAGCCTCGAAACGTTCTATCTCAAGGTGGATAGTTTCTTGTATTAAGCTGGCTTATCAGTTAGCACAGAAGACCCTAGGGTTTTTTCCCAAGGCACATTCCACCAGAGGGAAAGCGGCGACTACAGCTTTTCTTCATAATGTGCCTATGTCTGAGATTTGTAAGGCGGTGACTTGTAGGTCCGTCCATACATTTACCAGACATTACTGTCTAGATTCAGACACTAGAGCAGATACCCAGGTAGGCCAGGCCTCCCTACAGAATCTGTTTAACGGCTGATGTTTTTCGGCTGTTAATATCTTTGGTTGGGTCATGTGTTTCTCATTTACCTGCAGGTGGTTGGTTGGGCTTGATATTCTATTCATTGCTTATGACTATTGATGAGGATCTCCTGGAAGGGAAGGATAAGTTACTTACCTGTAATCCCAGTTCTCTTCCAGGGGTATTCTCATCAGAGTCATAAGCAACCCACCCGCCTCCCCAGGTAAATGAGATGTGGTCAATGTGTTTATAGTTTATTGTTGAGCCCTGTCTTCAGGGTTATGCAAAGACCTACTGACCTAACTGTCACCCCTGAGGCATGATGGTAAGCCAGGGTTCATGTCTGCCTTAAAGGCACAGTGCCAGTTTTTGTTGAAAATGGTTTCATTTTCTATGCTTTTGCTTTACAATGCAGCATATGGGCTAACAATGTCTATTTATTAGCAATTTTCATGATTTATGATTGATTTGCTCATTAAAAAACAGAGTTCAAGTGCTATTTGACCTAATGTGTTTTTTATATACTTGCTAATACAGTGCATGTATGAGTAATTACATTGTTTAACCTCAGTTTTGGGGCTGCATTGGTGTGAGAAAAAATTATAGATGTACAGACATATATGTGGAGCTGGATATATGTGATTTCCATATATATTTTAATATTATTTCCGGGGTCCCCGCACGTGGGCGGGAATATTCAGTGCTTATGACTTTGACGAGGATACCCCTGGAAGAGAACTAGGATTACAGGTAAGTAACTTATCCTTCTCAGAACAAACCCACGGTTCATCCCCAAGATTCCATCGCAGTTTCCTACCAATGAACTTATCATACTTCGCACTTTCTTTCCAAATCCGGGATCTCCAGCTGAAAAATCTCTTCACACCCTGGACCTTAAGCGTTGTCTCAAATTTTATCTCCATAGTACCAAGCCATTCTGAAAAAAGGATCAGCTGTTGGTCTCTTACAGACTCTCTCATAAAGGTATGGCAGTCACAAAAGCTACCATCACAAGATAGATCTCTGCGGTCATACAATTTTGTCAGAGCGGAGCTGGCAAACCACTCACTGCAAGAGGTCCACAAGGGCAGTATCTACCTCAGCTGCTCTGGTTGCAGGTGTCCTGCTGGAGAAGATATGCCGTGTTGCAACGTGGAAGAGCACCACACGGTCATGCAGCATTACTGCCTAGAGGCGGCGCAGAAAAGTGATGCAGTGTAGGGCAGGCAGTTTTGCGTCTTCTGTTCCAATGAGGTGAGCCTTTGTAAATATGGTTGATGTGAATATGTTTTGCTGATGTATATCACAGCATTGTATTCTGCATAATTGTCTCTTCCTATGTAGATTATTTATGTTCTTATACATATTTAGTTATAGATGTATATATTTTTATAGATAAATATATATATTTTTTTATAGATGTGTAATAGACTGTTACCACCATCCTCAAGTGTACTTCTATTACTTATATATTTAACCACAAGAACTGCTAAAGAATGATAATGGATTAAACCCAGATCAGTTGACTGGGGGTGAGTGTTTGATTTGCTAAAGTTCTCCGTCCATCATCCCCTTTGGTATCGCTTTGTTCGCCCTGAGTTGGCAGGGTATGCCCAGACATGGGTCCCTTGCTCACTCTACCACTGGATTCAAGATAGCCTGGCTGATGAGGATTATGAATCCGAAACCGGTCCCAGGATGCTTGTTTCCGGTCCAGGGAAGACATGGCTTGGTAGTTCGGGCTGGATGGTCCCATGAGGCACAGGGTCAAGGCTGATTTACATATGGCCATGTCTGAACTGGGGTGGCTTGGTGTGCAAAAAAACGATGGATTAAACCCATATCTGTGACTGGGGGTGAATGTTTTGCCATTGTACAACATTCCGTTCATCATCTTGTGTGTTTTGCTGTTACCCTAAGTGGGAAGGGTATGCCCAGACGTGAGTCCCATGCTCACTACGCCACTGGAGTCAAGCTATCCTGGCTGAAGACGGCTGAAAGCCAGAAACCGGTCCTAGGATGCTTGATTCCGGTCCAGGCAAGACATGGCTTGGCAGTTCGGGCTGGACTGTTCCCATGAGGCACAGGGTCAAGGCTGATTTGCATATGGCCATGTCTGAACTGGGGTGGCTTGGTGAGCAAAATAACGATGGATTAAACCCAGGTCTGTGAATTGGAGTGATTGTTTTGCCATTGTAAAACATTCCGCCCATCATCTTGTGTGTTTTGCTGTTCACCCTAAGTGGGAAGGGTATGCCCAGACGTGGGTCCTGTGTTCACTACGCCACCGGAGTCAAGCTATCCTGGCTGAAGACGGCTGATAGCCAGAAACCGGTCCTAGGATGCTTGATTCCGGTCCAGGGAAGACATGGCTTGGCAGCTCGGGCTGGACTGTTCCCATGAGGCACAGGGTCAAGGTTGATTTGCATATGGCCATGTCTGAACTGGGGTGGCTTGAAGAGCAAAACAACGATGGATTAAACCCAGATCTGTGACTGGGGGTGAATGTTTTGCCATTGTACAACATTCCGTCCATCATCTTGTGTGTTTTGCTGTTCACCCCAAGTGGGAAGGGTATGCCCAGATGGGGTTCCCGTGCTCACTACGCCACTGGAGTCAAGCTATCCTGGCTGAAACGGCTGATAGCTAGAAACCGGCCCTAGGATGCTTGATTCTGGTCCAGGGAAGGCATGGCTTGGCAGTTCCCACTTTAACAACAGGGAATAATTCAAGTATGTGAATCTATGAAGGATTCTAATACTGGAGAACTGCAGTTACAGGCAAGTAATTAATGTTTTTATATAGCACAAAAACAGTGATGAAATAAAAACACGAGAAAAATCCCACACCAATTCAGAAAAATAGTCATATTTAGTAAATTATTTGACACCAAAATGATAAAAATACTATTAGAAGAATCAGAGATATGCAGTTTTAAGGGTTTATGTGAAAATAGTGCTTAAAAGCACAAAGTGCCAACTCAGGTTATCATGTTGCGCCAAACCAGAACAAAATCACAGGTTCTGTGTGACTGTGATGGAGTGCAGTTCGAATCCAGAGACCCAGGTGGTCCTGCTGAAAATGTGGAATAAATCCTGGTTGCCTAGTGTGGCACCTCACACCTGCTGTCCTGAAAAGCGGTGTGAGGTCCACGTTGAAGATGTGTCGCACAGCTGTGGTTCTGATGAGATGTGAGGACTGCGATACGGGCTTGCATCGAGTATGCATCAAGGAACAGCAGTTCCAATGAGCTTTTCAGGCTGCGATGCAGGCTTATTTCAAAGATGCATTGTGCTACATCAGTTTTGATGAGGCACTGCAAAGAGATGCGTTGGGTTGGTATCATGCTGCGTTGGTTCTGGGCTGGCAGAGCACCTTACGCCCCACTTCCAAGGGTCCAAGACTGGAGTGGCAACACTTAGGGGTTAGAAATCACAGTATGCAGAGTCCAAGTGCAGAGTTTAAGATGGTTGGAGCCTTTTCTGTCTCTGAGGCTCTGATAAGGAAGCCAGCAAACTATCCCTTGTGGTCACACTGATGGTCCTGGGATCTAGGTGCAGGCCCAGTCCTTCTTACTCAGGCAGCAGCGGTCCTTCTAGCAGCAGCACAGCAGTCCTGTTTCCAAGACTTACACTGGTGCAGAAGTGTACTGAAGAATATGATTTAAAAGTACACTATTTATACCTAGAGCCCACCTTGAAGTGGGAGAAGCTTCCACAGTCCTCCTCCTTCCACAGGTCTGGAATTTCCTGCCTCTCCATCCTGGCCCCAGCTTGTCTCGGGGCACTTAAGACTAGTGAGAAACCCTTTCTGATTGTGCTGAGGCAGAGTCTTTGTGGGGTGCAAGACGTAGGTTCCTTGCTCACTGTGCCACTGGATTCAAGCTAGCCTGGCTGATGAAGGGTAAGGCCCATAAACCGGTCCCAGGATGTTTGTTTCTGATCCAGGGAGGACCTTGCTTGGCAGTTCGGTCTGAACTGTTCCAATGAGGCACAGGGTCAAGACTGGTTTGCATATGGCTGGGCTAAACTGGGGTGGCATGGTGAGCAAAGGAACGTTGAATTTAACCCAGATCTCTTGACTGGGGGTGAATGTATGATTTATTCAGCATTCCGTCCATCATTTGTTTGCTTAGCACTTTTCACCCTAAGTGGGATGGGTATGCCTAAACTTGGGTCCCTTGTTCATTGTGCCACTGGATTCAAGCTAGCCTGGCTGAGGAAGGGTAATTACCCAGAAACCGGTCCCAGGATGCTTGTCTCCGGTCCAGGCAGGACTTGACTTGGCAGTTCGGTCTGGACTGTTCCTATGAGGCACAGGGTCAAGACTGATTTGCATATGGCTGGGCTAAACTGGGGTGGCATGGTGAGCAAAGGAACATTGAAGTTCACCCAGATCTCTTGACTGGGGGTGAATGTATGATTTATTCAGCATTCCGTTCATCATTTGTTTGCGTAGCACTTTTCACCCTAAGTGGGATGGGTATGCCTAAACTTGGGTCCCTTGTTCATTTTGCCACTGGATTCAAGCTAGCCTGGCTGAGGAAGGGTAATTACCCAGAAACCGGTCCCAGGATGCTTGTCTCCGGTCCAGGCAGGACTTGACTTGGCAGTTCGGTCTGGACTGTTCCCATGAGGCACAGGGTAAAGATTGATTTGCATATGGCTGGGTCTAAACTGGGGTGGCATGTTGAGCAAAAGAACGATGGATTTAGCCCAGATCTCTTGACTGGGTGTGAATGTATGATTTATTCAGCATACCATCCATCATTTGTTTGCGTAACACTTTTCACCATAAGTACAACGGGTATGCCCAGACGTGGGTGCCTAGCTCACTGTGCCACTGGATTCAAGCTAGCCTGGCTGATGAAGATAATACCCAGAAACAGGTCGCAGAATGCTTGTTTGCAGTCCAGGAAGGACCTGGCTTAGCAGTTCGGCCTGGACTGTTCCCATGAGACACAGGGTCAAGGCAGATTTCCATATGGCTGGGTCTAAACTGGGGTTGCATGGTGAGCAAAAGAACAATGGACTTAACCCAGATCTCTTGACTGGGGGTGAATGTATGATTTATTCAGCATTCTGTCCATCATTTGTTTGTGTAGCACTTTTCACCCTAAGTGGATGGGTATGCCCAGACGTGAGTCCCTTGCTCCTATGCCACTGGATTCAAGCTAGCCTGGCTGATGAAGGGTAATACCCAGAAACCGGTCCCATGATGCTTGTTTCCAGTCCAGGGAGGACCTGGCTTGGCAGTTCAGTCTGGACTGTTCCCATGAGGCACAGGGTCAAGACTGATTTGCATATGGCTGGGTCTAAACTGGGATGTCATGGTGAGCAGAAGAACGATGGATTTAACCCAGATCTCTTGACTGGGGTGAAAGTATGATTTATTCAGCATTCTGTCCATCATTTTTTTGCATAGCAGAAATATTACATGGGCATTGCTTTCGGCAAGGTCTCAGTACTTTCTATGCCTGAGGCCTAGTCTGTGTTGTAGGGCATCTCCCACATTCCGCAGAAGAAGCTGTTGTGTTTCAACAATCTCAACCTCTAGTTTGTCCACTTGGGGGACATTGCTTGGTGCTGCTCTAAGATGGCAGTTTACTAACTTCGGCTCTGTAGGCCAGAGAAAATCTTCAGTAATTTATCCCATCCCAGCACACCACATCAGCCTATTCAGCACCATTACTTGAAGTGGACGTGGTCAGCATTCGACCCAGTAAAAGGTGGGCATGAGCTGGAGAAGACTGCCTGCGCTGGGTCTGCGCTTGCCGGACCGCCGCTTGGAACTCTCTGCTCTTGAGATCTGGTGCTCCTCGAGACCCACACTTACGGGGTTGGCCTGTGCAGCTAAGCTTGGTGGGGGCCACATGAGGCTGCAGGACGAGCCGGGGACAGCCAACGGAGCCCGCCAGTACACACGTGGACCTGCAGCCTCACTGCGGCCAATTTGTGCAAGTATTCTCTGGTCGCAGAGACAAGCCTTCAAAACGTGAGTACAACGTGTAATAATATACATGGTCTGCTTTGTGAGGAGAGTTGCTGTCAGAGCTCCTGTGCCACTATACCTGGCAAGTGCCTCCTCTTTGACTTTGCCCAGCTGCTCCAGCTCCTTGGTGACAGTCACAGGCACTCTAGTCTGTGTAAGGAAGGGGTGACATTACACATAACTCTTCATCGCCAAGGTGTGCACTTGCTGATCACTGAATATTACAGTACTGTGCCCTGATTTCCACATTTTCACCAGCGCACACAACACTGCATAACATTCAGGCCTGTTTAGCTGGACTATTACCCCCTACCTAATCAGCCTTCATTCCAAATTAATATCCAGCTTTTGCTTGATCCATAGTGGATGCAACAGCAACAGCGCCTCACTTTTGAAACTAAACGTCAATTTCGCTTAACAGCAATCTCTACTACTCAGCAGTCGGCGGGAGAAGTGGCAGGAATGGAAGACTCCCCACCGGCTGAAGATATTAAGTCAATCCTTCTGGAAATGCGAATGAACCTCTCAGCTATTGACCATAAACTAGACTAGCCGACCAGACGCATGGACGCCATGAATGACCGCATAGCTAAACAGCAGGCGCAGTTGACATATGCCGAACAGTGTATTTCTGATGTAGAAGATGTGCACACAAAACAGACTAAAATTCTAGAGGAGACAAAAGTGGAATTGTGTAAAGTGCAAATGAAGAATGAAGATTTGGAAGCTAGATCCAGAAGGAAAAATATGCACATCCTTGGAATCCCTGAAACTTCTGCGATGAGGCGTACAGAAGACTATATTGGAAATTGCTTCTTACACTATTTGGGGCTGAACATTTCTCCTAGTCCTTTGTGATAAGAAAGGGTGCATAGATCATTGGCACCTCGACTTATCCCTGGAGCTTCCCCTAGGCCTCTTATCGTTACGTTTTTAAATTACAGGGATAGACACCAGGTCCTTCGCTCAGCCCGGGAGGCAAAGAAGATCCGTCATGAAGGGATGCACTGCACTTTCTTCCCTGACTTTATGCAGGCTGTACAAGATGTATGTAGGAAATTCCTTCCAGTTTAAAAGATGCTACAGGAAAGGTGCCTGAAATATGCCATGCTCTAGCCGGCCAGAAAGCGATTTTCTTGGAAGGGTAAACAAGATTTTCATGGAATCAAATGAAGCAATGTCCTTTCTGCAAAAAAATCCTATCTCTCGTGGGGCCTCTCTGCCTCATGATACAGCTGACAACACATCTCCTTTAGATGAGGTCGAGTGACAGTGCCTCTAAGTCCCACATTTTGTCAAGGTCATCTTAAATGTGACTGGGTGTTCACTTGCGTGTTATAATTTGAACTATCAAAATTCTGCTTGTTAAGATAAGGGGGATTGTATTGGAATGTCGGCTGAAATTTGGATGTTGTACCAACTTGGCTCGATCTCACAGCTCCAGTAATACTACTGCAGAGAGCCATAGATCAGTCCATTAGTTCTTATGTTTATTCTGCTGGTTGTTGCTATTTCACCAGTGCTCTGGCCACCTTCTGCCAACGGCCATGTTATGTGATATATTGACTAATGCTCACAACGGTTTGTTTATTTCTTACAGATTCCTTTGTTCATTTTATTTGGGGCTGTCACTGGGAGATTGGGTCTTGTTGTGGGAGGAGGGTTGGGGGTAGAACTGGATGTTAATGTTTATTACCCATTTGTGAAATGGTGTGACATATGACTCGACATTCATTCTCACTTTATTACTGGCTTGATATTTTTGTGTTTTAATGGTACACAGACCTGACCAGATTGGTCACCAATTAACAATCATCACTTGGAATGTCCGATGGTTGACTAATTCCTGTAAATGCCGTCAGATACTTACTTATTTCAACCAACATAAAGGGGATATCATATATCTACAACAAACTCAGTTAATGCCGGGAGACAGACTAGGTTAAGTATCTTATTAGGCCTTCATCAATATTTCACCTCCTACTCATTCTATTCTAGAGGGGTGCCATTATAATCAGGTAAAATGTGCCCTTTCGACATATTTGCACCCTTGGAGAAAAACGTTGCTACTAGCATGTTTTCTCCGCTAACATATCCAGCGATAGACAGTGATAAAAAAAAATGCGCTAAGCGCATTTTGCGATAAATATCGCTATTTCTTGCTAATATGCCCCTTAGTGAATATATGGGTGAGTCACCGTCTACCATGTTGGATGTTATCATCTATACTAAGCTCCCACATGAAGCCTGAAACCTCTTTGACATGTTCCCAGAGGAACCCCCGGAATGGCCTGTGCTGTGTATTTTACTGACTAGTCCACAATCACATAGACTTATCTCATGACTGTACACTGCAGTCATGGACTGCTTGAATTCGGAACCTCCTTAGGCTCGCCGGGAATGGGTTGTGACCTGGCTGACCTGACTGAAATATCAGACGAGCAATGGCGATATTGCTGCCAGCAAGCCAGAGAGGTATCTCCCAATAGCAGACATCAATTGATTCACTATAAGTTTTTACATAGAGTGCACCTTTCGCCACTGACTCTTCCACGATTGTATCCATACTTTGATACTAGTTGTAGGCATAGTGGCATTAGGAGTGCAGACTTTTTTCATCTTGCGTGGACCTGCCCAGAGGTGGCCACTTTGTGGTCTTTGCAAAAAGAACAATTGATGGACAGAATGCAGAACAATGTCATACATTCACCCCAGTCTAGAGATCTGGGCCTAAATCCATCGTTTTTTTTGTTCAACATGGCATTCCAGTTTGGACCCAGCCATATGCAAATCAGTCTTGTCCCTGCGCCCAATGGGAACAGACCAGCCTGAACTGCCAGGCCAGGTCCTCCCTGGACTGGAAACAAGCATCCTAGGACTGGTTTCGGCTAGGACTGGTTTCGGGCTTTCAGCCTTCATCAGCCAGGATAGCTAGACTCCAGGGGCATGGAAAGCACAGTACTCACGTCTGAGCATACCCGTCCCACTCGGGGCGACAAATGCAAAAAGAACAATTGATGGACAGAATGCAGAACTATCTCATACATTTGCCCCAGTACAGAGATCTGGGCTTAAATCCATTGTTTTTTTGTTCACCATGCCATTCCAGTTTGGACCCAGCCATATGCAAATCAGTCTTGACCCTGCGCAGAATGGGAACAGTCCAGCCCGAACTGCCAGGCCAGGTCCTCCCTGGACTGGAAACAAGCATCTTAGGACCGGTTTCGGGCTTTACGCCTTCATCAGCCAGGATAGCTTGACTCCAGTGGCATGGAGAGCCCCTGACTCATGTCTGAGCATACTCGTCCCACTCGGGGTGACAAATGCAAAAAGAACAATTGATGGACAGAATGCAGAACAAAGTCATACATTCACCCCAGTACAGAGTTCTGAGCCTAAATCAATCATTTTTTTGCCCACCATGCCATTCCAGTTTGGACCCAGCCTTACGCAAATCAGTCTTGACCCTGCGCCCAATTAAACTCAATCTGATATATATAAAACACATTATAGCCTCTGTTTCTTCTCACTCCTGTTTGTGCCATGTGTTGTGCTGTGATGTTTTATATATATCAGTTTGAGTTTAATTGTGATTTTGAGCCAAGCATGGATATTGATTGTATGTAATTATTATATGTTTTATTTACAGATCTTCCCCTGAGGAAGGAACTGTTTATGTTCCGAAATGCATTGGGCATAAGCATTTAGCAGAGCATGATTTTGCAAAAGTGATATTGTGTCCTAAGCACATGTATATAATGTATACAAAGTGACTCTATGTACAAATGTCATTGAAGAAAATGTTATGTACATTTGAGATGATCTTTTGAGTTAAAAATTGTTATGAAAACAGGAGTAAATCATAAAAAGTTAGAAAATTGAATGTTTACATTGTGGTGTTATCACCAAGTGAATTGTGCACAGCAAATTCAAGTCTCAGTACTTGTTATAAACTAGGTACAACAAGAAAATCAGCCACTCCCACAAGGTGTCCCATGGGGGAAGCCGACACCCCAGGTAGGAACATTTGACATGGGGGTTCGTCCCTACCTTGGCGGTGAACACGCAGGTGTACCTACCCGGCAACTCACCTACCCCAAGCTCCACCCCTTAGGATTGACCCTAGGGCCGCTCTGGTGGTAGTGAAAGTCTCCCCCAGGGTTGGCTACTAAGTGAGAAAGACCAACCTGAGCACAAGACATGTTTGATAGGCTATTCCGGTGGGTTTCACAATCAGTGCTGCATCCCACTACTAGTCAGTGCAGATCCCGCCCTGAGTATGTGGTGTATCTTTTTTTGATAAACAGTTTTATTGATTTTTTGACATGGTAACAAAAACCAGCAATATAACACACTACAATAGGAGCGACAATTCCCACTTGATTGGATGATTAACCTTTGTCTTGCATGACCTCGTAAAGTCTCATATGGTACAGACATTTTCGCAAGCAACACAAATTTAAGCCATGGGGCCCAGCCATTTGCCCCTTACCATGCAGTATTTCTCTGGGCATCCCGTGCTTAATACATAGGTTTTTCCTGTGTAGCACACCAGTCTACCACCTCCCGCCATTTCATGAGGCTAGGTGGAGTAGGACGTTTCCAGTTGGCTGCTATGTCCTGCTTAACTACAACCATAGCCGTGTAAAAAAGCAGCTTCTCGTTTCTGGACCCATCCAGCCCGTCTGTGATCCCCAGGAGCGTGTGCAGTGAGTCATGGGGGATTTCCCAACCCAAGACTTCTGTTAGTTCCTCTTCAATGCCCCCCCAGAATCGCACCAGCTGGGGACATGCCCAGACCATATGGAAGAAATCCGCCTGGTCTTGGCCGCAGCGCGTACAGGAGACAGTTTGATATAGGCCTGCCCTGTAAAGGTGTGCGGGGTTAAGTAGGCGGTGTGCAAGTAGTACAGTTGAATCAGGCGGAGTCTAGCCGATGCAATGACCGACTTAGGTGCCATTAGTGCATCACTCCAATCCTCCTCCCCACCCATTCCTCCCACTGGTTTCTAAGGCAGTCCAGTGTGGTTGGGGTGTTGCTGATTAATGTGTGGTAAATACGGGAGATGTCCCCTTCCCCAGATTCCCCATCACAATCTGCGCCTCTGGTGGGTTATTTTCCGGTACTCCTGTGCCGTCTGATATGTGTGAGTGGAGAGCATGACGCAGCTGCAGGTACCTGTAAAATTGTGACGGGTGTAAGGATTACCTGGCCCACACATCCCCGAGCAGAGAGATCCCTTTAATGTCCCAAGAGCGAAATCCCTTTAGCCTACTAACCACCTTGAGCCACGTACCATGCCAGAGCGGTGTGTGTTGGGTTGATTTATGTGTCCATTGGGTGTGGCCCAGTGCTACCCGCCAGCCAGAAGAACAGTGCGTGTCACCCCCGGAAAAGTGCAAGGTATGGACCCTCCGTACATCATAGTTTGAATTCGGGGTATGCCTAGTTCGCTCAGCTCAAACCTGTAGGCCGGGTCAGACATCCCCGTTAAACCAATCATGCAACGTGAGGAGGCGGGTCTCCAAGTAATATAAATATAAATTGTTTATCCCCATGCCCCCATCGAAGGGTGGGATCCGAGATCCGGGATCCGGCTGCGTGTTAGACCTATGCGGGGTCTCCGACCCCCCCAGAGGAATTCATTGGCTGTGCTGTCCAGCTCCCAAAACCAGGCCTGTGGGATGCAGAAGGGTGTGTTTTGAAGGACGTTAAGGAATCTGGGGAGAATCATCATTTTGAACAGGACAACCCTCCCCAGGGGATTTAATGGGAGCGTCTGCCAATTGCTGAGGTCTTCCTTCGCTTTTTTCAATAGCTGAGTTATGTTGAGGGACCAGGCGAGGTCGGGGAGCAGGGCGACCCAGATACCTAAGTATTTGAATGATTGTCACCTGAGGGGGATTGGGGATTGTGGTTTGCCAGTCGTAGCAGTCCCTCGCTAAGTGTAAAGGGAACAAGACTGCCCAAAGCAGTGTAGCACCTGGTGACAATGAGGGCCGGAGAGAGCCGGTTCCGCAAGGAAGATGAAGATATCATCTGCGTACAGGGCAATTTTGTCCACTTCCGAGTTGGGCCACTCCCATCCCCGGATGTAGCCATCCGACCGAGGCGATACCAAAGGGGATGGTGGACGGAGCGTTTGAGCAAATCAAACGCTCACCCCAAGTCAACTGATCTGGGTTTAATCCATCACCATTCTTTAGCTCACTCCACCACCCCAGTTCAGACATGGCCATAATCAAATCAGTCTGCCCCTGTGCCTGTCTGACCCTGTGCCTCATGGGAACAGTCCAACCGAAACGGCCAAGCCATGTCTTCCCTGGATCGGAAACAAGCATCCTGGGACCGGTTTCGGATTCATAATCCTCATCAGCCAGGCTATCTTGAATCCAGTGGTAAACTGAGCAAGGGACCCCCTTCTGGCCATACCCTGCCAACATAGGGCGAACAAAGCGATACCAAAGGGGATGATTATGGACGGAGCGTTTGAGCAAATCAAACACTCACACCCAGTCAACTGATCTGGGTTTAATCCATCACCATTCTTTAGCTCACTCCACCACCACAGTTCCGATATGGCTATATGCAAATCAGTCTGACCCTGTGCCTCTTGGGAACAGTCCACCCTGAACTGCCAAGCCATGTCTTCCCTGGACCAGAAACAAGCATCCTGGGACCGGTTTCAGATTCATATTCCTCATTAGCCAGACTATCTTGAATCCAGTGGTAGAGTGAGCAAGGGACCCACGTCTGGGAATACCCTGCTAACTTAGGGCGAACAAAGCGATACCAAAGGGGATGATGGACGGAGCGTTTGAGCAAATCAAACACTCACCCCCAATCAACTGATCTGAGTTTAATTAATCACCGTTCTTTAGCTCACTCCACCACCTCAGTTCAGACATGGCCATATGCAATTCAGTCTGACCCTGTGCCTCATGGGAACAGTCCAGCCCGAACTGCCAAGCCATGTCTTCCCTAAACTGGAAACAAGCATCCTGGGACCGGTTTCGGATTCATAAACCTCATCAGCCAGGCTATCTTGAATCCAGTGGTAGAGTGAGCAAGGGACCCACGTCTGGCCATACTCTGCCAACTTAGGGCAAACAAAGCGATACCAAAGGGGATGATGGACGGAGCGTTTGAGCAAATCAAACACTCACCCTCACCTCGATCAGGCAAGATCACACCAAGCACCATTCTGTTTTGGAGTGCTACAATCCTCGCAACTTGCAGCTCCCCTGTAATGTTCCCAAGTGCCATAGCTATCTGATTGGCAACAGCTTTCACAACACGAGTCAATCGCCTTATCTTTCTGCTGTTCATTGCAGCACCCACAAAGAAAAACAATCCTAAATTGAAATCAACATATTGTTGCAGGGTGGTGTCAGTCTGGTCCACTTCATCCATACTTATTGTTCTCTTATTTCTGTTTTTTGAAATGTCATTGTACAATCGGAAATCACGATGATACGATGCATGTGCCAAGAACACAGGGGGCAATAGGAAAGATACATAGCAAACCCCTGACTACCCGACAGGTAATTGATAGTACCCTTTATTACCACACACAAAGTAGGTATTATGCAATGCGATAAAGCTGCTATTATTGGGACCTTCAATCATCAGAATCACAGTACATTCACTTCTCCCTACTGCAATTCTCCCAACTCTGCTAATACATAGGTCTGCTTTAGCTCTAGTCACAGAAATTATTAAATGTCCATTGATCTTAATAGTTCTCATACTCGTGAAGACATATGTTGTCGAAATATTGTCAGGTTGATACTCTTCCCATTCCCAATTAGTTCCTTTAGCTTGAGGATAGCCATCTTAATCTTAATAGCATACTTTATTGAGGCAGAAGTTGATCCCACCTACTGAAGGCTTTTCAGAAGCAAACAAAAGCGTAAACTAGGCTTGACAAGAACCATTGTGTGAAAATGGTAGAGGAATGAAAGGTGTTCCTCCCTTTTTCTGGGGAGCAGGTGTCATCCCACACATCCAACAGTTGGTAGTATTTGTAGCATTATGCGTATGATGCGACATCTGGATGAATGTATTATTTAGGTAGGATTGTCAATGCTTCTGCTCATGGTACGGAAGCGTGAAGTAATGATGTTCCACTGGCACTGGAGTAGTGGCAACAAAAAGCTGTCGAACAGGAGCCACCTTCTCAATGTAAATAAATGCCAATACACACATACCATGTGATTGTTGCCATAATTACCATAGCACCAACAAACCGTACCTCACAAATTATTTTCTTATTGCAGATCTTAGCAACCTTCGATCTTTCAGCAGACATGATCACTGCTTTGTAAAAAAAACACAACCGTTGGAACTCTTATCCCTGGACAGCCATTGGTTTCTTCACCGAGGGTCAAGACAGGTGTCACTACACTATGCAGGACTGACCCCCCCCCTGCCACATCAGCACTCCTTTTCACTAACCCAGGGCGGTAGCTCAGCCAGTCCTTTTTTCGACAATGCAGGCTCTTGCCTTGGTCTCAGTTGGTATCGAGATGCTCCAGAAATCGGGTGGTCCGGGAAGACTTCCGCAGTTTCGTCAGGTGAGATAGCTTGACCTTTCTCCTTCTCCAGAATCTCTCGATGGTCGGTCAACACAGCAGGTTCCACCAAGGTAGGTAGTACTCTCTTGCAGTGAGTACTATGGACCCAATTCGTCACTCGAACTGCAGTCCTTGTCGCAAGGAGCACTTGCTCTGGTCCTTGCCACCTCGGCTCCAAGCTGTTCGATCTATCGAAGACCTTGACCATCACATGGTCGCCAGGACGGAGTTCGTGGGCCTCACCTGTAGATCTGTCAGGAAGAGCTTCTCGAACCTGTTGATGAATAGAGATCAAACTGTCAGTTACTGTGCCAAATAATAATTCATCAGAACACATGGAACATCATGTATGGGGCGTGGCTTAAAAACTCCCCAAATGTTCATCGCTTTCCCAAACACCACTTCATATGGTGTAAGGCCAGATCGTGAATGTGGCACCCATCTTATGGACAACAATGCCAAGGGTAGTGCATCTGGCCATTCCAAAGACGTGGAAGCCAGTATTTTCGCCAACTTTAGCTTCAAAGTAGCGTTGTACTTTTCCACTAATCCTGCTGATTGCGGGTAAAAGACTGCATGGAATTTCTGCTTGATCCCTAATCCTTTCAGGAGATGCTCAACAACTTGCCCAATAAAATGAGGTCCGTTGTCACTCCACAAAAGTATACACACACCATATCTTTCTATATTATCCTTTGTAGGGTATGCCTCTATCCAAATACTGAAGGCACATACCACCACTAGGACATATTTTAAGGTATTGCAGCGTTCAAGTTGGATGTAATCCATCTGCAAAACTTCAAAAGGTGCAGTCGGTGTAGCAAACCCTCCTATAGGAGTACGTACCCCTTTACCAGGATTATACTGCCAACAAATTAAAGAGGACTGTACTACTCTCTTAGCTGTGCTGGCAATCTCAGGGTGCTCCCAAACTTGTGTAAGCAATTTCGTTATCGCTAGCGCTCCAACATGTGTCAGCCCATGTGCCATTTGAATCATAGGTTGTAAATAGGCTGCAGGCAGTTTCCATCTATCCATGTCTTTGTTGCGCCAACAACCCTCATCGTCCAATATTCCTTCTTTGGCCCATTTCTCAAGTTTTGCTACAGAAGCTGATCTCTGTACATCTAGTACTTCCTCTCTAACATCATGCCATCGCTCAGCTTGAGACTTCACTACGTACATAGAAGTAGTGCTTCGTTGAATTGCAGTCTCACGAGCTACGCGATCAGCAAAAGCATTACCTTGTCTTATCTTGTCAGTCACTTTCTTGTGTGCGCTACACTTCCCAATTCTCTATCTTCTTCGGATATGTCAGTGCAGTCAAAAGGTTATGCACTAATTCTCCATGCATTATCTGCATCCCATGGGATATAAGAAAGCCTCTTTCCTTCCAAAGCAGGCCAAAATCATGGGCCACTCCAAAAGCATAGCGGCTGTCTGTATAGATGTTCATACGCAAGTCAGTGCTAAGTTCACATTCTCGTGTTAAAGCTATTAGTTCAGCTGCTTGAGCTGACTTCTGAGGTATACGAGCTGTTTCCACTACTGTCTGAAGTGTCGTAATTGTATATGCAGCTGAAGTCGTGCCATCTGGTAACTTCAAACAGGACCCATCAACCCACAGTTCCCCATGAGTGGACAGAGCGAGGTGGTGGAAAACATGGCGGCCGCTTGCTAGAGCGGCGCGCTCGTCCTTGACGAAGGTTCCTGCTGACGTGCCCCAGAAGACAAACTAACCGTACCGGTCGCTACAGACAGGCAGGCGATGAGATGGCAAGATAGGACGCTGTTAATACATCGGTGAAAACATCGAGACCCTAACCCGGTGGGAGGCGAGACGGAGACAGATCGGATCGGGTTCGGGCAAGCGGCAAGGAGGGAGAGTGAGCGGGCAGGCGGGGCTTTGGTTGCCCCGGGAGCGTTGTGCTCGGCGGAGCTCTGAGAAGCGGCTCGGCGCAATTGGCGGCGGTTTTGAGATTCTGAAAGCTACAGTGTGGGAGTACAACACCGGACAGAGCTGCCGATGTACTGAAATATCGGACCCTACCTGACGGATCGGAGCAGGCTCGGCTCAGGCTCAGGCTGTATGCGGTGCGGTGCGGTGCAGTGCTTAGCGCTGCACGGCGCCGATAGTGAAGAAGGAGCAGACGGGAGCCTGGGAGTTTTTGGGTCAGAGCAAGATTCAAGCTCGGTGGCGTGGAGCCTGTGCTCCTGTAAAAACAACAGTGCTTCAGTAAAATAAAGGTGGACAGAGCTGCCGATGTGCTGGGGGCAGGATCTTCACCCTGTACCCTACCGCTGGGGAGACGCAGCTGTGGAGCTCAGAAGAAGCAGAAGGGCAGCAGTGTGCGGCGTTTCTGCAAATAAAGTGGCAACAATCATTTGGTGCGGTAAGGGGGGTCAGCAGGGGGGAAAAGTGTTGAGTGCTTTGAGGGGTGAGGCTCAGCCTATTGACACTCGGGGCCCTACAGATATACAAGACTCTTACCCTTCGCAGAACCTAGCCCTTACACCCAGAGTCTTCAGATTTAAGGCACTATCTCAAGTTCCCAGCCAGGCACCTAGTGAGAATTCACACATAAATACCGCCAGAACCCTGGGGAAGCAGAAGGCTAAGGGGAACGGGAAAGGTAGCAACAAGGATAAAGACTCAGTTGCCCCGGCAGGTCCCAGGGACACAGGCCAAGCACAAGCAACTAAAAGAAGACCAGAGGAACAGTCCCTCACGGAGTCAGAGACAGAATTTGAGCTTGAGGTAGCAACAGACACAGTACAACCCCCAGCCACAAGGGTACTGAGAAGGTGCAAGGGGTATCAGCTACGTTATACCGGTCCAAAAGAGTTACCACATAAGGCGAGTCTGAGTAAAGGGGATTGTAAAACAAAAGCTAGCAAAATCTCCCGAATCACACCTTCACTGAAGTCCTATTTCAAGGTCCTGCCCCAGGTCTTAAATATAAATCAAGAGCCCCAAAAACCCGATAGCACTCAAATTGTATCCCCATTAGTTGACGTTATTGAACCTACAACTACAACTACTTCTACAACTTCTACAACTATACTCAGCAACGTGGGGGAAACCGAAGAGGAAGTAACAGAGGCAGAAGTGTCAGCTAGTAGTGTAAAGATGGGGGATCCAGTAGAGCGAGTTGCTAACGCAACACCCTCTCTGGGCCAGCAAGCCTCGACCTCATCGGTAGGAAGCGAGACAAAAGAGTTGGGTCAATGTAGTGGGAGGTGCGAAGAAAATTATAGTGACGACACCCTCCAAGCTATACTTCTTAGCATGAGGGAAGAGATCAGAATTGGGTTTGAGGAGTCAAAAAAATGCTTCGAGGAATCGAGACAAACTCAATCAGAGATCCGCACAATGTGCGAAAACTTAGAGTCCAAGGTAGATGGTCTCTCAATAAGAACTGGAGGATTAGAGGACTCTGTTGGCGAGCTTAAGGCAAAATTGGAGCGCGCCGAGGCGAAGATTCAGACACTACGACGGGAAGGTAATACAGTCAAAGAGAGGGTAGAGTCTCTCGAAAATTTCTCGAGAAGGACTAACCTGAGACTTCTAAAAATTCCAGAGGGGAAAGAAGGAGAAGACTTAAAGAACTTTGTAGCAACCATACTAAAAGACTCTATCAATCTGGATGAACCCTTGTCTGAGATAGAAACAGATATCCAGAGGGTACACCGGGACCCATTCCGTCTCAAATCAGGTAGAGATAAACCAAGGAAGATCCTGGTGAATTTTCAAACATAGACTAATACAAGGCTTCCCCCGTTGAGAGGAAGACTCCCCGGTGCACTGCACAATATTGACTCAAGAGTCTAAAGTTTTATGACAATGTTCATTCAACAGTTCAATCCACAAAATTCAGTCGTTTTTCATCTTTAATCCATATACATTATACGTCATGTATAGATCATCAGTTTCAAGATGTATGAGATACATATAATCCACAAGATTGTAATCCAATACTCAATAATCCCAATGCATTTAGCCCGAAATGCATTGGGATTATTGAGTATTGGATTACAATCTTGTGGATTATATGTATCTCATACATCTTGAAACTGATGATCTATACATGACGTATAATGTATATGGATTAAAGATGAAAAACTACTGAATTCTGTGGATTGAACTGTTGAATGAACATTGTCATAAAACTTTAGACTCTTGAGTCAATATTGTGCAGTGCACCAGGGAGTCTTCCTCTCAACGGGGGAAGCCTTGTATTAGTCTTTGAATCCTCACGCTGACCGGCACAGACAGCGTCATCCCTGGCAGCACGCCACACTTCGTCACCAGGTGTACCATTGATCACCTTCAGCTGTGCAAATACCTCCTTCCAATCTTTGAATTTTCAAACATACTCACTGAAAGAAAAGATTTTGAATCTAGCCCTGAAGGGCAAGACCTTGAAAGCCTCAGACTTCTCTTTTGAAGTGAGGTCCGACCTGTCTAAAACCACACTAGACAGACAATGGGAATTAGGTCAACGGATGGAGAAGTTCAGAAGTCTAGGAGCTACCGTGCAAATGAGATTCCCTGCCTTCCTAAGGATAATGTACAATAACAAAATGTATAATGTTAAGTCTCCTTTCGAAGCTGATGAGCTACTAGTCACTATTAGCGAACACGCAAACCCCCAAGACAGGGTGTAAAAAATCTAGTATAAAAAAAAAAATAGAGGAATCTGGAAAAGTTTCTCTTTTAAAAAAAAAAAGGGGGTTAAAAAAGAGATTAAAAAAAGGGGGGGGGGAGAAGAAATCACGAACACTTGGGTGAGGAAGTATAAAAAAAAATAATAATAAATAAATAAAGGAGAAATAAATGATAGATCAGGGGAACAAGATACAAAAAAAGTGGGGAAAAAAAAGAGGAAAAGATAAAATAATACACAAAATTTTCACTGAAACGTAGGAAACCAAAATAGTATTGGGTGTTGGGTGATATATAATAAACGGTTATCAACACGGGAACTTCACTATTGACTTCAATCCCCTGTAAACTTACTGTTAGATGTCCTGAGTTACACCAGGCGGCAAAAGGGCCTATTTATAATTCCTACATTCTCGCCCAAACTCACCTTAGTATTTTGAGGATCATCAGTAGTAACAATATGTAAAAATTATAACTACCAGATAAGAGATTAAAATCACAATTTCACTAATCGCTAATCGCCACTGCTTATATATAAAGCGTAATGACCGATAAGAGGGATATTAGGGCATGGTGCGGGAACACGTCAGAGACGACAAGCTGGCAATACATCATGCCAGAGTAAGTTGGAGGGGTTTTCCAGGGGTGGGAAAGGGAAGGCAAAATATAAAAGTCCTCATAAACCGAATTCTAAAACCACGAAGAAAATGGATCCAATGTTGTTTCAAAGCTGCTGTTTAGCAAAAATAGAAACAGATATAGCTAATGACAGGCAGTCTTGCAAAAAAGTATCAGAGTTGAGGGTTGGGAAACTATGTTAAAGAGCCTAAAAATTAATGTCAGATATTACATTTTTATCCTGGAACGTAAATGGTCTGCGAGTTAGGGCGAGGAGGAAAAGAATCTTACAGTATTTACGAGACTCACCCGCGCAGATCATTGCAATTCAGGAAACACATCTAAACAAACAAGAGATCACTGATATACTTAAAAAACTTAAATGGGTTGATAATTTTGTAAGCACGGACCATAACGCCAGTATTCGTGGTACTGCCATCATTTTTTAAAAAGCGGCAAGGGCCCAGATCACGGACTGGAAAACAGACGCGAGCGGCAGATGGCTGATAGTTAATGCCCAATTACACTCGAAGGGTTTTACCATTACTAGCTATTATGGACCTAACCAGGACGATCCTTCTTACCTGAATATTCTGCAGAATCATCTGATTACCCGTCCTGACCCCATAATATGGGTGGGCGATTTCAATCTTGTCCTAGATCCAAAATTAGATAAATCTCCCACTTCCAGGGCTGTAGCGCACAGCAACATGAGGGATACACTTCTTAGATGTATGTCGAATCTTGGCTCAAACGACTTATGGAGACAAAGAGCTGGTAAAGCCATGGGAGCCTCTTTTCACAACTACAAATACAGACATAAATCACAAATTGATTATGCCCTTTTCAGCCTCTCTCTCAAAGATCAGGTTAAAAACATAACATCCTTGCCACTGCATCTCTCAGATCACTCTGCTATTCTTTTCTCGGTAAAATTAGAGCAGACATCCACTCATCCATCTTGGTCCTTTGACCGAACAATTTTATTGGAGGAAGAGGAGAAGGATTATCTGATACATGAAACTGTCTCCTTCTTAGAGCAAAATTTAGGCTCGGCCTCTTTGGTCATGGTATGGGAGGCCTGGAAAGCTTTTATAAGGGGCTGCATTACTGGTAGGGCCTCTTACAGGAGAAAGAAATATGGTGAGGCAATTCTACATATAGAGCAAGAACTGACCCGTTTGGAGTCATTAGATCAGGTCCCCTCAGATAATCAAGAGGAGAAAATAGAATTAAAAGCTAAGTTAGATACATTATTGCAAGAGAGGCTAAATAAAAGATGGCAGGCAAGTAAACTTGCGCATTTCGAATATGGCGAATCTGCTGGAAAATTGTTGGCCTGGAAAATAAAAGCCGACCAGTCCAGAAACTTTATTAAAGAAGTGAGGGTCGCTGGGGAAGCCACTTGTAGGTTAACAGATACGGACATCGGAGAAGCCTTTAGTGAGTTCTTCCGGAATATCTATACTGAGGAACTCAATGCTAATTTAGACGAAAGGAACGAATGGCTGGACAAAATAACTCTTCCAGAATTGAATAGCTACCAAAGTGAAAATATAGATAAAGAAATAACGGAATTAGAAGTAGCTAACACTATCAAACAATTAACACAGGGCAAGGCCGCGGGACCGGACGGTCTCCCAGGATAATTATATAGGGTACTTAATCCTACTCTCATTCCAGTCCTTACGAATCTTTTTAACGACATACTGATTAGAGGGGAGCCACCACCAAGCTCTTGGGGGGAAGCGAATATAGCCTTAATATTAAAATCAGGCAAGGACCCAGCTGAATGTGGATCATATCGCCCAATCTCGCTTCTCAATAACAATTATAACATTTTTACGTCAATTTTGGCAGCGAGATTGGGAAGCGAGATTGGATCAATTATTCACCCAGACCAAAAGGGGTTCATTAGAGGCCGGCAATTGGCCGACCTAACTTACGATCTGGTGGGAGCCGCGGACATTGCCTCAACTTTTGGCCTACCCCTGGCTATTATGACCTTCGACGCCACAAAAGCGTTCGATAGGGTATATTGGGCATATTTAAATATATATATATATTTTTTTGTATGTTCTTATATAGCGCTCGACTACCCGGAGGCATCTCGGCGCTTGCCTTGGGAACCCGTCCTGGCTTTTCCCTGTGAGATAGCCCCTAACGGGCATCCCCAAGGTGAAAGCCAGGCATCCCGCCGCGAGGGGCCGTTGTGGAGATTAAGCAAGCTTAATGCCCAGAGTTGCAGAGTGTGAACCCATGATTAGGTCAGGCACCGAAGCGAGAATTATCAAGCCCGTGGACATTTGAGCTCAAGACCCTGCCGCGTCGGGAATTGAACCCTGGTCCCAGGTCTGACCTCTGCTTCAGGGTCTGCCTGCTCTAACCAGTGAGCCACACTTCTCCACTCCACAAATATAACAATGAAAAAATTCCATCTTGGTCCCAAATTTTGTAGGGCTATAGGCTTATTATACAATAACCCCAGAGCATACCTACTAATAAATGGCTCGCGAACAACTCCTTTTAAAATTATCCGAGGAACAAGGCAGGGTTGTCCCCTATCCCCTATCCCCCCTCCTTTTTAATTTATACGTAGAACCATTTGCACAGTCTATTAGGGAGGATACTAATATTCCACACTTTACTTTTTCGGGCTGGGATAAGAAGGTCGGACTCTATGCCGATGATATACTCATTTATACATCCGATCCCGCGTTGGCATTCTCTATAATTATAAAGAAAGCAGAGGATTTCGGAAAATTCTCGGGATATGAAATAAATGCAGGGAAAACGGAAATTATGGTTTGGAACATTCATAATCTTCAACTCCCGGTAAAATCCTCAATGAGGTACCTGGGAGTTACAATAACTAAAGACTTAGAACATCTGGCTCAAAACAATTTAGCCCAGATCTCCCGCGAATCCCAATCCTTGATGAAAGCTTGGTCCTTTCTCCCGCTTACCATCTACGGGAGAACCAGCCTGATAAAAATGAGTATTCTCCCGAAATTTACATTTATCTTCAACTCTATCGCGCTAACTTTCGATACCAAACAGCTTGCAAAATTTCAGCAAAACATTAACTCATTTATTTGGGGATATAAATCCAGCAGACTGGCCTGGAAAAAACTGAGAAGGAGAAGAGAAAAAGGGGGGCTCGCATTGCCAGATCTGGAATACTACGCCTGGGCATTTCATTTGTCCCATTCCAGGATGCTACTCAAGATCCCCTGGGAAAATGCAAATGGGCTTATGTATAAGGCAATGTGTTTGGGTTCGGACCTTCCAGTGAATGGTTTCCTCTTCAAGTTTGGCCACCAGAAGTTCTTTAAAAAAATTATACTAAAGTCACTACTGGGCACTATAAAAGAATGGTCTCAAATTAAATCCAAGGCTGGGATAGGATATCTATCTAAACATGCTCCGATTTGGGACTTACATGGGCTATCATCACAAGAAGCCAACGCAGTTGAAAGAGTCCTACTAGATGCAGGTATAACACAGTGGGGGGAACTGTTGGTAGCAGGTTCAATTATGGAATGGGATACTTTCAAGCTTAGGGTAACATCATCACTCTCTTGGATAGTATACTTACAATTGGTTAGCTGGCTTTGGACTCAAATAAAGAAGAAAGCAATGATTGACGCGTAACCACTTTTTCACGCTTCACCGAGCGTACTACTCTCCCAAACGGCTTTCGAAATTCCAACCCGGGAAGTGTTGTAGCAAATGCTCTTTTCCAGAAGCCTCAGATCTTCATATGTTTTGTGAGTGCCCGAACATCGCCACCTTCTGGCAAGGAGTCAGGACAACACTCGAATCTATCCTCAGATCATCTATCCCGTGCTCATGGTCTTTAATCATCTTCGGCCTAAATAATAACATCAAGGGATTAGAGAGAGAGTTCTTATTCTATGCCATCTTACTAGCAAGAAGAGATATCTGCAAAAACTGGGTAAACACAAATCCTCCAACGCACGTAGAGTGGCTGTCTTCACTATATGCAGCATCGAAGGTCGACCTATCTAGAACATGTAGCCCCCGTTCTTTGAGATTTTGGGACCTTTTGATTAATTGGAGATGGGACAGTTAGTCAACCCGGGGTTTTTTTTTTTGGTTTTTTTTCCCCCGGGTCCGATGATTAGGCCTAAAATCTCCTTGTCCAAAGGGAGGCACCCCAGGCCGTACAGTCATTGAACAACTGGCCGAACCGGCCCGAAGGGAGAGGGTCCGTCCAAGCTTTGCTGGAGACATCGGGTCTGACTCTCTGGGTACTGAGAGCTTAGTACTGGGCCTCTCGGTGCTACAGAGAGGGTCGGGTCTCGTGTTTTGTGGCTAGGAGCACATTTGGATCGACTATATGGCTAATGAGGACAAAAAAACAAAAACAAAAACCCACAGTTCCCCATCTACATCTGAAAGGGGCGTATCTTGCAAATCAACGCGACCCTTTGTCAGAAAGAAATATACAATCATGAGGCTCCTGTGACTGAGACTGAGTCGCAGGATATGGCAACAAAGTGACTGGGTTTAGTGTTGCACATCTCTTCAAGGTAATATGAGGTGCTAACAGTGTCAATTCATATCCTGTCAGATGAGCACTAGTGAAGTGTTGTGTCGTAGTCTGATTCAAAAGGTCGGCGACTGCATGGGGTACTAGCACCAACAGCTTATGTGACAAAACTATCCCTTCACTCTGACGTATGGACACAGCTGTTGCAGCAACTGAACGGAAGCATCCAGGCAACACTCGAGCAACAGGATCAAGTACCGCTGATAAATATGCACAGGGACGCTGCTTATCACCATGTATCTGCACTAAAACTGAAAATGCACATCCATCTTTCTCATGTACACAGAATGTAAAAGACTTTGTATAATCTGGAGTACCTAACACTGGTGCAGAACAAAGCTTGACGTAACTGATGAAAAGCATTCTGACATTCATCTGTCCATGGAAGGGGCATTGGAGTGTCTTTAGTCAAAAGCGCTAACAGGGGTTTAACAATGTGTGAAAATCCTAATATCCATTGCCTGCAAAACGAAATCGGACCAATGAATGCACGGACATCTTTCTGAGTGGAAGGCACTGGTGTGTCTAAAATTGCTTGAATGCGATCTGGTGTAAGTGCACGGCCCTCCTTAGACAGAAGGTGACCTAAATAGGTTACCTTCGGTCTACAATATTGCAAATTCTTCTGTGACAATTTATGATGGTGCGATGCAAGGAAAGAAAGCAAAGACAAAGTAAATTTTTTACATTGTTCAGGAGTATCGGCTGCCAACAGGATATCATCAACATATTGTATGAGAGCCACTCCTTCAGGTAAAGCAAAAAAATCAAGCTGTCTTTTAAATGCTTGGCTGAAAATACTTGGACTCTCAGTGCACCCTTGAGGAATTCTACAAAATCTGTACGATCGATTATTCAAAGTGAATCCGAACAAATATCGGCTATCAGGATGAATAGGAATCGAGAAGAAAGCGTTCTTCAGATGTATCACAGAAAATGTAGTCGCTGTCGGGATAACCAAAGTAAGTAGTGTCGTTATGTCAGAAACCACAGGGTATTGGGTTCTACAATCATGTTAACTTCTCGCAAATCAATAATGAATCTGTAAATCCTAGTGTCAGTGTCTTTTTTTGAAAATGGGAAGAATAGTACTGTTGCAAACATTATAAGGGACTTCTTCCACAACCCCCACTTTAATCAAATCATGGACAATGCGTATAAGTGCTTCCTCTCCTTCTTTAGAAATTTTATATTGAGGCAATCGTGGCAATGAAATGCCCTCCTTGACATTAATATGTACTGGTGGGATAACCATCTGCCCTCAATCTGTGTCTGAAGTAGCCCACAATGTACTAGGTAGTGAAGCTAATGCAGCATCCTCTTTCACAAGGCAGGATCTCTCAATCACGGAGTAGTTGTCATTCAAAATAACATGTACTCCTTCAGGAGAACAGCGTATCGTTGCCCTGAAATGCTTGAGTATATCAAGTCCCACAATATTGTCTGGTGTATTCGGAGAAAGCAAAAACGGACATGGAGCAGTAAATTTGTCAACATGGAATCGAAGTGGTTGCAACAATGGGCTAAGGTAAGGTGTTCCATCGAAACCTATCGTTGTAATGGTTAAGCCAGACAAGGGAGCCCTTGGAACCAAGTGTTTAGATAAGGCGCTACGAGTAGTTCCTGTATCAACCAGTAACTGATAACTAGAACCCAAAACATGTGCTGTAACATAGGGACCCTTCTGATCTACTGTAACTTCAACTGATTCCTTACCCCATCCTAGGCAATCCTATGCATAATCAGAAACTTTAAAATCAGACGGCACACAGTCAGACATTTGATATTGGTTTCGTCTCTCGAATTTGTTAAAGCCATTTTGTCCACGTGCATTAGCATCAAATCTAGCACGATCATCCGTGCTTCCTCTAGGCCCTGAATATCCTGAACGACTTCTCATTTGTCCCCGACCACGTGGATACTGCTGAGCACGCAACACTGGACAATCAGAAGCCCAATGTCCAAATTTCCTACAATAAGCACACTGATCAACAGGCAAATTCAAACGAGTATAAGAAGATAAAGACGAACCATAAGATCCACGTCCACCTCTATTGCTACCTTTATCATTTCCCCTAGTAGGCGGACCATAGGCCTGAGCCATCATAACCTTTGTGTTTAATTCCTTAGTCTTTTTATCCTCATTACCCTTTGCTTCTAATTCCTGTCGTTCATAATATTGAACCATAGTTAAAAGAGAAACAGGAGAAGAGGTAGTCCACAAGCTCTCACTGGCTTTTAGGAGACTAGCTATTCTTGGCAACGGGTTCGGGACATATTTATCGACGAACAAATGCCTGCCTGTGTCATCCGTTAATGACTGGCCACTAAGAACGTGGAATGCCTCCTCAAAGCGCATAAAGAAATCTGACACTGACTTATCTGCCTTTTGGTTACACTACGCTAATACAGTCCAATCTATCTTTTTAGGTGGAATAATCGTTTTTAACTTCACTAATATAGCTGTTGGAAGATCTAAAATTAACTGACATGGTTTCCGTGCAGGTTCCCTCTCTACATCCACTTGTTCTAGGTCCTTCCATAATGCTCCAAAAGTCGCATGATCATCAACCTTACGAACAGTTCTCCACATATCGGGGGTAATATTAAACCGAAAAACAAATCAATATCGGGCAGAGTCATAGTTCAAGAACTAATAGCTCCCTCAACTTCCTCATAAAAAGCTGCTGGATTTTTCCACGGATCAGGCAATGCAGTTTTAAGAGGCATAACATCCGCTCAATTCCAAGGAGTGTAAACCCAATTATAAATAAAATAACCCTTTGCATCAACAGAATCCTTATCATTACTTGTTCCCTAGCCTCTAGGAGGAACATACAATGGTGCGGCTTCCCGCATAGGTTTCGCATGAACTATCGTCTTATCTGTTCCGAAGTTAGGAGCTTGTGCCACGCTGGTCTGAGATGTTTGTGCAGCTGCGTTCGCTGCCTTTTTCTCCTCTTGCAAACGGACTGCCTCAATACGTAATTTACCCAAATGCCTGATTGAGTCAGCCACCTGAGAAAAGAGAAAAAGACCATCACGCATTTGCTTACAATCATTTGCTATATCAACAGGCTCCAATTCTTCAGAATGTTTCCTAAACCGTTCAACAACTTCCGCTGCAAATACCTCAGTAAAATATACTTGCTCCCTTTCCTGCCAATCCTTCATCTCATCTAAAAGTTCAGAAGCAGAAACAGTATTACGGGCGCCTTTGCGAGCAGCAGATCTAAGTTCAGCAGAACGTGCAGCAGGCAGCATAGAACGAGTTTCTCGTGCTTTCTCCTGTTCTTTAAGAGAGTCCTCATCTGACTCACGAGGAGCAGAGGGAAAAATATACGGAGTTGGAGAACGATCTAATAACAAGAAATCATCTTGAGCTTATTTAAAATAGGATAAACGGTATTGGCCAGTTACCTGTAAATGGCGTTCCCTATCCTCTCTCTCTTTTAATTCTTTCAATTCTTTATTCTTTATTTCTAATGCTTTTGCATGGATGTTCTTTCGCTGTTCTTTTTCGATCAAGGCTTGTTCACGCTTCATTCGTTCACGCACTTCTTTCTCCCACATTCGCACATGGTCAAACATATCTTGCCTAGTCTTTAGCTCAAACATACATTGCTCCACATACTGAATCTTTCGCAAATCAAATGACCCATGCATAGGCTAACACAACACACGATCCTTACGAGTATATTTATTCCATAACGTGCTGTACATTATAGAAGAAATACCATATTTAATACACATATCCCTATAAGGCGTCCCCGCCGGGTGGGCCGGTTGTGCTTTTTCAAGTCTCAAACTGGTACCACTACAAAAGCAACACATCCTACAAAGTGTGCTAGAAACAGGCATGCCAAAAATAGTGCAGAATATGCAGTATTATATCTAGTGCTCCCGGTTTTATGGTATTTATTTTTTTGACATTTCCGTCTGTATTTATCCATATTTATTTTTTGTTAATTTTATCTGTATTTATCCATATTTATTTTGGGTTTTGTGGAAAAATTAAGCTGAAATTAGTACATTTCCACATCTATTTAACCAATAAATATGCACTCATGCTTGAATCTCTGCCAGGTTTCAATATTGTGAAGAAACGCAGAAGATAAATGAATGCACCCATATGAAAATCAGCATATTTCAGTATTAACCTTGTGCATTTCTACTAGTGTTAAAGCCTCTTTACTAAAATTCCTTTCTTTTTTAACCCCCTTACCTATCAATCTACAAAGCTGTTGGCCTCGCAGTCATGGCAGACATTATTTAGAATGACTCAAAAAGCAACCCAACTTCAGTTTTTATCCACATTTAAAAATAAATACAGACAAGAAAATAAATATTTTCTGTCTGTATTTATCTGTAAAAATCAGTAAAAACGGAAAACAGGGAGCCTTAATTATATCCAAAGTAGCACTTAAGGTACCTTTAGTACGATGTGCCGTTCCAATCAATTCAAATAGAGAAAGTTCTCCTCATTACTTGCCTATATAAATTGCAATTTATATATTCATTCCATACAAATCCAAGTAGGCCAACACAAATCCCAAAATTCAAAAGCCACAGTAAGTGGTACTAAACTACCTTACCAATCCCAGGCATCAAAACCAACAGCAAATACCGCATAACAACTCTTATCAATCACTTGGTGTCCAGGTTCCAACTGCCAAGTTCTCAAAATCGACCAAACGGTCACTGCACAGCGAATCAACAGAAGAGATCTCAGTCGAGGACCGGCACCACCTGGATTGTCAGATCAGAAAGAAAGGAAAAACACTGTTGTTGCCAAGACTCGGGTCTCCTCGGGCAGCGATCGCGTCCAAAGCGAGATTCCAATCCTTCGTTTCGACCACTCCTTCGGGCATCCGAGTCGCCGATGAGCCCCGCATTGGAGCGCCAATTTGTAGTAGTGGGCCTCAGCAAGGCCTACCAGTGATAGGGGTTCTCCCTTCTCTGCACAGAGTCCTCAGACCATAGAATATAAGTTGGCACAGAAACTGGAATAGAAAATACAAGATTTATTAAACCTCATGAGGTGGAACTACATTCACACAACACCCTTCGGTAGTGTATGAAGTAGCACACTGAATGGAAGGAGCTTGGTCCTTTTATACCCACACATGGGCTCAAAAGAAGGCGGTACAAGTACAAGAAGAAGGTTTTAGGTACACATTAGGTCATACAGAAAATGCACAGTCAACAAGTGGGAGGAGTTAACAGTTGCTAATTCTGGTAAACACATCCTGACAGTTACAGACTAGTAACAGCTGCAAGGACAGCTGCAAGCTCAACTGAGCATGTGCGAAGCAGAAGAAACTAAATATATCTTATCTCCAGGCTAATTTCAGAGGCGAACAACAGCATGGTAGGACAGAGCACATGGCAAGAATGTGGTAGCACATGGCAAACAAGTTGACTGCCTGAAATACAAAATGGATTCCACAAAACGGGCAAGATAGTCTCTAAACACAGGATGGCTCTGCTAATGCTAACCCAATCGCTGCAAAATTACAACAGCAACATATCAAACCAACATCAACAATAGAACAACATTCCCAAACCCCCTCGATATCCCCATCCTATACTTCAGGAAGAGAAGCATTTGTCATCCCAACTGCGGCAAAATAGAAATCACTCTAAAACGCTCAGGTTGGGTTGTGTGGAGGACCCCGTCTTAGAGACGGATGTTTAGTATCTCCGCAGAGAGACAATCGGATTAGAGCAATAACTCTGCTATGGCACCTTTGTTGCTAGGTCAGTGAGGATGTGTCACTGGATGGGGCTGTGAGAAGCCCATTTTCATCAGGGCACCGCAGGACTGTTGGTTAGGAAAGGGCATGGTACAGTTCTATGCGGCTTGCAGAATCAGATCATCGCTGGGTGCAGGTGGTGTTCCGGTTCGCACAGGTTCCACAGCGCGGGCGGGTGTCTCCGCCACCATGAAGAGGTGAGATTTGGGCCGTGGTGTTGCGCAGGTCCTGACGAATAAGGGACATGTCTACCCTGCCCTCACCGATCTTCCCTTCCACCGAGGCCTGGGACGCGCTGATTGCCTGCAGGATAGCATCCAAGTCTTTACCCTGAAGAGAGGGGCCACCTTCACCTGCCCTGTGGGCTCATGGTCAACTGTGGTGAATTGGTGAATCTTTGTTTGTGTATGGGTGGCCGAGGATTTAGAGCCCCGGTATTTCCCCATGGCGGGTAATTAGCAGCGCACAGGCAGAGGGTCAGGGCAGATCTGATGCGGTTCCCACAAGCTGTGGCCGGTTGGGCGCCCCTGGTTGCAAATCAAAAGTCCGCCGGCGTCTGAAGTCACGAACCCCAGAGTGGGTGCCTCTTCAGAAATTGCAGCTGAATATTCAGGTGTGTGCGGGCGCCCCTCAGGGCGAGTGCCAATGATCAGTGCTGAGGGTGAGCAGGGGAAATCTCTTCGTCCGCATATCAGGATGTGGGCCAGGACAGCTGCAAGTCTGGCAATGTGGGCTAGGTGACTGACGGCCGGCAAGGCCCGGAGGAGGCACTGCAGGAGCGGGTCAAGGGGACCGGTGGAGGGGGCCCTCACCCAGGACCCCATGCTGCTCTTGCCGCTTCCACCCCTCCTAGCAAGCAGCCCACAGTTCACAGGGATCGCTGCTCCAGCTGGGTCCCGTCACCTCCCACCGCTGCCTCTGCACTCAACAGGTATTTCAGGAGCTGCAGGACTCTCACAGGGAGTCACGCCCGATGGGTTGGGGTACTTTCGGTCAGCAGCCCTGCTCTGGATCTGGCAGGGTCGGCGGTAGAGGGGAGAACGTGGACCATGGATGATCTTACCCTCTGCTGTCTGAAATGGTGGCTGAAACTGCAGTCTCACACCAGCGTGGCCCTTGGCCAGGCCCCCGCAGCTCAGGTTCCACACAATCCGCCAGGCTCGAATCAGAGCAGGGCCGCTGGCCTGGATCCCAGTCTTTGGCGCCGCTCAGCCTGCGGGAAGTGGTCAAAGTCAGGCAGTGTGGGACCAGGTGACTGACAGCCAGGAGGAGGCACTGCAGGAGTGGGAGAAGGGGACAGTGAAGGGGACCCTCACCCAGGACCACTCGCTGCTCGATGGATGCAGCAGGTTTCACTCCCCTAGCAACCACCCTACAGTTTACAGGGAGCGCCTCTCCGGCTGGGTCCCTTCACCTCACACCGCTGCCTCCGCACTCAACAGGTATTTCAGGAACTGCCAGATTCTCTCAGGCTGCTGGAGTCACGCCCAGTGGGATGGGGCGCCGCCGGTCAGCAGTCATGCTCTGGGTCCGGGTGGGCGGGGGCGGTGGCACCACGGATTATCCTGCTCTCTGCCGCCCAAAATAGCGGCCAAAACCGCAGTCTCGCTGCAGCACGGCCCATGGCCATGCCCCGCGGCGTCAGGCTACTCCTCAAGCACAGGGGCTGTCGATGGCCCCTGCCACACCACACCTTCGATCTTCAGCCCACGAGGTGCTAGTCACGGACCTCACAGGTTCCTCCTGTTGGATGGGCAGCGAGTCTCTAGGTCACCTGGCACCGCAGTGGGTCACTCCCACCAGCGTTTGATCTCCAGGCGGGGGACAGGACACGATAGCCCTGGCTGAGTTCTGCGAGGCCTACGATCCCGGGATCCCACTGGGGAAGGAGGCCTCCTTCATGTGCCTTGTGAGCGGACAACTTGTCGGGCCACAAGGGAGCGGCTGCAGGTCCGCCACATGTGGATCCCTCTTCGTGCTGTCGGGTCCCCGGTAATTGCAGTATTCCTAGGCCACGGGTGGCTCGAATGTGGGTCACTATTCTCCGCAGCGAAGCAGGCTAGTGCATCACGGTCTGGAGAGCAGGCGCCACCATTTTGAAGAGCGGTGATGTCGCATTGACCCGGTTGGTTCAGGAATGAGGGGTTTTGGTGGGGATTTACTCTGTGGGTGTATGCACTCAGTTGTGGCAAGTCGTTGGTTGCAGAATTGGAGGATGAATGGCTGTCAGTACTAGTGGATCGTGGCGTGGATAACAGAGGGGTCCGGAGCACTCTTAGAGTGTGACCCCCATCTTGACGCACCAAGCCACGCTGTGGTGTACCTTTTTACAGAGCACTTACAGGTACAACACCCCTAACCAATCTAGTATGCACCCTATCCTAGCATGTGTAGGAAGGGCACACACACTATCCTGCTGAAGCACAGTGGGGAAAGAGCACAGTGTCCTAAGGTCATGAATAGAGAGTCGGCAAAAACCTGGAGAACAAAAAGCAAAATGTTTTAGGGAAACCACCCTATGAAGGGCCATGTCCAACACCTTCTATCAATTATATGGCTTCTTCCCTTTTTACTGTTTTATAGGCTTGCTAGATCATGACTGTGGAGCCTATGTGTCTTTATTTCTGTAAAGGAGAGCTCCATTCCAGTTTTGCCACTATGCCCTTGTCTTCAAGGTACCGTGGGTCTATGGGCCAGGCTTTTTCCTTCTCATCCCCTCTGCCCTGCATTTCTAGCCACACTTGAGAGTAGTGTGAGATTCCCATAGCAAATTGTCTAGTACCTATAAATCTGCCCATGTGTGGGTGTTGCATCAGAAAATAATCAACATGGTAGAAACTTTGGTGTGCTGGTGATTAGAATGCGTATTGCTTCTTCCAGATGTTCTGAGTATGCCTTAGATCTATCAGCCAGAGAGCCACAAGGAAGGAAGACAATGGACTGGGCGCTCTCCGAGTCACTCCAGTGGACTTTCTGTTCCAGTTCTGTTGACTACCGTGTTAAATTCACCCCTCCCCCCCAAAAAAAAATAGTATTCCCAGGGGTAGTGTAGGAAAGTACCTCTTTTTGCATGGTCAGCCTCCACTTTTAGCCTGATGTGATTTCAAACTTAGGTGCACTGGATCCCTGCTAACTAGGTCCCCAGTGTAAGTCCCTAGTAAGTGGTATCCATGGTACCTAGCGCATGGGTACTGAAGAGGGTCCTTTGTGGCTGCAGCACTGGTTGTGCCACCCCAGAGCCTCCTCAGCAAGGCTATGCACTGCATGTCTCGGTGCAGGAAAATTGGAAGAATCGACATGGCACACAGCCCTGTGTGCCATGCCTTTCATGCACTGCATAAGATATAGGTAGGTCAAGTCACCCCTTCAGCCCTAAGGCAGGGTGCACTATATCCTATGTGTTGGCAAATCAGTCTGAGCAGATATGCCTCTAAAATGTCCTGTCCATTCTGTGATGCTATAAGTGAACAGGGAAGTCAACACGAGTTCCCTAGCTCCATGATGAGTTCACTGATTTCTAAGATGATTGGTTCCAGACATCTTAATAAATCCTCACTGATGCCAATGTTGGATTTATTAATAACTTCACAAAGGAGACCCTTTTAGTGGGTCACCTGAACCTTAACCAAACAATTGTGGTGTCCTTGGCTGGTTTTCACCTGCCTGTCACCACCAGATATGTTTCTGATCTCATGGGATGAGAGCCAGTGTTTTCAGAGGGCAGAAACTATACCTGCATACAGAAAGATTATGCCTATATTAGGGCATCTCAAACCATGCCTATATTAGGGTATCTATATGAAACATAACACCCACTCCTCTTAATAGTCAACAATAATAAACAATGACAGCAAATTACTAATTCATACTAGGTGGTAGGCCAGATAATTGTCAGTGAGCCACATAAAAACATTTTTTTAAATCTTTAAAAGCATATCAAAAACATTTCTAAGAGGGGGAAAAATGTGTAGAGTCAGTATTTGAATTTGTACTCAAGCTAAAGTGTAACTGAGTTCCTTTATAGAATTTAAAACACCTATAAGCGTTTATAAGGCCATGTTTCCTCTAGCGATACTGTCAATTTAGTAGGAAATGTTCCAAATGTAATCAGAGTCTAAATGAAAGAGGAAAACTCCAAATTCTTTCCCAGCACACGATGAGCCAATTGTAGATAAAGTGTCCTGGCTGGGATACGCAGCATCACAGTCACTTGCTGTAGGGGAGAGAAATTTTAATATTTCATGCAGAACGTCGATGGAGCACAGATGATATTCAGTACTGCCCATACATAGATAGTATATCAGCAGCCGGTGCTGTAGTCGATACCTCAGTGCCCGTAGTGCTAGTTGTAGCGCTTGTGCTGCTGTCAGCGCTAGTGGTGGCTGAGGCGATGCTCACCCCAGTTGTAGCAAAAGGCACCTGCGGGTTTTCAAGGAATGCATTTGTCAGATTAGGAATATGCTGGGGATATAGCCGAGCGTGGGACCTAAGGCGTTCCAGCCTCGTGTTCAAGTCAGCAGGCATCTCCGTCTCGAATGTCAGACAGATGTCCAACACGCATTCTTCACCGCAGAACAGGCATCGAAGAACAGGTAAGATGCAATCCATCCAGACTGGTCTTATCGATAAAAAACCAAGAAGCACTCAGTTCTCGTAGGAGAGGCGTGCTCAGATGTTGTACCATGCTCTCACGGTATCTACGCTCCAAAAGTGCTTTCGCCATTTCGTTCGTGATCGTATCAGGTAAATGATGATCAGGATTCCAGCTATTAAAAGCAGTATCAGAGGTAAACCTCCAAAGATGCTTCCAAATACGTTTATAGTGTATAAAATTTGTGATAATTACGAGGGCTGTAAGGTGCTTAGAAATCCTGACCCTATGGTCTTAAATAGGCGTACAATACCACTCGTATCAGACATGTTAAAGTTACGGCCCACCATTTCTATGAAATGAAAGGGGCAGTTTGTACGAATAAGTGCCTGTATCTCGGTCGAGGTCCTTGCAACTTGAAGATCAAAGGTCTCTCGAGCGGAGGTTAAGGGTACAATTTGCTGTAAAAGCATGGCTTATCAAGTATTGGGGTATCTTTCATAGATTCACATGCCTGAATCATTCCCCTGTCACCGAGGGGGGAGTCCCACGGTAATTATATATACAAAAGCAGCGCCTTAGAATAATCTGTAGTAGGCTGACAAGACTAAAGGCCCAAAAAGGCCCCAAACTTAGCAGCCTATCTACCTCATTATATGAAAAGAACTGAAAGTAGTCCCAACCAGGCAGCTGCCAGCACCCTCTAGAACCTTCCCAGCAGAGGCAGTTCTCAGATTTTCACCGCACGTCGTGTGGAAGGGAGTCTCCCTGAGTGCCTACTCAGTTTTCAACTTTTTTTCTACAAAATGTCTATATGCCTATATGCAGATGATATAGTCTTCATAAGCCACACAAAGGTAGGGCTTCAACATCTCCTGAACGCAACATATAGCTACTCAAATGCAAATGAGTTGACGATAAATCTGGAGAAACCCAGACTATGATCATCAGCAAGAACAAAAGAAAACCAATATCATGGTTTTGGAACAAGACAAAAATCGGAGACACATCATAGTACAAATATTTAGGAGTAAAGTTCGATAACAATGGGCAGTTCTCCACTCAGAGAACGAGCATACGAGGAAAAGGGCTATCTTTGGCAATTTCACTGAAAACACTTAACAGCAAACTTTCCGGTCCCTCTCTTTTGCCACTAGTACAAGTAATCTGTGCTAAACACCTATGGGAGTGAGGTACTTAGAGGTAGGGACGCCAAGATCCTCGATAATACAATTACAGCTGCCTACAGAATTATTTTCAGCCTGCCTAAACAAACCTCACCAGCCCAAATCAGGCTAGAATGTGGCATCCAACAACAGTTCCTGGCAAGACAGGGGGCCTATATCTCAGCCAGGGACAAAGTGAGGAAATCCAAACAAGGAACATTACACGAGCATCTATGGACAGAGCTGGAGCAACACCCATCCTCACCTGCAGCCAAGTTCCTCATGGGTAGTCTGGTAAATACGGGTTTAAAGCAGCTTTGGGATACCCCAGTAAGCCACACAACACTCAAACATCTGGTCAAGAAAGCGATCAAACAACAATCCTGGATTCAAGATAAGGCAGCCCTCTCTAAAAGAACACACGGCTGGATGACCCTGAACTCTTATACAATGAAAGCGCCACAGAGTTACTTCGGAGTGGGTTACGCCAAATCTGTTAAAATGTGCTTCTTAAAGTATAGGCTGGGCTTGTTACCTTGTATTGAAAAATTTCCACGCTGGCTCAAAATCAAAGCTGGCTCCCTCTGTCGACTATGCGGCTTAGCGCAAGAGGACATGCGGCACTTGTTATGCTCCTGTGAGAAACTGCTGGACGAACGGAAACATCTGCTGAAACACCACTTCAATCGACGAGAGATACGTACACGAAGTAATGCAGTCCTTGCCTGTTTTTCATCTCAGGATCCTCAGTTGAACTGCAGTTTTGTAAAATTTATGAAGGCAGTGGAAACGAAGATGCCAAAAAACGAATCTCCAAGGGTTTCGATACAGCTGACTAAGCATTGCACCTCCCACTGTCACTGCAGACTTGATGAAGACACCGGGAAATCAAAAACATTTGATAAACACAAAGTGTGAATCAAATTTTTTTTTTAATTATCAGACATTCTGTGCCTAATCAAATCGCGGAACTGCGACTGTGCTACACCAGTTTTTATTGATCATGTAGTTTTAAAAATAAGAATACAAAAAAAATTCTCTTTTAATCTGTTTTATATTGCAATGGTTTTAAGTAACTATGCTAAATAAAATTACTTACTCACTTACTATTTACTTACTTACTACAAAATGTCTGAGAAGAAAGCTCTTTTCAAGGCCTGCAGGACCTGTGATAAAAACAGGGTCCATGTAGATGATCAGCATAAGGACTGCATCTACTGCCTGCATCCCAATCACATTGTGAAGGATTGCAGGATTCGCCGCACCTTCCCTGCCAAGACCATCAGGGACAGGGAGGCAAGGGTTCTTCTTTGGCTCAAATCATCTTCCACAGATGATGAGGACAGAGCTTCTACATCCAGCAAAAGAGCCAGATCCAGAGATAGCTCTTCTCCTGAGAGGAAAAAACAACACAAACCCTCTAATAGAGCTTCAGAACCCTCAAGGAGGTTATCTTCTCCTCTTCTTGAATCTCCAGCTTCTCTGCCTTCAGGATCTTCATTTAAAACTGTGAGTAAAGCACAGACAAAACTGTTTCTCTGGTGTCTTCTCACACATGACTTCTACCACCTCAAGCTCTTCGGCTACGGTGTCTACCTCTGCTATTACTTCACCTATTGTGTCAGCCAAGGTTTCCTCAAAGAAATCTTCAGGGGCTAAGGATATTTCTTTAGTCTCTTCAAAATCATCGTCGACGACCATTCCGTCAACAGTTCCATCGTCAACGAAGAGCCCGTCGACGACGAAGATCTCGTCGATGAAGAGTCCGTCGACATCTGGATCAAAGAAGAGACCGTCAACGACGTCGACGTCAGCCTCGTCAATGACAGCTTCGTCGACGACAGCCTCGACGATGACAGCCTCATTGACGAAGAATCCATCGACGACGGCCCCGTCGACGACAAGTCCATCTACAATACCACCGTCGACGACAATCCCATCAACGACGAGTCCGTCGACGACGAGCTCGTCGACGGCCATTCCAGCAAAGAGTCCAGTCATCACCAAGACTCCGCCTGCAAGACCCTGGCCTTCTCTTCCTCAGGTGTCTCATGCCTCACCGATAGCATATACTCATTTTCAGATAAAAACCTATCATAGGCAAGACTACTCCAATATTTCTTCATTGCTACCATCGCAGATTTTAGAAACATATGTGGAAAAAGAGGAATCTGATGAGGATGATGGAGAAGTGTGGCTCAATGGTTAGAGCGGCAGACCCTGATGCAGAGGTCTAGCCTGGGACCAGGGTTCAATTCCCCGCCTCGGCGGGTCTTGGGCTCAAAATTCCACGGACCTGATAATTCTCGCCTCGGTGCCTATTCTACTCATAGAGTCCCACTCTGCAACTCTGGGCAATAGCTTGCTTAATCTCCACAACGGCCCCCACAACGCTAAGGATGCCTGGCCTTCACCCTGGGGCTGCCCAGGAGTGGACACCTCACAGGGAAAGCCAGGATGGGTTCCACAGCGGTATTCGTACAAGCGCCTTGAGACCCTTGCGGGTGAGTAGTGCGCTATACAAGTATCAATTTTATGATGGAGATGATGAAGGTCCCCTCGGGATTGCACGCCATCCATCCGAATTACAAATAAAATGTCAGGATGAGGATGAAGAAGAGGATATACAGGAGCATTACTACCAAGAAGATTTGGCTACACCTTTCTATAGACAACCATACAGAGCTCCTCGTTCGGAGGAGTCCAGTCATCTCCCTCCTTTGTTGATACAGGACTTACAAGATATGTTGGCAGACTATCGCCAAAGGTTTCCACCTACACCGCCCACACCAATTGTACCTCCGGTACCAGCGGACGTACCTACGCCTCCACCACCGAGGCCTCCAGTGTCGCCAAGACACACTGCAGAAGCCACACCACAAGAGGATCGGCATACTTCCTCTTCGGACAAGGATGGAAGAGAAGAGGGTGAGTTGCCTCATGACAACTCACCTGCGGATCCGTGGGATGACTATGTAATACCCATGCCTTCGCCTTCTTTGCCGCAACCCTCTATGTCTCCGCCGGAGGACATTGGCGGCTTTCACTATATCATGCAAAGGGCTGCTACAAAATTTGAACTACCAGTTACTATTGAGCAGTCGGGATGCTTTTTGCACGACTTTAAGAGGGGTGTAGGAAGATCACCAGGGCCATACCCATTATAGAGTATATTTGGAAGGAAGGTCTTAAGATTATGAAGACACCCGCTTCTATCCCGGCAGTCCTTCCTCGTATTGAGAAGAAGTATAGAGCACCGCCAGACACTCCATCTTGTTTGGTTGGCCACCCACGTCCGGACTCTGTGATATCCCAAGCTGCTCAACAGAGTTCCGAAAACCCATCCACTCCAATCACAACTCCACCAGACAAGGAGGACAGGATATTGGATCTAATAGGCAAGAAGTTCTCCACTAATGCTGCATTCCATCAAGGCAGCAAATTCTCTTGCGATTCTTGCCCGCTGTGACCGACAGATGTGGTCGGAACTATCTGAATTCATAGAATTGATTCCGGAAGATCATCAGTAAGAAGTACGTAAGATAGTGCTTGAAGGACAGAGGGCGGCTTCAGAAATAATAGATTGCTCCTTAGACATCGCAAACACGAACTTCCGTCAGTTAGCGGGTGCTGCGGTGCTCAGACGACAGGGCTGGCTCAGAGCAACCTCCTGACCTGAGGTGCAAACAAAAATCCTTGAGATGGCTTACGACGGGGAGTCGCTCTTCAGTAAGCACATAGATGACGCCTTACTAACCATCAAGACGGAAACAGATACGGCAAAATCGCTTGGTACCCTGCAATATAAAAGAGGTTCTTTTAGAGGAGCAAGAGTTCGTGGATTTTCTTCCAGAGGAAATTACCACAATCAACAGAACAGGCAATACCAGTCGCAGTACAAGCAACCGTATTACCAATCTTCATACAGGCAATCTTCCTCCAGCAATTTCTCTTGTCAGAGAGGAAAACGAAGATCAAATAATGAAGGACGAGATTCAAACAAACGTCAATGAGCTATGCCGGACGCCTGTCCACAATCCTTCCCTCACTGTGGGCGTGAAGATCTCTGCCTTTTACCAACAATGGCGGAACAGCACATAAGACCAGTGGGTCCTCGACCTAGTGGAAAGAGGACACACTCTGGAGTTCGTAAAGAAACCACCTACGACCCCTCCCAAGGGCCCCCCTCCCCCTCGTCTTCCCTTACTTTTCAAAGAGGCCTTAAACATGTTTTGAAAGAATGCGATAGAGAAGGTTCCAATCTCGCAGAAAGTAAGAGGACTCTACTCTCGCTTCTTCCTTATAAAGAAAAAGTCGGGAGAGTGGCGCCCGATACTGGATCTGCGCAAACTCAACAAGTTCTTGGAGAAACAGAGTTTTCGCATGGTGACATTGGCGGATGTGCTCAATTGTCTCAACGAAGGGGATTGTATGGCTTCTCTGGACTTGGAAGACGCTTACTTCCATATTCCTATACACCCCAAACATCTCAAATACCTACGGTTCACAGTGGCTGGCGTCCACTTTCAATTCAAGGTGCTCCCATTCGGGCTGAAATCGGCACCAAGAATCTTCACAAAATGTTTGGCCCCAGTTTCTGCAACGTTGAGGTCCCAGGGGATACAGGTCTTCCCATATCTCGATGATTGGCTGCTCAAAGGACCATCGAAACAGATCAAAAGACAAGCGGTCAGAAGCGCCCTTCGTCTATTCCCAAATCTAGGCCTCACTCTCAATGCAAAGAAATCACAATTGCAACCCGTACAGGTGTTAACCTTTTTTGGGAGCTTCACTGGACACCCAACAGTGCAAAGCGTTCTTGTCCCAGGTACGGCAGAACAAACTTCAAAAACTGGCAAGACAAATCTCAACAAAAAAGTCACTTTCTGTCCGAACATATGCGTCTCTTCTAGGGATGTGCTCTTCAGCGATCAGTCTAGTCCCCTTGGCAAGACTCAGGATGAGGCCACTGCAAGAGGAGTTGCACCGACAATGGCAACAAAGAAGAGGGTCTTTCGACGATCGCATAAAAGTGACACCCAGAATGAAGCATGCTCCTCAATGGTGTTCAAAAGAAAGCAATCTGTCTCCAGGTCTCACGTTTCTTCAAACCCTTCCGGAGTTCATTCTGACCATGGATGCATCCATGGAAGGATGGGGAGGCCATCTCCAGGACCTCCAGATTCAAGGCCGATGGTCTCATCAATATCAGCAGAAACACATCAACAGTCTCGAATTAAGAGCCATTTTCCTTTCTCTGCAAGCGTTCCTTCCGAGAATTGCAAATTCTTCAGTGCTGGTGTGTACGGACAATACCACCAGCAAGTTTTACGTCAACAAGCAAGGGGGAACTAGACCCCTATCTCTGTCGCAGGAAGCTCAAGAGATGTGGGAGTGGGTTATACAACACAGCATAACCCTCAGAGCAGAGCATGTGAAGGGGGTTCAAAACTATCTGGCCGACAACCTCAGCAGATCCCTCAGAGGTTGCCACGAATGGGAACTGGAACAAGAACAGGTGAACAAGATGTTTCAGAGATGGAGCACACCAACTCTAGATCTGTTTGCGACGCAATAGAACAGCAAATGCCTGTATTACGCCAGCAGATTTCCTAAACGGGGGTCAAGAGGGAATGCCCTGTCCATGAGATGGTCAGGAATCTTTCATACGCTTCTCCCCCGATACCGTTAATACCAAGGATTCTGCAAAAGATGAAGAGAGAGCATTGCACTCTTCTCCTCATTGCTCCTCGCTGGCCAAGGCAGTGCTGGTTCCAAGAACTGCTCCTGCTATCTCAAGAGTCTCCAGTTCACCTCAGGCCGACACTTGCCATGTTGTCAAGGGAAGGAGGTCAGATTCTGCACCCGGATCCACAATCGCTGCACTTGCACGCCTGGCTCCTGACTTCCTAGAGTTTAAAGATCTCCAGATTTCTGCAGACTGTAGAGCAATTCTGTCTCAAGCCTGTACTCGGAGTACTATCAGAACGTACCGTTTCAAATGGAAACGCTTCTGTTGTTGGTGCGAAGCAAATAATATCCATCCTCTTCAAGCGCCACCTGAAGATATTCTACCTTACTTGCTTTCATTAGCCAAGGTGGGTCTAGTGTTCTCTTCTATTAAAGTACATCTTGCCGCCATATCCCGATTCAGAAGAAGCTCAAACAAGCCTTCACTATGTTCTGCCTCACTGATAAAGCAATTTCTGAAAGGGTTGTTTTGAGCCTTTCCGCCAATTCGACTTCCACCTCCCAAATGGGATATCGTTGGTTGAAAGCTTTTATTCGATATGCAAGATATCTTGAAAGCATACATACAAGTAAAACACATTTTTAAAACAGTGATATGTATGTCAACATTTAAGTACTAAGACAGATAAAATGGGAATGACCCAAATAAATTAACTAAAAGTGAATTAAATTGAAACTGACAGTCTCTTGCAGCAAATCAACCATGAATGTTTTAAAAATTTAGAAACACCACAAACTATTAAAGGGGCGGTATCAGTCAATAAGATACGTAGTGCAACCAAGTGCCTACGTGTTCCCAGTTGTTTAAAAAGAGATTTAAGCCAATGCCTCCTAGGTTTAGTATAGTCCGGGCACTCAAAAAATATATGTGCTATCGTTTCTGGCCTAGATGGACAAAAGGCACAGAAGGGGGATCGATGAGCACCATTCCATTTTGATACAAAGGCCCCGATCGGAAGCATGCCTACCCTGAGTTTAAAATACAGGGCCCTATCGGCTGGCAAGGTGATTAAGTCCAGAAAAGGTTCCAAAACAGCCACATCCTTTAATTCCAAAAATGATGCAGTCAGATTACAATGGTGTTGGTTCCTGATGAGTTTGCCAGAGACCCACTCCCAGTAAAGTTTTTTGAGGTCAGCCTTTGGTGGAGCAGATTTTGAAGACCAGCAGTCCCCCAGGCCCAACTCCCCCAAAAGATTTTTAGTGTCCCTCAGCCACTTGATCTTGGCCCAGCCTCCCCTGTTCATTACCTCTGCCAGGCCGTCGGCATAGGACTTTAGCTCCGGGACCCTCCATATGCGGGACCAAAGAAGCAGTGGTCGAAGGCTAGCCTGGTCTTGGCTACTCTTACAACCAACGTCCAGGAGCACCGAGACTGTCGGGGTACTCGAGGGAAGGGCTAGGAGATCTTTCAAAAATTTATTCTCAGCCTTAGATAGGGACTCCAGGTTGCAGTGGCCCCACAACTCTGCCCCATACAAAGCTGATGTTACGCCTCTGACCTTATAGATCTCAATTGCAGGACTCACCACTTGCCTCGGTGATGCTCGAAATTCCCTAAACAGAGCACCTCATACCTTTTTATGGTTAAGTACCATCTTATCAATATGGGCGGACCAGTTCATGTTGTCCGTTATGCGAAGCCCAGGTAGTCAAATTCGGAGACTTTCTCCAAGGGGACGGTGTTCAAAACAGGGGGACTTCCTAATTTCCTTGGGGGGTGCAAAATCAAATATTTAGTTTTGTCCACGTTGATAACCAGACCTCTGGATACACAAAAGTCCTGGAAGCGGGTCAATAGCTTCTGTAGGCCCTGGGGAGTTTTTGAAATAAGCAAAGTATCATCTGCGAACAGCAGAGTAGGGATCTTTACTCCCCCCAGACAGGGTGCGTCCGCTGGTTCTTGCTGGAGATGCTCAACCACACCATTAACGTACAACGAAAAGAGTGTGGGGGCTAGCACGCAACCCTGTCTGACTCCCCTACAGACCGGTATCCTGTCCGTTGTTTCCTCATTTTTCCCCCATCGGACCTGGGCATAATTACTGGTGTGGAGTTTAATAAGTAGGGATAGAATATATGGGGGCAGCCCCAATCCCTGAAGCACCCTCCAAAGTTATGTGGTAAATATTTGATTTACCGTCCTAATTTCTATGCAGGTAAGTACTTAAACAAAAATAACTCAATCGGAAAGAAAGAAACAGAGTCCGTGGTGTTAGAGTTCTTAGGGGTTTTATTCCTTAAAAAGGAATGGTACCAGACCGGATATCATATTCCTGCCACCACAGGGGTGCAGGAAGGGATAGAGCATAATTTATTGACATTGCATTACTTTTATACTTAATATACACAATAGAAGTTAATACAGAAGGCGTAACAGCTGAGAGGGACAAGATAAGACACACATGTGGTAGTGATACGTAATTAGAAGGCGTGAACTAGGCGTGAACATAGAGGTGTGTGCTAGGAACGTCACATGTAAGTGTCATAAGTGGGTGGCAACAAAAGCTGAATCTTGCAATGTCAGCAGAAATCTGAGGCCTGGATGCGCGCGCAGCTGCATGACGTGTGCATGACGTATGACTGGAGGGTGCAGGGGACTTGACATTTACACTAGCGGAAAGAGACAGAAGTCTGGCATGTCAGATCAACTTGTACCACTATCATATCTGATATCTGATGTTTAGGAACCATATTATCTGGACGGAAAAGGTCTCTGGGGCAGAAGCTATTCTATACTGACTGTGAGTGCGTGTATAAGCGTCTAAGTGTCTGCATGAGATGCGAGGGGGGCATGGGCCTTCCATGGTAACAGAGGCTATGAATTACTTGCACGGAGACAGTGAGGCCGAGCCCTTTGCTCTGCAGCTGGGGAATGTTTACTTAAACTAGTAGGTAGGAATGCATTTTCGAGGAGCGGAACAGATAATGCGAAGGTTGAATACAGTCTTGGCAGGCAGCAGGCTGAGCTAAGCGCCGTGGGCCGCGCAGGGAGTAAGGCAGAGGTCACGGGTACAGAAGCAGCCCAGGCTGAGGCGTTCGGAGTCAGAAGACAGAAAAAGGCTCGATGGCAGAATTCGGGGCCTGCTTCGCCAGAGCTGAAAAACGTGTAAAGTACACCACAAAAAGACGTTGGCATAGCATACTTAGGAACTGAATATTCAACCCGTTCATGGCGGGTCTGAAAGAGGACATGTTAACGTTGGACGCAAATATATTTGCGTCTTCATAGCTGGCACAGGAGGGAAGTTACATGCACTTTAAACTCGTACATGGAGACGGTGGGGTACACGTTAGGGAACATTTCTTGACCATAAAATTTATATTTCCTCATTCCCTCCTTGTTCCCTACGGACCCTTCATGATATATCGATCCTCATGAATCGATCAGTCTGTTCTTGTAACATCATTTGCTCTTCTTTCTTCTTTTTGCGTTTTGAGTGAAAACTGGAATGTGCGATGCATGATGTGGCACACAGTCCACAAATCGCTGGCCCACATTGTAGGCACAGGCAGCAACTGAATACTATGACAAGGGCAATGCCTAGGAAGGATAGGATCTTCCATCCCCAAGCAGTCAATGTTGTCCAGAACCAACCGGACCAAGTCCAGGTGCCTGGATTCTGATGTATCAAACTTGCAATTTTATGAAGACGTGTAATAGCTTAATATACCGTTGGCGCGTTTTCTGGAATGAAAACACAGCAACTTGACCCGATGACCTTACAAGCTCCGCCTCTATCTGCCAAGATGACGTCAATAACGAGACGGTTTTGAAGAACAACAACCCGCATGGCGGACTGCTCCTCTGTTAAGTTGCCTAGAGCGGAGGCAGTTTCATTCACTACTGCTTCGAGTGTTCTAGTTAATCTTCTTATTAGTTTACTGTTTTGGACGGGGCCTGTGAAGAAAAAGAATCCTTTATTGAAATCTGTGTATTGCTCCCATGCCGTTTCAGTGTAGTCGACAATCGGGAGGTCTCTTCTGAGTCTACTCTTTACTAGATTTGTATTTCTGTGATAATCAGGAGGGGCTAGGAAAACAGGTGGCAGAAGGAAGGCAATGTAACAGGTACCATCCCAATCTGGAGGTAAGCGTATGTATGCGGTATGGCCACAAACAAAATAGGAATGACGAGTAGCTCTAAAGGAAGACTTGCCATGATCACTGAATTCGACCACGGTAGTACATTTACTATGACCTAAGTGTACTGAACCCTTCTTTCTGACACATAAGACACCTGTGACTGGTAATACTGACATGGCAGGGAGAACTGGTGCAGCTTCGGATTCAACAGTGAGAATCATGAGGTTAATTGTATAATTACCTAATCCATATACTTCATTTTCTAGATCAGTTCCTGTCCTAATGGGAAGTCCCTCCTTGTCAGGATAGCAGACATTGAGCAGAACTAGGTTCAGGTTTCCCCAAATCCAATTCCCCTCGAAAACAGCAATATCAGAGTCTAAAGAATTAATTAATCTAAACCATGCACCACAGGAACCATTGTGAGTGAACGGGTACGGGAAGAGGGGCAGAACTCCCTTATATTTCTGATAGGGAGGGAGTCGGCCACATATCCAACAGTTTGTAGCATTGTTAGTCTGATGAGAGTGATGTAACATACTAATGAATGTGTTGTTGCGCAGCGCAAGCCTGTAGGAGAGTTCATGAGGCGGTAATTCGCTAAAAGAGTGTTCGGCAGTTACATTGTAAGCAGATTGTTCACGCTTGAAGATAGGGTAGTATATCGGCAATAGTATACTAGCAACAATAATCAGAAGACTTAGGAAAAACATAATTAATAATGTCACTATACAGTGACTGCGGAGTGATTTACAGTATGTACGTTTCTTGAGTTTTCTCTCTCTCTCTCTATCTCGATCTAGGGGGTACATGTCAGAAACTATTTAACCGATTCACCTAGGGGCGGACTTAAACAATTAAACTGTCTGACTTGCTAGATCGGAGTTTTGTTCGGTATTCTTCTTGGGGAGTTTTCTCTCGCTTGGAAACTTTACAGTCACTAAATTCGAGGCAGTCCTTGGAGGGGGTGGACGAGTCAGTTTCTGGCAGCAGTTCGTTGCATTTTTTAATATGACTCGTGTGGATCCACCCCTTTCGGCCTTCCACCTTGATCGCGGTCCTCGTGGTAAGAAGGACGATCTTCGGCTCTTTCCAGCGGGGCTCCAACTGACTTTTCCTGTCGAAGTTTCGAATCAACACCGCATCTCCAGGACGGACATCATGTGGCTTTACATCAGTGTTGTCGGGAAAAGCTGCGGCAACCTGTGAACGACATGATTGGAGTGCAGACATCAAGGAGGCAAGGTAATCTGTCAGCATATTACAGTCAACATCGGTAATTTTCTTAGGCATGGGCGTCCCCCACATATTCGGTGGTCTGCCAAAAACCACTTCATACGGGGCTAGCCCTGATCTCGAATGGGGGACCATTCTCATGTAGAACAGTGCAACGGGTAGGGCGACTATCCAGTCGACCCCTTTCTCTTTACAGATCTTTGCAAGGCGTGTTTTCAATGTCTGGTTATGCCTTTCCACAAGGCCAGCGGCCTCGGGATGTCGGACACAATGGAATCTCCACTGATATCCTAGCAGAAGGGAAACCTGTTTCATGAGCTCGGATGAGAATGGCTGTCCGTTATCTGAGTACACGATACGAGGCAAGCCGTACCGTGGGAAGAATTCTCGGACCAGCTGCCTGGCAGTGGTCGGGCAGTGTAATCTGGGACTGGATATGCTTCGGTCCAACGGGAAAGTGCACAAACAACTACGAGGACATACTTAAATCCTCGACAACGGTCCATCTGGATATAATCCATCTGGAGGACTTCAAAAGGGTGATCGGGAGGATGAAATCCACCTTGCTCTACAGGGACGCTTTTACCTGGATTGAACTGACAACAGATCATGCAAGTACGCACTTTCTGTTTTGCTGCTGCTCGTAAGTGTTTGTTGTACCAGAGATTCTGTAAACTGTCTAACATAGCTTTTTCTCCTAGGTGTGCTGGACTATGTGCTGTATTTATTATGACTTGAACCATAGAGTCAGGGAGAAACCATGTAGATTTTCCCTTCGTCATCCATCCTTGATCTGTCTGAATCCCTCCTAGTTCAGTCCATTTCTTGATTTCATCTGGAGTGGCATGTGTCTGAATATCGATTACATCTAGTGTGGGATCCCTAACTGACATACACTGTGTCGGTACTATTGTCTTTGTCACATCAGTTGTCTGGGTGTGAGTCAATGCTGTATGTTTTGCTGTTTGGTCTGCCAGGTCGTTACCCTGGGAAACAGAATCTGTAACTTTAGTATGTGCTTTACACTTCATGATGGATATGCCTGAAGGCAGATGTATTGCGTCTAACAGGGCTTGAATGAGGGAACCGTGTTGGATCTTGGCACCGTGAGAGGTCAGAAAACCTCGTTCTTGCCATAACACTCCGAAGTCGTGTACGACTCCGAAAGCATAACGGGAATCTGTGTATATGTTAACATTCCTGTTCTTGGCTAGTATGCAGGCTCGGGTCAGAGCGATGAGCTCCGCCGCTTGAGCAGACAGTGTGTCAATACGATGTGTTTCTTTGACTTCAGTTTCAGTGGTCACTGCATACGCGGCCACTAACTCTCCTGTACTTGTTCTCATGCATGAACCGTCCACATAGAGTGTCAGGTCTGGATTTGTCAATGGAACATCTGTTAAGTCTCGTCGGGGCTTTGTTACTGCATTAATGATCTCTATACAATCATGTGGAGCTGGATCTGTCATAATAGAGGGTAACAATGTTGCGGGGTTTAGAATGTTACAGCGTCGGATTTCTATGTGTGGCTGGAATAGCGTCAATTCATAACCTGTCAGTCGTGCTATAGTCAAGTGTTGAGTCTGGGTTCTGTTTAGAAGGACCTCTACAGAATGTGGAACTTGTACTGTCAATGAATGTCCTAATACAATTGAGTCGCTCTGTCTGATAGCTAGGGCTGTTGCAGCAACTGACTTTAAGCACGCAGGGAGTGCCTGGGCTACTGAATCCAATGTACTTGAAAAATAAGCGCAAGGCTTATGTGAACCTGCTTGATCTTGAGTGAGGACAGACAATGCTGTACCATCACGTTCTGTAACAAAAAGTGTAAACGGTTTGCTGTAACATGGTGTCGCTAGAACTGGTGCTTGACATAAAGCTTTCTTTAATTCCTCAAAAGCCTGTGTATGTTCCTGAGTCCAAGGGAGGGCAGTCGAAGTCGCTGCCTCCTGTGTTGTCAACTGAATGAGTGGTTTAGCTAGAAATGCATACTGGGGAATCCATTGTCTGCAGTACGAGGTGAGGCCTATGAAGGCCCGCACTTCCTTTTGTGTCTGGGGTTGTGGCATATTTACAATTAACTGAATGCGATCAGGAGTGAGCTGTCTCCCCACTTTGGACAGCAAGTGACCCAAGTACACAACTTGCTGAACACAGAATTGTAGCTTCGAAGGAGACACCTTGTGTCCCTTGTCGGCCAGAAAATGTAGAACCGTCAGTGATGCTTGCTCACATTCGGGCTCACTTCGTGCGGTGATCAGCAGATCATCGACGTATTGCAGTAAAGTAGTGTTAACTGGCATTTGGATACAATCAAGTTGTCTTTTCAGTGCTTGGCTATAGATGCTGGGGCTTTCTGTGAATCCTTGAGGTGCGCGTGAAAATTTGAAACTTCGTCCATTTAAACTGAATCCGAAGAGATATTGGCTCTCTGGATCAATGGGCACACTGAAGAAGGCGTTCTTGAGGTCAATTACAGTAAAGAACGTTGCTTCTGAATCAATGGCAGTCAATAAGGATGAGATGTCGGGAACCACAGGGTACTGTGGAACAATGCATTTATTCAGTTCTCGTAAATCAATCACCAGCCGATATACTGGCGGTGCATTGGGATCAGTACGTTTAATAATCGGAATGATAGGGGAATTACAGATATTGGAGTCGGTCTCTACAACCACTCCTTGGGCAATGAGCTCTTCAATGATTTCCAGTAAAGCCACTACAGCATCGGGTGGTAACTTGTATTGTCTGATTCGGGGTAAAACAACACCTGGCTTGAGTGTAACACGATATGGTGTAATATGCATGCAGCCTACATCGGTTGGGCCTTGTGCCCACAGGTGTTCTGGTACATTTTTCAATCTGACATCAAACTCTCTTAATACATAGTGACCCTTGAAGTCTCGCAGGAAAAGTCTAACTCCTTCCGGAGAGCAGCATATCACAGCTCCTAGAGCCTTCAGTGTTTTGATACCTAACAAGTTTTCTGGGCATGATTTCGTTAGTAACAAGTCTGTAACACGTGATAATGGACCTACCGCTAAGGGGACAGGTTCTGACACTTCATTTACAATAGGCTGTCCTGAAAAACCAAGGGAAACATTCTGTGAGCCTGAGAGGGGTGCCCCTGGGACTTCATCATGGCTGATTGTTGTGCGGCTTGCCCCTGTGTCAATTAAAAACTTTCTGTCTTTTCCCAATACTTGACTGTGTACATAAGGACCCTCTTGATCTACAGGAATCTCAATAAGAGGCAAGCCAACATCCCTCTCTAGGCTGTTTCATGTGTATCGCTGATAATCGGGGTAATCTGATTGGGCATACTGGCACATCTGTCGTGAAACTTGCTGTGTCGCGGCAATGGGCTGTGGCTGTGATGCCGCTGCGGCCTGTCCTGCATGTGATGAAGCATGCATCGGTTGTGAATTCTGTGAAGTCTGTTGTTGGCCCTGGTCTTGTCTAGGCGGATGCGGCCTTTCTTTAGTTTTACCTGTTGCTATATTGTGTTTCAGGACTGGACATTCATGTACGTAGTGACCTGGCTGCTTGCAATAGTTGCATGTCCCTTTAACGGGAGCTGCTGAATTATTTGTCTGTGTCCCACCCTTTTTCTGACCGTCAGCCGGAGCTGTCTGCGCAACTAGTATTTTCATTTTCGTGTCTTTCATACGTCTTTGTTCATGTTCTTATTCTTCTCTGATTCTGTTCTGGTGGTACTGTAACATTTGTAACATCTGGGATGGCGTATTTGCTTGCCATGTGCTTTCGACTTTATATACTCTATTCTTAACTTGCGTTAGGGAATTCTCTACTAATTTACTTACAAAAAGGTGTGGGTATGACTCGCTACTTGGTTTCAGGCCACTATTTATAATGAAACATTTCTCGAATCTTGAATAGAAGTCGCTAGTATCTTCATCGTGTTTCTGTTTACAGGCTGAGATTGCATCCCAGTCTTCCTTTTTAGTTGTCAATAATCTTGGCAAGACCTGTACGATCAGACCTGGTAGTGCTTTAGCTTTTTCCCCAAGGCCTAGCCTTGGAGTACGAATCCTTTCCTCGTCTTCTATTTCAGTCCATATAATCTTTTTCTCTCCCACCTCCCATTCTCTTTCCTTGAGCTTCTCGTAGATGCCGGTAGGCAACAGAACCTTTAACAATTTCATAATATCAGTATAGGTGTAATCTCCCATTAGTAACATATCTTTAAGTTCTCTGTGGAAACCTGCAGGGTCTTTATCATGACAGGGTACTAGTTTCTTCATCTCCAATAATTCTAACTTGGTCAGAGGTGTGTATACATACACACGTTTCAGGGTATTATCGGTACCCATGACTGGGTGTACTTCTCGTAATGGGTTCTGCCTTTCAATGCCATGAAGACGCTCCATATGATACATTTTCCTTTCTGGGGGCGGAGCGGGAACATGTTGTGGGCCTAAGAAAGTGTTATATCTGTGCCGTTGTTCTAGAATTATTTGAATTAACTTAGTACTTAGGCCTCTCCATCTATCCATAAGTAGTGCTTCTAATGTATCAGGTAAAGGACCTGGGTCCGAATGTTGATGTCTGTATAACGTGAGGAGGTGCTGAATCATGTATATACCTGCTAACTTCTGCTCGTCTGGGCAAAGGTTCAGAAATGTATGTGCGACTGTGTCATCATTGTATATATTAGGATTGTCAGCCCATAGTACTGCTGACCGGGCTAGTTCTTGTTCATCCATAGAATTGAGTACATGGTACCCCATTCGTTCTTGAAGCATTTTATCAGTGTCTTGAAACTGATGTTCAGGAGAATTCGGTTTTGATATGCCAGAGAGAAAAACTCTCTTGCTTTCTGGGCGAATGCCTTTCCTAAGGTAAGTTCCCTTACCTACATACGCTATTGTGTCTGTAGTCTTTTCTGGTTCTTCAGGTCCTTCCTCCTCCTGGGAGGAGCCATTTTCTTTTTCCTTTTCGTGTATTTCTATGACTATTTTTCTTATTTTCTTGTACATGCTAGCTATGCAATTCTGTTTATCATGCTTTCCTTCGGCTATATTTTGACCCCACTTGCTTAGGACTTCCATTTCACCCTGGTCTGTCTCTGGCCTGTCTCGGTCTCTTATTAAGCAATTTATGAAAAAACGTAGTATATATGCTTGAGTGTCAACTTTCTGATGTGCCAGGGCCTCCTTAATACTTTCAGGGTTTTCCCCAGTCTGGACAAAATGATATATTCTATCTAGGTGATCAGGCATATCTGGGAATAACACTAGATAATCTGTAGCTTGCCGCAGACGTAGTGATGCTATCAACATTCTGTCGTCTTTACCGGGTACTGGATCATATCTGCAAACTGAGAGCGGTTCTTTGAGTATGTCAAGACGGGGTGATTGGAGCATAGGGTGCTTCTGCATGTCCCTAAGATGTAATCTGTGTGTTGCTGGTGGGGTCTGGTAACCCCCTGTTGCGCCTCCTGGGGCGGAGGCTTGGGCATTATCCCTTTGTGGAGTCTGTATATGTACTTGAACTGGTCTCTTAGTAGGATCAAGTAACAATGGATTTGGTATCTTAACCTGAGGTGGGGGAAATGGTGGGGGTGGAGGAACAGACTGTCGAACGGGGGAACTCTGTTGCGGTAATGGCGGAATATGGTCTGGAGGCGGGTTGCCACCTCCATCACCGTCAGTAGGCGGTACACGGGCAGGTGGGTTGGTATAAGCGGGCGCTACGTCATCTAGATATGAAGCCAGGAATATGTCTTTAGTAGTCCTGTGGTTTACTTTAGTTGGAACCAATGGTGGCGGCAGATTTTTCGGTATTTCTGAATTGGCTTCAGGCGAACCCTCGGCCACTAAGTACATGCCATTTATAAGATTGTTTCGTGCACGGTCTACTTGTTCGGCTTTTACTCGGATCCCTTCATTAACTAATTCGTTTTCTCGGACTCTATCCGGCGCTTCTCTAAGTCTATCTTCTCTTCGGAGTTCTTTTTCGGCTCGTTTATGCGATTCTTTACGCCATAACTCTATAGCATCTTTCTGTGATTGTCTGGCTTTCTTTCTCCACAGTGCTTCTTCTACTTTCAGGATGCACTCGGCATCCCATGTTCCTGTAGCGGGCCATCTGTATTTTTCTTCTAGGTGCTTAGTATAATCGGCCCATAAATCTAGATACAGTATGGCGTCTATGCCATGCTTGTGGTACATGTAATTTCCAGGCGTGTCCCTAGGGGGAATAGGAATTTCTTCCTCTAGTATCCCTTTCCTAGTTCCTATCTGCTTTAACTTATTGAAAAACGGCATCTTGTCTATTTAATACTGGATACTCAATCCTTGCTACTGAACTATGAACACAATTAGCTACACAAAGACACAATAATGCACATTAAACAATCACTCATACCACGACATTAATCACATGAGAGAACATTTTGAACATATATCTCTACATTCGGAACCAGATGTACTGCTAAACAGCACAGATACACTGTCGAAGACAGTGCAAAAACTTGAGTAACGGATATACTGCTAAACAGTACAGATACACTGTCTAAAACAGTGCAGACCGCGTTTGTGTACCCAAACCCGTCTTTACCGGATACATAATAATGCACCCGTCTAGATACGTCCCAGCAATGGTACTCACCGGGAAGCACGGAAACAGAAGGCCTCGGAAAACTCGACTGGACTGGACCGGACTCGACTCGACTCGACACGTGGATACTTCGGAAACTGGTGGGCCTCTTCACACCTCGGACCTTGCTTCTTTCGGCTAGGCTCTGGTCGGGATCCTCCGCACTCCTCACCGCCTCGTCTGGGTGCTGATCGCAGTCTTCGTCACCTCCGTGGGCCAGAGGGAGATACAGGAAATCCTGCCAGTACGCGTAGTTCCGTCTAACTGATGGCAGGGGACAGAGCTTGCAACGCACCAACCGGCGCGTGAGGTGGGGGAGGGGTCCCTATTCGGGCGCCAGAATAATGTGGTAAATATTTGATTTACCGTCCTAATTTCTATGCAGGTAAGTACTTAAACAAAAATAACTTAATCGGAAAGAAAGAAACAGAGTCCGTGGTGTTAGAGTTCTTAGGGGTTTTATTCCTTAAAAAGGAATGGTACCAGACCGGATATCATATTCCTGCCACCACAGGGGTGCAGGAAGGGATAGAGCATAATTTATTGACATTGCATTACTTTTATACTTAATATACACAATAGAAGTTAATACAGAAGGCGTAACAGCTGAGAGGGACAAGATAAGACACACACGTGGTAGTGATACGTAATTAGAAGGCGTGAACTAGGCGTGAACATAGAGGTGTGTGCTAGGAACGTCACATGTAAGTTTCATAAGTGGGTGGCAACAAAAGCTGAATCTTGCAATGTCAGCAGAAATCTGAGGCCTGGATGCGCGCGCAGCTGCATGACGTGTGCATGACGTATGACTGGAGGGTGCAGGGGACTTGACATTTACACTAGCGGAAAGAGACAGAAGTCTGGCATGTCAGATCAACTTGTACCACTATCATATCTGATATCTGATGTTTAGGAACCATATTATCTGGACGGAAAAGGTCTCTGGGGCAGAAGCTATTCTATACTGACTGTGAGTGCGTGTATAAGCGTCTAAGTGTCTGCATGAGATGCGAGGGGGGCATGGGCCTTCCATGGTAACAGAGGCTATGAATTACTTGCACGGAGACAGTGAGGCCGAGCCCTTTGCTCTGCAGCTGGGGAATGTTTACTTAAACTAGTAGGTAGGAATGCATTTTCGAGGAGCGGAACAGATAATGCGAAGGTTGAATACAGTCTTGGCAGGCAGCAGGCTGAGCTAAGCGCCGTGGGCCGCGCAGGGAGTAAGGCAGAGGTCACGGGTACAGAAGCAGCCCAGGCTGAGGCGTTCAGAGTCAGAAGACAGAAAAAGGCTCGATGGCAGAATTCGGGGCCTGCTTCGCCAGAGCTGAAAAACGTGTAAAGTACACCACAAAAAGACGTTGGCATAGCATACTTAGGAACTGAATATTCAACCCGTTCATGGTGGGTCTGAAAGAGGACATGTTAACGTTGGACGCAAATATATTTGCGTCTTCATAGCTGGCACAGGAGGGAAGTTACATGCACTTTAAACTCGTACATGGAGACGGTGGGGTACACGTTAGGGAACATTTCTTGACCATAAAATTTATATTTCCTCAGTTCCTCCCTAGGGACCAGGTCAAAGGCAGTCTTCAGGTCAATGAAGGCCAAGTAAAGACTGCCCTTGCCTAGTTCCACGATTTTCCAGTTTAAGAGTGCTAATCTGAAAACCTGCTCAATGGTCCCTGTTCCTGAACGGAACCCAGCCTGGAAGTCAGATAGCACTCTATTATCCTCCACCCAGTTGAGGATCCTTCCCAAAATTACCTTTCCTGCCACCTTTTGCGTGGAATCGATCTGGCTTATTGGCCTATAGTTCCCTGGGCTAATTCTACAACCCTTTTTATAAATGGGGACGACCACCGCCCCTCTCCATGAATTCGGTACAGGGCCACCCTTCAAGATGTCATTTGGGAGGGCAGCGATTACTATGCCCCAGTCAGATGGAAATGCACGCAGGAGGTCACCCTGAAGCCCATCCGGTCCTGCTGCTTTCCGTGGTGCCACCCACTTTATAACCTCCTCTACCTCCCTACCTGTAAACAGATCAAAAGTAACTTCCCCTAGCAAGACGGGGGCGGGGGCTGGGTCATTTAAGGGGCCTTCTACAGGAGCATAAAGGGACCCAAAGTGTTTCGACCAGTTCTGGGGAGGGATATTACATGTCCTCAGAGTGTCGTCGGGTCTGTTGCGGGCACCCACCAGATTCCAAAACCCTCTTGCGTCCTTGCTTTTACTGGCGGCCAATAGATCCGCCCAGAATTTTTCTTCCCAGTCCTTTTTCGCAATTTGGAGGGTCCTAGAGTAAACCTTTCTAGCCTCTCTGATCTTAATTTGAGATTTGGATTTGACTGCCTCTACCGGTCTAGTCTTTGTCACCCTGCATGTGTGGGTATACCATCCCTTGATTCTTACCTGTCTATCTTTGGTCCCTCGTCTACTTGGAGGAGCAGTGAACAAGTTAATTACGGCCTCGGTGAGCGCACTGAAAACCCCACAAGCCATCCCCATCCCTCCCGTCGTGGTCCGCAGATTACATTGTGCTTGGGCTAACAGGTGCGTTATTACTGCAACCTTCTCCTCCGAGAGGATCAGTTTTGTCCACTTTATTCTCCTCCCACACAATGCTACTTGCGACTCACCCAATTCCGCTAAGGAGGAGGGGACCAAGCTTCCCCTATCGGCTAGCCACCAAAAGTCTAAGGTGAGGGAGAGCAAGTTGTGATCACTCTCTACTGAGGGGACCACAACCATGTCCTTCACCGAGTTCCACAAGCACACATCAAGCAAGATGTAGTCAATTCTTGATGTGTGATTGGGCCTATTATAGGTGTGGCCCCCCTTTATCTGACTCTGACCTCCCATTAAGAGCCCTCAAGTTAAACTCCATACTGATGGTGTACACCTGCAGGGCCTCCTCAGTCCACCTCTTTATGGGAAGGGGTCCAAGACCAAAACAAATAATGCAAACATAATTACATCCTGGAGCCTCTTTGCAGATATGTGGACTTCTTTTTAAAACCTTTGGCGGAAGCAACCCCTACATATCTGAGGGACACGACACACACCATCACTTTGATAGATGGCAAATCCTTTAATCCCGATGAGGAACTACTAGTAACTTGCGACATCGTGTCTCTCTACACTAGTATTCCCCAAGATGAGGCCTTGATGGTGGCCACTGTAGCCCTGGACAGTCGAGAAGCTCCGGTACAGGTACCTACCTCTTTCATAATCCTCCTATTGAAGATCGCAATGATGAGGAATTTTTTCATGTTCCAAAATGTCTTCTATCTACAAACAAAGGGCGTGGCAATGGGGGCAGCCTTTGCCCCGGACCTGGCAATATTGTTTATGGCCTTTTTTGAAAAGACTTTTGTCATCTGTGATCAGAACCCTTTTCGGCACCAAATACAACTTTGGGTCCGATATATAGATGACGTGTTGTTAATCTGGAAGGGCAATGGCAACGAACTACAGGATTTCCATACTTGGCTCAACTTACGATCACCGGACATCCAATTTACGGTACAAGCCGGTAACAAAAAGATTGATTTCCTTGACATTTCCATAATAGCAGAGGAGGGTACACTATACACCAACCTATTTCGTAAACCTGCGGAACGCAACTCATTGTTACAGTACTCGAGCCACCATCCAAGGAGCCTCCGTGACAACTTGCCGTTTGGCCAGTTCCTTCGTGTCCGAAGGAACTGTAGCAAGAAAGACGACTATATGTCACAATCGGACATTATGATGAAACGCCTAATAGAAAGAGGCTAGCCCAAACGTCTTATCAAACGCTCGAGGAAGAGGGCTTGGTTTTGTCACCGCGAAACACTTTTGGAACCTTGTACACGAAAATGTCAATCAGATGAACGTATGATCTGCGTAACCACCTTCTCAACGAAGCGCCATCTGATCAAGAAAGCAATAAACAAACATTGGGGCCTCATTGCAAACGATCTAGAAAACACAAATGTACCCATGCACGCTTTCAAAAAGGCGAGAAATGTGAAGGACTACGTAGTCTCATCCTTTTTGGAATGCCCACCAGAACCTACCCTTGCCTCGTGCTGGAACCAACCACAAATAACAGGACATTTTAAATGTGGAAATTGTAAAGCTTGCCCTTCAACAATACAATCAAAAGACTTTGTTTTTAAAAACCATAGACACACATATAAAAGTCACACTAATTGTAATACCAGGAACGTGATCTGTGGCATAATCTGCCCATGCGATCTCATCTATGTTGGTCAGACCCAGCAACGTGTCAAAGCACGATTTCTTTCACATTGTAGCCGCATCCGATGCAAGGTATCGGGGGCACCGCTTGTTGAACACTGTGTCAAACTTAACCATGTGCCTGAATCCCTAAAATGGGTTGTCTTGGAACATGTAGCACTTGGTGCTAGGGGTGGGGATCTACCCAATATCCTGAATATCAGAGAGCTAAAATGGATTAATATCTTCAACTCTGTAGCTGAGGGTCTCAATGAATCCGAGAATAGCTTTGCGCAACTAGCTAATCTGTGATTCCTTCCAACATAATATGGTGAATTTTCTGCAATATCATAATAGACACTGTATGGCTTCACAACTTTATAACCTTCCAACATAAAATGGTGAATCTTCTGCAATATCATAATAGACACTGTATGGCTTCACAACTTTATAACCAGATTGGAACTCCAAATGTTTGAGTTTACACTATCCTACGAGATAAGTGCACTCGTATTTCATTAGTCTGATACATACCTTCCAATGGTATTGAGAATTAACCTTCCAATGGTATTGAAAATTAACTGTTTGAGTTTACACTATCCTATGAGATAAGTGCACTCTGTTCACATGATTTGGCATGTTTTGATAAGCAGAGACCCTGGGGATAGTTCTAAGGTGTAATATTTTAGGAATTGATTGCAATGCTTTGTTTTTCACAATGTGTATGTCTAATTTCAAAATCAACGTTTATTTCTGTATGAACTGGTCGTTGGATTTACAATTCGACTTTTGCCAACTTTCATGATATATCCTCGAATGGTATTTCAAAAGCTACTTTACACCATGTTGACATGTTTGACAACGCAAACCATCGAGAATAACCACTATGGCTATATATAATCCTACAATAGCGCTGCACCCAGCCAGTCTTTATTCAATTCCGATGTTTCGTTTTCCATTGAAATGGATAATCCGTATTAAGGTCCGATAAAGATAAGCTAGTCCGACAAAGACAAGCTAGTCTTCTTTCTATTTCCGATATCCCGGTTACGTAGCCACGCCCCCATGCTTAAAAACGAACCAGGAAGTAACTGGAGATGACGCGGTTGGCGGCATTACTCTTTACACTTTGGACGTGGATTGAAACCGAGACGGGTGAAAACGCCCAGGTACAACAATACTATATTTTCTTTATCCCCCTGTCTCACCGTATTGAACGGGGCGCAAATGTGGCGCCCTAAACTAAAACCTTGATCGCCTTACTTCTTTACAGGAGGCAGTCTAACTCACTTATGACCGTGCCCTCCTCCAAGCAATTGACTACATGTGGAGGTAAGCGACCCGACACAGTTGGCCTTACCCTTCCCCGAGCCCTCCGCCCCCCATTTTCTTTCAACCAAATACGGCATGAATACTTACAATGCCTCCCTTGTTTCTCTCTAGGCTGAACTTTAAAAACCACTTCCTGTACAACTTGATAACTGGCGATTTACTCCTTTCATGAAAGGTAATCGACAAAAAGGTTGACTGTTAAGCTTTTTTGATATAAAATAATCGTAGACAATATGTAAATTTCTCTAAATATCTAAGTCTGTTTCTGTTTTATGTCCTTCATGTGCAGGCAATCCTATGCTACAATCTATTTTGAAACGTATGGTAATAAATAACCAAGCGCAATTTTTGTGCTATATGAGAAGATCCCACCTTGCCTTATTTGTTAATAAGAATATTAGTGGTAAGTTCATACAACAGAAGTACGTTTTAACACCTTGAACCAATATGTATATAATGTACCAATGATAATATCCTGTTTTCCTAGCTTAAGCGACAGCACTCAACCAGTTTTATGAACTCCTCCAGCCCGACCTGCTTGATTTCTAAAAATACAAGTGGTAAGGCTTTATAATAACCACTTGTGCAAATTAGATTTACCATGTAAACAATATGGTAATGAAATGGCAGAGACTCTGTCCCTCACCACCCCTTGTAGTTAATATTTTTGTCCACCCTAAGCGTGGAAGGGTATTCTCAGATGTGAGACCCTTGCTCATTGCACCATCAGGATTCAAGCAAACCGGGCCGAAGACGGCTGTAATGCCAGAAACCGGTCCCCGGGAGCTTGTTTCCTTCCCAGTGTAAGAATTGGCTTTTGTAGTTTGGTTTGCCCTGTTCCCATCATGCACTGGGACAGGAACAGACTAATTTGCATACAGCCAGGTTCTGAAACTGGGATGGTGCAGTGAGCTAAAAAACGGTGTTGGATCTAGCCCTGATCTCTTGACTGGGTGAGAGCTTTCTGCTTAATTCAGAGACTCTGTCCCTCACCACCCCTTGTAGTTAATATTTTTGTCCACCCTAAGCGTGGAAGGGTATTCTCAGATGTGAGACCCTTGCTCATTGCACCATCAGGATTCAAGCAAACCGGGCCGAAGACGGCTGTAATGCCAGAAACCGGTCCCCAGGGAGCTTGTTTCCTTCCCAGTGTAAGAATTGGCTTTTGTAGTTTGGTTTGCCCTGTTCCCATCATGCACTGGGACAGGAACAGACTAATTTGCATACAGCCAGGTTCTGAAACTGGGATGGTGCAGTGAGCTAAAAAACGGTGTTGGATCTAGCCCTGATCTCTTGACTGGGTGAGAGCTTTCTGCTTAATTCAGAGACTCTGTCCCTCACCACCCCTTGTAGTTAATATTTTTGTCCACCCTAAGCGTGGAAGGGTATTCTCAGATGTGAGACCCTTGCTCATTGCACCATCAGGATTCAAGCAAACCGGGCCGAAGACGGCTGTAATGCCAGAAACCGGTCCCCGGGAGCTTGTTTCCTTCCCAGTGTAAGAATTGGCTTTTGTAGTTTGGTTTGCCCTGTTCCCATCATGCACTGGGACAGGAACAGACTAATTTGCATACAGCCAGTTTCTGAAACTGGGATGGTGCAGTGAGCTAAAAAACGGTGTTGGATCTAGCCCTGATCTCTTGACTGGGTGAGAGCTTTCTGCTTAATTCAGAGACTCTGTCCCTCACCACCCCTTGTAGTTAATATTTTTGTCCACCCTAAGCGTGGAAGGGTATTCTCAGATGTGAGACCCTTGCTCATTGCACCATCAGGATTCAAGCAAACCGGGCCGAAGACGGCTGTAATGCCAGAAACCGGTCCCCGGGAGCTTGTTTCCTTCCCAGTGTAAGAATTGGCTTTTGTAGTTTGGTTTGCCCTGTTCCCATCATGCACTGGGACAGGAACAGACTAATTTGCATACAGCCAGGTTCTGAAACTGGGATGGTGCAGTGAGCTAAAAAACGGTGTTGGATCTAGCCCTGATCTCTTGACTGGGTGAGAGCTTTCTGCTTAATTCAGAGACTCTGTCCCTCACCACCCCTTGTAGTTAATATTTTTGTCCACCCTAAGCGTGGAAGGGTATTCTCAGATGTGAGACCCTTGCTCATTGCACCATCAGGATTCAAGCAAACCGGGCCGAAGACGGCTGTAATGCCAGAAACCGGTCCCCGGGAGCTTGTTTCCTTCCCAGTGTAAGAATTGGCTTTTGTAGTTTGGTTTGCCCTGTTCCCATCATGCACTGGGACAGGAACAGACTAATTTGCATACAGCCAGGTTCTGAAACTGGGATGGTGCAGTGAGCTAAAAAACGGTGTTGGATCTAGCCCTGATCTCTTGACTGGGTGAGAGCTTTCTGCTTAATTCAGAGACTCTGTCCCTCACCACCCCTTGTAGTTAATATTTTTGTCCACCCTAAGCGTGGAAGGGTATTCTCAGATGTGAGACCCTTGCTCATTGCACCATCAGGATTCAAGCAAACCGGGCCGAAGACGGCTGTAATGTCAGAAACCGGTCCCCGGGAGCTTGTTTCCTTCCCAGTGTAAGAATTGGCTTTTGTAGTTTGGTTTGCCCTGTTCCCATCATGCACTGGGACAGGAACAGACTAATTTGCATACAGCCAGGTTCTGAAACTGGGATGGTGCAGTGAGCTAAAAAACGGTGTTGGATCTAGCCCTGATCTCTTGACTGGGTGAGAGCTTTCTGCTTAATTCAGAGACTCTGTCCCTCACCACCCCTTGTAGTTAATATTTTTGTCCACCCTAAGCGTGGAAGGGTATTCTCAGATGTGAGACCCTTGCTCATTGCACCATCAGGATTCAAGCAAACCGGGCCGAAGACGGCTGTAATGCCAGAAACCGGTCCCCGGGAGCTTGTTTCCTTCCCAGTGTAAGAATTGGCTTTTGTAGTTTGGTTTGCCCTGTTCCCATCATGCACTGGGACAGGAACAGACTAATTTGCATACAGCCAGGTTCTGAAACTGGGATGGTGCAGTGAGCTAAAAAACGGTGTTGGATCTAGCCCTGATCTCTTGCCTGGGTGAGAGCTTTCTGCTTAATTCAGAGACTCTGTCCCTCACCACCCCTTGTAGTTAATATTTTTGTCCACCCTAAGCGTGGAAGGGTATTCTCAGATGTGAGACCCTTGCTCATTGCACCATCAGGATTCAAGCAAACCGGGCCGAAGACGGCTGTAATGCCAGAAACCGGTCCCCGGGAGCTTGTTTCCTTCCCAGTGTAAGAATTGGCTTTTGTAGTTTGGTTTGCCCTGTTCCCATCATGCACTGGGACAGGAACAGACTAATTTGCATACAGCCAGGTTCTGAAACTGGGATGGTGCAGTGAGCTAAAAAACGGTGTTGGATCTAGCCCTGATCTCGTGACTGGGTGAGAGCTTTCTGCTTAATTCAGAGACTCTGTCCCTCACCACCCCTTGTAGTTAATATTTTTGTCCACCCTAAGCGTGGAAGGGTATTCTCAGATGTGAGACCCTTGCTCATTGCACCATCAGGATTCAAGCAAACCGGGCCGAAGACGGCTGTAATGCCAGAAACCGGTCCCCGGGAGCTTGTTTCCTTCCCAGTGTAAGAATTGGCTTTTGTAGTTTGGTTTGCCCTGTTCCCATCATGCACTGGGACAGGAACAGACTAATTTGCATACAGCCAGGTTCTGAAACTGGGATGGTGCAGTGAGCTAAAAAACGGTGTTGGATCTAGCCCTGATCTCTTGACTGGGTGAGAGCTTTCTGCTTAATTCAGAGACTCTGTCCCTCACCACCCCTTGTAGTTAATATAATGAAATGGCAATAACCTGTTTGATGAATTTAGGTGATCCATTCATTTACTTTTACGAACTGGACAATTTCTCTGAATTTCTAAATCTGTTTCCTTTTCATGTTCTTCATGTGCAGGCAATCTTTTGCTAGAATTTTTCTGAACCACACGGTAAAAATATCAAAACGCACTGTATGTGCTATATGAGAAGAAGCTACTCTGCCTTTCTTGTTCAATAAGAGTATTAGTGGTAAGTCCACATAACAGGACTACGCTTTGCTATCTAGAACCAATATGTATGCATCAATGCTAATACTCTGTCTCCCTATTTAAGGTGACAGTATCCAAAATGTTTTTATGAACCCAGTATTAAATTCCTCCAGTCCGACTAGCTTTATTTCTAAAAGTACAAGTGGTAAGGCTTCGGATATACACTACCTGTGTTGATTAGAATCACGAATCCGATGTATAACAATAAAGTTAAGGTTATAGGTTAATAACCTGTCTGATTACTTTAGGTGATCCAGCCACCACCTCCATGTTTTGACTACTGGGCCTTCATGGTTGCTTGAGAACTTCCTGGGAACAGGGTGCAACATTGATCTGACGACTAATCAATTTCCATCATCCACCATCTCCCGACTCTTGAGATAGGTGAGCCTAAGTTTAGATTCTGTGCAATCTTTAACGTATAAGTACGCGCTTTAGGCACGACTTGACAACACGTTTTTAATTGATGAACTGTTTCTTCATCTTTCCACCCTTCTTGTAATTAACCGACAGGTTGGGTGTTTTTCTAATTTGGTTCTTCAACTATTCCCTAGGAGACGCCCACCCACAACTTTCTCCATCCTGACGAAGACCCGACTTGTAAGGAACACTATCCTACGGCTATTCCAGGTCGAAACGTAGACCACGTAATCCTTGACCTACTCCAATCCCAAGCAAGACATTTACAGCTTCAACGGAGTCAGGCCTTTGTTTTTCAGTAACACTGTAGGACTCTTTTGAGCCTCCTGTGTGGCCTTCTATCTAAAGGACCACATGTACGCAGTCTTGTAAATTTAGAATGATGATTTGTCACTGAATGACACTGATTACCCTTACCCCTTTGACACTTTCCTCACTCACCTCCCTCACCCTTCCTGTTGTGTATGGGGGCACGAACATTCAAACCTGTGATGTTTATAATATGATGTATTATGAGTTATAACCATTGATTAAGATGTACATGCAAATCCGAATTAAATTCATTTGCATCCAATAGCTTTGCTCTCCGAGTTTATTGTATACTAACTGTAATTTAAGTTTGCATTATTTGTTTTGGTCTTGGACCACTTCCTTTCATACTGTAACTTACCCAGGTCCTAATGACTTTAGTGGGTTGAACCCTGTCTTTCCTTAACCCACCTCTTTATGGGGGCTATTTCTAGAGCGGGAATTCCCCTCCTAGCGTCCTCCTCGTCCTGGTCCAGTGAGACATCCGAGCCTAAGGGCTCGAATGTACAATTAATATCACCGGCAACCAGGGTGCAAGCCTTATATTTTTATTTTTTTTTATTTATTTTTAGAGTTTTCTATAGCGCGAACTTGAACCGATTAGGTTATCAGAGCGCTTTACATAGCACAAGTTTCGTTACATGTTAACACAGCAGTTTACATAGAATCAGTTACGTTGCACATTTCAATAACTTGAACCGAATAGGTTATCAAAGCGCTTTAAATAAGACAGCATTCGATGTCCATTGCCCTCCTCCGCCGTGTAGCGGGGGACCACTTCAAGCCCTCCGAAGTCGTCGAGCTGTCGGGACTAGGCTCCTGGAATGTCCAGTGCCCTCCTCCACCGTGTAGCGGGGGACCTCTTCCAGCCCTTCGAAATCGTCGACCTGTCGGGACTAGGCTCCTGGAATTTCAGCTGTCCCTTTACAACTACTTTGTTTGAAGTCATGACGGAGTTACTAGTGAACATAATACAACTAGAGGTAGACATTCTATCCAGAAAATGGTGTAAACACATGAGTGTAAACCCCGGCTATCCACCCGAGAGAGAGACTAGGCAAAGATGGCCGCCCCATATGAGGAGAAGAGACAGTAGTCCTCTTTTTATTATTGTGGCTTTGTGAGCAGGGAGGGCAGTTTCGTTTTCAAGCTAGCCCAGTTCCTGAGTTGCTGTGAGGGAGTCTTATCTTGCAGGGGCCTCCTGGGCATCTGAAGGCACAGGCGGTGATTTATTGCCTTTCTTTTTAGCACCCCGCCATTTTGAACAAAGGGTTGTGTCAAAGTACAAGCGATGGTCAAGGGAAGTATCTTTTTTGTGTAGCAGCCCGTCCGTTAGTGCTCAGTTCCAGATGTATGACCTTTTTTGTGTAGCAACCCGTCAGTTAGTTAGTGGGGGGGGGGGCCTCGTCCACTGCCGCCCCCGAATCTCCGCGGTTTCCTGGTGCATCAAACAGCGTCCCCGAGCCCTCCACTGCCCTCAAGGCTGTGGGAATCCTCTGATGTGGGGCGGGGGGCAATCGTGAACTTATTGGGGTTGATCTTAAAAGACCCTCCAGAAGAGCAATTGTAGGGGACTGCCTTCCCCCCTTGGTGCCTCGTGCATAAATGTTATAGATATTTAGAATGGCACGACCCCTGGAGTCCTTCAAGGTAATGTTTAGGAGGTCAGGACAACCAGTCTGATGCTCCACTATCCTACAATTCAATGAGGCAGCAACCCAGATAAGGAGGCCACCAGAGGGGCGACCCCTCCCTGATTCTGAGCAAACTGCTGGGATAGAGAAGGCAGAGTAACCCGCCCTATAAGTGGGATCCATGCTCCATGTCTCCTGAAAAATGCATATGGAGTGCTCGTCCACCAATGCATTCCAGTCAGGCAATGTCAACTTCCTTGTAATTCCAGCTACGTTCCAGCTGAGAACCTTAAAGACTGGGTCCGTCACAGCTGGGACGCTACCGGATACAAGGTCGGGACAAGGGGACACCTCCTGTAAATCCACCGGTGTTCCAGTTATGTCTGGGGTCTCTATCATTCCCGGTGCATCTAATAATGTAGAATGGATTTCAGTTGGGGGCGGGGATAAGGGCTGCACCATGGGAGGGGGCGAAAACTCTCTCAACTCCCCTGCCATCGTCCCACCCCCACCCTGGAGTCAGTGTCCCCTGGAGCCCCAGATCATCTCCGGCCATCCGGCTTGGGGAAAGAAGAGGGGCGCCACAGGATGTTGCGGGGCTCCCCAAGGGCCTACGCAAGTATCCCCATTAACAGGCCTAAAAGGATTGCCAGCAGGCCTAGGGTAGAAATAAGTCAAATCCACTGCTCTGACACCAGGGCCATCCACCTCATGTTTTTGGCCACAGATTATCTCTGCCACTCTGCTATCCTGGAAATTAATAATAATACAGTCACCCTCCAACCGCTTTTTGCCCTGACCCACCCAACCAACCCTTCGGACACCAAGAAGTAATCCATCCATACCTATTGGGAGTGGTTTGTTTGCTTTTAACCAATGGAGACACTTGTTTTTTAGACCCTGATGAGTCTCAGGCTGATTTACCTTCAGTGGTGGGACATTAACAAGGACTACTACATAGGGATGGCAATCAGGGGGGAGGTTAACCGGGGGAATCCGAATGGTAACCTTTGGGGGAACTATTGCGGCAGCATCAGTTGCCAAGTTGGAACTAGGAACCTTAGCTGACGGTGCTGTCCCAACCCCCTTGGTGTTAGCATTCGGCTGAGCAGTTTGACTACTCTTGATCAACCCCGCGGCAGCCGGTGTTTTTGCTTGAGATGTTTTATTGGGCTAGTTTTTAGAGACCATAGGGGGCTTCGGTTTTGTGTGAGAAGTACGAGGGGCAGGGCCTGGCTTAGGAGGGGGAGGGACCGGGGGGACTAAGGGAGGATCCCTGCCGGGAGTTACCTCGGGGAGAAGGGTTGAACTCGGAACGGCCTGCACTGGGACAGGATTTGGAGGCAGTCCTTTTCCCGTGTTCCTACCCGCAGGATCCTCACTTGCTCTAGACTTAAGTGAGAAAAAATTATCCAGGGTGGATTTTTCGAATTTGTCTACTCTCGCCCCCAAACCCTTTAGTTGGTCAATCACCGGGACAATTAGAGTTTTAATCAGGTCCATAATTGGTTTGAGGGAATCAGATTCAAGGGTGACGGCTATACTATCGTGGGGTTTAGAAAGTGCTCTGGGCGTGTCAGAAGATGTTCCCGCACCCGGAGACTCCCCTACCCTCCCATTGTGAGTTGGAGCTAAGGCATTTTCTACTTTTGACCCAAATCCCATTAGCCCCTGCTTTCTTGGGCGCTTATAAAGTGCGGTGTGACTACCTTTGCGGGAGCTCATGACCCTTTTCCTTTTCGCCTGTTTGGAAGTGCCTTGGGGCTGGCTGGGCGGTAACAGCTCCGTAACGGGAGCCTGATGTAACAGAGGGGAGGTCTGCCCACTAGCGGGACACAATGGGATTTGAGAAATCGTAACCTCCCCCGTCTCAGTGCCAGCCACCACAGGCAATAGGTCGGCAAGATTCTCTAGTCTATCTATGCTTGCTCCTATAGCCGACAACCGTGGCTGTACAGTGGCATCTATGGGGTCAGCTGATGGGGCCCTTTCCGATGTTGAGGTCAAGGCCTGGGCCACAGCACCAAGAGAGGAGCGTCTGGTAGGCTGGTAGGTAAATAGACCTCGGAGAGGCGACGTTCGGTCATCACGATCTCCTTCTCGATGACTGCAGCTACTCTGGTAATGAAACGGTCCATAGTTCCTATTGTGGAACTCCCAGCTGCTCCTCCCTCAGTCCTTAGCAGTTTCCCAGAGTGGGTAGACATCGTAGGGTATACTCCCTCTACCACAGTCACACACCCTACCAGAAGCGTAGGCAAGATGTTAGGGACGTGACCCAGCCCAGCCTCTGTCAGCCCCTGACTGCCACAGACTGCCCGCCCTTTGCCCGGTCTTCGCTCGGCGTCCCGCTCGCGTCCCGCTGAGCGTCAGGCGTGATGTTAAATAGGGGGCGTTGCAGGCGTGGTGGGCGTGTCTCGCTGGGGGCGCGGCCGTGCACACCTGTGCAGCTCAGGGACTCCTGGTCTTCTGAGTCCCTGCTAGCGCACTCCCTCTGCAGCCAGTTGGTTCCTCCCTCCTCCTGACGACTTCAGGCGGCCAATCAGCACTTGCCCTTCGCCTCTAGCCGCGAAGCGGCACCCGCGAAGCGGGTGCAGCAAGCAGTGGTGGGAAGCGGCAGCGGCGGTACCCTCAGGGGGTAAGGGCAGGCTAATCTCGGCAACTCCATGGCTCCCAGGTGAGGTTCAGCGTTTGTGGTGTCCCGCCGGGTTAAGGAAGCACACGCCTTTTGAAGCTTGGACAGGCGGGGTGGGCGTGTAACGCTGGGGGCGCGGCCGTGCACACCTGTGCAGCGCAGGGACTCCTGGTCTTCTGAGTCCCTGCTAGCGCGCTCCTTCTGCAGCCAGTTGGTTCCTCCCTCCTCCTGACGACTTCAGGCGGCCAATCAGCACTTGCCCCTCGCCTCTAGCCGCGAAGCGGGTGCGGCAAGCAGTGGCGGGAAGAGGCAGCGGCGGTACCCTCAGGGGGTAAGGGCAGGCTAATCTCGGCAACTCGGCAACTCCGTGGCTCCCAGGTGAGGTTCAGCGTTTGTGGTGTCAGTATTGTCTTGTCCCAGTTAATGAGGAGGCCTTTCGAACCTATTCATAGAGCTGAATTCAAGTTTTTAACCTGGAAAGTGGCTAGTTTACTAGCTCTCACTTCAGCCCGGAGGGTGAGTGAGATTTAGGCTTTCACCATTTTGGAACCTTTCCTTCATTTCTCTAAGGATTATGTCACCTTGAAAACAAATACAAAATTAATTCCTAAAGTACCGTCACAATTTCATTTAAACCAGCCGGTTAAATTAAAGACTTATTTCCCGGATCCGGTCACACCGGCAGAGAAGGCCCTACACTCTCTGGATGTGAAGCATTGTCTAAAGTTCTATCTTCAGAAAACTAAAGACATAAGGAAATCTAACCAGTTATTGGTTGCTTATGGTTCAGTTGTGTTGGGACAAGCTGTGACGAACGCAACGATAGCCAGGTGGTTATCTTCAGTAATGCAATTCTGTCACGAAAAAGCTAACAAGCCTTTAGCCAGAAAGGTAAAAGTACATTCCACCAATATGATGTCAGCGTCAACAGCATTATTTGCCGGAGTCACACTGGCGGACATTTGCAGAGCTGCGACATGGAAGAGTGTCCATACCTTTACAAAGCATTACTGCTTGCAATCGGCATCACAAGATGATACAGCAGTGAGACAAGCGGTGCTGCAGCATCTTCTTCATTAAGTAAGACTTTTAAAAGTCTCTCATATTCTATTCATGACATAAGAGTATGCATAATACACTGCAATGTTTTGCTTGTCAAATGCTGTTTAAATATGAAATATGTTATCTGAATATAACTTTCTTTTTAGAAGGTTTTCTGCATTTATGTATATTTACATTTCTAGTTCTCTATAACCTTCCGGATGAGTGAGGATATATAGAATTACGCTTTGTCTCCCACCTTCCGCAAACAACAGATATGGGTTTACTGCTTGCTATTCTGATTCAGGCATGTGAATCTATGAAAGATACCCCAATACGGAATAAGAAAACAAGTTACTTACCTGTAAATACGGTTATCCAGTATTGGTATCTTTCATAGATTCACATGCACCCACCCTCCTCCCCGGCAGAACAGTTCTTCATTAGGGATACATACTTCTCACTTGTACTCGGAAAATCTGAGGAGAACTGCCTCTGCTGGGAAGGTTCTAGAGGGTGCTGGCAGCTGATTGGTTGGGACTACTTTCAGTTCTTTTCATATAATGAGGTAGATAGGCTGCTAAGTTTTGGGCCTTTTTGGCCTATAGTCTTGTCAGCGTACTACAGATTATTCTAAGGCACTGCTTTTGTATATATAATTTCAGTGGGACTCCCGCCTCAGCAACGGGGAATGATTCAGGCATGTGAATCTATGAAATATACCAATACTGGATAACCGTAGTTACAGGTAAGTAACTTGTTTTCTTTCATTCTACTCAAAGTGTCAAATTGTATAAAAGATATGTTTAGCGAAGGCCACAAAGGCACCTCCCTGACTGTTCTTGTTGCGGTAAACACTACTTGCATACAGCAAGTAATCCTGGCTTTAATGGTGACCAGATAGGCGATGCCCGGAAGCATGCCACAGCAACCTTTCTCATTCAGCATCAAGTAACTCCCATGCAAGAGTAACTCAAACACCTGTTTAATCACGGCAGCTGGAGCTCCTTTTATTTGGTAGGACAAGTTGGCTATTGACCCATTAAAAGCTCCGAGCTAAACAATATCTTGGCACATCAGAGAACCGCTTAAAGCGTTCTTGCAGTTTGTACCACTTAGAAACACTTCTCGATCCCCACTACGGCATCGAAATCTATATGGTAAATCCCAGGATTTCTTAATTTATTTTTTACCCAATTTTCCATATCTGCCTGCCTGCCTTTGCTCAAGGCAATAGTGAAACTGAAATGTTGTGACCGGGTGAGTGATATGGCAGTGATTTATCCAATCTGTTGATGGTGATTTCGCCACTGTGAATGGTAGCCTGTCCTGTTTTTCAATTTGCAGCAATTTGCGCCTTTCTATCTGTTTATCTGTTAGATTGTATTCGGAAAACAAAGACATACTGTTTTTGTTTGGGGGGGGGTTTAAATATTTTTTATTGCAAACTTGTATGTTGTACAAACCATGTCACCTCGCTTTCTTGCTGCCAGCATGCCTGTTGTATCAGCGTCCAATTATGATAACACACGGCCATTTAGCCCACAACCCTGAGGTCGGGCGGCGTCAATCAGAAGTCTGCTAGACGCCTTCCATTTTATCAGCGGGTGTAACCTTACACCAGGAAATTCTCGTGTCTGTATTTCTGTTTCTCCCTTCCAACCACCCCCCAACAAATCAACAATAATGAGCCCCAGGAATCAACATCAATTATCAGTCAACTACTGCATGGCATTCCTTACCCTGTCTCCTTTCTACCCCCTCCCCTCCCAGATCAGGTAACAGTCTCGTGGCTCTGAGTGCATTATATATCAGTACCTAGCTAATAGTGGGCAGCCTCGTGAGCATAAAGAGAAGACAAAGGGCTGCATTCCACAATGATCCTAGTTGTATATTGCGCCCCTTAGTCATCCCATGCCACCAACGAGCCCCCCTTCTCCCAGCCCACATACTGCTCCAATACTCTGCAGCCAACCACCAATAGCCATACCACTCAATCCAGTCCTTCCCGTCATCACTCTACACGATAAGTGCTACGCAGAGTCAGCCATTCCCCTCTTCCTTTGTCTCCCCCCCAACACCCACCCTCCCCATGTCAGTGTGCCCTCCGCTACCCTCCCTGATGAGCTGTCAATCATCCTGTGCAGTCAGGTGCCAAGCTCCCGCCTCTCTATCCGCTTAATTCCGTCCGCCATAAGGAATCAGCAATCCCATACCCTTAGTCAGCACGCCCTGCATCCCTACGCTATGCTGCTGCCTCACCTATTCCGAATAGTGAGTCCCCCTCCTGCCCGTCCACTTCTAATCGGGCCCCTCCGCAGCGCGCTCCCCTGAGCTCCCCTCCCCAGCATCCAGCTCCTGGGCTACAGGGACCTTCTCCACATCCTCCCTGTCCTCCTCGGTTAGAGTTTGAGGCTCCATCACCAGCGCATTCCACGCCCTAGCCGCTTCCAATGTCTTTTCATTCGAAGTACACCTGGCTAATTGCAATCGGAGCGTCCCTTAACTACCGGCCCAGGACAGAAGACTCCCATGCCACCTCTGAAAACTGGGCCCCGCTCTTGATTTCCAGTGCATGGTGAGCTCACGTTTTGCTAGGACCAGCCCCCAGATCATAAAATGTACTCGTAATTTTTGTGGCCGGCGTTTGTGGGAACCAGAGAAGTAGACACACCCCCATCCCCACTTCAATTTGGCGCTCGTGATCCTATTCAGGCACTCCACCACATTCGTCCAGTAAGAACCCAACCCCGTGCAGGACCAACATACTGTTTATAAAACGTCAAGGTACAGAGCCTGCACGCAAAGATTGCAGCGTCAGCTTAATAACATAATATAACGTTATTGAGATTGGCTGTGTTGTAATATTGCTAAATCCTGTTCCAGTATGTCGATAGCAGAAGATACAATGTTGCCCAATGAATGTATCCTGGTGGTCAAAGTTGTTAACCCATTATCTGCCACAGCTAAAACTTTTTCTAAGTTTATACGCTTTATTTCCCGTATTCTCTCTGTGGCTTCTTGTTGGGAAATCTTCCAGATTTCATTATAGGCAGGATAAATGTCTGCATATATGAAACGTTTTGATGTTGTTTCCGGGGTCCTAGTAAAAAGTCCCTAAGATCCATGTCATGTGAGAGTAAAGATAAGTGTAGTTTCACTTTTGCAAGTGTTGAGGTTTCTAGCCAATTGAGGCACAACTTCCCAACACTATAGGATGTCACTACACCTGGATGTTCTCTCTGAACATAACGTAGGTCTGGCCTATGGATAACTGAGTCCCTCAGTGATGTTCAGGAATCTCTTATGACAGCTATTTGTGTCTAAGGGCCAAACCACCCACTGTTTCCAATTTGGGTATGTGCTATTCTACTTTAAGATGCCATCTACTGTTGCCCCTTCTGTAGTTGAAATGTGTTGGTGTTGGAAACCTAGGAGTGTTCAGGTCCTTGTTGTTGGTTAGTCTAAGACAGGATTTCTGTTGCACTGTATCATTTAAAAAGATTATCTGCTGTGGAATGACGCATGCTCTAAATGGTGCCTCTGTATCCTGGACTTGCCAGTCCCTCTAACCCCAGACTGATTTTAGGTCAATTCCGTCTTTCCATAGGTCGAAACCGTGTTCAGACAATTGGGTAAAAAAGGAAGCAGAGTAAATCTGTTTAGTGTTTGTCAACATAATTTTCAGTGCTGATGTTGGTATAGTAATATGAGGCTGTATCTGTGGTGTTAAACCCTGAAAAGTATGAAAATTTCTGTGCAAACGCTTTTGAACTACTTTTGGGTGGTGTTGGGCTATGTTCCTACTGATTGTACTCAAAAACCTTCCTAGGTGAAATTGATTTTTGCAGGAAATGATGACCATAATATTGGTAACAGTACAATGTGTCATAATCTGAAGAACCCTCTAACATTTCATTATTAGAAAATGCAGCAGTTTTCTCTTAATCAGACATTCAGAGTCCCAATCATCAGAAAATTTACTTGAGCTAATGATATCACTTAATGAAATTTTAAATATATAATACATTTTTGAAAGTTCAGTTGGGCCGAATATGTCCCATACTATACCATCCGGTATAGGAACTGATGTAATGTTCACTGATGACAAGTCTCTTTGCTCAAGATGTGATGATGGATGAGGCTTCAATAGTATGTTGACCTTTTGGGCTGTGGAACTTCGTTGAAGATAGTGTCCATTAATAAGCATACTAAAAGTTAGTACTAAGCCAAGCTCAGAAATTAACCAGAGTTCAATCCAAGGCGATACCCGGTATGTCTTTTTTAGAAAGTGAAGAAAGTTCTTTATTTGTTGCTTGAATGGTGTTTTGGCTGGCGTCGTTTCCGGCTCGCTTGGATCCAGAGGAAACATTTCAAAGTTCATGAAATAGCCGGAAGCAGTATGATCAACTGTAGGAATTGCATCGGGATTAGTTGAAATGTTATTTTGCTCTTGACGAGGCATGTTGATGTAGACTTCTGTATTAGGTCTAATTGCAACTTGTGAATTATTCTGATGTTCATTTTGAATTTGAATGACTGGTTCAAGTGGAACAAGTTCCATAGCAGTGTTGTTTAGCCCTTCATTCCTTACAGGTGGCTCTTCAAACGTGATGTGTCTCTCTGTTTGAACTTCTTGGATTGTAGTGAGAGGGGGGCGTCTGCTACTGTGGAGACTGCGAAGCTTACTCCTTATTATTGGCCACATAGTGTGGTTGGATAAGTCGATTGAGACAAATCTTTTCTCCTTTTTCCCGGCAAGAGGCGCCAAAAGTACAGTTCTTGTTCCTTGTACTGCAAGGACTGGTACAGGTGTTCTGTATGAAGGTCCAAATTCCTTTTTGTTCGCAATTTTCTCTCTGACCAGATCCCTGACTTTTTGGATCCAGACAGGTCTTGCTGTGTCTACCTTGACTTCCCCAAAGGCGGTCTGCATTAGTCGGACATTGCTTTGTTTTGTCCTGGATTCATTTGGTTCCTGTAAAACAGGCAAACGATCATGGATATCAAATGCTTTTTCATCCACCACTGCGCCTTCACATTCAAGATCAGGTACCGACATTCGTGTCCCAAAGAAGACTTTATATGGAGTGACACCCCCTAGAGAGTTTCTTGGCTGGTTGTTTAACGCCCGCTGTACCCCATAAAGGTGTTTGACCCAACTACCGCCCTTACTTAATACCCTAGCTGTTAAAGATTGGTTTAAGTCCTGGTTTTTCCTCTCCACAACCAAATTTGCCTTGGGATGGTATGGAGAGGAGTACCGCAATGCTACTCCCATTCTTTCCATGGCCTCTTTGTAAGCATATGTGCCGATAAAGACTTGCAAATCTTTGATAACATTTAGAGTGTCAGCCGAGCGCTGAGGCCATACCCATAGGAATCTCAAGCATGAATCCACTGCTACCATGATATATTTGTAAGCCCTTCGGTTTGTAAGGGACCGCAGTGGTTCAAGTACACACATACAAGAGGTTTGTCTGGTTTTAATAATGGCATCTGCGCGGGTTTTGCTTCAGTGGAGCCTTTCATGTGCTGGCAGATGTCGCAATTCAAGACATAGTCTTTAGTTTGCTTAGTTAACCCTGGCCACCAATAGCGTTGTTTCAGTAAAGCAATAGTGGCTGTAACGCCTGTGTGTGCAGAGCTCAAACCCTCCTTGCTGCTAGTACTAAACCTTGTCTACTATCCATATTTGGTATTACTCTCTCCCCACTCCAGGAATCTGAGCATATGGAATGTTTTATGCATCTAACTTGTAGGAGTATTTGAGTAGATACTTTTTAGGTACTGCTGTGCTGCCTTTGCGTGAAGCGATGACAGCTACCAGATCACTGTCTATTCTCAATTTTGAGTGAGTGCAGCTACGGAAGCCGTGCGAAAAGCTCCCTTTGCGGCTTCATCAGCCAATGTATTCCCTTCAACGTGAACCCCAACTCATTGATGACTCAGTGTATGTATCGCATGAGTCCTTGGTAGCTCATTTTTCAACTCTGCTACCTGTTCCCATAGCATTTTATGGTTAATTGCGCCACCTTTCTCATCTTTCTCATCTTTAAACCCGTTTTGCTCCCAATGATGCAAGAACTCATTCTACGACTGTACACAGTAAAAGGAATCACACACAATTAGTGTGGGGAATTTGTGATCCGTATTTACAAGCAACTGTATCAGTGCTTTTAGTTCTGCCAACTGAGCTGTGCAGTCTCCTAGAGCTTGCGTTTTATTGCAACTTGGATAGAACTTTCCATCCCACATGGGACCTTTAATGATTGTACTCGCTGAGCTGTATTGCTGCTTACTTCTTGTGGCCAGTTGCGCAGATCCGTCAGTGTACAATATGTATTCATACAGATCTAGAAGCAATATTTCATTAGGTAGAGGATATTCTTGTTTGTATTGCAGGAATGCTTGTGTTTTTAAACTTGGATCAAATCTATATTCAATGTCCGTTGCAGTAAGAGAATTAGCCCATTGTATCCATCTTGGATGTAAGTCTTTCTCATTTGGAATGCTAGCCTTTGCAGGGCTCGACAAATGTACTCGCCCGCTCGCAAATGCGAGTGAATTCTGTTCAGGTCGAGTCAGTTTCAAGGCCTACTTGACCGGCCTGGCGAGTGCTATCTGAATAGGTGCAGTTACAGTTGAAGGCTCTAGGTGGCAGCGCATTGCGGTGCGGTGCGCGATGAAAGGCTTTAGGGGGCAGCATGTTCATGCACGCACGCACGATAGGCGGAGTGCAGGTGGTGCGGTGCGCAGTTAAAGTCTTTAGGGGGCATCATGCACACACTGCCTATTGTTTGGAGGCCAGGGCCGTCAATCTTGTAGCGCGCGAAAGCGCTACCAATGACAGCCCTGGCCTGCCCCCGCGCTGTGCTGCTTAAAGTGCAGCAGTGACGTAGCACGCCACCACACGCGCTCTCCTCGGTGGAGTCGGGACTCAGTGGCAAAGTGCGGGACGATTTGGCAGAGGTGAGTCACTTTTAAATTTCTTTTCATTTACACGAGGCTCCGTCATGTTGTCTCACCTTCACAGGTCAGCCTCCGAGTCTACGTTTTCCTTTTCCAACAGCGTTAGCTTTCCTTTTTCAACAGCGGTAGGCTGGATGGGGTGGGGGCCGGTTTTATGAGAGGGGGCCGGTTTTGTTGCAGGGACCGATGTGGGCCTTGACCTGACCGACCGGGACGGGTCAGAGAGTCAGTTTAGTAGTATTAGACTGTTTGTACTCCGTGTCTCTCCTCGTGAAATATTACATGACGATTTTTAAAAATCTACCTGGCAGTGCACTATTGATGAATGTCTCCGCCGCGGTCTTATGTTCACCCTTAGGGTTGGGTCTGGAGTGGACCTGGTGAATGTGATCATGCGCATTGGGGCGCGCTGAGTCACGCAATAATTTTATTATTTATAGCATGCTACCCGCAGGTGAGTCTCCTGAGTGTCCGTCCAGTTGTATGCATGTAATCCCCTGATCATGGCACTGTCTGGGGGCGTCGCGACCCGGCCGGTATCAAAAGCAAAAGGGTAGGCCCCGGCACTTTTACATATAGCAGCCACTTTATCACGTCACCAGGGAACCATGTGTCTATATTTGTATTTTTGTAACTTGCATAGAAAGTTATTTTAATGTCTAGATACTGTGCTGGTGGGGATGGTCTGAAGTTGCTATCTGTATCATGGCAGGGCAAAGAAGTGCTCTGAAGATGGCAGACTGCCTTGACTAACTCGACTTTAATTTGGGTCATTATTTTCAAAAGTGGTAACCTAGTTGTCCAACAATTCGTGTAGAAGAAACGTGACCTCACTTTGCAGCACCAACATTTTTAAAAATCTTTTTAACTAGAGTAAACTAATTGAGTGTTTCTGTCAAGAAATGACCTATTCGACAGGAAGCAGATGAAGCCAACGCGCATCCTTTCTTTGAGGGCTTGTATTGCAGTGAATTTGAGTTGGTGTGTCTACCTGGTACAGTGGTGGCCTATTGAAAACATTGTGATCCTGAGTGACTGCAGCCCTTCATCGTTGAACAACGTTTGCTCCATGGGTTGAAACCAGAGACATTTCTATTCATCCGTTGTGTGTGTGTGTCTGGCTGTCTGTCTGTCTAGCAAGCTGGTTCTCTATCTTTTTTCCCCTTTTCCTACTGCTCCCCACGGAGCCCCAGAACAGAAATACCCCATTTAACACAATGTTGTTCTTAAATTATCTCTACTTTCTGGGCGTTGCACACCTTTAATGTGGTATACGTTTTGTAAAACGCACTTGTTAAACCTCTGCACATTCTGGTTACTCCGATCACCTGGTACTGCATTGATAGAAAGTGGTGCGCTTCTGAAGCATTACATTCCGGCACTGGGACATTAATGATTCTGACAATTGTTCCTCTTCTTTGCCGCAGACATTTTCTAGAGTATCAAGTTGACTTTCTTTGTGACCAGGGTGTACAAGTTGCGCAAATGAGCTCCTAAACTTTCCTTGTCGTCCAACCCACATTAGCAATGTGAATGTTTTTTGTATACCGTACATGTGCAAAAGCGTGTTTTTTTGATGACTGTTCTGTAATGGTTGAGACATTGCGGTAAAAGATTGGCCTGTTTTGTAGTGTTACATTACTTTTTCTGAATGTAAGTGTGATCAGTTTCTGCCTATCTGTTGTGCCAGTTACCACCTACCCCTACATGACATTTGTATTGAGCACCGTCGCACTGCTGCTGTTCCTGCGGTTCCTGTAGCATGTGCTAGAATAGCGTGTTAAAACCTTTCTTTTTCTTTTTCTGAGTGCATAAGACGCATGAAGGTGCAAGGGTCTGCCATACACCCAAACAGTAGGGAGCATTACATTGAAAGGTGACTGTCTCCTGCAGACGGAAAGCCGGCCACATACTCCATGCAATCTCACTCCTGCAACTGCTGAGTGCTAATACTCACTCTCTTTCTGCACTGAGGTGTAGTATATCCTCATTTAGGCTTTGCGACGCTCTGCAGAGATATGCAGAGTCTTGGAAAGATGTCGCTGGCACCAGGGTAATTTAGAATTTGTATTGTGGACCCTTTCTACGCCCCATTGAGCCAAACCACCAGCATTGAAGAACAAGGGTGTAGAGACACCCCACAGGACTCGATTGTCTCCCCTTATACACATAAAGCCCTTATAGACCTAAGTGTTATCTTAGAGAGCGCTTTTAGGCCTTCTTTGGTTTCCTAGCTCAAGCAGTGTATTAGATGAAATGGGCAAACAGAAAAGTGGCAAGCTCTCTCAGAAGCGTACTTGACGTTCCTGGTATGATTTCCAATCCCCCCCGTCCCCCTCTGTTTGGCTGTGCAGAGTTGACTGTTGCTCTGTTGAGAGGAAGGCCTGTAGGATCCTTTTGAAATTGGCTGAATGAGACTTTGGCATGTTTAAAATGCCTCTGAAGAGTGACTTGTTGATTCAACTTTGTACAATGTGGCGTCGAAAAAGGACAGCTGACGTTTCAAGATTCCAGGGTCCATGCATGAGGGACCTACCCAGCCCAGATTTATGCTTTGCGTTATAAGATCCAGTGTAGTTTTTGAATAAACAGGGCCTCAAGTCCCAGAATGCAAAGCCTGTGAAACTTGAGTCCTATGGAGGTACGAGGGCAGGGCCTGCACTTGAAAGGGAAGGTATGGAGTTTGAGGAGGAGGGTGGAAGGGTTGTTGGTGGTGATCTCACAGCTATGATGGCCACATCATGTTTCCTCACCTTCATTGCTTGATTTTGCTTGCAAGACAGTGTGACCATGAAGGTGCGGCTTGTGCAGATTGTGTGACCACTTGACTAATTACCACCCAGTTTCCCCCCAAAAAGTAGTTTAGGCCCAGAGTTAGGCTTTGGGAGGGGGAAGCGTCAGGCAGACCTTTTACTGACCAGGTATAAGCCTCCCCCATATTAGAACCACCCGCAATACTCAAGAGCAGACTAGTCTCAATAGTGAGTAGTTATTTTAGAAGCTGCACTGGTGTTGCACATCGTTCAGTACCTACCATTAGAGCGCATTTCCAAATTGGGGTGCTTTTGTGCGAACCTGAGAGTGCCACACTGAGTTACAGATCTGATGCATACAAATTTATATTGGAACCATCATATGTTATATTAATTATTGAAAGCAAATGTTATAAGCCAGTATAGTTTTGTACAAACACATGGTAAATTTTTAAATTAGTTACAGTGAGTTTTGTTTTTGATTCTAGCTCAAAGCGGACAGAAGCAGTCAGTGAGTCAGAAGTGCTGGCTAACTAGTGAGGACAAGGCAGACAACAGGCAGAGAGTGCAGCTGCAATGGCAGACATCAGGTTGTGGTTGGCCGGAAAAACTGGAGCTAAAACTCCAATGAATAATGCAGGAGAGAGTTCAGCAGTTGGAAAAAGGAGATTAGAAGAAATCCACCAAAAGCAAAGGGAGTATGATCAAAAAAAAAGACAGAGAGTTGTACAACAGAAATGGCTTGAAGATTTCAAGTGGGCAGTGATTGAAGAACAGGAAAGTAATGGAGCTGCTGCTGACCTAGTTGAACCCAGTTTTAAAAAATCTCAAGTTTTGTATTGTGGAGTTTGCAGGAAATTTCCTCATCTTGCAGATACTAAGTCTTCCCTATATGTTGGTGTGACAGAAAAATTCAAAAGGGAGACGTTGGAATGGCACCACAAGAGCAAATTGCATGAAAAATGCATATTACATGAAGCTGCAATTCAAAAGCCACAGGAGACCTGCATAGCCAAATCGATCACAAAAATGCATGAAAAAAATATCCGGCACTTAAACATTTTATTTAATACAGCCTATTATATCGCTAAACAAGGTGAGGCTTTTATTAAGTTTCCAAAACTCTGCTCACTGCAGAAAAAGAACAATCCTGAGTGGAATTTCGAAAATTATATGACTGATCATGCATGCCGTAACTTTGTAATAGCAATTTCCGAGACCCTAAAAATGTCAATTCGATCCCAAATAGAAAATGCTAGGTTCATCAGTGTTCTGTCAGATGGGTCAACTGACAAAGGAATTCAGGAACAGGAACTTATTTATGTACGATTTGTTTGTGAAGGCACCCTTGTTACCCATCTGTGTGACATTGTCAGCATGAAAAACTCCACTGCGTCCGGAGTGAAAAATGCTATTATGGTTGGCCTGGAAAGCATGGGCATATCTCTGGATATTCTGAGCCAGAAATGCATTGGTCTGAATACAGATGGAGCTGCTGTGAACCTCGGTACTAAATCTGGAGCTGTGAAGCAGCTACTGGACGAAGTCTCCAAGCATCAAGCATGGGACAATTGCAATCACATTGCAGTTGTGCACTGTGTAGCTCACAACCTAGAGCTTGCTGTGTGTGATGTTAAAAAAAAGAGTTCATACATATCCAAATTTGAAGAGGTGCTCAAAGGATGTTTCAAACTATATTATTATTCACCTAAGCGGAGAAGGGAACTTAAAGAGATAGCTGATAATCTGGAAGAGCAGTTACAACATTTTGGTGGCTTGCAGCAAATGAGATGGGTAGCAAGTCAGCACAGGGCAGTAACAGCGCTTAAGACAAACTGGGAAGCTACAGTACTTCATCTTGAGCACCTTGCTACTGGTACTGATGAATATTCAAACAAAGCCAAAGGATTGCTTCATGACATGAAGTCGGAGAAGTTTCTTTATTTCTTGCACTTCATGATAGACTTCACAGAGCTGCTTCAGCAAGTGTCTAAGGCATTTCAACAAGAAGATACTCTTATTTCTGAAGTTGCAAGAAGAATCGAGGTGCTTCAACAGAAGCTAATACTGCTGAAAACAAAGCCAGGAAAAGCACTAACACAATTTCAATTGCTTTTTAAAGATGGAAATTTCGCAGGGGTCCCGTTACTAACACAGGCAAAGCCTGCTAGAAAAGGCAGCTCTAATGAAACTAGTGTCAAGGAAGACACTATTGAGTTAATAGAGAATGCTCTTTCATTTATGAGTGACCGCTTTCTGAAGCACATCTCAGGCAAGCCGCATTCTTTGTTTAACATTTTTGATTTTACTTTGTGGCCAGACTCTGTTGAAAAGATTAGAGTTTTTGGGGATCAAGAATTTGAGGACCTTGTACAGTACTACAAAAAGGTACTTACTGATGAAGAAATTGAGTCTGCCCCTGGAGAGTGGCTAGATTTTAAACTGTACGTCTTTCATCGGAGGTTGTTGCAGCCTGTATCCCTCTTCACTCAGCTATTGAAAAAACGCCCAGAAGAAGTTAAACATGTCCTTCCAATTTTAGAAATCATGCTTTCCATCAGTCCAACAACAGCAATATGTGAACGGGGGTTTAGCAGCATGAACCGAATAAAAAATGAGCTACGTACGTCCCTTAAAAGTGACACCATGTCTGCTTTAATGCGAATCCAAGTAGATGGGCCAGAGTTAGACACTTTTGATCCAAACCCAGCCGTTTTGCATTGGCTTTCAGCAAATCCAGGAACAAGACATATTATGGGCCACAAACATCCTTGTCAAAACAACACTAGTGTTGTTACTGACTCAGAAGATAGCGACTCAGTTTAATGCTACTCTGTTCAAATCAGCACCATTTTCCTTAACAACTTGTGCATTTATGTGTTTTACCATTCACTGTGGTGTCTGAATACTTCTGACAATTTGCAATGGTGGCAGCTGTTTGTCTCCTTTCGAGACACTGACTCTCATTCACAGACCTGTGTTGAATCCATCATCGTTCTTTAGTTCACTGTTCGCCACCCCAGTTCAGGACTGGCTATGCAAATCAGTCTTGACCAATTTATTAAATAAAACTTCTAACAATTTGCCATGGAGCTGTTTGTCTCCTTTCGAGACACTGATTCCCAGTCACAGACCTGGGTTGAATCCATCATCGTTCTTTAGCTCACTGTTCCCCACCCCAGTTCAGGACTGGCTATGGATATTAGTCTTGATGACCCCTGTGCCTCATTGGAACAGTCCAGCCCGAACTGCCAAGCCATGGACTCCTGACCCGGCCCGTGGCACTTTTTTTCATACAAATTAAACACTGCCACAGCTACAGCAATGTAAATGAAACTTTGAGGACTTGGCAGCATAAACGGATTACAAAATGAGCTACATTCATCTGCTGACGGAGCGCTAATGCTGTATTTTGAAAGAACAAGCACTGACTCTGGCCATAAAGTTATTTCAAGCCAAGGACAGAAGGCAGCGATCTGAAGAACGCAAAGTCCTTAGCCTCAGTCTGAGCATCAACTTCCTCACTACAAGTACGTGCCAGCCTGATATGTATACATGTTAAAGTTAAGGTATTTTTTTTGCCATGTATGTTCGCAGAAACCTTCCCCACAGCACTTTGATACACACATAGGGAGGTAAATGGATGAAATTTGCCGTTTATTTGGGTGGCCAACGTTTTCCTGGGTTGTTGGCGCTGCATATGTTTTGAAAAAAGTCCATTATGCGATCAATTGTGGGTCGAGTGCATTGCTGTTAGGTCGAGTAGAAAAGTCTACTCACTCGACCTGCAGGTCAAGTGAGTTTTTTTAGATTTGTCGAGCCCTGCTTTGTAACAGCCTCTAAATCCGGTACCGGTGTTACAACAATAATGTGTTTCCCCTGAGCCAGCGTTTTTTCTCCTGCTCCAGCAGTCCGTACAGCAGTCAGGATTTTTTCTGTTGAAGTGAAACGCATTTCTGTATTTGTGTACAGGTGTGATTTGTATGCTATTGGTACTGTTTCTCCTTCATTTAAGGTTAAGTAAGTGTACCCGCATTGACCTGAAATTTTACGGATCACCAAGTGGCGTACGTTTACGCGTGTTTGGAAGCAATCATGTCTTCCTGGAGTGAACGAAGAATATTAGTATGTTCTTGTGTCCAATTTTGGGCTGAAAAGGTCTTATGCGGTCGTAGAAAGGTTTTACCCTTTGTGCGTAATCTAAAATGTATGTTCTGCCAAAATTTAGGAATCCCAGTATTGAATGTAACTGTTTTTAATGATTTTGGAGGCTGGAGCAGCACACACTTTTCTAAAAAGTGAGCTGCCAGACTTTTCCCTTCACTTGACAGCTCATATCCCGAAAATAAGACATTGCGGTGGGCTATTTTTAATTTTTGTAAGTTAAATTTGTAGCCCTCAGTGTAAAATCCCATGGTGCTTACCCTGGTCAAGTGTTTGAAACATATACCAGCAGGCGTATATAAAAGGTTGGGTAAAGAATACATCAAGTCAACCTGGAATTTACCTTACACGCAAAGATGTTGGAGTGGGGGAAAAGAAGTATTTCTTAGTGGTACAAACTGTAAAAGCACACTAAGTGGTACACTTTTATGTCAGGGTATTAACTTACACGGAGCCTGTGACGGTTCTTCGACCAACTTATCCTGTCACGTGCAAAGGTGCTCCAGCTGCAGTGTGTAGGAGAGTAGGGTCTGCAATCCTATGATCACCCAGATTTTTTGCTTTTGTTTCACTGGTTTACGACTTTCTCTGGCTGTGGGCCTGCCAATCAGACCCACAGCCTGGCTGTTCTCTCTCTAAATTACAACATGTACCCTAGGTGCATTTACCAATTGGTACTGGGCCACCTTATCAGACCCTGTAACTCAGGGCATAGATGTACCCAGGGCCTACCAGGGGCTGAAGCATGTATTATGCTACCCCTGGCTGGCCTCCTAAATTTGACACAACTGGCTGCATGACAGCTGGGGCAAAGTTGTGTAATCACCCTTTGCTGTAGATATAGTATACCTATATCTAACCCTAAAAATGGACACACAGATTCCTATCAGTCACTCCTATGGCAGGCCTTAACAATCCTGAAGGCAGAGTGCGTGGAATTGTGTGAGATGGCGCTCTGGCATGAGCTGAGCCTGTCTGCAGCTTGCGGAACCAAGTCCTAATAGCTGTTCCATGATATCGCATACCATATTCTCTTAAGTGCATTATAATCTTCGCGGTTAAATGCTATCTTTGGTATTGCTTTATCAAAACATGTCGAGTAAGGTGTCATACGAATTGGAATACTAACCCCACGCCAATTCTGGCGACGGGGTTAGCATTCCACCCTTCTAGAGGGACACGACATGTATGTAACTGTGAACCCCGGTTAAAGTTAAACGAAGCCTCAGCTCCACAAAATGGATGCTGCCACCACAGACACGAGTCTGACCTCCTGCTGCTGGAAGTCCTTCCAGCGAGGAGAGCTTGGACAAAGGGTTTCCTGTCCGGGGCGGTGCTAGCACCATCCCAGACAGGGTTTTGTGTATCCTGGGTAGGCAGGGCTTTACAGGAAGGTGACTGCTGAGTGGCACCCCAGTGCTCACTACGCATAGGCCAGTCAGAACCAGTTCCAGGGGCACACCAGCCCCTGGCCTGGGGAAAGTCCGGCATGGGAGAGGGGTGTAACCACCACCCTCCTAGTCCCACCCATAGGCAGGACCTAGTCACCGGGTCAGCCCCCTTTTTTAGTATAAAGATAGGAGCGGGCCCCCTGTTCAAATTAGATCATCTTTGGAATCAAGACACGACTTACTGCGAAAGGACATCAAGATTTCTTCTTCAAGATTCTCCCTTGTGGCTAAGGAGTAGTCACCCTGCATCCGCAGGCACCATCCTAAGAACACTGCGGTCTGCTGCAAGTCCTTCCTCAGGAATCCGACGACCCAGCTCAACGAGACCCGGCTTCCCTGGCACCTCTGACCTCTACTCACCTCTACAGCCAAGCTGAGAACCGTGAGTGCGACGAGACCTCGAGGGACCGACGATCGCCAAGACTGCACAACTTCTTTGCAACAAGCCCACCGAGTCTTCCACTGGTGAGTGCTTTGGGGTCCGAGAAGCCCCAACCCTGAGCAGCTCCAGCACCGAAGATCAGCCCTCCAGCATCTCCACGATCTGCGTGGGGCCCTTCTGCTTTTTGCTGCTCACCGCGTTGTTTGGCTACTAGCCGGCTGGCTTGTGACCTTCTTAACGACGCCCGACGACATCACTGCTGCTGGTCTGGTTGCTCCAGACTGGCCCGTGCTTCCTTCCACAAGAGAAGCACCCCGGACCCTCCTGGTCCACTCCAGACGCCATTTTGAGTCCACCGCGTGGGCTTGAATTTGCCAAGGCTTTGTTGCCCAATCCTGGGTCCAGCGACGCCGACAGCTTCATCCATCGTGGGACAGCTCGCTCCTCCATCCTGGTCGCCGACAACGCCTCCTGGTCCGTGAGATCTGCAGAGCACAGCGTCACCCACTCACCTAGTCGAGGTGACTACCATCCGGTGCCCTCCTGGTGCCACCTGACTACTGGCTAGTAGTCACGAACTTGGTCCCCTCTGCTTTCAGGTGTCATCCATCTTCAAGATCCAGGCTTGGATCACTTCGAACTCTCTTCACTGGTCGCCTGCCAGCATCTTTCTTCCAGGCTCCTGGTCCGTCTACGAGGATTCCCGACGTCTTTTGAGACGGATCACTGAAATATTATCGACGGTCACATTATCGACTTACCAAAATATCGTTGAAAAATTATCGACGACAAAAATATCGACTTTCTATACTTATTACACAAATTACAAAAATATCGAGTAAAAAATATCGAGTACTAACTATATCGAATACATAAATATCGCCTCTATAAATATCGACTACAAATATATCGTTGGACATGAAATTAGCCCTAACACTACAAAAATATCGACTACAAAAATATAGACTACCAAAATATCGTTAAAAAAAAATATCGAGTTCATGTTTGTACACTTTCGTTTCTAAAATACCATCTTTATCATCAATAAAAGTCATTTCTCTATACAAAATACATTTCACATATAATACCTGTTACTTACATAAAATTACTATTAATCCACATTTGCTATACATTCTATTACATGCATTTTATCAATTTCTACATATTCTTTGCATTTAACTAACATTTTCATTACCTATTTTCACATAAAAATATATTTCATTTAAAAACAAACCTGCTTTAATGCGGGAATCACCACATACCACCATTCTCACATCAACAAACACTCCAATTAACTAAAAAAAATTCAAACTAGCCTATACAATGCTTCCTTACATCCTACAACCAATCAAATCAAAGCACACATAATACATATACTATAAAAGGGATACATGCATTCTACCATTTGTTGCTGCTACCTCTCTGGAAAGTAGATGCCAACACTCTGAAGATTTTGTTGCAGAATAAACATCTTTAAAGATCCAGCTCACTAGCTAATTAATCAAGTAAGTAACACAGCATTTTTGTAGAAATCTAAATTAGAAGTGCACTATTTTCCTTACATCTCCTAAGTCTTACACTTATTTTATTTTCATCTCTTCCTACATTTCTGATAGAAACTACTCCAACACAATTCCTATTACATGGTCATATTTCTTCACGTGCAAAATCAGATAGTAAGTATATAATAATGCCCTGTTATACACCAACTGCTGTTTTTAAACACTAATTTACAAGAGTATTTAATTTTTAAAAACATTATATTTACAGATATACTGAGATTGTCCTATTTCTACACCAAAAAGGATAAAACTACACTAATTACACATGTAAGTATAGATGTGTTTGTTATAAAACAGCCAATTTCATTATTGCACATTTCGAATGAACATATCTTACTTTTTACATCTTCCCTATAGATCATTTGAAAGATCCAACATCAACTATACCAAAACACAAGAGTACCCTTCAGAAAAATGTAAGTATAATTGTAATTTGTCTAAAAGTGGGCACAAAAAACGCTACCTATATTCTTAACACCATGTTATATATTTTGAATTGCCTCTACAGATATTCTGAAAACATCATACATCTATTCTACATATCCTATGAAAACATCCAACACAAACTAATCCAATATACAAGAATACCCTTGTAAAAACATGTAAGTATACTTGTCATTTCTCAAAAACTGCCGAAAATAACACAGACTATGTTCTTAACAACATGTTATCTATTTTATATTTCCTCTACAGATATTCTAAATACATCATACAGCTATTCTACCTACAACAAAGAAAACGACTTATTTAGAAGTTAGTATACTTTTAAATATTTTCCAATTCCAAATGGTTCAATATAGAAATTATAATATTTTGCTTTTATTTCTTCTACCTACTCTACAGATCAAACCTGTACTAACTTGATGTACTCCAGCATTTACTACTACTCTACTATTTAAACAAGTAAGTATATGTAATGTTTACATCCAATGTACAAGTAAGCAAAAATGACAACTGCTTTTGAGTAGGAAATACGTTTGTTATGTGTAAACATTAACGTTGCTTTTCTATATTTTCATACCAACAGCAAATAAAGACATACATACAAGAACATCCTTCAAAAGACATTTCTGCTTCTGTGACTACTACTTTGATTAACTGTAAGTATAAATGCATCAATAATGATGTTAGCACCACAAAAGGAAAAAAATGTGTTCTGATTTTGTTTCTTTCTACTCTTTCCTAGAACAAGTAAATCAAAATGACTGAAGGTGCAGAATTTGTCATGTCTCAGAAAAATACATTACTATTATGCTACATGGGTTATGTGTATAATCAGGAAAGGCAAAGTGGTAGAAAAGTTTTTTGGAAGTGTACCAAATATTACTCCAACAAATGTTATGGGAGGGCCACTACTGAGGAAACTAATGTGCTATTTACTAGGGAACACAATCATCCCCCAAATGTCACAGAAATTGAAATTAGAGATGCTTTAGAAAGTATTAAAAGTGCTAGCACACAAAGTGACAAACCAACAACCCAAATCCTTAAAGAAGAACTGGCAAAAGTCCCAGCCCATGCTTCAGGTCAACTACCCTCTATTGACTCCCTGAAACGCACAATTGCACGCACTAAACGACTTACTAGCACAACCCAACCCAACAACTTTTGAGGAAATTATTATTTCACCAGAAATGGCCATCACTCACAATAAAGATAAATTTATTCTTTTTGATAATGAAAGCAGTACAAACAGAATAATTATGTTTGCAACTGCAAGTAATTTACGAAAAATCCAACAGTGTCCCCAATGGATGATGGATGGAACATTTAAACCCTGCCCAAAACCTTTTTATCAACTGTATTCCATCCACGGTTTATACCATAATTCTAACATACCTTTCATTTACTGTTTGCTACCCAACAAACAGCAAACCACTTACACCGAAATATTAAATGTTCTCAAAACGGAAATCAATAATTATTTTCCAGAAAAAATAATTATTGATTTCGAATTAGCTATGATTAATAGCATTTTGAGAACATTTCCCCACACAGCAATCCAGGGTTGCTATTATCATTTTAATCAGAGTATATGGAGGCATCTCCAAAAATCTACTTTAAGTATACTCTACAGATAGCACCTTTGCCTATCAAGTTAAAAAGTTAATAGCCCTGGCCTACGTCCCTGTTACAGATGTAGCTGAACATTACAATTTATTAATTGACAGCGCATATTACAAGAAGAATGAGGATAAACTAACCCCATTACTGGACTATTTTGAAGACACTTGGGTGGGAAGGTTGCACAGATCTGGACATCGACGCCAGCCCAAATTCCAAATCCCTTGGTGGAATGTCTATCTTAGTACTTTAAACCAAGTGGCTAAAACTAACAACAGTGTAGAAGGGTGGCATAATGCTTTCCAAGCAACTACAAACAGAGGCAAACCCACGTTCCATAACCTTCTAGAAGCTTTGAAAAAAAGAACAAAGCTATCAGGAACTAAGAATGGAACAATCAGTGTCACAAATAGGTCCAAAACTCACTAAACAAACAAAACAAATGTTCCGACTACTTCAAAGTCAAGTCACACTATACCCTACAACTAGAGGATTAGAATACCTGGCAATAATAGCTAAAAGTCTACTATAAAAATGTCAACTAAATATACGAATGTCTTCTTACAATAATAGTAAAATTTACATGTCATAAACATATATAATCAATTATAAATAATACATATTTGTTTCACAAACTTATTAAAATTATGAAAAAAATGTCGTAACAAATATGCAATGTTTATAATTTATTCACACATACACATAACATTAAAAATCGACATTTCCCACCCAATCAAAATTGTAAATTAAATACTTACAATTTTTGGAGATGAGAGACGCAATCAAGGAAAAAGCAATCCATACAATCCAATCCAATATCTTACTATTCCAATATGGGAAACCCTCAAAAACCCGAAAATAAAGTGTAAAACGTAAAAAAACGCTCCATGAAATTCCGAAAACAGTAGTGTGGACACTTTAGTATTTAAAGTGATATACACACAATTTCTAAAAAAACGGTCACGCATATCAATGTATCAATCCGAATCGAAACCCTCAAAAAAACCCGAAAAAGGTTGAAAAAGTGTTAAAACCGCTCCTGGCAAACACGAAAAATAGGAGATAAATGTCAAAATATAAGCATAATAACTCAAACATTTGTTTCTCCGTTAAAAAACACGCTTCCTTCCATGTAGTTTTCATGCGAGGAACCGAAACCTGTAAAATAACATACATAACGAAACCCACCCACAAATACCCCCTTCACATTTGTAAATATACTAGCAATTAACATTAACCATGTAAGAAGACATTTCCGAACACTTAAAATAAGACTTGAAGCAAAAAAAGCACGACACATCTATAACGGAGACTTTTCACCCAAACGCTACTTAAACTATTAATACATACACCAAAAAACACTACAAAGTTCGATTATACCCTCAAACATGACCACTTACTTATAATTTGTAGGTAAAAATAACCTTACCTCTCTCCACGCGAAGCAACTCCCAACCACGAGCTTCTCCAGTCCAGAATGGAGCGCAATAACCTTACGTGGTAAAAAAGTAGTCCCCTTAACCCATTTGTGTAAAAGGATAATAGAAAATACAATGTAATATGTTAAAAATATAATACATACACATGTATAATGTAACAAATTAATACACTATACTCATTACAATTTTCCTTATTTAAGAAAAATAAATATATTTAATATAAATTAATATATAATAATTATTATATATTAATAATATTAAAAAATATGTAGGACTTTGAATAAAAGATGTAAATATTTGGTTATTGTGTATATTTATATGAATAAGTTTGTGTTTATTTTTAAGTAAACATTAAAAATGTTTATGGTAATAATTAATAATGATAAATAATATAACTTATTTATTGTTATTAATATAACAATTTGAACCATTTACTGTATAAACAATGGCCAGAAAAAAGTATTTATTTTATCTGTGAATGTATATATTTTTGAAAATAATAAAAGAATGTTTATGTTTATTAATTAATAATAATAATAATAATTAATAAAATAATTATTATTTTTTATTAATTATGACAAAATGTTTTATAATAATTTCTAACTATAACAAAAGTATATAATAGCTTAACTAATATTTTGGCAATACCAGATATTATAATTAAACATATTGTTTCCCTATACAATTATAAACTTTACAACCGAATCGATTTCTATGTTGAATGTAAAAACAACATTTTCTGAAATATACACCAAGAAATATTTTATTTTGTATTTCAATTTCTTCTAACAAATGTAATAATACTCATGTTACTTGTTAAAATAAAAAATGTTTTATATATATTTAATAATATTAATATTTAATATTAACATTATTAAATATTAAAGTAAGAAATGTATAACAAATCATTGTTTTATGTATTTCTATATAAATACTCGAAACTGTAAGTGACTGATGGGAATATGTAAAATTTACTGAAAGAATGTTGTAAACAAATTTATTTTTATGATTGACAACATGTATATAAATGTAAATATGTTATTCTGTGAATACTAAAAGTCAAAAAAATGTGATGTTATATTTTTTTATGATTGTATTGTAGTACACAATAAAAATTAAAAAAAATGTTTAATAAAGTTTTTTGAAAACATCCATGTTGCATTATTTTTTAATATTAAAAGACAGTAATGAACAAATGTATGCAAATGTGCTGCACACTGACCAATTTAATATGTCCTATTGCTACTCCAGTCAAGCTAATATCATAGAAGCTGCAGGACACTAGCTAAAAATTATTTACTATTCCTACTCCACTCAAGCTAATATCATAAAATGCGGTGGAGACTGACCAATGTTTATTTATTAATCCAACTCCAGTGTAGGTAATATCAGTGATGGTGCTGGACACTAACCAATTAATAATTAGAATTCCAACTCCACTCTAGCTACTGTCTGGAAACATGCTAATACATATATTTTTTAGATCAAAGTAAAACTTAATAATGTCAAGTTATATTATTTTGTATTTTCCTATAATAGCTTTAATGTATAAGTGTTTTATGTTACACTATACACCAGCACTCTAAAATGCCCAAAACTGTCCCTAAACACTAAAAATACCCCTTCACCCAAAAGCCCAAAACTGACCCAGAACCCTACAAATACCCCTTTATCCACAAACTTAAAACTGACCCTGAACCCTACAAATACCCCTTTACTCAGAAACTGAAAACTGACCCTCAACCCCAAAAATACCCCTTTACCCAAGAACAGAAAATTGACCCAGAGCCCCAAAAATACCCCTTTACCCACAAACTGAAAACTGACCCTGATCCCAAAAAATACACCTTTACCCAAGAACTGAAAACTGACCCTGACCCTTTAAAAAACTCCTTTACCCACAAACTGAAAACTAACCCTGAACCCTACAAATACCCCTTTACCCACAAACTAAAAACTGACCTCAACCCAAAAAATACCCCTTTACCCAAGAACTGAAAACTGACCCTGAACCCCAAAAATACCCCTTTACCCACAAACTGAAAACTGACCCTGATCCCAAAAAATACACCTTTACCCAAGAACAGAAAACTGACCATGAACCTTAAAAAACTCCTTTACCCACAGACTGAAAACTGACCCTGAACCCTACAAATCCCCCTTTACCCACAAACTGAAAACTGACCCTCAACCCTAAAAATACCCCTTTACCCAAGAACTGAAAACTGACCCAGAAGCCCAAAAATACCCCTTTACCCACAAACTGAAAACTGACCCTGATCCCAAAAAATACACCTTTACGCAACAACTGAAAACTGACCCTGAACCTTAAAAAAACTCCTTTACCCACAAACTGAAAACTGACCCTGAACTCTACAAATACCCCTTTACCCACAAACTGAAAACTGACCCTCAACCAAAAAAAACCTTTACCCAACACCTGAAAACTGACCCTGAACCCTATAAATACCACTTTACCCACAAACTGAAAACTGACCCTAAACACTATAAAAACCCCTTTACCCACAAACTAAAAACTGACCCTGACCCCAAAAAATACACCTTTACCCCTGAACTTAAAACTGACACTGATTATAAAAAAACACCCCTTAATCCACAAACTGAAAACTGACCCTTCACCCTTTCAAAACCCCTTTACCCAAAAACTTAAAAATGTCCCAAATCCCACTAAATACACCTTTAATCACAAACAGAAAAATTACCCTGAACCCTAAAAAATTACCCTATACCAAAAATTATTAAACTGACCATGAACACTATAAATAATAATGAACACAACATTAAACATTAATATTTAATTAACAAAAAAATAATATTTAACAAAAACAAAAAGAAAATATATTATCACATTAGTTATAATAATAAATTTGATTAATTAATATTGTTTAATTCCAATTAATTAATTAACATGAACATACATTTATACATTACATTTAAATGTATCCAATTAATGTAATTAAGTCATTATTATAAATTAATTACCAGTTAATTATTTTAAATAATATGCAAAATATTAATAAGATCATTAACTAATTATAATTAATTTGTTAGCAATTTAAAAATTTCAATAATATGCTAATTCATAATAAAATAAATCACTAATTATTTATAATTAATAACCAAATTATCAATTAAAATAATATACAAATCAATAAAAAAACAATAATTATTAATAATTAATTAATCAATTAATCAATTAAATAATATGCTAAATACTTAATTAAACAATTAACTAATTAATATTAATTAATTACCAATTAAAATCTAATTAAAACAATTACCAAACATATATTGATTAATTAATTATTATTAAATTACTTCCCACCATATTCCCCTATAAACCCACAACCCGCTCCTAAACATTAACTACTATTTTTTTAAATATTATATATATATATTTTTTTTAAACATTTTTTTCGACATATTTTTGATATTTTTTACTTTCACTATATTTCGATATTTTGTCTGGTCGATATTTTTGAGTCGATATATTTGTATTCGATATTTTTGGGTCATTTTTTCAGTCGATATTTTGTCCAACGATATTCCTATAGTCGATATTTAGGTAATGTCGATATTTTTCCGTCGATATTTTGTCCATTCGATAATATGTAGTCGATATTATGTCCAGTTACCTTTTGAGACATATGCAGCTGCAGCCCCTGGGCTAGGTAACTTCGGCATTTCGGTGCCCCAGCATAGCCTCACTATCCAAGGGTCAGGATCCACTTTCGTTTTCCTCCTACCAGTTCGGGTTCGCCCGAGAACACTAACTTTCTGAAATCTAGCTACCATAGACTTTGTCCCGCATCCCGCGTGAGAGTGCCCACTCTGCACCCGAGTCCCCTAGGCCTCCTAGAAGTAATCTGAAGATTCTATAGTCAAGACCTAGCGATTCCAAAGCCTATTAGTACTGTACTTACCTGCTAGTAATTTCGCATTCCACTTTCAGAGTATATGGTTTTCCGTGCCCCTCGGGCATTTGTATATACTGTGCTAACTTAAGTATTTTCGTAAGAGTTTTGTTTTGTGCTTAGTACCCTGTCCTCATAAAGAGTACAGGGCTGTTGTGATTTTAATAAATACACTGTTTATTTTCATAACACTTGTGTGGTGTCCTTTCACTTGGTGTTCAAGGGGTATATGTGTGGTATAACAGCTGGCTTAACACGCCCTCTCGAGTCTTTAGCCTTAGACTGCTCGTATCCATGCTACTAGGATAGCTGGTCTATAAGGTTGACTTACAACCAATCATCAATAAAGGTTGTTTGGACTGATACAAAGTGCTCACTAGAATAGTGAACATTATATATCAGGCCAACTTCTCACATTGGTGAGCAGCGGTTGGGATTTGAGCTTGCTGTTGTTCTACCACACGTATCCTAAGAATATCTTGTTGAAAGATCACATAAGTACTGTTAGGTACATATAACTGAGCTTAGAATACTCTGAGTTCTACTGAACCAGCTGTTGCAGCTCCTCAAGGCTTAGCACACCTTGGCTGCAACTCTTAGCAAGGGATCAGTAGGTAAACACATAGTGTAGGTAGGTGCATCACTTACACAACACTAAGCATGTCTAACCTCCGAGAGTCTACTGAGACCCCTCTGATGGTTGAATACCCTCCACAGGCCTCTTCTAGATATGCAGCCCTTAGTTTCCAGGAGATGAGACAAGTGTGTACCTCCAGGAAGCTAAAACAGGGGTCTACCCCACAATCCCATTTCTGATTGGTCTCTTAGAGACTTATGATGCTAGAAAGGCTGAGAAACTTCTTAGCTCTTCTCATCCAGAAGGGGACATGCCAGCCCCAGAAGGAACCAGGGGTGACCCAGATCTCATCCATCTCTCAGGTGAGGAGGATGATGATCAGGAGACATCTGGGGATGAGGCAGACAAAGGTCCAGAAATAGTTAGTCAGCTAACTAGGGACAACTTAAGCAGGCATGAGAGTGATACTAGGAGAGCCCTGGGACCCCTCTCAGGCCAGCTTAACATTGGGAATGGACGAGTTAGGTCTCTCTCAAGAGGCTCTAACAGATCCATTCAAACCAATGGCTCTCAGGCCTCTGCTCTGAGGAGGATGACCTCCCCTCAGAGGAGAGTTTATGAAGCCAAGGAAAGGGAAGTCAATCTGAGGATTGCCAGGGAAGAACTTGCCCTGGCTAAAGAAAGACTTGCCTTTGCTAGAGAGCAGGAATTGAGTGGGTCAAACCCCACTGGTGGCAGCATTATACCTAGCAATAGGGAAAGGAGTTTTGATACAAAACACCTGAATAAGATAGTGCCCCCCTTTAAACAAGGGGATGACATCCACAAATGGATTACTGCTTTGGAGAGGGCCTGCACTGTGCAGGGTGTTCCCCGGAGTCAGTGGGCAGCTATCTTGTGGCTCTCCTTTGAAGGTAAAGGTAGAGATAAGCTCCTCACTACTAGAGTGGAGGATGCTAACAATTACCAAGTCTTGAAAAACACGCTGGTTGATGGGTTTGGCCTAACCACTGAGCAGTACAGGGTGCTGTTCAGGGATACCCAGAAAACTCAGTCTCAAGATTGGTCTGACTTTGTAGATTGTGCCACTAAGGCTTTTGAGGGCTGGTTGCTGGGCAGTAAGGTTACTGATTTTACAGGATTGTACAATTTGATGATGAGAGAACAAATTTTAAACAATTGTCAGAACCAGTTGTTGCATCAGCATCTTGTTGACTCAGATCTGACCTCTCCCCAAGAATTGGGAAAGAAGGCAGACAGATGGGTCAGAACAAGAGTTAAACAGAACCAGGGCCAGAATCAAGGTGGTCAGAAGAAAGCAGACCAGAAGGGTAAAGATTCTAAAGGGGAACAAAATGACCAGAAGTCTTCGACAGGTCCCCAACAACCCAAAGAGGGTGGGGGTCAGGCTCCCCAGAAAAAGAAAAATCAAGATGGCCAGTTCAAAAGGTGGTGCCAATACTGTAAAAGTAAAACTAACTGGTTTAGTGAGTGCACCTAGAAAGGAGGAGGGCAGACTCCAGCCACTGCAGCCCCTAAGGCACCTGTGCCCCCTAGTACAGTCAGCAGTAGTAGTGCACCTCCCAAGGGTTTAGTTGGGGTAACCTTGGGTTCTGAGGGGTATGACAACTTAGTTGGCACACTCACTCAGGCTGTCCTTGTCTGTACAGGGGATGCAGATATATCCCCTGATGTCAGTCCCAATACTTTGGGCAAATACAGACAGACACCTTTAATAAATGGAAGAATGGCTCAGGCCTATAGGGACACTTGTGCCAGTGTCACAATGGTGACACCTAACTTTGTGGACCCTGGACAGATCATGCCAGGTACAGATTTCCTGGTGACCAATGCAAGCAATGTCACTACCAGTCATAGTATGGCAATTGTTGCTTTCTCCTGGGAAGGGGTAAATGGCCAAAAGAAGGTTGTTGTTAATGCAGACCTCCCAGTAGATTGTTTGTTGGGCAATGATTTGGAGTCATCACAATGGTCAGAAGTGGAGCAGAAGACTCACATGGAGATGTTAGGTTTGCCAGCACATGTGTTTGCTGTGACTAGGTCACAGGCCAGAAGATGCCCCACTGAACAGGTGCTGGATCCTGGAACAATGGACCAGACACCTTCCAAGAAGAAGAGCAGTAGGGTTAAGGCATTGCCTTCCCCCTTGCCCCAGGTTGAGGATCAAGTCTCAGAGGAGGCTGACCTAAGAGAATTGAGGGAAACTGAGCTTAAAGAATTTGAACTTGATCAAGTTGAATTTCTGGGCTCAGGGGGACCCTCAAGAGAAGACCTGGGGAAGGAACAGTTAGACTGCCCTTCCCTTGAACCCCTCAGACAGCAGGCTGCTGCTGAGGCTGCTGGGAACGCCACAGGTACCCACAAGGTATACTGGGATGATGGACTCCTGTACACTGAGGCAAGAGACCCCAAGCCTGGCATGACCAGGAGGCTGGTTGTACCCTTGACTCAGAGAGGTTTCCTTCTCACCTTGGCCCATGAGATTCCCTTAGCAGGTCACTTAGGCCAGACAAAGACGTGGGACAGGCTTGTCTCACACTTTAACTGGCCTCACATGAATGAGGATACCAAGGAGTTTTGTCGCTCCTGTGTCACTTGCCAAGCCAGTGGTAAGTCAGGTGGCACAACAAAGGCCCCCCTTATACCAATGCCTGTGGTGGGGGTGCCCTTTGAAAGAGTGGGGATTGACATTGTTGGTCCAATGGAACCCCAGACAGCATCAGGGCACAAGTTTATACTGGTGGTAGTGGATCATGCCACCAGGTATCCTGAAGCTATTCCACTTAGGACCACTACAGCACCTGTAGTGGCAAGGGCCCTAGTTGGAGTGTTCTCCAGAGTGGGCTTCCCTAAGGAGGTTGTCTCTGACAGAGGTGCAAACTTCATGTCAAGCTACTTAACTGCTATGTGGAAGAAATGTGGTGTCAACTACAAGTTCACTACACCCTATCATCCACAATGCAATGGGCTTGTTGAAAGGTTCAACAGGACCCTAAAAGGGATGATTCATGGACTACCTGAAAAGCTCAGGCGTAGATGGGATGTCCTGATACCCTGCCTTCTGTTTGCTTACAGATAGGTCCCACAAAAGGGGGTTGGCTACAGCCCTTTTGAACTTTTGTATGGGCATCCTGTGAGAGGCCCCCTGTGTTTGGTGAAGGATGGGAGAGACCTCTCAAAAAGCCTGCAACCAACATAGTGGACTATGTACTTGGTCTCCGCTCCAGGATGGCTGAGTATATGGAGAAGGCATCTGAAAACCTTAAGGCCAGTCAAGAACTTCAAAAAGCTTGGCATGACCAAAAGGCTGTCCTGACTGTTTACAAGCCTGGACAGAAGGTGTGGGTGTTGGAGCCAGTGGCCCCAGCAGCACTCAAAGACAAATGGTCTGGGCCCCACACAATTCTTGAGCAAAAGGGAGAGGTCATCTACCTGGTGGACCTTGGAACTCCCAGGAGTCCCCACAGGGTACTCCATGTCAACAGGCTCAAAGCATATGTCGACAGGAAGGACATGAGCTTGCTCATGGCCATTGATGAGGGACAGGAGGAAGAGAGTGACCCTCTCCCAGACCTGCTCACTCAGAATCCTGATGATGGGTCAGTAGATGGTGTTGTCTTTTGTGGCAGCCTCTCTGAACATCAACAGAAAGACTGTAAACAGGTTCTTCAGTCTTTCAGACATATGTTCTCTCTGACACCCAGTCAGACCAATTGGTGTACCCATGAGGTTGACACTGGTGACAGCTTGCCAGTTAAGAGTAAAATCTACAGGCAGCCTGATCATGTTAGAGACTGCATAAAAACTGAAGTGCAGAAAATGTTGGAGTTGGGAGTCATTGAACCCTCAGATAGCCCTTGGGCTAGTCCAGTAGTTCTAGTGCCAAACCTCACACCCAGGATGGTAAGAGAGAGATGAGGTTCTGCGTAGACTACAGGGGTCTCAATGCAGTCACTAAGACTGATGCCCACCCAATACCAAGGGCAGATGAGCTTATAGATAGATTGGCTTCTGCCAACTACTTAAGCACATTTGACCTGACAGCTGGGTATTGGCAAATCAGGTTAGCTGAGGATGCCAAGCCCAAGACAGCATTTTCAACCCCTGGTGGGCATTATCAATTTGTGGTAATGCCCTTTGGTCTGAAAAATGCACCTGCCACCTTCCAAAGGTGGTGAATCATGTTCTCACTGGGCTGGATGACTTCTGTGCAGCATATCTAGATGATATTGCTGTCTTTAGCTCCACCTGGGAGGATCACCTGGTCCACCTGAGGAAAGTGTTAGAGGCTCTGCAAGCAGCAGGCCTCACTATCAAGGCCACCAAGTGCCAGATAGGGCAGACACAGGTTGTATACCTGGGCCACCTTGTAGGTGGAGGCCAGGTTCAGCCACTGGAGAGCAAAATACAGTCAATTAGGGACTGGGCTCCTCCAACCACCCAGACTCAGGTTCGAGCTTTCTTGGGCCTGACTGGTTACTACAGAAAGTTTGTCAGGAACTATGGATCAATTGTGGCTCCATTAAATGAACTGACAAGTAAGAAAATGCCAAAAAAGGTTCAGTGGACAGCAGGCTGTCAAAAAGCATTCGATGACCTAAAGCAGGCCATGTGCACAGCACCTATCCTCAAGAGTCCAGACTACTCCAAACCATTCATTGTCCAAACAGATGCTTCTGAGTTGGGTGTGGGAGCTGTTCTATCTCAACTGAATTTTGATGGTCAAGACCAGCCCATTGCTTTTATAAGCAGAAGGCTGACCCCCAGAGAGAAGAATTGGTCAGCTATTGAGAGGGAGGCCTTTGCTGTGGTTTGGGTCCTGTAGAAGCTGAGGCCATACTTGTTTGGCACTCACTTCAAGATTCAGACCGACCATAAGCCCCTCTTGTGGCTAAATCAGATGAAGGGTGAAAACCCCAAACTGCTTAGGTGGTCCATTTCCCTACAGGGGATGGACTTTACAGTGGAACATAGACCTGGTACTGATCATGGCAATGCCGATGGGCTCTCCAGATATTTCCACTTAGAACAAGAAGACTCACCTGGTCAAGGTTAGCTTATTGTCCCAAAGTTTGGGGGGGGGTCATGTAGGAGAGTAGGGTCTGCAATCCTATGATCACCCAGATTTTTTGCTTTTGTTTCACTGGTTTACGACTTTCTCTGGCTGTGGGCCTGCCAATCAGACCCACAGCCTGGCTGTTCTCTCTCTAAATTACAACATGTACCCTAGGTGCATTTACCAATTGGTACTGGGCCACCTTATCAGACCCTGTAACTCAGGGCATAGGTGTACCCAGGGCCTACCAGGGGCTGAAGCATGTATTATGCCACCCCTGGCTGGCCTCCTAAATTTGACACAACTGGCTGCATGACAGCTGGGGCAAAGTCGTGTAATCACCCTTTGCTGTAGATATAGTATACCTATATCTAACCCTAAAAATGGACACACAGATTCCTATCAGTCACTCCTATGGCAGGCCTTAACAATCCTGAAGGCAGAGTGCGTGGAATCGTGTGAGATGGCGCTCTGGCATGAGCTGAGCCTGTCTGCAGCTTGCGGAACCAAGTCCTAATAGCTGTTCCATGATATCGCATACCATATACTCTTAAGTGCATTATAACCCTCACGGTTAAATGCTATCTTTTGGTATTGCTTTATCAAAACATGTCGAGTAAGGTGTCATACGAATTGGAATACTAACCCCTCGCCAATTCTGGCGACGGGGTTAGCATTCCACCCTTCTAGAGGGACACGACATGTATGTAACTGTGAACCCCGGTTAAAGTTAAACGAAGCCTCAGCTCCACAAAATGGATGCTGCCACCACAGACACAAGTCTGACCTCCTGCTGCTGGGAGTCCTTCCAGCGAGGAGAGCTTGGACAAAGGCTTAGCCCCCTTTTTTAGTATAAAGATAGGAGCGGGCCCCCTGTTCAAATTAGATCATCTTTGGAATCAAGACACGACTTTCTGCGAAAGGACATCAAGATTTCTTCTTCAAGATTCTCCCTTGTGGCTAAGGAGTAGTCACCCTGCATCCGCAGGCACCATCCTAAGAACACTGCGGTCTGCTGCAAGTCCTTACTCAGGAATCCGACGACCCAGCTCGACGAGACCCGGCTTCCCTGGCACCTCTGACCTCTACTCACCTCTACAGCCAAGCTGAGAACCGTGAGTGCGACGAGACCTCGAGGGACCGACGATCGCCAAGACTGCACGACTTCTTTACAACAAGCCCACCGAGTCTTCCACTGGTGAGTGCTTTGGGGTCCGAGAAGCCCCAACCCTGAGCAGCTCCAGCACCGAAGATCAGCCCTCCAGCATCTCCACGATCTGCGTGGGGCCCTTCTGCTTTTTGCTGCTCACCGCGTTGTTTGGCTACTAGCCGGCTGGCTTGTGGCCTTCTTAACGACGCCCGACGACATCACTGCTGCTGGTCTGATTGCTCCAGACTGGCCCTTGCTTCCTTCCACAAGAGAAGCACCCCGGACCCTCATGGTCCACTCCAGACGCCATTTTGAGTCCACCGCGTGGGCTTGAATTTACCAAGGCTTTGTTGCCCAATCCTGGGTCCAGCGACGCCGACAGCTTCATCCATCGTGGGACAGCTCGCTCCTCCATCCTGGTCGCTGACAACGCCTCCTGGTCTGTGAGATCTGCAGAGCACAGCGTCACCCACTCACCTAGTCGAGGTGACTACCATCCGGTGCCCTCCTGGTGCCACCTGACTACTGGCTAGTAGTCACGAACTTGGTCCCCTCTGCTTTCAGGTGTCATCCATCTTCAAGATCCAGGCTTGGATCACTTCCAACTCTCTTCACTGGTCGCCTGCCAGCATCTTTCTTCCAGGCTCCTGGTCCGTCTACGAGGATTCCCGACGTCTTTTGAGACATATGCAGCTGCAGCACCTGGGCTAGGTAACTTCGGCATTTCGGTGCCCCAGCATAGCCTCACTATCCAAGGGTCAGGATCCACTTTCGTTTTCCTCCTACCAGGTCGGGTTCGCCCGAGAACACTAACTTTCTGAAATCTAGCTACCATAGACTTTGTCCCGCATCCCGCGTGAGAGTGCCCACTCTGCACCCGAGTCCCCTAGGCCTCCTAGAAGTAATCTGAAGATTCTATAGTCAAGACCTAGCGATTCCAAAGCCTATTAGTACTGTACTTACCTGCTAGTAATTTTGCATTCCACTTTCAGAGTATATGGTTTTCCGTGCCCCTCGGGCATTTGTATATACTGTGCTAACTTAAGTATTTTCGTAAGAGTTTTGTTTTGTGCTTAGTACCCTGTCCTCATAAAGAGTACAGGGCTGTTGTGATTTTAATAAATACACTGTTTATTTTCATAACACTTGTGTGGTGTCCTTTCACTTGGTGGTCAAGGGGTATATGTGTGGTATAACAGCTGGCTTAACACGCCCTCTCGAGTCTTTAGCCTTAGACTGCTCGTATCCATGCTACTAGGATAGCTGGTCTATAAGGTTGACTTATGTAAATGTATGTAAATGTATAGGCATTTATATAGCGCACTACTTACCCGTAGGGTCCCAAGGCGCTTCGACCGCTGCGAAACCCTTCCTGGCTTCCCTGAGAGATGGTCCCTTAATGGGTATCTCCAGGGTGAGACCAGGCATCCCCGGCGATCTGGTGGGGCCGTTAGTGAAGATGAGGCAAGCTAATGCCCAGAGTTGCCGAGTGTGATCGCTGATCAGAGTGGGCACCGAGGCGAGAGAATTATCGAGTCCGCTGACCCTGGTCCAGAAACCTGCCGCGCTGGGAATCGAACCCTGGTCCCGGGCCGTCCTCTGCTCTCGGGTCTGCCGCCTCTAACCAGTGAGCCACACTACTTCACTTACAACCAATCATCAATAAAGGTTGTTTGGACTGATACAAAGTGATCACTAGAATAGTGAACATTATATATCAGGCCAACTTCTCACACAGTGATAGATCCATTTTTAAGCTGCTTTCTAATGGAAGCTACATTATGTTGAATGATCACAGCTGCTGTGGCATGTTGCCAGGAATAGCCTATCTTGTAACTGTGTCAGCCAGGGTCACTTGTTGTATGCAAGTATTGTTTCCTAAAACCAAGACAGACGGGGAGCCGCTGTTATGGCCTTCACTGAACATCTCTTCTATACAAATTGATACTTTAAGCAGAATGAAAGTCATTCTGTTACAAAAAACTGTGCCACTGACCTCGTCCAAAGAGACGTTTGAACTGCAAGTTTCAAGATCCTCTGCGGAGATACATGCCCTTTTATCCACAAACTGCCCTATACATTTCGTAGAAATGTTAGGTCTTATCTTAAACATGTCTGATACGAGTGGTATTGTACATGTATTTAAGACAGTTTTTTTGGGACTGTTAGCACCCTTTGATGCAGTCCTCTGCATATTTCCAAACTTCGTGCACTCGGTGTTTCGAGGACTGCCTCTCATTTTGGGTCTCGTAGCAGGGATATTATTTTTGCTCCTTCTGCTCAGATATGGCAAGCCAACTCACCAATGATGCCCAGATCACTGTGGAAAACACCCTTCTGGCGATGAGGTGTAGTGAGCGTATAATCCAAATTTTGGGCTTGGCTCATTTAAGATATCTGAATACCACATGGTTTGTATCATTCAGACCAATCTGGCAAGATTGCATCTTACCTGTTCTATGATGCCTGTTATGTGGAGAAGAATGCGTGCTAGACATCTGTCTGACACTCCCATCAGTCATGCCAACGGAAGTTGATACTCTGCTTGGACACATAACGGCTCATGCACTGTGTTGTCCCCAACAGCTACCAATCCTGATGACGGCATTCGTTGAGATCTCACAAACTGCAGACGGTAAGGTACGTGGATCTACAGGCACACAGGTACCATCTACGACGAACATTGCTAATGCGACTGACGGCAATGCTTCTCATCTGTGTACGATTGATCTGCTTAACAAGGTAGTCTAACTTTCACCTACAATAGTAGACAAATTCTTTTCCAGCTTAGAAAGTTTGATGTTTTCTCCAAACAATGACACTGACTTTTGAAATAAGCACACAGCGTTCTATAAGACTCTGTATTTGACCTTCACTTTTCAAAACAAAACTTCTAGCTTTAGAACTCTATTTTTCTAAGATTTTACTTTTTCCAAATTGAACTTTTTGGCACAAAAGTAATCTGCTTAAAGTAGAACTATTCATAAAGAACAAGAATTAATTGAATACTTCCAAGAGACAATATTTGACCTTGTCCACAACCTAAACAATTTATATATTCTGTCATGGAATGGTCTTGACCTTTTTTCTGTATTTAAGACCCTTTTCAGAAATGTAATTTCATGATTCATTCCGATAGCATTTTCAATGTCATACTATATGCTTTGAATGAAACTATTGCTTTTAAAATGCGTACAGCACAAAATGGTCATTTTTTTGTGTACAAACATTTCAAATGCATTTTATGTATTTTGGGTGGGTTTTTTTACACATCATGCTTTAGATATGTTTTAAATGCTTAGAATTTAGTAATATCTAACATAATAAAGTGGAGTGGGTGTTGTTTGGCGTTTTAGGATCCGAGTGAAATTTCCCGATTCATGCCCTTATATAGGTACAATTCATATTGCCCTAATATAGGCATAGAAATCATACCCATATTTAGACATAGCCCATGCAGTCCAAATACAGGCATGGCTACTTCCAGCCGTTCCAAAAAGCCACAACGATTTCTTGGAAAATTGGCTTAAGCAGTCAGGGACATCCCCTTGCTTGAATATTGATTTGTCCAAGAACTCATGGAGTTTTCAAAGAACTACCATTCCATTGGGGTTCTTTGATGACGTTATTATGCCCGACTTTACGTCAAACTAGGCACCATCAAGGTATAAATATGCCTTCACTTGCTCTAGCAAGGACACAGTGGTTTAGAGCAGTTCGACTATCTACTTGCCCGACGCAGCTTGCAATAGCAAGTGCCGAAGAAAGCCGACCCTCCAGCTGACGCACTGATCGAGACGCTGTCCTTTCTCTCGCTGAGAATCCAGCTCTAGTGTTTCCAAGCTCCCCTTGCGGGGTGTTGGGAAATCGAGTCCCGAGACAGAGATACCAGACCTCCTTCATTCTAAAACCAAGGTACGGAGCTGATTAGACCCTAAGAGAAATCTTGGATAGATTCTTGGCAAACAATACTAAACCTATGCTACACCACACTTACTTCTTCCCTCGTACAAGACTTAGGTTACCTACATTGGCGTAGGCGTATTTTAGAAGCACCCGTTGAGTACTTTTAGCCATTGTTATTTATGTATGTATTTTTATATGGCTTAGAAACCAAAAAATGTTCTTACAGTATTATTTTATAATATTTTTCTCGCTGTACGCATTATACTTTGCAACCTGCATTATGATTGTAGCAGTTCATTTCTTCTGTGTGAGAAAGAAGACTGTTCAATAAATCCTTTTATTGAAAACGCCCGTCTTTCTATTTCTCTGCACCTCTGGTGAAATGAAGCATGCACGATTGACTGAGTAAAATATCTATCTATTGTTTCCACGACTCTGAAGATAACATTTCTTATTCTTGGGAAACAAAGTTGTCATGTTTATGCAGTTGTCAGAAACTAATCTCTTCTCCAGTATTAGGGGTGTCTTTCATAAATTCACATGCTTGAATATTCCCCGTCGTCGAAGAGGGAGTCCCACGGTACATAAAGATAACAATAATGCTAATATATATATATGTAATAAACATAATACATCATAAAACAGAGATAATACACACTGAAAAACCTCAACAAAGGTTCCTCCATAGGAATGCATTATAAAGAGAAAAACTCATTTGTAACATATCAGTGTCATTATGTTAGTACAAACTGCAGCCAATCAGGCTCAAGCACCCTCTAGAACCTTCTCCTCAGAAGCTCAAGTCCTCAGATTTTCTACCGCACGTCGTGTGAAGGGAGTCTCCCTGAACTCTGCTCAGTTTTCTTCATTCTTGTCTTCAACTTCAGTTGTTCTCAGGATGTCAAGTAAGAAGTCTTTGTTTAGGCCTTGCTCTTCCTGTGGGAAACTGCGTCTGTTTGAGAAGGACCCCCACCAAAAGTGTATTTACTGTCTACATCCTGAACACAAGGTGGCTGACTGCAAGTTCTGTAGAACTTTTCCTGCTAAAACTCTCAGAGACAGGGAAGGTTGTCTTCTTCTGTGGTTGAAGCGCCTTCAGGACAAGGAAGCAGTCTTGTCTGATGCAGAGAGTTTCCAGTCAGGTCCTTCAACTGCCCCTTCTAAGCGTGGCAGTGTTCAGGAGTTGCCTTCTCCTTTCCTGAAGAAGAAAAAGCTGGCCTTAACAGTAGCCCCAGTGAAACCTACTGCTACTGTCACTTCTGTGTCTACGCCCACGAGACCTGGCTCTCAGGCGTCATTTCCAGCCTCTACAAGTGTTTTTACACTTCAGTCAGCGCGGTCGTCGACGGGCTCGTCGACGACCATTCCATCGACGAAAATGGCTGCTGTGGCTTCGTCCACGATTACAGTGACGACGACGTCTGCTTCGTCGTCGTCGACGAGGGTTTCGACGACGGCTTTCACGTCTACAAAAGCCTCTATCTCTTCAGTCTCGACGACAATTCCGATTATCTCGTCGGCGAAGAAGCTCCCATCGACGAAGAAATCATCGATGACGTTGCATGTCCCGTCGACGACCAAGATCCCGTCGACGCTGAAAGCTCCGTCGACTAGCTCGTCGACGACTTATATCCCGTCAACGAAGGCTTCGTCGACGAAGAAGATAACATGCAAGGATTCGTCGACGAAGCTCCCATCGACGAAGGCTCCGTCGACGGCTGTGGCAAAACTCTCGTCGTCGACGAATACATCCAAAAAATCACCGTCTCCGACAGCTGTGTCTACATCATCATCGTCGACGGTTACTCCAGTGAAAACATCTACGTCAACTGTGTCGTCGACGGCAGCTTTGCCTTTACCTTCTGGAAAACGACAGGAAGACGCAGCATCCACATCAGGGTCAATGTCTTTCGCCACTATGCCCCTAGTGCCTTTAGACACTTCAACTTCTACAGTTGTTACGGAGTCTTCAATGGGCAATATCCAAGACTCTGCACTCCAGTTACCACCTCCTTCTCTCCAGCCACCCTCACCATTGTTGGTTATTGACCATGAAACAGAATCCATTGCGGACAAGAATGTTTTTGGTGATGCCCACAGTCCTTCAGACTTGATTATTAAGTGTCAGGACACTAGTTCTGAAGATGAAGAAGAGGAGGTTGAGGACCAACAGGAGGAACAATATGTGCAGGTTCCATTGTCGACTTTCCCTGTATCTCTGTTTTCCAACCTCCAGCATATGCTGGATGATTACAATAGGAGATTTCCCCCTACGCCTCAGGGTACCCCGGGCCATACTACCTCTGACACCACAGAACCTACTCAACCTCAGCAGCTTCCTCCAAAGCAGACTGCTCTTCCAGAAGGGCCCCGTCAGGCTACCCCCACTAATTCTCAACGAGATGTGGAAGATGAGACAGCCGGAAAGAGAGGAAGGGGAAGTTCCCCAGGATACGGATGATGACCAAGACCCGGATATGGCAGAATTTGATGACTATCGAATACAAACGCCTTCTCCACAACAGGGCGATTCCGGTGATTCACCTCCGGTTGACATCGCTAGCTTCCATAATTTGCTGAATAAGGCGGCAGACCGCTTCAAATTACCTAGAGTGCAGCGAGAGGAAGACTGCTTTCTCTATGACTTTAAAAACCAGCCTTATAAACAGGTCCACACCATACCTATTATCGACTTCATGTGGAAGGAGGGAATGAAGATCATGCAGGCTCCTAACTCCTTACCTGCTCAACTCCCTCGATTGGAAAAAAACTATAAGGCCCCGATTGGCTCGCCCGCTTGTTTGCTCTCGCATCCTAAGCCAGATTCCGTGGTGACCCAGGCAGCGCAACGTCGGGCGCGTAACTCTGCAACTCCTATCTCATCTCCTCCTGATAGAGAGGGTCGACGTTTGGATGCGATTGGGAAAAAGTTTTCATCCATGGCATCTACTTCAGTCCGTGCCGCTAATGCTTTGGCCATTTTAGGTCGTTTCGACCGACAAATGTGGTCAGACATTTCTGCGCTGGTATTGTTGATTCCGGAGACATCCAGAGCGGAAGCACACCAGATCCTTCAAGATGGCAAGAGGGCATCAGAAGAGATAATTGATTGTGCTGTGGACGTTGCGGGTACTGCTTTTCGTATCCTTGCCAGTGCTGTGGCTCTTTGGCGCCAGGGTTGGCTAAAATCCACATCGTTTCGACAAGAGATCCAGTCGAAGATACTCGACATGCTGTATGACGGAGAGTCTCTCTTCGGCTCTCAAATCGATGAGGCACTGGAATCGATAAAGAAGGATACCGATACGGCAAAGTCGCTTGGGTCCTTGCAATTTAAAAAACAGCTTTTTCGTGGTGCGCGTGGGCGAGGCACCTAGTCAGGCACTTCTCGAGGAGGGCAGTCCCAATACCGCCAGTACAACCAGGGAAACCAGCGTTACTCCAACCAGCAATCTACTCGTCAGCAACAGTCCAAACCCTATAGAGGAAAATCTAGCTATAGGCGTTCCAACAACAAACGTCAATGACTTTCAAGTTCAGCAGAAAGTTGGAGGGCGAATCTCGCAGTTTTATTCTAAGTGGTCTATGATAACATCGGACCAATGGGTTTTAGACATTGTACACAAGGGTCATGCCTTAGAGTTCACAGAGATTCCTCCAAATTCTCCTCTCTCAGGCCCGCCACCTCCCCATCTCGAGGAACTACAACATCAGGTTCGTCATCTGATAGAAAGGAGTGCAGTCGAAGTGGTTCCTGTATCTCAGCGAGGAAAAGGTTTCTATTCAAGGTTTTTCCTCATTCTCAAAAAGGCGGGGGAGTGGCGGCCCATTAATGGATTTGAGAGCACTCAATTTGTTCCTGAAACAACAATCTTTCGGCATGCTGACGCTATCGGAAGTCTTGCGGCTTCTCTGCAGCGGAGATTTTCTAACAACAATAGACCTGCAAGACGCCTATTTTCATGTGCTGATACTCCATCAACATCGGCAGTACTTGAGATTCAAGGTGGGTCACGTTCACTATCAGTTCAGGGTCCTACCTTTTGGCCTACGATCAGCACCTCGTGTCTTCACGAAAGTTCTGGCTCCGGTCATGGCTCATCTGCGTCTTCAGATCTTTCCTTATCTGGACGATTGTCTCCTAAAATCCCAATCTCCTCAACAGCTGGCTCACGACACACGTCTATGCCAACAGATGTTCAAGTCACTAGGGTTAACCATCAATTTGGAGAAGTCACACTTTACACCGCTGCAAGGAGAAACTTCCTGGGAGCAATTCTAGACACAAACCTGTCAAAGGCCTTCATCTCCCTCGAACGCCATAAGAAGATAGTTCGTCTGGTCTCGCTCATCAGGTCAAAGCAGTCAGTTTCTGTGCGAACGTTAAAATCATTTCTGGGGATGGCATCATCTTGTATCGCACTGATCCGGAATTGCAGGTGTTACGCACTCGTCCTATACAGGAGGAATTAGACCTGTAATGGCGTCAGGTGTCGGGATCGTTCTCCTGGACCTTTCCATCAAAGGCAAATGGACGGCGACACAACGAACCTGGCATATCAACCGGCTGGAGTTGATGCCAATCTTCCTAGCGCTCAGATCATTCTTGCCCGTAGTGCAGGGGGAATCGGTGCTGGTTCAGACAGACAACACCGCCAGCATGCACTACATGAACAAACAGGGCGGCACAAGATCTCAGCCACTGTCTCGTCTGGCTCAAAGAATTTGGGATTGGGCTCTTCGTCACCAAATTTCATCCATTCAGTCCATCTGCCGGGGGTATCCAACATCCTTGCGGATTCCCTGAGCAGGTCCGCATCATCCACTCACGAGTGGGAGATCCATCAGCCAACTCTAGACCTGGTGTTCCGCCGTTGGGGTCGTCCCATGATAGACCTCTTTGCAACCCCAGTGAATCGGAAGTGCCTATCTTTCGCAAGCTGGCATCCCCATCCAGAGTCCAGCGGAAATGCCCTGCTCATGGATTGGAGCGGACTGTTTGCTTATGCTTTTCCACCGATCCCGTTGGTGCCGAGGACGTTGTGGAAGATGTGCAGGCAACCCTGCCACTTAATACTGATCGCCCCTCGTTGGCCCAGACAGGCGTGGTTCTCTGAACTGCTTCTGTTATCCCAATGCACACCAATTCATCTGCATCAACGTCCAGATCTCCTGACAATGGACGACGGTCAAATTTGCCATCCAGACCCATCCACGCTTCAGTTATCGGCATGGAACCTGAATGCGTTGAATTTGCACACTTACATATGCCCCAAGAATGCAGAGACATTCTAGCGTCTGCTAGAGCTCCATCAACCATCAAGACGTACAAGCTAAAATGGAAGCGTTTCTGTCATTGGTGCGCTGCATCCAATATCCACCCAATCAACTCAACTCCGGAGCAGCTCTTGCCTTTCTTTCTGAGCCTCGCTCAGTCTGGTCTCTCTCATGCCACCTTGAGGGTTTTTCTAGCAGCTATTTCACATTTTCGACACGATGGCTCAACGTCTCTCTGTTCATCCAGAATCATTCGACAGTTCTTTAAAGGTCTCTTCAGGAAGTTTCCTCTGGTTAGGCGTCCTCCTCCGGCATGGCACCTCAACGTGGTATTGTCACAGCTTATGAAGCCTCCATTTGAACCGATCCACAGAGCAGACATCAAGTATCTTACCTGGAAGGTTGCATTACTTTTGGCCTTAACATCTTCTCGTCGTATAAGCGATCTTCACGCTTTCACGATCAAGCCTCCGTATTTGCAATTTAAACCCGATGGAGTGTCACTTCGTACCAATCCTTCCTTTTTGCCGAAAGTACCTACTGATTTCCATTTGAACGAACCTGTCTTCTTAAAGACTTTTTTCCCAGATCCAAAATCTCCGGCAGAACAACGACTACATTCTTTAGACATCAAACGTTGCCTAAAATTTTACATTTCAAGGACTACCCCTTTCCGTAAATCCAATCAACTGTTTGTAGCATATGGACGGATGCGGAAGGGACATTCAGTGACAAAACAGACAGTTGCAAGATGGCTCTCAGCTGCCATATCCTTTTGTCACCAGCAAGCTGGCAAGCCTTTACAGCATTCAGTGAAGGCGCATTCAACGAGAGCGATGGCATCATCCACCACTTTGTTTGCTGGGGTGCCTCTACACCAGATTTGTCGGGCAGCGACATGGTCCAGCAGGCATACCTTTACCAGACATTACTGTTTGGAAGCCATCAACGAAGCGGATACCGCAGTGGGGCAAGCAGTGCTTCGTCATCTTTTCAAATAAGGTGAGCCTCTGTTCCCTCCTCCATTCTTTCTGTGATTGCTTTATGCTTTTGAGCTATATGTTATCGTTTTCAAGTTTTTGAGAATGTATTTGCAATCTCAGCTCTAAGGAGGTTACTGCTATCTATTCTATTCAAGCATGTGAATCTATGAAAGACACCCCTAACCCTTTCGATGCTCATGACGAGCTCAGCTCGTCATGAGGCACGGTTGAGCTGTGCTCATGACGAGCTGAGCTCGTCATAAAACCATAATAATCAAAAAAGTCAGCGCAGGAGGGGAAAACACCTAGCAGCCAAGGTGCTAATACTGGAGAAGAACAATTGTTACTTACCTGTAAACAGGTGGTTCTCCAGTATTGATTGGTGTCTTTCATAGATTCACATGCGACCCTCCCTCCTCATACGCTCTTATTACTTGTGCTACGAAAATCTGAGGGCTTGAGCTTCTGAGGAGAAGGTTCTAGAGGGTGCTTGAGCCTGATTGGCTGCAGTTTGGACTAACATAATGACACTGATATGTTACAAATGAGTTTTTCTCTTTATAATGCATTCCTATGGAGGAACATTTTTTGAGGTTTTTCAGTGTGTATTATCTCTGTTTTATGATTTATTATGTTTATTACATATATATATATTAGCATTATTGCTATCTTTATGTACCGTGGGACTCCCACTTCGACGACGGGGAATATTCAAGCATGTGAATCTATGAAAGACACCAATACTGGAGAACCACCTGTTTACGGGTAAGTAACAATTGTTCTTCTTCTGAATTTGAGAAAGTTTCTAGTGACCTCTGAGCTAGCTGGCACTCACAATTAAGTCTAATATATTCGATAGAGACCTAGTCGATCTCAGTCCTACGTTTAATCTATAGGATATATTATTCCAATGCGCAGAGCCTATTGGGAATATAGTAACTACACTACACCAGGTTCACGACTCCTGACTGCATCCCCTTAGCCTAGGGGTCCTCATAACCAGAACCACCCTTTGGGTTTGCCCAGACTTGACCCAAACTCCCCCCTTGCAGGCTCTTTGTTTCGAGTATCATTGACTTTACCGGTGTAGCACTCGAGGCTACCATCTCGACCAGCACCTCTGCACCCAGACTGCCCAGGGCATGTAAGCCCAAACTGCTGGTGGTTTTTGTACCTTGTCCCCTAAACATCTTAAGAACACCGACTGCAAGTATGTGTATGTTGTGTATGTTTTACCTTCCGTAGGATAACATTACTGCATTTGAGGCTCATACCTCAAAAACTGTTATTTGAGCATTTTTACTGTTTTCTTGTAAAATCGATAACTGTGAAAGTGCTCACCTGGTTCCGAAGATTTTGGTGTCTAAATTCATATAGAAATATGTGCTATTTTTATTAATTGGTTTTAGATTTCTTCTTGAGTTTGTGTCTCATTTATTGACTCAGTGTGTACAACAAATGCTTAACACTCCCCTCTGATAAGCCTAAGCTGTTTGACCACACTGCCACAAATAGAGCACTTGGGATTATTAACGTAAACCCCAGTAAACCAATAAGGATTGTCTGGACTTTTTACGTGGTGTGCCCTTATATTGGCCCACTACATATAAAGCCAGCTTCCTACAACATATTTATTTATGTATTTCCATTTAGATAGCATGCACAATGTTTGTAAATATTCACGGACTCTAAACTTGCCTCAAACTATCATCTGCCTCCGCCCTCCAAGTCCTTAAGTGTGGCAATGCTTTCTCAAACACAACGGTTTAAATATCTATAGGTGTCAACAGCACTTATGAGAAGAAAACCCAGGTTTTAAGTCTATCAACGATATCATAACCCACTATCATTTGTTTCGTAGTACATGCAATGATCGATCAGAAAGCGTCCATCAGATTTTTGTGATATTCCCAAAAAAGTTACAATGTAAACTGATTTAAATGTAGATTAACTTCCAAATTGATCAACAATTCACATTCTAATATTATTTTTGATACAAAAAATATTTCTAAAGTGGATCTCTTGTCAATGTTGCAACCTGAAGTAATCCTCCTGAAGTCATTTAAACAACCATTCAACGAAGATGTTTGCTACGTAGAGTAGGCAGTCGCAACAAGAAATGCAGAATTCAACAACCTGAATTATGTGCATAATTCTTCATTTTGGGGTATAAAATTATGGTTTATAATTGCCCTCTTTCGAATAATTTGCCAAATTTTGAATCAGCAATGAGAGTTTGTTTGAAATGGTGCATAGTCTGACCCCTTGTGCTATGAAACCTAAAAAAAGAGATTGGTGCAATGCAGTTCTAATAGTGTAAGATGCTCTTATGCAGAAAGTAAATCTGCTATTCTTCAGTACTTTGCGTAACCTCCCATTCTCTGTGTTGCATCCTTCTACTTTGTTGAGTCGCACTCTCAACTGCGGCTCCCTTGTTCACCTATATGGATGTTTTGTTTTTTTACGCTCATGTTTTATGCTAAGTCAACGTTGATGTATACATTATTGCAATATTTCCTGTCCTGTGTAGTCTGTTGCACTTGGTTTCCTTTTACATGCAGCAGGTTTTCCTTTTGTGGAAGTTAGGGGAACGTCTTAAGTACACTTGCTGAAGCTGTAAACTTCTCGACTCCCATTTGACCAGTCACAGGACAGCTTGAGCCACAGAGCGCTGCCCTGGGTACTGCATCCGTGTTTACTAGCCCGAGACCTTTTGACTGTCCTGCACGTGTTCAAAATGCCTAGCCTCTTTTGGCATGGGGCTTGAAAAGGCGAACTTTAACATTCTTTAAGTGTGTCTAGATAAGTCGCTAATGCCTCAAGATTTTAGTTTTTAACGTGGGAGGGGTAAGTGTTCGACTGTACGTGCCTCGGGTACAGTATGTGGGATTGAGCTGTGACTTCTAAGTGTGTGCAGTGAACACTGTGTAAAGAGAGGAGCCTCTTGGCGGATGGCCCCTTGCCGCCGATGTGTGCCTCGGGTACAGTATGTGGAATTGAGCTGCCTTCTAAGTGCGTGGCCCCTCGCCCCCATGTGTGCCTCGGGTAAAGTGTATGAGACTGAGGTGTCTTCTAAGTGTGTGGCCCCTCGCCACCAATGTGTGCCTCAGGTACATTATGTGGGATTGAGCTGTCTTCTAAGTGTGTGGCCCCTCGCCCCCATGAGTGCCTCGGGTAAAGTATGTGAGACTGAGGTGTCTTCTAAGTATGCGGCCACTCGCCCCCCATGCGTGCCTCGGGTACTGTATGTGGGACTAAGCTGTCTTCTAAGTGTGTGGGCCCTCGACCCCATGTGTGCCTCGGGTGCAGTATGTGGGTTGAGCTGTCTTCTAAGTGTGAGGCCCCTCGACCCCCCATGTGTGCCTCGGGTGCAGTATGTGGGTTGAGCTGTCTTCTAAGTGTGTGGCCCCTCTACCCCCATGTGTGCCTCGGGTAAAGTATGTGGGACTGAGCTGTCTTCTAAGTGTGTGGCCCCTCGCCCCCATGTGTGCCTCGGGTGCAGTATGTGGGACTGAGCTGTCTTCTAAGTGTGTGGCCCCTCGCCCCCATGTGTGCCTCGGGTGCAGTATGTGGGACTGAGCTGTCTTCTAAGTGTGTGGCCCCTCGCCCCCATGTGTGCCTCGGGTGCAGTATGTGGGACTGAGCTGTCTTCTAAGTGTGTGGCCCCTCGCCCCCATGTGTGCCTCGGGTGCAGTATGTGGGACTGAGCTGTCTTCTAAGTGTGTGGCCCCTCGCCATCAATGTGTGCCTTGGATACATTATGTGGGATTGAGCTGTCTTCTTAGTGCGTGGCCCCTCGCCCCCTTTGTGTGCCTCGGGTACAGTATGTGGGGCTGTGCTGTGCCTTTTAAGTGTGCGGCCCCTTGCTTCCCATGTGTGCCTTGGGTACCGTATTTGAGCTGTGTCTTCTAAGCGTGTGGCCGTTTGCCTCCCATGTCTGCCTCGGGTACAGCATGTATGTGGGATTGAGCTGTCTCTTTTAAGTGTGTGGCCCCTTGCCTCCCATGTGTGCTTCGGATACAGTATGTGGGATTGAGCTGTGCCTTTTAAGTGTGAGGCCCTTTGCCTCCCATGTGTGCCTAGAGTACAATATGTGGGATTGAGCTGCGCCTTCTCAGCGTAAGTCCCGTCACCTACCATGTGTGCTTGGGTACAGTATGTGAGATTGAGCTGTGTCTTCTAAGTGTGTGCCTGCTTGCCTCCCATGTGATCCTCAGGTACAGTATGTATGTGGGATTGAGCTATGTCTTCTAAGTGTGTAGCCCCTCGCCTCCCACGTGTGCCCCGGGTACGGTATGTGCGGTTGAGCCGTGCCTTGTAAGCGTGTAGCCCCTCGCCTCCCATGTGTGCTTCGCGTACAGTATGTGGGAATAGAATGCGCCTTCTAAGCATAAGTCCCCTTGCCTCGCATGTGTGCTTCTGGTACAGTATGTGGGATTGAGCTGTGCCTTTTAAGTGGGTGGCCCCTCGCCTCCCATGTGTGCTTTGTTTACAGTATGTGTGGCGTGAGCTGCGCCTTCTAAGTGTGTGGCCACTTGCCTGCGTGTGCCTCGGGTGCAGTATGTGGGATTGAGCTGTCTTCTAAGTGTGTGGCCCCTTGCCTCCCATGTGTGCCTCGGTACAGTATGTGGGAGTGAGCTGTGCCGTATAAGCGTGTGGCCCCATGCCTCCCATAAGTGCCTCAGGTACAGAATGTGGGACTGAGCTGTGCCTCCCATGTGTGCCTCGGATACGGTATGTGGGGTTGAGCTGTGCCTTGTAAACGTGTGACCCCTCGCCTCCCATGTGTGTCTCGGGTACATTATGTGGCATTGAGCTGTGTCTTCTAAGCGTAAGTCCCCTCGCCTCCCAAGTGTGCCTTGGGTACAGATTGTGGAACTGAGCTGTGCCTCCTAAGTGTGTGGGCACCTCGTCCTCATGTATGCCTCGGGTACAGTATGTGGGGTTGAGCTGGGCCTTGTAAACGTGGTCCCTCGCCTTTCATGTGTGCCTCGAGTACAGTATGTGGAATTGAGCTCTGCATGCTCAGCATAAGTCCCCTCGCTTCCCATGTGTGCCTCGGGTACAGTATGTGGGATTAAGATGTACCTTCACAGTGTGTGGCCCTTCGCTTTCACGTGCCTCAGGTACAGTAAGTGGGGTTGAGCTGTGCCTTTTAAGTGTGCGGCCCCTTGCTTCCCATGTGTGCCTTGGGTACAGTATGTGAGATTGAGCTGTCTTCTAAGCGTGTGGCCGCTTGCCTCCCATGTGTGCCTCGGATACAGCATGCATGTGGGTCTGAGCTGTCTCTTCTAAGTGTGTGACCCTTTGCTTCCCATGTGGGCCTTGGGTACAGTATGTGAGATTGAGCTGTCTTCTAAGCGTGTGGCCGCTTACCTCCCATGTGTGCCTCGGATACAGCATGTATGTGGGTCTGAGCTGTCTCTTCTAAGTGTGTGATCCTTTGCCTCCCATGTGTGCCTCGGGTACAGTATGTGGGATTAAGATGTACCTTCACAGTGTGTGGCCCTTCGCTTTCACGTGCCTCAGGTACAGTAAGTGGGGTTGAGCTGTGCCTTTTAAGTGTGCGGCCCCTTGCTTCCCATGTGTGCCTTGGGTACAGTATGTGAGATTGAGCTGTCTTCTAAGCGTGTGGCCGCTTACCTCCCATGTGTGCCTCGGATACAGCATGTATGTGGGTCTGAGCTGTCTCTTCTAAGTGTGTGATCCTTTGCCTCCCATGTGTGCCTCGGGTACAGTATGTGGGATTGAGCTGTGCCTTGTATACGTGTGGTCCCTCGCCTCTGTGTGCCTCGGGTACAGTATGTGGGATTGAGCTGTGCCATGTAAGTGTGTGCAGTGAACATTGTAAAGAGAGGACCCCCGACAGATCACCCCTCGCCTCCCGTGTGCGCCTCCATGCAGCCTGCTGACAGCGGACACCTGTTCGGCCTCCTGGGGTCACCTGGGCTGCGGCCTCTGCGTTGGCAGCAGGTGGCCGCCGGCATCGGGCCTGTGCGCCCGCAGGTGTCCGCGGGGCTCCCCGGCCCCTGCCCCTCGCTCTGCGGCCGGTGGCGGTGCTGCCGCTGCTGCGGGCTCGCTGGTCTCCCGGCGCGACAGCTGCTGCTGTTCCGCCTTCCTGCCGCCGTCCTCCCGGTGCTGCCTCTTATTCTGGGTATTGTGTGCAATAGATGCAGAGCCGCCTCACTCTAATCAAGCTGATTAGAGATTCCTGCGCGCCTGGCCGGAAATAGCATCCCCCGTCTCCCTGCCCCCATCAGTGCCCGCCTCCCCCTCCTGTGCCGGTGCCCCCCGCCTCCCCGACCGGGTCCGGCCCTCTCCCGCCCGCCCGCCCCATCCCAGGACTCCTGGCTGATGATCCGGGCCCCGCCGCCGCCGCCGCCGGGGAAGGGCTGCGGGGCGGCTGCGTCCTGGCGCTGGGGGTGCTCTCACAACCCCCTGCCCTCCCCGGGTTTATTTTCTATTAAAATGAGGAGGAGGAAGAAGAAGCAGCAGCAGCAGGGCTCGCAGCAATAGAGAGAGCGAAGGAGATCCGGGCACGGCGGCGGCAGCAGCAGGAGGAGGAGGAGTGATGAGTCAATACAACTAATAATTTAATGGGGACACAGAAAGAGGCAGGGAGGGGAGACACACACACACAGAGCCACGCACCAGCCCGGCCGTGAGCGCACACTGCACGCAGCGCGCCGGATCCCGGCAGCACGCACCCCACGCCCGCCCGCGCTCCTGCTCACAACTTTGGGCTCCCGTCCCTCGCTGCCAGGGTGTTGGTGCCCGCGGACGGCCGCCTCCCTCCTCCTCCCGCCGCCACTCGCCCTGCTCGTCTTCCCCTTTTGTGCATCTGTTTTCCTGCCTCGGCGCAGCCTGCGGGGGTCGCGCAGATACATGGGGAGGGACAGGTACTCCCTACTCTTGTTGCAGGCGGCCAGGGCGGAAATAAAAGTGGCATTTTCGCTCCTTTGCTCCGGGATGCGGTGCCTTTCTGGTGCTTCCGCATAAATATCTGGGGCTGTACTGGAAAGTTTCGGGTGCCTGGAGTGTCCATTGCTCGAGCCTGCTGTTGTTATTTTCAGCTCCCGGCTGCTGGATAGCCGAGCGGGCTGTACCCAAGTGCACTTCTGGTGTGCCCCTGCCCGTCTCTTCCGTGAACTGCCCCTCGGAGCGTAGGCACACCGCCGATGCTACTTCCATAGCGCTCACGCCTCAGGGTTCTCCCCCGCTCGTCCCTCCTGCTCAAGTTCCAGCAAGCACTGACTCCTCACCCCTCGCTGATTCTGTTTTCATACATTTTCTTTACATTAACGCGCCAGTCTAGATTCTCATACCGTGGTCACCCCGCCTCTCGTTCAGATCTGCCTTCCCCTCCCCCAGCCCCGGCAAATAAACAAAACAGAAGCGAAAGCGCACACATTGTCAGGGGAAGTGTCGCCTCCAGGTCTGCTGTCAGGAAGGAGCACCGCGGACCCCGGCCGGACTCCCTCCCGGACCCCCGCGGCTGCACTGGGATCCGACACTCCATGTACATGCTGTCACGTTTGGAAGGGGTGAGTTGGCGAATTTCACTTCAAACTGCAGCCTGTCTCATTTGTTGTCTTCCACATGAACTCGCACTTTGCCTTTGTGTTGTCTCTTTAAAAGGTCAGTAGCAAAGCCTGGCCTGGAGCCGCACGGACTGGCTAACAACAGGAACCTCGATTATTGCCCATTGATTTTTAGTTTTTTGTATTGAGCGTTGAACGTGGGTCTATAAAGGGGTGTTTGATGCTACTCGTTGCACATGGCTGGGGATAATGTGGTATCCCGCAGTTTAGAAAGATGGCATGCATTTCACTCTACGGTGCTGGTGGCCTGACGAATCATGCACTTGTCCGGCGTGGGAACTTTGGCGCCAGAAGGGGGTCCTGCGTGTTCCAGGCGATGGGGGCTTGAAAGTCAATGACGCTGAGTGCGCCGATCTTCCTGTCACCCTGGCAGTCCGTGCCGGCGACACTTCATCACAGCACAAGGGCTGCTGAACTTTACCCTGGCACACAGTTTACATGAGCACTTTAGCTGTGTTCTGTGCATTTTTTGTAGGTTGCTAAGCTTAGTACAAAACACGCACGAACGAAACCCTCACCTGCTGATAACAACAGCAGTTTACTTTTGCAAATCGGGGTTTTCCATAATTGGTATTTCTTTATCTCACCGATGCACCTGCGTTTCTCCGAGTAAACTGGTATGAGGTGTTTGTCTGCACTTGCTTGACTCTCTTGAAGTTATTGTGTTTTTATCGTATTCAAAAGTGCGTCTGTAACATGCATCGATTTGGAATGCTACCGTCCTGAAAGAGGACATGTTTTTTTCTGGGGAGGTGCACGTTGGTTTTTTACATTGTCAGACATTTCATGCATGTGCGCTTGTGGTTAGAGCTTTTCTTATGTTCAGCCTTCCGAAGCTGTAAGGAAAAGAAAGGGACCCTCCTGGTTAGGAGTGCTGTGCAGTCGCCCAGTTCTGGCTCACGCCGCCCAGGCGGACTCAGGTGCCACCTGCGGCCCCAGCGAGCAGATCGCTGAGCCGTGTGGCCAGCAGGCCACGGCTCTTATGGGCAGCTTTGGAAACTTTTCGACTAAGCCCGTTACTTACTTGTCTTGCTCGCCAGTTATAATGCTGCCAGTGGACGCCGGGTCATGAATAGAATAGGAAACAACCTGTCTTTAAATGTGCTGTCAGAGCTAAAATAACGTGAAGTGCAACACAAGGCACTCCGTGTGTACAGAAATGCGAGGCCGTTTGAAGAAGGTATTTCCTATGAGCCGAGGGCCAGTTCCTAAAGGTAGTACCTAGGGATTTAGTCCCATGCCTCACCACACAGTTACTAGGTCTCTGCACGAGCCACCATACATTACCAAAAGGGTAGGGGGTCATGGGGCCCTGTTGTATGGTTTCCAGCTACCCGTCGTCACGTGGGGCTTTTATTACACAAGCGATTATAGTTCCTCACGCCTTTGGTCTAAGATGTTATTGCTAATTTTACCCGCTATGTAAGAAAACCCATTTAAAACGTCCACATGCTTGACCCTCCTGCTGTCTCATTATTTCCATTGTGCAGGGCATGCTTCTAACCGGGCACCCTGACATGGAGGTAATAATGACGCCTTGCTGTGTTCGTGAAGTCACATACACCCAAAACTAAGGGGATGGCCACAACATTCCGGGTGTGCACCAAGCATGGCCTGGCTGCTACTGATCGGGGTTCAAGTTTTGTTGATTTTGTATTTGTGATTTCTTTATGAGAGTGTCACACGTTGTCTACTGCAGCAGCAGACTTTTGTTTAAATCTGTGCCTTGCTTGCAGTTTTTAAAATAGTGGGATTCTGAACAAGAGGCCTCACAGTTTGCTATCAACTTTGGAAATTTGAGATAAGCTAAGTGAAGATGATGAGTGAAACAAACACAAAGTGCCCAGGTGTACTAAATGCCCGCACACAGTGTGTACTATGAGCAATGTGTATGTACTCTACACACTCCCTCTCTCACTCTCACTTTTTTTTAATCGTGGCAGGTGATCTTTAGAGGCGGGACCAAGTATGGAGCATTCGAACGATTCCACTCAGGGGATAGAACATTCAGAAATGTCTAACAATGTAAGCGATCCACTGGCTCCTGCAGCCAAAATTGCCCGCTTGGAGCAGAATGGGAGTCCATTAGGAAGAGGAAGACTTGGGAGTGCAGGCGCTAAAATGCAAGGAGTGCCCCTAAAGCACTCCGCGCACATGATGAAGACGCACATTAGAAAAGGTAACCTTCTTAAGCTCCTTCACTGTGGGCAGCTCTGACACTTGATTATTGTGCACCTTTGAAAACGCTGTTATTAAGTTGCAAGATTGGACAAAGAAGTTTTTTCAATTTTCTTCAGGGACCTTTAAGAGTGTTTGTATTCTGGGGCGATAGAAATCATGCTTGGACAGATACACTGCGTGTCTGGGGGGTGCATCCTCTTTTCTTAGGGTGGAGTTTGACCTATTTTTCAAGGGGAAAATTACTTGGTTTCACAGTCCTGCTTTGCCTGCGGACACCGTGTTAAACAACCTGCGCAGCAAAGGCGGCACTCCTGCGTATCTGTGCAGATCTTTGTGTGTTGTGGAGTAGCCAGTGCTTGCCTTCTTGGCTTATCTTAAACAAGATATACTACAGAAATTATATGTTTCAGAGGTATGGAGCATTTGGTGTCTCAGTTCCTCATAATGTACATTTTTGCTGTTTCACCGCTTAAGTGCACATTCGTTGATCAAAAGTTAGCCCCTGTTGTAGACTTCAGTGACTTATTGTCATGGTACATGATATGCATTCACATAGAAGAAAACATTTAAACCGTTTTCTATCTTAGGGTGTTTTCTTTTGCATTTTACAGACTTGATGTTTTAAAAACATTAACAATGCAATCAAGTGAATGCTATGTTTTCATTCGTGTCTATATTACTACCGATTATTCAGAATTGCCTTCTCTTTGCAGCTTAATGTTGAGAATAAAACATTTAAGCCGTTGAAAATATTTAGCAAGCAAAGAATAAATGCTGAGGAATTTCATTGTGTGAGAGGAACAACATTTATCCCAGTGTCCTTTACTTTGTCTTCTCTTTGGTGGAAACAAAGCATATATTGATCCGAAACGAACAGACACAGCAGTCCATATTGTTGAATCTTTATCTATTAAAAATGGAAAAACAGCACTTCAGCAAATTCTTTGGCCTCTGTGCATGATTACTTCTCTTATTGATTGTTTGCCAAGAATGTATGCATCCTAAGAAAGCCAGTGGAAGAGCATTAAAAATATAATTTATTACAGCTTTTCAAACAGAGTGCATTAATATTGCACCGTGCAGCACTAGGGCTCTATAAAAAGACGTTCTGACGGCTCCTAACATATAAGTGCAATAAATTCCTAAATAGGTGATTTCAGCTGTCTCTGGTATTATGTGATATTTGCACCGTAAACTTGAATGCCAGGACAGTTTTAGACAAGGAGTCTAAAGACTTCCCTGCTCCTTACAGCAGACGTGTTGTGTACAGTCTCCAAACCTCGGGCAGAGGCGCTCCACAGAGCTTTCAGGTTGAAATCACCTCGTATTTTTAGCACTGGCCACTGCTCCCCTTTTGATGCTGGTCGGTTATGAAGTTGCTGCAGCTGGAGGTCTTGCCAAGTATTAACCAACTCTGAGCAGCCAGCTGAAGAGTGCTTCTGTGTATCATCATTGTCTGGAACAGGATGCTTCTAATGACAGCACGCTCAACGATTTAGCATTAAGATGTGCTGCCTTATGATAGCGGATCACGTTATCAACCTTCATCTTGTAATCCACCCATTTATGTTTAGCAAAAGCTACTTAGCGAAAGAGACAGCACTGTTCTTGTGAAGAGCATCCAGTCACCACTACACACTTTATTACACCCTTTAAAGGAATTTATAGGTGTTTATCACCAAAATGTACCTACGCTAGAGAAGGTCTGGTAGGCTTGAAATAGTGGAATTGAAATGTACACGTATGAGTAAGATAACGTTTGCGCAGCTGTTTAATAAATAACGGTCACATATGTGCTGACCAGGGTAGAAGTACACCCGGAAAAGCTTTTTTTTGTGAGAAGTTTTGCATTGTAGTGACTAATAACAGATGTTTCTGCTTGATTTGTCAGACAAGGATTAGTTTTCGACCTATGCCTGAAAACTAGGGTAAATGCAGCAGGTAGCACTTTCTGAAATTGTTTCTTTGAAAACCTGAACATGATTTTCTCCTTGGCCTGTTTTAATTGAGACTTTGTGGATATGTGGCAGAGTTGGTAAAAAAGTAGATTTCACATATAGATTTTTCATCTGCCATAAGTACATAGTAGCTGAGTGAGGATTTTATGATCTGCTCTTTAGTTGTAGTTGTTTTATTTAAAGGTGTTATGTACCCAACAGAGATGCTGCTTTTTAAAAGCTCGAGGTGCTGCTAGAAGTTTCCCGCTGAGGGGCTAATGTCTACCCCTTAAAAATCATCCGTTCATCACTTTTCTAAAGAAGCTACCCACATGGCAGTTTATCAAAATATTGGTGGCGCAAAACAGAGCCTTTGTCAGGGTTTAAAAAAAATATGGGTGTAATGTCTTAGTCTTGCCTTTAGACCGGTGATTTGGCCATCCAAGTACCTAGAGGTTTCTTTATTGTGAATTGCGTACTTGAAGGTTTGCATAGTTTTTATTTTTATGCCTGCCGATTTTGCTTAATCCTGTTACATTTAGGCCCTTAATGGAGGATTCTTTAAGCCTGCCAGGTGTGCTTTACAAGACGTTAACATACATAAAAAAAACGGGGCATCAAAAAGCAAATGAGCACACTGCTTTAGTTCGTAAACATCTGCAGTTTGAGATTATTGATAAACATAAAAATAGAAATATTAATTGAACACATTGAATTGAAGCACTTGCTAGAAAGTTATGGGTTAATTTCCATTGCAAAGATATAATTCAGCATATTGTGAAATAGCGATACAGGTTAAGAGTGGCATTTTTAGTGTTCATGTTTCCAATTTAGAGATGGGGCAGGCTTTTCCCTCTGTGACTCTTTAGTTATATCCAAGTAAAAAGTACTATTTAGTAGGAAATCTTGCCCTCTGGCTTATTTATATTGTGTTTATGGCAAATGTGGAATACGTTAAAGCGCTAAATTGTATTTTCTTTTACTGAAGTTACTTAAAAGAAGAGGTCCTATCATCAGGAATCACTACATAGTACTTACTCTGAGGGTGTTTGCGGTGTGTGGATTCACGTCACATACTCCTCACAAGTGAGGCAAAAAGTCGCCTAGCAACTTATTCTATCAGTGAACGTGTATAATTGCACCTGTAATCGATTAGATTTCATGCCAGGGTACTCACTTCCACCTTTGGTTTTAATATGTTTGATATTGGGTTAAAGTTGTTATGTATCTTTTTTTTCTTAAGGTTCTGTTGGATGTCAGTAAAAATGTGAACATTATAAACATTGCATTTTTTTATTGTGTATCCTGTGTTTTTTCTTCTAAAGGTTCTGTTGGATTTTTGTATGTCAGTGACAACATGAAAATTTATGAACATTGTATGTTTTGTGTTATAGGAAACATGCTTCCTGTCTTCTGTGTGGTGGAACATTATGAAAATTCTATTGAGTATGATTGTAAGGAAGAGCACGCAGAATTTGTGCTGGTAAGAAAAGATATGCTGTTCAACCAACTGATAGAGATGGCATTGCTTTCCCTGGGATATTCTCACAGCTCTGCTGCCCAGGCAAAAGGTAAATAGGAGGCAAGACAGACGTGTTTGTCTCTTTTCTTTTTCCATACCCCTGCGTGTCTATAGTTAAACCCTTTTCCCTCTCTGGTCTCTATGTCACATTCTTACCTGGCTGTAGATTGTAACTTCGAACAGTTACTTTACCGTTATTTCAGTGTTATATTGTAGCAATCCGGCTTTTTCATAGAAAATTTGCTTTCAATCATTAGCATGCCTACTGACTTTAAGAATGTGCCCCATTGAGAGTCCCTTCGAAGTGCAGAGCCCGTCTCAGCCGGGGGATATTGAGAATCAGTTTACATTTGTGACTGAATACCTTGTGTGCTTTTTTATTAATTATTTTGTCTGACACTGTAGGATTCCTATTCTTTCCGTCAAGGTTTTCTTTTGCCATACACAGCATTTGCATTCCTTACTTTTCACACATTGCATTTAATCATTAAGTAATCTTAAGAATGTTACAAAACGATCTTCTTTATTTGTTGAGGATGTACTGTGAGATAGAATGGGATCCGATAGTGAGATCTCCAGTATGTACTTTGGATATATATTTTGATGCATCCCTTGTCTGCTACCAAAATGCAAACACTCTTACCTTCTGAAGGACAACAGTTTCCTGTGCCCTCCCGTGAGCTCGAAAGTGTAGGCGATGTTCCTTATTGCTCTCTGACAACGTCATACCTATTTTGGCTGTGTCTATCGTACGTCTCTCCTTTCCTTTGAAATAGGGCTAATTCAAGTTGGGAAATGGAATCCAGTGCCCCTGTCCTTTGTGACCGATGCTCCCGATGCCACAGTAGCCGATATGTTGCAGGATGTCTTTCATGTGGTCACATTGAAAATTCAGCTACACAGGTGAGTCAGAAAATAGACTCTCGGCTCGTTGCCTTTTAGTTTCAAATCAGCTGCAGTCACCCACATTATTAAGCTTATGAGCTTCCTGCAAGATAGTCCATTTTGTTTTTTGTGGTAGTTTCGTTAAAAAACAATATCATCCAATATATATTTTTTTGCCTTATAATGCATGACTGTTGCCATTTCATTAAGAATATATTGTTTTGTATTCAACCAATAGAACTATTCGCATGTATTCCAAAGAGGTACTTTACATAAAATTTGCTTGAGCGAAAATATTTTTGCATATCATGAACTGCGCCATCTGTGTACATTCGGAAAAAAGAATTGACTTTGCCAGTATTAATGTATTTTATGTGTGCCGGATTCATTTTTAAAAAGCTAAACAGCTAATATAAGACATTTTTTTATGACAAGTTGCAAGAAGGCATTACACCTTAAATTGTTTTTCCAAGCGCATCAGAGCAGGAAGGTAGAAGTAACATGAAGAACTAGTCGCCGCATGCAGCTGATGTATAATTCATGCATCAATACAGCAGATGTGTTGTATAAAGTAATTAACTAATCGGAACAATCAGGAGACCGAGAGCAATCTCCAGATGCATCTGCTTGATGCGCAGAATGAAATCTGTCTGTCTTTAAGGCGCGTTTCTGCAGCAGAATGCAATCTTGTCATAATCCTCTCTCTAACCTGTGTCTCAATAGTTGCCCGAAACTAGAAGACTTGCCCCCGGAGCAGTGGTCTCACACAACTGTCCGAAATGCACTGAAGGACTTACTGAAAGATATGAACCAGAGCTCACTGGCCAAGGAGTGCCCCCTCTCACAGGTACTGCTCATCTGTGCAATGACAGAATAATGTTCTCATGGTAGTTGGGGCAGCTATTGACAACAAACAAACCACATACGTGGCATGATCTCCAAAGGTGCACAGACACACACATGCACACCTGCAGGCCAGTCACACAACTGTGGGCTCATTGTAATCTGCACGATTGTTGTGATCTATCTACTGTACATGTGTCATTAAGATTGCCCTGGCCCACTGTGACCCTATCACTGGAGATGTCATTGCATGGTTGCGGGCACATTTATGATGTACTCTAGAATGTTGGTGGGAGTCAGTGAGACAGAAGTAAAGGTGCTGCAAGAGAAGCAGCGTGCATCTTTGATCCCTTATGTGCTGAGGTCTTTATTGGACAATAAAAGTACATTTCTTGCTAAATATCATCACGTTTCCGTTACTACAATGATGTACAGTGTAGTCGACCAGGAACTAGCGGAGAGGGTAAATTGATGTAACAAATTGATGTAACATTTGCTCTTCACAAGAACCATGCTTGCTGATTTTCCTTTCCTGCCTCTTTATTTGTAAAATATTCGGGACTTTTTTTTTTCATTTACTTCTCATCGTATTTCACAACCCTGCGTCTGGTTGAATTGATTCTGATGGTTTGTTGGGAGTTTTTATTACTACTGTAAATGTGTATGATGCAGAGGAATTTCCTGTAGCATGTGCTCAACTGATTAAGACTGGTTGCCTTGTTTAATTTGTAAAAGACCAAATGTAAAGAATTTTTGGATATTTTTTATTGATAAATGAAAATGCTTGTGAAATTATAAGAAATGGCATTTGACAATCCTGTCTCCAATGATGAATGTTTAGGAGTTCGAAAGGTGTTGTGACGGGTTGACACTGCTTTGGATTTAAGCTTGCTTCTATTTCCTTCACATATGTAAACACAGTTATCAATGCTATGTGGATAGGATTGCTATTTTCATTTAAGAGCTGTTTAGTGGCGCTGTGGAGTGATGAGATGAACACATATAAGCAAAATTCAGCATCGGACGTTGTTGTGTTCGTTTTGGAATAGGGATATTCATAAAGCTTTGATTAAATGGTGCAAAATATTTTACATAACTTTGATTAAATCTTTTGATTAGATTAGTTGAATTATTTGTGTTTGGCACTTCAGAACTATTGCTTTGCTCAGGCAGTCTTGTACCTCTACGGAATTGTTCATCTTCATAAAAGCATTGCCTCTGGTCAGTTGAACCAATATGTTGTTGCATGCGTTGTACTTCCTCCTGGTGATATGACTATGTTTCTATGGTATGTTTCTTCCCTTTAAAAATAGATCAGCGAATTGAGCAGCGTAAAATGTCCCCAGTCTTGGATAAGTTTGTTTATACCGTTTAAAACAGAACCAAATTCAGTGTACTCCTCAGGAAAGCATGCTTCCAGAAACTCACCCTTGTCCAGATTTATAAATGTCTTGTTCAAACAGTACTCTCTCTGATAATATAAAATGTGATGCTGGCCTAATACATTTCCTCTAATTTAACTCTTTAAACGATGAGGTAGCAGTATCCATTTATGTCTTTGTGGTGGTTTTTATTTCTTTCAGTGATATGGCTTCAATTCAATATTTCTTGCAGTGGGAATAATCAAATCAGTCTTTTCTGCTTGCAAACCATTCTGGTAATGTGTTTGCAAGGATGTCTTATTCGTGCCTTCTGCATAAGCGTGCAAGGGGTTCTTCTGTGTATTCACAAAGAATACAGGTAATTTAGATTATGCTTTGTACTGATGAGCCACATTCATTCCCTATTTGAAAGGAAAGGAGAACAAAATACTGACAGAATGCATTTTGTCAAGTCGGCTAATGAATTCCTAAATCAACAATTAGCATGTTTCTTGGCACAATTGCTGTTTCCTCAGTACGTAGCATGCTATGTCGTATCGAATAATAAAAAAATATATTGAAATTCAGTTTAAAGGATGTTTTGAGTGTGAGGTTCCGTGACGGTTCCGTGACGACTTGAACCCGTGTTTTCAAGTTTGTCGGAAATACATAAAAATGGTATCAGTGAACCGCAAATGATCCATTTAGTATATCCTAGTGGTTCCGCTACGCTACGAGCAAGAGCACTCCTTCCACTGACACATTTCTGATATACACACGGCATCCATCTTAGATCGTGGCCGCCATTTTGTGTTTCCTTGCCCTCACATATGCAATAGCCTCTGATCACTTCATTTACTCCACTTTGATTAAGGACACGTAGCTTTAGCCGGAGATTCACCTCGTACATGACACGTGCACCTTAAACCAAATCACGCTGTATCTGCATGACTCGACAAAGACTGCCTCCTCTGCCCGAGGCCAGTCCTGCCAAACTGGTCTTCGTGTCCATTGTACCTGATCATGATTAGGCGGCCGGAGCCGGTAGCCTTGCCCATTTACAACCCACAAACATCTCTTATCCCGCTTTTCTATCTTCCGCACCTGGCTCTGCTCCTTTCCTTCTGGGCCTTTATTAGGGGGAGGTAACGAACTTTACGATGAGGCGGTCCGGCTCTTGAATACAATATTGACAAGGGATTGTGATGGACTGGTGGGAACCCCTCTTCGTGATGTTTGGTATCAGATATTATCGACAGTTCCTGTGTAACGCCAAATATTTATTGTTTAGAGACACAAAAGGTTTGGGAATGTACCGACATGTAAAATATTTGCCTAGAGCACAATTTTTGGTATATAAGGAGCAACCCACTTTGTACAAATCGAACAGGCTCCTGGTTACTGCCCGTGTGTAGTATCTATGACTTCTGTGTCCCTGCAGTAATAAACCTTTGGTCTTTGACGCCACCATCGAGAAGCCCGTGTTTCTGTTCATTTGTGCACCAAGGCAGGTGGGACTCCGGGGTCTTTGGGTGTTGTACCCTGACACCTCTGGACGGAACCAAAAAAGTCCAGAACTCCAATTGGCGCCCAACGTGGGGCGACGTCATTCGGTACCGGTCCAAAAGCCTGAAGAGTTCGAGAAGCTTCGTGTGAAGATTCCTGAGGGAGGCGCCCCACTTCATCGATCCCGGCATATCGCAAAAGTGGCCCTGAAGTTCTCTTCCACGAGGGTTCCCGTTCAGGACGGCTGCAGTGGGCCGTTGCCTTGACCGTCGCCCTGTCTTGGACCCGAAGTGGTGCAGTCCTTAGTACGGCGAAACGTGACGGGTTTCTCCTTGGTGACGTCTTCAGTGACTCAGTTAAGTATTTAGTAATAGCTAGCTGGTTACTTTTGTGAGGATTGTTAAAAATCCTTGATCGGTTCTTGGTTTGGTTTGGTTTTGCCAGATTATCATTGGTTGATCTAATTACGATAATCTATTTGGTTTAGTTTTGGGTATCGATACATCAGTTCGTTTTTGGTAGGGCTAAGTTTTTGGTTCAAGTGCACAATTTGTTTCGTGTTTGTTTGTTTTGTGTTCCGGACTGAAAATGGTAAGTCGGAAAATGTTGTCTTGTTTTAGTTGCAACAGTGACTCACAATTAGAGGACTCTTGTCTGGTTCCTCCGATTGGGACTCCCCTATATGATTTATACTGTAAGTATGGTGTGGGTCCTATAACTTATAATGAGATATGGGTCCGTTATTGTAAGAAGGATGGTGTCCTTAGTTGGCCACTGCATGGTAGTTTTGAACAAGAGATTCTCGACAACTTAGAAGCGAAATTGTTTAGGAAGAAAGCCCGGCCGGCAATGTTTGACTCTTTTCGTTATTGGCGGAAAGAATCCAAACAGAGAGAAATGAAAAGGTTGAAGAAAGAGCAAAAAGAACAAGAAGAGTTAACTCTAGAGCAAGCGACTAAACAGTTGCAGGCTAACGAGTGTGAGAAGGCCATAGATGTAGCCATTAGAGAGCATAACTTAGCGATTGACAAGTGCTATCCTGCCTTGCCATCGAAAATGGCTAAGATACTGGAGGATTCCGAAAACGATCCTCTGCTATCTTATCTGTTACGGTCACCTCCACCGTATGCACAAGGTGCTACGGCTCCACTCATCCCGAATGTTCAATTGCCGGTTGCTGGACAACCTGGTGTTCCTGCTCCTGTTCCTCAGAATCAAGTTCCTATACTTCCTGTGGTGAATGTAAATGTTCCTACAGCTCCTCCTCTTCCCGCACTGCCAGCTCCTATACCTACCACTGTACCTACTGGTCCTCAAACTATTTTCCTCGATACTCCTACTGTTTTGTCATCTATTCCTACCTCTACTGCATTCTCTATGTCTGCGAGTGTACTAACTCCACTTTCTGTTCGTCGAAGAATCACTGATTCCGTTACTAATATGCTGTCTCCTATATATAAAACCTTGATTAAGACTCCTACTCCTGACTCTGTTCAGAGACGGAGTCAGCTTCCAAGTACTGAGGAACGGGGAGTTTTAGACTCCACGGCTCTCAGATGGATTTCGAAGGGTAGAAGATATAGTACGAGAGATGTGTTAGAGACATTTATGCAATGGGGAGAGCCAACGCAACGGTACGTCTTTGATGAGATGTGCTCGTTGTTACGTGAAGAGATAGAAGAAGACGATGTCGAATCAGATTTGGAAGATTTAATTAAAGTTCAAAAGGAGTTTGCTGCTGGAATGATAGTGGGTGAGAATATAAAGCAAGCGATGGAACTCATTTTAAGTTTTAGGAGTGATCCATCTCTTCGTTCACCGAGAGATTTAGAGAAAGGTAAAGTGAAGCCAAGTCGCCAATATCCTATGAGGGAGGTTCCTCCAATTTGGCGCGAAGCAGTACAACGTGATGATAATGCAGGAATTGCAGCTGCTCCAGCACAGTTCCAAAGAGTATGGATACATATTCCATGGAAGCGAGCAGAAGTGTTAGCAGTGAAACAGGCCTTGCCAGATCCACGTAAGAATCCAGCTGGATATTACAAGGAATTGACGCAGACAGTTGAGGCTTGTATAATGAACTTAGCCGACATTGATATGTTGTTTGGTAATGTAGTTCCGCAACCAGTGTGGGCTAAAATTCGTAGAGAGGATCATCAGGCTGCTTTAGGTGGTGATTGGGCAGCTATCACTGCAGCAGATGCTCAACAAATAGGTGGTGCGAAACCCGAACCTTTGATTGCTAATCTGCCAGGTAGAATAATTGATTTAATGAAGACTCTGATGCCAGCATTGCGTGTTAATTGGGACAAGTTGTCAGCGTGTAAACAGAAGAAAGACGAAAGCGTCTCGGACTTCTTCACGAGGTTCGAAGAGACTTTTGTAGATCATAGTGGTCAGGATATGAGCACAGAAGGGGGACAAAGACTCTTTGTCGATAAATTTGTGCATAATTTGTTACCTGAATTATGCAATAAATTGAAAGACTCAGAAAGTGCGTGGGCTGTATCTACGACAGCGCAAATACTTGCGACTGCACAGTACTACGAAAATAGGGATAAAGAGGAAAAGGAGAAATCAGAGAAGAAAACGAAAGATTTAAAAACTAAAGTTCTTTTGCAGCAGGCGTATCCGCCTCGTACGAATCAGACTAATACACAGCAAAACTCATATCAAAGGACAGATTATAGTACATCAAGGCCTCAATATCAGTGGAATCAGTGCGCGTACTGTAAGAAAGAGGGTCACTATAAAAATGAATGTCCGATCTTAGCGCAAAATAATGCAGCAGCAGCTCAGAGAGGTCGTGGTGGTTTTGTGCAGAATTCTAGAGGACGAGGACAAGGTGCTATGCCTCCACAAACGAATGATCGTCCCTCCAATCACTTTGATCAACGAAATGGACAATCTGCTCAGCAAAATAGATCTCAACAATATCTTGTTGAAGACTATTGTGAAGTAGATGAGGATTCTCAACAAAATGGGTACTAGGACAGCCATGGACAGAGAAAGGGAGTAGTATCAGTTCCAGTGGATCAGAGTGGGCCTTATGTCGCAGTAGCAACATCAGGTGTAGTCGAACCGTTTCTGTTGGATACTGGTGCCGCGAAAAGTTCTATCATGCATGCGAAACTCCCTGGCGCACCTTTGTCTGGCTCAACAAATGTTTCCGTAGGTTTTTCAGGCGCCCCTGTGTACAACCCGATATCTGGTCCTTTGTCTATTTCTGTTGGACCGTGTCACTTGAAAGCACCCCTGATTTTGACGACAGGTTGTAATGAAAATCTGCTTGGTTTAGATTTGTTAAAACGACTATATGCGACATTGTACTGTTCTCCGGAAGGAGTACAGCTTACTTTGGGTAAAAGACTCACCTCTCCGATGTACTTGTCAATGGATGCACTCCCGCCGGAGCTACGTTCACTCCCTGATTCTCTTTGGGCGACTGGTCCCAACGATGTAGGTCTACTAGAAATTCCACCGTATGTAGTAACTTTGAAAGCGAATGTAAAATTTCCAAGAATTCCTCAATATAAAATCTCAAGTGAAGGAGAACGTGCACTTTTACTAATTGTGCAAGATTTGATTAAGAAAGGTGTGGTTGAAGAAACGCGAGGAAATGTCTGTAACAGTCCTGTATTGCCGATCTTGAAACGAACTGATCCTACAAAGCCTCCAGTTTATAGGTTTGTCATAGACCTTAGAGAAGTTAATAAGATTGTAATTCCGCAGTTTCCTGTAGTGCCAGACATTACTGCCTTGTTAACATTGATTCCTGCCACAGCTACGTGGTTCTCAGTTATAGACCTTAAGAATGCCTTTTTCAGCATTCCGATAGCTGAAGAAAGTAGGGATATTTTCGGCTTCTGTTTAGGAGGTCGCAGTTTCAGATTTAAACGCGCTCCACAAGGCTATTGTGAAAGTCCATCCATTTACAGTCAAGCTTTAAAAAGTCAGCTAGATTCTTTTGTCCTTCCTCCAGGTTCTGCCCTAGTACAGTACGTAGACGATCTTTTAGTGGCTGCCGATGACAAGGAAACTTGCAAAGCAGCTACAATTTCACTATTGCATCATTTGTCTAATTTGAATCACAAGGTGTCACCTTCCAAAATGCAATATTGTTGCCAAGAAGTAACCTACCTAGGTCACCTCTTATCAAAGGAGGGAAGGAAGTTGACCCCAGAGAGAATAAAAGCAATTACGCAGATGAGTGTTCCACGCACACAGAGAGAAGTACGTGCCTTTCTAGGTATTACCTCTTACTGTAGGCAGTGGATTCCAAATTTTTCACTTTTAGCGAAACCATTGGTAGCTTTGACTGGGAAAAATGTTCCGAGTCCGATGCCATGGTCTGATGAATGTCAAGAGAGTTTTAGTGAGTTACGAAAAGCACTGTGTTCAGCTCCTGTATTGGGTACACCTGATTATAGCAAGCCATTCACGCTCTACGTTCACGAAAGAGAAGGTTGCGCGTTGAGTGTTCTGACACAGAAGTTTGGTGATAAACAACGCCCTTGTGCGTATTTCTCATCAACATTAGATCCGGTAGCTAGAGCATTGCCTAGTTGTTTGAGGGCTACAGCGGCAGCTGCAGCTTCCATTCGACAATCTGCTGGTTTGGTGATGAACAATATGCTAGTGGTCATGGTTCCTCATGCAGTGGATACACTCATGAACCGAACGAAGACACAACACCTTACTAGTGCGAGATTATCTGGTTACGAGCTGACGTTATTAGCGAGTCATATTCAGATCAAAAGATGCAATGTATTGAATCCAGCAACATTGTTGCCGACTGATCAAGAGTCGAGTGATTCTGAGCCACATGACTGCTATTTCAAAACGGAGGAAGAGACAAAAGGTCGCATCGACTTGAGGGATACTCCCCTATCCGACCCGGATGGTACGCTGTATGTGGACGGGTCATGTTTTAAATTGGAGAATGGTGATGTGACTGCTGCCTACGCGGTAACGACTTTGAAGACGATTGTGGAGACTGCAAGAGTGAGTCAGAATTCTGCCCAAGCAGCAGAATTAATAGCTCTTACGAGAGCGTGTGTTTTAGCTGAGGGAAAGAGAGTGAATGTGTTTACAGATAGTCAGTACGCATTTGGCGTGGCCCATAGTTTTGGCCGGTTGTGGAGAGAAAGGGGTTTCATTACGTCCCATGGGACTAAGATTCAACATGGTCAGCTAGTTAACGACTTGTTGGAATCTCTAACCTTACCGACTGAAGTTGCGATTGTGAAGTGCAGTGCTCATAAAGCGATCACGGATGATGTTGGTCGGGGAAATGCCTTTGCTGATGAAACCGCTAAACAAACAGCTAGAGACATGATGAGTAGAATGTATGTTGCTACGTCTGCAAGATGGATTGCTGAGTTTGGAATGTGTGAGGACACTATGGAAAGTGTGAAAGAGATTCAGAAAGAAGCGACTGAGGAAGAGAAACGTGTATGGAGAGAAAGTACGGGCAAATTGGACTCGAATGGATGTTGGATCGATTTGACAGAACAGCAGCGTTGGATGTTGCCTGATGCGTATGTGCTTGCAGTAGTGACGATGACGCATGGAGTGGCGCACATAAGTTCTAAAGGGATATGTAAAATGTTAGCTCCGGTCTGGAAGAATGAGGGAATCAGTAAGTGTGCAGAGAGAGTGGTGAAAAATTGTATGGTGTGCTTGATGCATAATCCTGGCAAGGGAACTCCAACTCCAGCTGGTCATTTTGCTCCTCCTTCCTGTCCCTTTGAAGTGATTCAGTTAGACTTCATTCACATGGAACGCTGCAACAATTTAAAATACGTCCTGGTGGTAGTTTGTGCTTTTTCCAGGTGGATAGAAGCATACCCACTAAAGGACAACACTGCTCTATCTACTGCCAAAATTCTTCTAAAAGAATTTTTCCCTAGGTACGGAATGCCACGGATTGTATGGTCAGATAACGGAAGTGAGTTTATAGGGAAAGTTATGCAGAGTGTGTGTGCTGGTCTAGGATTGAAACAAAAATTCCATAGTGCAAACCATCCCCAGTCTGCTGGTTTAGTCGAGGGTTACAATGGCACCCTCAAGCTTAAAATAGCCAAAATACAAGCATCCACAGGTTTGGCTTGGCCAGACGCACTTCCTTTGGCTTTGTTATCAACGAGAGCAACAGTGCATTCTAGAATAGGGCTTTCTCCATATGAGATTGTGTTTGGCCGCCCAGCAAATATCTGGGGTGTGCCAAGGCCTAAAAGGTTTTGCTCCATTGAATATCCTATGTTGATAGACTACCTTTACGACTTGACTGCTAAATTAAGTCTTATTCATCAACAGGTCTTTGATGGTTCTAGATGTTATACTTGCAGATCGAGGTGGGGTATGCAGAATGATCCAATCGAGCTGCTGTGTCTTTATTCCTAATAATGCTCCAACAGTTTACGAGGCGATCTCTAAGTTGCACAAGATTTCGGACTCAATACATGTAGACAAGGGAAACTGGTCCTTCATGGAGTGGGTTTGGACTCTGATCTCAGTGTGGGGATGGAAGATTCTAATGGTCATTGGTGTCATCTTAGTATTCCTATTCTCATGTTGTCTGATTATCCAGTGTGGTCCTGCTCTGTGTAGTCTTTGTGCTGCAACTTGTCTCAGAAAACCACCTGCGTTTGGAGAAAAGACACGAGAAAGGATGATGATACAACAGCATGTCACTGACCTGATGAGCATAGAACTAGATTCAGACATAGATTGAGTAATTGCCTATGTAAGGGCAAAAGGAGGGTCTGAGGTTCCGTGACGGTTCCGTGACGACTTGAACCCGTGTTTTCAAGTTTGTCGGAAATACATAAAAATGGTATCAGTGAACCGCAAATGATCCATTTAGTATATCCTAGTGGTTCCGCTACGCTACGAGCAAGAGCACTCCTTCCACTGACACATTTCTGATATACACACGGCATCCATCTTAGATCGTGGCCGCCATTTTGTGTTTCCTTGCCCTCACATATGCAATAGCCTCTGATCACTTCATTTACTCCACTTTGATTAAGGACACGTAGCTTTAGCCGGAGATTCACCTCGTACATGACACGTGCACCTTAAACCAAATCACGCTGTATCTGCATGACTCGACAAAGACTGCCTCCTCTGCCCGAGGCCAGTCCTGCCAAACTGGTCTTCGTGTCCATTGTACCTGATCATGATTAGGCGGCCGGAGCCGGTAGCCTTGCCCATTTACAACCCACAAACATCTCTTATCCCGCTTTTCTATCTTCCGCACCTGGCTCTGCTCCTTTCCTTCTGGGCCTTTATTAGGGGGAGGTAACGAACTTTACGATGAGGCGGTCCGGCTCTTGAATACAATATTGACAAGGGATTGTGATGGACTGGTGGGAACCCCTCTTCGTGATGTTTGGTATCAGATATTATCGACAGTTCCTGTGTAACGCCAAATATTTATTGTTTAGAGACACAAAAGGTTTGGGAATGTACCGACATGTAAAATATTTGCCTAGAGCACAATTTTTGGTATATAAGGAGCAACCCACTTTGTACAAATCGAACAGGCTCCTGGTTACTGCCCGTGTGTAGTATCTATGACTTCTGTGTCCCTGCAGTAATAAACCTTTGGTCTTTGACGCCACCATCGAGAAGCCCGTGTTTCTGTTCATTTGTGCACCAAGGCAGGTGGGACTCCGGGGTCTTTGGGTGTTGTACCCTGACACCTCTGGACGGAACCAAAAAAGTCCAGAACTCCAAGTGCTTCAGGGTAAGCTGGGCAAATTTTTATTATGATATTTTTGAAATCCCCTACCATGTGTTTAGGAGGATGCATAGTTGCAGATTAACACCCTCAGAAGAGTACAAATGCAATAATAACCTGCTTGTAATTTTATGTTACTTGTTTATGTTATGCGTTCTGGGCATAGGAAATAGAAATTAAAACCAAATTGGGTCTTTTCATACAGAGGAAAATGGCATCTGAGGGAAAATCAATTTCTCTTTGGATTAATATATCTCTTTGATTGTGGCTCCACCTCGGTGTGTGTTCCTCTTTTTTTTCTACATAAATATACATGCACCCTTCAGTATCCCTCCATCTCAATGGGTGTATCATTGTGCTACTTGCATTTTTTACCTTGAAGAAAGATCTGTCCTTTCAGACGGTGCGCTTACCTGCCGTTGATGGCATTGAATATGTACATACTTGGCCACATCTGGATGTGAATATATTACTTAAGGAATAGCACTTAGGAGATATCGTTGCCTGCATTTTTTCTGTGTAACAAGGGCAAAGACGATGCATACCATTTCAAGGAAACGCAGTATTTGGCAAGTTAGCATTGGCTACATTTTTCAAAATATGCAACATCCCTACATGAGCAACCTCGTTGGGGCTATTAATTTAATTTTTTTAAAATACTTTGCCATGTACATGTAAGAAGTGTAATTTTTTATGATCTGACAAACATAATAAACAGGTCTGAAAAAGAGTACTTTCCTGCCTATAGTGCGCCATTCATATTTCTTTCCAGCAGACACCTGCGGCTCTTTCAAAAGAGTATACCCCTCCTACTCTGCCATCGGGAAGTGGTGACAGTGTTACATTATTCAATTTGTGAACGCTGATTGGGCCATCATACTTACACCCTGCAGCCTACGCGGGGCCCCAGTCTCGACAGTGCAACAAGCACACTGAAAAGACGGTCTACGTGGAAGACAAGCTCTTCTTCCCTGGTTGTATCCACATCTTCTGCACAAACAACTCATTCTAGAAATGCTCAGAACATAAAAGGAGAAGATAAAGAGCATGTATAGTCATACTTTCTGCCCACCCTCCAGAGCAGCCTCGTCCCTCATCCGAGGAAGGCACCCTCTCTAATGCCCTTAAGGAAATAACTCTATGAAACACTTAGATACCCTCAGCTGCAGGTCTCAGCTATATAACTATCCCATGGATAAAATAAAAATGAACAGTGTAACCTACCGAAAGACTTCTTTCAGGTAGCCCCAAAGCACTCAAGGCGTAGGTGGTCATACATAATCCCACTCGATTATGAATGGCTACCTGTCCTATCTCTACTCCCTTTTATTGTCCTGGCACCTCTCCTGCCCTCCCCCCTTTGTCCCTCTCCTGATCTTCCCTCTGTTTCCCGCTCATTGTTCTCATTAGTTCTCCTTGTTTACTTCCCCTCTACTATAGTTCAATGTTCATCTTTCCTACCTCTTCTTTGTTTTATCTAAAGCTCATCTTCCCCATGACTGCTCTTCTTTCCAGTCAGTGTCACTGCTGGCTGTCCTGTCAAGCTTCGATCTCTCCCACTGCCCTAATTTAAATGACGTATTTTACTCAAATTCGTAGCAGGGCGAAGGTGCAGATAAGGTATCTGTCTGCATCCCCTTATGACTTTTTCCATCCTGCTACTTCTCTGCTCGACCGTTCCCCAACCTCTGCTGTATGAACCAGTTAGCACTCAAAAAGGAAAGCGTCATCATGTAACACGTACAATCATCTCCAACAAAAAGCGAAACAAGCATAACCTCCTCAAGGACAGCATTAATCCCCTCTCCCTCATTGTGTGGGTTAAGCTTGTTTTGGGCTTCGTTTTAAAAGCAGTGTAACTTGTTTTACTGACAGTTGTTGAATTCAGGAAATAGCCAGCCAATTTCTTTTTGTGAAGCTGACAGTCCCGTGAATGTGCCTTCAGCCCCTTCATACCTGTCTTGCACGCACCAGTTTTAGACCATTGATCCAGAGTCTTTAGACAAAAGAAGAACATAACAATCAACAGAACAGGAAATGAGTGCTGGTGACTTATTAATGGAAAGTATTTACAGATTCTACCAGACAGCAACCCGCAACAATAGAAGCATGTGGAAATGACAGGGGCTGATCACATAGTTAAATTTAGACGTGGGTAAATGTACTCTTTTTACTCTTAACACATTAACTCTTGCACATTATTTTAAATGTACTACTTTTGACTATTCACCATTTACAAGTGTAAATGTATTACAAATTATAGACCCATGTGTCTTCACCCCCTGAAATCAGTGTAAAGTTACTGATGGTCAATTTTCACATGTGGGCAGAGAGCGCTGCCACTGGGGCGAAGAGCCCTGTATGGAAAAGTAAAGGAAAATTGTAAAAAGTTTATTAGCCTTAAAAAATACAAAAACATTTTTTATGTTGCATATTATTGTAAATTAATTTTATATGTGTATTTTAAATGTAAAACAAGTTTAAAAATCTACACTACTATTAACTTATTTTTGAATTAAATATTTAATTAATTCAAATATATCACATTAAATGGAAAATATATTTGAAAGAATTAAGAAACACCTATGATAAAATGTGTATTTATTATGTGCTAAAACAATCTAAAAGTTATGCACAGAAATAATTTCGAGAAAATAAAGTCAAATTCATTTTCAAATTACAAAAGTTTGTTGCAGTTTTTTAATAGTAAATAATAATTTTTATTCCTAAAAAAATGAACATTTAATTACATTTATATTTTTAAAAAGTCGAAATAAATGTCTTTTGACATTATTACTTATAGTGTCTTTTTTTAAGTCCATGAGCATAGTATTGCCTATTGTGGGGTGTTGTAGTATCAGTTGTTGGCAATGTGTGTTGCTGGACGTACTTCAGGTATGAACTTGCGTACATTTACTATTGTTTTCGGTCCTTAATGGGTGTAGTAACTTTAGAAGCACAATTTGTGAATAGGAAAGGGCTAACTATTTTGGGTGGGTGCTTGTCTCTCCCCAAACCACTCCCATATCCCCTTTTTACTCACCCCTAACCCCCTCCCATTTAATAGTAATTATTCCCCATGTTCCAGCCACTCTGTTACTTCCCTCACACATTTACTACTAAAACATAGGCATATGTGCACTTTTGTAGTACTACTAAACATACTACAAAATAGATGTGGGAAGGCCAACAAATTAACAGGGAGAGCCGAGCCAAGGGTCTGGCTGGTCTCATTTACTGAAAATATTCAGCACCTGAATCATATAACAAACATCATGTAAAAATACAATAAAGTTTCTTCAAAGTTCAAGAAAGTTTAGTTCTTAAAAATGTGAAAGATTTTTTTCTTAGTACTTCAGATTATGTCACTGCACTGATAAGTATTTATTAGAAGTGATACTTTTTAAACATTCTTGCCCACTCACCCCACCCTGACAAGAATGCCATTGGTGAACTAAGAGGCAAGTTACCTGTCAATTTGTATGCTGTAATATGTGGTCTAGATTCCTAGCTGGAGAAACATTATTATTACTACATTATAATGTATTAAATAAAAAAGAAGTTATTTTCGTGCAGCACACATCCTATCCTCCATATTTGAAAGTGCTCTCAGTTGTGGTAACTAAAAAGTAGGCTCAATAACTTAAAATATTTGTGAAGAATCACACAATTTTGTGAAACAGGAAATCAGGGATTGATTCCAGGTTTTCTAGTTCCACATTGTACAAGAAATCCACTAAATAAGTATCTCTTTCTCTTGCCCATTTTACATCAAAGTTTACTATTTTGCCTTTGATTCATGGCGTATCAGGATGGAGCATAGGATCAGGCGGAAAACACATGAAAGCTCAGCTTGGTTTGGGTTTGAGGGTCCACGCGTACCTCGATCTGAGCAGGAGCCTGGTGTCAGGCTTGAACCTGGCTCAAGCTTTCAGTGGCTCGCCCTCTTCTACTACAAAATGCAGTTTGTGAAAAGGCTGCTAAATATCTGACTCTAAAGAAGAAGCTGGTCATTGTCACTGAACGTCAGCTGTTCTTAACATCTTACAGCAGACGTCCAAATCCAAGCAGGAAAAATGACTTCAGTGGAAGCTCAGCTAGTTAGTAGTCAATATTATCCTTGGCGATAGGACAGAGTTTTTTACCACACAAAAATACAGAGTGCAAACATAATGCGACCTGATTTTCAGTGGACGCTTCTCAAGAAGTGGCTTTGGTCATGAAATAAGTGTCAGAACTTTCTCTCAGATTTTTTTCTTCCCATACACGTTATACAAGTGGTGCAGACTGCTTAGGAGGTTTATACTTGCATGACTTACATGCTACTTTCCTCGAACATCCATATTACCCTAGTCTACTGTACCTACCCGTGAACCCTCAGATGCTATGCTCAATTAGGCCCGACTGAGGGAGCGATGGAGGTAAAGAACCTGCTAGATTAACAATCCACATCCCCGAACATACCAACCTAGTAGCTTGTTTCCTAATGTAAACTTCCGCTTGTTTGATTGAAAATGTTCTGCGAAGTTATTGGTATGGATTTAAATTAAACTTTTATCATCTGGTGCTGTTTTGCATCAATATTTCAGTTATATATTGGGACTCCAGTATTATACATTTGGCTATTATTCCGTATAAAAAAGTCCTGCATAGCTTTTCTTTTTACACCCCCGCATTAAAAGTTCCAGTGTGAGTAGACAGTCATGGGAACCACTCAATATGATTGATTGCCATCTCTTTAGAAATTCAGGCCCTCACATGATTGTGATTTCGGAATCCTTACCTTAAACGCCGCAGAAATTGTTATTCTAATTTTTGTACAAAGACATTTGTGCCATTCAAGGCCAGCTCGTTAGAATTTATCACACAAAGTTGTACTTAGGCTTCACATGGTTTCTTGCTTAACGTTTTGAATTTCGGATTAACCAAATTAGTTCCTAAATTGCCAGAGTTTTCAGCTATATCCTAAAAGGTTCCGCAACAAATACATTTACACGACCAAAAGCTTCCCTCGTAGTAGACAATCCTTTGGTGCTTGTGTGGCTGTGGCTAAATGTAGAGCTGTTTTAAGTAAGACTTGTCCAAGTTGATTGTGTCTTGTGTTACACTATGCAACAGAAGATCTTTTGACTATGGTGAGACTTAAATAGCAGCTCCGTTGGGCAGGTTACTACCTTCATGTCAACACATTCATTGTGCACTATTGTTTGCAAATTGATTTTGTGACCTGTTTTGCTCATAGACATTTCTCTTGGTGAAATCAAAAAATGTTGGGCACCGCTCTCTATAAATAGACCCTAGATTGAACTGAGGATTGTGAACCAAAATAAAATATTTTGATAGAAAAAATATTGGTTTTCTATAATAGTATGTCTCCTTCTTACAGATGCAACTCTTTCTTATTTTATTTCTTTTTAAAAGAGGAACAGTTTCCGTGCATTCCAGAATTGATTGTTATTGATGATTTTATGTATGTAATTTCTCCAGTATCTTTTTATAGATGCACATACTTGAAGCATCCCTGTCACTGAAGCTGGAGTCTTGCAGTAATTCTTTTAAGTAAGCGATGTAATGCTAGATGGAGTTTTAAAAAGTTTGAGACCCCCTCCACCCCTATTCAAAGGGAACCAGAGCCCCTGAATTGTGACTATTGTGGTTTGCAGCTACTACATCCTGGCGGACTGCAAAAGGGACGATCTGTTCTGAGGACACCAGATGACACCTGACGTTTGTCATGCTGGCTTCTGTGTCTCTCAGAGCCTTCACCCGCTGCCCATTGATGATGACCCACTGCCTGTACTTACTGGATCTACCACCAAGAGACACTATGGTAACCTTGGCACTACCCCCATACTAACTAGTGCCATTTCTCCAACTGCTACACCAGAAAACCCTGGTGGTCTACATACCAGTAGGGGGCTGTGCCTGCTTGGTACACTTGAGGTGCCCAAACTGATGACACCCATTGTACTTAGGGGAAAACTTCCCTAAGGATTTATGGTCAAGGAACTTACTCTTCTTCTGTTCAGGCGGGGATTGCGAATGTTCCCCGGTGGAGCAATTTTGGAGACCTTTAAGGAACTCTTTGTTTTTATTTTTATCCCCCTCTTTCTTCTTCTGGTGGGAACCCTGCTCACTCTGGTGGTAATATCCTCCCCTCGCCCCCCCACCCCTCCCATATGAATTTGTGGACCCTGGTGCTGAGCCAACAGTCTGCCTCCTTGGAAAGCTCCCCGGGCTCAATGAGCTTGTCATCATTAAGGTGCTGCCACAGCTCTGCAAAACAAAGACTAAACATGTGTTCTTTGGCCTCCAAATGGTACACCCCTGGTAATCTTTTACTGCACTGCCCTTTACCCAAACATCCAGTGCTTTACAAAGGGAATCCACACTTATCCACCCACAACTAATGGGGCAGCTTCTGGCTGCCCCTGAACTTCTGCCTATAATTTTCTGGGGTGAGGCTATACCCTGGCAAGGGTGGCCTTCATGGACGGATACCCCATCCCGCCCCCTCTTCTCCTGCGTCAGCAGGGTGTCACTCCTTTCACTAGGTATGTCCCTCGAGAGACTCGACCTTAATCCTCCTCGGGAACCCTATTCATAGCAACATCGTAGAACTCAAACCACTTGTCAATGTCCTCTTCCACAACAAAGTTAGGTACCAGACCCTTTGGAATGTGGACCCTCCTGTCTCCAGAGGGCAATGGGGGTAAGCTGCCACCATTATTCTTTACTTGACATGCCTGGCTCTGATGTGTATCTCTCTGAGGCTCTGTTCATGAGACAGTCGCTCCAAAGCCTGTTTTTCCTCTTTGGTAAGTTTCTTTTCAGCTAAGGCTCTCTTAGTCTCAGCCTTTCTCTCCTCTGCCTCCAACTTGAGCTTAGCCAGCAGCAGTGCGAGCTCTTGCTCAGCCTTCCTGTCCTGCAACTTCTCTAGGGACAGGCTGTTGGAAGGAATACTGCTCACCAGCCTGAGAGGGGCACCACTCCTGTGGGTGTATGGTCCCCTCACTTTGAGTGCTGAAACTCAAGATCTGTGTCCAGGTCCTCTCCTTACCCTCCACATTCTCCTAATCGTCCTGGTCCTCTGTTGCCTGTACTTGGTGACCCTCCGTCCAGGCCCTCAATACCTTCCTGAGTTCCAGTTTCCTTGTAGTCCTCTTGACTGGAAGCTTTCTCCTTGCAGAGTTCCTTGAGCCCAGACACAGTGTAGACATCAATGCTAGCAAGCTCAGACTCCATCCATGCACCCCTGAACAACAATGTAGGAAATTGTGTTTCTGGTTGAGAGGGCTGAAACATTTCTCAAGCAACTACCGCAATTCCTGCGGGGTGAAGTCACAAGCAACCCTTAAATTAACCTGTGTGTAGCCCTTTGGTAACTTGGCACAACGCATTCAGGCTTAACTTAGAGGCAATGTGTAAAGTATTCAGGATGCACTACAAGCAGTAATAAAGTGGAAACACAAGACGGGAAAAATCCCACAACAATTTGCAAACACAGAATAAAGTTAACAAAAGTATTTGAGACCCAAACAACAAAAATCCAATTAATACAACGTATCTCCATTTCTAAGTAAAAATAGTGCCTAGAAGCACAAACTGCCAAGTGTGGTTATCTCGTCTTGGCGGATTGGGGCAAAGTCAAACGTTGAGGCTGACTGCAATGTAGTAAATATGCCTTCTGAACAAAGTACCTTAAATCAGGATTGTGGAGCTTTGCGAGATTCCACGTGGAGGATGCGTTGCACAGTGGCTTCCGATCCGCTGTGGGCTGAGGTGTGCGGTCCTGTGTTGAGGATGCTTTGCGCAGCGGTGATTCCAGGATGCTGTGGAGTACGATGCAAGGTGTCTTGTGTTGAGGACGTGTCCAGCAGTGGTGGTTGCAAATAGTTGTGGGGCTTCGATGCAAGGTCCTACGCCGAGGAGGCGGTGCACAGCAGCAGTTCCGTAGAGCTGCGGGGTCTTGTGTTGGGGATGTGTAATGCAGCTGAGATTCATTTGCATAGCTGAGAGGCGATGTGTTATACTGTGTCAGTCTGCTTAGACCACAGCTGGGTTGGCAGAGCCACTTGAGGTCCACTCACAAGGTTCCAGGACTGGGGTGGCACCCCATGGGGTAAAAATCACAGCAGGCAAAGTCCAAGTGTTAGGTGCAAGGGTGTTGTAGTCTTTTGTGTCCCTGAGGCTCTGATCAGGAGGTCAGATAGCTAGCCCTCAGAGTCACTCTGGTGGTCCTGGGTTCAATTTGGAGTTCCAGTCCTTCTCACTCGGGCAGCAGGGCAACAGAGTAGCAGACCTTCTTGCAGACCTTCACAGCAGTCCTACTGAGTCTTCCACAGGTCCAAAGGTGTACTGAAGAGTTGGATCTGAGTGTCTATTATTTATACCTGGTGCCCACTTTGAAGTAGGAGAAGGTTCTAGAAGGTTTGACCCACTGAGATGTTTGGAATTTCCTGCCTCCCTGTCCCAGTCCCATTGTGTCTGGGGTCACAAAATACTTGTTTTACATTCTTTGTGACTATGCTCAGGCATAGACTTTGCGGTGTGCATTTGTGATAGGTGACAGGTCCTCCCCTCATCAAGTCAGAGATGGCCCATCCTGCCACTATCTTTCCCCCTTTGTCGCACTGCTTGGGAGCAATACAGAAAGACAAACTGCCAACTAACCCTAGACATGTGACCCAGGATACATGCTGCAGACACCAAAGGGGTGGTACAAGACAATGCCAACTTTCTAAAGTGGCATTTTCAGAATTGCGACTTAAAATCCGACTTTACTATCAAAGAGGGTTTTAAATTACATTTTTTAGACACCATCCTTGACATTCCCACCTGCTCCCACTTGAAAGTTATCGCTTAATAAATGTAATAGGTTAACCCAATGGTATCCTCAGGGACATCACAAATTAATCCACAAAAGGACAAGAGTTCTAGGGACAGTTTAACGACCAACTCACTGATTTAATCCCCAATTCCAACTGTATTCTTCACTAACAGAATCTGGTGGTCAAAAGAAAGAGCAAGGGAGAGAACAAAAAATATTTTCACAACCAGAGTGTAAAGACCCAACAAATATACTAAAAACCACCGGAAAGCGACCTAAACGACAATAGTCGGATTTCCATCAACTGCCAAGAGAGGCAAGTATCATCACTTGGATATCCTTCCTTCCTATCACAACTCCTCTTGGTTAAAGTGTGGTTTGGATTTGGTATAGAGTACTCAACCCACAGTAGTAAGAATTGTAGAGGAAAAGTGAAAAGTGTAACTAATATAGTCACTAAATCTAAACAAGTAACTATAGGATATCTATTTAGTTGGGTAATGGAAAGTATTTGTGCAGTGCAGGTGAGTGAAAAATAAAAAGGATTTGGAACATAAAAAATCCTTTTATTACAATATCTCTTCCAATCCTCTTAAAAACGTGTAGGAAGCAGCTTTTAACAAATAGGCCACTTATATAAATGGTCAACTAGTTTCAGCCTAATGGGCCACTTGGCCAGGCTTTCTTCAGGACCTCATTTCGCTTTGTTTAAAGAAGAGAGCACAAGCCCTTTAGCACTGGTTAGCAGTGGTAAAGTGTGCTGATTCCTAATCCCAGCAAAACGAAGACAGCAAAAACAGGAGGCTAGAAGGCAAAAAGTTAGAAAACCTTGCCTAGGATGTCAGGTCTGACAATTGATCACTATTTCCAGCAACCTGAACCTGCTTCAACATTTTGGTGATCGTTTTCTGAAAAACCCTATAACTGTTTTTTTCAGACCATATGGCTCTTGTGTGTGGAATTAAGACCCCTCACAAGGAGTGTGTATACCTCCTTTATTCCAGACACAAGAACAAGGAATGCAGCATTTGTCACACCTTCTCTGCAAAGACTGACAGACAGAGAAGCTAGATTACTAATATGGCTACAAAAGATCAAACTCAAGGAAAGTATGGCAACAACCTCCAGAAAGGCTCACAAGAGAGACCATTCTGTTGAACATTATCCTAATCATTCTTCACAAGGAGAATCTTCTGATGATCCTATGAGGAAAAGGAATAGGGGCACAGAGTTGACACACTCCACCAAGTTCATCTGCTTAACTAAATTCACCAAGGCCTCTGACTTCCAATGTCAACACCTCGGACCCTGAGAATAATACCTTCTTTCGGCAGTCCAAAAATGCCACCTAAATGTATTGATCCTCCACTGTCAAAGCCTATTGTTTCTCTAAATCATGAGGATATGTATTCTGATGAGTACCAGGAGGAGAGTCATATTTCTGAGGGTACCCACAGAGCATGGGTTCTGAATTGGATAATTATGTGGTACCTTTACCTGCTCCACCTACTCTGCCTGCAGCATATTCTCCACCTGAAGACCCAGGAAGATTTAATGCCCTGTTGGAGAGAGCTTTGATGATGTTTAACCTACCTCTACCCATAAAGCTATCAGAATGCTTTCGATACAACTTCAAAAAACAAGCTTGAAAATCAGTTAAGGCTATCTCGTGAAATGATTATATCTTGATGGAAGGTTTTCAAATAGCGAAAAATCCAACAACTGTGGCAACCCTTGTCTATGCCTGAACAAGAAATACAAGTCTCCTGACATTTCTCCAGCCTGCCTAAAAAGCTCCATTGTGGAGCAACCAGCAGAGAGAGAAGCTCAAGGAATCATTCTACTTCTTGCTCTACTCCATCTGACAGGGAAGATAGAATGTAAGACATTTTAGGAAAACTTTTTTTCCACAATGGCTGCTACCACCATTAAGCCATCCAATTTCTTGGCAATTTAGGTGACATATGGCAGGCAAATGTGGTCTGATCTAAGTTGAATTCCTCCAAGAAGACATACTAAATGAAGCAAGTCTATTCTTCAAGAAGGAGAGAGAACATTCTCTTAGCTCATCGACACAGCCATGGACATAGCATTTGGGGTGGTGGAGGGTTATCAACTTGCAGTCACAGCTGTCCTTGGGTACAAACAAATATTCTTGGCATGACTTATGATTGGGAAGCTTTGTTTGGGAAGCACTTCGGTGACAACAATTCGATCCTCAACATTATAGAACTCCTCCTCCAATAAGGCCCCCTGCAAAAAGTCTGCAACACAGCAAAGAGTACAGGAATCCTCCAGATGCCAGTTATGTTCCCCTGGCACTAGCCTCACTTTCTCCTCATTCCATAGGCGGGTCCTAGAGTTGGTTGCGCAATCGACAAACCATAAAATAAGTTCACAAATCTCCTGCAAATCATCCTTTAAGAGGTCTTTTCAAAATCTTCGCTAGTTGCAATTAGAGATAAACTTGCTGCATCGAAAGGCAGCAATAAAACAGGTACTTTACTCCCAAGAAAACACAGATTTCTATTTTAATTTTTTCCTCGTAAGAGCGAAATCAGGACGAGTTAGACCGATTCTCCATCTATGACAGCTAGTCAAATTCTTAAAGAAACAATCATTTTGCAAGGTTACACTCCAAGAAATTCTTCAGCTACTAAACCAAGGGATTACATGACATCTCTGGACCTCCCAGATATGTATTTCCATATTCCTATGAATCTTACTTACAGAAAATATTTAAGGTTCAAAGTGGCCAATAGCCATTATCAGTTCAGAGTCCTACCCTTTGGACTCAAATCTTTCCGACGTATTTTAACCAAATACATAGCCCCAGTGGCAGCTTTTCTCAGAATAACAAGAATCCCACCAACTTTTCCCATATCTAGATGAGGGGGTAATGAAAGATCAATCCTTTTGAGACAGCAGGAACTCTACACGGGTTTGCCTTCAACACCCTAGACTTAACCCTCAACAAAGACAAATCCTTCTTCAAACCAAGCAAGAAAATGAGTTTTTCAGAGCAGTACTTAACATGTAACAATGCAAGGCTTTTACAGACAAAGAAAGAGTAATGAAGAGTTTTACTCTTGCTCACAACTCCTAAAAAGAGTGGCTATTTTGATACGCAGCTTCAAATCTTTCCTAGGGATGATGTCATCATACATCCCCTCGATTTTCACATGGCCTTCTTCAGATGAGACAGTTCCAAGAGGAACTGAACCATCAGTAGGCACGAGTCCAGGCCTCATTCGACAACATTGTCAGTATCACAAACAAGATGAAAGACGGAATACCATGGTGGACTCAGGAAGACAATGTGTTGGTAGGACTAACATCTTCAACTTATCTCCCAGATTCGTGATGACTACTGATGCGTCCCTTGAAGGCTGGGGAGCTCATCTCCAAGATTTGGAGGTCAATGAAAAGTAATCACTTCAAGAATCCCAAATGCGTAACAACTTTTTGGACCGTGGCCAGCGCCAGAACCCCTGGACCCCGCACACGCCACAACGCCAGACTCCGATACGACGCAAACATCCTCCACGCTCCCTTCTCCTGCCACACCTGCAACTTCACATGCGACAGAACCACCAAACCTCCAAGGACCGGACCCAACCACCTCCGCTGCATACTCCTCAACACCTGCTCCGCACGCAGACACACCGTCGAGCTCTGGGACCTGCTCGACACCGCCACACCAGACGTTGCCTTCATGACCGAGACTTGGTGGAACGACTCCTCGGCACCTGACATCGCCATAGCCATCCCAGATGGCTACAAAATCTCCAGCAGAGACCTCCACCCTCGCCCAGAAACCACCCACCGACACAGACGCCGCCGCCCGAAACTTCAGACAGTGGATCGACGACTGTGCCAACACTCTCGCCCGATCAAGAAACCCTCCAGCAACCACCCCAGCAAGAAAGCCGCCTGGTTCACCAAAGAACTCCAGACCTCCAAACGCACATGCCGGAAGCAGGAGAAGAAATGGCTCCATGACCGCACACCAGACAGCCACGCAGCCCACAAGGACGCCATCCACAGACATCACCACCTCATCAGGACAGCCAAGAGATCGTCCTTCAAAGTCAGACTGGACAACAACGCTCACGACAGCAAATAACTTTTCAACATTGTGAAGGAACTCTCCAACCCCAGCGCCAACACCAACGACATCCCGACCTCGCAAGATCTCTGCGACACACTGGACACCTTCTTCCATCGCAAGATCGCCGACATCCACGACAGCTTCAACTCCTCATCCGCCCCGGCCGCAACAGACCCCACCCCGAACACCACCTGCACAAACCAGCTGACCTCCCGTTCCCACGTCAACGACGAAGAGACACGCAAGGTCATAAACTCCATCCACTCAGGATCTCCGTCAGACCCCTGCCCACACCACGTTTTTAACAAAGCTGATGCAACCATCGCACCCCAACAATGGAAGGTCATTAACAATTCTTCGACACAGGGACATTCCCGGAAAGCTGGAAGCACGCCGAAATCAACGCCCTCCTCAAGAAACCCAAGGCGGACCCTAAATACCTCAAGAACTTCCGTCCCATCTCCCTGCTCCCCTTCCCGGCAAAAGTCATCGCGAAAATCGCCAACATACAGCTGACCCGCCACCTCGAGGACAACAACATCCTAGACCCATCCCAGTCTGGATTCAGACGCAACATTCAATATTCTGCGGCAACGCTTGCTTACAGGACTTCTGTCAAAGCCTACCATCGTGACATCCTCTTTGAAAAAAGAGGCTATTTTGCGAGGAGGATTGAGACTGCCTCTAATTCATGCAAAGAGATATTTCACTATCGTGATCGAATTTACGGCCCCACGCACTCTTTCGACCCAGGCACCCGCTTCTGAGGCGTGGGTTAGCGCCCTTGCCAACTTTTTTACCACCAAGATTAAATCGATCCAGGACTCTTCCCCCTGAGGGTGGTTGTATCATCTCCCTGCACTGAGGGTGTCTCAGATTTAACAGCATGTGCGGATCCGGTTCTGGCAGACTTTCCGCCACTCTCAGTTTCCTCGTCCTTGGAACTTATGGCCAACCTTAAATCTGGATCGCCTCTTGACGCGTGCCCTGCCAAATTTCTGGCAAAGGTGGTGGAAGTCATTAATCCCATTGTGAATCCCATTTTGAACCGATCCTTGAGTGGGGGGGTGGTCCCGCAGGCCTGGAAGCAGGCGATGATCATTCCTCTACTCAAGAAGCCTGGCTTAGATCCGGAGGTTCTGGCCAATTACAGACCCATTTCTCTCCTGCCCGCTTTTGCTAAGATCTTGGAGAAGCATGCGCATATTGTGCTCTCCAATTTTTTGGAATCCCATAATTTGCTGCATTCCACCCAATCCGACTTCCGCACCAACTTGAGCACCGAAACGGCGCTCTTGGAAGTTTCGGAGGCAATTAAGGAGGTACTGGATTCAAGAGGCAAAGCGATGCTTGTGATGCTCGATCTGTCGGCGCTTTTGACACCGTCCCCCATGAGGGTCTCCTCGCCAGACTTTATGAGATCGGTCTGAGGGGGACGGTGTTCAGCTGGTTTAGATCTTTTTTGGCTGGCCGCCGACAAACGGTCTGGGCCTCTCCCTGCTCTGCCGAGATGCCGCCAGTGGGAGTCGGAGTCCCGCAGGGCTCAGTGCTGAGCCCGACTCTTTTTAACATCTTCATGACCCCTCTGGCGGCACTGGCGGAGTCTTTCGGGGCCCAGATCGATTCCTATGCCGATGATACCCAGCTCCTCTTTGCGTGCGGGAAAGGAGCAGATTTTGACGGAGAGAGTATCCGCGGGTGCCTTTGGGCTGTTTTTAACTGGTTCCAGCTTAACAGCCTCAAGTGCAACTCGGGTAAATCGGAGGTACTCTTCTTCGGCTGCAGATCGGGCCCAGATTGGCAGGAATGGTGGCCTGTCAATATGTTTCCTCCAGCAGGCTCTTCCCAGCTAGCCAAGAATCTGGGGATCAAGATCGATAATGGCCTCACGTTGAGATCCCAGATCCTGGGCCTAACTGGTACTTGCTTCGGCCTCCTCAGGATGCTCCGCAAGTTTCTTCCTCTGCTCCCGGAGGATCATCGGAAGATCACGGTCCAGGCCATAATTGGCTCGAGAATGGACTATTCTAACGTCCTTCATCTCGGCTTGCTGGAGTGAGTATCTTTTGCAATGGCTGCAGGTGGTCCAGAATTCGGCAGCACGGGCCATTTTTGGCCTGCCCGGCCAAGCTAGAACTTCTGACCTCCTGCAGTCACTTCATTGGCTGCCCATCCGGAAGCGGATAGTTTTTAAGGCCTTGACCTTGGCCCATAAGGCTCTTCACGCTTCTGAGCAAAATATCTCCAAAAGAGGCTAGCTTTCTATCGCCCTGCCCGTTCCCTGAGATCTGAGTCTCTGTTTCACGCCGTGGTCCCCCGTGTAAAAAGGGCACGTACCGGGGGCCGGTCCTTCAGGTTGCTGGCACCACAGCTTTGGAATACTTTGCCAGTGGCATTGTGCAGTACCTCCAATTTGAGTCTCTGTTTCACGCCGTGGTCCTCCGTGTAAAAAGGGCACGTACCGGGGGCCGGTCCTTCAGGTTGCTGGTTGCTGGCACCACAGGTTGCTGGCACCACAGCTTTGGAATACTTTGCCAGTGGCATTGCGCAGTACCTCCAATTTGCTGGCTTTCAGGAAGGGCCTGAAAACCTGGCTTTTTACTATTTAGATAGGAGTCTTGGCTTTCTGCTTCTTGGTCTTTTATTTCCTGCTATTTTTCTTTGTTATGTTTTCTTGGTACAGGTCTGCAATAAAGCGCCAGGACACTCTTTGGAGTAGCCGTGCGCTATAAAAGACAAATATAACATAACATAACATAGCATAACCACAGTACAGAGAGTGCTCTCATCGCCGCCACAGACGACATCAGGCGCCAACTAGACAACGGCGAAACTTCAGCCCTCATCCTCCTGGACCTGTCAGCCGCTTGCGACACAGTCTGCCACCGCACACTAAGAACACGCCTCCAAGAAGCCGGAATCCAGAATAAGGCCCTGGACTGGACCACATCCTTCCTCTCCGGCAGAACCCAGAGAGTCCGCCCCCCGCCCTTCTGATCCGAAGCCACCCACATCATCTGCGGCGTACCACAGGGCTCATCCCTCAGCCCAACCCTGTTCAACATATACATGGACCCCATCGCACAAGTGGCCCGCCTGCACGACCTGAACATCATCTACTACGCCGACAACACCCAGCTCATCCTCTCCCTCACCAAGGACCCGCACACCGCCAAAACAAACCTCCACGAGGGAATGAAGGCCGTCGCCGAGTGGATGAGAAGCAGCCGTCTGAAACTGAACTCGGACAAGACGGAGGTCCTCATCCTAGACCCCACCCCCTCTGCGTGGGACGACTCCTGGTGGCCATCCACACTTGGAAAAGCTCCAACACCCACGGACCACGCAGTTACCTTGGATTCACCCTCAACTCCTCCCTCTCCATGTCAATGCAGGTCAACGCCATCTCCTCCTCCTGCTACAACACCCTCCGCATGCTTCGCAGGATCTACAAGTAGATCCCGACCGAAACAAGAAGAACTCACCCACGCACACAAAGCACTCCACAACACCGGACCAGCCTACCTGAACAACAGACTCAAGTTTTACACCCCCACCCGCCAGCTCCGCTCCACCAGCCTCGCCCTTGCTGCCGTCCTGCGCATCCAACGAACAACCTCCGGCAGCAGATCCTTCTCCTTCCTCGCCGCCAAGACCTGGAACACCCTCCCAACCCATCTGCGGCAGACCCAAGACCTGCTAACCTTCAGAAGGCTCCTCAAGACCTGGCTCTTCGAGCAGTATAGCAGCACCACCCCTCAGCGCCTTGGGAACCTCACGGGTAAGTAGTGCGCTTTACAAGATCACTGTTGATTGATTGATTGATTAAAATAAATATCTCATTTATACAAGTAACCTGCCCAAATAATGATTTCATTTCAGATTGAAAAGGAACGTTCCTATCTGGGAGGTTCTGAAACTTCCCATGAGCTATGTGAGATACATAGGCTATTCTATAACCTATAAACTACCACCCATAATACCCTTCACTATTCACTAGCCCTTAGCACTTTATCTTTCTCTTTAGGCCCTTTGAAAATCTTAGTTCTTCTCATGAGAATTAAATATACTCCCTGCTCAACTCTTGATCCTTAAGGTTTTTTTAAATATTTGGCAGCATTGGTCAGTTCTGCTCAGTACCACATTTCCTAGTTAGCGGTATAAGCAAGTCGCCCTCATTAACAAAAAAACCTTGTTGGAGTTCCAGGCCTATTTTACTGCTTAAAGTAGCAATCAAATAAATGAAGCACACAAATATAGAGCCATTACATTCAGGCCAGGGAAAGTCTTGACTATTTTCAGGCAGGCTTTTTGCTGACCTGGGATATAGAATTAGTATTGGTCCTCCAACATTAGATATTTGGATTTACATGCTCTAGTATTCCCCATTGTCCGGCGAGAACTCTCTGTAGTTAATGTCAACATAACAGTGTCTCATATATTTCAAATAATGTTGAAAATAAACCAGGATATATGTGGTCCATTCACCTCTTTATGCTACCCAAACTTTGGCTAGTGGGGTGAAAGGACTCATGTTTTCTACCATGGTCAAGCTCACAGAAACAGAATCCTCGGAGCTCTCTGCTCTTCTCTTTAGATTTGCAACATATTTCAATTTGATTTTCAGACCCGTTGATTGAGATTCCTCCCTCCACCGTATTTAGGACGTAAATATTTTGTTTTTGGCTGGCTGGGCCCTTGGAACTCTTCTAACCGGTTCCATGCTCATGACGGAGCCGCTCCGTCATGAGCCTCGGTTGAGCTGTGCTCATGACAGAGCGGTTCCGTCATGGCCCGCTCGGCGCGCCTGTGCGGCGCGAATTCCGCGCCTGTGCTGGACGTTCCATTATCGGGCGGGGCCATGACGGAACCGCTCCGTCATGAGCACAGCTCAACCGCGGCTCGTGACGGAGCGGCTCCGTCACGAGCATGCGAGCGCCGCTCGCCCCCACCCCCCTACCCCCTAGGAATTGCCGCCGCAACGATGGGGCTAGATTAAAGATTCGGACGTGAAAGATTTACAGATGTCTCATTTTTATGCCTATGTTTTGGATAAATGCAGTAAATGTGCCTAAGGTGCAGCTCATGACCGGAGACCTTTTTTTGGAATCAAATCACTTTTATTGAGTTTTAAAACACAGTAACGAAACAGGATCGCAATTCACTAGAGGCACATGCCTTGCTAATAATATTACACTTTTGCTTCTTGTTTCTCAATTCAAGCCTCACTAGCGAAAGAAAAACAGAAAAAATACTTCTATCCCCTACAAATCCCAAAACGATCCACTTATGCCAGAGGAAGCTTTTATCATCATTCATTACACATTTAACTCTAGCTTGTAAAGTTAAAATCATTTACATGTTTGATATATGTTTCACTAATTATATCCCCGTCAAAACATAACATTTTAGCCTAAACACCAAACAAGTTCAACGGCAGGTAGATGTGATGGGCAGGATGAAAGGGGGACACCTCTTGGAAGATATTCTGTCTATCTAGATCAGAGGGACTCATAGCTTTTGTAGGTATCAGCATTACACAGGCCCTCTCCATTGTCAGTATGTTTCAGTGTCTATAGAACCATAGTTGAACGGGGGAGATTTTTCCAGTGCGGTTCCAGCGTGATCTTAGCAGCTTCTGAATATTTCCACAGTATTGAACAATCAGAAAGAGTTTGATGTTTACGCGTAGGATAATGAAGACATGACTATACAAACTGGTGTAGCTTGAATGGGGTACCCCAACACCTTTTTCATGTGCAGCAGAATTTTATTTAAATATGGCTTAACTATGAACAATCCCACCAGATGTGCCAGATAGCCCCCATTAGTCCACACCCATTCCAGCCCTTGAGAATAAGTGTGAGGTAATTTTGTAGGGTACAAGTACCAATGAAATATGACTTTATAGTGAACTTCCCCCCAATCCACTGAGTAAGAATATTTATGTATATCCTTCCATAATGTTATGCATTTGTCTTTGGTGACTGTATCACCCAAAACATTATCCAAGAAGAGCATATACTACAATCTAGTAGAGGGTGCCGCCTGCATTAGGAATCCTCATAAGTGCTTTATATAACCTTTCGTACTATCTTCTAATTGTAAAAGAAATTCAATTGAGGTCAGTTCCCAATTAACTAGATCAGATCTAGGGCTGTAAAACCTTAGTTTCAGTTTCAACTAGATAAAATTTAGTTTTACAAGTTTCAAAGGGCAATATCTAAAAAAATCGAAATATGTCAGAGAAAGTGAGGCTCCCATCTTCCAGCCATGCGTCAAATGGGCCAGACTTGAATGAAGGTGTAAAAACAAAGTTTTAATGTATGGGAATATATGGGTAGGAAACCATAGGGAATTGAGATTTGCTCATGACAGTATCTCACAACGTAAAGTTTTTTTTGTAGGCATACTTAAATAGGCGTTATTTTTGCAGGCATACTTCGATAGGCATTGCAAACCCTATCATGTTTTGGCTTCCTTAAAAATTCCCACAGATATCGGCCAACTATTGCTCTATCCATCTTGAGCCAATGTTTATTCGTCTCTCAAGGCGATAATATGCAATTTTTGCTGCCCTGTAGGAGACTGACATATGGGAGGGCCAGTCCTCTAGCTGACATTACTGCTCTTAACATGTTTGTAAGAAAACCTATCTTTCTTTCCCTGCCAAATACAATTTAGGGTCAGTTGCTTAAGGGCCATGAAGCACTCCCTCCAAACCAGAATCAGCAAAGGCAGAAAAAAGTATAACATCTTAGGCAGGACACTCATTTTAACAGAACGTATCCATCCCAGCCATAAGCGGCATAGTTGTGACCATCTCTGTAAATATTTCTGAGTAATGCTCTTAGTAGGATAGGAAAGTTTGCCATGTAGAAATCGCTTGAGTTGGGAACTAACTAAATCCCCAAATTGCTCAAGGTCCCAGTCTACCTAAAAGGAGGCAATGGATATTTCATATTCAGTTCGGCCAAAGGGAATTCCCTCTGTTTCCGTATCAGTTGTAAAGTATGCTACCAGAAGCTCTATTCTGAGAGCAAATAGGAGCGGAGAAAAGAGGCAACCCTACCTTGTGTTTCGAGAGAAAAAGGGGGTAGATGCCTACCATTTACAATAACCTTGGACATTGGTGCCCAGTAGCTAGCCATCACCATTGCTATGTACTCTAGGTCAAACCTGTGTAAAGTCTTCAATAGGAAGGACCAGTCTACCCGATCAAAACCTTTTCCAGCAGCCAAACATAGTAAAATAGCTGAGATATTCTTCTTTTTACCTTTGTCTATCAGGTGGACAGCCTTACATATTTTGTCGTGTTCATCAGCCTTTGATGAAGGTCTATTGTTCCGGGTGTATTAAGTCTGGCAATAGGAAGTCTATCTGTTGGCCAAAATGTGTGTTTATATTATAGTGTCTAAATTTGATAAAGCAATTGGTGTATATAAGGCGCATTGTGTGCGATCTATCCCTGGCTTCAAAATTTAGGAAATAAGGACCTTCACATTGTAGGAGGAACATCCGGCTGTCTAACGCTACCTGACTGAAGAGAGTTGAGAGCTGTGTAGTTAGGCGCAAGGAAAAGGTCTTTATAGAAACTGCTAGTCTATCCATCTGGACCTGGAGCCTTATGTTGCTTGATTGTTTAATCACTGTCTTCACTTCCTGCCTATAATATAGGCCTCTAGAACGTTGTGGTGAAAGGTTGAGAGTCTAGGCAACTTAACATTCTTCAGAAATGCTGCCTTAGAATCCACCTATGTGTTCTCCCCCAGTGTATAGACTTAAATAAAAGGCACAAATAGCGTCTAACTTCTCCTTCTTAGAGATTACCTGACTTGTTTGGGTGGAGAGTTTGCTAATATAGTTCTGCTCTCTTTTTTAGGTCGAGCCTAGCGCAGCGCGCATGCGCTGCTCTGCACGACTTCTAGTAAGGCTTTCAGAAATCACTCCACACGCTCGCGCGCACGTGTGCTTTTAGGTTTGCCCTAGGTTATTGGCCTTTGCATGCGTCTTTTTAACAAAGATAGCACGCAATTGGCCAAAGGCGAGCGCATTGCTCCGCCCATGGCCAATTGGTTGCGGTTACCCGCACGGCCATCATGTGGTTTCAATTATCGTGCCCAGACAGGTGCAATAATTGAAACCACATGTCTCAGTGTGGCACGCGCGCACCACTCGCAGGCTTGTTTTCTCTTTATAGACAGGATGATTGGGAAAAAAAAGGTGCCCAGAAGCGGTACCGTCCTCTTTGCTTGATGAGTCGATCTTTCCACTGCGAGCCTGGTTTCGAGAACCGTCGCCGACCGGGAAAGGTAAAAAAGTTAATTTCATTTACTGCTCCTTGTTTGTACTTATTGCCCGTGTGCTGTCAGTGGGGGGCATGATGCGTGTCTTACATCTGTAGGGAGGGCTGCTGCAGCCTGTCGGCTTATGGGTCACACTGTGCATTTTTTGTTGTTATTGTGGTTTCACTCCCCCCGTGCATGGGATCAGCGGCATCCCATGCCCCTCTGTCCCTTGTAAACCTGCCTGCTGCTGTGATTGCCTCCTGTACAGCTGCCGGCTCCCGCGACCATCGCTCTGCACCCTAAAGCTGCCGGTTGTTCCACCCCTGTTCCCCATGGGAGCCTGTCTGCTCTGTGTCCCTTGTGAAGTCTCCTGCACCCTCTTAGCCCTCCGTTCCTGCTGGCGAATACCCCCTATAAAGGTGCCTGCTGTCCGGAGCACCCCTCTGCCCACCTCACCATACCTGTAGTCGCAGCCGTCTACCCACGGAAAACTGTCTGCTCTTGGTAGCAGTCCCTCTGTCTGTCCGGTGCAAAGTTGCCTACACATTTAAGCAACCCTTCTGCTCTACGTATCTGCTTGATGAACACATGGCTATCCACAACCATTCCGCAGTGCAGCAGCTCACGGACACCCATCCAAGGAATGGATTATAGGTGGCCCCCACTTTGGCGCTCTATTCATGGGACCTGGCTGGCACACAGCATAAAAGCAGCAGATGAGAGGTGAGGTGACACCCCCACACACCCCAGACTGCGCCCATAAACTACACACCCGTGACCCGTCTGACTTCACCCAACCCAATACCACATGTTACTGTAGTGGAGCACTGCTGTGACACACAGAAACATTCACAAGCACTTTTCTAGCACTGTGACATAGAGGTGGGTCAGCCAGCAGACTAAAAGGGAGAGCCGAGCCACGGGTCTGGCTAAACTCTACGAGTCTGTGCGCAAGCCGAGCCATGAAAGTATTTGGCAATTGCCCTGCACATTGTAAAACATCTTGCAAAAATATGAGAACCTTTCTTAAATTTTTTTTTTAAAAAGTGTATATATTTAAGATGTATAAGCGTTTGGCCCATGTACATCTGATCATCACTGCATCGATAGACGTTTGTTTAAAGTGATAGTATTTAACCATTCCTGGCGCCTTGACAATGCCATCGCCAGAATCACAGGCTGTAGACCCGGCGCAGAGACTCAAGCCTTGCTCCACAGTTCTCAATAGCTCTATCATAATGCCTCATTTTCTCCAGTTTTGTTTCCGATATTGGTGATAATTCTCGCTTTCAGGAGCAGTGCAGTGTGCTACCGTGTGCTTTGCCTGTGACCCGCCCTGTGGCCACCAATCTGAAAACAGAAAGTGCAACACCGGGTCAAGGTACTGCCCGAAAAACATCTTTAACACTAATATAAGCATTAGATTATTTAAAAGCATGATTTGTAGCTCGAGAAGCATGTGTTGCTTGTAGTTTAGTATGAAAACACTAACGTGAATGCAAAGCTAGGTCTCGCCTTTGGGACCTTATAAGCGTTTAGCTATGCAACAGTTCATGTTGTTGCACCAAGGATATTATGCTGGATAACTAAACAAGTATAACCTCCCAAAGACGAGACCTATTGGCTATGCCAATGCTTGTTTGGTGAAGCTACCTATCTAGAGGTGTCCCCACGTTGTTCCCTTCATCACATGTAGTTCTCTCCTTAAGCAAAGGGAGGGCATCTTCTGCTTTATTAGTTAAAATCACATTGAATTATACTCATAGTCTCATTCCTTCTTTTGAAGCGGTCTAAATCGATTTGCATTGTGTTCTTTTTCTGCTGCCAGCAGCTTGGTTTCCAACAGAGAGTATCCCTATACATTTGCCTTTTGTAGCCATCTGAAGGCATTCCAGTTACAAGAACTAGTATCTTTAGGCAGATTCAGTTAAAAATATTCAATAATATGCTTATGTCGTTCCTCTTGTTGTACCCTGCCACGTAACGAGGTATTATTAAAGATTCAGCAACCACAAATGATGCCTCCACCGGGGCGTAGTCTGAAAATGTAATGGCATGTATCTTAGAATATGTCAGTAGGGGTATGAGCACTTGACTGATCAATATATAGTTAATTCTATAGTAGCTCCTGTGAGAGTGGGAGAAACATGTGAAATCTATTTAGATGGGAAGTTGACTTCCCCATGCATCTAAGAAGCCAAGTGTTTTTAAAACAGTCTTCACTGGTCTGAGCATAAGCCCGGAGAATTTTGACGATGTGTGCAAGAGATCCATGTGGGGGTCTCAGGCTACATTAAATTCCCAAGTCAAAATTATTTCCACTCATGCTAATGCAGCCTTAGTATTAAGAAAGGCTAGGAGGTACTTTCCTTGGCCTGAGGTGGTGTAAACCATAGCAAATTTGATCATCTTGCCCTGTTGTTGCCCCAACACTGTAACATAGCAAATTTCTTTATCAGATTTATATTCTACTGGTTGAAGTCTCAGTGATCTATGAAAAACCACAGTCACTCCATTGTGTTTTGTTCTCGCTGAATAATGGTATCCCATAGGAAAGTGTTTGTGAAGTAGGAGGTGCTCATTTTGCCTTTGCAAATGGGCCTCCTGTAGGGCAATCACCTCCAAGTAACCCTCTCGAATGTAACAACAGAGTTTAGCATGTTTGTTTGGTGCATTGAGCTATTTGATGTTAAGGGATGTTAGCATGAATAAGATTGAAGAAAATAATGGGACTTGGAGCATAACACTAATTAGAGGGGTCATAGTAACTTCAATGAGCTTCAAAATGCTTCTGACCTCCAGGAGATGCTTGCAGCTTTATAACCTGTCCTCCACACCGCACAATACATAAAAAGGCATTGACCTTGCTGGAAAGGTGTGTGATTTGTGTGTAAGCATATAAAGAAATAACTGGATCTTTTAACAATAACAATGTAAACGTTATGAAAACTATAGGTCACTATATATCCAAATGTGTACCAATGGGCTGTATTGTAAATCCCACCTAGGGTGAAATGAACATTATGGCGAAGACCACCTTCACTATTATTTAAGTTTGCCATTAGAAATGAACAGATTATCGAAAGCTGAAATGTTAGAGAGAACAAATAGAGCCCAATGTATACATCTCATGAACTGTAATGCACCTAAGAGGTTCAAAGGAGTCTCTTTAAGTTTAATCTATGGCGACACTTCAGTGCTCAAAGTAGGAAAATAATCATCAAAGGTTCTAGCTTGAAAAGATCAATCATGTTTTTGTTTTGCTTGCCATTGCATGCTTTTACCCTCTCAATGGCTTCGGGACCTTTGAGTCTTCAACTGCGGGATTTCATTTTACTCTTCTTCTCTGTTGGTTGTATTATCTACAGTTGGGGTGTCAGTGTTTGTGGAAGGGACCTTTATAAAGTTCCCAGGAAATTAGCTGCTGTGTGAGATTTCCAAAAATGATGCGATTTCTCTTTGCAGTTGAAAGCGATGCCAAAGGGATATGTCTATCGATTTGTACTTCGTCTGCCCTCCGCCTATCGATGTTATGTCTAAATTGCTGTATCATCAAAAGGTGGAAAAAGTAACGTCTCGATACAAGGGGCATTTCACGTCCTGAAATGACACACAGTCCATACTCCTGGCCTGGGCCAAGATGGCTTAATTTGTTTTAAAGAGGTTTAGATTAACCAGGACATCTTTAAGTCACTTCATCCCTGCTGTCTCGTGGGGTCCCACTCTGTTAGCTCTGTCGATGTGGACATCTGTAAGATTGTCACCCAAAAGCATAGAGAAGAGCACAACCATAAAGAACCCTATGTCCGTCTGCTCCACACCCTTCTCCAGATTGTGAATTCAAATGTTGTGTCTCCTGGATTGATTTTCCAAATCCTCAACTTTGATAATTGTCACTCTTAGAAGATTTCTTTTATGGTCAACAGTTTCTCGTTAAGTCTCCTGTCTCTTTTGCAGGAAGTTGAGTCTGGACTCTGCCTCTAGAGTTAATACCCTCACTGAGACTACATATTCCCTGAAGGATTCAGTCTTATTTGTCAATTCTGCCTTTATGTCATTGAGAGTTTGAGTCATATCGACTTTCAGTTCTTCTTATAGCTCTTTCTTAAGTTGTTGCAAGCTGGACATCTCCTGTAAGGGCCATTGTGCTTGGGCAAGATGGATCTGCTACAGATAAAGCTATCCCTGGGTGAAGCTGCACACTCGCTGCAGTAAAATAATCAGAGACTCGGTTGTGGTGTTGTTGTTTGGGTGGCATGTGCCTGAAGGGCAAACAGAGGTGTCTTTCTTTTCTGTGTTGTTTCTAGAGATACAAAAAAGGATCAGTTTTCCTAAATACTGCAACAGTGGAGTGTCCATCACAGGAGGTACATGAGGAATTCGGACTTCCGCCAACACTCATGCGGAGGAAGGTTCATCCCTGAAGCTGTTGGTGCTGTACTGAGAGAAAATATATAGATGCCTGGATCACTTAATGAACGCCACTGTCGGCTCCCCATCCTTTAGGTGACAGAGACACCTAAAGGTATCAATAGAGCCCCAGATCGTAGCTTTGAAAAGGCCTCTGCCCACTACAAATCTCCTACACAAGACTGGTGGGATCCTTGACCAAGATGCTTTTTAGGCGCTATTAGACATTCAGGAATGTCCATCATGGGAGCAAGCTACATCATTGCTGCCGTTTCCGAGTCCCCCAGCAATAGGCAGAGATTGGCTCCAACCAGAACGGTGCAGCTTACCCTCCGAGCCACGCATTTGCTCTGTGAGGTCAAAGTGCTGCTGCATGGCCAGTGTTGTTGTCATCAAAGATATGTCCCACAGCACCAGTAACACCAGTGCAGACCACCTCCTCCAGCTTCAAGGCGGCCTTCATTCAATGTGCAGGTGCCCAGTAGATCAGAAGGCCAAGACACAAAACCAGCTCTCCATGCTCATGTTCTTCCTTGCGGTAAAGCTATAAGAGTTGCAGACGGTCCCCACAAGCCGCCATTTTGACTGAGGTGAGTTGGCCACTGGTGTTAGGCCTCCGAGCTTTAAAGCTGCCCTCAATCGAAACGAAGACCCTTTTTCGCTCACATGGTTTCTAAGTCAGCTCTGATGCTTTATTCCGACATAGAGGATCGTCAAGCATGGGTGGTTTATTCACTTTGTGTTCCATGTAGAAAGGTCCTAGTTGAGCGGTAAAGAACTGCGTCCTTCCGGCCATGTTGGCGAGCTAAGCCCCCAAGCGAAGATCTTTGTTAAACTCCAAATCGAGCAGCCTTTGAAGAGATTTCTTTTTTCTTAGAGGAGAAATTGGCATCTTGGCTAAAACTTCCCGTGGCCAAGTAGACAAAACACCTAGAAACAGCTCACCGTGACTCAGAGGCTGAAGCTGGGCCAGGGTAGGCAAGAAGGTGTGTTCTGATTCTTTGAGTTAAATGTAGCATATAGAGCAGAACTTTTAGCTATCATGGCTCGTAGGTGCATTCATCTAATTGGCTAACATTTTGGTACAGTTCAGTGAGGTGTATGTACAACTAGAATACTGTTCTTGGGCCTATAGGCATTTAACTTAGTTTGCTGCTGAATTGTAATGCCAGGGATACCCAGCCTAGCGATTGGGGATAATTCAAGCATGTGAATTTATAAAAGATACAAGTGTTGGAAAACTATAGATAACGTTTAGTAACTTATTTCTTCTTTGAGTACCTCAGCCAGGCAGGGGAGCCATCGCAGAGTACACACTGACAATCTTAGCTAAACCATGGTCCGAGAACAATCGGTAGAGAGTCAGAAGAAAAAAACAAACCAAAGTCTCATAAAAGCGCACATCTATTTCCATAGAAAACATTTTTTTATAATTTTCTATAACATATAAAATTGATCACGATTTATAAACTGAGCTTGTTGTGTACAATATATCACATAAACAGTCAAAATAACTTGGTTCGTTTGGAGTACTTCTGCCTCAACCTCTAGGTACCAGCCAGCCATGGGCAGGATAGGAAATTTCTTCTTCAGCTGTTAATCAGAGATTTCTGCACCACACTTGTTTGCTTGCAGCCTACACCGGCACGCCCTCCTTCTATGTATATATGCACTCTCTTAATAATTATTACAAGTGATGTATAGAATTAATTACAATTCATTTAAATATATATTATTAAATACAATTTGTTACAATCTTTATTATTTCAAACTAGATTAAAGTATTTTGAAATTTAATAATTATGTACCACTTTAATATTTTTTGCATTTATGTATTTTTTTTATTTTTTTCAAACACTTTAATCCACTGTAACATTATTTTCTATTGGTTTTATTTCAATTCCCCACCCTGGATTATTTTCTATGGGCTTATGTTGCAATACCAGTGGCTGGCCATGTGTTGTGCTGGACTTACTACTGTTGTGATTTTTTTGTGGTAACTTACACTCAGAGTTTGTGAATACCGAAAAGTAATTAGTATAAACTCACTCAAAAGTATAAGTTAACTCTGTGACTCAGGCTCTCTGTCTCTTGACATGCCCATGTGTTAGCATTATTCTGAGAAATTATTTTTTTGGTTGTTGCCTATCATAAGAAGAATAGGGAGATTAGCAAAATAGTACAGTAGACAGGGTAGCATTACCATCTAAGAAAAGGCGATACACCTAATAAAAAAGGTGGGGAGAGATCGCCAAAAAGTTGTTTGTGCCCGTAAGGCAGATACTGCCTTGGTGAGATTACCATCTAGGATGTCCAGATCACTGTGGTATATCCTAGTTCCCAAGAAGCCAAAGGAGACACCTTCCTATGTGATCAGTCCATGACCAATCTAAAGACAAAGCGGAGTAGCATCAGGGTGCAACTTGAAAAGGCAGGATTAGACCAATTAACCTTCAACCTAAAAACTGAGCCCAACTTCTAAAGGGTTCCGGCTATGCCCCCGTGATCACCCCCAGCATCAGTAATGTAAACCATGGTGTCATCAGTGTACAAGGACACTGCATGACTACTGTCAGCTAACTATATGCCCCTCCAACCTCAACTCAACAGCCAACCTCTGTTTGGTGATACTTCGAACCCTAAAAGAGGTGGAGATCTACTTGCCTGTCCAAAACCTGGCAGTATGACTTGTACAGAGCAGCTTGATCATTGTTATAATATACCCTGCAATGCTGTATCTGGCCAGTATTGCAAATAGATACTCATAGTCTAGAGTATCCAGTACTGCCTTCAGATTGCGGGCCAAGAAACGTGACCAAGGCCATACTGATGGACCCGCTTCCATGATTCTACGCAGTACCCTAATGCTCATGGAAATGTTCTTCCAGGACTCCAAACCTTTCTGGTCTACCCAGCCAAGTTTGAAATTTTCTTAACCATTTAGCCCGCTAAAAGTTTGCTAATGATTTTGTAGTTAGAGTTTAGGTAAGCTATCAATTATAATCATACATATGAGGAGTGAGCCAAGGGGCTGTGGCTGGGTTTTAGTAGCAAGACTGTCAGGGCGTCTCTGAAGAGGAAAAGCACACTTGTCAACTGCTGCCTCAAACAAAAAGTCAAATTTTCATGCTAAAGCATCAGCATAGATGTGATGGAATTCTGAACGGGTCAATAGAAACCCAACAGTTCCTGGTGTTTTTGCCAGTAGTTAGGTTGCGGATGGCCTCTCTATTATCTCGGACTGAGATAAGGGGATCAATTTCCTCTTTCAACTCAGGGAGGACTCTGGGCAATGGCAGCTCTACTAAAAAATCCTCTGTTGATGTAATTTCACTCCATGCTTTGCCCTGTTAGAGGACCCGATAGTGTTTATAAAAACCCATATGAATTTCTTGTCTAGTACACAGGCCACTACCCGACGCAGTTCCAGGTCTTGGCGGCCAGGTAGGAGAAGGACCTTCCTCCTGTAGTCGCTCTTCGGATGCAGGGGACGGCGGCGAGGGCGTGGTTGGCTGATCGGAGGTGGCGTTTGGGAGCGTAGAAGTTGACTCGGCTGTTGAGGTAGCTCGAGCCTTGGTCGTGTAGGGCTTTGTGTGCGTGGGTGAGGAGGCGGAAGGTGATTCTTTTGTTGACGGGGAGCCAGTGAAGGTCTCTCAGATGTCCGGAGATGTGGCTGGTTCGTGGGATGTCGAGGATGAGTCTGGCTGAGGCGTTCTGGATCCGCTGGAGTCTCTTCTGGAGCTTGGCGGTGGTACCGGCGTAGAGGGCGTTGCCGTAGTCCAGTCGGCTGGTGACATAGATGTGATCAATGTTTAGCACCATGTCTAATATACAGTTAAAGTTTCCCCTCAAGATCCATGGGATGTGAACCCTCTTTGTCAGCTGTTGAGAAGGAAATGTGTGTTGTTCTTGCTTTAGGAGTGTAAATATTCCTTAGCAACACTGGGGTCCCATACAGCCTTCCCTCCACCAAGACACATCAGTCCTCCCTGTCCGTCTGCTCCGTTTCCGGTTTGAAAGGGACCCCTGACTTTGGATGCTAGCCTTTTGGCTTTGACAAAGCCTGTTTACTTATGTTTTTTACAAAACGTTACTGTTGGAAGGGCTGCCGTGCCTTCATCAATCTAAGAGAAAAACATTGGCTAAAAGCTATAATATTATTTTGGTCTCAAAACACTTACATTGCCATAGCAGTCCCTGACAATGAAAAAAGACTAATATGTGTATTTATGTGCTCCTTCTGTAAGGGCAGAATGGGTTCACTCCAAGTAAAGTTAGCCAGTAGCTGAAGTGGGCTGGCTTAGTGCCCCATGCTAGATAGTACAGTGGACAGAAATACATCGGAATGACACAGTAACAGACCAATGAATGAAGAAGGGTGGCTGAAAGCCCCTATTAGTATGTAAGTTAAATATATAATTTTAGTATAATCAAATGGTCTTGGCTAGCGACAGACCTAAAACTACTGTCTAAACATCAACTTTTATTCAAAGATTTTTGTGAATTGAAAAATATGTTTGAGCAGAGATCAACTATTGCTTGTGTGAGAGGGATAGGACAATTCTGAAAGGCCCTGTGATTGCTAATTAATTAGTTCAATACCTAATGTAAAGTGTGTTGTGAACAGTGACGAATCATGTTGACGTATTTTATCACTTGTGGTGCACTGCTTGAGGCGTCCGTGTGGTAGACTATATCTGAGTGTCACATCAATCCTGATGAAAATTGAGTTTAACACGCGCAAGAGCACTATTCGGATTTAAATATTTTTTTGCCACTGGGGATCTTTTTTCACATGGGATACCCTGGCGTATCTATCATTTTAGGCCGAGACAGTATTTAAAAAATACCCTGGAAGTGGTGCCACAGAGAAAATACATTTGTTATGGTTTTGCTAGTAAATTTTGTGCCTTTTCGGGTACAGGTATATCTGTTATGTGTTGCACCAAATATGTTTGTTTTTTCCAATCAATAATGCTATTAATGTTGTTCTATAAAGAATGGGCTTTCGACAGTGTACAACTGCACGCATCCTGAACTACTTGCATGTGGAAAGGGACTTAGTTAATCAAAACATGTTCTGGACACAATGGTTGGAGGGGCTCTTTATTATGTACTTGATCTTGAGGAGGCATCAGCTAGACATCTGGGGCCTTTCTAGAGGTTTACTTAATCCTGTTTTGCTGATCTGTCTTTGAAGCTTTACTCTCTGAAAATGGACGTTAGGAAAATGGGAATAGCTTGAATTTCCTATCTGATGTGATGTTGAGTGTTTTGGGTCATATTATGAAAAATTGTTTTTCTGAAGGTCTCTGTTAAACTTCAAGTTGTAGGACTGTGTGTGTGGACATTCTTGTGTATCTGATAGAGACGTCTAGCCGCAGATTCCTTAACTTAGAATATCCCCAGGCGTCAGACTGGATCCGGAATAATTTCCGCAGCAGCACCTTTGCGCCAGGGGCGCGCTGCCTGGCTCTGCCCTGACGTGGTCCATGGACATGACGTCAGCGGGGCCAAATATGCCCCATCCCGGCGCGCTGACGTCAGTTTTCTTCTTTTCCGCGTCCGAGCACGGATCCTGGAAAACCAGCAGTTCTTTGGCCTGGTTTTCAGGCCTTCCCGACATCCTCGGTCTCGTGGGAACAGTGTGCAATGCCTTCCGGCTTTATGGCTTGTGAAGCCTGTGCGCGTCAGATGTCTGGTGATCTCTCCCTACCTCTTTTATGAGGTGTATTGCCTTTTTTTAGATGGCTATGCTACCCTGTCTACTGAACTATTTTGCTAATCTCCCTATTCTTATTATAGGCAACAACCAAAAATTATTTTCCCCGGATAATGCTAATACATGGGCATGTCAAGAGACAGAGAACAGTAGTAAGCCCTGCACAACACATGGCCAACCACTGGGTTGACCCGCACCTCATCTGTATGTGGTGCCTCTGCGTGCACCACGACTCCAATGAGTGCAATGCCTGTTAGGAGATGAAGCTCAAGTCCATGAGAGAACATTGTATGAAACTACTGGCCGCGCGGCTGTCTGTTCCAGGCCCTCTGTGTCGCCGCTCTCCCTCTCGGGATCGGGCCCGTTCCAGAGGTCGGTCCTGCGAACGTTGTTCGAAGGCAGGTAAGCGTAAGCACGGACGTCTGCCTCCCCTACGCATACTGCTGGCGCCCGCTCCTCTCGCTCTATGCCAGGCAAGGGCGCCTGGCAGTCACTCCTCCATACCCCACCCTTTTGAGGAGTTGGAGCAACGCGTGCTCAAATGGAGGCTCATTCTGAAGCACTCCAGTCTTACTTTAGGTCACCCCCTCTCCCTGGAGCACCTTCAGGCCTCAAAGAGGTGCTAGGAACTCATGTCGGGTCATCACCAACGGATTCTTCCTCAGCACCTGCTGTGTGCATGGACTTCAGTTCCGGAGCCAATATGGCGCCAACGGGACATGGCCCAGTGGGTCCTCCCAGTCGCCTGTCCAGCCCACCTGGTCAGTCTTCGCATAGCCTTAAACGGCTTCCTGCGTCGACGTTGGAGGCGGTGCCGGCCCGACGCCTGGCAAGACGCCAGGCTTGCCGAAACATGCACATTTTGCGGTGGGACCGTCGTCGGACTGGGTCCAGGTCGAGTCCCCTCTGGAGGTCGTCGCCGTCCAGGCGACTCTGACACTGAGTCGATCGAGGCCGGTATCAACATTGATTCATTCCTCTTCCCTTGGTTGAGGTTGTTGCTCCTCCCGACTCTTCGGGCGGCGATGGGTCTCCTACACGCGTCGGTCGGCGCTGGGACTAACAATTATGCCTCCTCCTTTACAACATGATGCTTCCCTGGACTCTCCAGATCAAGGGCCTTCGGGTCAGTCTCCGGCTCCTCCACTCCTTATGTCTACTGGCAGGATTAGTCTTCCGCCGTCTCCTACCGACGATTTGTTATCACCTACACGAATGGCTACCGAATCTAGTGCTGCCTTCGCGCGCGGTATTCTTGGTGCTTCTACTGTACTCGGCTTTCAGCCTCCTTTGGTGCCTCTACTTTCCGATCCCTTATTGGATCTGCTGCATTTGGAGCCTATCGAGGTAGAGCCTTTGCTACCCTATGGGGACTCTTTAATTGACATCCTGCGTGGCACTTGGTCCAGACCCTCTTCTGGTGACCCTGTTGATTGGGCTATTGCTCGTAGGCACCGCCCTGCTCTGGGTGATCCTCTTTGCCTGTCTCTTCACCCAACAGCTCAGGGCCTAGTTGTTCAGGCAGCTTTTAATTTACAGTCTTCACCCACATTGCCATTGTTGCCTCCCACCAGGGAGTCTAGGTGGCTGGATGATTGTGGTCGCTGGCTTTTCGCATCTACCAGCGCAAGCGTCGGGGCTTTAAATACCACCTGTGTGTTTGCACGTGCATCCTCAGCTCTTTGGGACTCAGTTGCAAACCTTCTCCCTTCTGTTCCAGAGGGGCCACGGACAGAATTGCTTCGTCTTCTGCTGCATGGCAGGAGCATGGCATAATTCTCCCTTGGGTCTTCCCTTGATGCAACTGACTCTATGGGACAGGTCCTTGCTCGCGCTGTGGCGTTACGCCGCCATGCTTGGCTGCGCGACAGGCGCTTCCCTGATCATATTCGGGATGACCTCCAAGATCTATTTAGATTATTGTGGTGGATCTTTTTGATCGCCATGCAAATTCAGCGGTCTCCCGTCTCTTGTCTGGGCTGCAGTAAATCTTGGTGCCATATTATATGCCTCCTTTTACGGCACCCAACCTAATGTGCTGGTTAGTTTTAGTGCCGGTTACTGTTCATGGCTGGTTAGCCATTTCTATGTTCATTCAGTACAGCAGTTCGGCTGCTTCTCTTGTTTTTTGGTCCTCTGACTGTGTGCTTAGCCCAAGAGGACACCCCTACCAGAGTTTAGCCTTACCCTATGTGGGATATTTGCTGGCATTAGGTTCTGCTTTTGCCTTGTTATGCTCCAGTGGAATTTCCCTGCGGACATCCTGCTAGGTGCCACTTTTTTCTTCCTACAGTGATCATTGTACAGCATTGCTCTATTGCATGTCTGGGTTGGTCGGTCTGCGGTGCATTGGAACCTGGCATAGGTTCCATGCCGTACGGTCTCTATCTCGCACGCCTGGCTGGACACCTTGTTGTCGCAGGTTTTTTTCCACAACTGATACCCTATTTGCCGCTGTGCGGCTTGCTTATTGGTGCAACTTGGACGAACAGCCCCTTCTAGAGTTGTCCTCTGAGGTAGTGGATTAGCAGATGTTTTTATACTGTGCGTGGTCATAGCCTCCTTCTCGCCACTTAACCTACAGTGGTTTCGATAATCCCTGCTGGTTTCGTCGGGGTTTTCACGCTTTTACTTGATTTCATGCTGTGCACTCTCAAAAGTGCGGGTTTTCCCTGGAATACTCGCTTCTTGGGGTCTGGGACCTTACGTCGTAACTAATACTTTCCCCCTACTCTGTCTAGCAGGGGACTGTTGTTCCTCTTGGGCATGGGGCGTGGGTTACTTACTGCTTTGGACATTCTCCTACTCAGTTTTCACGTGACTGCGAGTAATTTCAGCATACTCTAGCCTCTTGTTGTGTCACGTTCTCATTATTTTAACATTTTTCCTCCTGCTCTATATCTGCTCTGTGGTCTTACCAGGCAGATCCGTGCATGCTTTTTCATTCATGCCGTGTCTGTGGCTCTTGGCCCAGTTTACTTGTTCCCCCAGCTGTTATGTAGTGTCCGGCTTGTTTGGTGCCCCTTTTTAGTGCCGTTGTCTTCTTGCTGTTGTGCGCTTCTGGGCTGCTCACGTTCTGCTTCACGAGGTCGGGGCTTACTTTGTGTGGTTCCTGCATCCACACGGTGTGCTTAGCTACCTTCTGGTAGACTTAAGTGCCTTCCAGGCTTTGCTCTTGTTCATGGAGGCTTGACTGCTTGTCATCTGCCCTTTTTACAGATTGTGACACACCGCTTAAGTCCTGGTGTGTCTTGGGCCTTCGTACTACCGGCACCTTCTGGCCGCGGTTTGGCATCCTGCCACTGCTGTCACTTGTGTCTTGCTAGTGCATGTTTCGACAGGGCTCCTTTTCTCAGTTCTACATATTAGACCGGTGTGCAATGTCACTGTCATACCAGTTACCGTCACGAGGCTTGCTGCAGACGACACGTTGCTTCGGCAGCTCTCTCTCAAACCTCTATTGCTAAGCTCCACTTATTGCGAAGTCATGACCTTCGTTTTTACTCCAGCATATCTAGTATATGTTTTCTCCATGCTGGCACTTGCTGGATAAGGGTCAGCCTCTTGCCACTGCTGCCCGACGAGTCTTGCAGTCGCAGGTTTTACAGTGCCCTTTTTTCTAATGTTCTACTTGGTCGACCGGTAATTGCTTTTGCTTTCTGTCGCCACCTCGGGTCCTGTGGATCCCTTAAATCCTGGGTTGGTTATTCCCCTTTTTCAAAGTTATAACCTCTCACCTCGCCACGGGCATCCTGGCTCTGTGCTTTCCTTCTCTCAACCAAGGAATAGACAAAGAGGTTTGTGTGCTGTTCTTAACGGCTTCTGGTGCCTTCGCCTCCCAGTGTTTTCCGCTCTCTTTAGAGCTTCAAGGTCTGGCGGTTAACTGCGCTACATTACTGTCCTCACTATAGTTCGTCCCAAAGGTTGACGGTGCTGTTTTACTCACCTTGTGGACAACTAAGTTCTCTTGGGAACTTGGTGGGGTTCAGTCGCAGATACACCTCCTCCATGGGTAATGGCTTTGGTATCTATTCTAATTTAAGGAATCTGTGGCTTGTCATCTCTATCAGATGAACGAGTTACTTACCTTCGGTAACGATGTATCTGGTAGAGACATAGTATAGCCACAGATTCCTTAATGCCCACCTGTCCTCCCCGTTCTGTGAGGACCTTTTCAGGTGGGGCTTTCTATTCTCGCCTCCCTCGGGGTGGCTTGCCTTTTATAGGTTATTATACTCTCACTCCCACACAGATTGATTCGTTCTGTTTCTCTGCTACTTCCCGCCCATGCTCTAAAATTCGGCGGTATGTTAATAGATCATGTGTTCCTTCCAGCCCTCGGCCTGGATTGTAGGTGTGAAATCTATTCACGTTTTTTCCCTCCATCCCTCTTTTCCTTTCTACATGGCCTTGTGGTCTTTGCCACCTCAGCGGCCTTTTTCCTTCAGATTTATTGGCTACGTACATTTATGGCTCTTTAATTGGGATTCTGACGTCTCTCTCTGGTGACGTCTTGTGGTGAGCTCTTCTTAATCTAGTGTTCCGGGCCTGTTCTCCTTCACGGTTTTACTTTCAGGATGTGGACTTTCTATCCTCTTCCGGGCTGTTTTTCCACACCCTTGTCTCCCTCTGATGTTGATTGAGCCTTCGCTATTGCGGGGTGTCTTTTCAGAGTTCTGCTCTGTCTCACCTGTCAATTTCTTCTATTTTCCCATCATTTTTGCACACTTTTCCCATATTCTCACAGTTTTTTGGTGATGGTTCCACGTTCTGATGCGGAAAAGTTTCTCCGACGAAAACTGACATCAGCGCACCGGGAGGGGCATATATGGCTCGGTTGATGTCATGTCCATGGACGACGTCAGGGCGGAGCTGGAGAGGTGCCTCCCCCCAGCACGCAGAAGTGCTGCTACGGAAATTTTTCTAGATCCGGTCTGACGCCCAGGGATATTCTAAGTTAAGGAATATGCGGCTAGACTATGCCTCTACCAGATACATTGTTACCGAAGGTAAGTAACTCGTTCACCAGGCACAGGTGGGTAGTTGTTTTATCTGCAGTCCATGCTTCAAAACTTCTGTGCTTACCAATTGGAGTTCTTGTGCAAGAAAACACCTTTCACTGCTGCAGCGCAGACAGTACATGGAATGTACATAATGCAAATGTAATGAGTAATGCCAACTATGTATCATTTAAAACCTATTAAAGACATACATTTAATGGGTGCTCCGTGATGCCCATCCACCTCAGCCTGGGCCTGTCGTGCAGCCAGAGATGTGGAAAAGCCTTATATCCACCCTCTTGTGACACACTTGAGGACTAGTTGATCTGCGCCTGGCTCACATTGCTCTCATTGTGTTAGATCTGTCCTCCACATTTGACATTGTCTACCAAGAACAGCTGAGTGCTATCCTTTGCAGCTGCGACCCAGGTGTAACTGTGATCAGTTCATTTCTATCATTTATTTTGAACCGCGTATCTTGTTATGTCCTTGTGCCGACCTTTTTAGTTCTTTTAGGCTTCTTGTTGCCCTTATCTGCTCCTGTTGCTTTCAACAATGCGCCAATGCAGGTGACACTAATTTTGTTTTGGTTTCATTCCTGACCTGCTGGTTATGTAGCACTACCAGAGTACATTCTAGGGAGTCAGGCATTGACTCATACTTCTATAGACCAAATGGGGGTTATGGTGTCGAGGGCAGCACCCCGTGAAGCTCTGCTTTCTGTGAAAAAAATATTAAAAACCTTTTTGTTTAAGATTTCTGTCTAGTACTCTAGTATGTTTTCCTAGAACACCGACCAACTAATCTTACCTACTTACCGCTAAGGTACACTGTGGGTTAGATCACTGCTCTGGAAGCCCTTTTGTAATATAACATCATGATGGTGGGAGATCTTGGATTTAGCTTTACTTTGTCAATATTTAAGGTTTATGTTTTATTTTCTACAGATAATCTGCTACAGTACATTACCAACTACGCTCTCAGATAAGATCCATTCTAAAGTGGTTTCTTCCTCCTGGTGGACTCCTCTCCTCTAGTAGCAGCCCCACAGGGCTCCTCTTTTTAGGAACGCTGCTGGGGTTCCCAGAGTGTAGGAGGATTTATCGCTCCATCCAGCCCATATATTTAATTTCTTGTCACCATGGCTGAAGACCCCCAACAACTAGGATATTCCTCTTCAGGCCATGCTAAAGTAGGAGGTATAAACAGTGTGTTTTGCTGGCATATCATACACATTCCTCGTCCAGACTGTTGCATTTCCCTATCATTTTTTTCCAGCAAAATATTGAACAAGAGACCAAGAAAATTGCTGATTATGGCGAGCGGTCATTACTTCCTCCAGACACTCGGACAGCTGCGGTCCATGCAGGTAACAGCGGTGGAGAAATGGAGCCAGGTAAGGGGGAATTTTGAGGGATGATGCAGACAGAAAATTAATTATTTATTTAATTTTCCCTGCGCATCGTCCCTCGAAATACCCCCTTATGTGGCCCCACCGCTGTTACCTGCACGGACCCCGGTTGCACTCAGAACTTGGCTGCCTGCACTGTGCTAGGTCCTGCTCATGTCTACTAAGCTTGATGGAATCTTTCAGTTCGTTTTACATGAGGATTATGCTGAAGCTTCACACTGAGATTTAAAGGACTTTTGTGCAGTTTTGCAACAGGGGCTGCCATACGCATGCTCCTGGTTTGCTTATTTGTCTTCCAGTGGTGACTCTTGGAATACGCTCTGCCTGTTTGTCCTGTTGATGACCGCATCATAAATTAGAGGGTCGAAACATTGGCATCCCTCTCTACAGATGATAACACTCATTCCGATAATCTTACCAATACATAACTTTTGTTTTTGAACTGAATATAAGGGGTGCTTTAGTGATTGTTTTGCTAAGTCCTCCAGTGGGCCGGGGACACATCTGCCAGATTTGCGAGCTCCCTCTGAGCCTGCTCATTATCTAGGCTTCTCTTTCAATGAAGGCCATTTATGAGTAGAGCTGCACAGAGTGAGCGTCTTTTTTGGCATTCATTTCTTCACTGTATAGGCTAGATTTGTATACTCCAGTGGAAAGCATGCAACCACTAAGGACTCTTGCAAGTACCATCAGGTTAAAGACACACACATTTACAAGTCCCTTCTGGGGGCATTGTTATATCCCCAACTCTTCCCCCAGTTCCGCAATGCAAGCTTCAAGCAAGCCCAGTTTAAGAACATTTAGACTGAAAGTGGCATCAAACAGCTGACCACTGAGACGATGAGGTCAGAGTCACAGGCACCAATAAAAGAGCTAGCCAGTGAATGATGTTAAAGTACATCTCAACACCCTAGTTGACATTTTTACACAAAACTAAATGATAGGTTGCCCATTGTTGGTGAAAGTAAGAGATGCAGGAAAGGCACGAAGAACTGTTTGTTCTTTACACTGGTAGGCCTTTTTAAGTGGGCCATCAAGTGTAAAAATCGGATTATGAGGATACCCTTCCAGGCCATAACTATGACTTGTAATTTCTGTGGATGCAGCCTTAAACTGATCAGGTGTAGATATACAACTGCACATACACCCCCTAGATCTGTCAGCCTCACCCTTAAGCTTTTTTACGTCTTGAGGCATTCTGCTGTAAATGCTTGGACTGACAAGTCGATTTCCATGCTTTACATGAGAATGAAAGAGGCACATACAGTACATTGAGTCCCAGATTATATGTTGTCTGTGATTCTTCCTGATGAGTCCGTATTCATAGAGTTGCTGCCCAGCCTATGAAACTTCGCGACCGACTGACCTAGCACAAACGAGGTCTAGCTTCGGGTGGGAGACGGTCAGTAGCCTCAGTATATTTTCCACCAATTGTAACTGCCTCCAGGGATAGTTTTACCACTAAAAGCGCGAGAAAATTAAAAAATTTCTCACCAGAAAGTGCAGTTAAGTGGATACTGAAGAGTGCACGTTATTCGTGAATTTGCCAGTAATCTTTGATTACACTTTTCCGTCTTTTATCCTTTTTTATCTAGCCCTTAATCCTTCCTGTTCAGACATTTATGCATAATAGGTAGTGTCTTTTTTGTAAGTGCTCTGGTTTTGAATCACTTAAAGGCAGGTTGGTTTACAGCTATCAGTCATCCATTAATTTTTCTCCTCGATTCAGATTAAAGATACATTTCATATAGAAAAGTGATGTCTCAAACGGTATGATTTTGTGTAGCAGTGTATACATTAACTTAAAACATTAGTATCAGTTTTCTTTTAACTGGAAAGCCTTAATGGAAGTGAAATTGTTCTTTGAAATTGCAGCTCTATCCATCACACCTGTATCCATAAGATGTTCAATTGCAGCTATACCGCCAACAACTTCCAGTAGTTTTTTTATTAACAGGCCATTTGTGTTTCGAATAAACTACCAGCTAAACACATTTCATTTTATTTTGTAATGTGTCAAGTGTGCCAGAGTGATGAGCATGGCATACGTTGTGTCTCAAAGCTCCTGTGGATAGTGGTTAGCGCAGTATCCGTCTACCGTGGAAATGTGTTTGCAGTGCGGTTAAAGATATCTTTAGCGCAGTAGACAGTCTTTATTGGTTTGTTTCGTTTCAAATGTGGCATCTCGTACCTAATGTCTGTCTCTGCTTCCAGCCATGTGTGGGCCCAATTTGATATTAGGCATTCCTATCACTTGCACTGGTTTTGTTGCTTTTAAAAGAATAGGATTGACCGATTGTTGGTTCATGCACAGAAATCTGAGTATAAATCCATAAGTCATGCTGGCTGTCAACAACGTAGCAAACAGTAAATTGAATTTGAAAATGAGCTGGTGTGTTACCAGCAGTAATTCTTTCTTCCAGAAGAGGGTACTTTTGAAGGGAAATTCTTATCAGTATCCTCAGGTATTAAGTTGGTGGTGTCTTGAGTTGTTTTAGGTTTCTCCTACTGCACGCATACGTTGTCAGTAAAAGTTGTGTTACAAAAAAAGCTTCAAAACAGGATTAGAGCCTGCCCATTACATATCAGTACCATTGGTTTGCGTCCACCACACTTTTTTTTCCTTGTTTCTTACTGGTCACACCTCCTGCATCCTGCCGGCTGCTCACCTACCGCAGTCTTCTACAGGCTTCTGTCCAGTCCATGGAGCATGGACTCGACACAGCCTCCTGTTTGCGGCCAGTGTTCTTCCACTGGCAGTGCTCTCCTGAAGGTACTTTTAAATTTTTTTTTTTTGGGCCAAGCACTCTATAAGAGTGCACGGCACTGTACGATCATCCTACCCCGCGCTACCCCCCACCCACCCGTTTACTACCGCACTCACTCCTGCAGTTTTCCTCCACTGTCATTCCCCCAACACCCCCTCAATCTGTTCTCACCCTCACCCACCCCTCCACCCTCCTCTGCATTGTTTTTTCTCCCCGCCCCTTCTTCTCGCCGATGTTCCTCATTCCTCCAACTTGCTGTCCCCTCTTTTTTAAAGACTTATTGTATCTCCATCAAATACCAAAACAAACAACTTTCGAATTTGGATATACAGTTTGACCTATGTCAACCTGCAATTCAAGAATAAAATATTCAGAAGGCTGATGCACTGAACATACTGAATAGATTGGTTGCATTTGGCACTCTAAACTGCTTGAAAACTCGAGAGACCAACAGTAAGTGGCACATAGCAAATATGTCACAACAATTTTCATAACCACACCAAAGAAGAACATAGCAAAAACACCATTTCTCCACAAATGTTGTGACAAACAAACTTAATAACTTTGTAATTGGGGCAAAACACTGAGGAAAACATAAAGTGATCAAAGCGATACCAAAGGGGATGACAGACGGAGCGTTTGAGCAAATCAAAAACTCACCCCCAGTCAACTGATCTGGGTTTAATCCATCACCATTCTTTAGCTCGCTCCACCACCCCAGTTCAGACATGGCCATATGCAAATCAGACTGTCCCTGTGCCTCATGGGAACAGTCCAGCCTGAACTGCTAAGCCATGTCTTCCCTGGACCGGAAGCAAGCATCCAGAGACCGGTTTCGGATTCATAATCCTCATCAGCCAGGCTATCTTGAATCCAGTGGCCAAGTGAGCAAGGGACCCACGTCTGGGCATACCCTGCCAACTTAGCGTGAACAAAGCGATACAGACATGAGTCCCTTGCTCACTTTGCCACTGGATTAAAGCAAGCCTAGGAAGCTTGTTTCCGGTCGAGGGAAGGCATGGCTTGGCAGTTCGGGCTGGACTGTTCCCATGAGGCACAGGGTCAGACTGATTTGCATATGGCCATGGCTGAACTGGGGTGGCAGAGTGGGCTAAAGAACGGTGATGGATTAAACCCAGATCTGTTGACTGGGTGTGAGTGTTTGCATGGTTCAGATGCTCCGTCCATCACCACCCCCTTTTGTACCGCTCTGTTCGCCATAAGTTGGCAGGGTATGATCAGACGTGAGTCCCTTGCTCACTTTGCCACTGGATTCAAGCAAGCCTGGCTGAAGACGGCTGGAATGACAGGAACCGGTCCTAGGAAGCTTTTTTCCGGTCCAGGGAAGGCATGGCTTGGCAGTTCAGGCTGGACTGTTCCCACGAGGCACAGGGTCAGACTGATTTGCATATGGCCATGTCTGATCTGGGGTGGCAGAGTGGGCTAAAGAACGGTGATAGATTAAACCCAGATCTGTTGACTGGGTGTGAGTGTTTGATTGATTCAGATACTCCATCTATCACCACCCCCTTTTGTACAAACAAAAAAGTGATAACATGGGTAGATTGCTTGTCTTAGTCTCAGCCACTGATAATTACTCTGGGCCACACTCCTGTTAATTGCTTATTTGCTCACACCACCACCTCAGATAGGAACTAGCCATATACAAATCAGCCTTCTTCCTGCTTCAATAAGACCAGTCCAACCTGAACTGTGTGAAGTCCTCCCTGAACGGGAGCACAAGCAACCTCAGACTGGTTTCAGACTATTGGACCTCATAAATAGGGTGCAACTTGATTCGTTCAGCACAGTGAGCAAGGACCTCATGCCTAGGTATACCAGTCACACAGAGCAAAAAATTCACGGGTTGGATTCTTGATTCAATCTAAGCCCCTGTTAATTACTCTGGGCTGCCATCTAGTCCATTAGGTTTTTGCCCACCATGCCACCTCAGATGCAGCCATATACAAATCAGCCTTGGCCCTGCTTCAATATTAACAGCCCAACCGAACTGCCAGTGGCTGAGATTAATTGAAACATTCCTTCCATCACCTTGATTGTTGCAGTTGATGGCTGGTTTGCTCAAACGCGTGCCCTTGCTCACTGTGCCACAGGACTCAAACTGCACCTCGCAGACAAAGCTAAAGTAGGTCAGAAATGGTCCAGGGTTGCATGTGCTTGCATCTGGAGGGGACCGCACATGCATTCCGGGCTGGGTTGTTCATATAGCAGCAGTAACATTGATTTGCATATCGCAGGTCCCCTTCTAGAGTGGCACAGTTCGTGAAAAAACGGTGGCCTGTAATGACTCGATTGCCAGTGGAAGATCAATTTAAGCATTCCATCAAAAAACATCACGTCTGTTGCAGTTAAAACAAAAATACCCTTGGATTCTGGCTTAGTCATAACAAAGCGATCACATGTGAATTAGCAGTTGGACATAATTGGTTAATTTAGTTATGCAATCAAAGCCTTGGGTGTTGTTTGTGGCGAAATACTCTAGCAGAAATCTATCTTATGGTGCAAACTGTTTATAAGCCTCTATTGTGTGAATAGTGCTTGCAGCCTACACATTCTTCAGTCAATGCCATGATTTCCTTTATCATAATACTGTTAAAATAAATCAGTCCAAGTTATCAAGAAATTCACATATTTGAGCACTTGATTTTACCAGTTCATAAATTCTGTGACTACACATTTATTCTGTCATGTTTCAGGTGCATCTTTCTGTTTGTGTATATCCATGCAAATAACTTTTTCTCTTGCCAAATGCCTACTACAAGATCCATCAATGTAATCTTTCTACTGGCTATAGCTCCGAACATGCCTGAGAGAGATTTTATTTTGGCATGCAGAGATTAGTCACATCTTTGTCACTTGCAGTGGCCCAAGCAGGTTAATCTTTGCCACCGAAAAAGTCAAAACTTCACCTGCCTTTGCCAAAGATGCTTTCCCTAACTTTTCCAGTGAACTGTAGGTTTAAATCCTTTTATTAGGTGATCAGTACAAAAAACAGCAGTATGATATCCCAGTATAAACCTCAAACCAAAAATTCCAGATCAAGGCATCTAGCAGACTATAAACTTCAGCACACCTTTACCACATAAATTCTAATCACGGTTTAAATCCACAGTACAGACACAGCCTACCTGGAGTAGATGAATAGGAAGAACGGTTGAGGAGAAAGATTGAAAAAATTGACTTTAATCAATTCACTATTAAATCATCGTCGCCACCTTCAAAAAAATCAGACCCATCCAATCCCCTCTAGAAGGGAAGAGAACTTCAGTCCCATCCCCTACAATCAACATCGGGAGTATAATTTTTGCAGCCAGAATAGGTCACAGCACCACGTTCTGTCAGTGCTGCAGTGTTTATTCTAGAGCCAATGCGTTGCAGTTTTGCTTCAGGATTGGGAAACACATATGTCTTTGCTTTATTATAGACTAAGAGCCTCTCTGGGAGCCACAGAGAGGCCAGGCCGCCAGTCCAAGAGTGTTCTTTGTTAATTGTTTTCAAATCATGTCTTGCTACGTCTCCTTTTGGCCTTTCAAAGTTCCTGAAAAATATGTACCTTTGTGTCACTCACCAGTATCTTGTACTTTCTAGACGCTGCTCTAGTAATGTGGTCTGTGCCTTGCTTTATCTTACTATACCAGTAGTCCTCCAGAGCTTTCAGGCCAAGATAACTGTCGCCACAATGCAGAGGGAACATTGTTTCATCTGCTAGACTTCACCTTCTCCCTTTGGAGTAGTCCTCTTCACTAGTTGCAGCTGAAGAGAGAACTGGGTGACACCCCCTTGGGACTGGATATTCTGGAATCAATCAACCAATCAGGGAATTGTGAAGCATGCTACTCACCCGTGAGGGTCTCAAGGTGCGGGAATAATCTCGGTCTGTGAATCTTACCCTCCACAAGTTCAATTTGGGACCCAACACCTGCAGATGAGGAAATCCAGCCCTCCCGTTTATGATACCGCTATGTCTCAGAATGGGTGACTTGCGAGCCCTCGGAGGTCTCCTACGCGCTTTTTAAACAGACACCCCAGGTTACGTCCACCATTTGATGCTGGAAACAGGGCCAGCCTCTGCCCTGAGAAGTCCTCTTACATCCCATTGAGCGAAGCTTCAGCAGAGCTCTGCAAGACAATGGATGTATTAAAGTTCAAGTAGCTCTACCTCCTCCCAGAGAACGCCTAAACATTGCTTGTTCTTAAATGCTGGCTTTACTCCCATAGCTTCTTTTTTGATATTTCTCTTAAAAAAGAAGCTTCAAAATAGTCGTCCTCTTTGATCTTATGGAATAGGATTATGTAAGACGGTACAGTTCAAACACTATAGCACATTCATGATTTGAAATTACTTATAAAGAAGGCCTCCTTTGGGCCCTGTGTAATAAAAAGCCTGCAAAAAGTAGAAACAGCTTGATATTCCATGCTTGGTCTCAGAGTAGATGACAGACCAAACTAAGAGGGTATGACATTGGGCACCTATGGAAGGAAGTACCTATTACATCATGGTTAAAGGGCAGCTAACTCCTTGAGACATTTTTCCAGATGCAGTAGAAATATGTATCTGAAAACGAAGTTATTCATCCAATGTTTGCCAATGAACATACCAGGGGATACAAAAGCCATGTTGCTGTATGGACATTTAGGTGCCCGCTGAGCCATTAAACCAAATGTTAGAATGGCAGATTCCCACTTTCATTAAATTATAAATGGAGCGATTCTTCTGGGCCAGAGGAGGCTGAGACCCACCACCTACAGAACTAAGGTTTGTATTTTTGAAATTCCTTGGCCTGATCTCTTATTATATATTATAGCAAGCTATTGAAACAGAAATTGAAACATTTGAAAACCTCGGCAGCATAAACCCAGCAAAAGACACAGTAAACCTTTTAGGCCTTTCATTACTCTCATTATTCATTGTAGCTTTCTGCAAATATTGAGCAATTCTTTACATCTTATCAGCAATAGATTCAGTTCTTATGTTCCTCCCAAGTTACAGCCACTTGGTCAACAACATTACTGATGATCCCGTGAGAGAGAAAGGGAAGAATCTGGTCAAACAATGTCTAAAATTCTAAGTAGGCCTGTTGCCTTCCTCAAACGTTTCACATCCTGGCGTTTACCAAAATTGAATGGGTGTTACGTTTCTCATGGAAACAGCATACTTTTGACTTCATTGTGAAACCCCTAATATTACTTTCCAAAGAGAACCATTTGAAGATCTGGAAATTCTATTGCACGAGGTTCAGCAGCAGCTAGACAAAAGAGTAGTTAAATGACTGGTGGAACCCCGCCCTATTGGGCTTGTTGGAATTCTAGTAGCATTTACACTAATCATCACTCACTTTTGCTTGAGCAACTTTGTATGGTGTGGGGAACCATCAAATCTACCCTGAAGTGCTTTGCTTCTTCTTTAGAAGGCCGCTCCAGTGTGAATGGGTAGTATCTTTTCTTTCATGTCCTCTAAGAATGAACTGGTTTGAATTGAATGAAGGGAAAATAGATGTGATGCTCAAAGACCTGAAAGACCTACACTACTTATCTGGGCACTGCTTCAGTTCGCACATCGTCGTAGAGGTCCATTTTAAATTTTCAGACACAATGAAATATATGGGACTATTGTGGGACACTGACATGTCCTGCGGGCCCTATATCGATCAACAATATGTTTAAGGACTATTGGTTTCAACTAGGATATCTTCCCTGAGACTTTACTTTTACCCCAGTATATTTACACTTACTGGTTGTCAGGGCCTTAATAGGTTCCAAACTGGACTACAGGGAAGTCATTCTAGTAGTCTTTTCCAAATATTAACCCCAACTTTAGTGGGTCCATAATGATGTAGCTTGTTAATTTTTGTAATATGATAATATAACACGTTTTTTTCTCTTTTTGACGCAGGCCTTATAGTGGCTGTAAAGTCAAAAGTGGAATATAAGATCTTGATGATGGTCCTGGGCATTGCCTTAATTCCATTCTCTTGTCTGGTGGTGACCTTCAGTTCCAACTGTCTCTAGAGTTTATTGTCGATCTTATTGATTCTGGAGTTTATAAATGTTGGGATCAAAACACTTTGATACCATATGGATACAACTAAGAAATTCCATAGCTTTACATTTCTAGAAAAAGGCTAAAATGTTAGCTTGACTTATATTTATGGTTCCATGGTGTGTGTGTCTGTGGTGAATCTTAAATCACTGCTAGATATGTTTCAGTGTGTTGTGTGCACAAATTAAAGTGCCCTCTGCTATGAAGAAACAGAGGGATTGTATACAGGCACTTTCTGGTAAAAAAGAAATCGGGATCTTAGAATTATATATTGAACTTTTCGAGCTTAAGCAACTTTTTTATCTTCAGCATTGTGCCCTTAACTCATGGCACAAGCACCTCAACAACCCTCCTGCCCGCGGTTGACCTTCGTCAAATTTCCACAGCGCATAGATGTCCTTTAGTTATACCTTTGTATGGGAAGGGCAGCTCCATTTTTTTGTTTTTACTTTATTCACTCTTCCTTGGCTTAGTAACTATTACGGAACACCAGTGGCAGTTACACAGTTTGTTTCTGTATGGGCTGATTGCTGGAAGCTGCCTTCTTCTGACAAGCTTTTTATTACAGATAGCGAACTACACACCAGAAAAGTTGGATTTCCTTCTCCTCCTCCCATTGCTCTACTTCACAGGAACATCCCATTTATTGTTGGTCTGTTGTCATTTCACCAGAATAAAGGTAGTATTAGCGGTGTTCTCCACTCAACTGATGCTGATAGCTACATATTGCTTGTCAGGGACTTGAGATAACAATGTGTGTCAGAGGCATGATGGAACAGAAAGAGCTCCATCCCGCCATGGTATCACCCAGTGCAACAAAAACTTTTTATCATAGGTAATGTCCATGTTTGGTATGACGAGAATAGGCTATCGATCTCTTATTAGCAATGCAGAAAAAACAGTAATCCTGTTAAAAATGATATTTGTTGTGAAGCAGGAATTTTAGATATTCTCTCTGTTTTCTTCCAGGGTTCAATTAATATTTTCCCCAGATCTTTTGATGTTTGTAAGACTGGCCTAGAGACGTCTTTACTTATTTTGCTAGCCTCATCTTTCCCCATCAAAAAATCCACAAAAAAGACATATTTATTTGCATAGAGTGGCTTTTGGTCAGTTCACTTCATCCATTGTTCTGTTTAAGAGTCATTCTCTTTTTAGGTCGAGCCTAGCGCATCACGCATGCGCTGCTCTATGGGAGGCTTCTTGTGAGCACTCTACACTGCTCCTAAACTTCTCCGTGGGAGTTAGTTAACTCCCATATATTCAATTGGCCTTTGCGTGTGGCTTTCAGTAATGGAAGCACGCAAATGGCCAAAGATGGCATCATGTCCCGCTTTTTCTTTTAACATTAACTACCCTGGCCTAGGGAACTCGGGAGCAAGCAGCGGCCGGCGCAAATTTGGCCAGCTGCTTACCTTCCTTATCGTGATCTTGCCTCATGTTCCTAAGTAAACAAACACGCCCACATGCTCGCTTTCGCGGTCGTGTTTGTTTCGACGTTGTTTTTCAGCCTATTTAATGTGTGCGCACTAATCCCGGGCCTGTTAGTTTTTAATTACAGCTACCAGGGAGCATTCTGCAGGAAGTCTACCCGGGCGCTGAGTAAGTATGTGACATGCCGCTTACAGAGTGGAATTTACAGTCAACCAAGTATCTTTTTTTGGAAACAAATGACTGGAGACTAAAGACCCCTGCTGTAGCAGAATTCACTACTCGAGCAATGCGGAATTTGAAACTCCAAGCTCTGTGTAAGGAAGGCCTCAATTAGGATACTTTACAACAGGAATTAATCGCATCTAAGCAGTAAACAAGGAGATATATTTATGAATTTGGAATTGGAAAATTTATAGTTTTAACCTACATGAATTACTTGCGGCATTTCACAGAGTTTGGAATATCTTTCTCCCTGTCGAGTACACACAGGTCTATGCAGCACGCATGTTTGCATTCTCAACTGCCCTTCTCAGTCTGGAACCAGAAACCTTCAGGATTCGCTCGGATCCCAGGACCAGGCACTTCACTCCACTGTGCTGCAGGCATGGGACTCGAAGTGGGGAATGTGACCGTGGGTAATAAAGAAATCTATGCAGTGGGTACATAACTCACTGAGTGATCCTACTGGGATTTGACCCTGTGACCTGCATGTTACATATAGCTCTTTGCAACAGGAGTATTAACTATTTCAGAAAGCGAAACGGGATTAGGTCTTTGAAAATCATAGCACACCTGGATCTTTGTAGCTCGTGCATGTACGCTGCAGGCTTTATTAATGAGATTAGAACCTTGTGACCTCTGGAGCAGAGTCCTGGTCACACCGAGCTTTCGCGCTAAGGTTGCAACTGGGAGCTTGCAGGCTGCAGATAAACTTCAGCCGTTAGCCCTCACCTTCCTCAATATGCTATGATTTCAGCCTGTGACATGCAGGTTACACGTAAATCTCAGCTGCATTAGCTCAACTCACTGAGCTATCTCAACAGCTATTTTATGTTGCTAGATACAGAGCAGGTAGCCAGCCCTGCATGTTTTACTGGATACCTACGTCTCCATTTTATCGTTATATGTGTAGGACCTCATATAAGTACTCGAGGTACAGAGACAAAACACCATATTTATTCCATAATTATATTGATATATTAACGTTTTATCAATGCACTGTACTAGTGGACTTCCCGGTTTCTCCACTTTATCAGACGGCTAACATACATACCTAATGTAGAAGTTTTTTTGCATTTTTATTTAGCGTGAAAATGGCCCTAGAACTTCACAGCGCTTTCCACCAGATCAGGATTACGGAAGTCATTTTTTAGGCACGGGGGAATTACAAACAAAGCTTTGTTTCACCTCGCTGAACAATTAAGTCAAAGGGAGGGCGCATCCGAGGACAGTGCTATAGGACGCCACCTTTCGCTCACTTATAGAACAGTATATTATATCAGCTGGCACACTATGTGTGCTTGATAGCGTGTGTGCATGCACGCGCGTGGTTGTCATTTACGACACTGCAAAGTAATAAAGTAGTAGTTTAGTATGCAGGGCATTTTTTCAGATTAATGGATAATCGAGGTTTATTCATTTTATTTAAAAAGACAATGCCTTTAATTTATCTTGCAAAGTGCCAAAGGCGAGACCTATTGGCTATGCCAATGCTTGTTTTGCTTCTGCCACAACAAACTACAGCATGGGGCACTGGGTCAGCCACTTCAGCTATTAGCTGTCTTTACCGTGAGAGAATGCGTTTTGTTCTCGCACATATGATTTCCACTTAGACAGGAGTCTACACAGTACTAGGGTTGGTAGGTTATTCTCTACTTTCATTTCTGCTATCTATTCATGTTGTTTCTTTTTGCGATTTGGTATTTCTTACTTTTTTATTTTTCCAAATAAAAAGTACACGTTCAGACAGCAGAAGTTTTGCATATTTTTGCAAAAAAAGAAAACTAATACAGGCTTGTCAAGCAAGGCCAAGCCAATCGGCTTTTCCAATGCTTGTTTTAGTGTCACATGAATCGAACTGCCTTCTGATGGTATTGAACACAACTTTCTCAAGGTCTATGGTGTCAAATGTAATATTTTCTTAGGAAAAGTTACCAATTTGGCTGCCTTGCCTTAATGACAGGTAGGCTGCTGTAGGAAACAATGCAAAGTGCATAGCGTTTTTTACTCTTACTAGTCCATGTGCTCCCCTGAAAGTTGTTTGGTTTGTTAGGTTCAATTAATTGGCATGTGGAGTACGAGGCGTTCTTTTGTATTCATGAGGTGTCTGTTCGAAATAACATTTCAGAGTGGCAGAAATGTGTTGGAACACACAGATGCGAAGACAGGGGAAAACAAATATTTTTTAGGGTCTGAATGGAAAGACAAAAATTGCATTTTGTATGCTTATGATTTCTTTGTGTGAACAGTTTTTGGCATCTGTCTTTCTAGTTTTTGAGAGAAAGTCTTTGCTACAAGTGCCATTTTAAGTTCCATTCTCCATTTCAAGCTCACTTTACCTGTATTATGAAAGCAGATGGTCTGCATGTCTTCTGAATATTTATAACTATCAAAAACAATCTCTTGTATTCACCCTTAGGCTTATGAGATGTCAGCACTGTTCTGGTTGGAGAAAAAAATCATCGTGGATGTTTACAGAAAGGGGATTACATTAAGCCGGAATGACTATACATTTTGCAGTTTAATATTTGTCCATCAGCTGCCTAATCGTATTTAGATAATTGTGTAAATAAGTTGTCGCTGCCCTTGCCCTCCCCATTGATCAAGCTTAAGAGCTTTAAACATTGATAATCAGTTTTTTAAACACATACTGTTTTTGCCGGTTAACAATCCAGAGAAGGCCAAATACGTTTCGCTCACTACAGATCAAAATAGTGTTCGAATATGTGTTTGCATGTATGTGCTAAGCAGGTGTTACTGTCATCATACCAGACCCATTTATGGCGGTTCATACGTTTGTCTAGTACCTACATTTTTTATATATCCATGTATTTGTTCCCCGCATGCTTTCTGACTATTTATTTTGCTGTGGAGTCTCTAAACTCCTCTATCCAACTCTAACAGATGCCCCTCCCTTCAGACTTTGGCCGTGTTTTCATCCATGGATATTCAGGCACCTACTTTTTGGCAGTATCCGTTTTACAGATTTGAGGAAATTGTACATGGAAGGGGACGTTGGATGTTTTTTAGCCAAAGGCTGAGCAAGCATCGATAACAGTTTTTTTCCGGGTGGCTGATCTGGAAGAAGATCCAATACAGTTTTGATTGAGCTGGAATTAACGTGATTAGCTTTCGTCTTTGTGTGTATGTTTGGCAAATGTTCTCTTAAAATGTGCTCACCAGCTCTTATGTAGGCTAGTGGAGAATTATGAACGATCCGTAAGGGGGGTCGTCCCTTCATCTTTCTGTGTACCATCACCCTCTTCATCAGCATAGGAAATCTGTGTGCTGTGATCACTTCACGTCAGTTTCCATCTATCCCTATGCGAAGATGTCCATCCAAATGATATTCACCATTTCTGCGTGGAATTCTCTGCCTAGTAGTAGGATTTACCAGTCTCTACTCCTTCATGTGAGGGAGATCCAGCAGATTCATACTATACACCTGCTGGTGGAGAGCCCCGCAGCCATGGCTTGGGCAAAACACCACACACATGTCACATCTGAAACACCTGCTACACAACCTTCTAACTACATAAATGCACACCACACCCTAGACTCTTCCTTCGTCCCCTTGCTTGACCTCACTAACAGCCCGCCACACAGCAACTTACAGATTACGTATTGTCTCTCTGAACCAATAGCTAACATCAAAACACCTCCCCCCCCCCGTTTTATGACAAACAATGGGCATACGTTCCGAAAAACCAGCACATTACCCTATTAGCATACATGCGATCTATAGAGGTCAACACGACAGTTACCACCTACAAGACCTTCTCTACAGTGCATCTGCCAAACCAATATCGCAAAGACTCATAGACCAACAGGAACCTAACATACCCTTGTTCTAATAAACGCTCTTCAGGGGTAATAACAATTTAGAAGCAGACATCTAAATTGAGCAGGGAAATGTTGCCATACTAAGTCAATATAGTTCGTTTCCTTTACAGCCCGGAATGGGTAGAGTGATTCTGCCTGTATTTTCTCAATAGCGATGTAAGAGTGAATATTGCCATTTTCTAGTTGCTAACTAATTTAACCACAATATACTTCTCTAGGGTCTTATCATAACCATACTGTATATATATTTGTATGCCCCTACCCTTTCTTCCCCTATACAAGACTTTTTTTACTTTACAGGTACCATCTGGACCTTACCCGGAAATTGATTAACCTATCTCTTTCCCACACACCATTGAGATTAAAATTTACTCTCCTTGACATACACACTCTGAGACATCCCTGTCTCTTCACACCATTCACACTGGTCCTGAAGAAAGCCCACTCACCTCCACAGGTGTAATGAGGACTGAAACATGTCGACCATTTTAATATTAAGGACAATCAAGAGTGCGGGAGATTCTTAACTCAATCTCGGCACGCACACAAGTTCGCTTTTAAACAATATCTCGAATCCAGAACCATTAAATCAACCACTGGCTGTACGAGTATTTTTTAATTTTTCCTTTTTCACACATAACCCTAATATCACTGATCACTACTGCACTAACCAGGGTCATATCTCCGGGTGGAGAAAGCACGCTCACTAACCCCATGATGATGCTAACACGTGATTAAGAGGCGGAGAATCAAGATATACCGCCACAATCCATCTTTTGCACGTGTTTGAGGGTTTTTTATTGGGATACCAAACACGACGATTTGCTGACCCTAGGTTAAGCAGGACAGTGATCCATTCCCCACTTGATTTTTTGGAAACCTCCATACACCCTCAGTGGAATGGAGAAGGTAGGTGTGTGGTTGCAGGTAGCAAATTATGACAATACATTGACAGTGGAGGAGCACACAAGAAAAAGTGGGAGAATGAGAGGTGGCTGGTGAAGGAGAATTTCTCCAGGAATCAGACGGTAAAGACTGTTCCTGTAAGTGGACCTAAATATTGTCTGTCACACATCTTCTGCACGGGTGTGTCCTCACTACCATGCACTCTGATCAGCTATACAGCTTGCCTGTTCCTCGGCACCCCAGTGTGAGGCCAGGTAAAACTACACCCCTCTTTCACAGCTGATGCTTGTATTACCACTCGTACTACTCTGTCTCCTCATACCCTTCACAGATAGGCAGACAACACATGTCCCTCTTACACAACCTCTAACGTCTCCCTTTTCAGAGAGTAAACTTGAAATTATTCTCAACTTACTCTACATTTCTTAAAGTTCCTTATCTGGTGCTTAGTTAGCAAAAGGCGAATCAGGAGCAAATCCCTCTGTGGTAGGATAATAAACTGGTATGCTCAGATGGTGATGTATCACAGTACCCCTCACAAGCATCCTGATTAGTGAGATGGTCATGGTGCCTCCACTGACCCTCTGGAAAGATCCAGTGGCTAGGTAGTGGAGTGCAGAGTCCTTTGAGGGACACTTATGTTCTGGGATAAGGATTATGTGAACCTAGTTCCTTCTTCCAGTCTGCAACCATTTCATGAACCAGGTGTCTCACAATTAATGCTTCTCTAGAAATGCCAGGATATTGATTCTCTACCTGTAAATCCTCTCTGTTCCTCAAATAATTAACCTTCTAAACGAGGGGCAAGGCAACAAAAATATTTTCTGGCGCAGTGAAAGCAATGTTTTCTGTGTGTGTGTTTGCCTATGTGAGTAGACTGTGGGTTATTGGTTGATGTTGTAATGATTTTCACACGTGGATGGGTGTGATGGAGTCTTGACTATTCACTTATTCATGTATTTACCTTCAGCCTCTTAAAGTGTCTGATGTGAGGCATGTGCTTGAAGGCTTGTTGGAATACGTGTTTTATATAACCTAAAGCTAAAATTAATATTGTTTTTAGCTTTGATTTTTCATTTCATAAATACAAAAATAAATTCCCTTTGTTATCCTATTTTTCCTATGCGGTCTTAGTGTTTTTTCTTACTTCCATTAATTTCAATAAGTGTTTTACAGTACCTGTGATTAGCCATGTGTGGTGCGTGGATTACTCGAAGACTTGGGTGGAGTAAATTTGAGCCTGTTTTGTCAGTAGTACTACTATAGTAGATACCACTGTAACTTTTGGGAATATCAATTGTCTTACTATTATGTGTGTTGTAGATTTGTTTTAGTACCTGCTTGTCCCTCTCTGAACCCCTCCTTAAATTTCCCATAACTCCACCATTTAATAGTCCATAAATATTCCCTATTTTCCAACCTCTCCCTGTTATCCTTTCCAAATCAACTACAAAAGTGTGTACCTCCAAGTGCGAAGATAACTGCACTCGCAACAGAGATCGACGCATATCGGAGATAGGGCAGGTATAGGTGGAGATATCCGGCCAGATGTTTGGGAATAGCAGTGTTTAACACGTAAAGTAGCATCTCTGGAGCACTACTTCCTATACTCAAAAATGCTTTTCAAAATAGGTCCTCATATCTCTAATATTTTGGTTCCTCAGATTTGGTAGTAATTTCGAAGTCCACAGAGTGTAAACCTGACTTGTCAGTCCGCAAATACTCTATGCTTGGGAGCACACTGTTACATCACCCATGCTCTTGTGTATCGTTCTGCAAGGTCTGGAACAGATATGATTTAAGAACACTCACATGAACATGTTTATGTTAAGCATCTTCTACGCTGTATATTGAACCCCTGCGTGTTCCATTATCTTGGAAGCTTAGGAGCAATGGGAACACTTAAAGTTGTAGAAAAAATTGCCGACAACTCCTGAACAGTTAAGTCGTGCATTGCCTCACCAAGTTTACTGAGTTACTTATCTTTTCACATCTTTACATCTATGAACGGGATGCTTCAATTCAGCTTAACCTCTGGAAATTGCACCAGACCGTATTCAAGTCTTTCAGACCACCATTCAGGGCCCTACAAGTGTAAATCAGCCATCGTCCTGCTTCAGCAGGAACAATCCAGCCCAAACCCCTGGGCCGTGGGCACAGCAACCCTGGACCAGGTCAGTAAAGGGCAGTTGGAGTCCTCTTTAGCTATTCTTAAAGGTATTTGTCCAGGCATTTTAAAAACCCTTCAGTCAGTCTGGACTGTCTGACTATTTCGACTGGCAATACTAGAGCAATTCATACATAGAAAAAACCTGGAGCGGATCCACTGAAAACTAACTACTGACCTATTTCTCTTTTGCTAGCTCCAGCCATATCGCCAAACAAAAATATGTGTTTTACAGAATGTGGATAGTCTTAATCAGTGTTAAGCGGGGTTCTGACCAGAACATGACACCGAATCGGTGTTTGTTACAGCCTTAGGATAGCTCAGGTACGAACGGTTGTAAGGTGTAAGCCGTACTTAGTCCTTCCAGGTCACGGCTGCCCTCCTCCCTGGGTTAACTGCTCAAAAACCCCAAATACCATAATGTTAATAAACAGAGAAGTAGGAGAAGCACTCCGTCAAAAGTAAATCACTCCAAAATCGTCCAGAGATCAAAGAGTTTGATCCTCGTGCACTTCACAGAAGTTGTGTAATCAGAACATAGAAGGGCAGTTTGTAGTCAATATAATATTCTATCTTTCTTTCTTGTAATGTAATTAAGAACACAGTGGTATAGGAGCTGCCTCGGGCAGTGCAAGGGTGCTGAATGTATTGGACCTCTCAGCTGCATTTGAAAGAGTCCACCTCTCCACCCTGTTGAATTGCCTGTCAGCTGCAAGGTCACTAACTTGACACATGGCTAGTTTCGTTCCTTTTAAGATTTTCCCAATCTCGGCACATGACTGGTATAGTTTATTTTAGGTCGTTTTCAATCTTTCCAGCTGTTTTCATTCTTGAAATGAAATACCAGTATTTGTAAAGCGCACAGCTAACTCTGAAGTGGAGCCCCAGCACTGGGGGCCGCCGGGAAGGGGGAACAGCGTTTACAGCACAACTTTTACCACGCAGTACCTTTACCACGCAACTTTTACAACGCAAGTCGCTACAACGACTTGCTCTGGGGGGCGCTGTAGGATAGGGAATAGTTTAATTTACTATCCAAAACCTTCCCTACCATCCACGGGGACTGGAGTTGGAATAGTAAAACAAACTATTCACTATCCAGCACCCCCCAACGCAAGTCGTTGTAACGACTTGCGTTGTAAAACCTGCATGGTAAAGGCATGCGTTGTAACCACATACATCCGTCGGGAAGATTAAGCAAGCTATTGCCCAGAGTCACATGGAGCTGGGCTAACCTGCTGCCGGCCCCGGGGATCGAACTGTGAACCCTGTATTCCGGAGTCAGGCACCCTGGCCGCTGCGTCACACCTCTTCCTTAATTCTTCTTGGCTCCTTCAGTCATTGACTGTGGGAGGAAACTCAAGGATCTGCCTTTTTACCTCTTTCATGTACATGGAGTCTTTGGTCCACCTCATCTGCTTCTTTGATATGAACTTTTACACGTCTTCTGACGGTCCCACGTTTTATGTGAAACTTAAGGACCACATGTTGTTGGCTCCACTGGTTCAATGTGGCTGGAGTTCTGTCTGGAAGTGCGTAGTGTAAACTTAATGCCTATGAAATAAAGGGGATAGTGGTTAAAGCGAGGTCTGATTTGTCAAGGGAATCTTACTGGCTGAATGATATCAATCAGTGACACTTATAGAGCGCGCTACATACCCGTGGGGTCTCAAGGCGCTGGGGGGGGGGGAGCCGCTACTGCTCGAACAGCCAGGTCTTCAGCTTCTTCCTGAAGGAGAGGTGGTCTTGGGTCAGGCGCAGGTCGGTCGGGAGGGAGTTCCAGGTCTTGGCGGCCAGGTGGGAGAAGGACCTTCCTCCTGTAGTCGCTCTTCGGATGCGGGGGACGGCGGCGAGGGCGTGGTTGGCTGATCGGAGGTGGCGTTTGGGAGCGTAGAAGTTGACTCGGCTGTTGAGGTAGCTCGGGCCTTGGTCGTGTAGGGCTTTGTGTGCGTGGGTGAGGAGGCGGAAGGTGATTCTTTTGTTGACGGGGAGCCAGTGAAGGTCTCGCAGATGTCCGGAGATGTGGCTGGTTCGTGGGATGTCGAGGATGAGTCTGGCTGAGGCGTTCTGGATCCGCTGGAGTCTCTTCTGGAGCTTGGCGGTGGTCCCGGCGTAGAGGGCGTTGCCGTAGTCCAGTCGGCTGGTGACGAGGGCCTGGGTGACGGTCTTCCTGGTCTCGGTGGGGATCCACCAGAAGATCTTCCGTAGCATGCGTAGGATGTTGAAGCATGCCGAGGAGACGTTGTTGACTTGCCTGGTCATGGAGAGGGAGGAGTCCAGGATGAAGCCCAGGTTGCGTGCATGGTCTGTCGGTTTGGGTGCGGTGCCCAGGGCGGGAGGCCACCAGGAGTCGTCCCAGGCGGAGGGAGAGGAGCCCAGGATGAGGACCTCCGTCTTGTCCGAGTTCAGTTTCAGGCGGCTGGTCGTCATCCACTCGGCTACCTCTTTCATCCCTTCGTGCAGGTTGGCTCTGGCGGCGGCGGGGTCGTTGGTCAGGGAGAGGATCAGCTGGGTGTCGTCGGCGTAGGAGATTATGCTGAGGTTGTGTTTGCGTACGATGGCCGCGAGGGGGCTCATGTAGACGTTGAAGAGGGTGGGGCTCAGAGATGATCCTTGGGGGACGCCGCAGATGACTTCGGTGGCCTCTGACTTGTACGGTGGTAGGCGGACTCTCTGTGTTCTCCCGTCGAGGAAGGAGGTGATCCACTCCAGCGCCTTGTCCTGGATTCCGACGTTGCTGAGGCGCCGTACTAGGGTGCGGTGGCAGACCGTGTCGAATGCCGCGGAGAGGTCTAGGAGGATGAGGGCCGCTGTTTCTCCATTGTCCATCAGGGCTCGGATGTCGTCGGTGGCGGCGATGAGGGCGGTCTCGGTGCTGTGGTTGGCTCGGAAGCCGGACTGTGAGGGGTCGAGGGATCCGTTCGTCTCGAGGAAAGCGGCCATCTGCTTGTTGACGGTCTTCTCGATGACTTTGGCTGGAAACGGGAGGAGCGAGATGGGGCGGTAATTCTTGAGGTCGGTGGGGTCCGCTGTTGGTTTCTTGAGTAGGGCGCTGAGTTCGGCGTGTTTCCAGCTCTCGGGGAAGATGGTGGTGTCGAGGGATGTGTTGATGATGTCTCGGGCCAATTTGCATACTGCACTTGAATACCACAAGCAATGTAAGGCTCAAATTTAGCTCCATTGCCCAGATCCCGGCAGTTTTGTCTCCTAGTTCTTTGTTCTTGTCCCTAATTTCAATGATAAGGATGAGGAAACTAGTTTATCTTTAACTGCAGTAATTATCTCCAGTTTAGACTATGCCAAAACTATCTATCTCGGTCAACCTGAATACTTATGAAAACACAGTCAGACTCTTCTGAAACCTGGTCAGACTCTTCTGGCTTAGATTCTCTGCCCTAGCGCCAAAAAGCCATACCCACGAGTGCTAAAGCCAGTAACTATTAAGACAGTAGTCTCATGTACGTCTCTATATCCCCTTACCCTCTTCCCTATATTCCACCAGATACTACTGTTGCCTCGCCCACCACCGTCACCTTTCACACCTGGCTTAGTATGTAAACCTGCAAACTGGTTCTGTTCCCATGTACCGTGTAAAGCATTTCTGTTAGAACTACTACTGCTGCTACTACTTCGTGCTTTATACCAGACGGTCGACAACTGGGCCATGCTCCCTTCAAAGCTTGCAGAAGCTTGTCTTTATTGACCCATGACGAATTTCGAATGCTGTTCGTATGTACTTTATTAAGGAAAATAACATTGTTAATTCCGCCTGCTGATTTTAGAGTTGTGATGCTTGATGCTTCTGGTTTTATACAGATTGGATTATGGAAACATGCTTCAGGCTTGCCTCCCAGTGGTTTTGTTCTCAAATTGACAGTCAAATCGAAAATAAATGCAGCCGGTGTGTGGCCCTAAGCATACACCATGTGAGATTATTCCTGATCGCTTGATGCTAGCTTCCAGTGGAAGCCCAGCTCTTGTTTAAGGAAATTCAGCGGGCGGTTTACTGGTACCATGCAAAGGTGAATTGCTTAGCATTTTAATGGACGATGGTCGAAGGAGCTTATATTCATGGGTCCCAGTTCTGCGCTTAAAGGGATTAGTAGATTCTAAGCTATGAGAAGACCGCTTCTAAAGGTTTGTCTGTGCTGTTGCTTTGGGCTGAGGATGTTCCAAAGGTGGGGGTTCTGCATCCCAGTGGTTTTAGCTCTGTGATTCTCCTACATTTGGACATGCAGATTACCTGCTTTTTTCAAATTTCAATTGCAGGTGGGATAAAAATGCTTCAGGCATCTGTTCCTCTGTGAATTAAATGGAAACTTGATGTTGGTTCTTTAGTTGTAAATGTAATACTTTAGAGCCATGATTGGTTTTTCTCAGCTGCCTTGGTAAGGTGTAGTAGAAACTTGATTTTAGATAGGGCTTCATACCTCACATCTGCCCTTTCTAAGCGCCGTAAATAACAAATGTTACTATAAACCAATTAGTACTCAATTTGCCTATCTTGAGGAGGATGTGAGGAGGATGGACAGCTTAGTCAGTCTTTCTGGGATTGCAAGCCATGACCTGCCAGTCAATGGCTTGTTCCACCATTCAGCTACGAATATCAGATGTTACAACACAAGGCATTTTCTCTCAGGCATTACAACACATTGACTTTTGTTATGTTATGTTATGTTATAATGGCTTTTGTAGAGCGCGCGGCTACTCAAAAAGAGTGTCCCGGCGCTTTAAGAAGAAAGGCTGCAAACTGCTAACATAACACATTAAAAAAGAGAGAATCACAGAACAAAACAGAGCAAGAAAAAAAGCCTACTGTGTGAACAACCAGGTTTTGAGGCCTTTTCTAAAAGCTAATAAGCTGGAAGCTCCCCGGAGAGTAAGAGGCAAAGAGTTCCACAACTGTGGCGCCAGTAGTCCAAAGGAGCGACCTCCCAGGCGTGCTCTCTTCACTCGTGGGACAGTCGCTAAAAACAGGGATTCTGACCGAAGAGAGCGAGCCGGCCGATAGAAGGCAAGTCTCTTTTGGAGGTACTTCGCTCCCGTCGCATGGAGGGCCTTGTATGTCAAGGTCAAAGCCTTGAAGGCAATCCGTTTACGGATTGGAAGCCAATGCAGGGTCTGCAATAAGCCCGCAGCACTGGCCCGTCTGTTCAGGCCAAAGATCGCTCTTGCCGCCGCGTTCTGCACAACTTGGAGCCGCTGTAGCAGGTACTCTGGCAGGCCCAGGTACAGAACGTTTGAATAATCTAACCTAGAGCCTACCAGGGCCTGCACAGTCAGCTTCCTGTGCTCCTCCGACAAAAGGGGGAGAAACCTCCGCAGCATCCTAAGGAAGCCGAAGCAGATGCCCGACAACCCCAGGATCTGGGACTTCATAGTCAAACCCTTGTCCATCTTGACCCCCAGGTTCTTAGCCACTTGGGATGAACAAGTGGGGGGGAACATACCAGTCGGCCACCATGCCTGCCAATCTGGCTCCATATCACACCCAAAGAAGAGTACCTTGGACTTATCGGAATTGCACTTGAGGCTGTTCAGTTGGAACCATTGGAACACGGCCCCAAGGCAATCCCGGATACTCTCCCCATCAAAGTCTCCTCCTCTCTTACACGAGAAGAGGAGCTGGGTGTCGTCTGCATAGGATACGATCCGGGCCCCAAACGACTCCGCCAACGCCGCCAAAGGGGTCATGAAGATATTAAAGAGGGTCGGGCTCAAGATAGAGCCCTGGGGGACCCCAACTCCCAAAGGCGGCATCACGGCGGAATCTGGCGAGGCCCAGACCGTTTGCCGGCGGCCAGCTAGAAAGGACGAAAACCAGCTGAACACCGTCCCCCGTAGTCCAATCTCACTAAGTCTGGTGAGCAGGCCATCATGGGGGACGGTATCGAAGGCCGCCGACAAGTCCAGCATCACCAGCATGGCTTTTCCCCCAGCATCCAGCACCCCTTTGATGGTTTCTGAGACCTCAAGGAGCGCGGTCTCCGTGCTGAGATTTGGGCGAAAGCCCGACTGGGTGGCATGCAGAATCTCGTTTGTCTCTAGAAAATTGGACAGCACCGTCTGCACGTGCTTTTCTACAATTTTCGTGAGAGCTGGTAGCAGGGAGATAGGCCGGTAGTTGACTGGGGCCTTTGGATCCAGACCAGGCTTCTTAAGCAGCGGGATGACCATTGCCTGCTTCCAAGCCTGCGGAACCACTCCCTGGCTCAACGAGAGATTCAGGAGCGGGTTAGCCAGTGGATTAATCACCTCGGCCAATTTCGCCAGAATTTTAGCAGGGCACGGGTCCAAAGGCGAGCCTGATTTCAAATTGCCCATAAGAGCTAAAGAGGCGGGCGCAGATAAAGGTGGAAACACGCCCAACGTCACGCCTGGCGAGGCCGGGGGTGGTCGGTTGGCCTCAGAATTGATCAGCCCTGCAGGTATTTGCGGTGGAAAAGAATCCTGTATGAGTTGGATCTTGCTAGTGAAAAAACTAGCCAGCTCGGAGGCCCAGGAATCAGTGGGCCTCTCCTCCGAGATGTTAGACCGTGGAGATATAAATTCACTAACTATAGAGAAAATCTCCTTACAGGAGTTGGAGGCAGCTTCTATCCTCCCTGCCAGGTATGCTTTCTTGCCCAGGCGAATGTCCCGGTGATAGTCCTTAACCGCACTCTTATACGTCAGCTTGGCCTCCGGGTCATATTTAATCCGCCAAGCTCTTTCAGCCACCTTGCACTGCTGCCGCTTAGCCGACAGTGCAGCGGTGAACCAGGGGGCGGAGACCCGTTTTGGAGTAAGACGGGGGGCCAGTTCCGGGGCAGGATCATTAAGCCTGTCTGAAAGCCACGCCTGCAAGGACTCCAGATCCCTCGACAGGTCGCCCGTGAGGGGGCAGGGATGATCCAGGGCAGCCTGAGCTAACATCTCAGGGGTCACTCGATGGTAAGCCCTAAGGGTTCGGCCATGCTGCTGTGGTGCGGCAACAGCCGATTTGGCTGTGCCTTTGATTGAAAATTTAGCTAGCAAATGGTCTGACCAAAGTACCGGGATAATCTCTAGCGCCTCAAGAGGGGATGTCGAGAAAACCTGGTCTAGAGTGTGCCCCTTGTCATGTGTCGGCCCCTGCAAATAGGGGAGCAGTCCCAGCGGTGCCATGGCATCTAAGATTTTAATAGTGGCCGCGTCAGATGGATCATCCATCCGAAAGTTAAAATCCCCGGCTACGATGCAATGTTCCGCTTTCAGGGCCAGTCCCAATAAGACAGAGTCAAGGTCTTCAAAGAACGTACCGGGTGGACCGGGCGGTCTATAAACCAATAATCCCTTGACTGATTGATGCGGAGCTAAGACAATAGAAAACGCAAGGGACTCCGAGCCGCGAATGTCCTCCACTGGCAAGATAGTACAAGCCGTGCCTTTCTTCACCACCAGTGCCACTCCCCCGCCCCTTCCCTTCGCTCTGTCCTTCCTGAAGATGTTATAGTCCGGGGGGATTGCCATGGCCACGTCTGGATTCGAAAGTTCTCCCCACCACGTCTCAGTAAGCATGAGACACAGTGGTTTAGCCGTGTCAAGAAGCTCAAAGATGTCTTGAGCATGTCTGCACGCTGATCTGGTGTTTAGTAGCATGCAGCGAAATCCTACACTGGCGATGTTAATGCCAGAGGAACATGGCAACGCTCGGGTGGGGCGCCAGCCGCAACCGGGGCAGATGGTCTTGCCATGGTAACGGCCCGGGAAAACAGTGCAGCAGCCACTGACAACAGTGGAGAGAGCGCGAAGCTCCCCAGAAGTATACCGCTGCACGGGTGATCCAGAACGACACATGCTCGAATCCAAGCCCCCCTGTCGCCCCGTGCGCCTCCGGGACGCTGACGGGCGCAGACGGGCAGGACTCTGGCAAGACTCCGGCAAGCGACGGCGTCCTAGCTGCGCGTTCCCGCTGCGCGGGTAAGAGCGACTTTAAATAGGCGCCGAAGTGGAGGGAGGAGCGCATGGACGCTCCAAGATGGCGCCCGCCAAAAAAGCCTGGACCCAATCCAAGATGGCGCTGGTCGCCGATCACAAGACGATCCCCGGACCACCCACAGAACCCGGGCCCACCAAAACGGTGGTGAGTATTCCTCAAATTAAATGCAGGTGTGAGGGGGGGGAGAGCCCAGCCAGTGCACAGTAAAAAAACAAAAACGAGTGCAAAACGCGTGAAAACGCGCTAAATACTGCAACTAGTTAAAGATTAAAATCTGCAGCCCTTACAAACCGCAGCGCGGTAATACGGGACCTTTCAAGGCTGACCGCTGTTTAAAAGTGCCTTAAATAGGCGCCGAAGTGGAAGGAGGAGCGCATGGACGCTCCAAGATGGCGCCCGCCAAAAAAGCCTGGACCCAATCCAAGATGGCACTGGTCGCCGATCACAAGACGATCCCCGGACCACCCACAGAACTTTTACAACACATTGTAATACCATGCAGGGGCTATACAACATATGCCTTTACCCTACAATGCTGATGCAAAGTCTGATAAATTTGTATGTATATATATGTGAGTGTGTATATATATATATATATATATATATATTTCGTCGAGTCCGATGCAACACAGCAAAGCGCAGCCACGCCACGCCACACAGCCAATTCGGAAAGATCGAGTAAAGCCACAAACTCCGTGCTCTTGTTGTCAGTGCATTTATTCGTGGAGAATAAACAGCCCACCAGTCGCCATGACGCGTTTCGCCTCAGCCGAGGCTTGATCACATGTCATGAGAAGGAGGAAGGAGGTAATTTTTAAATAGCAAAGTTGGTCACATGACCGATAGTATATCCTGTTTTTGTTAAAGGGGTATACATCAAAAAGTAATGCCGGGCGCAGTGCCCTTATTGACACCCCAAATAAATACATGCATTTGGAATTCATAACAATACTGTACATTTGTATAGAAACAGTCAGTCAGAGTAACAAAATTTAGTATGTAACGTGAGGCAAGTAGATTATGAATTTCATCATATCAAGCAAGATTCTAAAACCAATCCCGTTCATAGAAAAATATATAAATCTATGTATTCAAATATATAAATCTCATTTCATATATTTACATAATGTACAATCAATGTGCAACTATTTACATCAATTATTCTTGTAAACATTCATTTTAGAAATTGCCTCATTAGTCCCGTGTCTACTCTATCAATTCATTTCGACACTTTATTGTTGTTTAGGACTACCGACTGGTAGACAGTATTGTTAGAAAAGTCTCAATTTTTGGCATAGTGTATTGTGTCATACCCAAGTGGGTGAAAGTGCACAGAATATTAATTATCATTATTGGGGACACTGTTCTTACTTGAATTGTATCACCGCGTCAAGCGCTGCACGGAGGAGGCTAGCGCCATCAGCCCAGAGCGACTCACCAGGTCTTTTTCTGCCATTTCCTCAACTTCTCGGCGCACCCGCTGCGCGGGTGCCCCTTTGCTTGTCTGTGGAGGAAAGCGGACCAGCTGCTGCGAGTAAGGAGCACAGAGGCGGTAAGGAGGTAAGCGGCTTGGGCGTGTGGCTGCAGCGGGGCTGCGAGCGTGCAGGGACTTCATTTCCCAGAAGTCCCTGCTAGACCGACGGAGAGCTTCCGGTCCGCTCTCCCTGCTGGCCCGCCCCCCGCCCTCCTGAGGCCTCAAAACACCCGCCAAAATCAAAAGCGAGTGGGACACTGTTCTTACTTGAATTGTATCACCGCGTCAAGCGCTGCACGGAGGAGGCTAGCGCCATCAGCCCAGAGCGACTCACCAGGTCTTTTTCTGCCATTTCCTCAACTTCTCGGCGCACCCGCTGCGCGGGTGCCCCTTCGCTTGTCTGTGGAGGAAAGCGGACCAGCTGCTGCGAGTAAGGAGCACAGAGGCGGTAAGGAGGTAAGCGGCTTGGGCGTGTGGCTGCAGCGGGGCTGCGAGCGTGCAGGGACTTCATTTCCCAGAAGTCCCTGCTAGACCGACGGAGAGCTTCCGGTCCGCTCTCCCTGCTGGCCCGCCCCCCGCCCTCCTGAGGCCTCAAAACACCCGCCAAAATCAAAAGCGAGTGGGACACTGTTCTTACTTGAATTGTATCACCGCGTCAAGCGCTGCACGGAGGAGGCTAGCGCCATCAGCCCAGAGCGACTCACCAGGTCTTTTTCTGCCATTTCCTCAACTTCTCGGCGCACCCGCTGCGCGGGTGCCCCTTCGCTTGTCTGTGGAGGAAAGCGGACCAGCTGCTGCGAGTAAGGAGCACAGAGGCGGTAAGGAGGTAAGCGGCTTGGGCGTGTGGCTGCAGCGGGGCTGCGAGCGTGCAGGGACTTCATTTCCCAGAAGTCCCTGCTAGACCGACGGAGAGCTTCCGGTCCGCTCTCCCTGCTGGCCCGCCCCCCGCCCTCCTGAGGCCTCAAAACACCCGCCAAAATCAAAAGCGAGTGGGACACTGTTCTTACTTGAATTGTATCACCGCGTCAAGCGCTGCACGGAGGAGGCTAGCGCCATCAGCCCAGAGCGACTCACCAGGTCTTTTTCTGCCATTTCCTCAACTTCTCGGCGCACCCGCTGCGCGGGTGCCCCTTCGCTTGTCTGTGGAGGAAAGCGGACCAGCTGCTGCGAGTAAGGAGCACAGAGGCGGTAAGGAGGTAAGCGGCTTGGGCGTGTGGCTGCAGCGGGGCTGCGAGCGTGCAGGGACTTCATTTCCCAGAAGTCCCTGCTAGACCGACGGAGAGCTTCCGGTCCGCTCTCCCTGCTGGCCCGCCCCCCGCCCTCCTGAGGCCTCAAAACACCCGCCAAAATCAAAAGCGAGTGGGACACTGTTCTTACTTGAATTGTATCACCGCGTCAAGCGCTGCACGGAGGAGGCTAGCGCCATCAGCCCAGAGCGACTCACCAGGTCTTTTTCTGCCATTTCCTCAACTTCTCGGCGCACCCGCTGCGCGGGTGCCCCTTCGCTTGTCTGTGGAGGAAAGCGGACCAGCTGCTGCGAGTAAGGAGCACAGAGGCGGTAAGGAGGTAAGCGGCTTGGGCGTGTGGCTGCAGCGGGGCTGCGAGCGTGCAGGGACTTCATTTCCCAGAAGTCCCTGCTAGACCGACGGAGAGCTTCCGGTCCGCTCTCCCTGCTGGCCCGCCCCCCGCCCTCCTGAGGCCTCAAAACACCTGCCCACTCCCGCAGCGCGGGACGCAGCCCGGGCTAAGACTGGGCAAAGACAGGGCCGTTCTAGGCCGTTAGAGACCGATTGAGACCGGACCGGGCCACCTCCCTTGGTTTTATTGTCTGAAGTCATAGTACCATACTTGCATTATCTAATACATTGACTATATCTCTTCTTTGCCAAAATGTCCACACGTGAAACTAGGAGTAAGGCTACAAAGATCCCCAAAAAAGCCACAGGCACCCTAGATGACTTCATCACCAGGACTAGCCTCTCTATTGACAATGAAATTACCAAACTTCAGCACAGAGTATCAAGCGAACTTGAATGTGCTAGGAGGCTCTCAACTGAACTTGCTCTTAGGAAAAAATCCTCCCTAGGCAGTATTGCCACTTCTAAAACTCCTGAGCGGATTGTTGGCCCAAAACCGCTCATAGCCGTAGCTGAGGTACACACGATAGTAGAAGAATTAATTCCTTCTATTACTCAGAAATCCCAGGAGCTGCCAGCGGGGGCCGAGTCAGGAGGTTTAGCTCAGTTGATACCTCCAAAGGAGAAAGTCGAAGTCCTTCCAGATGGGGCGTCCTGTGATTCATTAGCAGGGACGATACTAACTACATGTCCTGAACCTGCTGCTAGTCAATTGCTAGTTGAAACAGAGCGCTCCTCAAAATCTCCAGGCAAAGTTCCATCAAAGCACAAAAGGAAGCGTAAACATCTTACTGCCTTTGCTAGGAAAAAAGCAAAAATCAACCTTAGCCATAATATTAAGGGTGGGACTATTAATATGCCTGTTGCAACACCCGAGAGCCCAGTACATGATTTAGTAAATACTGACAACGCTAACATTAGTATAGCTGAGCACATTTCCCTAGATAAGTCTGACTCCTTAGGTAGCGAAGGAAAGAGAGTTTCATGTGCTACGTTAGAATTAGATGGTGGAAAAGAGGAATTTTTAAAAATAGTATGGGAGACGCTTAAGACATTACTTAAACCATTAGAAAAAAGGTTAACTGGAATTGAGAACCAGCTTCTTGAAGTTGAGAAAAGTGTTATTACTCTTTCCAGTATAAGTCTTAATTGTATTGAAGTGCCTAGAGCCACCCAGCAAGTTCCGGTTCCTGTCCCGACCACATCAAAAGAACCACATACTAAGCTATCAGAAGTGCAGCAAAAAAAGGTAGGGACAGCTAGTAACATCAATACTATACAAACAAGTAATACTAAAATCCAATCAACTCCAATTCCTTCAACATCCACGGCAACAGTTGTAAATACCACCAAAAAACCGATGCAGAAAAACCAAATACATACCAATTCTCCCTTACCACAAATTCCACCATCTTCTCAACCTTCCATTCAGAATCCATCAATTCTAAATAAACCTCAACTTAATATTCCCACCTATCCCTACATTAGTGCGGCAGGCACTCAATCCATGCCTGACAAAACTATTACTAATGTCCCCGACACTTCAAACTACCAGTCCAACCATACTCGCAACAATTTTAGAGGTGGGTACATAGACTTGCCCCCAGACGCTAGTACATTTGTAGCTGTTCTCACAGGGGTGCCAGAATTGGACAGTCAATACGAAGAAAACTTCCAATCGCTAAAAAATAAAGTGATTTTTTGGTTAAACAAATATAAACCTATCCCCAACCATCTGAAAAGTAAGATTCTTATGGTTAGGAGGGTACCATGGGTAGGGCCAACCCCAAAATCAATCACGGGCGATTGTATTGTCATATCCTTTGAGGAACCCCAGAGTGCTGAGCAAATCTGCAATTGGAAATCGTATGGTATGAATCCCCCTATTGAAGCCAGACCCTTATCTTTTTTTTATCCGCCACCAAGATCTATCCATCACGGCCAAAACTGGAACCCTGTTAAGCAGTATTCATATAATGCCCCAAACTTGGCTAGGTATGGAAATTATAATATGTGGTCTGGTGCTCCAAATTTGGGTGGACATGGTGATTACAACATGTGGTCGGGTATTTCTACCTTTAACAGATTTAGCTGTTTAGAGGCTGTGGATTGACTTATCACAATGCCTAACTGCATTCGTGAATTATATGATGATTTTTGTAGACTGGGCAAAGGTTACCTTAAACCAAAAAATGTTGCACAGTTTAATGATGATAAACAGCCTAATAGGAGTAGGATGGAGAAAAAGGGTCCACTTTATAGAGCTGGAAAGATACGCTGCAATACAGCCGAGGGTGGTTGGGATAAGAGTCCGACTACTGCAGCTGGGGAAAAGATAAAGGCTGTAGAGAAAGACATAATATCACTGCAAGTAGGCACTAGGTGCAACCAGGGCGTAGCCATTCCCCCTCCCGCCACCCAGAGTACTGACTCCTGTTTACTTATCCTATCGTGGAATATTGCGGGTGTTTATAAGAATTTAAAAGACCCTGAGTGGGCAAATTACATTGACACCTGTGATATTTGTCTACTACAAGAAACTTGGGCCTTAGAAGTTCCCCATCGGGTAGGTTACAAAACTTTTGGCACAAAGGCAGTTCAGTCTGACCGAGGAAGACCATCAGGGGGTCTATTAATCTGGCTAAAAATCACTCTAGCCATGCAGGTCGAAATCGTGGATACAGGTTCCCCGGATATTTTAGCTCTAAGGGTAACCCCATCGTGTGGCAATGAATGGTACATTGTGAATATTTATAATAGACCAAGCAGCCACTCGAAAGTATCACCAACAATCGAGGCCCTGGAACTTTTGCTTAAAAACGTAATTGTAGACACCCCGGTCATTCTAGGAGGAGACCTAAACTGCAACTTTGAACCTGTTCTGGGCATTTCTGAAGTGTTTGAGGATGAGGACTCAGCCTATAACATCCCCCAGCTTGAGACCACCAAATTTGTTAAATATTCGACACTGGCTAGCCAACTTTTAAGACTTTCTGCAGATCACGGCCTCAGAGCAGGTAATGGTCGGCTTCCATCTGACCTCCAAAAACAATCAACCTTTTCCAAAGCTAATAGCAACTTAGACTTTGTACTTGTTTCTCTTAGTTTATGGCATTTTATGATAGATTTGAAAGTAGTAAGTAGGGGGGAAAGTGATCACTACCCTTTGGAACTTTACATCAACAAGAGCATGGTTAGTGATATCACTTTATCCACAAATGAATCTACCGAAGTCACCACATGTGAGGACGTCCACATAAGTAATAATAGGCGTGCGGTGAGATGGCCACGTGTTTTGGCAGATGGCAAAGCCTTATCACTGGTTTATTCCCTTTTTGAACAAACTTTTGAACATGTAGTTGACTATGCCTTCCTACCGGAACACTTTGATCATTTTATTGAGCTACACAAAATCTTCTTTTCGGAAATAAAAATGCTCTTATCAAAAATGCCGAAAAAGAAGCAGCAAAACCAAAGGGTGGCAAACCATGGAAAGCTATGGTACGGCCACGTGTGTAGAACTGCCAAATCAAACCTACTGTTTGCCATCAAAAACAAGTCCAAAGAAGAAGTAAAAGTTGCAAGGGTTGAGTATAAACGTGCATTGGAAACATCAAAAAAACTTTGGGAGGAATCGATCTGGGCCGACATGTTATCTGCCGCAAAAAATAATGACAATGTTGGCTTCTGGAGACTAGTGGCCAATGGTGGTCATGCTGGGAGAGTTGTGAAAGATGTATTCTTGGACGAAATGACCTGGGTATCTCATTTTACAAACCTTTATAAACAATATGAAAGTGATAGCCAATGGAGCCTAAGGTCATTGTTGCCGGTTGAACCGCTTAACTTTACACTGGACGAGACAGTAAGGGCAATTAACGATCTTAAAAATTCTAAAGCCCCTGGTCCGGACAGAATACCGGGGGATCTCTATAAACATGAGGTTGAAGTCTGGGCCCCATATCTGAACCGCCTGTTTAATGCCCTATCTCTAAAGTGCAACTTCCCTGACAGCTGGCGGGCAGCAGAGGTCGTGCTAATATTTAAAAAGGGGGATAGAATGATACCCTCTAACTACAGGCCAATCAGTTTGATGGATACACTTCAAAAACTGTATGCTAAACACCTTTTGTTTAGAATCAACGACTGGCTTGAAGCTACACACATAATTTCCAAATTCCAGGCTGGTTTTCGTAGCAAGACAAGCACAACAGATCAAATTTTTCGCTTTTGCTGCTTGATTTGGAAATATGTCCAGCTGAAAAAATGTCATCTGTATGTAGCCTTTGTTGACCTGAGGGCTGCTTTTGATTTAGTTCCACGCAGATTACTTTGGAAAACACTACAAGACCTTGGGTTGCCGGGATGTCTCCTAGAACAAATAATTGAGTTACATGCAGATAATTTTGCAAATGTCAGATGGGGTCCTAATGGTGAGCTGACCCGCAATATCCCCATTGAACGTGGGGTTCGCCAGGGGTGTGTTCTGGCCCCCACTTTATTTTCCTTGTTTATTAACGATGTCCCAGACTATTTAAATGCTTGTGTTAATGATTCTCCGCAGCTCAATGGTGTAAGGGTGCCCGCGCTGCTTTTTGCAGACGATACTATACTTATATCCCAAACAAAAAAGGGTCTTCAGGCACTCCTCAACTCATTCAGCTGCTATTGTCAGACAAAGGGCTTGGAAATAAATGCAAATAAAACGAAATGCATGTCACTAAATCCCAGTATGCCAGATAGAGGGTTTTTGACCCTAAACAGTCAAAAACTAGACACTGTGGATAACTTTTCATATTTGGGTGTTGTGCTCGATTCCAAACAAAGCTGGAAACCCCAAATTGAGAAAAGTAAAATAACCTATGCCCAAAATGTCAAACCAATCCTAAACAAAATGAATTCTAGTACAAGCAAGAGTGTTACCCCTGTTTTAGAACTTTTTAAATTTAAAATACAATCTGCTGTACTATATGGAGCAGAAATTTGGGGCCCATGGGCAAAGAATAGTTTCCATGTTATGGACAATAAATTTATGCGTGCTTCTGTCAGGGTTCCTAGTAGTACACCACTTTTACCACTCCAACTTGATTTAAACTTTAGGAGAACAGATTACCTAACTATATTGAGGCCATTACTATTTTGGGTTAGGCTCTGGACTATACCCGAACTGATAGACTATAGACATGGCCTGCAAGAACTGATGAGGCTTGATTCTTTTAACTCCCTGCACTGGCTAGTGCACATTAAAAAATGGTTTACACTTTTGGACCTACATTCTATGTGGGAGACCCCAGATAAAATGTCTACGACTTCTAAAATGGTAGCTAAGCGAGCATTCTGGAACTATATAAGTGGGAAGCTAGTGGATGGAGTTAATGTGGGTTCCGCAGTCCAGGCTTTTCTATCATTTAAAGATGAATCTTACTTTGAACAATTCCTGGACGAGATAGAGCCACCTATTGCAAAAACTCTTTTCCTAAAGTTTAGATATGGGACACTTATGCTAAATTACAATACTGAAAGATGGGCACAAAAAAGATTGGGGGCTTTGTCTGATAAAATACATAGTTGCCCTATGTGCTCATCTGTTTGTTCCGAGGATGAGGCTCACATGTTCTTTGTTTGTAGCGCTTATGCAAAACCGAGAAAGAAATGGCTGAAACCCATGTGCAACCTCCTGGGGACTAGGTCCTGTTCAATAGCTTTTAGGATCATGAAAAGTAACACAACCCAGTTTATTGTATTTAGCGTAAGCAAATTTTTACATTCTGTTTTTATAATCCGAAAAAAACACGGACATTGTCTCTAAGTTGGAAAAGTGTACATGTTTAACCAATCCCTGCATATGTGATATTTTTAAAAAATATGAACCTCCTTTTAAATCGAAATGAAATATAACGCTTTAATTTCCTCTAAAAAAACATGAATGAACTGTGAAAACTATTCTATGTCCGTATAACACTTTGTTCTTTTTTTACATTGCTATGTTAATGATGATTTTATATTGCTATGTCAATGATGATTTTATGTATGTATATGACTTTTATGTATGTGACTTTTATGGCCAAAAACGGCCGAAATAAAGTTATAATAATAATAATAATTATCAGTCCAATATTGGAAATGTATAAATCGCTATATACCTCCCTATGGGTTGCTAAATATGAATAAAGTGACTGTGCAAAAAATAAAGAAAAACTGCTCTTTATAGTTTCATAAGTTAAAACGCAGGCTGCTAAACATAACATACACATTTAGGTTGTTTCATCAATTTCTACCAAATCCAGTGGGAAAAACAAGGAACTTATTATAAACAGGTATAAAGATCCTCTGTGCTGTTAATCCCCCTAGGCTGTTTGCTGTTTAATTCGAGGATATAGCGGGTTTCCAGTAGACGCAACTTGCTGTCTCTGTCTCCCCCCCTCCTCAAAGGTAGGACAGAGTCCAACAGGTAATATTGCAGCTTTTCTGGGTTGCTGTTATGACATTTCTCGAAATGTCTCGCTACTGGAAAAGCTTGGTCCTTTCCAGAGATTGCCCTCAGATGCTGAAGGATGCGTTTATGTGCCGGGAGGCGGGTACTGCCCACATATTGTAGGCCACAAGGGCAGACTAATACATGTACCACAAACTCCGTTTTGCATCCCAGCTTTTGTCGGATCTTAATGGACTTGTCATGGAAGGGACTTGTGTAATGGGTTTTATTTATGGCGTGCTTGCAGGCTTTGCAAACTTGACACTTTTTGAAGCCTGTAATGCGTTCCCACCATTTCTTCGGAACGTCTAGGGTGTTATTTACAATAGCACTGCCTAGGGAAGGAGATTTTCTGAACGTGATCTCTGGTTGACTTTTTACTAGATCACCAATAACTTGATCTCCTTGCACAAGATTCCAATTCCTGGAGAATATTTTACGAATCTCAGCATGTTGTTGACTATAGGTGACTATAGCCCTGCACTGAATCTTTTCTGTTGATGGAATTTCAGTTATATTATTAGAGTCTGGACATTTCTCTAATAGATGTTCCCTTACAAGTTTTGTAGTCTTCAAAATGGCATCATCTATTTTTTTGGAGCGATACCCTCTTTCTGAGAAACGCATTTTACACTGTAGTTGAGCTGTTCTGCACTCTTCTTCATTGCTACAGATACGTTTTATTCTTAACATCTCCCCGTAGGGGATGCTATGAATAAGATGGCGCGGATGACTACTAGAGGCATGCAGCACAGTGTTGCCAGCGGTACTCTTCCTGTGCAGCTTAGTTTCTATTTTGTTGTTCTTAACATATACCTCTACGTCCAGGAAATTAACTGAGACATTACTGATTGTCGAAGTAAACTGAAGATTTAAATCATTTACATTCAGCTTGTTAACAAAATCAGTAGCACTATCTATGGAACCCCTCCAGATAAAAAACAAATCATCGATATATCTGAGGTACAGAATCGCATGTTGTTCCATTAATTGTCTGTGCTGTCCCATCAGGGTTTGCTCCTCCCACAGTCCCATGTGTAGGCATGCGAAACTGGGGGAGAAGCAAGATCCCATGGCCACCCCCCTCAATTGCTGATAGGTCTGGCCCCCAAACATAAAGAAATTTTGTTGTAGGCATATGTTAAGCATCCCCATAAGCATCTCGTTGTGCTGTGCATTATGTATGGGGCGTTTATCCAAAAAGAATTGGGTTGCTTTTAAGCCATCAACATGCCTGATAGATGTATAAAGCGAACAAATGTCCAGTGTCATCAGTAAATAGTTCTCATTCCAACTCTGCCGAGATAACTTACTCAAGAAGTCACTTGTATCTCTGATGTAAGAGTTCAACCCCTTAACCCATTCTTGTAGAAAGAAATCGATGTACCTGGATAAGTTTTCTGTCGCACTATCGATTGCCGATATAATCGGTCTCCCTGGAGGCATAAGAGGGTCCTTGTGGATCTTAGGCAAAAGGTAGAACGTCGGAATCACCGGAAATTCTTTCTTGAGAAACTTAAATTCCTCCATGGAAATCAAGCCGCAGCTACGCCATCCCATAAGCTTTGCATTAAGATCATTCCAAGCCATTTTAATAGTTGTGATGTTGGTTTTCCGGTAGAAGGCAGTGTCGCTGAGTTGTTTTTCAGCCTCAGCGACACAGGACAATATTGCCCCCCTTGTCTGCTTGCTTCACAATTAGATTTTCCTCAGATTTCAGTTTTTTCACCAATAGATTGTAATTTTGGTTCTGTCGTGCAATGGCTTGGCTCTTTTTATTTGTGTTGGTATAAAGTTTTTTAAGATCTTCCACCATCAGATCCTGGTAGGTATCCAGATTATAGTGTGCCGAAATAGGGTTAAAAGTGGACTTCGGCCTGAAAGGTGTTATTACCTTATCCCTACTGGTACTGGTGATGGTAGCCATGGGTGGTGTATCTGAATTCAATGCATTTTGTTCAGCTTGTAATTCCCAGATTTCCTCAAAGGAGGAAGCATCCCCGGCTGTTAGTAAATCAGGGCTCAAAGTTACGCTGGTATCATCTTTATTGGGTTTTGGTCGTAAGCGATGGAATTTGGTCAATTTTAGTTTTCTCACAAACCTATACATATCCATACGTGTGCCAGCATAGTCAAAGGTCTGTGGTGCACAATATAACAGCCCCAGGCTGAGAATCTTTGTTTCCTTAGGGCTTAAAGTTATGTTAGTCAAATTGATTATTGAGGGGCTCCCTGTTGGTTCCCCCGTTTCTTGTTGGACCATTTTCGTTGAGTTCTCTTCTTGGTTGTTCCACTTTTCTTTGTGGCGTTTGCGTCGCTCTGCTCTTTTTCTGTTTGCACTTTTCCTGGTTGAGCAAAGGCAACTCTTGGTCTTAGGGTTTCCCGTCTGGCCTCGCACAGGCGACTCACCTCCTGCGCGGGTGTTAGTGCTGTAAACCCCAGCGACGCATTGTGCGTTTCACCTTCTAGTTCACTGCCTTCAGTTGAGCTTAAGCTAACTGAGGAAGCTGAGCTCGCATTGCCCTTTGTGTTATTGACACGTTTGTTATTCCCCATTGCACTTTTATTGTTACCATCTTTTTCAAATCTTCGTGCAAAGGTGAAGATACGCCCATTTAGGTAGTCCAACCTGTCCCTCTCAAACTTAAACGCTTTGCGCTTTTTAATAATTTCCTCCTCCTTTTGTAGCCGGGATTCCATTTCTTCTCTCATCCTTTTTGTATTAGCCTCGTCATCACCCAATTTCTCCAGTTCCGCCTCCACCATTTCAATTTCATCTTGGATTTTCATCCGGTCACTTTCGGCATACTTTATTAGAATTTTCATTAGTTTTGCCGAGGATTCCAAGTTTGTCGCTGCCCATTCCTCGAGCATGCGAGGGTCCGGAGCTTCATAGCTGGGGGCCAGGGTGATGCGGAGGCCACGCGGTACACGACCGACTTCCAAATACATCGATAGGGACTTTTTCTCCCACCACTTGGAAGTCTCTTTCTTCATCAGCTTCTCTAGTTTGCGAAACAAATCGCGCGCCGTTGGATTCATAGCGCTCGCAGAATTTCCCATGGATGTGGATGCGGTTGCCCCCCCAGCCGGGGTGAAATAAAGGGGATAGTGGTTAAAGCGAGGTCTGATTTGTCAAGGGAATCTTACTGGCTGAATGATATGCCAATTTGCATACTGCACTTGAATACCACAAGCAATGTAAGGCTCAAATTTAGCTCCATTGCCCAGATCCCGGCAGTTTTGTCTCCTAGTTCTTTGTTCTTGTCCCTAATTTGAATGATAAGGATGAGGAAACTAGTTTATCTTTAACTGCAGTAATTATCTCCAGTTTAGACTATGCCAAAACCATCTATCTCGGTCAACCTGAATACTTATGAAAACACAGTCAGACTCTTCTGAAACCTGGTCAGACTCTTCTGGCTTAGATTCTCTGCCCTAGCGCCAAAAAGCCATACCCACGAGTGCTAAAGCCAGTAACTATTAAGACAGTAGTCTCATGTACGTCTCCATATCCCCTTACCCTCTTCCCTATATTCCACCAGATACTACTGTTGCCTCGCCCACCACCGTCACCTTTCACACCTGGCTTAGTATGTAAACCTGCAAACTGGTTCTGTTCCCATGTACCGTGTAAAGCATTTCTGTTAGAACTACTACTGCTGCTACTACTTCGTGCTTTATACCAGACGGTCGACAACTGGGCCAGGCTCCCTTCAAAGCTTGCAGAAGCTTGTCTTTATTGACCCATGACGAATTTCGAATGCTGTTCGTATGTACTTTATTAAGGAAAATAACATTGTTAATTCCGCCTGCTGATTTTAGAGTTGTGATGCTTGATGCTTCTGGTTTTATACAGATTGGATTATGGAAACATGCTTCAGGCTTGCCTCCCAGTGGTTTTGTTCTCAAATTGACAGTCAAATCGAAAATAAATGCAGCCGGTGTGTGGCCCTAAGCATACACCATGTGAGATTATTCCTGATCGCTTGATGCTAGCTTCCAGTGGAAGCCCAGCTCTTGTTTAAGGAAATTCAGCGGGCGGTTTACTGGTACCATGCAAAGGTGAATTGCTTAGCATTTTAATGGACGATGGTCGAAGGAGCTTATATTCATGGGTCCCAGTTCTGCACTTAAAGGGATAAGTAGATTCTAAGCTATGAGAAGACCGCTTCTAAAGGTTTGTCTGTGCTGTTGCTTTGGGCTGAGGATGTTCCAAAGGTGGGGGTTCTGCATCCCAGTGGTTTTAGCTCTGTGATTCTCCTACATTTGGACATGCAGATTACCTGCTTTTTTTCAAATTTCAATTGCAGGTGGGATAAAAATGCTTCAGGCATCTGTTCCTCTGTGAATTAAATAGAAACTTGATGTTTGTTCTTTAGTTGTAAATGTAATACTTTAGAGCCATGATTGGTTTTTCTCAGCTGCCTTGGTAAGGTGTCGTAGAAACTTGATTTTAGATAGGGCTTCATACCTCACATCTGCCCTTTCTAAGCGCCGTAAATAACAAATGTTACTATAAACCAATTAGTACTCAATTTGCCTATCTTGAGGAGGATGTGAGGAGGATGGACAGCTTAGTCAGTCTTTCTGGGATTGCAAGCCATGACCTGCCAGTCAATGGCTTGTTCCACCATTCAGCTACGAATATCAGATGTTACAACACAAGGCATTTTCTCTCAGGCATTACAACACATTGACTTTTACAACACATTGTAATACCATGCAGGGGCTATACAACATATGCCTTTACCCTACAATGCTGATGCAAAGTCTGATAAATTTGTATGTAGATATATGTGAGTGTGTATATATATATATATGTGTGTGTTCAAAGAACTTCGTTTCTTTTCCCATCTGAAGTGTTTTCAGAAAAACGAACACGGACCCAAGCAGGTAATTTGTAGAGTTTTTAATTTGTGCGCAACACAATCTCCGCCATGACGCGTTTCGGGCCCTGTGAGCCCCTGATCACCTAACGTTGTATGGCAAGCCCCACCCCTTTAAAGTGCAAATACAGGTCATCTGACCACAGAGCCTAAGGACATAAACGACAGACTTCCGCCTAATTCCAGCATAACTTTTCAGAGTGGTTTTTGCTAATTACAGTATAAAATACTTTTAACAATATCCCCTCCGTAAAATCACCATTTCAATCCATTCACACATTAATTTGCGTTGAATATACTGTGCAAACTTTTAGCATGTGCAACATTCCGCAGATATATAAGTATAAATATATGGAATAAATAAATAAATAAATCTGTATAAATATGCATCTATATACACAATATTCTATATACGAATATACACATCTACAAATTCATATTGCTCAATTTCCTGTGCAAATCTTCTTTTGAATGTGCAAAATAATGCGAAAGTAGTGCAAATTCCGCAAATATTGCAGGTGTCATTGATCTTAAGCAATTGGCTGTCCGATCTACATACTCCTGACCACTACCTATGATTGGGCTGTCCCTAGTTCATTATATACTCTTTCTGACGCCCTTTAAGTGCAGTGATTTTGACATGTTCTTGATTGAAATATTGACAACATAATCCTGCCCCAGTGGGCTTGTTTTCCCTGAAATTACTGCATCCCAACTGCCCTTCTAATGTGGTTACTTGATACTGTGCACCCCACTAGGTGAAAGAAAAAAACCATAAAATCAATGTGCAGGTCAGCTGAACCACCCTGGTGTACTGAAAAAAATGCAAACTAATGTTAAATGTCGAATTTTTCTTATATGCAGTTTTGTGTTTGATTGATTCATATTCTCAGTTAAGGCACACCCCTACTGCAACTTCCTACTAATGTCATCACAATGATGTCAAAATTTACCCAGGCCCCTAGAGACATGTATACATATCCTCGTTCGCGTTTAACCCGTTGGGTGTTTTCGAGTCCAACTCAAGGATGTAACGTGTCTCTAATGGTCTCAATTGGGCCTCCCGGTCACCCCCTCTACGCAACTGAGGGACCATGTCTACAGAAAAATAGCTAAGACAACCCAAATCATTACCATTGCAGGAATTCATGTGCCGCGCCACCGGGTATGCCTCATCTCTATTGCTGATAGCTCGCATGTGCTGGAATATGCGTTTGTGGACCTGCAACTTGGTACTACCCACATATTGCAGGCCCCATGCACACTCCAGCACATATACAGCAAAATCCGATTTGCACGTAAATTTTTTAGAGATGGGCACTGGCACATCACTAAATGGGGTGGTGTAAAACGTCCTATTTTTCCCCAGCTTACAGGCCTTACACGTGGCACATTTGATAAACCCTTTGGTGGTCTGTAGCCAGGAGTTGTTAATGGCTACTTCCGGGCTGCTCTTTACGAGCATATCACTCATCGATCGTGCTCGGCTGAATGTTATTGCCGGAGTTTTGGAAACAGTACTACCAATGATCGGGTCTCCCTGAACAATCTCCCAGTTCTTACGAATGATGGCCCGTATTTGTTTGTGTTGCCTGCTATATGTAGGGTTGAGCCTCGGTTGATCTGAAGCCGGTTTAACAGTGACAGAGCCTTTCAATAAGCCTTCCCTTTGGGTCAGATGGTCTTGGCTTTGATTTGCTTTAATGATGGCTTTGTCTATCACTGCCCCTGAGTACACTCTGGCTAGGAACCTCTCTCTACTTCTCATTCGGGCCTGTCTACACTCCGTGTCTGTACAGCAGATCCGTCTGGTTCTCAGCATCTCCCCATAGGGGATGCTGTGAACGAGATGACTTGGGTGGTGACTCGTGGCATGCAGGACTGTGTTCCCTGCTGTCTCTTTGCGATGCAACCTGGTCTCTATCCTGCCATTCTCAATGTAAACATCCACATCAAGGAAGTTAACTGAGGACCTGCTTATATGACAGGTGAACTTCAGATTTAAATTGTTCACATTAATGCTCTCAATGAATGTCTCCGCACTTAAGCCGGGAGCACGACCGCAAAAGCACATTTTTTAAAATTTGAGTGTCACTGTGGTATTGTTTTTAATCCTACCTGCACTCTGTCTTCAGGGCTCCCCACGCTCCTGACACACCCGCGCAGCGGATATTAGCGCTGCCGCGGGACAAATCCCAAAGTCCTTTGCCGCCATTCCCGGCGAGCCCAAAGGCCACGCCCCTTTCGAGAGGCCACGCCCCCTGACTCTACTACTTAAGGACGCTGACTGCAAGCGCCACTTAAAGCACTGAATCTCCTGAGGCGGAAGCCGGAAGCACGACCGCAAAAGCACATTTTTTAAAATTTGAGTGTCACTGTGGTATTGTTTTTAATCCTACCTGCACTCTGTCTTCAGGGCTCTCCACGCTCCTGACACACCCGCGCAGCAGATATTAGCGCTGCCGCGGGACAAACCCCAAAGTCCTTTGCCGCCATTCCCGGCGAGCCCACAGGCCACTCCCCTTTCGAGAGGCCACACCCTCACCGTCCCTCTCCCTCTCTGTATAAAAATGTGCATCTTCCGGAAGCGCAGCGGACGAGCGCAGCGGGAGCGCGGTTTGCGCGCCGAAAGCACGCCAAAGGAAAGCCCATCTGCGCCAGACCGGGCCCCGGGCCCACAACCCCTGGAGGAAACTCCTATATAGTTAATACCTACACGCCTGAGCTGTTACTTTCCTTGCGACCCACTGCTAAACATAACTGTGAAATCTTACCCAATGACAGGCACAACTCTATCGCATGCCCTGCATGCAACTTTCAACTTGACGTCCCGCAGCCCAGTTGACTCGGATACAATGGCCGTAAGTCGGCACACACATGGCTTCTTGGTAGCCTGAACTGCAGGTCACTCAGTAAACACAAAAGAGACATATTTGACCTCCTGTCCGACAACTCACTAGATGCCCTTTTCCTCACCGAGACATGGCTACACGCTCGCTCTGGCCCAGACATTGCTGAAGCCCTATTTTCAAACTATGCCATCATCCGAAAAGACCGAATCACCGGTATTGGAGGTGGGATAGCAGTCATCTTCAAAAAATCGCTGCAATGCACGTTGGAACCCATTCCCTTAACCACCTGTGAGATGGCCCTTTTTAAACTCCAACTCCACCCGAATTTCACCTTTACGGGTCTCCTGATTTACTGTCCACCTGGCCCTATACAACCTTGGGCCACCCAACTAGTGGACTGGACCGCTTCAGTAAGGGTAAACTATAACAACCTATCTATCGTAGGCGACCTGAACATTCACTTTGACGACCCTACAAACAAACTAGGGAACAATTTAGTTCACGACCTAGCCGCCATGAACCTCACCGTACGGAACTCGGGCCCAACACACAAAGGGGGCCACCTCCTGGACCCTATTCTTTCCAGCCTGCCCCTGCTTCACTGCCAGCCCGCTCTGCCCCTAGACTGGTCAGACCACTTCCTAATAAAATTCAACGTGGATGATCATACGACTTCTAGCCTTCCGAGCGGGACAAGCAAGTCCTTCCAAAGAAATTGGAAGAAACTGGACATAAACCACTTCTCATCCGTCCTAATCGCTGCCCCTCTGGACGAAATATTTGACACTGAAGACATAGAGATTGTAGCCACCAAAATTGACAAATGGCTCCTAGGTGCCCTAGACATTTGCCTTCCCCTGGATCACAAAAAATCCACCCCTCACAACTCCCTAGCTTTATGGTATAATGAGCAACTAAAGGCTACTAAATCCAAATGCAAACGCTTAGAACGCATCTGGAGGAAATATTACTCCTCGGTTGCCAGCTCGAACTACAGAAACGAGCTCAAGCTTTATCATAGAGCCTGTAACACGGCTAGAGCAAACTATGTAGCCAAATCTATCTCTGAAGCTAAAAACAAATCTAAAACTCTTTTTAACCTCGTAAAAGAGTTAGCAGGCTCTAATACAACAGCCAAACCTCTTCCTCTGAACAGTCTCCAGTGTGAAGAACTAGCGAAATATTTCACAACGAAAATAGAGACAATCTACCAGGATATTTTAAAACAGCACCAGGATCAAACTAAAAGGGTGCAAGACCCCGGCCCTAACATAGAGGACATCTCTTCTCAACCTCAGCTGTCCTATGAGCCATTAACATCATGGCCCGGGATCGACGTTCAAGGTCTGCGTGACATCCTAGAGAAAGTCAAATCTGGTTCGCCCATTGACCCCCTCCCGATCTCAATACTCAGACTCCTGGACACCCCACTACTCGCCGTGATATGCCAAACCTTGAACTTATCCCTCTCCACGGCAAAGGTCCCGGCATCCTGGAAACATGCCATGGTTTCACCTCTACTCAAGAAACCATCGGCTGATCCGAAAATCCTGGCAAACTTCCGTCCAATATCCCTCCTGCCCGTCTTCTCCAAAATTTGGAGAAACATGTCCATGAACACCTCGCAAGCTTTGCGGAGGCTAACGACATTCTGCACCCCTCCCAATCGGGTTTCCGCCCCGGATTCTCGATGGAGACAACTCTACTCGGAGTGATGGAAAATCTCCGCCTCCTGGTCAATAAAGGGGACTCAGCTGTGCTAATTTTACTCGACCTCAGCGCAGCGTTCGACACCATCTCCCACAAAATACTGCTTGCCTCACTCTCCAACATGGGCATTAAAGGCAAGGCACTAGATTGGATCGCATCTTCCTGACACTCAGGACATTTCAAATCTCCTCCAGCACCGCGGCATCTAATGTCCATCTCTCCCCCTATGGAGTGCCACAAGGATCAGTGTTAAGCCCCCTGCTTTTTAACCTCTATGTAACCCCGCCCGCCCAGATCGCTGAAGCAGCTGGTCTCAAAATGTTCACATAAGCCGACGACTCACAAATCGTATTCTCCCTCTCAAATAGTGACCACGACGCCCCCTCCCTCCTGCAGACAGGCCTCAGGAACATCGCCACCTTGATGAGCACTAATATGCTTAAACGTAACTGCAGCAAAACAGAAGTCTTAATAGTGGGCCCTAACCCAAACCTCTGGAATCCCAGACACTGGCCATCCGAAAGGGGCCCTTTACCAACCCCGTCGCAACAAGTCCGTAATATTGGCATTACCATTGACAATGGCCTAACTATGGAGCCCCAGGTCAACAACCTCACAGATACCTGTTTTACAATTCTGAGAGGGCTCAGAAAAATCATTTTGATGCTCCTGGACAACTCACAAAAGACTGTAGTCATGTGTAACGATTGGTTAAAATGGCGCTACGAACGCTAAACGCATTGACACTGACGAAGGAGTATTCTCCGAAACGTGTTTGTCAACTCTGTTAATTAACCCCTTCCCTGCTCATGACGAGCTCAGCTCGTCATGAGGCACACTGGAGCTGTGCTTATGACGAGCTGAGCTCGTCATGAATAAAGGAGAATAGCAATTTCCAGCACAGGATGGGAATTGCCTTAGCAGCCAAGGTGTTAAAGAGCCGTTTTGAATCACCCCACGAGTGCTGGATTACTTCCTTGAGAGTTTGGAGATTTTGTGAGCTGCAATATATATATATATATATATATATATATATATATATATATCAAAACAAACCCTTTCAGGCATAGAGTGACGCATAAATTATGCAAAAAAGAAGGAGAGAACTCTGGGTAGTTCTCAAGTTTAGGTGGAAAATAGCTCCTGTTAGAGCACTCTCAACACCAGCGACACTCTAGATCTGCTTACCTCAAATGTCTGTTTTTCTATCAATGTCTTTAAGCATAGGATTAGCACAGTGCCATCCACGCAGAGATAGAAAAGTCTAAACTTGAGAACTACTCAGAGTTCTCTCCTTTTTTGCATATATATATATATCCTACTGGTGGTCGTTAGTAGGTAGTTATAGTTAGGACCTAGTTTCCATAGGAAAATAGTTTTTTTGACTTGCCAATAACTTTGGCGCAGGTTGGCGAATCTTCGCGATATTGTCCAGAAAAAGTACCCCTGTGATTCTTTTTGTGCAGGGAAAGTTTTGGGTGACCCGTCAAGTGGGGGTAGAAAAAGAGGGGGGTCAACAAACGTGCCTTTCCCATGTTAATTCCCAGAGGACCTTTAGACACAGCTACAGCCCGAACTGGTGAAAGAAGGTAAACCAAATTTGCCAGGAAGGTATATGTTGGCTGAGGGAAGTACCTTTTTGTGATTTTGTGTAAATCTGTTCAGTATATGTGGAATTATTAACCAAAATCCAAATTTGCATATATAGGGATTGTGAATCCTCTGAGGATCCAACAGTCCCTGTGCTCAAGTCTGATTGGCTGCCAGCACTTTAAACCAGGAACTGCTGGCAGCCATCTTTGGACTCGGCTTGAGCCAAGTTCCACAAAAAACGTAAAAAAAGAAAGAAAGGGAGGCAGAATAAAACTACAGAGACCACGCTGGGCCCCAAAAGCTTTTTTTTTTAAACAATTCTTCTGGGAGTTGTGCTGGATCCACAGATCCCGCCGAAAATGTTAAAAAAACAGAAGCTTGGTCTCCAGCGTTCTGTAATATTGAGTCCTTGAATGGGCCAGGTCCTGGGGGGCATGTACACTATATATAGGAGGGGCTGCACACGGGGCCCCACTTCTAGGGCTCATAAAACCCTGGGGACCGCCACCTCACCAAGTCATTGTTTATAATTTATGCGGGGGTTGCCTGCTCGGCAACCCCCATGCCCTGGGGACCGCCACCTCTCAATGGCCAATGTGCAAATAATGCGGGAGCCCGAACAGCCCTTCACAGCCCTGAGACTGCCACCTCTCCAGGGCTAAATATAACATTAATGTGTGTGGGGGGGAGGGGGGTCATGCGGCCTCCCTGCAGCCCCAGGGACCACCACCTACCCGAGGCTAAAATGAATGAATGGGGGGCGTGGCCAAAATGGCGGAGTGAGCGGTCGCACTCTCTGCGAGCTCCCGTGAACCAGAGCCCCTTTACCGCCTTTATTTGCAGATCGCCCCCAAAAGGCCGGGGATCTGTTAAGGGATTGCGAGATCTCCCTGCGAGGACTCCGGTGGTGCTGGTAGCTCTCAGAGCCGCTGACTTAGAGCCCGAGGAGTGTGCACGGAGGCTGAGCCGGCGCCACGAGAAGACTGCAGGCCGCGGCCACGAGGTCCGAATCGGACCGGAGACGTACTGTTGTGGAACAGCTGGCTGGAGTATTGAGGCAGGACTCGCTTCGGCGGACCCCAGTACCACACGGAGGGGTGCATATACCCAGTGCTCGGTGGCGATAGGCTGATACCCGAAGCCCCCGAGGCGGACCGGGGATGAGGCCCAGCGGCAAGCCCTCTTGACGCGAATTATCGCCAGTGGCGGAGATTCGCTGGGGGTCCGGAGTAGGAGTCCCTGTGGTTGGCTGCGGTTCTGAGCGGTTGAGTACAGATGCCCGATGCCCGGATGTGTGAGACTGGGACCCGGTGCGCTGACGCAGGATACTACGCGAGGCCGGGGATGAGGCCTAGCGGTGCACGCCCTTGAAGCGCACTTCTTCCGGCGGCGGAGGCTGTTGCGGAGCCGGCACGGAACCCCCCCCGCGGCAGAATACAGCGCCCAGTGGTGAAGCGCAGAGGCCCGGCGCCCAGAGGTGGGAGACCAGAACCCGGAATGCCGCCACAGACCACTACGTGAGACCGAGGCTGGGGCCTAGCGGCTGGCTCCTTTCAGTGAGTATATATATATATATTTGTTTGGGGGTGACCCCCAATCCTTTCTTTTTCATTTGTTTTATTTTTGGGAGAACCCTCCAACCCACCCACCCTTTTTAATACACTGCTCCCCTTTACCTCTACTTGCACCAAACCCTAAAAAACCCACACACCCTTACCCAGACCAGAAGAGTCAGGTGGGGAGGAAAGGGATTCTCATGTCAAGCGTCTAAACTGTGGAACTCCGTTCCCATACACATGAGACTACAGTCCTTTAGGTCCCTTTTCAGAAAAATGATCAAAACCTGGCTCTTCTCCAAGCTCTAGACATGGTAGCCCTATGGATTGCACTTACCTAAGCCCCAAGATGCCTCAACAATAGTGCGCTTAACAAATATTCACTCACTCACCTCTACTGAACCCCAATAATCCCCTATCACCTTTACCTCTACCCACCCCTAACTCTAAAACACCCTTACCCCCTTTACCCACCCTTGAATCCTAAATAACACTTCCCTCCCTTTAACTCAACCTTTACTAGAACCCTAAAAAAAACTTTACCTCTCTTTACCTCTAAACACCCTTGAACGTTAAAAAAACCTTACCCTACTTTACCTCTACTAGCCCCATAACCCTAATAACATGTACCACCTTTACCTCTACTGATCACTGAACCCTGAAAAACATTACTTCCCTTTCCCCTTAAACCTTAATACCTTACCTTCCTTTACTTTTGCCCTCCATTTACCACAGGGTAAAGTACCTCTAGACTAAGCCCGGGCACACAGCTCTGCACCGCCAGTGGAGTGTGCGGAGATTTCCCTACTCCACGTTCCGTGTAGAAAGCGGAGTGTAGGGAAAATTCCTACTCCGCAGCGGAGTGGAGTTGGCCAGCACCCTCCTTCACCCCGCCTATTAAAAATTAATAATACTTTAATTAAAAAAACAAAAATAAACACTTACCTCTACTGTGGCGTCCCGGGCTGCCCTCCTCCTCTTCCTCACGGTCTCCTACTTGGGTCAACCAGCTTTCGAAAACTGTGCATGCGCGCAAGCACGCAAGAGCCGTTCTCGCAGAACTGTGCATAAGCGCAAGCACAGTTATTGCAAGATGATCGATCCAAGTAGGAGATGGCGAGGAAGAGGAGGAGGGCAGCCCAGGGACGCCGGCAGTAGAGGTAAGTGTTTATTTTGTGGGTTTTTGATAAATTATTATTAATTTTTTAATAGGCGGGGGAGGGGGGTTGTGGAGCGGAGTGCCACAGAGTTTGTTCCTAGCTCCGGGGTTACCCTAGACTAGAGTAATGTCCTGCGGGGTAAAGCCTGCATACTTTCAAAGTACCACAGGATAAATTACCTCTGGAGTAATATCCTGCAGGGTAAAGACTGCTTACCTTCAAAGTACCTTGGGGTACAGTACCTCTTGAGAAATATCCTGCGGGGTAAAGAATGCAGGGTAAAGGCTGCATACCTTCAAAGTATCACGGGGTAAAGGACCTCTAGAGTAATGTCCTGCGGGGTAAAGGTTGCATGTCTTCAGCGTCTGGCCTCTGGCTGGCTCTGACTCAGTTGGGCTTTCTGTAATTCCTATCAAGGAAGGCCAGTGTGGATTAGATTTTTTTAAAACTCTATTGCTATGGTTAATCTATGCAACTTGTGGAACACATGAGCAACACGATGATCATCAAGCTTCTTTGAAAACATGAGCAACTGCCAGGGGTGGCTCCTCCGTTGGAGCGGAGGAGTGTCGTCCCTCTTAAACCCCCCCAAAGCCCCTCAGATGAAAAATAAAATGGTAATGTATTGCCATTTTTTTCATCTCCTGAACAGAACGTCTGGACAGGGCCAGGCCGCTTCTGAATGACAGCAGTAGGAGGAGGGTGGGCTGTGTGCGCGGTCTCTTTGAACGGCCGTCTTGCGACCAAACAGACATGCGCACTTTGAAACCTCTAACCCAGTTGTCCTAAAACAGTAGGAAAAGAGTAAGTGCAGGCCACCAGGGCTCTGTGGAGTGCCGAGTGAGGCTGCGCCCACCACCTGGTGCTGCTCTCAAAGCATGAAAGCAGCGCCAGGATTGGGTAAGGAAGCTCCAGCATCTAATTCCTGTAGGTGTCGGAGACAGAAGAGGTCCTCCCTCCTCCCGGGTGATGCCGGCCACCACTGGCAATTGTTCTTTATTCCAAGGTATTTGAGGTTATAATACCAGAGACTGGATCCTGATGCGTTTTTTGTGATTTCCGCCATGCACTGGATATGATTATTATATTTAAAATTAGGAATACCTCCAATTAATGGTAGAGTGCCAATAAGCCTGCTTGTGAACTAACATCATAGTATACGCATATGCAAACCAGCTAATATTGAGGGTTGTGATGACCAATTCATTCAACAACTTATATATACGTTTGATTAAAGAGCACTATAAGGTATGCTAGGCTTATGAGCACGTGCTGAAAAGATCTTACCACCATGTAACTCTAAAAAGCGTACTGCGTATGACTTAAACAAGGACTACGAGAAGGGAAGAGTGATTGCTCCTTTGGTTAAAAGTATTTGCTCATGCCTTGCGTTTTAGAACACTCTGGGCCCAATTCACAAAGGCGGGATCTCCGCACTGCAGATTCTCATTGCGGAGATGCCACCACAACTGCGGAGGCTCTTTTTTAATCAGGCCGTCAGTGTATTGATGTGCTATGTTAAAACAAGCTTTATATTTTTCTTTGTGGTGTTTGTAATTGCACTGTGTAGTAGTTATCCATTATTTGGCTCAGTATTTCATGTCATATTGATTTGTGGTTTTCTTCCAACTTCCAAAACATGCGTATGGCTGTTTCATTTTTTATTTTTTTAAATATTTCTTTATTGGGTTTTTGTTAAAATATCACAAAAAAACTGAAAGACAACACAATACAGTTAGCACTTACAACACTTTTTAAGCATTCATGCAGTTTGGCAAATGCATTGATAATAATGGCAACCACCAATCAAAAATCAACATTATACAAGACCAGAGTGCTACAAACCCTAAATGTTTAATTCTTTGTTATGTTTTTTTTTATTTCAAATCGTTTTTATTGAGTTACAAGAAATAACAAATAATAAGAACAGTAATAATAATAATAAGTAAATTAATCAAACAGAGGGAAACAGATACAAAGACAAAGTAAATAATAAATAAAAGAAACTATAAATTGCTCGAGTTCCCAACCAAGGTATTCGCAGTTAATTCGTAAAAGACGTAGAGGCAAATGGACTATCACAGTTCACCACGGGAGTTCAAGGGAGTATACAGTACAGTATATAGCACAAGTTACATACTACGCAGTTATGGAGGCAAGAATTACAATACAGTACAGGAGATTTTCAGGGTGGGTCGTTTGAGAATGATGAGGCATTAAGGGACTTCCAGAGTTTCCTGTGGGTTTTACGCCATGGAGAGGTATGGAGTGCGGTATTGTCCGCTGCTCTGAGGAAATACAGCCATTCTTGCCACATTCTAAAAGACACATCGTTGGTGTTTTTCCACTTACACAGTACAATTTTACAGGCTAAGGTGAGCATGAGGTCTAGCAGGTATTGGTCATTTACATTATCGACTTTAGGATCCAGGGCACCTAATACAATATATGAAAATTCCCTTGGAGGTGCTATGTTGAAAGTGTTATTTATACATTCGTAAACCTTGTCCCAGTATGTTTGTAGGGTAGGCCAAAAGAAGAGCATGTGGGAGAGGTTACCAACGTCGGCTTTACAGTTCCAGCATGTCGGGCTCTCACTTAGATTGAGTTTAAAAAATGTCTCTGGTGTCCAGTATGTCCTATTTATTAGCATAAGTTTGGTTTGCGACAATATTGGAGATATTTTATTTGAAAATGGTGTGATATGTATTTTATCCCAGTCATATGGGATGTTGTTGGAGTTGGGCTCAGGTTCTCACTTAACTTCACATTTTCGGTGAGATTTACGAGGCTTGGGAGAAAGAAGTTTATATATTTTAGAGAAGGTGTGTCCTGACTCTAGTAGTTGTGACATCTTGGAGACTATCGACGGGTCGAAGGGTTTAATAGAGCGCATCGAGAGGAGATATTTTAGTTTTGTTTCGTTTAGTTTGTTAAATTTAGTTTGTTTAGTTGTGCTTGTTTTTAAGTGATTTGAACAAGGCTATGGGAACGTGATGTATTGTCTAGTGTATTTGTTTTGTATTCATACCACTGAGTGAGGGTGAGTTAAGGTTGACACTTGGTTTCTTTGTTTAAGCTAATTCATAGTTAGAGAATAAGTGTTTTGACCTGTATATGATTGCTTAATGTATATATAAATGATGTGCGGCTATTTACTAGCTGGAGCGGTGCACACATCATTATATTTTATTTGTTTGGTGTGTTAGATTTGTGTCTTATGTTTTATAGGATGCGAAGTTCTGCGTTGCATTCTTTGACTGTACGGTGTAATGTTGTATCTATTATATGTTGGAGTGTGTGTAGTTATGTATCTATGCAGTATGTAGGACAATTGACTTTTAGATTTTGTGTGCACGTGTGTGCATCAACACACACAATTTATAAATCATGCTGGTACATGCCGATGTTCATTTATTTGGCATACATCGGACTGATGATGTGTATTAATTCCACTTCGATTGCTGGATTCAGTAAAATTTTTAGTTGATGCTGCAAAATACTTGGAATTTGCCAAGATGTGCGTTGCATTCCATGACACACTTGTGTGCATGTCCTGTGCTCCAAATATTGACAACATTTATACAATGTGTGACTGAAGACAGTACTGCACCTTTGGTGTTCCTGCACCTCTCCTGACGCAAATATCATTTGGATGGATCTGTGCACGTCCAAATTCTAAATCCAACTGGGCTATGTTTAAAGTTCTTTAGTTTGAAAATCGATTAATCATTTAACATCATTTTTTAAGTGCTCACTAGTGAGTTACACGTTTATGTGCAGCGTGGTGTAAATGAATGCATGCAATTTTCAACTTTGACATGTTTTGTGTGTTTTATATAGGAGCCTACGTTCAAACTATGCTCTAAAATGGATTTAGGGTATTTTTTTTCAAATAAAATTATGCATTTTAAGTCATGCTCACCAAACTTCACAAAACCATGTACGTGATTTCTTAGAGGAGCCTCAAAATGTGTTAAAATGAATTTGTATGTTCAGTGTAGCTTTGATAATACCACTGTGTAATGCCAAAATATGATTTTGACTACAAACAAAATATATCCGAGTTCAGACAAGAATTATTCATGAATTTCCATGGATTGGTTGTGTCTCGATTGACTGTGCATTATGTCTGTTTAGAATTGATAAATGAGTTTCAGAAATTGACATAAGTTGGGCCCAAAGACAATATAAACCAGGGTTTGCGCACATGTAGAAATAAAGTGAACTGTCTTTGATGCAGGATAAGCTGTGTAATACAGATCTTTATTTTCCTTCACGCAGAGCATGATTTCTTCCATTGTGAACAGCACTTACTATGCAAATGTCTCAGCTGCGAAATGTCAGGAATTTGGAAGGTGGTATAAACATTTCAAAAAGACAAAAGATACAATGGGTAAGTGAGATATCACCCTCAAGTTGCAGTGGTTCTACTATTATATGTCAAAGCCCGTTTCAGTTGCTTATTATATCAGATATTGTTCTTTTCCATTTAGAAATTAGTTTGGCTTGTGTTTTTTGTATAGGAGTGATTTCGAAATTCAGTAAATATTTGTGTTTGCATAAGCAGAGCCGACTTGCATGTCAGGCATGCAGAAAATATTAGGTAGAGGAGAAGAATCTGTCAGTTTGTTAACATTGAAGCCCTTAGAAGATGTAGAATTATAGGTTGGAATATTGCTGATTGTAGTGGCAGTTTCTTAGAAAAGATAATTGTCTTCTGAAAAAACATGTTATCAAAAGAAAAAAGTGTGCCATTGTTCTTTCCTACTTTTGCTAGAATAAAAGAGCAAATATGTACATTTTTCAATTATGCAAGTGGAAGATCATGTAAATGAAGTTTGTATTGGTTTATTTGGAAAGGAACATGCTGCGTGATTGCTTTATAATTCATTGCTCAAACGAAGCTATATATATACATTTCAGCCTATGGTATTATTGTCTTCTTATAAAATAATAATCGTCCACAGGTTTTAAAGCGGAAGAGAATTAGACTAATTTTATCTGAAAGTTTTAGTGTGTTTTAGCTTTTAGTATTTGAAGGAAAAGCATCCATCTACTCCAACCGATTTCTAGCCTTTTATAGCTTTCCGCTGTAATGAAGACAGTGCATCACTTCTATGATAATTGCTTGAATGATTCCTGCGGAATGGCTCACTGGGGTTAATCTCTGTGTTCATGTGTGGCAAAGTACTGATTCCCTCCCTTTTACCTCTTAGTGCTGTCTGTACAGCAGTCTTCGTGTTCTGCTTGATTGCAAAAAACTGATCAGGAAATAAATACGGTACCTATCCCAATAACAAAACCATCTTTCTTCAGGTTGTGTTCCATTTCAGGTGCTTTGTGATCTCCTTGGCAAATACGAGTTTTCTGTTGTTTTAGGCCCTCATACAGCTCGTCCAATTCATAATTTACAGGAATAACACCAAGCTGTTATAAGAACAGGAAGGGCTCTAAAGGGCTCTTTAATAGGGGGATTTGTGATCCACCCATCTCCGTCCCCTTTGACCCTTGTAACAGCTGAGTAGCCGCAATGGCAGCGGCTCGCTGCTGTACCAGGGTGAAGGGTTCCTCTACCGTGTGTAGCTGTTCTTTCTGTTGTTCACGAATCCTTTCGGTGCTGAAGTTTAGGCGAGGCCTCATATCTGGAATTATTAATACGTTTCTGGCAAATGTATTTCCTGGGATACTGGTGTTTCATTATTGACATACAGGAAGTCACCAGACCGAAAGCCAGCTCCTTTCTGAAGGACCTATATCCACAGTAGTGTTTCCAGTCGGTGCCATTCTTTATTAGGCAAAATCCACTTCCCTTGTAGGCTCCAGCAAAATTCTCTGTTGCGTTTGGGGCTCATCAGCCTCAGTCAGGTCCCAGCCCTCTGTTTACGGTGAGGTAAAGAAGGGATGTCACGTTAGGCAGAAGTTTCTCTGAAGCAGGTAGTACCATTAATACTAATATTGTGTCAAGCCTCCCCTCGTTTGTGTCTAGCAGAGTTTTGACTATTTGCCCTACATCTCCAGTGCTGAGCTAAAGAGTGACATCTGTCCGCGCCAAGCATTATTTCAATGACTCTGACTCACAAACAGCACTTTCGGGAGCACACCTCCCGGAATGAACAAACTACTCTCTTTTAAGGTCTATGAATGTCAAGGAAGAGATGGAGAAGGAAATGTATTTACCTGTTATCTTACGTTTCCATCATGAGTATTTGCTTTGAATTCATAAATTACCTTCCCTCCTCCTTGTTAAACCTGGATCATTGCTACAAATGGTTGATTCGATCCTTACTCGTATCTTCATATCAAAATGAACTGCTTAACTGACATTACTAGGCACTGTAGAACATTTGCACTCCTGGTTTTCTTAAAAGAGCAATGCCAACATTCTCACATTATTAGACGATGGCTGTATGCAACATGCCACATAACTCCTAATTGAACAATGAAGTCAGCCTACAGTTCTTGATGTAAGGACAGAATTGACCTTATATTGTGCCAAGAGCGTCTTTGCCCAGTCTAGGAATGTTGTAGTCTCTTTTCCTCAAAACTGCTTCCAAATTATTTGTTTGTAGCATACAAAGGAAAAGTATCTAGACACAGTATTCCTGCATATGATCTAAAAGCTTCTGAGCACTCACCACCTGGGCCATGTCTCATGAGCACTGATAAACTATAATGCTTACAGCTGAGTACATAAAACACTGCTGTATACATACAGATGCCTTCTAGAATATACCAGGGCTCTGTTCTTTGACACATTGACGGCTGTGGTTAGATCCATAAGCACTAAACATAAAGAATCTTTCTAGGCCATTGTATATTTAGTGATCAGGAGCTGAACATTATTACATTGGTATACATTGCCCAAGCTGTGTTTAAAACCACATTGGGCATGTGATAAAGTACGGTTTCCTAAATCCTGAGGCTGCAGGTGAGTTAGACCGATCCTATGTCCCACCTTCAGTGAGAGATCAAGAAAATATACTGTTCAGTAACACCTGTGATACCCACTGCCACCTTTTTTTAGAACCATGATCTATTCATGTGAGAAGTTGTAGGTAGTTTTCTGGTGACTACATTTAAAGCTACTGTAAGTACAGGTGCCCCGAGTTCAGTATTCTATTTGAATACGTTCATGGGCATACTGTCAGGAGCTGGCTCTTCGTTTTTTAGACTCAACGTTTTTGCTTTCGTAACCTCTAGGAGTTAAAAATTATTAAAAAGAATTAGTAGGTGCCTCAGAGGTAACAACAGAAGCAGGTTGACTACATAGACCTGTGAAAAGGGTGACCCACTCACGGGCCGACATATTGCCCTTCAGGAATCTATTGACAGCAGTTGGTAGGGAAGTTCTGTTAGCAACTTTCTAGAGTAAAGCCAAAGCTTTAGTCCTGGAAGAGTCCATAAGTTTCTCCCAGGCTTCTTTCTTACAGCTTTCATTTTTCCCTGGTGCAATTTTTAAGTTAATCGCTGCAGTATGAGACTGCCTTCAGCAGCGCAACAAGAGGATGTGCGCCAGGACTTTATGTAAATACTTATTTGCTTTGCTGCATATCCTATTGAACAACTAGATTTGGAGATTAGGTCAACGCCTATCATTTGACACAGTACTGATGCTTCGATGATAGTTAGGTCAGTATGAGCAGGCAATACATCTGATACACCTTCTTCGAGACAGATGTTTATTTACCCCAGAGGCCCTGACAACCTGTTCACTTACTTGAGGCAGGTCTTTTCTCTAACTTTGCTTTCTGCCATTAAATTCAAATGTTTCTTTGATATCTAAAATCAGTTCAGGTTTACAGCAGAGAAATAGAGAACGAATAGAGCCTTCCAAGAGATTATGATCATCTACATTGTGGGAAATAACTTTAATGTCAGTGATCCTGTCATACAGTTCTACAGATACTAATATGAAACTAACTGTTAAAAAGATTCTTGCTGAATATGTTACTTTCTGTAAAGTATCGCCCTAAAAGCTTTTGTGTTTTGCAAATTACATTTTGCTGTTGAATCCAGCAAAGCTCTTACTTGGTGGTCACCTTTGTTGGAGTTACACACGATGGAGGTATCTCACCTTGCATGTGTGTCAGGAACTTTTCTGTCAGAATCCCAGTTCACCCATTGTTAACATTGAAATCACAAGCCAGCACAATCATACACCCAAAATGGTTTTGTATGTATCACTAACATATATGACCCCTTGAAGCTAATTTGACATTTGCATAATGATGTTGCTTAGCAATTATTATGGAATGTTACTCCAATTAATCTTATATCTTTGGCTAAATGTTAATTCTAGGATCTGTGTGTTTTGGCTGCCAGTGAAATATGACCAAACTATTTGGGGAAGTTTTACTGCTAACCAAATAAATAACCAGCCTTTAAATCTTCTGAGGTTCATGATGTTGCCAGCACTATAAATGAATGCTACCCATCAAAGTAAAAATGTTTTGGTGCCCTGTGCCTTGTAGAAGAATATCTTACATTGTTCAGTTAAAAGGGCCCCACTGTGTTATCCAACTTCCTTGAGATCTTCTGCATTTCAAGAGATGAATATAGTTACTGATCTGCACCATCTTCACTTTAACAAGTAATACATTTCTCCTTTATAGGGCTTGATGTGCGGTAACAAATACAATCTTCAGCTAAAGGGACAAGGCCAATCAGTATTTGTCTTCCAGAAGTGAGGAGAATCTGTTTGTGGTAGAGATGCAAAAATAGAACTATGCAGTAGATTGTGCTCTTATGTCGATTGAGACTGTGCGATTACCCATGTTATCAGGTTGATGCACAGCACAATTGTGTCCCTTCCTAGGAAAAATCCCAAAGAACAGCTCCATTTGTGTTCTTGAGCTCCAGTTGTTATTTCCATGTTGTGGATATATGTTATTGGAATTTAAATGCAGACACAACTCATAAAAGCTACATGTTAACACAACCAGAGTTGTACCTTTATAGATTGAGGTTTGGTGTATTTATTTATGCACTTTGTATGGCATGGAGATGATTCGAGAGGCAAAGATGAATGAAACGTTGATACATATAAAGAAGATGAACAATTGCAGCATAGTAAAAAAAAAAATTAAATACATGTAAGTTTGGGGGTACTCTATAATACAATTATTATGAAGATTAATTAGGTGGCCGGTACTGTTGAACATGATAAAGGGACCTATCACACACACACACACACATTTATATATATATATATATATATATGTATATCAAGCAACAAAAGTTTGCTGACTGTGCTTGCCCTCGCAGAATAAATGGGGACAAATTGCAAACCTACCTGTTGTTTGGTCCTCTCTCAGCAGGCAAACTTTTGTCGTTTGATATATACTATGATATTGTGTTTCCTCTGTACTACATTGATATATATATATATATATATATATATATATATATATATATATATATATATATATATATACATATATATTGTGTTTCCTCTGTACTACATTGATATATATATATATATATATATATATATATATATACATATATATATACATATATATATACATATATATATATCTCAATGTAGTACAGAGGAAACACAATATCATAGTAGGCAAATAAGTAAATGTTAGAGAAGTGAAGACTTGGCAATAGAATACAGTGGATGAAAATTGTTATGTTAGGGATAAAAGTAATAATTAGAGAGGGGGAAGGAATGCTAAACATGCAATATATACAGAACCAAGGGTAGGTGCTATGTGTGTCTGTGCATATGGAATCTCATTTAGATAAGCCCTGGGAGAAAATATCTATGGAAAAGTTGGAGCTTGAGATGTTTCTTGAAATAAACCAGGGACTTGGTGGTGCATAAAGGTGCAGGAGGGAGTTCCAGATTCTACTGTCAGTGCTTGAGAAAAATTGACCTATTGTGTTCTCTTTCCTGAATGCGGAAGTTCTAGGATAAGTCTTTCTGTGCTGCGAAGAGAGCGTTGGATACCTGACCGGATCCGTTTGTTAGTCAAGTATCGAAGAGTAGCTGCATGGACAGCCCTGTATGTGATGCATGCTATCTTACGCGGAGATCTAGCTTCAATGGAGAGCCTTTGAAGCATATGTCCGACCCATGCTTTATGGTCAAATTTATCGCTTCCAGTGACAAAATGAGCTGCTGCGTACATCATTTTTTTGAGAGGTGCAATGTGAGCTTAGTGAAGCCCATTACAGAAAAGTTACCATAGTCTGTTCTAGACAGTACCAGTGACTGAACTAGTTAGATCTTCAACTGAGATGAACTGAAGGTTTCTTGTCTACAGGTCTTCAGCTGGGAAAAACCAAATGTCCTGCCAAAAAGTCTAAATTGAAGCTGTGCACTCAGCATAATTTTTATTTATTTGCAAAGTTTTATATAGCGCTGGCTAGACCCGGAAGTATCAGAGCGCTTTACATGAGGATCAGCGAGGTACCGGATACATAGTTATATCAGTTGAATCAGCGAGTTACAGGTTACATAGTTACATCAATTTGAATTAAAGAATCACAGGGCGAGGAGGAGGGGGAGGGAAGGAGACACGAACGGGGAGACGAGGAAAAACAATGTCAGATGACCGGCTGGGTAGGTGATGGCCAAGGGGCCAGACTCCTCTATAGCTGTATAGTACAGCTCCACCGGGCATCGGCCAAGGTTGCTCAGGCTCTGGGGTAGGTAAAAACTGTTTTGGGGTCCGCCCAGGGGGCATCGTTATAGTTCCATCAAAGGGGGAGGGAAAGAGACACAAACAGGGAGACAAGGAAAAACAATGTCAGATGACCGGCTGGGTAGGTGACGGGCAAGAGGCCAGACTCCTTATGGCGGCCAAAAGCGGTACAAAAGGGGGTGGTGATGGACGGAGCATCTGAATCAATCAAACACTCACACCCAGTCAAAAGATCTGGGTTTAATCCATCACCGTCCATCAAGTAGTACAAGAAGAAAAGAAACACTACGCAAATCGTCATCTGCAACTAGTAACAAGGCTTTACCAGTGTTACATACCTAACTGATTGTAAGTCATATAGTAGATAATTTTCAACAATATGGTGAGAGAGTTGTGTGGGACCCATCTTTCACTAATCTTAGGTAAGGAAGATCCAAAGTTGGTCCTTAATTATAAAATTGGACCGTGTCAGTGGCAGGTTTCTTCAGAAAGTGGATGATTTGGCTCATTGTGAGGCAGTTTGGAAGAACTCTTTGAGCAAGAGATTGGTTCAGTTCTCTAGTACAGGAGGGTAAGATGTGGGTTGCTGGCTCTTCAGAGATGTTAGCCGTAATTGGGGCTGTACACTGCTTGGAGGGATTCACATTAGCAGTAATGTTTTAATAGACATACTCTGAGGCCACAGAAAATTGTAGCCAGTTGACTCTATTTTGCTCATACAGTTCAACTGTTTCTTTGAGGCATGGATTTGATGAAGGGATAGTTTGATTGATGACTAGGCACATTGCGTAGATTGTGAATACCAGTAGTGACACGTCCCCCTGACCTACCATTGTTGCCCAGTAATGCATTACTGGAGATGTACTCTCCGGTACGCCAACTCACTCCTGAATTGTGCTCATAATACACCACTGCGGACCTGCATACTCCTATGAGTACGCTCACATCCGCCAGGTTGGGGCCTCCAGAGAGCAGTGGGATCACAACATTTGGGGACCACTTCACAGAGGGTGCCCCAATGATCCATCAAGATGTTATACATCTGCATGGTTTTCCAGACTCCCTTTTCTTAACACACACCAACCTTCTTCCCTGTGTTCGCACCCACTGGACAAGAATGGGGATGTTAACTGAGACACACACACACTGATATAAACAGTTTATGAGATGGGTAATGGCAGTTATTTAATTAACCCCATGGCTGCTAGGCGTTTTCCCGTCCTGCGCTGGGTTTTCTTCTTTTTTATTGTTTCATGACGAGCTGGCCTTGTCATCCGCGCACGGCAGGTAAGCGCCATGACGAGGCCAGCTCGTCATTAGCCTCGAAGGGGTTAAAAGGCTGTACAGGGGTTTGCATGTCCATTTACATACCTCTTTGGAACCTCTAGGGGCTAAATGGAAAGATTATATAAATCAAGCCTTACATGATTAGGAATGGCACTTTTTCCCCGAATACCCAAGCAAGGTCTCTCTCAATTCATGTTTTGAATGTAATTAATCCTCACTCATACATAGGACATATTTAATATCATTAAAACTGCATAAAATCTTCCCCACAGCCTTGCACAATTGCCCTAGATATTGAGCGGACTCTACGGATCTCCTGCATATGTTATGGGCTTGCCCTCTACTGCCATCTTATTGGGCTGATATAAAAATGGCTCTTTTGGCGCTCATGGAGGCTCCCCACCCGGACGATGTTGAGCACTGTCTCTTGGGGCTATACTGAGACCTAAAAAGTTTAAAACCATAGTGCGGTTTGTGGACCTGCTGCTTCTCCTAGCCAAGCAACAGATTGCCAGGCGATGGAAATCCCCTAGAGCACCACCTGTATCTTGCTGTCAGATTGAGGTCATTCTTAGGAGTACAGCCAAAAGTTATATCCTGCGCAGGGAGGAATTTCGAGGTTTACGTAAATGACCTTTTGTACTTGTCTGGGATGACCTGCTGGAGACATTTAAATCCCAAGAGGATGATGAACAATGGACACTGTCTACACGGAGCTCATAGAACCTCTTTGCCACTGGCACCTGACTTTTACCAAGGTTCCACTTACACAGTACCACGACGTTCTGTAGACCTCTAGGAATATGTGTGGCTCACTTTATTATATGCTTTCGAGAGATTCACGATGACAATTTGGATATAGGGTGCTGAGCGGAGTGTCTCTTCTAATGTTTTATGTTTGGTTTTATTTTGTTATTACTTGCTTTTTTTACATATACATCTATAATCATTCCTGCAATTTCTCCATCACGTTGCAGTATACATACGATTGCTTGTAGCAGATACTTGTTACGTTTTCTTGTGTTCTGTCAACACGCATTGAATGGCTTTATTCGTATTGCAGGCATTTCTTTTGTCTAAAGAAAGACTCAATAACATTTCTTATAAAAAAGGGATAGCTTGTTTGACTTCACTGTCTCATCAAAAAATTCATCAAATTCTTCAACTTTAATGACAGAGTCTTCAGAGATGTGAGAACGAGGACACCAAGGTGGTTTGACTATTTCAAAGAGTTGTTTTGGCTGATATTTAGCGGAGTCAATATGATTCTTGACATAATGCGCCTTCACATGAACCATATTACTTTTGTATGGCTTCCTGGCAGCTGCGTTTAGATAGGTTGAGGGCAGAGGGTGAATGTTTCCAGTTTTTCTAAAGTGAACAGAGCGCTTCCCTTTCGACATAGTTCTCTGGAGAACAGGGGAAGGGGATTTTAATCGTTTTCTTTTCATTTTGGGCTGAGCTACTTGTGATGAATTCAACAGTGCATTTAAAATAGTTTGACAGTCAGAGATTGACATCTTGTTGGACCACGATGGAAGAAATGAGAATAGGGGTTCTAAGTACTAGGGAAATGATACTCTGGTTGTCAGTGTTGCAGGACGCAGTTACCTCCTTTTTGTATTGACCAAATATTATTATTTGTTATAATACAGAAAAAGACAGAGAAATGTGATCCTGGTGAAGACGGGAGCAGTTACCAGCATTAGGTCGTCGGCAGGGAGCAGGTCTCGCTTGACCATGATTACAGCCACAATAGTTCCTTCATTGGTAGTGTGGTATGAGAGCAGTGCTAGAAATGAGGCACACGCATTAGCATCAGTGTCCCTAGAGCTGGTTATATTGTCAGTTCTGTAAATGAATTCTGGTATAGGGAAATTGTCATTCTACTTTCCCATTTTAGAGCATTAACAATGTTGCATGGCTTCAGTCTTACCCATGAGCTGTACAATTATACATGATCCTTCATCTGATGTAAGACGGCCTTTTCGGGAAATTGTTTGCTCACAGAAGCTTCAATATGTATTTGCAAAATTACAAGCGTAATACAGATTGACTTTGAAATAGTTCTGTACACTAATATATACAGACTCATAGTGCTTTCAGTTTAGCAGGAATTTTTACTTATTAATGTTAACCGAATGCTGAAACTGAATTTCTAATTTAATAATGATTTGTTCATTGAGGCATGGTTCCTTTACTGACTCCATACCTTCCACAACATAGTTTCCTTTAGTCTGCTTCTTGGGGGCTTTAAAAGAGGAGGACGGGAATGTGGTGATGATGAAACATATAAGCGTTTTTAATTTTGCAATAGTGCTAATGTGAGAAATTGTCCATTTGCGACTTGTACAAAAGAGATGTGGCCTACGTTTTCAGGATTGGAGCCCTGGTGGAAGAGGTTTGTCAGCATCTAGAATGCTAGGCCAAGTACACTTCTTATATCCTGGCACAAGGTCGTGGGATTTGTAAGATGAAATAATGCCTGATATCAGGTTACAGTGAAGCCACACAACCATGTTTTGTGGAAACGTGTGCATTCGACATCCAAAGAGGATAAGGGTGCAACTTAGATGCGTCCAAAATACACTTGCAAATGAAAAAAAAACGATTTACTCGGAAAGTCTGTGGATTGCAAACTGCACTCCTTGGACCAGTGTTTTTACGACATCCTGATTCACCTAAGGAGGCATACAATTCTTCAAGCTCTGCAGGCCATGTTAGATGTTCGTTGCCCCTTAGCAAAGTCCGGAATGTATGTGGTCGAGACTACAAAGACTTTGGGCGGGAAAGCAGGCGCAGGGAATAGACACAGGCTATGTCATTCTAATATTTTGGGTTGTTCGTGGTCAAGGTACAGTGCACATCAATGCTGGGCCCAGGGCACAGGACACGTCCTGGCATCTAAAGGGGATGGTAACATGGATTTTTGAGTTTGTTTAGGTTTTGCATTGTAATTATAATGCCTTTTCAACAGAGGGTTTTTAATGAATGTGTAAGACGTTTTCTTTAACATAGATTGCTATGTGATTCTAATAACTCATCAGCATATTGTCTCCTGAGAGGCGTTTTTTCAATATTTTTGTTTAAGTAAATCGATTTCTCTCTTACATTTCTTTTTTATTTTACCTTAGTTGAAATGGAAAACATCTCTGAAATCTTCCAGCAAGGCAACAACCATGTTGGTTATGGTCAACAGCCCCTGCAAGGGAACACAGCTGAACAGCCTCCATCGCCTGTGCAGCTTTCTCATAGCAGCCAACCACCAGTGCGAACGCCGATTTCAAACATGCACCCTGGACTTGTATCCTCTCCTATTAGCCCTCAACTGGTCAACCAGCAGCTGGTGATGGCTCAGTTATTAAACCAGCAGTATGCAGTAAACAGACTTTTAGCTCACCAGTCCTTAAATCAACAGTACTTGAACCACCCTCCTCCTGTCAGTAGAACTATTAACAAGCCATTGGAGCAACAAATTTCCACCAACACAGAGGTGTCTTCCGATATCTACCAGTGGGTGCGCGATGAGCTGAAGCGGGCAGGAATCTCACAGGCGGTCTTTGCACGTGTGGCTTTCAACAGAACTCAGGTAAGATTTCTCTTGCGTGTGGTGTGGCTGTCTGCATAGCACTCCTTTACAGTGATCGCTGTTAGTCGCATGTCATCTCAGGACTGTGCACCTGTGGACAACCTGCGGAATGTGAAACAAATCAATTATCTGTGTGCCATTATTATAGAATATAAAAGATAGCCCTTCAAATTCTTGGGGTGCACATTTACCATTGCAGTCTGAAATCTGCCATATGTTCAGTATTTGAAAATTAATATTTCAAGAATGGGCTTTAAAATGTATGTGGATGTGCAATCTCTGGCAGCATGACGTTGCCGGAAGCATTCTGAAACCGGATTGTCAATTTGCATTTCATGCCCTCTCGTAGCATTCCATCTTCCACACCTAACTTAGTCCAGCTTCTACTTGTTTTTGCCAGGACTCATAACGCATGTAATGTTTTTCTTCAACTGACATCCTCCGATCTTAACCGGTGTGCCTGTGAAGTGTGGCCAGGAATACTCTTGGAACATTTACGTTCTGCGTGTGTTTGTTCTTATTCAGTTGTAGTTTTTTAAGGGATTTGTAATGCTGAAGGTAAATCTATTGCACCACCTCTCTTCTTTTTCTGAGTTGCCTGTGTACTTAACTATGGGAATACAGTAGAAAAAAGAGACAAGTGCTTTGGAGCAACTCACATTGAAGAAAAATACGCTCTACATATGTGTCTTATGGAATGATTTACAGAACCATTGTATAGTCATGAGCGAAACAGCTTCCCTCCTCAGCATACACTGCTTCCAGTAACTAATTAGTTGGAGAAGTGAGCAAAACTACACTCACTGAAACTGGTTGTGTGTGTATTTAATATAAACACTTCAGTGCTGGTGAATCTTATAGCTTGCACACGTTGTAGGGCTTTATAGCATTCATGTAGTCTGTGGATCAGAAATAAACGTTGTCATGTTCATTAACTGTCCAAATAATGTTGTCTGGTATGTCCAGAGTAAAGGCCATGATCAGTTCGACTTGGCGGTATTTGACCAAGTCAAGTGGCATAATAACATTACTATAGGTTGCAAAGTCTGATGCTTACCGAGTGGTAGATATTTTTATATCATGTTCCCTTCCACCCTACAGAGTGGGTTCTTAATTGTCTGCAAAGGGTATATTTTTCATACTGAAATGTTATGGTAAGAAGAGTAATGAAAAGGAAATCCTAGGAAATTCCAAAGATTGTGTTACAGTGCAGTTCTAAAGTTTGTGCATTCGGCAGTCATAAATGCAGAAGAAAGTTCTAGATAAGTTGAGTGTGCACAAGAGACAAAAAAACATAATTTGTCTCAACATTATCTCCAGGTATTTGTAGGTATTTTTTTCTTGTGTGTAGACATTTGTACTTGCCAGGCTTAATTAAACATTAGTATAATTTGACGATTCTTCGGTCTAATATATTATACTGGATGCAAGCTTTCTCATAAAGATTCATGTATATTTTACAATCACTTCTGGAAACCATAAATAAAGCTTCACCGGAAATTTAGTACACAAGAAAAGAACCACTTAACAAAACGTAACAAAAGTGCAAGCTTCCTACTCAAGGAAGATATGAACTTCAGATGGCTATTAATCAAACCTACCTAGCAACCATAACCCTTGCCCCACCTGAATAATAGGCACAGTCACATTTACATCTATCTCTCTCTTAAATGTATTTCATCTAGGAATAGGTTCTGGTACAGGATAAGTGCAACCTGCTATTTATCTACAGAATTCCACAACTCTTCCCACAGAAAATACACTCACAACCCACACCCTTCTAATCTAAGCTAAATCCGTTTTTGCTGCACTCCTTATCACTCCACTATACATTTAAAAATTGAAGTAGATGACAAGGTAAGAACACCACTGGACCATCAAACATGACACCAAAGTACTTTCCACATAGGCCACACAACTAACACCCTTCCAACTAAACACAACCTATGGTGTAGTGGTGCTCCTCATACGACTCGTGCACTGCAGCATCTCATCAGGGAGGCGAGGCACTTAATTACAACTACAATATAATACAATTAGTCACAAAGTGGTTATGGGCTGTCTGGTTCAAAATTGTGGTTGAGCCCCCTCTTAAGTGATTTCAGCCCCTTGGCACTTTCGAGCAGACAGGTTCCCAGTGCTCATTTATATTCAAGAACCATCCACATGCTATATATTTATCCCTTCTCATTCTCTTTCACATACCTTTGCTCAACTTCAGTCGTCCCAAATTACATCAAGGTGATCAGTTTCAGGAATGCATTTTCAATACCAAACTATTAGGATTTTTAATTTTCCTCTCACAATAATTTTTTTATCAAAAGCGCTGTTCTGATTGTAATGCTTTGTTGATCACCTCAAGATACAGACATTCTGAGAGGCATTTGACAAGAAGAATTACCTTTGATTATAGTGACTATTTGAACGTAGAAAATGTCTTTATCTCATTGCATGAAAAAGTGGTGGCAGGGGGAAGAGCCTGCTTATGGGCGCCGTTTATGGTACTATCTGCAGGTCCTGGTGACGCTCTGTTGTGGATCCTGTACAGATTGTTTTATAATGTATACTGGTTTCTGCGAGTTAAAGGGCAGTAGTGGCAGAAAGAGGAAACTGAGTCTATCCCATCCTTTTTATTGTGCAGAAGGCCAATGGAGAGAACAGGCTGGTACTCAAGCAAAGGGGAACAAATCTCTGGGTGAAGACCATTCACTGCAAAATACCCTCCTTGTAGCAGGTTATTTCTTTGGTTTCTGAAAACTACTTTTTCTCTACAATAGACTTTCAGGACACTAATATACATATCCCTAAATAGAGCGGGCATCAAAAAGCTCTGCAGTTGGTTCCAATAATTTTCGGTCTTAGTTCTGTCCATCAGCCTAAAGTTGGCACCCAGGGTGTTTACCCAAGTTCTATCACCTCTAGTAGGTAAGATGCATCAGGAGTGCATTGCTATTCTTCCTTTATCTGGTCGACTGACTTCGTCCTCTTATCACACATTTTTGACAAGATCAAAGTTTGGGACAATCTAAGGGCAGCAGCGTGGCTTCAGGTGAAGGGCAATCTACCAGCAACCATCTTTTTGTTGCGATGGGCCAGGTTTCACCTGAACAAGTTTGCAAGGCACATTGTTTCTCATTGGTAACAGTCATCTCTGCACTTATCTCTAAATATTCCTGTGATCGCAGAAATGAGAAAGGAACCATCATGGTGGATGCAATCCTCGAACATCCAGAAAGGAGCCCAGTTGTCACCTCAGCAGCTGCTTATACTGACAGATGCCAGTGTAAGAGGGTATGGCACCTGAACATGATATCAGCAGGACCAACAGCTGAGGTCCCCCAACTGGAGAGAATTGGAAGCAATTCTGCTGGCAATTCTGGCATTTGCTTCTCTTCTGGTGGACAACATAGATGCTGTTGAAATCGACAACAACAAAGCCAAATCAACCCTCCCCAAACAGGAAGGCACGAAGTCTCCAGCATTGTCTAGGACCTTATTTGTACACAGGACATGATCTTAGATTTGAGGAATATCTACAATCAAGGGACATCAAATGTCAGAGCAGACAGGCTGAGAATAGAGAGTTCTTCTTTACTGGAGTTGTTTGTGAGCAGGCAGGATTTTGGCAGGATTTGTCAAAGCTGGTTACCTCCAAGGGTGGATAATTTCGTGTCTACAAAGAACACCCTGCATCTTCTACTTTATTCAAGGATAAGAGAGGAGAAGGCGAGGGCTGTGGATGCCCTTTCTTGCCCGTGGCTGGAGGGAGTGCTTCATGTCTTTCTGCTCTTCCTTCTTTTTAGGTTTCTAATCAGGTTGAGGTGGGAGAGGTCTGTAGTAAACTTGATAGTGCCAGCATAGCCCTTCTCTGCTTGTTTCCATCTGATCATGACAATGACGATCAGCGAGGTGGTTCTTCTTCCTGTGCTCCTGTCTCCCCTAGTGTTTCCATGTCTTCAGACAAGACTTTGAGAACCCATAGGCTAACTGTCTGGAGATTGGAAACGCAGAGCTGATAAAGAAGGGTGTGTAGGAAAGGGTGGCTTCCTTTATTCAGGCTTCTAGAATGGCTTCCACTTTTTCTTCAATATAAGGCATTGACCATTGTTTTAAAGATGGTGTAAGTCCAAACACTTAGTTTTGTTGTCTGTTGAGCGGTTAGGATGTTGGATTTTCTTCAGGATGGGTTTGCTCTGGGATTGAGGGTTTCTCTTCGTAAGACTCAATAGACAGCTATTAGGGCCTTTAGATCCTCTTGGGGTAAATATTCAGGATGATGGTGGCCTTTCACAGAAGTTAATTAAGGAGCTCCTTAATCTGAGGCCTTTGTCTAGACTGGTTTACCCATCTTGGGATCTCTTTTCGTTCCTTGATGTCTTAAAGCAGTCTCCTCATAAACCTCTTGAGAAGGCTGATTACCTTGAAAGCGTTCTTCCTAGTAGTGATTACTTCAGTGAAAAGGTTGGAAGAGTTGGTCTGGTCTACCTAGGGACAGCTTTTAGTTGTCTGTTGTCAAAGACCTATTGTTGACAATACCACTACGTATAGTGGGCTTTGGGTCAGCCCATTGCTTACAATTGGTTGGCCTTCTTCTCAGTCTCATTTGTATGCATATTATTTGATGACTTTCCTTCTTCTGCTTGTGTTTGTATGTTCCTTAGAGCATATCTTCTTAACTGTTCTGGTCTCTTATTTCCCAAAAAGAGCCAGAGATGCTGCCTGACTTAACTCCACTTGTAGGATTACATATAGCCAGACGGAATTATTTGCCCTTAGACCTGCACGGTGCCCCCACACCTTGCTCCATACATCCGAAACTTTGAGTACGGACTCCCTGTGTAAATTTTGTGGTTTCTCCTGGGATAATAACATCAGTCGTGATAGATTCCCTCCATTGCACATTTCACCTCCATCTTTTCGCCCGGGGTGAAAATATCCCTAAAAGCCGGATTAATAAACTGTAGATCATTGGTAAAACACTCATTGGACATCTTTCAGTCCCTTAAGGATAATGATTGGGACCTTCTATTCCTGACAGAAACTTGGCTTACTGAGGAGACAAAATCCGCTCTGACTCTGGCCGTTCCAGAAGGCTTGGTATATTATGTGCTAATCGTCATAACTGTAACACACAAAAGATTGCCCCCCCTCAAGTTATTTTAAATAGAGGACCAAATAAACTATTGTATTAAATCTGGTCCGGTATATTTATTTATACCTTTTAATCATGTTCTTTCATACAAAAATCATTTCGAATGGCAGAAAGAGAATACACAAAACAAACAATTACTGACAAACCTATTACATGAACAATTGACAAAAAAGCATATTACGAAAATATCAAACAATAAACATCAATATTACATCCAACAATCAATATAAATTGCAGTGCAGCAATTTTGCAATATATCAGATCAATTCAATGATCAAAGTTCTGGGCTACCCCAGCAAGAGCGAATTGCAACAACTAGAGTGTTTCAGGATAATAGTGATACATGCCTCTATTTGCTCTTTGAATGTAGTAACTTCATTCTCTTTCATGTAAAGAACTTTGATCATTGAATTGATCTGATATATTGCAAAACTGTTGCACTGCAATTCATATTGATTGTTGGATGTAATATTGATGTTTATTGTTTGATATTTTCGTAATATGCTTTTTTGTCAATTGTTCATGTAATAGGTTTGTCAGTAATTGTTTGTTTTGTGTATTCTCTTTCTGCCATTCGAAATTATTTTTGTATGAAAGAACATGATTAAAAGGTATAAATAAATATACCGGACCAGATTTAATACAATAGTTTATTTGGTCCTCAATTTAAAATAACTTGAGAGGGGGCAATCTTTTGTGTGTTACAATTATATAGGGCCCAGCCCTCCCTCAGCCCCACCAAGGGCCTACCTCCTTTTTGTGTGCTAATCGTCATAACGGCAAACATGGGGGAGGGGTGGCCATTATTTATAAAACTGAATGGATGATTACTTCGACCCATTATGAACAAATTGACTGCATCGAGGGCCTTCCCTTCTGCATCAAACTGTCTGCGTCTATTTCCTGTGCTAGCCTTTTGATCTATCGACCCCCTAACTCCAGCCCCTCACATTTATCAACTCTCACGGATTACATCATCCAAGCTTGCACGCGGTATGCTAACTTTACGATTCTAGGGGACTTGAATCTTCATGTAGATGATGCTACTTGCTCCCTTAGCTCGTATTTTATTTCCACATTGGCAGGCTGTGATCTCATCCAACTAGTAGCTCTCCCCACTCACAAATCCGGTCACATGCTAGATCTTATATGCTCTAACCTCCCCGACATTTCGGTCAAGGAACCCATACCAGTAATATGGTCTGATCACTATGTTATTCCCTTTGTTGTCCACATGGCCCATCATGATAGACCCTTCTCTACCCCTAAAGAATTCGGTGAAATTGGACTAAAATCTCCCCGGAATCCCTGCACTATTATGTAAAAGATTCCAATCCGCCCTTGGCCTCTGACCTTGACTCACGGATCTCCAATCTCAACGAGTGGGTTAGCAAAGCTATTGACTCATTAGCTCCTCTTAGACCCATTAAAACCTTTAGGTCTTCTCCAGCAGCCCCCTGGTACTCGAAGGAACTGAGACAAAAAAAGTCTGCCTGCAAAATACTGGAACGCTGCTGGAGATTGACTTTCTCGGCAGAAAGTAAATTCAAGTACCAGACGGAACTTAAAGAATACCGTAAATTGATCATAAACCACAAAAGAAGCTTTCTATCAGATAGAATTGATAAAGCTAATAACTCCTCCAGAGAGATATTTAATATTGTCAAATCTTTTACTGATCCGCAGGCTTTGAATCGGCGTCAGCCTGTGTCCCAGTCCCTCTGTACCCAACTCTCTGAGTTCTTTGACGAGAAAATTGCTCTTATATATGCCTCCTTCCCTAAAAAGGATTGCTCTGATATCGGGGAAGAACTGTTAGCTAATCAAATCTCTGCATCAGTTCTCGCGGAATTCTCTGAAATATCAGATGATCTCTCCCTTCAGGAACTACTTAAATGTAAATCCGGTTCTCCTAGTGACTCATGGCCAGCAAAACAATATAAAGCACTAGCAGCACTCCTCAATCCCCATCTCAATTCCATATGGAACGCCTCCCTGAGATCGGGTTTCTATCCAGAGGCATGGAAACATGCATTTCTGGTCCCGATACTGAAAAAAGCTAATGCGGATCCAGAGACCCCGGGAAACTATTGGCCGATTTCTCTTCTCCCAGCTCCGGCCAAGATCTTGGAAAAGCTGGCCGATCAACAACTTGCCAGCTTTATAGAGTCCATATTGTTATGGCTACAGCACAGAGTCGGCCCTGATTGAAATGGCCGATTCTGTGCGATGGACACTTGACCGGGGATCGAGGGCGGTGTTAGTGCTGCTGAACCTGTCGGCAGCATTTGACACCGTCTCTCACCCGATCCTCTTGAAACGACTGAGATCTATTGGAATCCAGGGTACGGTCCTTAACTGGATTGCTTAATTTCGTTCTGACCGTAAACAACAGGTTCACTCTCCTCCTTACACTTCTTCAATTAGACCACTCAAATGGGGTGTCCCGCAGGGCTCTTCATTGAGTCCGCTTCTTTTCAATGTTTATTTTACCCCTTTGGCCGAAATGATATCTCAGTCGGGCATCAAAATAACATCATATGCTGACGATATCCAGCTTCTTTTTTCCTATCATGAGCTATCTTCCACCACTTTCGATTCCCTAAAAACATGCCTTAGGAATATTGCAAAGTGGATGGATCTCAATTTTCTCAGACTCAACGCTGGAAAGACCGACGTCCTCTTTTTCAACCAACCTTCCCCTCTAGCCTCCAATTTGTGGTGGCCGGAAGACTTTAGTCTTGCCCCTCTCCCTAAGGACTCGGTCAGAAACCTGGGTGTCAGGTGGGACAACCGATTATCCTTTGCTAATCAAGTTCACACAGTCTCTGCTGCTTGCTTTTGCAAAATTAAAATGATAAAAAAATTCATCAACTACCTACCCAGCAGCACCCGTAAAACCATAATCCATGCACTCATAACATGGCATTTGGACTATGCTAATGGTCTCTATCTGGGTCTGACAGCAGGACTGTGCCACAGACTTCAGATAGTTCAAAATGCACAAGCCTGTCTGGTCGGTGGCATTTCTCTTAGACAAAACATTTCCCCATACCTGCAGAAACTGCATTGGCTTTCCATCTCTAAAAGGATAGAGTTCAAAGCCATGACCCTGGCCTTTCGGACTACTAAAGGCTTAGGACCAGGCTATCTTACTTCGAGTCTTCGCCCATATAGTCACTCCAGAGCTCTCCGCTCTAACACTAAACTGTTACTAGTCACCCCTAGATTTAAAAAAACCCGATCGGGAGGTAAAACCTTCCAATTTCCGCCATCTATCGCTGGAATAAACTTCCGCTTTACCTCCGCATGAGCCAGTCGGAACTTGAATTCCGCAGATCCCTCAAAACTTTTCTTTTCTGCTAGGAGGATCTTGCTTCAGACCTACAGCTGTCTGCTCATTAGCGCCGGGACACCCAGTTGGGGTAGCTGCACGCTTTATAAAATACACAAATAAATAAATAAATAAAGCATTGGCAGTGCCAGGCGCTCAGAATTGGAAAAAATCCCAAAACAGGCACTTAATGGCCTTGCCAATGTTTGCTTTGTCATTGTAATTTCCCAAAGTCAAATTGTGCATATAGCTCAATTCAGTGCCTTGTGGTAAGCCAACGCGTTTATGCACAAGCTTCAGTCTTATCATAGGCACCACAAGTCACTGACAGAAGGAGGTTCTCACCTTGCACAACCATCCTCTTGTTATGCATCCCCTGTTCACCCTGGAAATGGTATAGCTCTGGCTCTCGCACGAAGTACATTTCAAATCATTTCCTGGATGGCAAGGGGATGGATATGTTTTTGTGAATGTGCAAAAGTTTACATGAATGTAGACTTTCAGGGTCCACTCTTTACGTGAGGTACTACTAAAGTACAAAAGATTTACTCCTGCAATGTTACCTTTTGTTGTTTCGTTGTAGTCCTAAATCCAGCAGTTTGGTTGCATGAATCAGATTTACAACAGAAAACAGAGAGACTGTATCTTTAACTTGTAACGGTAAGCTTTTCATTAGGAAAGTTCATGTTGGCAGTGTGAACACTTTTGCACAAGATCTGAAAAAACGAATATATGATCCCATTCCGCATTCAAAAATCCCGCATACCATGACTCCGCATTATTTACCACGCAGAGCCATTACTCCGCAGTACAATCACTCCGCAAAATTTAACCCCGCATATGACTTAACAACGCATGCCTTTACAACGCAAAGGCATGTGTGGTGAAGTTATATGTGGGGAAAAGTTAGAAAATGTACTTACACTATATATCTATATATATATATATATATATATATATATATATATATATATATATATATATATATACATATAAATAAAAATAAATATATAAAAATAAACCAAATAAAGCATATGTATATAAGTAAATAAATATTTTACATTTATATTTGTTTTAAAATAATTTAAAAAAAAATATATATATACAATTTAAAAAAATACACTTAACACCCTAAAAACGAATACCACCCTGCTCCCTTAAAATACCACAGCACCCCAAAATCCAAACCCACCCTTACTCCTTAAAATACCCCAACACCCTTAAACACTAACCCATCTTAACCCTATAAATATACCCTGTACCACAAAACCCAAACCTACCCCTGAACCCTAAAAATACCCCTGTACCCCAAAACCCAAACCTACCCCTGAACCCTAAAAATACCCCTGTACCCCAAAACCCAAACCTACCCCTTAACCCTAAAAATACCCCTGTACCCCAAAACCCAAACCTACCCCTGAACCCTAAGAATACCCCTGTACCCCAAAACCCAAACCTATCCCTGAACCCTAAAAATACAGCTGTACCCCAAAACCCAAAAATACCCCTGAAACCTAAAAATACCCCTGTACCCCAAAACCCAAACCTACCCCTGAACCCTAAAAATACCTCTGTACCCCAAAACCCAAACCTACCCCCGAACCCTAAAAATACAGCTGTACCCCAAAACCCAAACATACCCCTTAACCCTAAAAATACCCCTGTACCCCAAAACCCAAACCTACCCCTGAACCCTAAAAATACCCCTGTACCCCAAAACCCAAACATACCCCTTAACCCTAAAAATATCCCTGTACCCCAAAACCCAAACCTACCCCATAACCCTAAAAATACCCCTGTACCCCAAAACCCAAACATACCCCTGAACCCTTAAAATACCCCTGTACCCCAAAACCCAAACATACCCCTGAACCCTAAAAATACCCTTGTACCCCAAAACCCAAACATACCCCTAAACCCTAAAAATACCCCTATACCCCAATACCCATACCTATCCCTTAACCCTTAAATACCCCTGCACCCCATAACCCAAACCCACCCTTAAAATACCCCTGAACCCCAAAAACATATACTCCAACACCCCCAAACTAAAACCATATACTTACCATACGCTTAAATATAAAAAACATATGCTTTTACAACGAATTTAGTTGTAAAAGCATGCGTGGTAAAAGCATATAATATATAATGGCATGCGTTGTAAAATTTTGCTGAGTAACGGTACCTGCGTTATCATGGTATGAGGAGTAATGGTATGCCGAGTAAAAAATGCGGAGTGACGGTGTTTTACCGAAAAAACGAACCTGGGAATCACTTAGTGGACTCACACTGGTCCCTGATTGTTGCTATGACCTTTTATCTCTGCTAGATACTATCTATTACAGCTATTACCATAGGAACAGGGAGAGTGCTTTGTAGGTGGTGTAACACTTGGCTAGGGACCATAGGTAAGATTGTAGAATCCTTTTGCTGACTCGCCATTGTGTGTGGTGTTTCGGTTTGCTTGTCATTAAAGCACTTCTCTATTTATTACGGCAAGCACTAGTCTGTACCTAAATTACTGTGTCAGTTGATTGACTCGAGTGTTCTGAATTTGTGCTGCCCACACAACCTATCTCAGAAGTGTGTTGTCCCTGTCTGCAGTGCCATAGTAGGATGGACATGGGAAGAAAATGACTCCCAACTATCATGGCTGTGGCACAGTTGTCTATTTTCCTGTCAAGGTCTCTTTACTCACCATATGATTAATGTTAACAGGCTATAAAACGCCGCAACTTGATAGTCTAATCAAATATGCAAAATAATTGTACCACCAACTTCAAAGTCACAAGTTTGAAGTCTTTCAAGACTTGGTGCTTGTTTCAGAGGGAATAGTCAAAGTTGCAGAGGGTTAGAAATACAGATACCAGAATCCTTTCGTCTGGGCGAGTGTGGTTTGGAGGTTTGAAATTGCGATGTAGGACAGAATTGCACCCCAAGTAACATTCAGCGTGTAGTCATAGCAGCCGAATGCCCAGTGACGGACCGACATAGCCATACAACCTGTCTATCCAAGAGGAGATAGGGCTGGGCTTAGCCAGCCACCAAACACTAAACTCCAGTTACATTGTCAGTCAAACGAAGGCATATGTAAAAACCTGCTCTAAAATTCCTCATATGGTAACTTTCCTTGTTTGGATGGTAATGTCCCTTCCATGGTATAAAGTTGAGTCCTCAGACCTCTGTGCCCAAACTCTACCCCTTGACTTACAATGGGTTCTAGAATTGCCCTGGACCTGGAGGGGTGCACTAAGTGGGCCCTCAATGTCACAGTAGGACTACTGTCCCTGTCACTGGTTCCACATATGTGGTGTGGTGGTGGCTGCATAATGTGCTATGTCGTAGTTATAGTCTGCCCAGGCCTTTTTACCTCTGCAATTCAAATAGTAACCTACTGGCCCTTTCTCCAGTATTAGGGGTGTCTTTCATAGATTCACATGCCGGAATCATTCCCCGTCGTCGGAGTGGGTGTCCCACAGTACATAAAAAAGCAATAATATGCCATAATAACATAGTAAAAAACAGTAATTCCCAACCAGGAAGTAAAGTAGCCCAAGCTACAGGAGAAAAAACTTCCACACTCATGACTATCCTAGTCATTTTGTATAGACCAAACTGCAGCCAATCAGGCGACAGCACCTACCAGAAGGTTCTCCCCAGAGGCTCAGGCTCTCAGATTTTCTACCGCACGTCGTGTGAAGGGAGTCTCCCTGAGCTCTGCTCAGTACTTCTCTATTTTCCTTGTGGAATCTAGTTTTGAAAATGTCTTCTTCCAAGAAATCTTTATTTAGGCTTTGTGACTCTTGTGGTAAGCTCCGGCTGTTTAAAGAAGGTCCCCACAAGAAGTGCATCTACTGCCTGTATCCTGAACATCAAGTGAAGGACTGCAAGATTTGTAGAACCTTCCCTCAGAAGACCCTCAGGGACAGAGAGGGCCGCCTGCTTTTGTGGCTACAAAAGCTCAAGGATACAGACTATCCTGCTTCTGAGGTAGGCAGTATTGCCTCTGGGTCTACGTCTGCCTCTAGGAAGAGAGCTGCTGATGAGGTTTATCTTCTCCTGGGGCAAAGGTTGTGAGGAAGCAACAACCTACTAAGGGGTCTGAGAGGCCTTCCACATCTAAGGCTACTCCCCCGGTTAAGGAGAAAAGTGGTTCATCTACACCCCCAAGAAAATCTACAAAGAAATTACCTCAAACATCTTCTGAGAAAACTTTACCTCAGAATCAGACCCTGTCGTCGACGATGCTGTCGTCAACTCCTTCGTCGACGAAGATCTCCATCGACGCTACGTCCACGTCTACGGTAACTTTTTCCTCTCCTAAACCTGAGATGATTATGTCGACAGAGTCTTCATCGCCGACGATTGTCTATGTTACTGTTAGACTTTTCTCGTCGACGGCAGAGTCTTCATCTTCTGCCGTCGTCGGCGATTCGTCGACTGCTAAACTTAAGAAGATCCCGTGGATGATACCGTCGACGACATCATCGTCGACGCTTGTTATTCCGAAGAAGCCATCGTCGATGAGCTTGTCGGCGACTACCACTCTGTCGACGAAGACATCGTCGACGAAGACACCATCGTCAATGAAGATACCATCGTCGACGAAGACACCATCGTCGATGAAGACACCATTGTCGACGAAGACACCGCCGTCGACGGAGCCATCATTGTCGACGACGATAACTCTACCGTCGACGACGACCTCGTCGCCGTCTACCACCAAACCCAGGTCAACGAGCCTTTTGGTGGGGCCCCCGTCGACGCCACAGATATCTTCCTGTACCACTTTACAAGTGTGGTCGCCGCCTACGGGTTTTCTGTCGACACCAAAAGCGTCTTTACTTCAGAGACGCAGTTCTACCTTAGAACCTTTATCTCCTCTGCATATTTCACCGCAAAAAATACCCCTACAGGTTTCAGACAAGTTACTGGATTCTGAGGACTCTGTCATTGAGGAAACATTTGGAACGGCGGCAAGTCCTTCCTAATTAAACATTAAGGATCAGGAGGACGACCAAGAGGATCAGCATTCGCCTGAGCAAGTGACATCGCCTGTGACAAATGTCCCCTCAGCTCAGATGCCAATAGCATTTCTTACCAACCTTCAATGCATGCTGGATGGCTATTACAGGCGTTTTCCACCATCGGAGTCAACAGGCTCTGTACCTCCTACACCTGTGGTAGAGACGCCTATACCTGACTTCAGAACTCCAAGTTCTCCTCCACCTGCATCGTCCAATCAGCGGACGTACAACATTCTTCGGACGAAGAAGAAAGAGAAGAAGGAGAAGTCGATGACAGGTCCTTGATGTCGGAGTGGGATGATTACCAGGTTTAAACTCCTTCTCCTTCACCACACGCTACTTCGGATTCACCTCCAGTGGACGTGGGTGGATTCCACCTTCTAATGGAGCTTCCACATTCACATGGAGCATACAGAACAGGAATGCTTCCTATATGATTTTAAAGACCAGCCAAGGAAGCAAGCGAAGTCTATACCTATCATAGATTTCATCTGGAAGGAGGGTATTAAAGTCATGTCTACCCCGGCTTCCATACCTCCGGTCCTGCCAAGGATTGATAATAAGTATAAGGCTCCTGAAAAGTCCCCTGCTGGCCTTATAGGACAACCGAAACTGGATTCAGTCACCGTTCAAGCTACACAAAAGAGATCTAGGAACCCTTCATCTCCAATCGCAGCCCCACCGGATAGAGACGGCAGGCGCCTGGATGCCATTGGTAAGCGTGTATCAACGATGGCAGCTACCACGGTCTGAGCTGCTAACTCATTGGCCATCCTGGGCAGATATGACCGGCAAATGTGGTTGGATATCTCGCCATACATAAACCTACTTCCAGAACCTTCTAAGTCTGAAGCGCAAAAAATCCTGCAGGAAGGTGAAAGGATCTCGGCTGAGATGATTGATTCTGCTGTTGATGTGGCCTCAACTGGTTTCAGGCAATTGGCAGGTGCTGCTGTCCTGCGTAGGCAAGGTTGGCTGCGCTCTACTTCGTTCCGTCAAGAAGTGCAAACAAAGGTATTGGATATGCCTTATGACGGAGAGTTTCTGTTTGGTCTGCAAGTGGAAGAAGCCCTGCAGACAATCAAACAGGATACAGAAACTGCTAAATCCTTGGGCACCCTGCAATTTCATAAGCCGCAGCGAGCAGCGAGAGGACGTGGATCGTCCTCTAACAGAGGCGTATATACGCAACAGTCCTCCTACAGGCAGGGGAATCAATGCTACCAACCTCGGCGTTATCAATCCTACGGTGAACGAAACAATAATTATTCCCAGAACAAGAGGAAACCGACCTACCGCGGAAAGGATAAACGACAATGAGCCTTATCACCTGCCACCGCTACTGTCGCAATCTCATGTAAAAATTGGAGGACAAATATCAAAATTCTACTCAAAATGGTCATCGATAACATCGGACATGTGGGTCCTGGACATTGTGGCCAAGGGCCATGCCCTCGAAATCGAACAGTTTCCTCCAAACGTTTCCCCAAAGGGACCACCTCCAGCTCATCTAAAAGAGCTGTTTGCCCAAATCAATTTGATGTTGAAGAAAGGAGCAATCGAGAAGGTTCCTTAAACTCTGAGGGGAACAGGTTTCTACTCCAGATTTTTTCTGATAAAGAAGAAGTCTGGAGAATGGCGTCCAATTCTGGATCTCCGGGCCCTAAGCAAATATCTGAAGAAGCTAACGTTCAGAATGTTGTCGCTGCAGGAAATACTGCATCTTCTTTCGGCTGGTGACTAAATGGCCAGCTTGGATCTCCAAGATGCGTATTTCCACATCTCTATCTTACCTCGACACAGAAAGTTCCTGCGATTCACAGTGGCTGGCAGGGATTATCAATTCAAGGTCCTTCCCTTTGGGCTGAGCTCGGCACCCATGGTATTTACAAAGGTCCTGGCTCCGGTAGCAGCACACCTCCGGCTGGAGGGTATACAAATATTTCCATATTTGGACGACTGCCTTATCAAGGCCAGTTCTTACGCAGACACAGACAACCATTTGCAGCAGTGTCTAGCCCTCTTTCAATCTCTGGGCCTTTCCATCAACGTCAGCAAGTCCCTGCTGGTACCATCCCGAAGACGAGCTTTCTTGAGAGCGACCCTAGACACCCAGCTGCTCCAATCCTTCGTGTCGGTCGAAAGACAAGTCAGAATACAGGACATGGCTCGGAATCTACTTTCAAAAAAGTCAGTTTCAGTCCGACGGTTCAAATTCTTTCTGGGGATGGTATCGTCTTGCATTCCGTTGATACCGAATTGCTGTCTCAGAATGAGGCCTCTTCAAGAAGAACTCAGCTTACAATGGCTGTAGGTCTCGGGTTAATTCGAGGACCTTATCCAGATCACCCCGCGTATTCGGGGTGGTTCCCCTCTCTGGTGGATATAAAAAAGGAATCTGCAACAGGATGCACCAAACTTTACGATCACCACGGATGCATCCCTCGAAGGCTGGGGAGCTCATCTTCAGGGGCTAACAATCAGCGGCAAATGGAGCCCTCAGCAGAAACGTTGGCACATCAATCTGTTGGAGCTGAGAGCCATCTTCCTTGCCCTCAAATCATTTTTCGCAATCATTCAAGGAGCCACTGTATTGGTTCGCATAGACAATACAACAAGTATGCACTATGTCAACAAACAGGGAGGGACAAGATCAGCTCTTTAGTCTCAGGAAGCCCACGAGCTATGGGCATGGGCAATACAACACGGAATCAATCTTCTTGGGCGGGTCATGTACCGGGGACAGAGAACGTTCTTGCAGACACTCTCAGGAGGAAAACAGTGTCCACGAGTGGGAGCTTCATCAACAGACGGTAGATCGGATCTTTCAGCAGTGGGGTCATCCAGATCTGGACCTCTTTGCGACCAAGAAGAACAGCAAATGCCGGTTCTTTGCAAGTTGGCATCCCCACAAAGACTCTCAGGGGAATGCGTTTTCGATCAACTGGTCTCAAATATATGCTTATGCTTTTCCACCAATACGTTAGTTCCCAGAGTCCTGCGGAAGATGAAGAAAGAACCGTGTCGGCTGATTCTTATTGCCCCCAGATGGCCTCGCCAATATTGGTTCACCGAGCTCCTTCTCCTATCTGAGTGCGAACCAATTCAGTTGCGTCCAACTCCGGACCCACTCTTCATCCAGGACAGTAAGATTTACCATCCGGACCCGACATCTCTGAGGTTAGCGGCCTGGCGCCTGAATACCTTGAATTCGCCCACCTAAACATTCCTGCAGATTGCAAGGAAGTACTAGCCAAAGAATGAGCACCTACTACTATAAAGACGTACAGTCTCAAATGGAAACGTTTTTGTATCTGGTGTCGTTTGGTTGGAATTCATCCTTTTTTGGCTAAGCCAGAATAAATCCTACCTTTTTTCTTACATCTGGCAAAATTGGGATTATCTCATGCAACCCTAAAGGTTTTCCTGGCAGCGATTTCAAGATACCGACAAGATGGGACCACTTCTCTTTATTCTTCAAGAATTATACAACAATTCTTCAAAGGTCTTTTCAGAATGTTCCCTCCGGTACATCTTCAACCACCATCGTGGCATCTTAATGTAGTGTTAGCGCAACTCATGCGCCATCCTTTTGAATCTATCCACAAAGCCGATTTGAAATTCCTTACGTGTAAGGTGTCACTTTTATTGGCTTTGACTTCCTCTAGCAGAGTCAGTGATATCCATGCTTTCACAGTTCATCATCCTTTCTTACAGTTCACAAATGACTCCGTGGTGCTCCGCACGAATCTGAAATTCTTACCTAAGGTGCCTTCGGACTTCCACCTCAACGTGCCTGTTATCTTAAAGACATTCTTTCCTAACCCACAATCCCCTGCAGAAAGGGCATTGCATACACTAGACATAAAGAGATGTTTAAAGTTCTATTTGCAAAGAACATCTACGTTACGCAAATCTGATCAACTGTTCATCACCTATGGTGCGAGATGGATCTCTGCAGCTATCAACTTTTGCCATGCACAAGCCGGACGACCTTTGCAAGCAGCTCCTAGAGCGCACTCTACGAGGTCAGTGTCTTCCTCAACTGCTCTTTTCGCTGGAGTCCCTCTCCAGCACATCTGCAGAGCGGCAACCTGGGCCAGTTGGCATACTTTCACCAAACACTACTGTTTGGATGCAGCCAGCGAGACTGATGCTTCAGTGGGTCAAGCAGTTCTGCGTAATCTTTTCAAATAAGGTGAGCCTCTGTTTCCCACCTACTCTTACTGCTGTCAGACGCTTGTTATGCTTATTTTTATTGTGCACATGCTCAAGTATCTGTATTTTATCATGCTTTTAGTGATGTGATTATTTATATATATTTAATGGTTATGTGCATCTCATATTTACAAGCTTATGCTACAAATAGCGTCTTCCGAGCACGGATATGTACTGCTATCTACTCTGATTCAGGCATGTGAATCTATGATAGACACCCCTAATACTGGAGAAGAACAATAGTTACTTACCTGTAATCTGTGGTTCTCCAGTATTGGTGTCTTTCATAGATTCACATGCAACCCGCCCACCTCCCCTCAGAGGCTCTTAGGCTACATTGGTTTACCATCACTCCTTGCGAGAAAATCTGTGAGCCTGAGCCTCTGGGGAGAACCTTCTGGTGGGTGCTGTCGCCTAATTGGCTGCAGTTTGGTCTATACAAAATGACTAGGATAGTCATGAGTGTGGAAGTTTTTTCACCTGTAGCTTGGGCTACTTTACTTCCTGATTGGGAATTACTGGTTTTTACTATGTTATTATGGCATATTATTGCTTTTTATGTACCGTGGGACTCCCACTTTGACGGCGGGGAATGATTCAGGCATGTGAATCTATGAAAGATACCAATACTGGAGAACCACAGATTACAGGTAAGTAACTATTGTTCTTCCCCCCAATTCCTCTGCTAATGGTGAACCCAGAATCTTAGCACCAAGAAACCGTGCTCTTCGACATATGCATGTATGCTATGGTAGTTTGGTATGCAGTTCGAGTTCTTGAATGAACCATAGTAACACATGTGTGTGGGTTCTGTTTTCGAAACCTCTGACCTGCGCTTGTACACACAATGGAGGTGTAGTAGTTTACCAAGACTGTGGAAGTGTACTGCTGACATTCCTGAGATTGGAGTGTTGTAGGAGGAGCTGGGTTTCTATTAGAAATTCAATGTGGTCCTTTCTGATACAGAGTGCTCTAATTAGTCTTCCTCAGACTGCCATTTGGTTGAATCCAGGGGTGAAGAATGGGACTGCTGTGCTGTGTCAGGCTTTAAAGGGTCTTTTAGAAGGGAGCATGACTTTCCCTCTCTTCATGACCACTGTCATGTGCAGCTGTTGATAGTAAAGGTGCAGACTCCTCACACCTCTTTGTGCCCCTGTTGTGGGTGTCCATCCTGAATTCAATCATGCGCTGTGAAGGGCATCACTCAACATCACTCAAGGAAGAGGCTGAGTTTTTTAAAGCGCCTGAGAAGTGCACATGACAGGGGAGCTGACCCAAACTGGTTCTGCAAAGAATCCACATCTCCTGTCTGCTTACTCTATAAACGTGGGAGTTGCTGACCCATTTGTTGTTCCAGTACAGAGTTCTTTTTAACCAAGGAGGGAGTGTTCCTCAGAGTAGCCAGTGGAAACTCTTGCATAGTGTACCACAGATGTGAGCGTATGTATTAATGTTGCACTAATTGATGCTCTAAGTTTGAATTAAAGTAACAAATGTAGTATAGAAATAGAACTGAGTCATTTTTATGGATAAGTAATTTGTAGTTTCCAGGAATTAGGTGCTAAACGTCATTTGAAAGAGTCATGACGTACATTCCTGCACTCTATGACACAAACAAGTTTATAGAGGGTTCACTTTACTTTCAAGTATCTGTTTTTCACTTTCTTCATTTTTCCCCATCTAAGTCTTTAGTTAGTAACTTGTTTCTATTTTTTAACTTATAAATGCAGACGAACTATATTTATTTTAAGTAATACAAGAGAAAAAAAGAGGAGAACTTGCATGTTCTAATTTTCTCCTGGGCGCTTAGAGGATTCTGAAATTGTTAAAACATACAAATGAAATTTATTTATTTTATTTATTTATTTGTAGATTTATTGAGCGCATACGAATCATCCCCAAGGGGATCTCTCGGCGCTATACAAGGAGAAGGATGGTGAGGGTATATATTTAAAAGAGCCATGTCTTCAACAGTCTCTTAACCCCTTCGATGCTCATGACGGAACGGTTCCGTCATGAGCATCGGTTGAGCTGTGCTCATGGCGGAACCGTTCCGTCATGACCACACCCATTAATATTGGGCTCAGCACCGGTGATAAATCTGGGCAGCAGCCAAGGTGTTAAAGTTGGTTAAGTCACCACAGGACCTGAGATTTTGTGGAAGCATATTCCAATGGCTAGCTGCCAGATAGGAAAAGGCTCTACCGCCATTACGTGCTTTCCGTATTTTCTGGATGCACAGAAAATTGGAATTGCTGGATCTCAGTTGTCAGGCCGGCTGATACCACCTGAGTTTATTCCTAAGGTAGGCCGGGCCATTTCCCTATAGTGATCTGAAAACTACACGGAGCATCTTAAAGATAGCTCTTTTCCTCACCGGGAGCCAGTGTAACTGATGCAGCAACGGGGCTGATGGTGTCCTTGCCGGTTTGGTTAGGGCAAGGCGGGCCGCCGTATTCTGCACCACCTGGAGTCGAGAGAAAAGATCTTCCCTTGCTCCCACCAGCAGCGCATTTCCATAGTCCAGCCGACTCACCAGGAGTGAATGGATAAAGGTCTTCCTCGCTGACAGAGGCATCCACTGGAAAACCTTCCTAAGCATCCTCATGGTGCCGAAACAGGCACCTGAGACTTTCTTGACCTGTTCCTCCATGGATAGCTTATTGTCTATCTTGATGCCCAAGTTCTTCGCACAGTTGCTGGGTGCAGGGGCATCGCCCAACTCAGTGGGCCACCACTCTGGGGACCAAATGGTCTCAGCCTTCCCAAACAGCAAGATTTAATTTTTTGAGGAATTAAGCTGTAAAAAAATCCTCCTCATCCAAGAGGCAATGCTAGCCATGCAGCTTCTGAACCTCAATTGGGTGGATATAATATCCTCCCCAATCGGGACGATTAGCTGCGTGTCGTCTGCATATGAGATGGTTTGAAAGCCATGGCCCCTGATGATATCGGCCAATGGGGTTACGTACACATTAAACAGGGTCGAACTAAGCACAGATCCCTGTGGTATGCCATTATCTACGCTGGCGGTTTGTGATACGAACGTATCTAGCTGAATGCTCTGGGTACGGCCAGAGAGAAAGCTTTGAATCTATTTAAGGGCCCTTCCTTGCACCCCAATCTCCCTCAGTCTGCCTAGCAGCATCTTGTGTGAGATGGTATCAAACGCTGCTGACAAGTCGAGGAGGACTAGGATTACTGGGGCCCGCTATCTAGAGTCATCCTTATTGTATCCGTCACTTCCAACAGTACAGCCTCCGTGCTATGGGAGGCACGAAATCCAGACTGAGAGGGGTCCAATAGGTTGTGCTGTTCCAAATAGTTAGATAGTTGATGATTGACCAGAGTTTGCAAGACCTTCGAGCAGCAGGGGAGAAGAGAAATTGGCCTATAATTCTGTAAGGCGTTTGGGTCTGCTGCCTCTATTTTTAGGAGTGGCTTTGCCCGCGCACTATTCCAATCATTTGGAAAAATCGCCTTCTCCAGTGAGATATTATATATCTTGACAAGAACATCTGCCAAGACTGTACTAAGAGTTGCCATAACAGCTGGGGGCGCTGGGTCCAGTGGTGAGCCAGATTTTACACGGCTTAATAAGGACTCTACTTGCTCTCTCGTTACATTAGTAAAGTTGTCCAACCCACAGGACAAGACCACTTCTTGCGGTTGGTGTACAAGTAGATGTTCCTCCCCCGGATCATATGACGTCGCCTCAAAGGACTGGTAGATCAGATCGATTTTGCTAGTGAAGTACCTAGCTAGATCTTCACATCGATCCTGAGTGGGGGGGGGGGGTTCCTTACCTGCCTAGGGGTTTGTGAATTCCTTCAGGATCCTATAAAGTTCCCTTGAGGAATTATCAGCCCCCACTATGCGTGCACCCAGATATGTCCTTTTTTCTGTATTACAGCTGTTAAGGTAGGCTCTATATGTTGTCCGGTATGCTAATTTATCTGATACCTCCTTAGTTTTCCTCCATCTCCTCTCTAGGACCCTACACAGGGCCTTTTCCTTTCTAAGGGTAACTGAGTACCAAGTGGCGGGGGCTGCCCTCTCCTGCATAGTGGCCCTTTTCAGAGGGGCTATAGTGTCTAAGGCTCCCTGAATTGCTCCCACCAATCCCTCCCATGCAGAATTAGGATCTCTGTCCTGATAGAGCAGGGGGGCAGAAAAAGCCTGATTAAAGGCTAGGGGAGTTACTCTTGCCCATGGTCTTCGCAGGTTCTTCTGGCCATGTGTCCGCACTACTGGGTGGGAAGATGGTAGTGAAAAGTTTTAAGCCATGTGATCAGTCCGGTCCAGAGGTTGGGGAGGCTCAACCGCCAGATCGCCCACGTTGGAAAAAATGGCGTCTAGCATGTGACATGCCCTATGAGTAGGGCTGGTGACTTTTAGCGATAGTTAGTTGAAAGGCAGCTCTAGATGATGATTCAAGTCCCCTACCAGTAAAAATTTAGAGGCCTTCAGAACATGCGGCGCCAGTCTATCCAATAATTCAGTGAGGAATTCCTTATTGCTACCCCCTGGAGGATGATATACTAACGCCCCTGTCCATTCTATGACCTGGGACTGCTCTACTCTAAATATTAGGAGCTCCATGTTGGCAGAGGACACCCTATCTAGTGTCCTGATGTAATAAGGACTCCGTGTGGCGATGGCCAGTCCCCCACCTCGTTTACCGAGCCCATCCAGCCGAGTAACCACATATTCATCAGGGAATGCTATTGCTAATGTTGGCGTAGCCCCTTGATTAAGCCAGGTTTCCGTGAAGAGGCATATGTCCGGCTTTCGCTCCTCAAGTAAATCCCATGTCTCTGTTGCATGTTTGGGGATGGATCTGGCGTTCAGGTACAGTCCTTGTATGTCAGGTATATGTCTAACCTGTCCTGTCCCCCTAGTCTCCACGCAACTGTCACTGTACGCCCCTTGTCGTTGTTGTTCTGACTGTGTACAGAAATGAAGATCGCTAGATGATGGGAGTTGTTTAGTCCCAGCCCACCCACAGATGAAACACCTAATGATTCTTTTAGCCCTCTTACTGTTAAATTTACCAGGCTCTATCTCTCTCATACAAGAAAGTGTGTGCCTATAGGACAGGAGTACCTCCCGAGTATAGCAGATTCGGCTTCCTTGGGGTCGTTGCAATGAAATTGCCGGCATTTCCTGGCATCTGGCGGCGTACTGGCGCGGACGGGCGCAGACACGCTTGCCTTTGGCTCGCCAGCGCCAGGCTAATAAACAGTGAAAAAAGACTTGATGAGCTCTCTCCACTCAATCAATCGCCTAATGCGATTGCGGTGGACCGGAGAGTGTAGTAAATGTCCCTGCAGATTTTAAATGCCAACAGTCTAATGGTGGAAGCCCCACTTGCGGCGAAATTCCCCAGCAATACAAAAACGGTTTTTAAAACACAAAAACCTTTGAAAAGTACCCTCGGTACCTCGCTCCTCGCAAAGCCCTCTCGGGAGCTGGGATGTATGGCGGCAGCGAGTTGGAGACTAGACTGCCAACCGCCAAGCTAATAAACAGTGAAAAAAGACTTGATGAGCTCTCTCCACTCAATCAATCACCTAATGCGATTGCGGTGGACCGGAGAGTGTAGTAAATGTCCCGCAGATTTTAAATGCCAACTGTCTAATGGTGGAAGCCCCCCTTGTGGCGAAATTCTTCAGCAATACAAAAACGGTTTTTAAAATACAACAACCTTTAAAAAGTACCCTCGGTACCTCGCTCCATTATAAGTTGTATCACAATGAATTTATTTTCTTTTGCGTAGTACAATCATGATGCCTTGTGGCCATTTTAGAGGTCCTTTGGCCACAGAGCTACTAACTATTTTTCCTGGTGCCTCAAATTGTAAATATGTTTAATGTAATAATTGAAAACTCAATTGTACAGTGTGCGGTCCAGCATCGCCCAGTGCCCTCTCCTCTGACCCTTGCAGCCTGATTTCTTTAATCTGCTTTTGCTGGATCCTTCATACGTCACGATCTTTTGTGTACAGCATTTGATGCTGAAGATGCTTCTGCTACAGTATCAATGTGCTCTGCCAAGCGTCCTATTACTCATTAGAACCATGGCTTAGCAGTGGGTCGATGATAAGAGTCTCGTCAGGATGCGAGATTGATCCTCTGTCTTCTTTCCACAACTTCTTGTGTTGTCAGACTGTCTGCCATGGAAAAAGTGCACTTAGAGTCTGGCCAGGATGCCAGCTTGGTCTTCTTGTCTGCTTTTTTTCGTGTTGTCCATCAGTCAGTCTAAGACTGTATGGCATTGGTCGTACGTTACTGAAGTTAGAATTGTTTTATGTGTGTTGTGAGGGCTAGTAGGTTTGTAGGTTGCTGGAATTTTGCCTCATTTCAGGTTCTGCAAGGCGTGTAGTGGGTTCAGCCAGATGTTCTCTCACCACGCCTTCTGGCAACATCCTTTACCTGTGTGAGGCTTTCTTGAAGCAGACAGATTTCAGAATCTTCTGTAAAGCAGGTTGGATGGGTTTGCTTTGACCATTGAGATAAGAGCCTTCCAGTGTATATTTTACAGATCGTGTGCATATTAACCTGTTGAAACTCGCACTCCTAAACTTACTAATAAAATGCAGTTTTGGGAATGCTGAAAAAGGGGAAACTTAAACGCATACGTTTACTTTTGTGAATTAGGTCCTATATTTAGGACGCAATATCTTAGTCAGACAATCTCTTTGCTTTCATCATTCAACACACTGCCCTGCTTTGAAAACTCAGATTTGGTGCACGTTTATGAAACGTTTTTGAGCACAGCCAGCCAACATTCTGTTCAAAGTTAAGCTTTTTCACTCCATAGGGGTACAGGACTGGCTCTCGTTATTCCAAAAGATTTTTCACTCTAATGCAATCAGATACCTGTGCTGTCATATCTCATAACTGTCTCACTCTACCCCTTTTAGTAAGCAAAACAATTGACCCAAAGTACAGGTCTCTTTGTAACGTGACTGAATGTGTCTCCTGGAAGCTGCCATCACTGTATCAAGTTGTTAAATTCCATAGGCAAGAGAAGTGCAACGAAAGTGTTTCATATCTTCTCCAGAATACATATGCTAGTTTAATTGGTCTCCCTCCAGAAAGGCAATAGGCGTTCCTACTTGTGGATACTTCAGTAATTGACATGTCCAGATCGTTGGGTTTATGCTTGATGATTCATCAGTGCCCATCCTACTTTATCTTGGTGATTCAAGAAAAGCGTTTGCATTTTCACCCTTATGCAAAAGAGCTTTTTACACCACCAATTATGAACTTTGTATGACTAGTTAGTGAGGTCTGGTTACTACTAAATGCCTTGTAACCAGTATTTTGATTTTATTTTATTATTCATCACAAGTGAAAGTGAAGGGATATACCCTTCCCTTCAAAATGCTATGATAATTTGTAGCAGAGTAATTTAGTGAAGATGTATCCAGCAATATCAGTTGGCTTGATGAATTCTTGTTTTTAAAATATGAACGTCCTCACCCACCGAGGGGTAGCATGCTTCAACACTGGTAGAGTTATTCTATCAATGTGTGCTACAACCTTGGAGCACTTGAGGTGGAAGTGACATCCACAGTGTGGTTTTACAGTGCCGAAGTTTTCTGGTGAGGAAGGGGGGAGGGAATTGTGAAATCTACGTACCATAAAACTAACACTTTGTTCAAATGAAGGGGATTCCACTCTGCATCTCACATTATGTTTTTCCCAACACCAGTAGATTCAGGTCCCCCACAACCACATTGTGACTGATAACTTCCATCTTCGGTGCTTTCATGTTGTCCAGGGTTTAGTCCACAGGGACACAATGACTCTACCAATGTGAGGAGGGACCCGATAATGAAGCATGCCACGCCTTGATGGGTGAGGGTTTTCTTATTTTCTAAATCAAGAATTAATCACACCACCTGATACTGCTCAAGACCCTTCTCTAATAACCTGGGCACTTATTGTTTATGTTTGGTATCTGATAGAGACATCTAGCAGCAGATTCCTTACATTAGAATTTCTCAGGCGTAAAGCTGAATCCGGAAGACTTTTGCTCGAGCAATACCCTTGCGCGTTGGTAGGTGGCGTCGGTTGGCTCCATGTGACATCGTCTGCGCCAGAAGTGACGTTTGCGTCACCTATATAGGCGTCCCCTGGGAGCGCTGACATCAGCTCTTTTCTTTCTGCGCCAACTAGCAGAAATCCGTAAAGAGAGCTACCCTCTGTCACTTTTTGACAGGCTTTTTTTGACGTCGAATTGACCATGTGTCTCATTCTCACAGTTGCTTGACCTGGCTGATAACAGAACAGAAGATACAATATAAATGCTTGTTTCTCAGTCACAGTAGTCACCATAGTTTTTTTATGTAGAAGAATTGTTAGATCCCTGAAACATCTAGTATACCCTGCATACTATACACTGACACAACCAAACTGCACTAGAAACGATCATCTTGTGGCCAAAAGGCGAGTCTCCTGCAACAACAAAACTGGTGGTGCGTGTTCTGTGAAACTGTGGACTGTCCCCTTTTAATCCAATCATGACATTACATGTCGTAACTAAGCTTGTTCATGTGAGTGTAGAGTTTGGGTTAGTTTGTAAATATGTGGTGGTTATCAGTGCAGGGACCTGAACCCACTTGGATTGTGAGAATATGCCCTCTCCATGGCGATTTTGGATAATGTATTTCATCGAGAAGAAGCACTGTATGTGAAATCAAACGTGTGAAAAACAATTACTAATTGGTTGGAACCTTCATTTCGCCTCAACTACACCCCACCCCATACTTCGACCCTAGAAGCTTCCATCGCCAAAATCTATCCCTCAAACAACAGACAAAACTGTAAAAATCAAGCTATAATAACGCAAACCCTCTCTTCCCTTCCATGCTATTACATGCAGAATACAGCATTGCTGCCATGCAAAATTATTTAAATCGCAGCTGCCATTTGGTATCCAAGTGACTGGTCCTCACTAAGGGGGTCACTAGGATGGCGGGCGGACTTTGCCCGCCCGCCATCCTCGTGGTAATAGGGCGGGGGTCCTGTGGGGGATATTAGGATGTGCCCGCCACAGTGGCGGGCACATCCTGCATGTTAAGCATTGTGGCGGGCGGTGCTCTCAGCTCCGCCCGCCACAATGCTTAAAAAGCACTTTTGCATTTGTATAATTAAAGTGGCAGGCACTGCGTGGTGCCTGCCGCTTTGATTATGCAAATGCAGGGGGGTACCACAGGTACCCCCCGTGTGCACCCCCCTGCTCTCCTTCACTCTGGGGGCTCGCAGGGGGCCCCCAGAGTGAAGTCCTCATGCCTTTCGCCACGGAAAGGCGTTAAAAATGCCTATCATAATATGGCTGGCGGTGTCTGATAGACACCGCCACCATATTATTACTTTTCTGCCCCTGTCGCAAGGCGATTGGGGGGGAAAAGCGGCAGACGGTCTTTCCGTCCGTCGAGGTCCCCCCGCCATACTAATATGGCGGGGGGAAATCAAGAGTAGATGTCGGGTGGTTTGCCCCCACCAGGCTGGCGGTGGCCACAGCCAACCTGGCAATCCGCCCGACATCATAATGGGCACCAAAATGTCTTGAAAAGAAAGCTAATACATGTAAGAATTTTATGTTCCATCATCCAATGCCAGGCAACCTTGGGATTGAGAGTTGTGGAGCACTGTGAGTCTTGGTGGGAATATAAGCATATACTAAACTTCCACGGCTCTTAGTTTCTGTAAAACTACAGACACCCTTTGCTGCTGCAATTGGCACTTGTATTCTGGGAAGACCATAATGCAGCCGGATTGAGAAGCAGTGTCTCAGCAGCTTGTGCACCCCTTATGATTGCAACCCTGCCCCTGTAGTTCACTATCATAGCAGTCATGGGGTTTGGAGCTGCTCCTGGTGAAAGAGGCTGTGCTAGAGTTCTGCAAGCTATTCCAATTATGAAACATGATGATTGTTTATCCACTAGCATCCATTAGGCAATCCAAGACTTCTGTGCCTCCGGGAAAGCCTATAAATTGAAGCTTGCTCCTCTTCGCTCTGTCTATTCACTCTTGCAGGATTTTAGATGTAGCAGTCAGGCATGATACAGTAGTCTTGGACTGCATCCTCTAATTAATCTATATGCCCTTTAGTTTTTGAGACTCTGTTGATCACATTACCCAAGTCCTGAAGGAAGAGGTTTACATACAATTTGCCAATCTTTGCCTCCAAGGCCCTCTTGAGACCTTTATGGCTTTCAGGATGACACTTGTTTATGAGGGATTGGAGAGACGCTGGGTTTGAGACACTTTACTGGTTGTTTTGGTCACCTCAGTCTATGGGGCCAGTATTTGTTGATCTTGGTATTCAGGCCACGTCTTGCAGTCTCTCAGAATCAAGAGGTGGGAGTTCAGCTCTCAGCCTGCAGCATGTGTTGCCGAGGCTTGTGGAATAGCGAAAAAGCAATAATATTCTGGAATTAATGCCTCCACAGGGACTAGATGATGGTTTTGAGTGGACAATATACCACAGCAGAGCCACCCAGAATCCCTCCACTCAGGGTTCCTGTTGCTGACAGTCCAGGGCTGATAAGGCACCACAAGGCCCAAATTATGGCAAGGTTCACAGACCTGCACTTGCTTTTCCAGTCTACGGTAGACACATCAGGTAGAGGTTTAGACCCTATTTGGGAACACACACTTCCAGAGCCCCAACAGGGCCGGCCAGCTGTGTAGTTGCCTAAGCCCCTATGACATGCAGTGCCAGGGGCCTCAGTCCGTCCACTTTTGGAGTCTCGGCTCCGCCTCCCAGTCTCTGCAGGACACCTGATCACCTCTCCATCTCAGGCTATTTCAGGCTGGTACTGCAGGGCCTGCAAGCCCACCTCTTAATTTCCCTGCGGCCACACACAACACTCTTGCTTCTGGGAGGCCACTAGGGGCAGGAACCACCCAGGAATTCCCCTCAGAGGGTGACAGCTCCACCTCGACCCCAGTGGTGAGCCCACATCTACCATAGGCTGCAGGCAAAGATCAACATGGAAGGGCTGCTGGTTTCTCCGAAGACGTCAAGGCGCCCTTGATGGACATACTTAATTCAGAGTTCTCTGAGAGAAAATATATCAAAGAGGTCCATCAATCTTGCTGTTTTAGATACAAATTATTTTATTCAATTGTCCAATTTTCAATACAGTTCCACTTTCTGTTAGTATTCTTTCAGTTGTTTTCACAAATATTCCATGACTGAAAAAAGTAAATGTCTAGCCAGCATGTATTTGTCAATTTAATCTACAGGGCTATCATTCAACATAAAATATAGGTGCATTGAAAACAAAATTCATTGTAAACTAGTATTTGCAATGTAAAAGGTCTCTCATTACTGATAGTTTGAGGTATTGGCATTGCAAATAATAATGCAACACCAATAGCTTATACTTCAGTAATGCGAGACCTAGTGCATGGCAAATGGTTGCGTAGTAAGCCAGGAACCAGCATTGTGTGTCTCAGTGCAGTACCGCAAGCTGCTCCTAGAGCTCCCTAGTGAGCAGGGCACCAGCACTGCATGTCTAGGTGCAGTACCGCAAGCTGCTCCTAGAGCTTCCTAGTGAGCAAGGCACCAGCACTGCATGTTTAGGTGCAGTACCGCAAGCGGCTCCTAGAGCTCTCTAGTCAGCAAGGCACCAGCACTGCATGTCTAGGTGCAGTACCGCAAGCTGGTCCTAGAGCTCCCTAGTGAGTAAGGCACCAGCACTGCATGTCTAGGTGCAGTACCGCAAGCTGCTCCTAGAGCTCTCTAGTGAGCAAGGCGCCAGCACTGCATGTCTAGGTGCAGTACCGCAAGCTGCTCCAATAGCTCTCTAGTGAGCAAGGCACCAGCACTGCATGTCTCAATGCAGTACCACAAGCTGCTCCTAGAGGTCCCTAGGGAGCAAGGCACCAGCCCTGCATGTCTCAGTGCAGTACCACAAGCTGCTCCTAGAGGTCCCTAGTGCGCAAGGCACTAGCACTGCATGTCTCAGTTCAGTACCGCAAGCTGCTCCTAGAGGTCCCTAGTGAGCAAGGCACCAACACTGCATATCTCAGTGTAGTACCACAAGCTGCCCCTAGAAGTCCCTAGGGAGCAAGGCACCAGCCCTGCATGTCTCAGTGCAGTACCGCAAGCTGCTCCTAGAGGTCCCTAGTGAGCAAGGCACCAGCACTGCATGTCTAGGTGCAGTACCGCAAGCTGCTCCAATAGCTCTCTAGTGAGCAAGGCACCAGCACTGCACATCTAGGTGCAGTATCGCAATCTACTCGTAGAGGTCCCTAGTGAGCATCATAAACTTTGAAGATATGGTAAATCCACCCTACCCATAATGCATTGCATGCAAGACAGTACCATGAGTACTTTCAAATAGCTATATCCATATATACAATTAGTAGCTTTGAAATGTGACAAAACAGTTATTATATTAATTCCGGATTAAGTTGTACTTTGTGGTGCTGATGAAGGGAAATGTATGGAGATGGTCTAATATAAATGTGAGATGTGGTAGGTGCAGTACCTCAAGCTGCTCCTAGATGTTCCAAGTGAGCAAGGCAACACCACTGCTTGTCGAGGGGCAGTACTGCAAGCTGCTTCTAGAAGTCCCTAGTGAGCATCATAAACTTAGACGATATGGTAAATCCACCCTATCCATAATGCATTGCATGCATAACAGCTCCATGAGTACATTCACATAGCTATGCCATATATACAAATAGTAGCTTTGAAATGTGACAAAACAATTATTATATTAATTCCGGATTAAGTTGTACTTTATGTGTAGCTGATGAAGGGAAATTTATAGAAGGTCTAATAGAAATGTGAGATGTGGTAGGTGCAGGACTGCAAGCTGCTCCTAAAGGTCAAGGTCCCTAGTGAGCATCATAAACTTTTGGTCACATATGCAAAATCCACTCTACCCATAATGCATTGCATGCAAGACAGTACCCTGAGTATATATGAATAGCTATGTCCATATACACAATTAGTAGCTTTGAAATGTGACAAAACAATTATTATATAAATTCCCGATTCAGAGCTAATGAATTGAAATTTATAGAAGGTCTAATATAAATGTGAGATGTGCTAGCGAGTAAAGTAACCACTGCCAACATAGTTTAGGACTAAGTGAGTGTCCTGTCTGAAGGCCTTTAAGAAAATAGTGCCTCGAGGCTGTAATTAAAACCTAGGGCATTACGACACATGTAACGGGGTGTCCTCATGGGAGGTTACAAGAAGAGACAAGGTGGTACTAAGGAGGGACTACAAAGCCTAATGGCCAATAAAAATCCACCATTCACAAAGGACAGGGACAGGAGCCAGTTAATAGGATGGGCGGGAAGTAGACGGAGCCTTATACACATATCCCAAATACAGCATGTTTCAAAGACACAGCTCAATCGCTGCCTAGGCTAGACCTAAAAATCACAATCAATTGTGTACTTTACTTAAATTTCCATACCCAGCATCTTTGTTTTTTCTTTTTTAATATTTATTTTTATTGAACAAATAATAAATCAACATCAGAGGTACATCACAGTGCAGACAAATATGTAGCTCATTACTGTTACATTCAGATCTGTACATGAGTACTAACTTATTGGCTGTGACAACATTTATGGTGACGGTGGGTCATCATGGCTGGGTATATCTGGGTGGGGGGGGGGGGTTGTAGATTTCTCCTCAGTATATATTTCAATTGTTCCGAATATGCGACCATTTCTGGGGGCACCCTAGTGCTACCGTCTTTTCCCTAAACATGCACCAGTCCATGGCCCACATGCATGATTGTTACATTTTGCACTTCCTAATTTGCGAAAAATAAGGAATCGCAAATTAAGAAGTGCAAAATGCTATGCATCATTGTTTCGGTATTCATTTGGGATTCGGTAAAAATCGCAATTTTTACCGAATCCCAAATGAATACCGAATTCTTAAGTGCATTTTCGCAATTCCTATTGATTCCTATGGGCCAAAAGGCCCATAGGAGTCAATGGGAAGGCATCAGCAAATTGCGAGTGGCACTTTGAAAATTTCATGGGTGCAGGGGGGGGTCCGAAGGACCCCCCCATGCACCCCTGAAATGTATTTTTCGCATCATGTTTCACACACACATGTCCTAAGGACATGTGTGTGTGAAACATGAATGTAGAAAAAAAAACATTTGCAGCATTTTAAACACTTTTTCCAAATTTACCGAGTGGTTCAACCACTCGGTAAATTTGGCACCCTAATTGCGACTTTGCACTTGTGAAAGTAATGATGCATTGCTTTTAAGAAATCGCACATCTGCGACTTCTTAAAAGCACCCGCAATTTTAGAACTCGCAACAATGTTACGAATTCTAAAATTGCTTCATGCATCCCAAAAAGCACTTTTGCATTCGCAAACGGCCGATTTTAAGTAATCGCACCGTTTGCGACTACAAAAATGCTTGATGCATGTGGGCCCATGTCTCTTACCCAGGTCTCTAATGTTGGAGCATGCGTGGCCCCCCATAATTGTGCAATATTTCTCTTTGCCACCATAAGGCCCAGTGCTACCCATATGATGCGCTTATTGTTAAGATCTGTGGGCTCCCACACATTCAGGAGACATCTCTTGGCTTCAGGGCGGATAGTGAGTGAGAGGACATCACTAATAGTCTTGTGTATGTCACTCCAGCACCGTTGGATGTATGTGCACAACCATAATATATGCATGAAGGTTCCCACACTACCACAGTGTCTCCTACAGGTGTCATACTCTGCTGCCCCCATTTTCACTAGACCTGGTCCTGTTATGTATACTCTGTGTAGTATCTTTAATTGGGCGAGCCGCAGCCTAGCCGATATAGCCACCTCCCGTTGGGATTTTATAGCTGCTATCCAATCTTTTTAGTCTATTACTATACCGTCTCTTTCTCATTTCTCACGTGTCTCTCGGAGTGGGTCGCCGGTGTGATTTATCAGTTTTTTGTATGTCCAGGAAATGGCCTTTGACGATAGGTAGCCGTCCAACAATCTATCCTCGAGAGGCGAGGATTCCGGGGGGGTGACCTCCTTCTGTAGTAGTGAGCGTAGTGTGTGGTGAACCTACATATACCTGAAGTGTTCTATAGGAGCCAAATCATATTCTTGTTGCAGAGAGGCAAACAATTGATGTCCCCTTTCACCCAGAGGTCTCCTATCCTAGAGATACCTGTGAGGTCCTATTTATTTCCACAGGTTCCCGAGCTTGTCAGAGTCCCATAGGGGGGTCGCCAGCGTTAACTTGTGTTTCCATCCCATGCTTCTATTGGCAGCATGCCAGACTTGCGCCGAGTGTTTGGTCCGCCCTGTAAGATATGTTTGTCCACATTTGGAATACAGCGCTCTATTGTAATTTCCACCTGGAAGCAACCACCGATCCATAGTATATCCTGGGTCATCTATCCGGCGGTAGTTACCATGGTTGATGGCGGCCAAGTGTGCTGCTCAATAGTATTTTTTAAGATCGGGGAGGCCAATTTCCTCATCATACTAGCTGAGATTACGTTTTTTGAGAGCTATACTGAGTTTTCCATCCCACAGTAAGCTTCTTTGTAGGCTTTCAATTTCCCTACAATAGTTGGCAGAAACTTGATCAGGGTAATTCTGCAACACATATAAAAAGCGGGGTAGGGACATCCTCTTAGAAAGAGATGCCCTGCCTAGCAGCGAAAACGGGAGTGTTTTCCAGCTCACCGTGTCCCGTTTCAACCTTTGCAGGGTTGGAAGGAGGTTACTCTCAAAGCAACGTGTGGGGTCTGCTGTGATGAAAATTCCCAGGTACTTGAAGCCCACCGTCATGACCTGAATCGGGCAGCCTTTTGGAAGATTAGGCGGGGGTACCTTGAGGACGTATATTATAAATTTGCTCCAATTAATCGAATAGCCGGAGTATCTACCGAAGACAGCGAATATGTCTAGTACACTTATGAGTGATGCCTTAGGGGAGGCTAAAAAAAGGAGGATATTGTCCGCGTACATTGAAACGCGGTCTTCCCAGTTTTCCGCCCATCATAGCCCTCGTATCACTGGATCTCTCTGAATCCATGAAGCCAGTGGCTCCAGCGCTAGTGTGAACAGAAGGAGGGAGATCGGGCAGCCCTGACGGGTCCCCTTTCTCAGTTCGAATATTTCAGACTTTTTGTTATTGACAACCACTTGGGCTAGGGTCTCGGAGTAGAGGGTAAAGCGCGGTCCAAAACCTATTTTTGCGAGGACTGCGTAACGATACCGTAACAATAACGATACGGCCACTCGATAGTGCTGAATGCCATTGTGGCACCCAAGGGATACATTTATTGCCATTTCTTGGATCGCGGACGCCCTTCCCATCACTCCATGCACTCTGCGCAGGTTTAGTGTGGTGTTACGGTGAGGCATAAAGCCCGATTGGTCTGGGTGAACCAGTCTGTCAATTACTTTGACTAAGCGATTGGCAAGGAGTTTAGCTAATATCTTAGGTTCCGCATTAAAAAAAGAAATCGACCTATAAGAGGCAAGGTCTGTCTTTGTTTTGCCCTCCTTATGTATTGTGATCAGCGTTGCGATCCTCTAATCCCTTGGAAGAACTCCCTGTTCCCTGCTCTCATCATGCATTGCTCATAGGTACTGGCCAGTCTATCTGTATAAAGTTTGTAGAGTTCGATTAACAAGCGATTCGGGCCTAAAGCTTTCCTAATCTGAGACTCCTAAATGCCAGGTCTATCTCTTCAATAGTGAGTTCACTTTCCAGCAAGTCTACGTCATCAGTATAAAGGGTCGGGAGGGTAATGTCTCTGAGCAGCTGTTGAGAATCGCTTTCCGTGTATATTGTCTGTGAGTGGTATATCTCGCTGTAATGCATTGCAAATGTGTTAGCTGTTTCCTGTGGATCGGTGATCGATCAACTCAGGCACCAGTCTACTCGCTAGTTCTTTTCTATCTAACCATGCAATTAATTGCCCCGCCTTGTCCCCAAGATCGTATATTCTACCCAATGTCTCTCTTCCCATTTCTTTGGCCGTCACTATTGGTTTGTAATTGTCTCTCTTAAGTTGTAAAACATAAAGTCTGTCTGGTGTTATCTCCCCATCAAGGTCTTCCTCCAACCGCATTCCCAGCATCTTAATTTCCATTAATCGCAGCATTACGCAGTAATGTATAGAGAAAAGAATTCTGTGACATTAATAGTCCAGATATTTTACATTTCTGCATGTTCATTTAATCACAATTATTTTAAGAATACCTTGTGCCTGAAATCAGTTCCTATTTTAAACTTACTATCAATAACTTAAACTAATCCTCAATCATAATATTTAAGAAATCTATTCAATATGCTGATTATATTGCAATTTGATCTAAGGTGTTCCAAATATTATAATACAAAGTATTTGTTAAGAGTAAATTAAAACCAATTCATTCATGCAAAAGAATCTTATAACTGGCACTGCTCCCGATCCATATCCTAATAGATTTTGATTAGATCACAATTATTTGACACCCATAATTGGTACATACAATTTCAAGCATAGGGGCCTATTAGGATGACGGGTGGACTTTGTCCGCCCATCATCCTAGCGGGGGTCCCGTGTGGGGTATTAGGATGTGCCCGCCACAGTGGTGGGCACATCATGCATTTTTAGCATTGTGGCGGGCGGTGCTCTCAGCACCGCCCGCCACAATGCTAAAAATGCATTACAGCATTTGCATAAACAAAGCGGCAGGCACCGCGCGGTGCCTGCCGCTTTGTTTATGCAAATTAAGGGGGGTACCGCAGGTACCCCCCAGTGTGCACCTCCCACCTCTCCTTCACTCTGGAGGTCCACAGGGGACCCCCAGAGTGAAGAACGCATGCCTAAAGGAATCCGATTTGGGCCATCCTTATATGGCTGGTGGTGTCTAATAGACACTGCCACCATATTAATCCTTTTCCGCCCCGGCCGCAAGGCGACCGGAGCAGAAAAGCGGCGGACGGTCTTTCCGTCCGGCACGGTCCTCCCGCCATTCTAATATGGCGGGGGGAATTCAGGACAGGATGTCGGGCCTATTGCCCCCGCCAGGCCGGTGGTGGCTACTGCCAGCCTGGCGGGGCAATCCGCCCGACATCCTAATTGGCCCCATAGTCTTTGGCACGATGTTCACATAAAGTAATTATTTGCTAGAATTTACTCGTCACTATCATCTTCTGGAATTCCCACCCCAAAAGCAGCAGAATTCTCTTACGAGTGTTATATTTCAGATGTACATCAATTTATCAAAGATCATGCATCAAAAGTCAACATCCCATCAAGTGACTCAGAGACCTTCAAAGTCCCATTCCTCCACAGTGTTCCACCTTATAATTATGCTACCGTATCTAAGTGGAAGACAGCAATCATTCCCCTACAAGGTGGGATACAACTGGTATGTGATATGGTTTTGATTGTAAATTAACTATATACAGATGTCCATGGCATAACATGACTGGCATTGGCCTAATTCATGTCCTTGTAAATATCACAGACATCACAATTGTTACACAACCATCACCAAATTGTAACATCTTTAAATCACTTACCTAAATGTACAGATTTGCCGCTGGTACTCAATCTCTCAGACCTCCTTCACATTTCAACATGAAGACAGTAGACCAGACTCACAATATTATTATTTTGAGGCGGCAGACCCGAGAGCAGAGGACGGCCCGGGACCAGGGTTCGATTCCCGGCGCGGCAGGTTTCTGGACCAGGGTCAGCGGACTCGATAATTCTCTCGCCTCGGTGCCCACTCTGATCAGCGATCACACTCGGCAACTCTGGGCATTAGCTTGCCTCATCTTCACTAACGGCCCCACCAGACCGCCGGGGATGCCTGGTCTCACCCTGGAGATACCCATTAAGGGACCATCTCTCAGGGAAGCCAGGAAGGGTTTCGCAGCGGTCGAAGCGCCTTGGGACCCTACGGGTAAGTAGTGCGCTATATAAATGCCAATACATTTACATTACATTACATTTACAATGCGTATAAATCAGAACACGACAAACTCACTACCTACAGCACAGGTTTCTTTTTTTAAACAACCATACGTAATTAACCCCAACAGAACACAACATCCAAGGTTTCTAAAGTAGTCACCAATGCCCCATAATAAGGGTATCTAAAGTGAAACAATGTGGTGCATAAGATCAGTAAAATGTTACTACAGACTATAACCAAAAGATCCTTTGGATTATCCCAGCAACATACCTCCTCTTTACTGCAACACCACAGTCCCAATCCGACCCAATTCTAATATTATGAGGCCTCTCCGACTCCCTTCCTTTAAATACTTGAAATTCAACTGCAAAAATGCAAATTCAAACCGTTCTTACCTCCAATGGCCAATTAGCCTCTTCAACAGTTCCTCACTGAATCCAAACATGCTGATCTAATTCAGATTATTTTAAATTCATGTTTACTTTAAATACCAATAATCCATGTCCAGCAAACCTTTATTGAGTAATTGAACAAAATAATTAAAAGTATGTGCTAATCCTATTTTTTTTTACGTCCACATAAAAATAAAAGAGAAAATGACTATCCTAGACTAGGTTCGAACCCTAGTTAGCCACAATTCTAACTGTCTCAATAACACAGTTTGCCACAGCATATACACTCCAGTTACTGCAAAATCATTTGACTAAGAGATTAATTGAAATACATACACAAGTCCATACATGTCTAAATTTGTAAGAATATCCATTATCTATAATGATCTTCAACAGGGACTTGACCTCCCTCGTCCAACTCCCATGATTCCACACCACTAAAATGAGCCATCTCATACAAATCTAATATCTTACCTCGTTGTAGCCACAATTATTCTGCTTAAAAGAAGGCCCAAGATCAAAAGAAAACGTATAATTGTATTCTATATATATAAACATAAATTAATCCAAGGTCAAACATGTTTTATTAACATCCTCATGGGGGTCTCAACCCCCACTCTGAAAAACCTCCAAAATCTCACACCTCCTGTGTGCCACCTTGTAGTTACAGTCACATTCCTGGTTAAATTAATATAACCATTCTACTTCAAAGTAAAGGTCAACAAATCTCTTATATAAGTTTGTTTTGAATTCTGATTAAAAAGTTAATAAATTCCAGGCCCAAGAAACACAAAAAACTCATAATTGTATTCAATTCATGTATGCATAAATGTAACCAAGTTCACAAATACATCATAGATTAGCACTCTCATCGAGGTCTCAAACCTCAGTCAGAGAATTTCCAAAGTCTTACACCTCCAGTGTGTCACCTTGTAATCGCAACACCGTTTTTGCTTAAATAACTATACTCATTCTACTTCAAAGGAATTCTATAAATGTGTTTTATGTGTTTTTACAAGATTGCGTACTAATTATCATATACACTCAATGTAACTAAGTATCCTAAGAAACCTCACTATTATTGACAGTCAAAAATGCACTATTATTTGTTACAGTCGAATATTCAATATTAATACCACTTTCAACTGTTCTTAATTTGTTAATCCTGGAGGTTTCTCGTACTCTGACTCTGGATTCAATATCACCTACTCTCTTATTATGTATGATATGTTTAAGCAAGGTAAACACAATAGGAGAGTGAGAAGATGATGAGCTTGTTTCTCTTCCCCTTATCAATTTAGCAAACAAATGAAAACAAGCTCTCTATCATTCAAATGTAATGTCACAATTGCCTTTCACTCATGTATCCAGAAAAACTCACCCACCTACCTAGTTGGAGGCATGCTTCATCATTGGGTTTCCACTTAAGACTTCTAATGCATCTTGGGTGTGTTGCAAATCCTGATTACAACAGAGCTGGGTTTTTTTGTGTGAATTTGTAGGTGAATTAAAACTGCTTCAAAGTGATCTGTCTTTTTGGACGTTTTAATCTTGGATCCCTTGTGTAGAATTGTAAACGGTGATGGTGGATGTGAAGTTACATAATAATGGCTTTCTTCTGGACCAGGTTGCTAGGGAGGTTCTAGTCAGTGATTGCATGCATGCTAAGGCAACACCTTAGGACCTCCCAAGCAACTTGGTCTTGAAGAAAGCCACTGTGGCTCAAACAGCATGCCTATTTGGCTGAAACATGTTGACCTAACACTAGGATGTGAGAGACTATTTTTTATCTCAAAAGAGTTCTCAAAATCGATGCTCTTTTATACATTGTGAAACACAATTATTTTGAAAGGAATTGTACAATATTTGGACCCAACTTAAGGATATCCCAATTTAAGACTTTTGAAAACGATGGCATTACCCATTACCATTGTTAAATGTAGTGATACATCTCATTACATCCAGATCCTTAGCTACATGTTTTGGTTTATCTTTCAGTAATTCTTCTGTACTGATTTTCTTAACTGTTGGTTTTGCAGCATCCTAAAAAACTTGGAGTCATAACCCCTTTGTGGAAAAGAATTAGTAATAATGGCTTCTTCCTACTGATAATCAATGGCCATGCTGCAGTTCCTCTTGTCACGTAAAAACGTATCAAACTGAATATTATGTTTTTTTGCTTGTGTGGATGTCCCAATCTTGGTATTTCGGAATTCAGCGCGGGGACACTCTGAATTGGAATAACCATGGGCTCTATAAAATGGTAACATAGAATAACCTCTCAGCCTTTTTATTTTTGAAATCTTCCACAATTGGATATATGTCAGTACTAAGTCCCTTAGGTATTCTATTGACTTCTAAATATGTATTCAATGTCATGGCATCTCACCATTAAGCTTGATTGACATGCCTGTCAACGGCTCCCATCTCTTTGGTGACAAGGTAGATTAGTTCTAGAGCATTTTAGGAATAACGAAGCCACAGCATGATCTTTGGGTATTTCAGTTATAGTCCACTCAACAACATGTGAGGCTAGCAAAGCGCGAAGGCTTGACATAGAGACAAATGTTTATTCATAGAAAAGAGAATACAGCTCTACAGATTCATGGAAAACACATAGGTCACTGCGCAAGGCAAGGGGGGAACTCTAGTCACTATTGACAAGAGGTGGCTCACAAACTTCTAGAAATTAAGCAAATGTACTGTGAGTACTACTCACTTATAATATCGGGCGGTTTGAGAAATAGGAGCTACATCTAAGCAGTTACGAATTTGGTAGTAACTATGCAAACAACTGACTGAGAAATAACAGCCACCTTTAAACAATTATATCACTATCTCTATAGGAAGGAATTCTGTGGTGCAGTATTGCAGTATATTTATTTCAGAAAGATCCACTTTCTTGAAATTCCTTCTGAGATCTAGGCGGAACTAGAAGAATTGATTTCTGAGAATAAAGTGAAACAGGCTGTTGAACCGCTCCCTAGCAATAAGGCTCCAGGACCGTACAATTTTCTGAACACTTTGTAAAAGGCCTTTGACTATTGTGTTTATCTCATTTCTGTAGAAAGGCAAAGTTGTGTTGATCCCTTATGAAATTAACGCACACCCTAATAATGAAACCATTCAAATCCTGAGTTATGCATATCATAAAGGCCACTAGCTCTTTTGAATGTCAATATGAAGATTTATACAAAAATTCTTATAAACATTTAAAAGGTATGGCCAATATATTAATCTCTCCTTATCAAAGCTGCTAGTTTAATGGGTGCACAGTCTAAATATTGATTCCTAAATATCGACCTACAGTAATATCGAGTTGGAAATATCGAAGGTGAAGAATATCGAGGTCAAAATATCGTTGGACAGAATATCGACCCTAAGGTAAGTAATATCGATTTTTTTATATCGATGTAAGTAATATCGAAGTTAGTAATATCAATATCAAATATATCGATGTTACTAATTTCAATGTTACTAATATCAATATGTGTTTGTTGTTATGTATTTTATTATGTATTTTATATGTATGTGTTATATGTTTTTTGTTAAGTATTTAATTTGTTTTAAATTATTTGTGTTCTATTTTTTATATATTAATAATGTTATTTTTAATTAAATTTTATGTTTTAGTACTGGAGCGGGTTGTGGGTTTAAAGAGAAATAGGGTGGGAAGTTATTTAATTATAGTAAATTAATTATTAATTTTTAGTAATTGTAAATTAATTTTAATTAATCTTTGTGTTTAAGTTCTGTAGCGGGTTGTGTGTTTATAGGGGAATTGGGTGGGAAGTCATTTAATTGTAATTAAGTAATGATTTTCTTTTTATTGGTATTGATAATTATTTTATTTTTAATTAATGAATGATTGGTAATTAATTATTTTAATTGGTAATTAATTTTTTTAATTGGTAATTAATGTTTGTAATTGGTAATTACATTTTTTAATTGGCAATTTATTTTTTTAATTGGTAATTACTTTTTTACCTGGTAATTCATATTTTAAATTGTTAATAACTTTTTATTAATTGGAAATTATATTTTATTAATTGGTAATTATTTTTTCATAAAAAATATTTTTAGATTTAAAAATAAATTTATTGTTTACCATTTTTTAATTGTTAATCAATTTTTAATTATTTTAGTGTTCAATATTTAATATTTGGTAATCAATATTTATTAATTAATATTTATTGGTATTTATTGTTAATTTATTGTTATGTAGAGTTATTTAAAAATTCAATTATTAATTATTTTATTTACAACAATTATTTATAAGTATATTATATTTAACTTCTACGCTATCCAACGCTTTCCCTACTGTTGCACTCTCTGGAGTTGGAACAGTCATTTTTACCAGAGTTTGAGACGTGGGGGTTTTTTAGATATAAGGACTAGATGGGCGCGCTGCCTGGGTTGCTACGTTATAAAGTGTGTGAGATACAAGATAGTTGTTTATGTAGTGCGTCAAGAGCAGACGGATAAACACCCTTAACCGTCTAGGTAAGTCAAAAGACAAAACAATGATACATAGCTAGGCTCTCGCAACTACAATTATGTTCATAAAACAAGGTACAATGACCAAAAGTTCAAAAAGGAAACGCAGAAGCAGGTTCTTTGATGTGATTCTTCTTGTCTCTGCAAGATGTTTAATTTTCTCCAGACTTGGAAATGATACAAACGCCGACACGTGTTTCGTCGTATGCGGTTGAGTCACACGACTCTTCAGGGCTTCCACTCTAATTTCAAAGAATGGATGGAGTAAGTCTGGACCTCTGGTTGCTCAAAATCAAACAATGGGTTTTCTATATACTTGTATTACAGCAGGTGCTATGTGGTACCATATGCTGTAGTAGTTTATGGACAGTGACTTTCTTTTTCCCTTGGTAATTTTCATAGAACGAGTTAGCACTGTTTGTTGCTATGGTGTAAACAGAAAAGCCGGGAGGGGATTCCTGAATGGCGCCAAAAGAAGAAACGGGTACGTTTCTTTAGCGGTGGTGTTCCGCTCTAGGCAATCCCTCCTCTTGCAGTTCCCGGCGGTCGTCTCCCGTGTACGGACGTACACGGGAGACGACCGCCGGGACTCACCCCCTATTTTGCGTGCTCCACGGACTGGCCCGTGAGTCACTGTCTGCATTGTTTTGTTTTTTGCCACCGAGTGGAGCAACCTCCATTTTGTGGGATCGCGAGGCTGCCGCTGATGGCCTACAGAGGTGTATAGTGCTGCAGGTTATCCCACAGGCTGCCTGAGAAGACTAACGCTTCAATGATAGATGCCCCAACGATCCTACTCAGGTGGGACCCTACTGTTCACTCCTTGCCCTCGACACTATTAAGTCTACACAGGCACTGTCTGAGGCATCCATTTGAGGGCGCTGCATGGGGTTCCATGGTTATGGGGACAGCACTGATCGTCACAGTGGATGGATGATGGTACATGTGTGCAGACAGACCGGGAGCTACTGATTTGAGCACAGTGTGGTCAGTGCCTTCCCCAGCCGCCTCAGTAGACCTCTCCCTGTGCTGCATTTGGTGCAAAGTACACTAGCTCCAGAGTTCCGACTTTGGATTCTCTTCCCTATTTGCTTGCTGCACGAGATTAGAAGACACATACCACCGGTGGGCCTAGACAGAGTGGTGCCACGAACTGTGCTGATTTTCACCTTGTTGCAGTAACCGCGACACGTGGCGCTGCTGTTGCCAGGCGCCTTAACAATTGCTTATGTACTACTTGCTCTGCCTCCACTACAGCGTTGCCAGAATACATCTGCATGTGGGAGGCGCTATAGGTCACCGCATTGAACTCCCCTATTCTGACCGCCAGCTCGCGCCATGGGACGTACTGATGCCAAGCAGGCCAAACTCCTGTTCGAAGCGCGTAAGACTCCCAGGTCGCGCTCTGAGGAACACGAGGAATCGGATGCCACGATGTGCCTGAAGAGGACTGGAAGACTATTCTACTTGGCATGAAACAGAGTCTCACGTCCATAGACACTAAAATAGACACAATGAATATGCAGATGGGCTCAGTGGTTACCAAGCTTTGTCAACATGAGCAGCGCCTGAAAGAGGTCGAGACTAGAGTGTCCTACCTGGAGGATGGGGCTACTACAAGCAAAAACCAGATGTCGCAGATGGACAAACTGCTTAAAGTAATTTCCGTTTATGACTGCATTACAGTTTGTCCAGTCCACTGGGGTCATCATTGCATTGGTTCACGCTGAATGTCACACATGGTACAATGGCTGATGACACACAAGACATTAATAGCATTACAGTAGCATTGTGGAACATACGAGGTCTAAACAACCCTAGGAAAAAAAGGCAGATTCTGAGTTACCTTGATAGGCATCACATTACAGTAGCTATGTACAGGAGACACACTTAGGCCCCAGCACTACTCCCCAGTTTGCCTTGAGATGGGCCACGCACCGCAGTTTTGCATCATACTCTACGTACTCCCGGGGAGTGGCTATATTGGTTAAGAGAGGGGTTGCATTCGTACCCGTGAGTCGGAAGCTGATGCAGAAGGCAGATTCTGTTTACTTTGGGGTAGATTCCACTCTCACGATGTGACCTTTGCTAACTACTATGGACCTAATACTGACAACTCGCAAATCCTTCTTCCATTATGGAGCAGAATTCAGGAGATAGGTACCACCTACGTCATCTGGGGCGGTCACTTTAATACTGGTTCGAGGCATGTGGGCTGCTGAATTCATATCTGTGCATAGATCGCCACCTAGTGTTGGGTCCGGATGATTGCACATTGTTGTCCTGGAAGAGTCTTCAAAGTATCACGAGATAGGTGGCTCCTCCCCTGGACTACAGTGCGCATGGGCATCGCCTCCATCCCCAGATTGTTTTTTTCCGCCATTGGGTTCGGATGTGTTTCGGTTCCCTCTGTCGGAACCGAGAGTTGTTCAACTTCTACTCGAGACCAAAAGGTCTTTAGGCTGGGCGTCGGTATAGTTGCGTACGGGTTTCTTTCTGACTCTCAGCCCCGATCTCTTGCTGCCCTTCCACGTGCTTTCGGCGCGGACGGGCCTACACTACACTCTTGCTATGGAGCGGACTCCGTTTAAGAAGTGCCCGGTGTGTAACTCTAAATATTCACACCTCGACGTGCACCCTGTGTGCAATACCTGCTTGTCACCGGATCACCGCGAAGACACCTGCATGGCGTGTTCGAAGTTCCGGAGCAAGAAGACTTTGAAGATTCGTCGAGCCCATAGGCTCCAGGCTAAGTTATCGGCTACGGCGCCCCCACCAGATGACATTTTCCAAGAATCTGTCGAGGAAGAAGACGACGTGCAAGGTTCGGACTCTAATCCCGCATCCGAGGGGGAGACCTACAACGCGGGTGAGGAGAACTTTGACGAAGTCACCGACGAGGTAGGGGACGACGATCAGGCTTTTGCCACGATGGGAGATAGCTCGGAGGAGGAGCATCCCCAACCAGACTCAGGGGTTCTTCCCCTTCATACGGCCCAGGTCGAGGGATCGCCTTCGGGCCTTACCCAAGATCTAACTATGAGTCCTACGTCCCCGCCTCCGGGCCCGGTCACGGACATTTGTGAACCATCACTTACGTCGAAGAAAACGAAAGTGAAGCCAACTGGTCACGCACCCTCGGATGCGAAACCGAAAGCGAAAGTTGAGCTGGTCAAGAAGGTTCTGGAGGCGTCAACTTCCAAGAAAATCAAAATGGCCGACTCGAAGAGCCGCGCCAAAATGGCCGACCCGATACCCTCGGGGTCGGTGCCGAAGGCGAGGTCGTCCGACGCGGCTGCGTCGGTTCCGAAAGGGGTCGTGGATCCGAAGACGGCTCCGAAGAAGCGTCAGGGCGACGACGCTCATAAGCATGGGGCGTCGGCCCCGAAGAAAGTGACTGCCGGCGATCAGGCTCTCGACGACGAGGGGTCGCTCGGACCGGTCAAGCCCTCTACGGCCTTGACGAAGAAGGTAGCGGAATCCCTGCAGCGGATACGAAAGGACAGTGTGGTTCCCGCTCAGGACTCTGTAACTCCTAAGCTCATGCCTAAACCTGCGAAGGGGCAAACGCCTATCCGTTTCACCCTACCACCCAAGTCGGCGCCAAAGGCCTTCGCGCCGAAACAGGGCGGACCCTCGAAGGAGGTATTGATGCCGAAAGCTGCCTTGGTGGTGTCAAAGCTTCGGCTCCAGCCGCTTGCTGAAGAGGAACGTCGTGAGGTAATCATCGACGCCAACACCGGGAAACTGTCTCTCCTCAAAAGGAAGATCACGACGGAGCCGGCGTTGGAACATTTCAAGATCCCTCTCAAGAACAAAAGGGACTCTGCGGACTCTTCGGCTCTGGTGGAACCTGTGTCCCCACAAGCCCTGGGACACTCGCCGACGCATTCCCCCGCAGGCGATGCGGACGAAGAAGATGCCGAGTACAACTATCCGGCGTACTCGGATCCGGAGGAGGAGCACGAGCCCTGGTCCGCCGGAGGCGACACGGAGGACCCGCAATCGGGTCAGGACACGCAACTTTTTGCGGCCAAGACGTCCCCGACAGAGGACTCGGCGGCCTTTAATGCTCTGATCGAGCGAGCTGCGGCTAACCACGACGTCGAGCTGCACTCGGACCCCGTGGATGTGGACTTCTTATTCGACACCTTCTCTGTGGCTGAAAAGTCGGTCAAAACACTGCCGATGCTCAAGGGGGTGCTTAAACATGCAACGGAGGTCTTCAAGGAGCCCACACGGGCGCGTGTGGTCAACCCTCGCATCGACAGGAAATATAAGGCAGCGCCCACGGATCCTACATATATAAGGGGACACTTGCCATTGGACTCCTTGGTTGTTTCCAACGCTCGGAAGAGGGCGAACTCTCAAACTACTGGTGACGCTCCTCCCCCAGACAAAGAGTCCAAGATCTTCGAGGCCTCAGGCAAACGGATTGCTGCACAGGCAGCTAATATCTGGAGAATATCTAACACCCAAGCCCTGCTTGCACGTTATGATAGGGCCCATTATGACACCTTAGAGGCCATACTGCAACACTTGCCTGACCAATACAAGGAGGCAGGAGAGATGCTGATTCAGGAAGGAAAACTCATTACGAATGCATCCATCAAATGTGCCCTGGATGTGGCAGAAACAGCCTCCAGGGCTATCAATACCAGTGTGTTGCTTAGACGCCATGCCTGGCTTCGAATTTCAGGGTTCAAACCCGACATCCAAACTACAATACTGAATCAAACAGTGAATCCTGACCACCTGTTTGGACCTGAGGTGGATGCCACCCTAGAGAAAATGAAAAAAGATACGGAAACTGCAAAATCAATGGGGGCTTTACAAAGTCAGCAGTTTCGGAGTGGTTCCTTTCGCCGCTCAAATTCCAGAGGCACCTCAAGGGGGCAGGCATCCCAGTCCACACAATTTTACAAGAGTAACACCCAGACCTCGTACAACAACAAGGGTAGAGGTGGTTACAGAGGCAATAATGTCAAGGGCAGGGGACGTGGAAACAATAGCTCCAGGTCCACCACCACCAACAAACAGTGACGTCTTGTCACTGCCCCCCGACCATACAACACCGGTCGGGGGGAGACTCCAGCAGTTCCTGCCGGCGTGGAAGACCATCACCACGGACAGGTGGGTGAGGTCTCTTATCCAGTACGGGTACTGTCTAGAGCTTACTTCCATTCCACCGGACATACCCCCAAGAAGCCGTCCTATGTCAGGCGAGCATTTGACCTTGTTGCAGCAAGAAGTTCTAGTCATGCTGCAAAAAGGGGCGATAGAGCTCGTTCCATTGCAAGAGCGGGGAACAGGGGTTTACTCCCTGTATTTTCTAATTCCCAAGAAGGACGGATCCCTCAGGCCAATCCTGGACCTCAGGCCCCTAAACTGGTACATACTCTCGGAGCACTTCCATATGCTCACGTTGCCGCAGGTGCTTCCCCTGCTTCAGCAGGGGGATTTCCTGGCTACGCTGGATCTGAAAGATGCCTATTTTCATATCCCCCTGCATCCTTCCCACAGGAAGTATCTCAGATTCACGATCTTAGACCAGCATTACCAGTTCAAGGTCCTGCCGTTCGGGGTCACCACGGCACCAAGGGTATTTACAAAGTGCCTAGCGACTGTGGCGGCGCATCTCCGTCGCCAGCACGTCCACGTCTTTCCCTACCTGGACGACTGGCTCATTCAGGCAAGGACAGAACGACAGTGCGTCGACCATGTGTCACGCACCATTCATCTCCTGCACGATCTGGGATTCTCTCTGAACTACCCAAAGTCCCATCTCCAGCCCGCCCACGTGCGACAGTATCTGGGCGCGACAATCAACACTCTGGCAGCCACTGCGCAGCCAAATTCAGTGAGAATCGCCAGTATCCAGGCGCTGATCCAACGATTCAGACCCCAACACTCGCTTCCAGCGAAGGTGTTCATGCAGTTGATAGGCATGATGGCCTCCTGCATCTCCATTGTCCCGCACGCGAGACTACATATGCGTCCGCTTCAGGAGTGCCTAGCACGTCAGTGGACTCAGGCTCATGGGCAACTGACAGACCTAGTGTTGGTGAGCGGTCGGGCATACAACTCTCTGCATTGGTGGAATCCACAAAACCTTTGCAAAGGCCGACCATTCCAAGAGCCTGTCCCACAGATTATCCTGACGACGGACGCCTCTCTCCAGGGATGGGGAGCGCATGTACTCCATTACACTGTGCAGGGACTATGGACACTACAGCAGAGGAAGATGCACATCAATGTGTTGGAACTGATGGCAATCTTCATGGCCTTAAAGGCGTTCAAAGTACATCTGTGCAACAAAGTCGTGTTGATCCGGACGGACAACATGACGGCCATGTACTACATTCAGAAGCAGGGAGGCACACACTCTCCACAGCTGTCTCATCTGGCTCAGAGCATGTGGAAGTGGGCCATTCAGAGGAACATCTTCCTCATGGCAGAGCATCTCCCGGGCAAGGACAATCAAATGGCGGATCTGCTCAGCAGGCACAGCCATCAGATGCACGAGTGGGAGATACATCCATCAAAGGAGAACGCAAAATGCCAAAGCTTCGCCGCCAGGTTCCCACACCCGCAATCACAGGGCAATGCGATGTGGATGAACTGGTCCGGCAGATTTGCGTACGCTTTTCCCCCAGCACCTCTGATACCGCTGGTGGCACGCAAGCTCAGGCAGCACTCGATGACTCTCATCCTGGTTGCTCCGACGTGGGCTCGCCAACCATGGTACACCACGTTTCTAGAACTGTCCGTGGTGCCGCATCAAAGGCTTCATCTCACCCCCAGCCTTCTGACGCAGAGCCATGGCGGCATTCAGCACCCAGATCCGCAACAGCTCAACCTGGCGATCTGGCTCCTGAAGTCCTAGAGTTTGGCTACCTCAATCTTCCTCCCGATTGCATGAACATCATTCGGGAGGCGAGAAAGCCCACTACTAGAGCTTGTTATGCGGCTAAATGGAAGAGGTTTGTCATCTACTGTGCTAACCACAATATTGACCCGCTAGATGCTTCCATTCAAAACATCATTTGTTACCTTTTCCACCTGTATCAATGCAATCTGGCGTACTCTTCCATCCGCATTCACCTGTCTGCTATGGCAGCATACCTCCAGAATAGGCAGCACCTGTCACTCTTTAGGGTTCCTGCTATCAAGGCCTTTCTGGAAGGACTCAAAAGGGTCATTCCACCAAGGACCCCACCAGCTCCAGAATGGAACCTCAATGTGGTTCTTACGAGGCTGATGGGTCCTCCCTTTGAGCCACTACACTCTTGTGAGCTTCAGTTTCTGACTTGGAAGGCTGCGTTCTTAGTAGCAATCACATCGCTACGGAGGGTTAGCGAGTTGCAGGCGCTCACCATCCAAGAACCTTTCTTCCAGATACATGCTAACAGGGTGGTGCTCCGCACTCACCCTAAATTCCTACCCAAAGTGGTATCACAATTCCACATAAACCAGACAATTGAATTGCCGGTGTTTTTCCAAAACCCAGAGACGCTGGCGGAGCGCATGCTCCACACCCTTGATGTTAAAAGGGCCTTGATGTACTATGTAGACAGGACAAAAGATTTTCGCAAAACCAAACAACTTTTTGTTGCTTTTGCCACACACCACAAGGGTAACGCTATCTCCAAAGCGGGGATTGCTAGGTGGATAGTAAAGTGCATTCAGATCTGTTACGCTAAAGCTAAGCGCACTCTCACTATCCCACCGAGGGCCCACTCCACCAGGAAGTTGGGGGCCTCTATGGCTTTCCTAGGTAACATTCCCTTAGAAGATATCTGTAGAGCAGCCACATGGTCTACCACACATACTTTCACTAAACACTACTGTGTAGACGTGCATTCCAAACAGCAGGCAGCTGTTGGTCAGGCTGTTCTAAAAACGCTTTTTCAGACTGCTGCAGCTGGCACGGGCGGCCGCCGCTAATGGAGGGACTGCTATGTATTCTATGCACAGATATGAATTCAGCAGCCCACATGCCTCGAACTGCAAATGCTACTTACCAGTATGCATCTGTTCTTGGCATGTAGGGCTGCTGACATTCATATCGCCCACCCTCCTCCCCGGCGCCTGTAGCAGCTGCAGAATTCATTCATATACATACATATGCTCATAGCATGGTCATCACTCACATTCTTCACTCCATCTCTGCCAATGGCTAAAAACAATCTGGGGATGGAGGCGATGCCCATGCGCACTGTAGTCCAGGGGAGGAGCCACCTATCTCGTGATACTTCGAAGACTCTTCCAGGACAACAATGTGCAATCATCCGGACCCAACACTAGGTGGCGATCTATGCACAGATATGAATGTCAGCAGCCCTACATGCCAAGAACAGATGCATACTGGTAAGTAGCATTTGCATTATGCACCCCTGTATGGATAGATCCCGAGATTCCCCAACACATTACACACCCACCCAGAGAGTCCTACGAGACATTATTGATGTGAACTACTTGCTTGACTCCTAGAGACATATGCACCCCACGCAGCTGGAAGGCACACACTTTTCGGCATTCCACTTATCTTGGGCCAGACTTGACTACCTATGTCCACGGGTACAGCGCACTGGCTAGAACGGGCAACCCACTTAGGTCGTACTCACTTTGATCATTCCCCGGTAGTCGCTGAGTTGCATGCACCCCTCAACTACTCCCCATATAAAAGTTGGCGCCTCAACCCGCTGCACCTTCAAGACGCGGTATTCAGAACTGAGTTGGAGCAGGACATAAAAGATTTTTTTTACCGCAATCAAGACTCTGTTCCTAGTATCACAACTGTTTGGGAGGCGTTCAAAGTTACGATTCGGGGCTGGTGCATATCTAAGGGCGGGGGTATACTTAAGACGCTGCGCACTAGCTTGTCCACACTGGAGAGAGAACTCAAACAATTGGAAAGCGGGCTGGGCTCCGATCCCGACGGGGATGATACCAGGGCTACCATATGATGCAAAGTTACGGAATATGAAGATCTAGCTGATAGAGAGTGCACATTTTGGGGGAAACAACATATAGGGAGAGTTTATGGTGAAGGACAACGCCCAGGGAAGGCTTTGGCAGCTGCGGTCAGACCACCTAGATTCTCTAGTTATGTGACGGAACTGCAGGATGCACAAGGCGACATGCATAGAAATCTCCTTGATCAATTGCGTACGCTCAGAGACTCCTATAGTAATTTGTACTCCTCCCATAGAGGCACCCCTCTCGACTTGCCCGACTACTTTGAAGACACTGCCCTTGCATGGTTAGGGGACACTCAACGGAAATTTCTCAACCTAGATTTGGAACTTGATGAAATCACAGAAGCTATCATGCAGATGAAGTCTGGACAGACCCCGGGGTTTGGACGGACTGCCAATAGAGTTTTATAAAGCATACGTCTCCGTTCTGGCCCCAATCCTGAAGGAGGTATACTACCCAGCGCTGGAGGAGGGTAGTCTGCCTATGACAATGCGAGAGGCGCTTATAACCTCCTTATTAAAACCGGGGAAGCCCTCACACTGCTGTGATTCATATTGACCCCTCTCTCTTTTAAATTGTGATACTAAGATACTAGCTAAGGTTCTGGCGACCTGGCTCAATCTGCTAATGCAACGCCTGGTATTACCTGAACAGGCTGGCTTTATTCCGAGAAGAGCTAATTCGCATAATCTCCGAACCCTGGCCGCGGTGTTCCAAGTTATTGATCCAAAATGCTCGGTGGGTGCTGTATTCCATGACGCTACCAAAGCGTTTGACTCCCTAGAGTGGGACTACATACTGGGCGCTCTGGGATATATGGGGATGCCTACTACCTTCCTCCAATGGATCCAACTATTATACACTCACCCGGTGGCCTCAGTACTCCTGAACGGGACCAAATCCTCTAGTTTCATGTATCCAGAGGCACACGGCAAGGCTGCCTGCTGTCCCCCATCCTATTTGCCCTGGCCATCAAGCCCTTAGCTGCTAAGCTCCGGCAACACCATAACAATAAAGCATTATCTACCCGTCTAGACAACTACTCATCTCCTTATAAGCAAGATAATCTTAACCCTATACTTCGGGAGATAACTAAATTTGGAGCTATTTCCAGGGTACAAATCAACTGGTCTATATCTGCGATCTTCCCCCTTACAGACAACTCTCCACAACACCAACTGGACTATCACCTGGTTTGGGAGGAAGACGAGGTGAAATACCTCGGTATACGTGTCACTAGGGACAGAGATGCGCTCATGCGGCTAAATTATGGCACAACTGTAGGCAAAATCACAGACACCATCACTAAGTAGTGGCGCCTTCCACTTTCCATGGCGGGGAGGATCTCCTTAATTAAAATGGTCTTACTGCCCAAATTACTGTGCCTCTTCATTAACATACCTTATCATCCTGGGACTTTTTTCTTTAAAACGCTTAACTCTCAACTCATAAGGCTCATATGGAGCAGGAAACAGGCGAGACTAAACCTGACCACCTTGACGCCATACCATTAGGGAAGATATGACGTCCCTAATTTTGAGCTGTATTACTTCTGTGCACAGGCCCATTTTGCCATGTATTGGTTTCACCCACCACCCTTTATGCCCCACTTGGTGGTGGAGGATGGCTATATGACCCCAACACCCACAATGTGCTATCTCTTTACGGCAGTGAAAATGCGTGAACGTGACCCGTCCACTGGGGACTACTCTATAATGGCATGGCAGCTTATAGCTCGCAGGCTGGAAATACCAATGCTGTACTCTCCCAAGATGCCCCTCTTGCGAACCCCGCTATTGCAAGTCACTTATGAGGGGGTATGCCGGAAGATGCTAGAGAAACTTAAAGATAGCCCCTGGGGGGACCTTTATGTGGGAGGGCAGTTCCGCTCCAGGGAACAATTTTTTTAAACCTGTGAGCCGACGACAATGGACACATTTATATATACCCTTCTCCGGCAGAGTGTAAAGGCCGTAACTCCTGACTTTCCGACAGAACCGGATACATTAGTCCCACTACATGCCCTATTGCAGGCAGATAACCCTCTAAAATCCCATTAGCACCTCATGTGGCTCCACCCAAAGACACATATAAAATTAGGTCCCCTCCTACAGTCTGTGAAAACAACATTGTTCTATTTGAACAAGGCAGTTAGAGCAAAGCGTATGACAACTTATCCCTCACTCTTCACCACTATCATAAGAAACTCAGATTTTGAGTCTGGCATGACTGACATGGCTTTTTACTGTGGCATAAGGGACCACTCCTAGCACTTAGAGTCCACTGTGGCGAAGATGCTGTCAAAAGTAGGGACCAATGCGTCAGTGACTTCCAGCGAAGAAGAAATAGCATTTTTAGAATAACGCAGGTATTGCGTTGGGCATAACAACCTTTAATTATGTACTATTTTAGGAGGAACTAGAGACACAACAAAATAGAAGACATATTAGGTGAAGAAGACATGGCATGGGTTATTGTTTGAATATATAAAGATTTAAAAGGTGTCCTACCCCTGCATTTGTTGCATTATATAAACAAATGGGCAGCTACTTTGAATATGACATATTAGAAAGCCAATGGATAACATTCTGGGCCAGAACAGCAAAGCTGTCCATTGGTACACGTTTTAACGAGAGCTCCTACAAAGTTATGTTACGATGGAATTTAATACTAACATGATTGAAATTAATGTATGAGGGGCCAGACAGTTGTTGGAGGTGTTTTGACAGTCAAGGAACACACTTGCATATCTCGTGGGAATGTTGGAGTATGAGAGATTTTTTGGACAAAGTACTGCCTCCGATACAGTACATGTTGGACATTCGTAAATGTACCGCTTGACTGTGCTGTTGGGTGCTGTTGGTGAGGAGGCATTGTATCCTCTTAATTCTTCTGCAGCTGGACTCATCTCTCATTTGCTACTAGAAGCCAGATAAATGATTGCTCAGAAGTGAAAGGTGTCAGATTTAGCCTCTATGATTATGTGGTGGATTAAGCTGTGGAATCTCTACACAGTGGAAGACTGGCAGCTACTGTATGCAACAGATTGCTTTGGTCGAAAGAACATCGTCACATACCGTCACACGCCGGCATAACAAGAATCGGCCCATCTCAAGGTCTGCGAAACATAGGGCATCTGGCTTTATCTCCAGACTGAGGTCTGTTGCGTAATGTCTCAGGAGTGGACCTCCAGGCTATTGAAGTATATTGTACATTATAGATATAAAAAAAATGAAACTAGAGGATGGCACTGGAAGAATTAAATGAGTGAGTGCCATAATACTGGGAAATGAATATAGGTGGAAGGTTTATCATAAGCTGTATATCGTTCAAGAATAGAAGTTTTTACTTATCAAGAAAATGCATGCCTCTTGTTGTTTTCATGGGCGGTATACAATCCTGTAATTCACTGGTCATAAAACTTTACATAAAGTTGGTTAAAAATAGAGAAAGGGATGGGAATGTATACTACCTTATAGTGAAGAAAAAGGACCAATGAACGAATTCAGACCCATTCGAGATCTCAAGACAACAAACAGATGGATTTGCGAAGAAAAATTCAGGATGTTGCCACTACATCAGATTTACCCCCAACCCCATCAGCAGGTTTGGGTATGTCCCACAGCCTTCAAGGTGGTTGTTTTCATACATCAATAGATAAAAAACCATTGAGCATTGCTGTGAATTACAGTGAACGTGAGCATTATCAGTTCAAGATCCTTCCTTTTTAGGTCTCGACTAGACAGCACATGTGCTGTCTCGAAGAGACGTGCTGTGTTCCACCTGTGGGTTTACCAGCCGCCCATCTCCTACCATTAGTAAACTTCAGCCTTGCTCTCGTTTTATTTTATGCCATTCGTCATGGCATCCTGGCATCATGCCCTCTTTTTGTGTTTGGCCCTCTCATAGCGCATGTATCAAGTACATGTCTCCTTGCACTGCTCCCGGTTTGCAGAGCTATTTTTTTCTTGTTTTCAAGCACTCCATAGGAGTACTTGTGTTTTCAGGCCTTCTCCCCTGTATTCATACACACATACCACTAAATTGCATGATCTGATGGTATTGGAGCCCTTGTTCCATCCTCCATCTTGCCATAGTGCTACCAGCTGATGGTGTGGAGAACTTTGAAGTGCTCACCAGTTACATTACACAAAGACACAGGGGAAGTGTAAGTGATCTGCGCAGGATCACAAATTGTTAACTGACCCCGAGATACTAACCTGGTACCTCAGTTCACCTGATGGCTGCTCTGGCCAATCCGCCACACTCTTTCTTCACTTCAAAGTTCAACTGTTTCTCACTATCACTTCCACATTTGTTCAGCAAGACCCTGTCAATACTAAACAAGCAAAGGCAAAGCCACAAAATCTCGGCAATGCCCAAGCTATTGGCCTTCTCAATGTGAATGTCTTTTAGCCATGTTGTTTAGCAGCACATGCAGGATCAGGGAAGTAACCTGCTCACGTAATGCCCCCTAGCTCCTTCACTTGCAAGACATGCAAACAGCTGCTTTGACGGGCTGGGCAGGCTAGTTCGTCCTTTCAAGGCTGGCACTGGGCACATTCAGAGAGATGCTTCTGCCTGCGGTAATGTGTGCTTGTCCTGGCTGGGAGTTATGGCACGACTGGCACATGTGCTGTTGGATGGCACTACACAGGTGTGAACCAGATGGAGTGTCGCTTGTGTGACATCACCGCTGAGTGTCACTCACTCTGAAAATAAAATGCCTTAGCTACTGGATGGGGGTGGGGGTGGCAGGCTTTAGTAGTATGAATTCTTCCTTTTTTCTTGCATGATGATGGGTAGTGACCCAGTGGGAGTGCTGCGTCAGTGCCTGTTCCCAGAAATGAATAACTGTGGCCGCTCAAGTTAACCACTTCCTGCACCGCACAGTAAAAGGTAGAAGTAGCAAAACAAAAACACTCTGAAGAAAAATCAGAACATTACCATTTCTTGTAGGTAGATTAGAATTAACCATTTGATGTCTCTATGACCTTAGGCCTTTCCTCCTAGTTAGTAGTGGGATGAGGAAGTGGTAACTTGTGTAATAGTTGTGCGATATAAATATTACTGGTCCTTTCATGTTTCCAAGGGAGATACGCTGAGACCCAAACGTAAATACCTATGCTTTTCTTTAGCTGGGCTGATACATTTAATTGAGATTCATACATAATAGGGTAGTTTTTTTTACTAAGTTCACCTGCAAAAAGTGACAAGGTGTTCATTAGTCGTTGTTGATACTAGAAACGGATACTTGGGTGTTCCATGGAATTTGTATTGTATGAATCTGTGTTTAGCAAGTCACCCTGCTTAAGAATAACTGCTTAATTGCTATTCTGCTTGTGTAATGTTTTGTGGTGTAATTTAAGATTAAACTTGGTATCTATATCATTATTTAGTAAAAGGTAAAAAGGTGCTATTACACTGTCATGACAACTATTCTCTTTGCTACCAGGCAATGTAGAAAAATGTCTGCTCTAAATTACTTGGCAGCAATCCAATCTGGTGGGTGGAGCCCAGAGGATCATCGCCCACCTAGGCATGTCATCTCAGTGTGCAGCAGTGGAGCACGGCTGCTTGTTTTAAGGGATGTCTGCTTTAATTGCACTATTTGGAGAAAGCTGTTCGGCACTGTGTGCTTGTATCTGAAAGAAACAGGTTAGTGTTAGATTCCTTACCTTGGAATATCCCCAGGCGTCAGACTGGATCCGGAAAGTTTTGCGTAGCAGTACCCCTGTGCGTCAGTAGGGGTCGTCTGTGGCTCCGCGTCCGTCGTTGGTGCCGTGAGGACTTCGTCGGAGTACTTAGACGCTGCCCTCGAGCGCTGACGTCAGTTCTTCTTTTTTCCACAGATCCGGAAAAAGCAGTACTCCTTAGTCACTTTTTGACTAACTTTTTCGATCTTTTTGATCCTGTTTTCGAGTCGTAAGACTATCGGTGCCGGTAGGGATGCCCGGGTTCAAGCCTTGTGCCGATTGCAACCGAAGTTGAAGAGGCGACAGTGCTCTTCTGACCCCCTCCCCTGACGCACGCGCAATGCGACCGGGGGTTCGGGTGACACCGCCCACGCGGCTCCGCCGGAGCCGCAGGCGCCTCAGCCAGCTCCATACCCGCCGGTCCCTGGGCTGAACACGAATCGGAGGAGATCGACAAATTCCTTGTGGCCATGAGAAATCGCTCTCCTCCGATGGGCCCTATGGAGGTGCGTTCGGGCCCCGTGGGTCCGTCTGGGTGCCCTAGTGGGCGGTGGCTTCAGCCCTGGCGCCATCGGGTGCTTCGGCCCCGGCGCCGTCGACGACTCCGGTCACGCCGCCGCACGGTCCCACTGGATCCGGGTCCGGATCCTGGTCGCCGCTGATCGACCTCACAACCCCTCCGCCGGCGCCGGCCCCTAGGGTGTCGCCCCCGATGCCGTCCCTGGACGACGTCGTCCCCGATCCCCCCCTCGATCCGGTTCCGGCGTCGGAACGGCATCGCTCGACGCCTCATTCGACGCCGAGAGAAGAGCAATTCTTCTACGATCCGGCCCCAAACTTTGTTCCTGTCTACCAGGGGTTGGAGGGCGAGGACGATTGGGAGGGGTCTGAGGACCCTCTGGCACTGGAGTGCCAGTCATTTCAGGACTGGGCAGGTGAGCTAGGGGAGGCCAGTGGTTTGGACACTTCGCCCGACACTGGATTTGTCTCCCCTCCTACCGTGGCTATGGAGGAGGGGGCTGCTTACAGTGTGGTGTTGACGAAGGCAGCCACAGCCTTGGCTCTTGAGCTCCCCGTCGCGGCCGTGCGGGCTAACCTCCTCACTGAGGTCCTCAAACTGCAGGCATGCTCTTCGGAGCCTCTACTGCCGTTCAATGAGGCCCTTACTGACATTTTGTTGGGCACTTGGTCCAGGCCCGCTACAGGTCCCCCTGTAGATAGGAACGTGGCCAGATGCCACCGCCCGGCCCCGGTCGACCCTAGCTGCCTGTCCACCCACCTCACTTCCGAGAGTCTGGTTATACAGGCCTCTAACTCCCAGACCGCATTCCCGACAGATCCTCCTGATCGAGAATCCAAACGGTATGAAAAGTTCGGAAAGAAGATGTTCTCCTCACTCAGTTTGGGGTTGCGGTTGGTCAACACCACTTGCCTTTTGGGCCGTTATACCCACTCTCTGTGGGACACGGTCGCGGACGTTCTGCCAGCTTGCCTGGAGGAGGCCTGGGTAAAACTCGCCCAAGCATGTCAGTCGATCCCCCAATTCGTCTGCCTCTTCAGGAGGACCTTCTATCGCAGCAGCAGGGGACGGTCCTCCACCCGAACCTGTCCAGCCTCCACCTCCATGCGTGGAGATTGAGCGGCGGAAGTTGAGGCCATTTGACTTGCCTCCTGAAGTCTGTGATGTGATTCTGGCAGCCAGGCGTCCCTCCACAAAATCGGTATACGCCTGCAGGTGGAATACATTTGTGGCACGGTGCACAGCAAAGGCTGTGGATCCCCTTTCTGCCCCCCTTTCAGAGGTTCTCCTCTTTCTTCTTTCTCTTGCCCAGCAGGGCTCTGCTCTGGGCACTGTCAAGGGCTACCTCTCTGCCATTTCAGCCTTCTTAAGGCTACCTGATCAGCCTTCTCTTTTCAAGCCCGCTGTTGTAAATAGATTCTTGAAGGGCATCACTCACATGTTTCATCCTGTTCCTTTCGTGATGCCTCAGTGGGACTTGAAACTTGTTCTTACTTATTTGATGTGCGCTCCTTTCGAGCCACTTCACAATTGCCCTCTTCGTCCTCTCACTCTTAAGACTGCATTCCTGGTTGCCATCACCTCTCCAGGAGAGTGAGTGAGCTCCAGTCTCTATCTTCCAAACCTCCTTTCCTTTCTGTCCATCTGGACAAAGTTGTCTTGAGAACGCATCCCTCTTTCCTGCCCAAGGTAGTCACAGCCTTCCACATCGGGCAGTCCATCACCTTGCCCACCTTCTTTTCGCCTCTGCATCCCTCTAAAGAGGAAGAGCGGTTCCACCGTCTGGACCCAAAACGTGCGCTCTCATTCTATCTGGATCGCACACGCCAGTTCCGGGTGGAAGACCAGCTCTTAGTTGGTTACTTGGGTGCTTAGAAGGGACCGGCGGTGCACAAGCGGACCATCTCTCGGTGGGTCGTGTTGCGCATCAAGGTATACTATTCTTTGGCTAAAAAGGAGCCTCCTGTTGGGCTGAGAGCCCATTCCACTCGGGCCACGGCGGCTACTACTGCCCTGGATCGGGGAGTCCCCTTGCAGGACATCTGTCAGGCAGCTACGTGGGCCTCGCTGCACACGTTTGCTAGACACTTCTGCCTGGACAGCCAAGTCCGGAGAGACGGCTTTTTCGGCCGTTCTGTTCTCCAGGACTTTCTGGTGTGATCATTGGTTCGCAGACCCACTACCAGGGTTGGTATTGCTGGGGTATCTATTCTAAGGAATCTAACACTAACCGGTTTCTTTCAGATGCACAAGTTACTTACCTACGGTAAACATATATCTGTAAGAAACAGTAGTTAGTGTTGGATTCCTTACTGCCCCACCCATCCTTCCCGTTCTGCGAACCGATATCTAGGGTTAAGGTTCATCCCTTTTAGGGCCCTAGTTTCATGGCACCAGTGTCGGTTTTTATCAAGGCTCTGCGTTCCTGGTGCGGAAAAGCTGTGTATAAGAACTGACGTCAGCGCGCGAGGGCGGCGTCTAAGTACTCCGACGAACGCGGAGCCACAGACGACGCCTACCGACGCGCATGGATACTGCTACGCAAAACTTTCCGGATCCAGTCTGGCGCCTGGGGATATTCTAAGGTAAGGAATCTAACACTAACTACTGTTTCTTACAGATATATCGTTACCGAAGGTAAGTAACTTGTGCAACTAGCTGCGAGGCAGCCCAACAGGTTGTCCATTCTAAGCCATCACATTGATTTTGTTATTCTTCCACCCACTTCATCATGGGGCACTTGGTGGACCCACTTCAGTCATTGGCTGTTTTCACTGTTTTTACCTCACCTGTTGCTTCCAAAGACTGATAACAAACAGGGGTGATCATGTAGAAATCAGTTACTGGTGTTTGATTATGGGAAACTACTGGTTATTTGCCAGACTTTTCATAAGTTTATTAGTGGAGTGTCCAGTTTGCATGTTCTTAAGCCACCTCCGGTTTGAAGGAATCTTTGCTGCATGTAGCTATTGGCGAATGTAAAATAAAAAATAAAAATTAAATCTGTTAGTGTTCTCTAGTTTTAAATTAAATTGTATTAATCCCAAATATATTTCTAATTCCACTCTATGAGGTATTCAAGAAGAACACTAGAGGCAAAAAGCACTACAATGAGTGGTTTGTATATATAAAACGTGCAGAAGATAGCTGTCTGCAACAAATGTGGGAAGAAAAGTTAGCACATCACTGGTAAATGACCCTACTAGTGAATACTTAACTTCCAGGACACGTGTGAGCTTCTGGTCAAAAGCTTTCTGTGCTGTCTCAATCAATTCCTCTTTTCATCTTTAGATGGACGAGGCAAATGTGTTAGTTAGTAGTAAGGGCGTGGGACTCACTAGAAGTGTCATTTGTGATCGAAAGGCACCATACAACAATTTGTTTATATTCATATTCATTGACCTTCAGACATTTATGGGTAGCAGCAGGCAAAGAAGTCTTCATGTATGTATTGTGTAAGTTTTGTACAAAGCAAACGTTTTGTTTGACCACCCTGAAGAAAGCACTTTGTTCTTAAACAAAAGAAGAGACTTTAATGTTACCCTCACGAATGGCAAGATTTACAGGAACCTGTACTACTTTTCAATAAACAGCCTAATGTAAGCTGTGGTTGTTTTAAGACCATAGTTAGGTCGCTCCTGAGCAGCCTTACCTCTTCAGATCAAATGTGTTCTCATTCTGCTGAACACCTGGGAAAACGCAGGTATAGGTTTGGACTCGATTGACTACTCATGATGCCTGATTCGAGTGCGGAAAAGAAAGTTGCACATAATCTGGCACTCAGCTGGCTGAAGGCACAACGCCCATTCATGTCTGTCCTGTTCATTTGCACGCAAAACTCACATGGAGGAAACTTGTTTTGCCTGCGATCTTGCAGTGAATCAGTCATGAACAATAGGGTGATAGCACCTCAGACCCTCACGGGGATTTGCTGCGCTCTATATATGTTTGATTGATTGGTTGATATAAGTCAGAATGGATGCTTGCCTGACTGAATCTTTGCTTACCGTCTGAGAAGCTATCTATGGAAGATTATCATTTGCTAGTTTTAGTAATCTGCAGAGCACTTAAAGGCATGTATCGGTCGTATTCTAAAAGCTCATGAACAAATTCGCCTGACATGATCATGTTGCCGACGTCTTCTACGATGGTGAGATTGCACTGATTGACACTTTTATGGTGTTCTGTGTAGAGACTGGTCTCATGTGTCGTGAAAGTTTCACCTATCATCCCTCTGTTACCACCAGCCCTAATTCCTTTAAGCTAGTAGACTGCATATAGATAGCCTTCTACTAATGCACATTATAAAGTGGACGATTCATTTAAAGAAGGGAAAGGCAACATACTTACCTAAAGTAAAAACAATAGCAACACAAATGAATGCACTGTTGTGGCTGGTATTTCAATTGCATTCACGCATACTTTGTTAGTAGTTAAGCATTTGATATTGTTCAGTTTATTGCTGACACTAATTTTCCCATTAGCCATTTTAGAGCTTGTTGTTGAGTGTGTAACTTGAATGGATGTCAGGTTTGAATGACAGCTACACATACATACAGTTTTACTATTTGCTTTCTTTGAGCTTTCTCCATGCTGGTGCCTGTATTGTCTCAAAGTATATAGTGAATACCGACCCTGAAGTCAACTCTTACCCCTGCATTTGCAGCATGACATGCTGACTGAGGGTAGAGCAGTTACCCGGAAGAAACTTCCATGCGAAGAAAGGTGTCCACTTTTCGGAAGCATCAGAAGGTATGACGGGATCCAGGGCAACAACCCATACTTAGAGGTAGATCTTTGGCCTCTAAGAGCATTATCTGGCATCTAACAGGACCAAGTTTTGGTCTTAAAGCAGTGGGTGTGTAATTCACTTGCACAGCTCAACTTCTCCAGACATGTTTGAACAAGCAGATCATTGCAAACGTTGTCATGTATAGTAGGAGCTCAGTTTTTAATCAATTCATTTTGAAGCAATGCTTGTCTGTTCAACTCGCGTTGCTGCAGGTGCCTAATGACTTCAAGAAGATGCTGTTTGTAAATGCAGTTGCATGTCATAAGCATACAGGATAACACAGAGGATCAGTCCATCTACTGATGCTTACAGTGCTTCCGTGTACAAATTGAACAACGTTGAGGCCAAGATGGATCCCTGTGTTCCAGAGGCGGCAGGTGCAGGATTGGACTTGCATGCCTCTGTCCTCATACCCTCAAAGAGGTTTGAATGAAAAGAGATGAACCAACTAATTGAGGGCCTGATTTAGATCTCGGCGGACTGGTGGAGGACATCCCGTCTATCCAAATATAAATCCCATTGGACATAATGGGATTTATATTTCGTCCGACAGGATATCCGTCACCGTTGTGACGGAGTAACCCATGCGCCAAGATCTAAATTAGGCCCTCAGCCACTAAAGAAGTTATGAGGATCCCAAAGTCAGTAGAATAAAAAGCCATGGTGCAATCCAGGTGGACTGACAGGCAGGTTCATTTGTCATGAATATGCAGTAAGTGTATCATACACCACCTCGAGTATCGCAGTTTCTCTGCCACCGCTTGCATGGAAACATGGCTAGGTGTGGCTCAGCAAGTTGTTGTCTGTGACTATCCTAGTATGTTGTGCCACCAAACAAACCTTCATAATTCTACTCGGATGTGGCAGGTGGTTAATGGGAAATTACCCAACAGCGCTATGTCTAGTGTGGGCTATTTCAGCAAGGAGGCTGCATTCCCAAAGTTAGGACAGTCATTGAAGACCGCTTGACTGAGAGAATGATCCTGAGCTATTTCTGGGGAAAGAAACTCGCCTATAGTAGGGCTTTGAAGAAGACCGCTGCTATCCAGCCTTGCGGCCCACCCCCCCACCCAGGGTATGATCTTGACATGTACAAAGGTGCAATATATTGTTTTATTGACATTTTTTATAGTGCAGACCATATTGGTAAGACATTGAAACTCTTTACATTTGATACAGTGTGAAAACCCTTGTGTCATCCAGCATTTTCTTAAAGACATTTATATTTACATAGATGAAACTGGAAGGCTTGCGTAAATTGTAGACATATTCAAGAATTCAAAAGGATTATATAAGTGGGGAACTTTATGTAGATCAAAATTTGATTTTCTTGATCAGATAGCTGGAATCAATATCAGTTTGTCTTTTTTAGAGGGCCCCTGCCTAACTTTGTAGACACCAGTGGCACCAATCTTGCCTGTACTTTGTAACTGTGAAAAGACCGCTCCAGCAGAAGATTGCAGTCCACGGAATCCCAACCCTCACTTCAAGTAGCCATCAATTGAAGACAGCTCATGCAAGGCCTCAGAACCCTTATGGTCCAAATGTGGCTTACACTGGGGTGCCATAGATCACAGCTGCAGAAAGGTCTTAACCTGGTCATAGAAGATAGCTGCTGCAGATCCTTGTAGTCCTTAGGTGTCTAAACCTGACCTCAGATAGAGTACCATAGACGACTGCTCATTTGGGCTCTTAAAGCACTCATAGTGCAAACCTGCCTTACAGCCGGGTGCCAAAAAAGGCAGCTGCTGTATTGTCTTGTCGCACAAGGAGTCCAAACATGTCTTACACTGGGGTGCCCTAGAAGGCAGCTGGTGCATAGTCTTATAGCATGTAAAGTGTAAACCTGTCTTAAACTGGGGTGGCATTGAATGCAGCTCCTGTGTAGCCTTGTAGCACGCAAAGTAAAAACCTGTCTTACACTGGGGTGACATAGAATGCAGCTGCTGCGTAGTCTTGTAGCACGTAAAGTGTAAACCTGTCTTGCACTGGGGTGACATAGAATGCAGCTGCTGCGTAGTCTTGTAGCACGTTAAGTGTAAACCTGTCTTGCACTGGGGTGACATAGAATGCAGCTGCTGCGTAGTCTTGTAGCACGTAAAGTGTAAACCTGTCTTGCACTGGGGTGCCCTAGAAGACAGCTGCTGCGTAGTCTTGTAGCACGTAAAGTGTAAACCTGTCTTGCACTGGGGTGCCCTAGAAGGCAGCTGCTGCGTAGTCTTGTAGCACGTAAAGTGTAAACCTGTCTTACACTGGGGTGGCATAGAATGCAGCTACTGCGTAGTCTTGAAGCACGTAAAGTGTAAACCTGCCTTACACTGGGGTGGCATAGAATGCAGCTACTGCGTAGTCTTGAAGCACGTAAAGTGTAAACCTGCCTTACACTAGGGTGTCACAGAAAGCAGCTGCTGTATAGTCTTTTGTAGCACGTAAAGTATAAACCTGTCTTGCACTGGGGTGGCCTAGAAGGCAGCTGCTGCATAGTCTTGAAGCACTTAAAGTATAAATCTGTCTTGCGCTGGGGTGGCATAGAAGGCAGCTGCTGCATAGTCTTGAAGCACTTAAAGTATAAATCTGTCTTGCGCTGGGGTGGCATAGAAGGCAGCTGCTGCATAGTCTTGAAGCACGTAAAGTATAAACCTGTCTTACACTGGGGTGGCATAGAAGGCAGCTGGTGCGTAGTCTTGTAGCACGTAAAGTGTAAATCTGTCTTACACTGGGGTGGCATAGAAGGCAGCTGGTGCGTAGTCTTGTAGCACGTAAAGTGTAAACCTGTCTTGCACTGGGGTGCCCTAGAAGGCAGCTGCTGCGTAGTCTTGTAGCACGTAAAGTGTAAACCTGTCTTACACTGGGGTGGCATAGAATGCAGCTACTGCGTAGTCTTGAAGCACGTAAAGTGTAAACCTGCCTTACACTAGGGTGTCACAGAAAGCAGCTGCTGTATAGTCTTTTGTAGCACGTAAAGTATAAACCTGTCTTGCACTGGGGTGGCCTAGAAGGCAGCTGCTGCATAGTCTTGAAGCACTTAAAGTATAAATCTCTCTTGCGCTGGGGTGGCATAGAAGGCAGCTGCTGCATAGTCTTGAAGCACGTAAAGTATAAACCTGTCTTGCACTGCGGTGGCATAGAAGGCAGCTGATGCATAGTCTTGTAGCACGTAAAGAGTAAACCTGTCATACACTGGATTGCCCTAAAAGGTAGCTGCTGCATAGTCTTGTAGCACGAAAAAGTATAAACCTGTCTTACACTGGGGTGGCATAGAAGGCAGCTGCTGCATGGTCTTGAAGCACGTAAAGTATAAACCTGTCTTGCACTGGGGTGGCATAGAAGGGCTGGTGCATAGTCTTGTAGCACGTAAAAGTATAAACTTCTCTTACACTGGGGTGGTATAGAAGGCAGCTGCTGCATAGTCTTGTAGCACGTAAAGTGTAAACCTGTCTTACACTGGGGTGCCCTAAAAGGCAGCTGCTGCATAGTCTTGTAGCACGTAAAAGTATAAACCTGTCTTACACTGGGGTGCCCTAGAAGGCAGCTGGTGCATAGTCTTGTAGCACGTAAAAGTATAAACATGTCTTACACTGGGGTGTCCTAGAAGGCAGCTGCTGCGTAGTCTTGTAGCACGTAAAGTGTAAACCTGTCTTGCACTGGGGTGGCATAGAATGCAGCTACTGCGTAGTCTTGTAACACGTAAAGTGTAAACCTGCCTTACACTAGGGTGTCACAGAAAGCAGCTGCTGTATAGTCTTTTGTAGCACGTAAAGTATAAACCTGTCTTGCACTGGGGTGGCCTAGAAGGCAGCTGCTGCATAGTCTTGAAGCACTTAAAGTATAAATCTGTCTTGCGCTGGGGTGGCATAGAAGGCAGCTGCTGCATAGTCTTGAAGCACGTAAAGTATAAACCTGTCTTGCACTGCGGTGGCATAGAAGGCAGCTGATGCATAGTCTTGTAGCACGTAAAGAGTAAACCTGTCATACACTGGATTGCCCTAAAAGGTAGCTGCTGCATAGTCTTGTAGCACGTAAAAGTATAAACCTGTCTTACACTGGGGTGGCATAGAAGGCAGCTGCTGCATGGTCTTGAAGCACGTAAAGTATAAACCTGTCTTGCACTGGGGTGGCATAGAAGGGTCTGGTGCATAGTCTTGTAGCACGTAAAAGTATAAACTTCTCTTACACTGGGGTGGTATAGAAGGCAGCTGCTGCATAGTCTTGTAGCACGTAAAGTGTAAACCTGTCTTACACTGGGGTGCCCTAAAAGGCAGCTGCTGCATAGTCTTGTAGCACGTAAAAGTATAAACCTGTCTTACACTGGGGTGCCCTAGAAGGCAGCTGGTGCATAGTCTTGTAGCACGTAAAAGTATAAACATGTCTTACACTGGGGTGTCCTAGAAGGCAGCTGCTGCGTAGTCTTGTAGCACGTAAAGTGTAAACCTGTCTTGCACTGGGGTGCCCTGGAAGGCAGCTGCTGCGTAGTCTTGTAACACGTAAAGTGTAAACTTGTCTTACACTGGGGTGCCCTAAAAGGCAGCTGCTGCATAGTCTTGTAGCACGTAAAAGTATAAACCTGTCTTAAACTGGGGTGGCATAGAAGGCAGCTGCTGCATAGTCTTGTAGCACGTAAAGTGTAAACCTGTCTTACACTGGGGTGTCCTAGAAGGCAGCTGCTGCGTAGTCTTGTAGCATGTAAAGTGTAAACCTGTCTTGCACTGGGGTGCCCTAGAAGGCAGCCGCTGCGTAGTCTTGTAGCACGTAAAGTGTAAACCTGTCTTGCACTGGGGTGGCATAGAAGGCAGCTGGTGCATAGTCTTGTAGCATGTAAAGTGTAAACCTGTCTTGCACTGGGGTGCCCTAGAAGGCAGCTGCTGCATAGTCTTGTAGCATGTAAAGTGTAAACCTGTCTTGCACTGGGGTGCCCTAGAAGGCAGCTTCTGCGTAGTCTTGTAGCACGTAAAGTGTAAACCTGTCTTGCACTGGGGTGCCCTAGAAGGCTGCTGCTGCGTAGTCTTGTAGCACGTAAAGTGTAAACCTGTCTTACACTGGGGTGCCCTAGAAGGCAGCTGCTGCATAGTCTTGTAGCACCTAAAGTGTAAACATGTCTTACACTGGGGTGCCCTAGAAGGCAGCTGCTGCATAGTCTTGTAGCACCTAAAGTGTAAACCTGTCTTAGACTGGGGTAGCATAGAAGGCAGCTGCTGCATAGTCTTGTAGCCTGTAAAGTATAAACCTGTCTTGCACTGGGGTGGCATAGAAGGCAGCTGGTGCATAGTCTTGTGGCACGTAAAGTATAAACCTGTATTGCACTTTGGTGGCATAGAAGGCAGCTGCTGCATTGTCTTGTAGCCTGTAAAGTATAAACCTGTTTTGCACTGGGGTGGCATAGGAGGCAGCTGGTGCATAGCCTTGTAGCACGTAAAGTGTAAACCTGTCATACACTGGGGTGGCATAGAAGGCAGCTGGTGCATAGTCTTATAGCCTGTAAAGTGTAAACCTGTCTTGCACTGGGGTGGCATAGAAGGCAGCTGGTGCATAGTCTTGTGGCACGTAAAGTATAAACCTGTTACACTGGGGTGGCATAGAAGGTAGCTGGTGCATAGTCTTGTAGCACGTAAAGTGTAAACCTGTCTTACACTGGGGTGGCATAGAAGGCAGCTGGTTCGTAGTCTTGTAGCCTGTAAAGTGTAAACCTGTCTTGCACTGGAGTGGCGTAGAAGTCAGCTGGTGCATAGTCTTGTAGCACGTAAAGTGTAAACCTGTCTTACACTTGGGTGGCATAGAAGGCAGCTGGTGCATAGTCTTGTAGCCTGAAAGTGTAAACCTTTCTTGCACTAGGGTGGCATAGAAGGCAGCTGCTGCATAGTCTTGCAGCACGTAAAGTGTAAACCTGTCTTACACTGGGGTGGCATAGAAGGCAGCTGGTGCATAGTCTTCTAGCCTTAAAGTGTAAACCTTTCTTGCACTAGGGTGGCATAGAAGGCAGCTGCTGCATAGTCTTGCAGCACGTAAAGTGTAAACCTGTCTTGCACTGGGGTGCCCTGGAAGGCAGCTGCTGCGTAGTCTTGCAGTACGTAAAGTGTAAACCTGTCTTGCACTGGGGTGCCCTGGAAGGCAGCTGCTGCGTAGTCTTGTAGCACGTAAAGTGTAAACCTGTCTTGCAATGGGGTGGCATAGAAGGCAGCTGGTGCATAGTCTTGTAGCACGTAAAGTGTAAACCTGTCTTACACTGGGGTGGCATAGAAGGCAGCTGGTTCGTAGTCTTGTAGCCTGTAAAGTGTAAACCTGTCTTACACTGGGGTGGCATAGAAGGCAGCTGGTGCATAGTCTTGTCGCACGTAAAGTATAAACCTCTCTTACACTGGGGTGGCATAGAAGGCAGCTGGTGCATAGTCTTGTAGCCTGAAAGTGTAAACCTTTCTTACACTGGGGTGGCATAGAAGGCAGCTGCTGCATAGTCTTGCAGCACGTAAAGTGTAAACCTGTCTTGCACTGGGGTGCCCTAGAAGGCAGCTGCTGCGTAGTTATGTAGCACGTAAAGTGTAAACCTGTCTTGCACTGGGGTGGCATAGAAGGCAACTGCTGCGTAGTCTTGTAGCACGTAAAGTGTAAACCTGTCTTACACTGGGGTGGCATAGAAGGCAGCTGGTGCATAGTCTTGTAGCACGTAAAGTGTAAACCTGTCTTACACTGGGGTGGCATAGAAGGCAGCTGGTGCGTAGTCTTGTAGTCTGTAAAGTGTAAACCTGTCTTGCAGTGGGGTGGCATAGAAGGCAGCTGCTGCATAGTCTTGTAGCACGTAAAGTGTAAACCTGTCTTACACTGGGGTGGCATAGAAGGCAGCTGGTGCGTAGTCTTGTAGCCTGTAAAGTGTAAACCTGTCTCGCACTGGAGTGGCATAGAAGGCAGCTGCTGCATAGTCTTGTAGCCCTGTTGCGAGGGCACCATACAAAGCATCGGATTGAGCCCTGTAGCCCCGGAGGTATGAACAAGGCTTGTGATGACACCATATAAGACAGGTGTTCCAGAGCTATGCTACCCTAATCTGCCTTTATTGTGCAGATGTATGGGATAGTGCCCTGGTTAGAGACAGCATTAATGCACAATCATGAGCTTCGTCGTATGTCCCCATGATGATTTTTCTTTTTTCGTGAACTTGACCCGAATCGGGCATCAGAGCGCTTTACATGAGCACCAGTTGCGTTACATGAGGGCACATTCAGTCTTGTTAGGCACGGGGAGATTACGTGATTTGACCAGAATCACTCAGCGTCATTGACGAGACTCGAACCCAGTCCCCAGATTCGAGGTCGACCGCCCTAGCTGGTATTCCAACTGCTCTCCCAAGTGACTTCCCAGATGTCCAGAGATGTGCACAGAAAGGAATGCAGGTGAAACAGACAAACCTAACCGTGCTCTGCACGTAAACTCCTGTTTGCCTTTCTGTTGTTTACCGCGGGCAGGCGTGCTTTTGAAAATGAACCGAGTTTATTACAAAGGCCCTGTGAGACAACAGGGAGACTGTGAGGGTGTGAACGGTAGTATTATTGGAGGTTTCTAGAGACGGGATGAAAGCGTGGGCTTGGGACGGTGAACGCGCCGCCAGTAGTTGATACCGAAATGGAGTCACGTTGAAAGAAAGGCGAATGAAGAATCCAAATAACTGCACATCGAATCAGGACAATTTACAGGAAATATTAGTTCTGCATCGGCCCAGGGTCTGACCGAGCGATTCAGGGAACAATCCTCAAAAAGCAGAGCGATTCTGATGTCTGTGCCTCGCACCCAGCCTCGCTCTCAATTTAAGTGATGCAACGACCTCGAACCGTCGCCCTAGTCTGAGAGCCTGGAGTGTGGCTACCCTGGTCCCTCTTCACGTCATGAAGTCGGACAACTTCATAGGGGGCCCTTCAGAGCCCCCAAGACGAAGCAGTGGTTTCACTCCTGGTATCTGAATCTGTCCGCCCAGCGAAGCTGCGCGATTTGGAAGTAACACAAACAGAATGTGTTTATTGCATGCATTGGGACGATGAGAAACCTTAAAAAAGTCTCTGAGAGCTCCTTCACAACTTCTATCTTTGCATTCACTTTTGGATGGTGGTATTCTCGCAATCAGACTCCCGGTGCACAGCTGCAGAACAAAGGTGCCGCCACCTCGTCGTGAGAGCAGGCTGTGACAAGTGTCTTCTGCTGCTCGAGTGCAGAGCTGATTATTTCCGAGTGCCGCTGATACATTAGCATGTCTAAACCACGTTTGTCTTTTAAATCTTTGTGTGTGTGAGAAAGAGGGGTGAAGGAGAGAGAGAATGACTGGCTTTTTCTGCTTTAAGGCGCTCGATGTAACACTTATCTTAACAACAGAACTCTTTGTTGTCTGTTTAGAGAGACAATGGCCCTGAGCTAATTTCTTTTCAATATGAAAGAGTACTAAAAAGATGCCCTAATAGTGAAGAACATTCTGAGGCTTCTTTTAATACCTCGGTGTAAACAACAGATGCAGGGGAGGTTTCTTTGAACTGGTAGTGAAAGCCATACAATGAATGCACGTAGGAGCAAGTGTGCCTCCCTGAAACACTCATGTACTCCCTTAGAGATTTTAGAAAGCCCCATACACTGTGGGCTTCTGTGGATTCCATATCACAGAAAACGTGCTGGGTCTGTGTCCGGGCGCTAATACAGCATAGGATGATATCCCTAACTCTATCCTACATGAAACGAGATATTTGAGGGGTTGCCTCACCCGCAACTGCTCGTCATAGGCGGCCCCCACGCTGAAGTAAGCCAATGCGACTTCACTGGACTCGACCAGAAATTGGGAGTTCTTGGATATATTTTGAAACATGACAAGACAGGTCCAGATAGCATTAAAAATACCTAAGGAGATACCCAAAAGTATCCTTTCATACGGGGTACCATTGATACCATAAACATAAGCAGTTTTTTTTTTGTTTTTTTAATAATGCTGGTGCCTATCTATAATGGGTAAGACATAACATTCCCTATTTTCCAGCTTGTTTCAACTATAAGTTATGGCCAATCCTGCTCTGTGGTCTTCTTCGGGGCTATGGATTCCCTGCCTAAGTGGATCAATTTGTGCAATAAAGGGGGGTCTAAGGCTCTCCTACCCGATGCAGCTGCAGTGTAAGCATCCCAGTTTTTGAGAAGCTCCTGGCATCATGGTCAAGGTGAAGGAGGGCTTCCCCTGTAGTCATTCATTCATTAAGGGTGAAGCTTAGCCAGAATACCTATGACGTCCCTCCACCGCCATATAGTTCATGCCGCTTCTGTGGATTTCGTATCGTATCGTATCGTAGGGGGAACTTATAAAGCGCGCTGACACCATGGGTTTCCTGGCGCTGGTAGAGAGTACAGGAGACAGAGAGACTAGACAGATTGGGGGAAGAGCCAGGTTTTTAAAGACTTGCGAAAGAGGGTTAGGGAGTTGGAGATTTTGAGGGGGAGAGGGAAAGAGTTCCAAAGCTTGGGGGCCAGGTAAGCAAATCTCCGGCCTCCAGATCTACAGAGCTTGCCTGAAATAGTGACAAGAGTATCACATTTATGAAGTAGCTAAATGGAGAATCTAGGTGGAATTATCTCAACCATCCAAAAGTAGCGCAGACAGCAAGAAGTCATCTGAAGGTCCGGGTGACATCCTAGGACATTTGTATTCGCACTTGTTCATCGGATTATATTTCTGAAGACATAATGTGACTGACGTTTGTGAGATAGCTGCCTCACTTGACTAGATGATGAGGGGAATATGAGTGGCAGGACTCCGACCGGATCACACAGTGAATGTCAGGCGTCTGTAGGCCTTAAGAAACAAGGGAGCCTCCCTTTCTTCTTCGGACAATGAATGTGAACGTTGAGATTATGTCTTACCTTTTGTGATGGGGAGTGCCGAGGTTGACTGGCGCAGATCATGGAAGTGCCTAGAGAACGGGAGGGTTGAGGCAGCTCTCTGACCGTCTCAGATGGTGTACAAGGACTCAATAGTGTCATGAAAGAGATGGAGGCAGTTGGCTTACTTCATTGGATGATGTTTGGGACGGAGGGGAGGCAGCTTTGTGAGTTCATCAGTTAATGTTTAGAAAGAATGAACCATTTAGAAGATGGTTTATTGGAAATAATGAGAGAAATACCCCCGATTTTATCAGATCATGTTTTGGAAAGAATTAAAGACCCCTTTCCTACTTCAGACGATATTTAGGAAAAATGAAACACGTGTCCTATTTTAATCAGATGATTTCTCATAAAGAATGAGGGATAGCGGGTAGTATTTAGAAACAACAAAACGTCTCTCATATATTAACCGTTGGTTTAGGGGAAGAATTTGAGAGAGAAATATCTCCTCCTTCATCAGACGATGTTTTGAAATAACAAAGCCGATTATTTTTGTATCAATTATTTAGGGGAAAGTATGAGAGACAGTCACCTACGTCATTAGATGATGTTTGGGAAGAACGAGAGGCCTTGTTCATCCTGAAATGTTGAGGGAAAAGTGAGACTTCACTCCTACTTCATCAGATGTTGTTTGAGAACAATGAGACAGCCCCTTTACATTATTACAAATAAATGTGAAAGATAGGACAGATGTACATTTCCAGATTGTGTGCGGGGATGATTTGAGTGATGTATCGTCGCTGCATGAGCTAAAAGATGATTATTTAGTGGGAGATTTGTCCCGAAAATATTGTATTATTAAAAATGTTCTCAGCGGCAAAGAGCCGAGTTGTGCTTTCACTGCTTAAATCAGGGGTCCCCGACATAAGAGCCCAGCCACAAGCAGCTCTGTGAGTTGGCGGGATATTTATGGAGTCATTCTACAGTTAACAATTGCACGTCGCAGTTGGTGGTCAATTATTCATCATAGAATTAAGGTAAAATACGGAGTTAGGTTACTTGACAGTATTTATCACCTAATCTGTTTCCCGAGGGAGGGGGAGGGGGCGCATTTGTGAAGCGTTCACGGAGCACAGTTTACTTAATGTTACTTGTTTTCTGTAATGAATTGAAGCTTTGTTTCTTTCGCTGCTGAGTCTCCATCACAACGACACAGACTAGTGCTGCTCAGTGAGGCTGTTGTAACACACACACTCACATATTTGTCAGCTTTTTCAGATATCATGGCAGGGTAGACAGCTACAGGGAAAGAGCACATCCGGTTCGTGTAGTGTGAAAGCAAAGAGGGCTGCCAACAGCAAGAGTAGAGTTGGGTGCTTGGCCTCAGCGATCTGTCTCCACTGATATATATTACTGTTCATGTTCTAAAGGTAGATTAAAGCGGGTAAAAAGAGATAGTCAGCGATGGCTCTGCAGGGCGCATTTGACAAAGGTGGTCCAGCCCAATTCTTCTGTGGTCCCTTTCACACAGGGCTTGCTCTCGGAAATCCTCCGAAAGGAAGAGGACCCCAAGGTAGCATCACAGTCCCTACTGGTGAACCTCCGGGCAATGCAGAATTTCTTGCAGCTGCCTGAAGCCAAGCGAGACAACATTTACCAGGATGAAAGGGAGAGGAGCCTGAACGCAGCGTCGGCCATGAGCCCAGCGCCTCTGATAAGCACACCGCCCAGCCGCCCTCCGCAGGTAAGGCAGCTTCATTGCTTTCACTGTCAGGGCTGCTTCTTTCACCCACTACTCACTTTCATGACTTTACCTCTGCACTTACCAAAGCTGGGAGTGCCCTCCCCTGCCAATCCCCAGTACCTTAGCAGCATTCACTCTGCCCACATATCCTATATGATCGGAGGCTAATGGTAAAGGTCGTTAGACCACTACATACAACATTTCTCCCTTTCCTTAGTAATTCAGCCTAAGTGTGGGTGTCCGTAAAAAGTTCCCAACTCCTACTCAAGGGGTCAAAGGGTCAGGATGGCCATTCATTTCCTAAGTGCTTAGTCTTGGAATGTTAGGAAATGAAATGGGGTTCCAAAGCCAGCCTCTCCCGCTGCATGCCACCCATGATGCCTCTTCTCCCACCTGCCCACAGAATGTTGTTAATGTTTGACATTTATCAAACTCCTAGTTTGTTTTTTGACAAATTCATAGCGCTATGCAAGCTAAACTAGTTTGAAAGGGATTTCCAGAAGAGCGCACAATACATTCCACAATATACATTTGTTAAATGCATAAGTAAAAGGAATACAATTGTTACTAATTTTGTATTTTCTAAATTAACAAGCATTGGCAAACAAAATTGGTTTGATTCTCATACTCCATCACTAACATAAACAATACAAAACGTCTTCTGTAGCGTAAAACAAAAGCATTGGTTTGTGCATACAATTCATTAACGAGACAACAAATTAAATGTGTGATAACAAAGTGTACTTCTAGATGAAAAATAGCCCCTCATGCATTCTAACGAATGCAGAAGAATACACCCAAACAGCCAACAGAAAGATGACACTAAAATACTCCCATGGGCTGCTGCATGATGGGCCTGACAGTCTGAAAAGGCAATAGCTGAAGGAGGCTGAACCAAGCACCGTACACTATGTGTAGGATACAATATGTATGCCATGGCAGGTGTAATGAGCATTTCACGTCAGCTCTAAAAAGGACCACATTGAGTTTTTGACACATTAACTTTAATAAGAATCAAATAGATGTCTCTCTTCTGTTTATATGGAAAACATGGGTTTATACAAAGGGGAAATGTGTTTGCTTTAAACCTTCTTTAATAAGCAGCAGAAACTAAACAAGTTCAATCAGTTCTCTTTACCTGATGAAAAATGAAAATCCCAATAAAGTTTTCATGTACCAGAATTGTTATTTATGTCAGGAGCCAAGATGGTGGTGTAGAAGGCCACAGAGCTCTTTTGTTCTGTGGCCCCAGGCAACAGTATTTACCCCCCGATACTGGGGCCAGAAACCCAACCCGCTTGGATCGCAAATCGGGAAGTCACCTCAGCCCCTCAGACTGTGAAGCAGGTGGTAAGACTCCGTCCCTGTCCAGAATCAAAAAGGAGTGCTCCAAGACGGTTAATGGGGCCTGAAATAAAGAGTGGCAGCGGAGTCTACCGGGAGCAGCATAAACTGAGGGGGTGGAAGAGAGACTGCGTAGCCTCCATACCTCTCCCCTGGGGAAATCAATTACAGTGCCAAAGGAGGACTGCTGGAACCCGCTGACCCTGAGATTGGTGCCCTGAGCCTAGGGCTTTGGACTGACCCAGCAACAGGAGGAGAACAACTCTTTGGGACGACTCTGGGTGCTGGCCCAGCCTAAACTACAGAGACGGTGGGGGAGGAGAGCTATCCCTCCCCCTCGCCCCTGCCCCCATAGATTCAACTAGGGACTGGAGGGGGATATCCATTACACTTGGGGGAAAGAGTAAGAGTAAGAGATTGTGGGGGGTGCCATTGCTGCCCCAGATGAACAAAATAAGCAGAAACCTGTGGCACTCCTTTGCCTCCCTACCCATAGAACAAAGCAACTTCAGAGCCTGGACAAGAGGCGACCTCTGGCAGATGTGGAGCCACAATGATCCGGGAACCGTGGGTTTACCTCCTATCCTTCCTCCAAAAGTAACCTTCAGTGAATCCTAGTGATGGTACTAGCAACCTACTCGAACTTCACCTACTCACAGACTGGGGACAAGCTTCTGGGGAAGCCTTGAGTTCCCTCCCCTTCCTACAACAGAGCTATCTGAGTGGCCCCCTGGGCAGAGTATTTTCCATCCTTCTCAGGTGATCTGCGCTGTGGGAGCCGTCTGCCGAAATAGCACTGATGACCTCGTTCACTGGGAAGAAGGAGGATTGCCTCAAAGACATATGGTCGAAGAACCCCCAGGCAGACGATGAGAGGATCTAAAAAGCCAAACAAGTTCCCTCCTGAACCAACATGAACAAAATGGAAGATACAGCACTGTAAGATAAAACTGTCACCCATCGGTACTGGGAGTCCTTGTTCACAGGCCTCAGAGAAGACTGGGTAGGCCTACGGGCAGACAGTAAGAGAGAACTATCAGACCTCAAGAAATAACTCAATGAATTAGGGGGACATGTCTTCTTGCCAGAAGAGAACAAAGGTTGTGCAGGAAGGGGAGCATGAATACATCAAGCAGAAAATTCTATTACAGGGATAAACGGAGAGCTCCAGGGTCAACTATAAGACTTTGAAAATAACAACATTGGAATTTGTGGGTAGCCTTCATCCAGAATTGATGATTACCTGGAAAATGTCATCCTCTCGCTGAGGCCCCCAAACATATCAAACTTGACAGAACACACCAGTTAGGCCACCACAGAGCCGCAACAAGCCCCTACCTGTTCTCGTCACAAGAGTTTACTGCTATCTTCTAAAATAAAACATTGTTTCTGTGGCCCATCGGAGATGGGATCTCAATGTAGATGGCACCAAAATCGAAGTTTTTACGCAATTTGTCCACAGTAACTTTGGAAGGGATTAGAATTTGAACCACTAACAGCCCACCTGTAGAAAGAAATAATCCAGTACTGCTTGAGGCATCTTTTCCACTTCATGTTTATGTGGAAGGCAAAATGAGATCAGTTTGCTCCTGGGCGGAAGCTAAGGAACTACTGTGACTGAATCATCGCACTAAAGAGTAGACACAACTGGAGAGATACCTGATCAGCCCAACAAATAATCACCCAAGAGAACACTTCAGTTGTGTTAGCTGAGACCCTCCCAAGAAGACACTGAGAAGAAAAGGAGAAACCTAATCAGCAGCCTTATATCAGCCAGCAAATGACCCACTGGGCTGAAGGACCCATCAGAATATGAGGGCCCAGTTCGGAATTAGACCTAATTACTTCAGGACCATGGAAGGTCCTACTCAACCTGGGAGACATCTGTGGATTGAGGGCTGCAGGAGGAGTGGTAAAAGGAGCAACAGAGCCTGGGAGAACTTCACTTCACCTTGGTATCTCAGGCGCATTGGGTGAAATGGTTCCACTGTTGGTTATATGTTTTTTTTGCAGTTTTATATTGCACAAATTCGACTCAAAGATATCGTTACGCTTTACATGACCACCAGTTACATTATACAAGGGCACATTCATTTTTTGATAGGCACAGGGAGATTAAGTGATTTGCCCAGAATCACAGGCTATCGATCCGATGCCGAGACTCGAACTTGGTTCCACGGTCTAAAGGTCGGCAGCTCTGGTTTGATTGGGACTCCTAAGTTACACCTAAGGGTGGACGAAATATTCTGTTCTACCTGTGGAATGTTGGCGACTCTGCATTACTCTAGTAACACTTAGTTCTGGCCAAATTCTGCCAAGCACCGTCTGGTATCATTTATTCTGGCACGTGGCTCTGGAATGGTAAGCTGGCGAGCAAGAGAGAGATTTGCCATATCCCAGTGTGATTTCCAATCGCTAGGACATCGGCGCGATTTTTCTAGTATGGGCAGTTGCAAACATTTACAGCTAGAAGGCTGCTGCTCGAGTAAAAAAATCTACTCAAACGGTAGCAAAATCAGCTCCATTAGCTGCGCCCTGTGGTGTGCCATGTGGTGCTGTTTGCACTTATCTTTCACCCCAGACATGGTCCCGTCGCTAAATCACAGCATCAGCAGCGACGCAACTATTTCCGCTCATTGGGGGAATTGCACGGAATCTCGTTGAGTTTTTATGTAACTCTGCGGAATTCTGCAGAGTTAAATTCCATGCAGTCAGCCCACCCCTAGTTATGTCTTCCAATTAGAGTAATCAACAAAGGAAGGGACAAGGAGGGCGATATTTAACGGGGTCCAGCGCACTTGCCCTGTAACTCAGTAAACAAAGAAGAGTACGCAGTTCCCCAAAGGCGTTGTACCCGAAATGAGTGAAAGAAAGATAGGACCAGGTCCCAGGTAGTGAAGGTGGAAAGGGAGGGGAATTCTCCCTTACGGGACTAAAACCCTCACACACCCAGCAAGCTTGGTGTCATGCTTCATCATCTGGGTTTTGCTCCTCGTCAAACTGGCGGTGCAATGTTTGATGGGCACCCTAAAAGGGGCTCTTTATCGGAGTGCCAGTTGGTGCTGTGGGTGTGAGGAAGGGCCCTAGGTGAGTTGTAGATGCAAGGGGGTGGTGAAAATGTTAAAAAAGTTCAGGTAGTCCACTATGCACTTATAATGGTGTGGCTAACTACCTAATAAAAGCAAAATAGGAGAGGTCACTATGATCCAGGGAAGTGTACTCTACCTAGTGGTCAACATGTTTCATGCTTCGTGCTCAAAGTGATGCAATGCAATTCGTCAGGACCTATAAATGAAAAACTACACATTGTGGTAGGCCAATACTACGTAATCCACATGTTATTCAATGGCAGGCCGGAGGTACTGCCAATCCTTAGTGGGACCTGGAGTGGGGTGACAAATGGGGAGAGGGTACAACAATAGTCAAGAACACCTTAAAAAAACAACATTAGGGACAATTAGTGGGTGACCACTGCAACTCTTGGACAGGCGTAGAACGTGGGATAGAGGCAAAGGGGCAAAGTGGTACTTTGGCTCACCCTACTAATTTAGAATGTGTTGCCTCATCGGTCTCCTCCCGTGTTTAGGGAACTTCAAAAGTAAGTACACTGGAGTAAAATACAGTAAAAGGAATAATGCTGTTAGGGTGTGTAAAGCAGTATGAAACACCTGCAACGAGACACCGACCGCATAAAAATACATATAACAAAGACATCTCACTCCCGAAATACTGACAGAGAGATGTGAAGGGCTGGTATGTTAGCCCGTCGTGCCCCGCAGTCATGACAACACCATAGATATTGTTTCCAATTAGAGTGATACAGTCAAGTAATTCCACTTTAATAGGCAGTACCTCATAGTGACCAGTACTTTGAAGTTGCTTGCATTTATCATTCAGGGGGTTACACGCTCATCCCATTAAAAAAAACATGTTCAGAAGCATAACTCTCACCTTATTTTCCTTCAGGAAATGCATTTGCTGCACAGAGACCTCTTTTGAATGAGAAATATCTCATTAAATACTGGGCTTCAGCACATGCTAAGATGGCTGGGGTGGCAATCCTAGGAAAAGAACAAAGTGTGAAGGGGTGGAAGGTCACATGCTTGGAAACCCGGGGATGGTTCCTGAATGCACAGATTTGGGGACACAGTTGATCTTCTAGGTATATAAACGTGTGCTCCAAATGCTGGACAGGACCAATATCTGAAGGCCACTTTCGATAAGCTAATGGAGGGTCTTGGGGAGGGTGCGCTAGTAGGAGGGGGAAGAGGAGTGGTGGAATTTTAACCGAGCTCGGTAACCTGGCCTGGATAGCGGTAGTTCTGGAGGACATACAACAGGAATCTTCTAGGGTCTTTAGACGCCTCTTGGCCCAGTGGAGACTTGAGGATGTCTGGCGTACTTTACTTTACTCCCAGATAACAGAATGCCTTGTGCATAGGTCCTAGTAGAGGATTCCTTATGTCTCACCCTCTAATGCGTAGAACACTAGATGCAGCTTTCTCAGACATGTCAATATTAGACCATACCCATGTCAAAGTTACCTGGAGCAAGGGACCTCTTGCGACTCCTGGAACCCACTGATGAATCTCCCCAGACATATTTAGGGACCAGGTGATAAAACAGGAACTGGCCTACTTGATCGAGATTTCTTTTAATAAAGGAGATACCCCATTACCAACTAGATGGGATGACAGTAAGAGGGGAGTCAGCGACAATGATGCCAACTAAAACAGCGGAGTAAAAACTGATGGAAGATCAATTGATCAAAGATTTAGCTTTCCTAGGAAACCTTGATAAGAAAAACTCTTCCATTAAAAGCCAGAGGCAACTGGCAAAGCTGAGGGGCCAATTGAATGTCTTGCCGACAAATAGGGCCGAGAGGTCACTACTGAAGTTGGGTCAGATCTTTTATAAAAAACAATAAGGTAGGGATTCTATTAGTGTGCCAACTCCATGTTCAGACTGCTAGAAGACACACAAGAAAGATAAAGAGGACAATTTGGACCTTGGTAACTCTGCACTCCCAAACTTGGAGAAGGCTGCAGAGATTAAAGATTACTTCCAGCATTGCAACATGGTGTTTCTAGATACCCTTTAGAGGGAGGAACTAGAGCAGCCTATTGATGTTTTACAAGTTAATAAGTCTTTGGGAGAGTTGTGTCTTATTAAATCATCAGAGCTAGGCAGCTTCACAGTACTTTTTTAAAATGCTTTTATCTAGTACTAGCAACCCGCCCGACCTTGTCCGGGAGCAATCATGCATCAGGGCCCCCACCCCGACGTTGTCCGTGGGTCCCCCGGATCCTTCCTTCATATATTGCAGTATTATACCTCTATGTTTCCTTTGTACGCTTTTGTAACATCCACACGTCACATTTTGCTCATGTAATGCACCGTTTGCTAGCTCTTGTATTTTGTTGGCTCACGATTCTCACTTTTGTAATGCACTCACTTTTGTAATGCACGGTTTGCTACCTCTTTTGCTTCATTTAATGCTCACTGCTCCTCCCTGCCTGTATTTCACCTACGCACACCGCTCTTTCCCGCCACTTTTTCCTCATGTAATGCACCATTTGTTACCTCTTGTATGTTGTTGGCTCACGATTCTAACTTTTGTACGATTCTCACTTTTGTAATGCACTCACTTTTGTAATGTCCGTGGGTCCCCCGGAGCCCTCCTTCATATATTGCAGTATTATACCTCTATGTTTCCTTTGTACGCGTTTGTAACCTGCACGTGTCACTTTTTCCTCATGTAATGCACCGTTTGCTAGCTCTTGTATTTTGTTGGCTCACGATTCTCACTTTTGTAATGCACGGTTTGCTACCTGTTTTGCTTCATTTAATGCTCACCGCTCCTCCCCGCCTGTATTTCACCTACGCTCACCGCTCCTCCCCGCCACTTTTTCCTCATGTAATGCACCGTTTGTTACCTCTTGTATGTTGTTGGCTCACGATTCTAACTTTTGTAATGCACTCACTTTTGCCGTTTGCTACCTCTTTTGCTTCACTTAATGCTCACCGCTCCTCCCCGTCTGTATTTCACCTACGCTCACCGCTCCTCCCCGCCTGTATTTCACCTACGCTCACCGCTCCTCCCCACCTGTATTTCACCTACGCTCGCCGCTCCTCCCCGCATGTAGCTTTTGTATTTCACCTACCTCATCCGTCGCTCACCGCTCCTCCCCGCCTATCCGCTGCTCCTCGCCGCTCCTTACCACCTGTCCGCCGCTCCTCACCGCCTGTCTGCCGCTCCTCCCCACCTGTCCGCCGCTCCTCCCCGCCTGTCCGTCGCTCCTCCCCGCGCTGATGTCTGCCGCTCCTCCCTGGCTCCTGATGTCAGCACGCACGTCAGCCGGCCGGCGCTACTGCCAAGGGACTACTTTTTTTTTTTAGGTAAATATTTTAAATAACGTATATTTTTTTATTTTATTTAGCCTATGTCCATCTACAGACCCTGCCAATTACAACGATGTATCGGGTGTTTGGATTGGCGCTGTGGTTCCCGAGTTTACCCGCCTCAAAGGTTTAAAGTTCTTCCTTTATAATAGTAGTATAGATTTGGTGGAACCCTTAACTGCTCTGCACAATTCCATCTATGGTTATTATGTAGCTACCCTGGCTGACAGTGCACTGGCATTTTCCTGGTCCACAAAGTAGGTAAGGACCCAGAAATCTGTGTCACTTACAGGCCGATTGCACTATTTAATGTAAATTTAATGATTTTCACTAACATCCTGACAAATAGACTGACTCCAGACCAGCCATTGATTGATGCCAACCAATTAGGACGTATGAAGGATATACAGCATATTGATAACGTCAGAAAAATTGCTCACCTGGTTGAAAATATTTTGGTCATTCTTCTCAGTTTTGATGCGAAAAGATATTTGGCAGGCTTAGCTGGCTGTATCTAGAAGCCCTGCTGACCAGATTGAATTCTGGTCCTAAATTCACAGGTTGGAGTTAAGGTATTTATCAGCACTCCCAAGCAAAGATCACAGTTAATGACATCCCCTCATCCCTGTAATTTTGACAAGGACTTGAAACAGGATTATCCCTGTCCCCTCTCCTATTTGACTCTAGGACGAAATGAGAAAGTCTGAGGCATTACATTTTTGGGACAGCAAAATAAGGTCTGCATGTTTGTGGATGATGTCCTGGTGATACCTAGAGACCCAGAGGTTTCACTTCTAGCTGTGGTGTCCACCTTGACTTTCTTTAAAGTAGTCTTGAGCTCTTAGGTTAACCAGAACAAAGCAGAAATCTTGAACTTGACATCGCAGGGTGATGGGTGGCCTCGACCGGGTAATGGGAATGAGTGATTTTCGATGGGTGGCCAGCTTACTCAGTTACCTAGGCCTAAACATCACTAAGACGGTGGAGTCTTAGTATGGGTCTAATCAAGCTCACCTGAAAGAGCAAATGATGTCTGACGTCCACAGAATGATCTCTATGCACATATCTTGTATAGGTAGAATGAAAGTGCTCAAAATCAATATCCTCCCAAGTATGCTGTGTCTGTTCCAAGCCCTCCTGGCCCATCTCTCCAAGTCCGACTTTAGTCTCTTCAGTGAGACTTAACTAGCTTCACATAAGCAGGTAAAAGGACCAGAGTCAGCGAAAAATATCTACATTCTCCCCGTAGTGCAGGCCTTCTGCCATGCTCACACATTATTGGGAGAGGTGTGGCGCCTTGGCCAGAGTGGCGACTACAAAGCTCGGTGTTCACTGTTCGATCCCAACAGCTCATCTCATGTGACTCTGGGCCCTCAGCCCCTTGAAACCTTTAAGGGAATGACATGTGCGTGCCTAACAAATAGGAATTATTATTATTCTCGGGTTGTCCATTAGAAAGTTATTCTTGAATGGCCTGAAGTGGAAGCTGAAAAGATGTTGCTGTTTATGGATAGGGCCTATGAAAACTTCCATGGCTGGAAAATCTCCACAGACCCCACCAAGCATATCTATCCACGACCATCAAAGCAGTACTGGAGGGTATGTGAAAGGGTCTTTAGTGATGCAAAATAACTATGTTCCTTTCCCCGAGGAAACTCTGAAAAAGGGAGTGTGCAGAATACTTTCAGATATGTTCCAATGGCGGAGAGATTCTATTATTTGCTCAATGTAGGAAAGACTACAGCATCCCTGAAAAGAGTAGGCTACAGTACTTACAAATGCACCCTTTGAACAAATAAGTAACCACTAGAGAGATTTGACTCCTGTGGAAAGATGTGTCAGAAATCAAATAGGCACCCGGGGAATGATTTTGGGTCTATATAAAATACTGCAAAAAAATAACTCTTGTCAAAATGTCTAGAAATTCCAGGATTGATGGGCCTAAGATCTCAAAAAAGATATTCCCAGAGAGAACCGGAAGGGGCTGTGTACTACTATTTACAGGGCTTATAGAAGTCTCCCCAGGAGGAGGCAACAATAAGCTTCTTTATGAATGGTACTTAAACACTACGCATTTGCACCAATGTTATCCTAATGTCCTGGATGTTTGCTGGTGATGCAGTCTAGAAAAGGGGACTTTAGTTGATATCTGGCAGAAGTGTTATGGAATAACACTCTCCTGGAAAATATTCTGAGCAATATTAAGGCAACTATGGGGAGGGATGTGCCCACGCAATCCGGGGTGGTGGTTTGGGCTTCAAGGCGGAATGTTTAGAACTTGGTACATTTAGTGACCTAATGCTGCTGGGAAATTTATTGGGAGCTAGAACTCTAATACCTACCTATTGGAACTAGAAAGCAGCTCTCTGCTATGTCTGTGGAGACCTCCATACCCATAGGTGTACTTTTAAGGAGTAAATGTGGCACAATGGTTTGTGACTTTAAGCTCTTCAATCTGGAATGATAGGAAAAGAATTGGTTATCATATGGTCATGGCCTTACTAGGAACAGATTTCCCAGGTTCTGAGGGATACTGGGTCACCCCATTACTCTTAATGGTTACTAGGAACAGAAACCAGTCTTGGCAACCAGTTCGAATGGCCTTGGGGAGGGGTGAGGAGTGGGTGGTGCGAGTAGGAAACACCACTCCCGCTTTTGGTACAGGGGGCTGATATTGCAGCACTGCTGCAAAACCGACCCCCTGTAACAAAACCGCCCCCTCCCCCTGGGTCCAAAACCGGCCCCCACTCTTCCAGCCCACCGGGAAAACGCCCTGTACCCACTACTTCCAGTCTGGCCTTGCTCATTGTCACTGCTGGTACAGTTCTACGCAAGACTGGATCTCTGACATTTTGCACTTGCTCCATCTAAGCTCAGGGCCTTGCAATTTGTCATGTAATATACGTATACCACAGTTGACCCACTCTGTATACTCTTTGGGAAGTTGAGGTGTTGGAAAAGAGCTACTAAGGAGCGTACTACATATATAAGTGTGTGTGTGTGTGTGTGTATATATATATTTATTTTTAGCAGGGGATTCAGGTTCATGCCTTGGCGTCGTCTCAACATCCTGTGATTCTGGGCAAATCACTTAATCTCCCCGTGCCCATTGACAGTGCCTGGATACTCTCACAGGTAATAAGCTGTGCTATATAAATCTACTAATTTGTGTTATTCATCCACTCAGAGACATGAGTTTATTGCGTACATTACCGTTATGTACTTGCTTCAGTGACACACTTAGTGTTTGCTGCTAAGAATTGCTTTAAATCGTATGGATGAACTAAGACAAGTTATACATGAACAGAGAGGGAACATACTCTGCTAATAGGCTGCACTGACATTAATGGAAGTACAATAACTTAGAAGACCTTTCGGAGATGGGAAAAGAGAAAAGGGCCTATTTGCAAAGTGTTATGCTCATAGAGTTATGGTGGTGGAATAACCATAAGGTGTCTAGATGGGGGTTCTTGGAGATAGAGCAGTAGTACAGCCTTATCTAAATATCATTTCTGGGGTCCCAAGATCTTTGTTTGCCCTAAGAGGAGATTATGTGAGAATCACATGTGAACATGTTGTAGCGATGGAATGTCAGTTAGGCCTGGAGGGAAACCCTGTCATTTTACACATACATGGTTCTTTCCTAAAGTTGCCTTCTCTTTTACATGATGAATTCTAACGCACATAGGCATCAGTGACAGTCTAGATTAGTTTCTTGGAAACTATACTTGCTTACAGAATCAACTTAGCAAAAACACTATCATGCTACCTTGACACCATGATCAAGGTTTATACATACGTTGTGCAAACGTGCTTGTTGTTTTCGTACATGTGGTGGCATAGCTATCCATAACACACAAACAGTGGCAGCCTGATTAAGATCTCGGCCCAAGGTAAGGATGCCTATTGTTGTAAACAAACATCCGTTTCCAGGTGTTGGAGCGCTTTACTGTCATTTGCGAGGTCTCTACATGCTGATGCTTCGGCCCAGAAGCCTGCTGATATCTCTACATGGGTTGTTCAGCACATGACCACGACAAAGTCCTACATTCTTTCCCTTCAGGTAACGGGGATGGATCTTCCAGTACGAGGAATCTTGGCAGAACACACACCCTAGGCACTTAGGTTAGTGGACATATAGTAGGAGTACAACATATTTCTATATTGTTTTATATACTTGCATATATACATTGTTTCAACATGATGGAGGAAGTTTGATTCTGGTCACTGTCCTAATACTTCTAATAACCTTCATTTGCTTCTGTCTATTGATCATCGCAGCACATATATTTTATACAAGAATCCCGTTCAATAAATATTGACAAAGTCCCTCTGTTTATCCCTCGGAAGTTTAGGCGGTCCTCATAGACATGTCTGTGTTTTTTTTATTTCTCTTAATACCAAGCGTCTTTCAAGGAGAAGTCACCCGACTTTTGATAAGTCTTCCTTTGTCTTCGGCTTACGTTTGCATTGTTTGTTTTAATGTCAGTTTGAGGCAGGGCCGGTGCTAGGTATGAGATTGTATTGGTCACCTGGTGTAACTGTACCATGATGTGTTCTACAGGGATATCTACGTGTGAGCAGATGCCCAGAACCCGCACCAGTACGCCACATATAGGCCATGGCCCACCAGCCCTCTTCTGCCCCAGCTCATCTGATTGAGAGCATGGTGTCTCGTTGCAGTTGTGCAATGGGAGGAGTCGCCCTCCCCTCGGCCACGCTGCTGTGACGTAGTCGCAAGGAGGCACATTCTGCAGGTTTATCCTGTAGTCAGGGCTCCTACCATGCTGCCTGCACAGAGCCACAGGGGACGCTTATTGCCCGCACTTTCTGGTGCTCAGCTGCTCTCGCACCTGCAGCCCTTCAAGGGCTGTAACAGAGGTGCTTGTAGGTGGCTGTAGCAGCTCCCAGGCAGGGCCAGTCGGCCGGCTCTACGGCGCTGCGATCGGTGCCACCTCACCAGGCGCTGCCTTGGCGTGGGGGCGCCATGTCAATTATTTTAAAAGCAGCAGATGCGACTTAGCTGTAACACGTTCCTTGTCCCAGCAATTTTCAAGCATCATTAAAAATGTCCCGATAACTCCGGTGATTCATCTTCTTCCTGGAGAGAGACCAGAGCTTTGTCTGGTAGAGGAAGTTTTGACTCCTCATAGTGCAGAGGGTTAATATGCCTGCTGCAAATAACGTGTCCCATTTAGATCACAGAGTGCATACACTATGTATAGGTCAAGGGGTTATCGCTTTTGTCAGAGATCTCATTTTGTTACTTGCAGTTTAAAAGTTAAAATCCTAATATAGAGTAGTGAGTGATTAACTGTCGTCAAAGAGCTGCATGCAAACTGCAAGGAATATATTACAGCTACAAGTTTTTTTGCCCAGTCTTTCCTTATCCTAATATGACATAAAGGGTTCATTTGAGTACAATTCTTATTATTTATTTTTTATTTTATTTTCAAAGTTTTATATAGCGCGGACAAGATCTTTGCAGATATCAGAGCGCTTTACAGTAAACACGGGGTAAGGGAAACAAGCGGGAGATTAAGCAAACTTGTGGGTACAAGAAAGTAATGGGTAGTAGGTGGGTAGCAAACTAGGATAGTAACCAGATAAACAACTTGTGAACGAATAGACAATAAGATAGACCGGCAAAAGCAAACTTTTGGGTACAAGATAGTGGTGGGTAGTAGGTGTGTAACAAACTAGAGTAATAATCTGATAAACAACTTAGTACAATAGACAATCAGAATAAGCAATAATACAAAGTCTGTGCATAGTCTTCGGTACAACCAAAAAAGGGTTCAAGTGCGACTAGCCATAAGGATGGCTTTTGCTTCTTTCTTAAAGAGTGCAGTGGAGGAGATAATCCTGGGTGCCATTCCTGAGAAGGAGCACTTGTAAGTTTTTTCCTTCCGGAATCTTCGAGGTTTTAGGAGGAGATTCTTTGTGCTTCTGTTGTTTCTCGAGCCTCCTGATAAAGTCAGCTTTTGAGGGAGGTAGCTGGGAGACTTGTGGTGTACAGCCATGTGTGTCATACAGGCAATTTTCAGCTGTATTCTGGCTTCAAAAGGGAGCCAGTTCAAGGATTTTAAGTCAGGGGAAATATGCGAGTGTTTTCTAGAACCAGTGATAAGTCTCGCTGCAGCGTTCAAGGAGGCTCTTAGGGGTGCTGTTGTTGATAGGGGGAGTCCGCTGAGAGCCACGATTCCGTAGTCTATGCGTGGAATGACTAGGGCTTGAACTGCAGTTTGGAAGTCCTTAGCTGGGAGGAAGGGTTTAAGTTTCCTTAGAGTGTTGATTTGGAAGTTAGCTCCCTTAGTTGCTTTGTTGATATGCTGCTGCATGTTGAGGTTGGCGTCAAGAGTGAGGCCTAATGATTTCACGGAGTCCACAATGGTGGGTTGGACATTGAATGCAGTTAGGTGCTTAAGCCAGGTTTGAGTGGTGGAGATTTTCGCCGGAGGTGAGATTAGAAGGAACTCAGTTTTCAGAGCATTTAGTTTGAGATGATTATCGGCCAGCCATGATTGGGTGTTTTTGAGCGTAGAGTTCAGAAGTTTGATGTCTTCCGGGGATTGTAGTTTGAGGTAGAGTTGAGTGTCATCGGCGTACATATGAAAGTGAACATTAGATGCTTGTAGCAAGGTGGTGAGTGGTTCCATGACTAGGTTGAACAATGTGGGGGATAGTGAAGATCCTTGAGGAACGCCTAATGAAACAGGCACAGCTTGGGATAGCACGTTGTTGATCTTGAACTTCTGAGACCGGTGATGTAGGAAGGAAGTGAACTATTTGAGGACAGTTCCCGATAGACCCATTCTGGTGTTTAGCAGCTCAAGTAGGTTCTCATGTTTGACGGTGTCAAATGCTGAGGAGAGATCAAGTAGGATGAGGAGGCAGGAGTCATTGCGGTCTAGGATTTGGAGGGCGTCGTCAATTATGTGTGTCATGGCCGTTTCCGTACTGTGTCTTGCTCGGAAACCTGATTGATGTGGGTTGAGGAGGTCAAACTGATCGATGTGTTTAGTCAGTTGGAGTTGAACGCATTTTTCCAGCAGTTTGGCCAGGGTGGGGATATTGGTGATAGGGCGGTAATTGTTAAGGTCAGCAGGGTCAGCTGTAGGTTTCTTGAGTATAGGCATGGCTTGCCCCACCTTGAGGGAGTCAGGGATGAGGCCTTGTTGAAGGTAACAGTTAATGATTTTAGTCCATAGTGGGAGGAGCAGGGGGGTGAAGTCTTTTACAGCATTCGCAGGTAAGGGGTCAGTGAGGTGATTAGAGGGTTTCAAGGTGCCCAGCAGTTTGTTAATTGTTTCTTCTGAGTAGGTGTCGAAGGATGACCATGTCGCATTGTTTTTAGGTTGAGTGGAAGTTATGCCGATGGGGTTGGAGTAACGGCAAACATCATTGAGGAGATCGCTTCTTATAGTATCAGTCTTTGTCTTAAAGAAAGCAGAGAATTCTTCACAGGTTGGTATATCGCTTGAGGTGATGTTTGAATGTAGAGGTTGTTCCTTGGTTTGAGTTTTGACTAGTTCAAACAATTTTCTTGGTCTATTTTTTGCCTGACCGAGCTGGAGGCTGAAGAAAGCTGATTTGAGCGCTTGATTTTCCTAAAATAGGCATTTCTAAGAGTTTAAGATTCAGTGCTGATTGGTCAGATCTCCAGGTGCGCTCAGCCATTCGCATGGCAGGCCTGTCTTCATTGAGTCTGCCATCATACCATGGGTTTGAGTTCTTGGTGGAGACTCTCTTCAGCTGCAGGGGGGCGACTTCGTTGATTATTGAAGTCATAGAGTTGAGGTAGAGGTCGGTCAGAGATTGGACGTCTGATGCGCCGGTGGGGGGAAGGAGGAGACTGCAGCTGTGTGAAGGCAAGGAGTTGGGAATACGTTTCCTTAGGTCCCTTTTCCAGATCTTGGATTTGATAGGTTTAGCCGGGTTAAGTTTGACTTTTTCGTTGATGTAGAATGTGATGATGTGGTGGTCTGACCAATCGCAGGGTTGGATTGACCCCAGGTGGGTAGCGTCCTCTAACAGCAGTGTTACATTTTGAATTTTTGCTTTTTCAGACCAAGGGCTCCTAAACGTTACTCAAAGCCAATTTGGATGACATATGACTCCTACACCTTGCGGGCCTCTGCCTTATATAACATTCCCTATACACTGATTTACACGTGTATGATTGTCTGTGCAATGTGTGTAATGTAAAGTTTTCTGACACCTTAAACTGGTATAAATGAATATAAGATACAGTGGGTATGGAGGCTTGGGGGCATTGTCAACGGGAGGTAGTGAGCTAATCCGTAGCTAATTGGTCATTGGAGGGGGGTGCCAATAAGCATTGTCGCACATGGCGCCACCAGTTCTAAAGCCGGCCCTGATCGGCGACTCTTATTATGGGTAACTGCATGGCCAATGGGCCCTAAATCAGCAGCCCTTTTCAGTTCTTCAGAAGATGACCTACATGCACCCAAGACCTGTTTTTCTATCTACATTAGTCAGATAGGAAGTTGCCACAATGTTAACTACGCTTGATCCTCGGCCTGCTGCTTTCCAAGTCCCACAAGACAATACCTGTCCAGTGTCAATGCCGAGGCTGCAGGGCCCTGTCTCATCCTGTCTGTGACTCAGCTGCAGTGTACAGGAGGCTCTTAACTGTTCTCTCATTGTGTGTGAGCGGCTACAATACCAGATTACAAAGAATTATTTGAATAGTAATTGGGAAAAATGTGAAAGGTTTAGAGAATGGGGTGGGTGCGGGTACACTGCCTCGTGCGCGTTGCTCAAAATACACTTTTTTCCATACACTAGGATAGTGTTTTGAAATGGCCACCACCAGGCTCGTCCTAAAACGAAGCAAAGTGCCAGGAAAGGGAAGGCGCCTCTCTGAAAGTGGCATGCCTTGGAAGCTGAGGGGAGTGAAGTCTGCCCTGTCACACATAGCATGGCAGGCCTGCCAAGGTGTATGTCAGGGCCTGCCTGTGGTCTGAACTGATGCGCGAGAATTACAAAACGCCTTCAGTCCTGGAGCTCGTGTCAAGGCCTGGCCGACGTCCACGGAACATGCTTTATGGCTTTGTAATTCTTCTGTGTCAACGTGACATTGGTTATCGTGTTCAATGCCTTTTAGCAGTAAACACAACAAGCATTGGCATAGCCAATAGGTCTCGCCTTTGGGACCTTATAAGTGTTTATTTATTCAGCACAATATCCTTGGTGCAACAACATCAAGTGTTGCATGGCTTAACACTTATAAGGTCCCAAAGGCGAGACCTATTGGCTATGCCAATGCTTATTTTGAGGAGTGGCTCATGCAGGTATGCCACTGTAGGGTAGAGATGCTGCAAGTGCTTTTACAGGAGCCCCTGTGAAATTGCGCCTCTTCAAAATGTATCTTGGGTCTGGTGTAATACTTCTAACCCCTATTCCCGCACCCATGCATCCTTAAATGTCCCATGTACAGCAGGGGTTGACACTCCTATTACCCCTGCCCTCCAGTGACACGTTACCCGTCACGGGTGGTGGTGGACGTGGTGGAGGTTGGATGTGGTGGTGGACATTGTGCTGCTGGTGGTGGTGGACGTTGTGGTGGTGGTGGACATGGTGGTGGACGTGGTGGTGGTGGACGTGGTGGATGTGGTGGGGGTGGACGTGGTGGTGGTGGTGGACGTGGTGGTGGTGGACAAGGTGGACATGGTGGTGGAGGATGTGGTGGTGGACGTGGTAGGGGTGGTAGATGTGGTGGTAGTAGACGTGGTGGTGGTGGACGTGGTGGTGCTGATGGACGTGGTGGTGGTAGACGTGGTGGTGGACGACTATTGGGTAGGAGGTTGCTGGTAGAATGCGGAAGGAGAGGAGGATCTCAAGGGGGCACATGGGAGAGCAGAAAGAGGCAGAGTACTAGAAACAAACAAGCGCTGAAGAAAAGAAAAGCGCAGGGCTGCCATTGTTCACTGTTGAGCTTAGCAAGTGCAGCTGTCGCACTGGTTTAATAAACCTTAAAAAGAAACAATGGAAGAGAGGCAGTGACAGGTGGAAGTGCTTCACGACATAAACAAGCGGTCCTCACTGTCTTCACTTTTCAAGCACTTGCACTTGTGCTTGTGGCGGCATTCACCTTGCGGTAGCAAGCAGCAGCCATATGTTTGTAATTAACGTGGCCGCACCGCTGCTCGCTCCTGTAAGGTGGATGCCACCACAAGCACGAGTGCGAGTTCTTGAAAAGTGAAGACCGAAGGCTAAAGGCCCTCCTAGTGCAGCGCATGCGCGCTGCCTAGGGGAGACCTAAAAAACGGCCCTGATATCTTTAAAAAAATAAAAATCAAAAAAGAGAATATAAATAAAATCTTAACAAGAAAATACAGTTTTTGTGTCTCTCTCTGCTGTGTTGGTAGAGAATATGTTTCTCTCATGTATATCTAAGTATATGGAAACTTCTCTCAGTGACTTCACCAATTGATTTGAAAAGTCACAGCCTGTTTCTGTTTCCAATTGTTTGGCTCCTCCAAAATAAGAGACGTCAGGACCATTTTTTGTCTTTACCACATTGTGCCCTGGTCCTTTGACGTAATTTGTTACCCCATTAGTTTGTAATCATTGCCCTTTAGCTGCGTATTTAGCACTCCCGGGCAGCACTGCCATGGCATGCAGCATGGACGAAGCACACAGCTAGGCCCTCTCTGGGATTCAGGGCCCACGGAGGAATGTGGAAGGGAAATGAATCTCAAATAAAGTCAAAACCTCGTCTCTGTGCGCCCAGGCTAATTTTTCCACCACTGAACAAGTGTGTCATGTTTTCCAGGTGAAGCCGGCGACGATTGCGACAGAACGGAACGGGAAACCGGAGAACTGCCCCATGAACATTAATGCTTCCATATATGACGAGATCCAGCAGGAAATGAAGCGGGCGAAGGTGTCCCAGGCGCTCTTTGCCAAGGTGGCAGCTACCAAAAGCCAGGTAAGACCGCGGCCATGGGCTGCACCTTCTCCTGTGCTGCACCTTCTCCTGTGCTCAGTGGAATGTTGTCTTCTTCTCCTGCACATCTGGCCAAAGTACCTACGGTTAGAAGGGCAACATCTGGAGGGCGGTCCCTTTCACACAATGCGGCTAAAATGTGGCGCAGCCTTCCCCTCGCCTTGCAAGCTACACAAAAGACCACCTCTCCCGAAACTATTTAAGTCAATTCTCTTTCACAATAAATAGCTCCCTTTAATGAAAATTCTCTTCAGCGTTCTGTGCCGCACAATTGGCATTGGGATGCCTACGGGTAGCTATGCGCTCTACAAGTACTTCATAGAATAGAATTGTGCTCTAATCCTCGTGTTTCGGATGATAGCTCTTTATGCACACATTAAAACAAAGACAGTGTTCCTTAATAGCAGATGAGGTAGCACTGTGCGTGGATTCCTTTACAGAGCATTGGACAGTGACGTGGTAAACACAGACTACTACCCACTTGCGCGTCTCCAGTCGGCTTGTTTTCAAATATTAAGTGAGCACAACATTTGCATCACGTTTCTACCCTAATTTGCAACGCTTCAGTCCTGAAACAAGCTAATTATTTTTTTTTTAAATCATGTTACTTTATTGCAATACCTTAATGTGTACGTTTTGTGTGCGAGGGGCACCCGGCACACTGCATGCTCCAAATCGGGAGTTCTTTCCACCTTTACAGCCTTAATTACTCGCATGAATTTGATTCTGAAAATGTCACTGTGTATCCTGCGACTGCAAAGATGTTAGAAGCCCTGATAGGTTTTGGTTTGTTTTGACAGCAGTTAAAAATTTATCAGCGCAGTTTATTGTTTGAATGCTTTTTTAGCCAAATCTGCATCGAGCTATTCTCTGGTATTCAAAATGTTCACAAGATTCTCATTCTCCACTAAAACTAATAAAACAAACCCCCACTAATGAAGCAGATAAACTTCAATGCGACTTCGATACATTTTGTAGCAAATGTGTCTCTGCTAGGACTCTTCTGTGGGCCCTTCCTATCTAGAATAGCACTGGGTCTTAGAAACTTTAGGCCGATTCACAGAGGTAAAATGAGACTAAAGTCTGACTTTACGACTTTTAGTATTCAAAAAGGCCATTTACTACTCGTTGATGCTCTTTGTAAATACCAACAGTCTAACTTTACGAATTTCAGTATTCATAAAGGGCATTTACTACTTGTTAATGCTCTTTGTGAATAGCAAAAGTTTACCTTTACGACTTTCGGTATTCACAAAGGGCATTTACTACTCGTTAATGCTCTTGTGAATACCAAAAGTTGAATTTACGTCTTTTGGTATTTGGAGGGCATTTACGAGTAGTAAATTACCTTTGTGAATACCGAAAGTCGTAAAGTTAGACTTTCGTCTCATTTTACCTTTGTAAATCGGACCTACTGTCCCTATGTTTACTCAAGGAACATTTGTACCAAGTCAAGGTTTTTTATATCCTTTGTGCCCTTCATAAAAAACTGAACAGCTTAAAAAATAACGGGCAATACTTTCGGTGTTTGTACTGCTGAGAGCAATTAAACAGTTAGCTTCATAAATAATAATAAAAGAACATACAGTTATCTTAATCCAATCTGTTTCTAGTGAGTTTTCATAGAAAATGTTCTGGGACACTCTTGATATTGCTTTTTATTTGTAACTTGTACTAGACAGCCGTCGATTTTTCAAACAGCATTACATTTGCATTTCCTCACTCAACATATTTTGTTGGTTTATGGCAAATTTATCTCAAGAAAATTTGTATTCTATTTTTGGATCTGGCAAGAGCCAAGATCTTTAAATTTTACACAAATTATATGTGTAATGTACTTCAATAATAGGGTCTTTATGACAACCGCTCCCGTCATTTTGACTGTTATTGCTTCATTTAGTTTTCTTCCGCCCACTAGAGTATACAGTATGGGAAAATGGTTCGGCCGATTTCAGTCATTGGCTGTCTTCCCCGGTGCCAGCAGTCTTCCCTTTCACAAGGAGCACGCTCATAAAGAAGTTCCCTTTAGGGCCAGGTACAACTGTGGCAGAGGTCGATTTTGAGACCCAAAAATACATTTTGCTTTAATTTTTTATGTATTTATTTATTTTTCGTTGATGGGAGCCCAGCAACTTCCCCAAAAGGTTTGCAAAGGCCATGATAAAACAAAACAACTACTGGCAAAACCAAAAGCCAACCTGTTGGATTAGAGTCCAAATCTACATGTAGCCCAGCTGAAAGGCATTGTAGCATCAGTGGCGTAGCTGAGGGGGGGGGAGGGGTGGTGGGGGTGGGCCGGTGGGGGCAGTCCGCCCCAGGCAGCACTATTTTGGGGGTGGACAAAGGCATTCAGATAAGGCTCGGCTTGCTTTTCTGGACGTTCGGGGATGGGCAGAGAAGGAATAGGACACGGATAATGTCCTCTTCTTTTTTTGCACTAGCAGCTGCCCCCCTCTCTTCCTATTATTCCCACTCTTTCTGTCGTGCTCCTCACTTACTTAAAACCGTGACTTGAAGAAATGGTTCACAACCTCTCTTTCCTTCTTTCATTTAGTTGCTTCCCTGTGAAATGGATCCAAAAAAGAAAAACACTCTTGCGGGAAAGGCCCTTTTTTCTGATATTTTTCTATTTTAAAGTGCAGTGGGATGGAGAGGATTGGAAGGTTTTAAATATGAAAAATAAATACATAACTAAATAAAGCAAGACAGAGTGGTTGCAAAGTGGACGGATGGGTTTCATTCACATCCAAATACATCAGCCTCACTTTACAGAGATTGCCAGTGAAGCGCTACTTTTGTTTTCTGTCTTTCCTTGAACAGCATTGTTGTCCCCAGGTGGGAAGTGTACCATTCCTGGAGGTACTGCAATACCTGGTTGAAGGGTGGATTGGAAAACAAAATATGTACCATGGCTCTGAATTTACGGATGTGGTCTTTTTAAACCATACTGCTTACGTTTTGTAAGGATATAAGCAATGGACATGGAAACAATTCCCTTCAGGGCCCTGTAGTTATGTCCTTAACTTTTCAGGTAAAACCACGGCTGATTTCTGAATAGTAAGTGAGAGATCGTTAAGGTAACCATGTTGTTTCTGCTTACATTTCACATGCTTTACTTAATCTTGCATTCCCTATGAGTGTTTGCTTTTACTTTTTTTAAGGCAGCATATTACTCTTATCAAGTGCTTAATTTGCATTGAGCCACATCCAAGTGTTTATAGTGGGCACAATTAGGTTGTAGCTGAATGCAGTGCGAGTTTCTCTCAGTGGGGCAGTATGGTGTTCAGTGGGGGAGAGGATGTGGCACTATGGCCAGAGCTGTAGAATTTGGAACTGGGAAACCGGGTTCAGCCTTCATGACCAGTCCACCAGACCACTCTACTGAGGGAACATATTCCCATGCTAGACCTTAGAAGGCCCCACTAGACCTTAGAAGGCTTGATGTCTTGGCACAAGCAGGTGTACCCTGGTGGTGTTAATTGTGGGTTAACCTTGAAGGCCTGTCTACCACAATCCATGCTGAAGTTCATTTCCAGTCTTGCTGGCAGGCTTAACAAGCAGCACACCCTAGAACAACAGTGGTCCAGTCACTGTGACTCTGTCACTGAGGTCACATGAACCTTGAGCAGGTTAGGGTGGTGCAAACGGTGTGAATGCACTGGGTACCTATTTCAGGTGGATGCGTAGTGTTTGCAAGTATATTATGGTTTTAAAAAAACGTGCTGCCTCCTTCCTGGGCTCCAGCAATTTTCAGAAACAATAAAAATGTCATGATAACTTCGGAGATTAGTTGTTCTTCCTAGAGAGAGATCGGAGTTTTGTCTACTGGAAGAGTTGACTCCTGGAAAGGTAGCACAGAGGGTTAATGTGCTGCTGCAAAGAACATGTACCATGCAGATCACAAAGTGCACTGCTTTAATGTGGGGACCATGATGAATGATCATTTAATGTCAGCTGTAGATGATGGATCCCAGAATAGTGTCATGTATGTGCATGTTTGCCTTGTGCTGAGGGGTTTACCAGGTAATTGTTCACGCAGCTCTCTGATGGATGTCACATGTGGTTTTTCTGAGTCCCCAGATAGATCATGCAGTCTGTGTGTTCTCTTTTGTACTGCCAGTCACTGGTGTACTCAACTGTAGGGGTGGGCGGAAGTCGCGGAAGGGACTATCGCGGAGAGGCACGGAGATTGAACAAATCTGCGTGCCTCTCCGCGATATTTGCTTTTCGCGAGCCCGCCCGCCCCCCGCCTGCCCGCCTCCCGACCGCCCTATTAATTATATTTACAGGCTATAAATAAAGTTAAATAAAACGTAGCTTATTAGGCTGCAAACTTCCCCATCGCGGCTTCTTCTTTGAAACTGTGCATGCGCGGGAGCCTGCGCATGCGCATTTCTGGCGATAAATGTGCATGCAGAGGCTCCCACGCATGCGCAGTTTCAAAGAAGAACCCGCGATGGGGAAGTTTGCAGGTCAATAAGGTAAGTTTTATTTAACTTTATTTGTAGCCTGTAAATCTAATTTAATAAGGCAGGCGGGAGGCGGGCTGGCGGCCAACGTCCGTTCTGATCGAGAATGTGCGGAAATTTGCCCCGTTCTTCCGCCTTCTTTGCGTAAGGTGCAAATTATCGTACATACCGTGGGCGGAACGGAAAGGTCCTCCCATCCTTACTCAACTGTGGAGCCTTGGACTGTGTCATGTATGTGCATGTAACTTGCCTGATCGAGGTAACCGTTAGCAGTGATACTACGTGTCTCTCGGACCTCTTTCAAGTGCTCGCCGTCCTTTTTCCCCAGCACTGCCCCCCCGCCTCTCAGGGGCGGTAATCTGAGGGATAGCCTGGGCGCCCCAGCTCTAGCTACGCCTCTGTGTAGATGCAGTCTGCAGCACCTTTAAATATTCAGTGGCACTCCCAGTCACTCTTGTGGATTAGCACATGGCATTTTGCATCAAGTGGCACAGTGGAAACTAGTTGCAGAGCAAAAGTTCGGGAAACAACACTTACAACGCAACTTTTACAACGCACTACCTTTACAACAAAACTTTTACAATGCAACATCCATTACAACGCATACCATTACAACGCATGTCACTACAACGCATACCACTACAACGCATGTCATTACAACGCAGTCATTACAACGCATACCATTACAACGCATACCTACACTAACCAACACTTACCCTACTGTTGCACCCCCTGGAGTTAGAATAGTAATTTTTACCCCTACACTATCCAATACTTACCCTACTGTTGCACCCCCTGGAGTTAGAATAGTAATTTTTACCCCTACACTATCCAACACTTACCCTACTGCTGCACCCCCTGGAGTTAGAATAGTAATTTCTACCCCTACAATATCCAATACTTACCATACATGCAATGTAATGGTATGCGTTGTAATGGTATGCGTTGTAAATGTAGTATGCGTTTTAGTGGAATGCTTTGTAAAGGTAGTTTCAAAGAATTTGTTGTAATGGCATGCGTTGTAATGGAATGCGTTGTAATGGATGTTGCGGTGTAAAACATGCGTTGTAAAGGTATGCGTTGTAAAAGTATGCATTGTAACAACATACATCCCAAAAGTTCCAATTACAGGACATAAGAATGAAATTTTTATTTATTTTTGTTTATTTATTTAGTATGTTCTTATATAGCGCTCGACTACCCGGAGGCATCTCGGCGCTTGCCTTGGGAACCCATCCTGGCTTTTCCTTGTGAGATAGCCCCTAACGGGCATCCCCAAGGTGAAAGCCAGGCATCCCGCCGCGGGGGCCGTTGTGGAGATTAAGCAAGCTTAATGCCCAGAGTTGCAGAGTGTGAACCCATGATTAGGTCAGGCACCGAAGCGAGAATTATCGAGTCCGTGGACATTTGAGCTCAAGACCCTGCCGCGTCGGGAATTGAACCCTGGTCCCGGGTCTGACCTCTGCTTCAGGGTCTGCCTGCTCTAACCAGTGAGCCACACTTCTCCACAAAATGTCTTCTTGATTTCCAGCGGTTGTTGTTGCATGCTGCGTACACATAATCTGTACATATACTCTCAGCTAAATATTCTGTCAACATTAAGTCACTTTTCATGAGCACTACTGATGTCAAGGGGTGGGCTGAGAAAAGAAAAACCATTCTGCGGTAAACAATAGCATTTTTTGGTATAAATCCGCAAATCCCACTGATATTCTTCCACTTAACCCAGAAGGATTCAAAAATATAGAAGGCAAGCAAGTAGTCTCACCTCAGTCAGATTGCCAGTGTGCCCATCTCTGTCAGACACAAAATAGTCTGTGACTGGATGGTGAAGAGCTACAGATGCGAGCAGATGCGGTCAGCCATTAGCCAATAAGACCGTTCTCACCGTTTTTTAATTTACTCAGTACTGATTGGTTGCCATCAAACAGTCACTAAGGTCTCTGTGGGTAGCCCCTTCTGATTGGCAGATGGCAGCAATTCTAGAAACTGATTTGGCAGTCCATGATCCCCTGACGGTTTTGCAGCTTGTTTTTCTTGTTTTGCTGGAAGAACACCCTATTTCTTTTGCTTCGCCTGAAAGCAGATTTAGGTGTTTTTTTGCCACTGATCTACTTAGCAAACCAAAATAATTATATTTGTATTCTGCCTTTTATGCATTCCTCCAAACAATCTTGCCTACTCATAGTCTAAGGACATCAACTATTGACTCTACCTGCCTTTCTTCCATGAGGGCTGGATCTTTTTATGTTTTATTGTGAAGTAGCCCTCCCCTAAGTGGGCAAAGGGTCACAAAGGCAACTCCTCACACTCGATAATTATATTAAAAGCTTAATGTATGTAGTTTTATGTAAAACTGGAGGCATATCAACCATTTCAGTACAGGTTATGTAATTACATGAGGTCAGTAGCATATGCGTGGATCTAGATACTCATGCTCTGCATGCTCCTGCCATCTAGTGTTGGGCTCAGATGTTTGCAACTTGTTTTTCTTCTAAAGAAGTGTTTCGATTCATGACATATAGTGACTTCTCCCTTAGTTGAGAGTGTGCCTGGGCATCAGCTCCATTGTTAGATTGTTTTTCTCAACCATCAGGTTTGGATATGTTCAGATTGGGCTCTGTGTTCGGCACCTAACAGCGCTTACCGCCTGACCCACTCGAACGCTTGACTCCTGCGCTCACGGAAGAACTCACTGCAACGGATTATCTCACCTTCCAATCGAAGAAGACTCTTCGGTACCAACTTGAGTGGAGGTGGGCCCATCAGACAATGAGGAGGCAGGAGTACAGCGACACCCCTAACATCTTCAGGGAACACAAATTCAAGGAAGAGGAAGAAGCGAGCCCTCAAAGGCACATCTGGTACAGTTCAGTTTGGAAGCGAGCCCATCCTCCAAGTCTGAGGGAGAGCAACAGCAACACCCCGAGGCTTCACAATCATTGAAGACTTTACCCTTGAGTTTGGTCGGCACCTACAAACAAACCTGGCCAAGCAACCATGTGTGTAGGCAGAGCACCATCCAACGGGGGGTCAGGTGTCGAACCCAGATTCTCAAGAACAGCCTGCCGGGCTACCACTGCCATGGCCGGCACCAACTGAAGTCTCCAGAGGAGACAACGCTCCCTTCTCCGGCTACAAAATCGCGCATAAGGCGAGGAAGGGTCTTTGGCTCTTGCACTGAAGACACCATCGGCACCCAAGCGCACATCAGCGGCGACAACAGAATCCACGTCGAAGGCTCCCTTGAAGCCGAAAACTCTGTTGAAGGCCAGGTCTAAAGAGTTAGAGTAACCTTTTCACCAACACCTGCAAGAGGAGCTAGATGCTTGCCAGAAGCATCTTTTAATTTTCTGAATCTCCACAAAGCTGCTGCCAAACCACAGGAGACACTTGCAAGGAAGATGAAATTGAACTACGCGTAGCAGATCTCTTTGGCGTCTTCTCCACCTCCAAAGTATAAGAGAGATAAGGACAGGAGCACTAGCCCCCTTGCTTCCCAACCTCCTCCTTCACCACCACTTCTTATACCACCACCTTATGCCCCATCTACTTCATATTCACTGGAGTGCTCACCACACTCTTCATGCAGAGAGAGCAGCCCATTACGTCTGGCTAATCCCTAGAATGGACACTATGACCCTGACCCCAGGATTGGCCCCTGGGACGACTGTGACGTTGATCCCCTGAGTGATACAGACCCAGATCTGTGCCCAGCCAAGCATTTCCCCTCATGACAATACTACATACAACAAGCTCATATGGATGGCGGCTAGTTCTCATAATCCTGATTCGTGTGATGTCCAGGAAGTCAATGACCATGTTCAAAACATTATCCAAAACCCAACTCACCCCCGAGTTCCTCCTTCTGCTTAAGGGGGTGCTCTACACCACACCTGACACTTTTAAAGATCCAGTCAAGGCAAGGTGTATTGCGCCTCTTGTTGATTAAAAATAAAATATAAACCCTCACTCATTGAACCTATCTACATCTGTGACCACATACCTCTGTACTCACTAGTAGTCCATACAGCGCTTAAACGTGTAAACGCCTAGGCTACAGAAGATGCTACCCCTTATGGCAAGGGGAGCACAAAGCTGGACCCAGCGGGCAAGAGGGTAGTAGCATAATCAGCCACACATTGGAAGATTTCCAACTCTGTTGCCCTGCTCTCCCTTATACGACAGGTCACATTGAGGTGAGATGGAGGAACTCCATAAACTCCTCCGTGAGGAGTATAGACAGCGTGGGCAAGAACTGGTAGCAGAGGAGAAGACCATATCTAATGCCACTCTCTGCTGCACCTTAGATTCGGCCAAATCACAAATGATCTCTGGAACAGAGATCAAGAGCCTAACTGTAAGTAGTCCTATCCACAACGTTCAATGGGGTTGGAATTGTGTATCATATGAGAGAAAAGGAGAAATTGCTCTTTTTCTTAGTGTCCCCTCACTCACCAGGGTTGCCCCTTGGTGACATGCTTCATCATGGGGGTCCTCCCAGCCCTCTACGGACTGGGGCGTGCTACGACTCATGAGTTACGCAGGAGCACTTTAATACTGACTATGTGTGGTGCACAGGTAGTGATGTGATGGAGTGGAATATGTGAATTTGTTAAAAAATACCTGCCTAGTAAGCTCTAAACAATTTCATTCTGGTTTCTAGGTGGTACTTTTTAAAAACGGGGTAGAACGATAGGGTGCCCAAATGTCAATATACTCAGGTGTACCTATCCATTCCTATCTGTTGACTAGTTTCTTGCATCCCCCTAGCACTTCCTCAGGACTACACAGGGACCAGCCCTGTGTTCGCCACTACTAGTAGAAGCTCTAATGAGCTAGTGAAAGAAAACAAAGATTAAATAATGCTGCAAAGAATTAAGCAGGCATTTGGTACCTACGGAAAAAATGTTATAGTCACGTGGTTCCTGTAAGAGAAGAACATAACATGGTAGTTAAGGGGTATCAAAACCCCCCATTATGTGCACCAACATGTGAACCTCACCTATTATACAGGTAGACACACAGCACATTGTATATGCAGTACACATCCTTTTGAGGTAGTAATCCATAATGTCCTTGAAGGTGTGTGTGTTTTTAAAAAAAACGTTTCTCAGTGAAAAAAACTTGATTAGCACCCTGTGAAAAGACGGACACACACATACATATTACAGACTGTAGGTTACATACATGATAAAGGGGCTAGCTGTGCCCTATGGCCTCGAAAGGGTTAGGTATCCAATCTAACTGGTAGATAAAAAAAATGCCATGTTAATTATCGAGCGCTGCTCTGTATAGCAGGATAATGCTTGATGCCTGTGGCTCCCAAGCTCAGGGGAGTTTCTTCGTCAAGAAAAAACGGTCCCTCGGGCCCGTGATCAGCATAAAAACTTACTTGGTATGGAGACACCTCGTCATACTACACCTAATCGGTACCTCTCCGGGCCGAATGTTAGAGTGCCGGCTCCCGGAGGCAGCTTGTATACTTGTAATTCTGCATTGTCACGAGCGGAAGCATAGAGCGTGGCTCTACAGTGTGTTCCGTGGCGGCCATGTTGGGCGAATAGAGTTCCGTTTTCTAAAAACGCGGATAAACGAGTTGATATCTGCGAAGAAAACAGCGCCCCCATAATTTTAAGTGTAGTTTTAATCAAGGCGTTTTCGAAAATATAATTTAGCAATATTTTGCATTTTCGAACTTTGGTGCAGTTTATGAGTTGTTAAAGGGTCTACATTTTTTAGATTACAGTGTGAGGCTCCTCCTTACGTTTATTTCTAAGTGGTTGACTGCTGGGTGGTGTTTATATACAAAATGAGCTAGGCTCCCCTAGTAAGCCCATAAGTGCAGAATAGAAACGATAACCACTGGCATTTGGACTAGACTGGGGTGTCTTTTGGAAGCCTGACAAGGGAGGGGGTTAACTTACTCTGCCTCATGTATACAGTGCTCATGCATGATCTGCTGGTAGTCATGATATCCTACCAGTATCATATTAAAGTTCAATCAGTAGTGTTAACAAGGGTTACTTCCTGTCAGAAGAGGTAACTGTCACTTGATGTACTGACACTAGCTAAATTGGCCCCAAGGTATATCATCATTCAGGCCAATAATGTGAGACCTCAATTTGAAAACCCAGCGTTGCTCTTTTTCCAGGAGCCTTTTTTCAATGCCAGGTTGTTGCTACATGGATTCCAATACCACCCACCGCATATCATTGGGGGTGTGGCCCTTCTCCAAGAAATGAGTGGTCATTTTAGTTTTAGAATGTTTGCACCTGAAGTTGATACGGTGTTCTACCATACGTGTGCTGACCTTCCTAGTGGTCATGCCGATGTAGTGCAGGTCGCACGTGCAGGTGATCATGCTTATCACACATGTCGTGTTACAATTTGAGAAAGTTCTCAGGTCCCAAACTGTCCCATTGTTGCAGACTACCTGTTTTGTGGCTGTCGTCAGATGGCAGAAGCTGCAATTCGCGCATGGGTAATGTCCCACTGGTAATGGGTGCAGTCGACGTATTGGGCCCGCTGTTTCTTTTGGGCGTGTGTGGACCAGTAGGTCCTTCAGATTTTTTACTTTCCTGTTACTGAACATTGGTTGCATCAGGTCGGGACCACCACTATTTAGAGTTTTCCAGTGTTTTTTCACAATTTTGTTCACTCTGTCAGAGGCTACATTGTATGTTGTGATACAGATCGGTCCCCTCTTTTCATCCCTTATAGTCGGGTCTGTGGGCTTTGGTTCCAGCAGTGCATCTCTATTGTTGTTGGATGCCCTCTTTTTAGCCTTTGATATTATATATCGTGGGTAACTCCTCTGTAGTAGTTTTTCACTGAGTTCCTTAGCTTGAGTCTCAGGCGTAAAAACTGCCCGAAGGGTAAACTTTCCCTCAACTGTCTGGGGTGGAAGCTGTCAAACTTTAACAGGCAGTTTCTGGCCGTGGGTTTAAAATGTGTGGTAGTGACCAATTTACCATCCTTGGCTAGTATGTTTAAATCCAGGAATACCAGTTTGGATCTACTCTGTGTGGATGTAAATTTGAGAAATGGGTCTTGGGACAGTTCGGGCAGTTTTTACGCCTGAGACGAAACTGTTCTGAGAAACAGGATTCTCCAGTATTAGGGGTGTTTTTCATAGATTCACATGCTTGAATATTCCCCGTCGTCAAAGTGGGAGTCCCACAGTAAATAAAATAGCTATAATGCTAAATATAAATATAGAAATATATATACATAATATCATAAAAAAAGGATAATAGAAAACCTCTAAAAACAAATCCTACATAGGAATGCATGGTAGAGAGAAAAAACCATTTGTAACACCTTAGTGTCATTATGTTAGTCCAAACTGCGGCCAATCAGGCGCTAACACCCTCTAGAACCTTCTCCTCAGAAGCTCAAGCCCTCAGATTTTCTACCGCACGTCGTGTGAAGGGAGTCTCCCTGAGCTCTGCTCAGTTTTTTCTCATCTCTATCTTCTACTTTCCAGAAATCTACAATGTCAAGTAAGAAGTCTTTATTCAGACCATGTTCTTCTTGTGGGAAGCTTCGTCTTTTTGAAAAGGACCCCCACCAGAAGTGTATTTATTGTTTATATCGTGAGGCTGGCAGCTGCACGTTTTGTAGAACCTTTTCTACCAAAACCCTTAAGGACAGGGAAGGCCATCTTCTTCTTTGGCTGCAGCTTCTTAAGGACAAGGACTCTTTAAGAGAGTTTACATTCTGGTTTCTCCTCAGCCTCAAAGAGGGGTAGTGTCCAGGAGGTTCCTTCTCCTTTCCTCAAGAAGCCAAAATAAGCCCTGTCTGTGGCTCCTGCAGTCTCTACTGTCCTTTTTACCACCTCTACACCCACGAGACCTGGCTCTCAGGCGTCTTTGGCTGCCTCTCAAGGTGTCTTCACATCTCTCTCTGGCCCGCCGTCGATGAGAGCGTCTACGAGCGTTCCGTCGACGAGAGCGTCAACGAGCGCTCCGTCGACGAGAGCGGCTTTACCTGCATCTTCTACAATTACTCTGACTACCACTTCTGCCTTCTCATCGTCGACGATGGTTTCGACGAAGGCCTTCACGTCGACAAGGGTTTCGTTGCCGTCTAAACCTGTCCGTCGACGATTCTTATCTCGTCGACGAAGAAGAGAGAATCTTCGTCGACGAAAGATCCGAAGACATCGTCGTCAACGGCGCCGTCGACTAAAGCCGCATCGACGAAGACACCGTCGACCAAGATCTCGTCGACAAAGAAGATTTCGTCGACGAAGACAGACCCGTCGACGAGGGCTCCGTCCACGGAGTCAGTACCAGTATCGACGGCGAAACCGTCGACGACGACTCGCCCGTCGACGACGACGAATCAGTCGACGGCTGCTCCAACATTGGATCGCTCGTCGACGGTGACACCGTCGACGACCTCGTCGACGACCTCTCCGTCGACGCAGGTTTCTTCAAAGTTACCGGCCACAACAGCTGACTCAGCCTCGCCATCGGTCACGGCTCCATCGACGACGGCACCACTTTCTTTTGATTCTGTACCGTTGGTGCCCTTGAAGACCTCTAAATCTTCACATTCTCGCTCTGCAGTACCCTGCCAACAGATCTCAGAACCAGAGCTTCAACCACTTTCTCCGATGTTTGCTACTACATCAGACTCAGAGCATGAAGAAGACACGTTTGGGGCAGCACATAGTCCCTCTGATTTAATTATTAAATGTCAGGACACAGACTCTGATGATGGCGGTGAGCCAGAATTTCAACAGGAGGAACAGTTCGTTGAAACACCTGTGGCCACCATTCCTTTGTCCTTAATTTCTAATCTCCAGCATATGCTGGATGATTACAACCGCCGTTTTCCGGCTAGTCCGCAAACTACTTCTGTACAATCTCCCGCTCCTGTGGTGCTACCTCCACCTTCATTGCCACCTGTCGTACCAACTACAACTTCGTCCCGGATTCAAAGGTCTATTAGCATCCATACCACTGTTTATCCGCAGGATGCGGATGATGAAGCGAACGCAGAACGGGAGGATGGTGAGGTTCCTGACGAAACAGATGATGAAGCAGGTGACCAGGATATGGCCGACTGGGACGATTATAGGACGCAAACGCCTTCTCCTCCACCTGGTACTTCAAGTGACTCGCCGCCAGTTGATATTGCCAGTTTCCATCTTTTAATGGATAAAGCAACTCAGCGTTTCAAACTTCCACGGTCACAACACGAGGAAGATTGCTTTCTCTACGACTTTAAAGACAAACCTTATAAGCAGGTCCACACTATTCCTATTATTGAGTTTGTGTGGAAAGAGGGAATTAAACTAATGAAAGCTCCTAACTCCTTACCTGCGCAGATTCCACACCTTGAAAAGAAGTACAAGGCCCCCACTGGCTCTCCAGCTTGCCTGACTTCTCATCCCAAACCGGATTCTGTTGTGACTCAGGCCGCACAGCGTAGAGCTCGGAATCCAGCGTCCCAAATCACATCCCCTCCGGATAGAGAGGGTCGACAATTAGATGCTATTGGGCGCAAATTCTCAACGATGGCCTCAACTTCTGTCCGAGCAGCCAATGCTTTAGCCATCTTGGGACGCTATGACCGGCAGATGTGGTCATATATTGCAGATTTCATGGCACTCATACCTGATGCATCCAAAACTGACGCACAACAAATTCTCCGCGATGGTCAAAGGGCAGCGGAAGAAATCATCGACTGTGCAGTCGATATCGCTAACACAGGTTTCCGCCTCCTGGCAAGTGCGGCGGCACTCCGAAGACAGGGTTGGCTGAAGTCCACCTCCTTCCGACAGGAAGTACAAAGCAGAATTTTGGATATGCCTTATGATGGGGAATCACTGTTCGGATCCCATATCAATGATGCCCTCGAATCCATCAAGAAGGACACCGATACGGCAAAGTCCTTGTGCACGCTCCAATTTCGGAAGCAGTCCTTTCGAGGTGCGCGCGGACGTGGCACTTCTTCCAACTTCCGAGGAGGACAACAATACCGCTCCTACACTCAGAGCGGCCAACGATACACGCCCAACCAGCAGTCTCGTCAGCAAACCTCCAGACCTTACAGAGGAAAGTCGTCCTATCGTGGCACCACTCAGAAACGCCAATGACTTGTTCCATTCTCAAACTGTTGGAGGGCGAATCTCTCTGTTTTATTCCCAATGGTCCTCGATCACCTCGGACCATTGGGTATTGGACATTGTCAAACGGGGTCACACCCTGGAGTTTACAGAGATTCCTCCTTGCACTCCACCTCATGGCCCACCTCCTCCACATCTCGAGGAGCTCTTCCATCAGGTCCGTCTTCTTGTGTTGAAGGGTGCAGTCGGAGTGGTCCCTATACATCAAAGGGGGAGAGGTTTTTACTCTCGATTCTTCCTCATACTCAAGAAGAACGGAGATTGGCGACCAATTCTGGATTTGAGGGCTCTCAACCAGTTCCTGAAGTCTCAATCATTCCGAATGCTAACACTACTGGAAGTTCTGCGTCTTCTATCCAGCGAGGATTTTATGACCACCATAGATCTTCAAGACGCTTACTTTCATGTTCCAATAATCAAACGACATCGCCAGTACCTGCGCTTCAAAGTGAGGCCACTACATTTCAGTTCAAGGTGTTACCCTTCGGACTGCGTTCAGCTCCTCGTGTGTTCACGAAGGTACTGGCCCCGGTGGTGGCTCACTTGCGTCTACTAGGACTTCAGATCTTTCCCTATTTAGACGATTGCCTTCTCAAGTCTCAATGCCACCATCAGCTGCATCGGGAAACGCACCTTTGCCAGCAAGTGTTTCGGTCTCTAGGGTTGACCATAAACAAAGAAAAGTCACAGTTTGCACCTCTGCGGATCAGAACTTTCCTGGGAGCAATCCTAGACACGCAGCTCTCAAAAGCGTTCGTCTCGGACGAACAGCGTCTAAAGATTCTTCGTCTGGTCTTCCTTATTCGAAGAAAACAGTCCGTTTCTGTTCGGACATTAAAATCATTCTTGGGAATGGCTTCATCTTGTATCGGACTGATCCCAAATTGCAGGTTGCGCGCCCGTCCCATTCAGGAAGAACTGGACTTACAGTGGCGTCAGGTCTCCGGATCTTTCAACGACCTTGTTGCCGTCAGAGCTCGCATGAAACAGAGCCTGCTTTGGTGGACGCAGCCCGTAAATCTGGAAATGGGTGTGTCCTTCCTCGATCATGCTCCAGACCTTACGTTGACGTCGGACGCCCCCTTGGAGGGGTGGGGCGCTCATCTTCAAGGCCTGTCCATCAAGGGCAAGTGGTCGCCGATGCACCGCACGTGGCATATCAACCGGCTAGAATTGATGGCGATTTTTCTGGCGCTCAAGTCCTTCCTCCCAATTGTTCACGGAGAGCCAGTGCTAATCCAAACGGACAATACCACCAGTATGCACTACGTGAACAAGCAGGGGGGGACCAGGTCTCCACTTCTGTCCCGCTTGGCCCAGTCAATCTGGGATTGGGCTCTTCGCCATCACATCACCTTGACAGCTGTCCACCTTCCGGCCGTGTCCAACTTCCTAGCCGACTCTCTAAGCAGGTCCACTTCCTCGACACACGAATGGGAGCTGCACCAACCGACACTGGATCCTGTGTTCCGCAAATGGGGTCACCTGGATCTGGATCTCTTTGCGACACCGGAGAACCGGAAATGCCCATCTTATGCAAGTTGGCATCCCCATCCAAAGTCCTGCGGGAATGCCCTTTTGATCAACTGGAGCAGTCTATTCGCTTACGCTTTTCCACCGCTCCCATTGATACCACGGGTACTGTGGAAGATGCGGAGGCAGCCCTGCCACATCCTGCTGATTGCTCCTCGTTGGCCCAGACAGGCATGGTTCTCGGAACTACTCCTAATGTCCCTGTGCGAGCCCATTCCTCTACGTCCTCGTCCGGACCTTCTAACCACGGACAAGGGCTTAGTGTGTCATCCAGATCCCTCAACGCTACAATTGTGGGCTTAGAACCTGAACACCTTGAGTTCGCTGGTTTGAACATATCCCAGGAGTGCAGAGACATTCTAGCTCATGCCAGAGCTCCATCTACCAGCAAGACTTACAAACTTAAATGGAAGTGATTCTGTCATTAGTGCGCTACGGCCAATATCCATCCCATCCATTCCACTCTGAGCAGCTCCTTCCATTCTTTTTGAGCCTCGCTCAGTCAGGTCTCTCTCATGCTACACTGAGACTGTTCTTAGCTGCTATATCTCGTTTCCGACATGATGGCTCTTCATCCCTCTGCTCATCACGAATTATACGTCAATTCTTTAAAGGGATTTTCCGCAAATTTCCACCTGTGCGTCGCCCTCCTCCAGCTTGGCACCTCAATGTTGTACTATCTCAACTTATGAAGTCACCTTTTGAGCCTATCCACAGGGCGGATATCAAGTTCATCACTTGGAAGGTTGCACTTCTGCTGGCTTTGACCTCCTCTCGTCGCGTGAGCGACCTTCATGCTTTTACTGTCAAGCCGCCTTACATACAGTTCAAACCGGACGGGGTGGCACTTCGGACCAACCCCTCTTTCATACCTAAAGTTCCTATGGATTTTCATTTGAATGAGCCTGTATTCCTCAAGACTTTCTTTCCGGATCCAAAATCTCCGGCGGAGCAGCGCTTGCATTCTCTGGACATCAAGCGATGTCTTAAATTATACATTGCCAGAACTGCCTCATTCCGCAAGTCCGACCAACTTTTCATTGCCTACGGACAAATGCAAAGAGGTCATCCAATTTCTAAACCGACTATTGCCCGGTGGCTTTCCTCAGCCATTGCTTTCTGCCACCAACAAGCGGGCAAACCATTGCACTCTTCAGTGAAGGCACATTCTACGAGATCGATGTCTTCTTCCACCGCCTTGTTTGCTGGTGTGCCACTTCATCAGATCTGCCGTGCAGCGACTTGGTCCAGCAGGCACACTTTCACCAAACATTACTGTTTGGATGCCATCAATGAAGTGGATACCCCAGTGGGACAGGCAGTGCTTCGCCATCTTTTTCAGTAAGGTGAGCCTCTGTCCCCTCCTCCTTAGTATTTTCCTGTGATTGCTATATACCTAATATGACTGTATTATTATTCTAGTACTGTCTTGAATTTTTCTGCTATGCATAGCAATCTCAGTCTCTAGGAGGTTACTGCTTACTATTCTATTCAAGCATGTGAATCTATGAAAGACACCCCTAATACTGGAGAAGAACAATTGTTACTTACCTGTAAACAGGTGGTTCTCCAGTATTGGTGTCTTTCATAGATTCACATGCGACCCACCCTCCTCCCCTCAGAGGCTCTTTTCTCCTCATACTCTCTTATTACTTGTCCTACGAAAATCTGAGGGCTTGAGCTTCTGAGGAGAAGGTTCTAGAGGGTGCTAGCGCCTGATTGGCCGCAGTTTGGACTAACATAATGACACTAAGCTGTTACAAATGGTTTTTTCTCTCTACCATGCATTCCTATGTAGGATTTGTTTTTAAAGGTTTTCTATGTATTTCCTTCTTTTATGATATTATGTATATATATATTTCTATATTTATATTTAGCATTATTGCTATTTTATTTACCGTGGGACTCCCACTTCGACGACGGGGAGTATTCAAGCATGTGAATCTATGAAAGATACCAATACTGGAGAACCACCCGTTTACATTTAAGTAACAATTGTTCTTATGAGACACAAGCTTAGGAACTCAGTGAAAAACTACTGCAGAGGAGTTACCCACGACATATAATATCAAAGGTTAAAAAGAGGGCATCCACCAACAATAGAGATGCACTGCTGGAACCAAAGCCCACAGACCCAACTACAAGGGATGAAAAGAGGAGACCGATCTGTATCACAACATACAATGTAGCCTCTGACAGAGTGAACAAAATTGTGAAAAAACACTGGAAAACTCTAAATAGTGGTGGTCTCGACCTGATGCAACCAATGTTCAGTAACAGGAAAGGAAAAAATCTGAAGGACCTACTGGTCCACACACGCCCAAAAGAAACAGCGGGCCCAATATGTCGACTGCACCCACTACCAGTGGGACATTACCCATGCGCGAATTGCAGCATCTGCCATCTGACGACAGCCACAAAACAGGTAGTCTGCAACAATGGGACAGTTTGGAACCTGAGAACTTTCTCAAATTGTAACACGACATGTGTGATATACATGATCACCTGCACGTGCGACCTGCACTACATTGGCATGACCACTAGGAAGGTCAGCACACGTATGGTAGAACACCGTAACCTCAGGTGCAAACATTCTAACACTAAAATGACCACTCATTTCTTGGAGAAGGGCCACACCCCCAATGATATGCGGTGGGTGGTATTGGAATCCATGCAGCAACAACCTGGCATTGAAAAAAGGCTCCTGGAAGAGCAACGCTGGGTTTTCAAATTGAGGTCTCACATTATTGGCCTGAATGATGATATACCTTGGGGCCAATTTAGCTAGTGTCAGTACATCAAGTGACAGTTACCTCTTCTGACAGGAAGTAACCCTTGTTAACACTACTGATTGAACTTTAATATGATACTGGTAGGATATCATGACCACTAGCAGATCATGCATGAGCACTGTATACATGCGGCAGAGTAAGTTAAACCCCCCCGCCCCCTTATCAGGCTTCCAAAAGACACCCCAATCTAGTCCAAATGCCAGTGGTTATCGTTTTTATTCTGCACTTATGGGCTTACTAAGGGAGCCTAGTTCATTTTGTATATAAACACCACCCAGCAGTCAACCACTTAGAAATAAACGTAAGGAGGAGCCTCACACTGTAATCTAAAAAAGTAGACCCTTTAACAACTCATAAACTGCACCAAAGTTCGAAAATACAAAATATTGCTAAATTATATTTTCGAAAACGCCTTGATTAACACTACACTTAAAATTATGGGTGCGCTGTTTTCTTCACAGATATCAACTCGTTTATCTGCGTTTTTAGAAAACGGAACTCTATTCGCCCAACATGGTCGCACTGTAGAGCCACGCTCTATGCTTCCGCTCGTGACAATGCGGAATTGCAAGTATACAAGCTGCCTCCGGGAGCCGGCACTCTAACATTTGGCCCAGAGAGGTACCGATTAGGTGTAGTATCACGAGGTGTCTTCATACCAAGTAAGTTTTTATGCTGATCACGGGCCCGAGGGACCGTTTTTTCTTGACGAAGAAACTCCCCTGAGCTTGGGAGCCACAGGCATCAAGCATTATCCTGCTATACAGAGCAGCGCTCGATAATTAACATGGCATTTTTTCTTTATCTACCAGTTAGATTGGATACCTAACCCTTTCGAGGCCATGGGGCACAGCTAGCCCCGTTATCATGTATGTAACCTACAGTCTGTAATATGTATGTGTGTGTCTGTCTTTTCACAGGGTGCTAATCACGTTTTTTTCACTGAGAAACGTTTTTTAAAAAACACACACACCTTCAAGGACATTATGGATTACTACCTCAAAAGGATGTGTACTGCATATACAATGTGATGTGTGTCTCCTGTATAATAGGTGAGGTTCACATGTTGGTGCACATAATGGGGGGTTTTGATACCCCTTAACTACCATGTTATGTTCTTCTCTTACAAGAACCACGTGACTATAACATTTTTTTCGTAGGTACCAAATGCATGCTTAATTCTTTGCAGCATTATTTAATCTTTGTTTTCTTTCACTAGCTCATTGGAGCTTCTACTAGGAGTGGCGAACACAGGGCTGGTCCCTGTGTAGTCCTGAGGAAGTGCTAGCGGGATGCACGAAACTAGTCGACAGATAGGAATGGATAGGTACACCTGAGTATATTGACATTTGGGCACCCTACCCCGTTTTTATCCCCTTCGCTGCTCATGACGAGCTCAGCTCGTCATGCAGTACACTGGTCGTGTGCTCATGACGAGCTGAGCTCATCATGAAATAATGTATTTCAAGGATCTGCAGCACAGGAGGGGAATTGCCTTAGCAGTCATGTGGTTAAACAGTACCACCTAGAAGCCAGAATAACATTTTTATAGCTTACTAGGCAGGTATTTTTTAACAAATTCACATATTCCACTCCATCACATCACTACCTGTGCACCACACATAATCAGTATTAAAGTGCTCCTGCGTAACTTGTGAGTCGTAGCACGCCCCAGTCCGTAGAGGGCTGGGAGGACCCCCATGATGAAGCATGTCACCAAGGGGCAACCCTGGTGAGTGAGGGGACACTAAGAAAAAGAGCAATTTCTCCTTTTCTCTCATATGATACACTATTCCAACCCCATTGAGTGTTGTGGATAGGACTACTTACAGCTAGGCTCTTGATCTCTGTTCCAGAGATCATTTGTGATTTATTTGATCTTGGAGGGCGAGCCTAAGCAATTCCCTCTTTCTCCCCCTTGTTTTCTTGATACCTTAGATTCGGCCGACACTGCGGTCCGTGGAGTCAACACCAGTACCATGGTCAGACGTCACACCTGGCCCCTTGTCTCTTTCCTTAAATAAACTTACAGCATCATCTGTTAATTGTGCCATTCAATGGTAAACATCTCTGCACCCACAGTGGGGTGGACCAAATCCTTGAAAAGCTTAAAAATTACACTGACACAGCCAAGGGCAAAGGTGGTCTTCAGACATCTCTTCCCAGGGTGTCCTTTCGGAGGTCACAGTACATGGAAAGCAGTAAGACCACCCCACAAGACCATCTTTCCTCCTTTCAGAGGCAACGCAACCATACCATCAGCAGTCAACACAGGGGTATTCTAAAGAGACAACAACACCAGGGGTAGGGGAAAAAGAGGCTTAGCTAAAGAAGCCGCCTCCTCTAATCAGTCACTCCCTTTGCCTCATCCTAATCACACAACTCTTATGAGGTGTAGACTTCGGGTTTTGTCCCTCGTTGGGAAGAGATCATCTCCAATCAGTGGGATCTCACCATCATAGACCCCGACTACTGCCTAAAGCTCACCTCAACCACACCAACCATTCCATTTATCAAGCCCACACTCAGTCCAAAGCACCAGCACTGTTCTAAAGGGGGCAGTAGTACTGGTGCCACCGCAGCATCATGACAAGGGGGTGTACTCTTTAGTTCTTAATCCCCAAAAAAGGACAAGTCTCCAAGGCTCATACTGGACCTCAGTCCCTTCAACAAGTACATCCTTTGAAAACATTTCCACATGGTCACGCTGCAGGATGTCTTTCAGCAAGGCGACTTGATGACTTCACTCTTTCTGAAGGACGCCTTCTTCCACATACCCATCCATCACACTTTTAGGGCCAGCACCCATCGCTGTCTGCAGTAGTGGAACATCAACAATCTTTTGCAAGGCTAGCCCTTCACGGACCCTGTTCCACGGGTGACCATTAACATAGAAGCCCCTCTCCCACACACACATCAGCTCCACGCAGGGTGGATGACAGAGACCCCTCTCCCACCCACACATCGGCTCCACGCAGGGTGAAGATCCCTCTCCCACCCACACATCAGCTCCACGCAGGGTGGATGGCAGAGACCCCTCTCCCACACACACATCAGCTCCACTCAGGGTGGATGGCAGAGTCCCCTCTCCCACACACACACATCAGCTCCACGCAGGGTGGAGAACCCTCTCCCACCCACACATCGGCTCCACGCAGGGTGGATGGCAGAGTCTCCTCTCCCACCCACACATCGGCTCCATGGAGGGTGGATGGCAGAGTCCCCTCTCCCGCACACACATCAGCTCCACGCAGAGTGGATGGCAAGGACCCCTCTCCCACACACACAACAGCTCCACGCATGGTGGATGGCAGAGACCCCTCTCCCACCCACACATCCGCTCCACGCAGGGTGGATGGCAGAGTCTCCTCTCCCACCCACACATCGGCTCCATGCAGGGTGGATGGCAGAGTCCCCTCTCCCACACACACATCAGCTCCACGCAGGGTGGATGGCAGGGACCCCTCTCCCACACACACAACAGCTCCACGCAGGGTGGATGGCAGAGACCCCTCTCCCACCCACACATCGGCTCCATGCAGGGTGGATGGCAGAGTCTCCTCTCCCACCCACACATCCGCTCCAAGCAGGGTGGATGGCAGAGTCCCCTCTGCCACCCACACATCAGCTCCACGCAGGGTGGAGACCCCTCTCCCACCCACACATCGGCTCCACGCTGGGTGGATGGCAGAGACCCCTCTCCCACCCACACATCAGCTGCACGCAGGGTGGATGTCAGAGTCCTTACCCCCAGAAACCAGCCGCTCACACCGCACCAGACTTACCCATTGTCCCCAACCTGCCAACCTGCAACAAAGTGCCAAGAAACCAAATAATTGGTGACTGTGCGTTGTATCAAAAGCTTGTCATTATATGACATTGTAATTATTAATTATATGCACATTTATTTGGCCTGGCTATCCTGAACATCTGGCTTTGATACGGCCCAGTGCAACAACTTTGGCCACCCCTGTACTATAAGAAGAGCATTTGTATTCGAAACGAGGACGGCTTCTCAGTTGAGTTGCTTGTTTCTGGCAAGTACAAGCATGCTGCACGCCTTGCCCTCGTCTTCTCCATGTAGAAGATTGTAATCTTTCACGAATACATTTCCTAGGTAACTGCGAAGAAATCTACCATCAGGGTAGGTTTATGTTGTGAAATGTTTGCATGTAGCGCGCACACTGAAAAACATTTCGAATTTACCAAATGAATGTTTTAGAAAATATTACATACACATGATTAAACTCGAGCCTTGGAGTGTGAAATGATAGCTTTACAGGACGTGTCTGCCTAACCCGCAATCAGCGTCAGAAGTATCATTTCGACAATAATATGCTCTTTCTTCTAAACACCAGGCGCTGCAAGCGGCATTGTTTATATTGAGGCACTGCGTGACGTGTCATACATCAGCTACCGTAATCCCTCCTGCAACCTACAATTCTGCCTTGAATCAAAGCTGCTGTACCAGAAATTACAGTCATTTTGATTGGAAATTATAGGGTTGTTGAAATGTTTCTAATTATGATACAATGTTGCAAATGCATGAAACCTGGGTGCTCCTTCAGATGTCTGTATTTACACGAAAGACTATTTATTAAAAAGATATTTTTGCTCCACCCACAACAACCTTTGAAAAATATGTGTATATATTTACGCATATTTTAGGTAAATTACAGCGCTCCCATGTAAATGCATTTTATTACTGCTTACACTTCCATCATATATTACTTTGAGCTAGGCAAATCATTTGAATTGTTTCCCTTTGCCAGATTATTTAAGATGCTTTTGTCTTGGAGTCTTAGGTTATAATATCATGGAGAATGTAATTTAAAAGCTGTGCGTTATAAGCAGTTGGACAACCGTGCTATACACTGCACATGTTTTGTGCGGTATGTCTGCCATTACATTTACTTTCACAATTACAGTAGATTGGATGGCACTTTGTGAAGCATGCTCAGTGTGAAGCATCGCGAGTGCTGCTCCAGTTTTGAAAAGAGTTAAAGATGCAGCTTCTTAAAAACACTGCACCACACTGCATTAACAGGCCACAAACCAGCGACCTCTCCTATAACACGTTTACTTTATACTTGTCTTTGACCTTTTACAGTCCACTGCCTTTTGACTAGGTCTGTGCTATAGAAATACCATATATGCATAAATGCCTGCCTGTGAGATCAACCATATTCTCTGCAATTCTTATGGAGGTTTGTTGCACGTAGACATCTTCGATTTAATATCTAAACACTAAGTGACCTGTTCGATTCTAGAACTTAATTCAAGATGTTTCTGTTATTTGACTTCAAATCGAATGTTGTAACTTTGCTTCTAGCTTGATTCTTGGGATCCTTGTCTCCTGCCAAGCAGACCCACCAACAGTACAGAAAGTTTAGTATTTATTCCAGGAAGCTAGCTTACATTGTACACGAGACCTCCCAACATTTGCATCAGCATACCCAGTTCTTTCTAGAGAAGAGTTTGTGGTGGTGGGAAAGGCTGATCATGCCATCAATGAGAGCTCTCCTCTATCTCTTCCTCTGCTGTAGTACCCAAAGCTGCTTTAATTTACCCTCACAAACCTAGACTCAGCAGATTGGAAGCAGGATACAACATTTCCTCCCCATCAGGAGATCCATCATGTCAGATGGGCTTTGCAAATCATTCAAAGGGTCTATGCACTGCCTTTCATTTTCTCCTGCCCTCTTTTCCTCCTCAGCCGAGCAAAACCTAAGCAGACCGTTCCGCAATTTTGCTGCAAGTCAGCCTTCTGCTGACAATGGGTGCCATCTTCGGAGAGGGGTGCTATTCTCTCTACTTCCTCCTGGTGAAGAAAAACAGAGACCTCTGTCCTCTCAATGCCTTTCTGCAGCAAGACTCATTCAAAATGTGGCATTTGTCTCAGATTCTTTCTGCACTTCTGGAGACTGCATGGTGTTGCTGGACTTGCTGGATATGTATTGTCATAAAGCAGTCCCTCAGGCTTCTGTTGGTCACGGTGGGGTTACTTCAAAATTGCTGTGCTCAACTGCAGCCTCGCCGCTATCACTTGGCTGTTCACAAAACTAGCGGTGGAGTTGCTGCTCATTTTTGGAGGTTAGGGATATGTATTGCAGTAACGTGATGACCGGCTGCTCATGAAACATTCAACACAGTCAGCTGTAGGCCACATCCAGATGACTGCCAAACTTCTGACGTCTTTGGGGTTTTCCATCAATGAGCTGAAGTCCCACGTGAGCCTCACAAAAAGTGTTCCCAAGTATGGGGCTGTCATAGACACTGTGGCATTCAAGTTCTTCACACCGCTTCAACGAGTACCGAACATTCAGGATATGATCCAGATGTTTTGGGTTCAATCCTTAGTCTCCTTGAGGACAGCTCTGAGGAATCTTGGGCTTCTAGCCTTGTGTATCCTCTTCAACCCGACTACCAGGTGCCATATTTGGGCCCTGTAGTGGAAACTCTGGTTTTATTGGGCCCAGCATCAACGCTGCCCCTCCAACTCCACCCAGATCTCACAGGAGATGGCTCACTATCTTCTGTGGTTGCAGACAAACTCCAACCTGACCTGCAGTAGGACACACTCCTTTCCCTACTCAGACTTTATGGTTGTTACAGATCTGTCAGTGCTGGGTTGGAGGAGCACTTGGAAGAGGTGAAGATCAGAGGCTTCTCATCTCCAGAGGAGAACAAACACCACATCAACCTTTTACTGCTTTGAGCAGTTCAGCTGACCCTAAAAGCCTTCCTGTCATCCATCAAGGAGGGGCTTATACAGGTACTCAAGTACAACACAACCCCCTTGTGGTACTGCAAATAGAAGGGCAGAGTGGGGTGCTGAACCCTCTTCCAATTGGCTCTCTTGATGTGGCTGGACCAACAGAACATCTTTTAGGGAGCCAACTATCCAGCAGAATCTCTTAATGCCTGAGCAGGTGACTAGTTAAGCAGACATTGTCTGAGGTTAATGAGTGGCATCTCCATCCTGAGGAGGAAAAGGACATCTTCGATCAGTGTGGCATGCCCTGGTTGGATCTGTTTTGCAATCCAAGAATGCACTATGTCAAAACTACGGCACACTGGAGCTTCCTCAACATAAATCATTGGGGGACACATTTTAACTGTGGTTGGACATGATCCTTCTGTAGGTATTCCCGCCATTGCCTCTGCAGGGTTCAAGATGAACCAGGTCCAAGTCATCTCAACAGCCCTTGACTGGGCGAGGAGAGTATAGTACCCAGAGCTCCTGAGCATGAGCATTTGCCCTCCGCTATGGCTACTATTTCAGGAGGGCCGTCTATCTCAGCCACAAGGGAGGTTCCTGCAACAAGTCTCTGCAATACACACCTTAATGCCTGGAGATGGAGCAGTGGCTGTTAGATAGGTTTGGTCTGCAGCGTGAAGCCCTTTGATAAAAGATACATTAGTTATATGGCTAATCATACCGACTCTGCAGGCCAAACCTTCAAATGTATTATTGTTTGTTCTGTCGTTGGCCCAAGAAGGCCTTGCAGTGGACACAGCTACAGGTTATCATTCAGCCCTTTTGGCCTTTTTGTGGTTACTTGATAAACCCTCTCTATTTCAATCACCTATTGTTATGTGTTTTATCAAAACGTGTTGAGCACAAGCCTGGATGCTGCGGACAAGGCAGTAGTCATCCACAAGGCTCCTCTGATCATGCGGTAAGTCTTCCTGAGACCAGAAGCCAGTCTTGGGCGCTTCTGGATGTGGGTGAATAAACTGATGTGATTCGCTGCTTCCACAAGTCGCAACCCACTGCGTTCAGTGTTGCACCCTGATCTTTGGTGATGGTCCTCTCTTCTCCACCAGGCATACAGGGGTTGCAAACAGCTCACTCAGGGTGATGACTCTCTGCGTCACAACAATACACAGGGTGACAGCGACATTCTTGTAACAGCGATGCACCAGGGCGACGGACCTTATCTACACCGCTACCCCCACCTGGCATACAGGGGTTATGAACAGCAGCACTCTGGCTATGGTCTGATGTGTGCAGTGGTCCTCAACGCTGACCTAGATTTCACACTCTGCTTCAGGGGTGCACTTTACAGGATCCCCACTGAACCTCGCTTCTTCCAGGCACTCTCCTTTGCCTTTCATGGTCCACTGGTCTCTCATGCAGGCAGATGCTGATACTCCAGGTTCACAGGTGGGCAGTCTTGATTCTTCTGGATAATGTCCCTTCACCTATCATGGAGACTATAAGACCTCCGTGCCCAGTCCTAGTCACAAAAAGGCAGAAGTCGTTGTGTGCTACTCCACGCTGATGAACATCTCCAGTCTGACCATTTTTGGAGGCTCTAGGTCCAGACTCAGATGTGATTTAGTGTCTTAATCTTTGATGTTGATGTTGTTGGGGTACCCACTTTGAAGTACCCACTCCTGTCCTGTTCGAGTCCACTCTTGATCGCCCCACAGTACAGGCCATGGATACTACCTGGATGTCCGCCTCAATGATGGAAATATAAAAAAGTTATAAAAGGCTGCAGCCCTATTGTTTTATGACTCCCTTATCAGCCCCACCTTCGTCCTGAGATATGCCCAGGCCACACTGGCCAGTGACCTATATCTGAATCAAAGAACCCTTTTGAGGTGAAGATGAGAGCCTGTCTGTCCCTGTGTGTATGTATCCCACAAATATGTCTGGGATGACCTCTCCACCTCCACATGCCTTCCTCAACCCCCTGGGCTTCCAGTACAGAACCCACAAGCCTCCATGTATTGTACCACTCATAGGCACACATACATCATAGCATGCACAGGCTCACACGTGTGGTGCACAGCGGTACATGCTGATACTATGTAGGTCCCAGTATAAGTTAAGCACACAGCAGTAGAACATTACATGACTTGCCCGGTAAGCCTCACTCCAGTGACACAGGTAAAAAGGCATGTTCACACTACTGATCCCTTTTACAAAAGCATGGAATGCTGCCACCACAGCGATCGTGATACTTAACTCTTAGGTAAGGACAGAAGCCCCTTTACCACCTAGGAGGGTAGTGCTATGGGCACCTCTCCCGCTCCGACAAGCCCACAAGACAGGCGTAGGGCATGGCGCACATGCATGATCCGTGTTCGCCCATGACTAAAAATCAGAACCAGGGATTCAGATATTTTTGCAGCTGGTGAACTTAGGGCAGCGGTTCACATCTGTCACCGTGGGAGGGACTTTTTGCCCCAACAGAAGGTATTCAGATTGATGCTGTTGCGAGGAAAAGAGGAGATGAAACTGAAACTCCTGGTGCTCTACCACACCTTCACAGATCTGGGCCATGATGTGCGTTGTATAGTGTAAGAGGGGACTACAATAAATGACACCAACTCTTCAATGGTGCCACATGAAGGGGTCAAATGAAAATATTCTGCATTATCTCAATATTGTGCTGGTCACAGCTATAAAAGCCTCCCTCCATGGAAATGTCATCATTTTCACAGACAGAACGTGACAGCTTTGTCTTACTTCAGAAAATAGGGCACTGATTTGTCCTGCCTCTTTCAGCCCACAGGGAAGACACAGGTGTTGGCATGTTCCAAAGATGTGTCTCTGATTGCGTCCATGTAGCAGGGACGCATAAGATGCAGATGGGTCATGTTACCAACTACCTCAATAGGCTCAGTGTACACGGGTTGGTTAGTTGTGTTCTGCATCTTATAGACTTTCAGAGAGGATCCATGCAATGACTTTGCTGCCAGCTGCAGCTCAAAAGGCATCTTGCCCCGTTTCATGGACGGACAGAAGCTTGTGGAGACTCTAGATGCTAGACTGAGCTAGGCGCATTCTTTTAGTGCCTCCTCTGTCCTATACGCCTGGGAAAGATAGATCGGGTTGCGGCAGGGTTTTCCTTGTGAATTCTGTCAGATGATGTAGTTCTGTACAGTATCCAGTGGTTCAATGGCACTTAAGTGACATCGCATATACAATGCCACCCATGTTACCGCTTTGTGAAGAAAAGGACCTGATTGTCCATTTCCTCTCTAGGAGCCTTTGCCACCCTCTCTCTTTTTCGAAGAGCTAGTTGAAGAAGAGATGTCCTCCAACTGACATTGTCCTTTGCATAGACAACCTGAGATTCATGCCTCTAACAAATCATAAGCAACAAAAGCCATATTAAAGCATGGAGATGCAAGACTTCCCAAGATAAGCAACAGAAATGCTGTCACGCACTCCGATTCTTCATAGGATGTCACGTTTGAAAGTGCTGTTGGCCATCTAAGAGAAAGTGTTCCGGATGGCCAGCTAAATGTCACATGTGGCTCTTAAGTAAACGTTTTTATGCTAGTATCTTTTTTTTATATGCTTTCTGTTGGTTTGCCCTAAATCAAGACAGAGGATTGACTTTACAGATTTAAATTACTAGATTATCCTAAATGTTGGTCCTGCCCTCACGGGCAAGGGGATTTTCTTCACATGTTTTTCCATTGTCCCCTTGTTAAACCCTTTTGGTCCCGTATTTTGTCAAAATTGAATGACATTCTATTGTCTAACATCCCCTTCCATATTAAACATGTTTTTCTTGGAAACCTCTCCCACACTTTGGTTAATTATAACAATGAAGGTAATTCCATCAACTTATTTCTAGCTGTCACACTTCAGATTATTACTACCAATTGGAAAGACACCTAAAAAATTTCTTACCAAGCATGGTGGAATTTATTATGTCATCATCACAGAATGGATAGAGCTTACGCCCCTTCCACTTCTTTGCTGATTAAAAGAAACTTACTATGGTTACCTTTAACTAATTTTTTATCTAGGAAGTCAGATTAACTCCTTTTGTTTTATACAGCTTTGGTGTTTATTGTATACTGAATATTGCTCTTAACATGTTTAATATTTTATCTTTTTTAGGAATTCTCTTTCTCTTTTTTCTTTCTCCTCTCTCTTTTCTTCTTCTTTTCCTTTTCTTATCTTTTCCTTTCTCTCTTTTCACTTTAAAATATTCTAAAAATGCACCTTCACTTAGTATAGTTTTGCTATTATAAGGATATTGCCTGATATTGTTTCTCATATTGTGTTCTATTTTATCAATGGCCTGTTATTATTAGACTCTGTACTGATGTTTTACATTGCTTACAATCTCAATAAAGCCATCTAAACTTTTAAAAAAAGACAGAGGATTGTTTAAGGATCCAGAGTTCTTCCATAAAGTGGAGATTAAGAAAAAAGACAGTTGGTGCAGGTGAATATTCCAACCATGATATTGTCAGCATAGTGAGGCTGCAGTGGCCATGACTCTGGATGTGTTGGCGATGCTATCTACATCTGTGTATTCACCCTCTTCAAGTGGGTGCTGGACCCTGCCAGCAGTGACTAGTTCTGAATGACGAGTTCAGGGTGATGAGAGAGGACACTACCGGCATAGGACCAGTGGGTGATCTGTTGTTGCTGACTCCTAATTAGCTTGTCTTCACTGAGAGCTGTAAGGATGAAATGCTTCATTTTAAGCTTTTTCTTTAAAGTTATCAAAATAAATAAATCCGTATTTGTAAAGTGCTAACTAGTCACCCTTACGGGTTTCAAGGCGGTGGGGGCCGTCGTGGAAATTAAGTGAGCTATTGCTCAGAGTCACATGTTGCTGAGCTGCCACCAGAGCCGGGGATTGAACCATAAACCCTGTACGCCGAAGTTAGTTGCGCACCACACCTCTCTAAAGCAGGTCAGAGGTTTATATTTCAAACAGTGGCTGAAACTCCATAGCTTGAAGGTCTGTCTTGCAGTCTCAGAATGGGTTGGACCCGAAGTGGGCATGCAGTTGTGACTTCTGCTCTACCACAAACCAAGCCCTGAGAAGGTGGTGTGGAGCCCTTTAAGGGCATTCATTCCCAGCCCCCTGCTCTTCATCCGAATTAGAGCTCAGTCTGAAGTGATTCCATAATTCACTTTTGGGCGAGCATCTGCGAAGAGAACCTGGGAGACTAATAAGATAAGGCAAATAATCTAAATAGCATGATGCGATTAGTGAGCAGATCAATGAAAGTGTGCAAAGTGGCGCAAGAAAGAACTAAGCTATATTGCAAAAAATGAGTATGGATGCTCAGAATTATTTTCTCTGCTTTGGGCAGTTTGATCTTTACCATCTTTGGTAAACAGTGTCAGGGCTTTCTAAGGATTTAAACTTGACTGATCCAGAAATAGCGCCTCGTCTGATTTGTTTTCCCTTTGATAAGTTTACCCAATATAGAGTTAAAAAGAACAGTCATTACAGCAGCTGATAAGGTCTGAAGGATGGACGCCCATCTTTGATCCCCTTGCAGGCATAAACTGACAGATTCTTCACTGCATGTCTGTGTGGAGGTAACTCGCAGGAGCTCTAATGCAGCTCTTTGGGGAAACAATGTGTAGGCATTTTATCCAGATTACAGTGTCCTATTCTACATTGATACTTTCAGCGCATCAGCAGTGGCTGAGAAAACATCCAATAAATCTCTTTTTAAAAGAGATGAAAAATGCTGTTGAGTAAAGCATACGGGGACGACAGACATGCCCACTGTATATCATAAATTATGATGCAAGACGTGATATATGCTTAGATTTTTAAAAGAAAGGCTCTAAGGGACACAGAAAAATGTTTGCCATGGGCCTCCCTGCAGGAGCAAGCAGGTCTGCGCCTTCCAATCCTGGGTATTTGAAACATGTAGAGAGACCTTTCTCGAAAATACTCAGCAGGTACTAAAACATTCTTCGAGAAGACTTCTTCTGTAGAGCATAGACCCTCTGAGCTTTCCTTGAAGGTTCAGCCTGTTAGTTGCCCACAAAAGGAAGAGGAGATGCAAAAAAATATGGATAGAAGAAGAGAAGGAGACTTTGAAAAGCTTTTTTTGCAAACAAGGCCAGACCTCTGAAACACTCCCTTTCGTTTAAAAATTTCTCACTGGAATCCTAAATTCTAATCAAGAAAGCTAAGGTGTTACTGTCTCCAGAGGTGACACCAGCTCTGTTAACTGTTTTGTTCACAAAGAAATGACATCTAGCAATGATGACGACAGCTTCATTGGTTGCTTCATTGACGGCAAGTGTGCCAAAGCCCACAAGCGCTGTATCCAACCATAAACATGTGCCATCTGATGGAGACTTCGAGCCACAGATTCCTTACCGTAGAATATTCCCCAGGCATCATACTGGAGCTGGAACATCTTGAGCAGTACCTATGCTGGGCTACAACTCCCACTACTGGCCTCGACTTCTGAGCGATGAATCCTAAGGTGGTTCGAGAGTGATCCCTAAAGCTCTTGATAGCCCAATGCCAGTCGACCCTGCGATGCTCCAGGCGCTCGTCACTAGGAAGATCCCAGCTGTGCCCAATGGTCATTGTCACACTCGAAGTCATCGTTGGAGAAGTCATTTAAAGTCCAAGAAGTCGAAGTGCTCTTCGACTTCACTGCAAAGGTCTGACTCATTGGACAAGGTGCGGGAACAACGGCACAAAGCTAGAGCCCGCACCCATGGGTGAGCCGTGGAGCCTGTGTCTGGTTCCGCTGTGCAACTCCCAGAATTTCCTGGAGCCGGAATGCCCCGTGCCCACCTAAAGGAGTTTTATGAGCCCATGCACCTCATATTTAGGCGATCCAACCTCTCTGTAGTGCCTTGGGGCTCCATGGGTTCTGCAGATGGCCTCGCAGGTTCAACGTTGGTACCAGTCCTGCTCACACTTGGCTGATGTGTCTTTCTACTTAAAGGTTTCCACATATGGATTTCACTCCCTCAAAGCACACTTCAAACTATCACCATCTATCTATCTATCGCCCTCACTCTATCTATGCATTTTTAATACAACAACCATTCCGATTTTGGGAGGAGTACACATCTCAATGCCCATTAGATTCCCCATGTTAGACTAATGTATTTGTTACCTTTGCCTCAAATTGTAAAGTGCTCTGATATCCTTCGGGATCAAGTTCGCGCTATATAAAACTTAATAAATAAATAAAGTGGTGTCATTCCTGGTGCCACCAACCCCATTGTTCTACCCAGCTCCAATATGGAACAGGATCAATGATGCCTGATGTCAACTCCAGCTCTGTATGAAATACAAACCTCGGAGTCAGGGACAGTTCCTCCTTTTACTGTTTGGCCCTGAAGGGAATACATCGAGGCAGATCTGAAGATCCTTTTGGTTATACCGATTCCATGGACGAACCTGAGGGTAACTGTTAAGGGAACAGGGGTATGCCAATGATCTGGACACCTCTCCAGGGACTGGCCTAGTCTGTCCTCTTAGTGTGGCTACAGAAAAAGGAGGTGGGCGGCTGAGGTCCTGGACCTTGTGCTGCCCTCGGCAGCAGTCAAGATGAACGTCTTGACAGAGGTTCTTCAACCAAGATTTGCCCCCACAGAACCTCTTCTCTGCTTTAATAAAGCCCTCAGTGATGTCCTGCTCAGGCATTGGCCAAGCCCTGCACACAGGCTCCTCTGCACAGGACGATTTCCTGCAGCCATCTGCCCTTTCAGGGGGACCAGCTTTCCTCACCCAGCACCCCACTCGGGAGAGTCTGGTTGTCCAGACTTTCACATCCAAAGTCAACCTGGACGTGTTCCCTACCACACCACTGGATAGGGAATCCAAAACTCTGGATATCTTCGTAAGAGGATTTTCTCTCCCACCATCCTAGCACTGTGGCCAGTAAACACTGCGTGCCTTTTGGGCTGATAATTCCACACAGTTAGGGATTCAATTGCACCAGTGCTGCCCATGGTCTCAGAGGAGACCCGAGCCATCCTGTCCTAGTTTATTGCCAATGAGAGGGATGTAGCAAAGTTCACTATACGCTACTAACTGGATACAACCAACTCGCTAGGTACTCTGGCACCACGCCTGGTTGAGGTCTACTGACTTTTCAGGAGTTGTCTAGGCATCCCTTAGGGACATGGCCTTCAAAGACACTCACCTGTTTGGTGATTAGGCGGATTCTGCTCTCTCGTGCTTTAAGGACAGGAGGGCCACCGCCTAGTCTCAGAGGCTCTCCACAGCCCTGCTCCAACCTCACTCTACCTTTCGCCCCTTCTGTGCTACTCCAGATACTCTCTGGTACCAAAAGAGGACAGGCCCCTGCCCTGTACTAGACCTGCAACCTCTTAACCTCTTCCTGACAAAGGAAAAATTTGAAATGCTCACATTGGCTCATGTCTCTGTCTGCCTTGGACCCCGGACACTGATGGGAGTGTTGGACTTGCAGGATGCCTATTTCCACAGACCTGTCCTGCTGGCCCACAGACATTACCTGCACTTCACGTTGGGTCACAAGCATTTTCAGTTTGCTGTGCTCCTCTTTGGCCTTACCCATGCTCCTTGGGTGTTCACAATGTTGATGGCAGTGGTAGCAGCTCCTCTGCGGACGCAAGGGTTCTAGTCTTCCCCAACCTTGATAACTAGCTGTTGAAAGCAGACTCGCCCATGGCAGTAGTTACCAACATTCAGACTGTAGCCAACCTACTGCATTATCTTGGGTGCACCATGAACGTACTAAAGTCACACCTGGGTCCATCTCAGACACTTCCTGCTATCCTAGCCATTGTAGACACAGTGCGGTTTTGTGCATATCCTCCGGAACGGTGAGTCCAAGATATTCAGGCTATGATTCTAATGTTTTATCCTCTTTCCTGGATTTCAGTGAGATTGATTCTGAGGCTGCTGGGCCTCATGGCCTTCTGTATCCTGCTGCTAACTCATGCTCAGTGGCATATGTGGGACCTGAAGTTCCAGTTGGCGCAGCATCAGGAAAATCTCTCTAACCTGGTCCAGATATTGAAGGGAGCTGCAGTGGTGGCTGACAAACTGCGATTGAGACAGCAACAGACCCTTCTCTCTTCTCCTCCCAGAGCTCACAGTGGTGACAGATGAGTCAGTCCTTGGGTGGGCCAGCTGTCTGAGAAAGGTGGAGATCAGATGACTTTGGTCTCTGGCGGACTCTCAGCTCCACATCAACTTGAGGTGAGAGCCTTCCATTTGGCATTGAAAGCATTCCTCCCTTCGATCAACGGAGGGTAGTTTAGGTTTTCATAGACAATACCACTGCCATGTAGCCCTTCAACAAAGAGGGCCAGGTGGGGTTGTTGATCATGTGCCAGGCAGCTTGATGTGTCTTGACATGGATGGACGTCAAGACATGTTCTTAGTCATACAACACCTGGAGGGCTCTCTGAACACCAGAGCAGACCAATTTAGCTTTCAATGCCTCATCGATCACTTATGGCACCTCCATCCGAAGGTGATGCAAGGTCTCTTCCACAACTGAGGAGAACCTTGGTTAGCTCTAATAGCCACCACTGGGAACGTGCAATGCGAGCAATTGTGCGTACTTCTGTTTCCTCAGCGGTCCTTGCTCTGAGACTCATTTCTTCTCGAGTCAAATTCAGGCCTCCTGTGCACCTTCCAATCAATACTACTCCTGGCCAGATTTCTCAAAAAGATGTGGAACGACCTGGCCCAAGTCTTCCTTGTGGCTGTGGATTGGACACTGAGAGTATGGCACCACGAACTCCTCAGCATGAGCATTGGTCCACTGATCATCCTGCCCTTTTTCGAGGATCCACTGTTGCAGCAACAGGGCAGAGTCCTGCACCAAACCCTGTGCACGCTCTGCCTTCATGCATGGAGATTGATTCGCACCATCTGACAGTTTTAATATAGAAAAGTCAGACAGAAGATGCAGATTCACAGTCTGAAACTGTCGAAATATTTTAGGGTGGGTCTCCTTTTGAGTGTACTTTCCAGGCTGTTCTCCATAACCAGCATGCATGCAGAGGGATGCTTCTCACAGCAGGCTAATCTCCAGCCACGAGCACTTGCAACAGAGGTACTAAGAGGTGTGGTGTTTCTGCATCTGGCCATCACCAGCCCAACTGAAGGACTATTCAGGGAAATACAAAAGGCCAGACCTCAAATAAGGATTTTCTGACCTTGACCAGCAGAATCAGCTGTCCCACCCCTACCATCCACCAAAGGACAAAATTGCGGAAGACTAATCAGCATGCTCCTTGTTAAGCAAAGGGCCCAATTGATTATCTAGAGATGCCCTGTCTCCACTCGCCTCAATTTAGTGACTAGGTATCCTCCCTACCGCTTCATCAATGTGAAAAATGCACTTCCGCTGTCTAGGAACAAACCCTCCCCTCCATCTTGTGTAAAGCCAGGCCAGTAGTCTCCAAAATGAATCCCACTGGCCTCCATTACTCTGATTCACTCACACACCATACCAGCAGCACACAGGCTACACACATCTTCACACACTCTGGATGTTAGCACAAGGGACTGGGTAAAGGCAGCAAAGCACATTTTTAGAAGAGCGGACCAGTAGGCATTTGTTCCAGTGATTCACATAAAAAGGTCTTATCACCCTATATGCTAAATCCATGCCAGGGACGAGAAATCACTGTCAGTAACTGAGGGCATGCTTTGTGTGCCTTTCCAAGTCCTAGGGCAGGTCAAGGACATACTCAGGGATAGACTGATGTTTCTCTGCCCACATTCTGCATTAGTGTGAAGTTAGGACCAAAAGTCAACATCCCTTATAAGCAAAGTTGGACACTAAGGGTTGGGAAACAGGCATGTACACCATGCAGCGGACATTCCCCTTCCAAAACACCATCATATTAGTCAGTCTCCCTGTTGCATCATGCTCCAGAACCTTCCACTTTCCGACGTTGTGGATAATAGATAGATGACTTCATGTGCTCTACACCATAAAATTGCAAAAACGCCTCCATAGCCTGTGACGCGAACTGTGCGCCATTGTCAGTTACAATTGCCTCAGGGATACCTTCTCTTACCCATAATCTCTCCAAAATTCAGATAACGTCCTGTGCGGTTTCATTATTCATAAATTCCACCTCTGGCAACCTTGAATAATAGTCTACAATTACTAGTGCATACACATGACAAGCACCCAACACGTTGTAAGGTCTAGAAATGTCCATATCAACTTTCTTCCACGGACCATCCATCTTTTTCATGTCCACAGGAGGATAAGACACAGTTTTCTGTGATTTATCACTCCAAGCACACACCAAACAATCCTTGACCTCCCTTTCCACATCTTTACCCAAATCGGGCCACCAATATTCCACTCTAATTCTCCGCTTAGACGCACTCATGCCCACATGACCCTCATGTGCCAGTTCCAGAATACCTGACCTTAAGACCGTCAGGCACAGCCAACAACTTCAAACAGACCAACATAGACAATCATAACCAATTAAAACATCTTTATTAATATATCCTATTGACTATCTTATGAACATTTCTCTAGATGTCTCTCTCTTATCACTCCCATTTAGCTGTTTAGGCACCCTAGAGCAAAATCAATTGCAGAACTGACATGAGTATAGCAAGAGAAATAGGTCGTATAAGAATGTGTTACTTGGAATGTTTGAAAAATCTGGGCAAGTGCTGGCATGGAAATATAACTTTCAAGATAGAGAAGATAAAGAGTGGATGCCATGATGTAAACAGCAGGTAGAACAGAAAATGAAAAGATTAGTACTGTGGCTGCACTTGCACTTTAATAGTCATTTACAATTCAATATGTGTATCCGTGGAAGGTATATAGGGCTGCACTTGCACTTTAACATGAAGATACTTGGATTGCAATTGCACTTTAAAATGAATCAGTTTTGCATATATGATTAAGGAGCAATTGCACTTTGTAAATTGGATATGGATAAAACTTGAATTCTTATATTTTGGGATAAGTGATAATGTTCTTATGGCCTATTCTCACTTTCCCCTTTACCTTCATATCGATATATGTATACTCTTTACTCCTATTAATGTGATTGATATACCTTTTTAGCACTGAGACTCCAGCTGAAAAATCTAAAATGATAACTGTTTAATATGATTGAATATAATGCATAATGAGTAAACATTTAAATCATTTTAATATCGATCTGTCTCCCCTTTTTAAAAAAAATCTCACATGCCTTCTCATTTTCTTCCTATTCCCAATGTTTTCTCCCCCCCCCCTTTTTATGTATATTTCATTTTGTCCCATCTTCTTCTCCCTCTCTTTTTGGAGTACTTTACTGATATCAAAGTTGAAAATATTGCTGCAATGTCGCCTAAAGTTTATCAAGAGATCTATCATTGTATGTGTTTGAATAGCTGGCCAAAATAAATAGGAGTGTAAAAAAACAAAAGAAGGAAAAATTATAAAAATGATATAGAGAAGAAAGAAAGAAACTTCTGTCATTCCATAAATTGAGGTCAAATAGTCATCAACAAGAAAATGTAATTGGAAATAATGTACTTTACAGCAGGCAGTAGCAAGAAATGAATTGTTTTCAAATGGTGGATGAAAATCGACAACTTTGTGTCAAGAAACTATGCAGTCAAGTTGTTTTTAATGAAGGAAAAGTGATGATGGACTATAGTTGAGGGCACCTTTAAAACGACTATCTAGACAGCAGGACTGTATGGTCCTATGGAAGGCAAACGCTGAAACGCGTTGACTGTCCCTGTTTTGTATGCACTGTTAGTGAGAAGAAAATAAAAGCATCATAACCAATAGCTGTGGTGCCACAGGATTCCTAATGTAGAAAGACTTCGAAATAATGGAATTCTTATATATATATATATATATATATATATATATATATATATATATATATATATATATATATATATATATATATATATATATATATATATATATATATATATATATACATATTTGTAAATGTACAATATAAAAATATACAAAACAGGAAGCGGAGCATTCTGGGTAGTTTCCAAATTTAGGTGGAGAGCACCATGCAACACCAGTGACACTGAATCTTCTCACCTAAATCTCTGTTTTTCTAGCTAAGTATGTAAGCCTAGCACAGTGCTATCCATGCTGTGCTAGAAAGTGACAAAGGTTTTTGCCATGTATACAGCATAGTCTTTAAGCATAGAATTAGCAAAATGCCATCCATGCCAAGCTGTAACAAATCGACCATGCCGCCGAGAATTAGGCCTTACTTTGGCGGTGGTCAGAATACTTTGTCTTTCTTTGAACTCAATCTTGAAGCATGGTGCATTTTCAGAAGCATTATTTAAAAGGTATTAAATAGAAAGTATTGCAGGTGTTGCTTTCATATGACTTTGCTTATTTACAAAATTTCTAATTCTGTATTTGTAAGCATCCTATGGGTGAAAATCCTTCATCCTTACTGCAGAGTTTACTTCTATTCCGAGTAATGGCATGTATTTATGATTTTCCGAAGGGATTGACTTCCAAAACTGAATTGTACAAGGTGGGTTTGAACTTGGAGGCGAAAAGATGTAGGCTGTGTGGGCTCGATGTTGAATCCGCAGTGCACCTCTTACGACAGTACAGAGAAAATCCGTGCAGAAGGCTGGGGAGTGTTTATCTGTTAATGAAGTGATGCAAAATGGGAGAAGGCATTTTTTACGTGTACCTCATAGAGGTATATGTATATATTACTGCTGCTATTTCAAAGCACTATCACATAAATTGCCTTATTGTTTCAATAATGTATTGTTTGAGGGGGCATATATCATTTCTCTGTAGTTTTAAGGCTAAGTATTCTTATAGTGTTTAGATTGAATTTGGAGCGTGAAATGTGTGTTGGTTGTCGAGTATGAAACGATATCTAGGTGTGGGATCGGCTTCATGCACACGACCACGTGTTTGCGCTGCTTCCTTGCGCTGCGCTCCCAGCTTTGGAGAGTCCCGTGCCGTGCCGCATGTCGCCGCATAATGAAGTGTCTGGTCCTTATTACCAGTTGGTTGATGGCCGCGCTCCTTACAAGTGACCATTGAAGTACATGGCCTCCCTGGAGCCGGCTGCGATCATTAGCGCGGCTCTGACGAGGCCCAGTGTCACAGATCCTGCACTGAGCGTCGAGAACCAGCGCTAGGGATGGGAGCTGTCAGCGGCGCCATCTGTGCCTGCGGCGGGCTTCGCGGCACAGCGTGCCCGATGTAGAGGCAGTGCAGGCTTCTCCTCGGCTGAGGGCGGGAGCAGCGCCTCTTCCGAGGGTCCTTCCGTGCGTCGGGGGGCTCAGCGCGCTGGCCTGCGTGGACCTCATATGTGCGCGATTCCACCTACATTAAACACATGGTTCCACTCTGCTCTGTCTTCCCGGGGAAGAGGCAGAACAGATACTCGAATGGGATTTACCGAAGAAGAGATGTGTGTGCTTCTGATAAGAAACGTGAACTGGATGAGCGAGGGCAGCCCGGACCCCCAGCCCTCCCCTCCCCTCCTGGGAGCAGCAGCTCGGGCCGCAGTCTCCGCGCTGCTTACCATTCCAAAATCGGCTCTGCTGCCTTTTGATTTCCTCCTCCTCTGGCAGACCACACAGGGCTTTTTCTGAAGAACATTTTCACTAATCTGATCAGGCAGCCAAATACGCCGGGAAAACTGCTTTAATGATCCCGCTAATTACCTCAAGTCAATATGAACTGTATTATTAGACTGAGGGAAAATATTCCATTAGGTGCCCCTCTTGGGAGTTCCCGCGCTTTGTGATGTCACCGGAGCCTTCGCCCTCTCGCTTGTAATTAATTTTATTTACACACGCCAGCACGCACAAGGTCACACCTGCACAACCGGGGCTGGCCGGGGAGCCGGTGGCACTCGGGCTTAATCAGATCTGTCATAATTACCATTCTGCGTGCTGCCGACGCACGCTGTGAAATATTTCAATTTAACTGCCGCTACCAGCACAACCAGATGCAGTGCGAGTGTGGCTGCATCGGAAATATTATTCCTCGGGATAAACTCTCTCCTCCTCCCACCCGGCGCCCCCTCTGCAGCTAATGTGGCACAGAAGCTGATGCATCCTGTAAATCTCGAATGCAGTGCTAGGCTGATAACAGCCAATTAGACAGTTTAACCACAAACAGCTTGTTCATTTTTCACAAATGGAAACCACATGTGGTGAAACTGGAATGCTCAGGCTTGTTAGTTATGGTATGGCTTGGGGTGGGCCGCGCTGTGCCTTTTTTACGCGTGCCTGCCTCGGTGTACAGTGGGGCATGCAGACAGTCGCTCTTTGTAGAGAACAGAAGCCGTGTTGTTCTGTGTATTGAAGACAATGACGGCGGTTCTCTCGGTCAGTCCATGCTGCCAGGGGCCTCGGATATGCATTGCACCGCTGGTAGGCCTTCCCTCAGCCACCCATGCACATCAGGTGACATCATCATCCAGCTTACCTTGGGTTATGTTAACAGAGATATTTATAGTGCTGCATTGGCCATAGGATGGCCTTGTAGCGCCGTCACACCTTGACCCACAGAATTCCGTCACAGACAGTCAATCAATCACTCAGTACTTGTCACCTGTGAGGGTATCCAGGCGCTGGGTTGCTAGGCTTAGCCAAAAACCCAGGTTCTGAGTCTCTTCCTGAAGTCTGTCAGTGAGGGTGATGTTCGTAAGTGGAAAGGAAGGGCGATCCCGGATTTGGTGGCGAGTGGGAGAAGCAGCGGTCTCCACTGTGGCTACGGTGGATGCCCGAAGCCTGTGCAAGGGCGAGGGGGACGGAGCGGAGGTGTCCGGATTGCTTGTTGAAGTTCGGGCGGTGGTTCATGTATGCTGGTCTTTGGTCGCCGAGTGCTTTGTAGGCGTGTGTCAGTATCTTGAATTGGCATCTTCTTCAGACTGGGAGCCCGTGGAGGTGACTTAGGTGTTGGGTGATGTGGGTCCATCTGTCCCTCTTTGACTTGAATTATCAGCAGGATCACTGAGATGATGCAACAGGGAAGGACCATATTATGTAGCAAGGTTGACTAGATGATGTGACAAAAAAAGGAAAATTATAAGGCGTAATGCAGTGCATTTTGAGATATTTGGGCTTCTTTAGTTTGGCTTCTTTTACACGTTAACGCAGTCTGGGAAAAGGTTTCACCCCCTTAGTACCAGTTTAACATCCAGATACAGCATTAAGCAATTGAAAGGTGAGCAGTCAACCTTTGCAAAGGGTCTCCTGCTATGCTGCAAATGTTTCGCAGTGTTTTTAGGAACTTTTGATCCATTTGAGCTAGAAACAATTTTTTTGTTAAAATCTGCAAATTATGGAACAATGATGGCTTGCATAGCAAGTACAGCAAATCTTCAATTATGCAGAAATGCAGCAGCTGCAGACTCCTAATTTCAGTGGCCCTGATTATCAATAACATGGATGTGGTTCATATATCATCTATGTGTTCAGTTGTGCTATTTGGTGAGTCTCACTTGAAATCTTTACCAATTCTGGTACTTCAGATCTGGAGGACTGTTATGTGCATTACGTTACTAGAGGTATGTTGATTATGGTGTCCTTTTAGACTCTACAGGACTCCATAGTCTATGTTTTACATATTATCAAGTGAGCTTGATACCGATGCCCATTGACACTGATGAGTAATGAACAGCACAGTAGCTTGGGGTAACTGGTTGAACATCACAGGCTGAACAAGAGAATGATCATGTGTAGCTGGTGGTCAGAGGCCATCTGGGGCAATTTACATACATCTGGCAGTTGTCCAGATATGGGAATGCATGTGCACTTGATCTGTGGAGATTTTCTATGACCACAGCTGCAGGCTTGGTAAAGAGTCGAGGGGCAAAATAATACCAACACGGAGAGCCTAAATTGCCATTGGTTTGACTATCCCACCCACCTCGCACCTCTCACAAAGAACCTTAAGTGCCTCTTGTGGCACAGCAGGAGAGAGATGTGAAAAATAATGGATTGTAAAGCAACTAATCAAGATCTCCCGGTTTCCCAGGTTAAACTCCTTTCCTGGAATGTGGCGGGTCTTAAAAACAAACTGCCCATCCCAGAGTGGGGCACTTTTATGGCCTCGCATGATATTTGTATGCTGCAAGTATCCTGGGCCTTAAAAGAAAGTGGGGTCCAGGGCTTTGCAACATACGATATCCTGGCGAGCATGGGGGAGAGGGGCAGGCCTTCGGGTGGGCTGTCCATATGGGTTGGTACACATCTTGGTGTAAAGGCTTCTCAAATTCCAACCAACTCAATGGACGTACAGTGCGTGATGTTGACTACATTAAATGGGCCGGACATTGCCTTGATTAATATATATTCAAGGCCAGTTAGGCGGGGTCTTGAGTCAGAGGCCATCGAGACCTTGTTATCCTTTATTCAATCGATCGATCCTTCCACTGTATTAATCCTGGGTGGAGATTTTAACTGCCATTTTGAGCCACTCATTGATTCGAATTTGAGTAATTCAGATGAGGTTGACTTGCTGTGGGCTGTTCTTGATCCATTGATTACTAGGGTGAAATCATGGACCCCTTTGGTTTTACAGTTGCAGTCATTCTCGTTAGCGACTTCATTGCGAGCCTGTAATGTGAGGGTTGAGCCTGATAGACCAGGGAAAAATACGTTTAATCGATTAAAAACTAGTACTTCAATAATCGATTATATTTTCATCGAGGCCAGGCACTGGGACAGGCTACACGAGTTTAGGGTTGTTCAAAGGTCAGACAGTGATCATAACGCATTGGTCCTGTCACTTAAACCGGGGAGCTTTGGGCTGAAATGTCAAACTTCGGCTGAAGACTTCACCACCATGCCTTTAATAATAACAAATTGCAGGCGCAGGGTTAAATGGCCAGATTTTCAGATGTCCACTAGCAAACTTGCCGAACTATATGAGCCTGTTATTCCATTCATTGAAGACATGAGGAAGTTCGGGCATTTAGGCAGGGCATCTGAAATACACAATCAACTGGTAGCCGCACTCAAAGATATTCTGTATCCGGTGAGAAAACCAAAACACCCTCGAACATTAATATCTAGATGGTATAACGCCTCCTGTAGGAAAGCCAAAAAGGCCCTTCTTAGAGCAATAAAAACTAATAATAGGGAAGAAATTAGAGCCCATCGCATCGTGTACAAAAGGACACTTTGCGATGCCAAGAAGGAATGGGAGGCCTCCATGTGGGATGAATTGGGATCCACCCTCAATATTAATGATTTTAAATCATTTTGGTCCATAGTCGCAAAAAGACTTAGTGGGCATACCCCTGCACTCGCCACGAATATTGCTCCTGCAATTTGGGAAAGCTATTTCTACGATCTTTATGGCATCCCTGAGCCCGATGAAAAGCTTGTTACTATCCTGGAATCCCAGCAGCCTGCAAATTCTAGCGGGATCCAGCGGGGATGGTCAATCACAGCTTCTTTATGCCCCACCCCAGTTGAATTTTTCACCCAGGCTGAGGTAGAGATGGCCCTAGGTAAATTGGTTCCTAACAAAGCTCCGGGCTTGGACAAATTGCCAGGGGATTTGTTTAGGACGCAACCGAAAATCTGGGCCCCTTATCTGGTTGTTTTGTTTAATGGTATCCTACAGGGAGAGGACCCCCCACCTACATGGTTAGGGGCTGAAATCGTGCCAATCTTAAAAAAGGGCTGTCCCTTAGCCCCTTCTAATTATAGGCCGATCAGCCTAATCGATACATCTCAAAAGCTGATGGGGAGGGTTATCCTTGACATGATTCTAGGTTGGATTGAGGATGAAAGGGTACTGTCCATACTCCAGGCAGGCTTTAGGTCTGGTACCTCCACTCTAGATCAAATATTTCGCCTGCAGGTCCTATATTGGAAGACTGCCAAGGTGGAGGGTGGCAGCCTCTACCTTGTGTTTGTCGACCTGCGGGCAGCATTTGATCTAGTTCCACGGGAAAAACTTTGGAGAGTACTAGCAGACTTGGGCCTCCCGCCCTACTTGTTAGCCATCTTTTCTAAGCTCCATGATAAAAATTTCGCCCAGGTGAGGTGTGGCATGCATGGCGAACTCACAGAGCAATTCCCTGTCCAAAAAGGAGTTCGCCAAGGGTGCGTACTGGCGCCAACGCTATTTAGCCTTTACATAAATGGCCTTGTGGAACACCTGAATGATGTAGAAAACAATGATGCCCCTAAACTAGCCACAGGTAGAGTGCCCGCTCTGATGTTCGCAGACGACACCCTGTTGTTTTCTAGAACATCATCAGGCATTCAAAGAATACTTGATGGGTTTGTGGAATTTTGCGACCTAAGGGGGCTGGAAATCAACTTAAGTAAAACCAAATGTATGATTTTTAACCCGCCGAAGCGTGTACGCCCAAATCCTGTTTTACACGGCACTCCCCTTGAAAGGCTTAAAACATTTGTTTATTTGGGTGTCACGTTAACTGAGAACTTTGGTTGGAATATGCAGATCGCTAAATCCACACTTAAGTTATCCCAGTTAGCGGGGGGCATAGGTAAAGTTTCCAGTGCATCTACTTTCAGGCCGGCATCTCCAGCCCTTGAGATATACTGCTGGCAAGCTAGACCGGCAGCGACCTATGGGGCTGAACTTTGGGGGCACAAGCAGATTATGAGTCTCAAAAGGGTGGAGCACTCTTTTGTTAGAAACTTAGTTGCACGCCTTTGATCCCTCTCAGATTTGACCTTGGCATGTTGCCAATAGAGGAGGTCACTACTGCTAGACCTATAACGTATTGGAAGAGGTTATGGTCAGTCCCTGAATTGGATGCGTATAGAATGGAACTTTCTGAGATCTTGCCTCTTCTAAAGAACAAAAAGATCCCCTGGCTCCAGCATATTCGTGCTGTTAGTACCCGTTTAGGTTTTCCTGAACTGTGGGAAACTCCTGAGATCTCTTGCCCGTGGATATCCAAGAAAGAACTCCTCTCTCAGATACATACGTTAAATTATCAATTATTAATGAGCTCTGCATCATTGGGTAAGCTGACATATGAATTCCTCCTAGTCAAATCAGAATCTAAACTAGAGGAATTTATGGACTTAATCGAACCCCCAGCTGCCCGAAAGCTTTATTTACAGTTAAGACATGGCACCCTTCCAGTTAGGTCCTTTACATCCAAATGGTTGAACTCTAATAGTGAAGCTTGCCCAGCTTGCAGCCACAAAACCGAGAACGTAATCCACGTACTGTTTTTTTTGCCCCGCTTATTCCGCAATCAGAAAACGTTGGCTAATACCCATTTGTAAGAACTTGGGTCTTTTGCACTTTACACAGGCATGTAGGATAATGATATATGATACACATCCACCCATTGTGTTCGCAGTCTCCCGTTATTTGTTTAATATGTGGCGTAGGAGATATACCTTTTTAACTTGATTGTTGTATATACAATTCTGCCAAAATGCTTTCTCTTATGATAACTTCTAGTTTAATTCTCTTTTTAAGATTTTTTGAATATTTATTGTTTTATCGTTTGTGCTGATGTATTATTATGTGCACTTTGTATGGTCTTTTGATCGAAATAAAAGTTATCAAGCATGAAAAAGAATGTCCTGTAAGTCTAGAGGTACTCTTCAAGTCTGACAAACCTGTCCCAATGAGAGCTCCTTAAATCACTCTTCAGTCCTGAAGGTACAGGGCCTGAAGAACCTGGCCCAATCAGAGCACTCTGAATCACTCTTCAGTCCTGAAGGTAAAGGGCCTGAAAAACCTGGATCAATGAGAGCACCTTGGATCACTGTTCAGTCCCAAAGGCCCAGGGACTGACGTAACCTGGCTCAATGAGAGCACCTTAAATCACTCTTCAGTCCTAAAGGTCTAGGCCCTGACGAACCTGGCCCAATCAGAGCAATTTGAATCACTATTCAGCCCTGAAGGTCCAGGGACTGAAGAACGTTTCTCAATAAGAGCACCTTGAAACACTCTTTAGCCCTGAAGGTCCAGGGCCTGACAAACCTGGCCCAATGAGAACACTTGAATCACTCTTCAGTCCTTAAGGTCCAGGGCCTGACAAACCTAGCCCAATGAGAGCACCTTGAATCACTCTTCAGTCCAGAAGTCCCAGGGCCTGAAGAAGCTGGCTCAATTAGTGCACTTTGAATCACTATTCAGTCCTCAAGGTCCAGGGACTGAAGAACCTGCCTCAATGAGAGCACCATGAATCACTCTTTAGTCCAGAAGGTCCGGGCCTGAAGAACCTGGCTCGCCGAGAGCACTTTGAATCACTCTTCAGTCCTAAAGGTCCAGGGACTGAAGAACGTGGCTCAGTGAGAGCACCTTGAACCACTCTTCAGTCCTAAAGGTCTAGGACTGGCGTAACCCGACTCAATGAGAGCACCTTGAATGACTCTTCAGTCCTGAAGGCCCAGGGCATGAAGAACATGTGAATCACTCTTCAGTCCTGAAGGTCCAGGAACTGAAGAACGTGGCTCAATGAGAGCACCTTGAATCACTCTTCAGTCCCGAAGGTACAGGACCTGAAGAACCTGGCTCAATGAGAGCGCCATGAATCACTCTTCAGTTCCAAAGGTCCAGGGCCTGAAGAACCTGGCTCGACAAGAGCAATTTGAATAACTCTTCAGTCCTAAAGGTCCAGGACTGACGTAACCTGGCTCAATGAGAGCACCTTGAATGACTCTTCAGTCCCAAAGGTATAGGGCCTGAAGAACCTGGCCCTGAATCACTCTTCAGTCCTAAAGGTACAGTGCCCGAAGAACCTGGCTCAATGAGAGCATCTTGAATGACTCTTCAGTCCCAAAGGTACAGGGCCTGAAGAACCTGGCTCAATGAGAGCGCCCTGAATCACTCTTCAGTCCTGAAGGTACATTGCCCGAAGAACCTGGCTCAATGAGAGCACCATGAATCACACTTTAGTCCCGAAGGTCCAGGGCCCGAAGAACCTGGCTCGACGAGAGCACATTGAATCACTCTTCAGTCCTAAAGGTCCAGGGACTGAAGAACGTGGCTCAATGATAACACCTTGAACCACTCTTCAGTCCTAAAGGTCCAGGACTGGCGTAACCCGACTCAATGAGAGCACCTTGAATGACTCTTCAGTCCTGAAGGCCCCGGGCATGAAGAACATGTGAATCACTCTTCAGTCCTGAAGGTACAGGGACTGAAGAATGTGGCTCAATGAGAGCACCTTGAATCACTCTTCAGTCCCGAAGGTACAGGACCTGAAGAACCTGGCTCAATGAGAGCACCCTGAATCACTCTTCAGTCCTGAAGGTACAGTGCCTGAAGAACCTGGCTCAATGAGAGCACCATGAATCACTCTTCAGTTCCAAAGGTCCAGGGCCTGAAGAACCTGGCTCGACGAGAGCACTTTGAATCACTCTTCAGTCCAAAAGGTCCAGGACTGACTTAACCTGGCTCAATGAGAGCACCTTGAATGACTCTTCAGTCCCAAAGGTACAGGGCCTGAAGAACCTGGCTCAATGAGAGCGCCCTGAATCACTCTTCAGTCCTGAAGGTACATTGCCCGAAGAACCTGGCTCAATGAGAGCACCCTGAATCACTCTTCAGTTCTAAAGATACAGTGCCCGAAGAACCTGGCTCAATGAGAGCACCCCGAATCACTCTTCAGTCCTGAAGGTACAGTGCCCGAAGAACCTGGCTCAATGAGAGCACCTTGAATCACTCTTCAGTCCTGAAGGTCCAGGGATTGAAGTACCTGGCTCGACGAGAGCACCTTAAATCACTTTTCAGTCCTGAAGGTCTAGGGTCTGAATAACCTGGCCCAATCAGAGCACTTTGAATCACTATTCAGTCCCCAAGGTCCTGGAACTGAAGAACCTGGCTCAATGAGAGCACCTTGAATCACTCTTCAGCCCTAAAGGTCCAGGGCCTGACAAACCTGGCCCAATGAGAGCACTTGAATCACTCTTCAGTCCTGAAGGTCCAGGGACTGAAGAACGTGGCTCAATGAGAGCACTTGAATCACTCTTCAGCCCTGAAGGCCCAGGGCATGAAGAACCTGGCTCAGTGAGAGCACCTTGAATCACTCTTCAGTCCTGAAGGTTCAGGAACTGAAGAACGTGGCTCAATGAGAGCACCTTGAATCACTATTCAGTCCTAAAGGTCCAGGACTGACGCAACCTGGCTCAATGAGCACCTTCAATTTGACCTTCGGCATGAATGAATTGCGGGTCCTGAGATCTCATATACAGTTAAGACCCTAATCTTACTTGGTGACCAGACGGTAGTAGAAGTAGAATTCCTGCAACGTTATGTCCTATCATACCCTCTCTACTGTGCGCCTGATGAGGAAGACCAAGACTCCCTTGAAATAATCGGCCATAGCAGAGGAGAAAATGTGCTGAAGAGAGAGCAGAGACTCCCAAAAGGGGAGAGCATGTCTGTGTTGATGATTGGCTGACCCATCGGTCCAAATTCACAGTCCTGCCCTGACACACACTATGGCGGGGGGTGTTGTGTTCAGTAGAGACCAAATTAATGTGGTTTTGTTTTGGTGGATGAGAAAGATTGCTGCTGCTGATGACATCTCCCTTTAGACCCTCATTGTCTTTGTAGCCATGACAAAATGTCTGCTGCAGCTAGATCAGTTACGACGGCTGCTGCTGCCGAAATAACTACGACCTGAAGTGGTATCTACTAGAAGTATAATTCTTCCTAAACTTCATTTATTTGGCTAAATATCTGTGTTTGAGGCATATGAGCTGCAGATTATACACTGAAGATTACACACTATGCATAGATGGCCACCTAGTGTTGGTCCCGGATGTTTGCAGTTTGTTTTGTTGTAGAAAAGTCTTTCGGAGTCACAGGATAGGTGACTCCTCCTTAGGATGATACTGCACATGAGCATCAGCTCCATCCCCAGATTGTTTTTTTCCGCCACCGGACTCGGATGTGTTTCCAGCGCTCCGTGTTGGAACCAATTTCCTTCGGTACGCAATCCTCACCAAACTACAAAACTTAGTTTCGAACGCTTTCCAGTCGACGCTAATCTGCAAACATCGAGGATCTCGATTCCAGTCGTCGTCGACAGCCTTCGGGCCTACCTAGGCCTCAACTCCAGCTCATGGAAAGGACGTTATTTAATAAGTGTCCTCAATGTGGGTCGGAGTTTCCCCACACCGACCTGCATGAGGTGTGTAACCTCTGTCTCTCTCTGGAGCACGAGGCGAAAGGTTGTTCAGCTTGTGCCTCTTTCCGCTCCAAAAAGACTATCCGGGACCGAAGAGCGAGGAGAACAATGGCTCAAAGATCTTCAGCTCCGATTCCGGACGACATCTTCCAGGAGGGCGTCAACGTCCCTGAACAGCACGACGTCGACAGCAGCTCTGAAGCAGAAGATTCCGAAGTCAAGAACATCACTCCAGCACAGCGGGTCGTAAGTAAGACCGTCGATCCCGACCCCTCCTCGACACAGAAGGCCCCGGTCACACCCTCGCCCTCCAGCTCGGGTGCACACCGGCAAACTGCTTCTACTGCCCCACCTTCGGGCCCGGCTAAGAAGCTAACCAAGACTTCAGGCGCCTCGAGCTCGAGTCGACCTTCACACGGTGCCGGCGCACACACACCGACACCGAAAAAGACAAGGGCCCGACATCCAAACCATCGGCGCCGAAGCACACCACTACTCCTTCGGAACCGAAACCCAGGCCGGAACCAAGCAAGACCGCTTCGGATTCCAAGACACCACCGGAACCGAAAAAATCATCGGATCCGAAAAGGTCATTGGATCCAAAAACCGTACCGGAACCGAAAAAACACTCGGAACCGAAAAAAGCTTCGGAGCCGAAAAAGACGGCTGCCTCCCCAGTGAAAGACATTGCCAAGAAACCAAAACAGGCCATCTCGGTGCACAAGACTTCCTCACCAAAAGATCAATCCCCTGCAGTGGAATTATCCTACCCAGACCCTGCTCAAAAGACTCTGGCTAAGGACCCAGTCACTGGACACCTAGTTTTGGCTCCAAAAAAGCGACCACTGGACACACCAGCTCCAGCTCCACATTCAAAGAAGAAGGACATGGCTACCTCTCCCTTAAGACTGCATTCCCCTTCTCGTTATGCACAGGGCTGCACATTATCATGGGGTAGATATTTATACAGACCCTGTTGAGGAAGACTTCCTGATGAATACATTCGATAATGCACAACGGTCTTCATCCATCTTGCCCATGCTCAAAGGAGTGATCAAGCATGCTCCTGAAGTCTTCAAAGACCCAATCAGAACTCAGGTCATTAACCCTCGGATAGAGAAAAAATATAAAGCTGCCCCATCAGACCCAGCATATATTAAAGGCCCAGTACCACTAGACTCACTTGTAGCTTCCAACGCACGCAAGAGAGCAAACTCACAAACATCCAGTGAGGCTGCACCACCAGATAAAGAGTGTAAGCTATTTGACGCATCAGGCAAAAGAACAGCGTCACAAGCAGCAAACATGTGGCGTATCGTCAATACACAGGCACTGCTAGCCAGATATGACAAGGCACATCACGATGAGCTAGAGTCACTAATGAGGCACCTCCCTGACAAGTACAAGGATGAAGCAAACAAGCTCATCCAGGAGGGGAAAAACATCACAAACACCTCTATTAGGTGTGCCCTTGATGCAGCGGACACGGCCTCTAGGGAAGTTAACACCAGTGTCTTGCTACGCAGACACGCCTGGCTGTGCATATCAGGGTTAAAATCCGAGGTGCAAAGCGCCATTCTTAACCAACCCTTTGACGAACAACACCTATTTGGACCTGAAGTAGATGTATCATTACAGAAAATGAAGAAAGATACACACACCGCCAAATCTATGAAAGCCCTGCAATCGCAGGCTCCCAGACGTTCATTTCGTCGCTCAAATTATCGAGGTGCCACCAGGGCATATACTTCAGACACCACTACTACCTCGTACAAAGCCCCTACACAGTCTACCTACAGTAAAGGCTACCAAAGGGGTGGGTACAGGGGTAACAATAACAAAGGCAGAGGCAAAAATAACAACTCACGCTCGGCCTCTACCCCTGCCCAATGACTTCCTTCCCCCTCCCCCTGCCTCATTTCACTCCTGTCGGGGAAGACTTCAACAGTACCTTCCAGCCTAGGAAAACATCACATCAGACAGGTGGGTGCTCCAAATAATTCAATCAGGTTGTTGTCTGGAACTAACATCTACCCCCCAAACATACCACCCAAGCAACGTCCAATGTCACAGGAACATTTAACATTGCTCAGACAGGAGGTAATATCTCTCCTGCAGAAAAATGCAATAGAAATAGTTCCAGAGCATCAGAAAAACAAAGGAGTATATTCCTTATATTGCCTAATACCAAAGAAGGACGGATCTCTAAGACCCATCCTAGACCTCTGACCTCTAAACCTTTACATACAGTGGGATCATTTTCATATACTAAATCCTATTGTGGGTCCATCTCGCACTCAAGAATCAAAAATTAATTAATTATTCTTCTCAAGTTCATACAGTTCGTTGTTGTGCAACATTAACCAAGTGTTTAGTCTGGGAACACTTTAATACTATAGACCAAATTAGGAGACAGCGGAAACTCCCGCTGGCTGGGCGGTGATATTGTGCACACTTCTACTTGAACCTCCTTGGTTCTCCTCTAGTATTTTTTGAATAATGATACTTCATTCAACGTTTTCTTCTTGGTTCAATCATTGATATTTATTTCATCATCATAATCATCAATGTAAATCCTTTACTCAGGACACTTCATTTTTACATTTTCCATCTACCCAATGCATTTCGGGTCTATGGCAACCCTTCCTCGGGGGTCTGTGTAAGAAAAATCAAGGGAAATGCAATCAGCCTCATAATCATCTCTTTAAACTAAAACAATATCATGTTTCATATTTCATAATATGCAGTTCTATAATCCTTTTCATTTTCATATAGTCACACTACAACAGGTCCTCCCATTACTGGTATTAAACGACTTCCTTGTCACTCTAGATCTCAAGGACGCCTACTTCTATATTCCCATCCACGCAGCACACAGAAAATATCTCAGATTTGTGCTAGACGGACAACACTACCAGTTCAAAGTGCTCCCATTCGGGGTCACAACAGCGCCAAGGGTGTTTTCCAAATGCCTAGCAGTAGTAGCAGCACACCTAAGAAGACAGCACATTCACGTCTTCCCATATCTGGACGACTGGCTCATAAAAGCCAGCTCATGCAGACAGTGTGTGCAAAACCCTCAAGTTACTATTCAACTGCTTCACAACTTGGGATTCACTGTAAATCACGTCAAATCGCATCTGCACCCCTCACACATACAACAATATCTCGGCGCTATAATACACACCCAATTAACACTAGCTTATCCCTCTCCAGCCAGGATAACAAGTGTACAAAATCTCCTAACAAAATTCAAACCACAACACTCACTACCAGCTCGAGTGTTCATGCAACGCATAGGAATGATGGCATCTTTTGGAGTTGCTAGCCGTGTTTCTAGTTCTGAAAGCATTTCAAACTCAAGTGTCAGGCAAAGCTGTCTTAGTCCGCACAATGTGACAACTATGTACTACATAACCAAACAAGGGGGGACACACTCTCTGCAGCTTTCTCAGTTAGCACAGAAGATATGGAGATGGGCTATACTGCTAATAATCTTCCTCTTAGCCCAACATGTCCCAGGAATACAAGACACTATTGCAGATCTGCTAAGTCGACAAACACAGCATATCCAAGAGTGGGAACTTCATCCACAAGTTCTTCATCCGTTCTTCCAAAGGTGGGGACAACCTCAGATAGACCTCTTTGCCACCCACGAAAACTCAAAATGCCCAAACTTTGCTGCCAGATACCCACACCCATTGTCCAAGGGCAATGCGATATGGATGAACTGGTCAAGACTATTTGCGTACGCTTTTCCTCCTCTCCCACTACTTCCTTTAGTGGTGCGCAAACTACAACAACATTCCCTGGCACTCATTCTAGTCGCTCCAACTTGAGCCAGACAACCGTGGTACACCACGCTGCTGCAAATGTCTGTGGTGCCACATCAAAAAATAAATCTATCTCCACGCCTATTAACGCAGAACCATGAAGAGATCAGATACCCGGACCCTGCTCAGTTCAACCTAGCGATCTGGCTCCTGAGGTCATAGAGTTTGGTTACCTCAACCTTCCTCCAGAATGCATGAACATCATTAAAGAAGCTAGACGTCCCACTACCAGAGCATGTTATGCTGCTAAGTGGAAACGCTTTGTCATATACTGCCAAAACAACCAAATAAATCCATTAGACGTGTCTATCCAACACATCATAGGATATCTATTACACCTTCAAAGGTGTAACTTAGCCTATACGTCTTTCAGACTGCACCTTGCTGCCATTGCAGCATACTTACAAAACAGACAACATCTGTCTCTTTTTAAAGCTTTCATGGAAGGACTCAAAAGAATAATTCCTCCTAGAACGCCACCAGCACCAGTGTTGAACCTGAACATTGTTCTTACAAGATTATTGGGTCCTCTTTAAACCATTACATAAATGTGAATTCCAATTCCTAACTTGGAAAGTAGCTTTCCTGGTAGCAATTACTTCTCTTAGAAGGGTTAGTGAACTACAAGCATTTACCATTAAAGAACCCTTTTTGCAAATGCATCATAACAAAGTGGCTCTTCGTACTAATCCAAAATTCCTGCCTAAAGTCGTTTCCCCATTCCATCTAAATCAATCCGTTGAGCTGCCTGTATTCTTCTCGCAGCCTCAAACAGTCGCAGAAAGGGCGCTACACACCTTAGACGTCAAAAGAGCTATGCTGTACTATATCGAAAGAACACAATCGTTTCGTAAAACAAAACAACTTTTTGTGTCTTTTTCGCCGCCACATAAAGGCAACCCTATATCAAAATCAAGGATCGCCAGATGGATAGTTAAATGCATACAAATTTGTTACCAAAAAGCAAAACACATGTTAACAATTCCTCCAAAAGCCCACTCAACAAGAAAGATAGGGGCTTCAATGGCATTCTTAGGGAACATCCCCTTAGATGACATATGCAGAGCAGCTACATGGTTTACACCGCACACATTCACAAAGCATTATTGTGTAGATGTGCAAACTAAACAACAAGCCACTGTGGGCCAGGATGTATTAAAAACACTGTTTCAAACAACTGCAACAGATGCGGGTGGTCGCCGCTAGGTGTGGGTACTGCTATACAATCTATGCATAGTGTGTAATCTGCAGCTCATATGCCTTGAACGGAAAATGTTACTTACCAGTATGCATCTGTTCTTGGCATGTAGAGCTGCAGAGTTACACATGCCCACCCACCTCCCCGCCTCCCCGGCTACCTTTATCTGTTCCAGTATTATCTTAATTAGATACAAATCACATGGACATCACTACTTCTTGTACAGCTCCATCACTTCCCTAATGGCGAAAAACAATCTGGGGATGGAGCCGATGCCCATGCGCAGTATCATCCTATGGAGTAGTCACCTGTCCCGTGACTCCGAAAGACCTTTCCTACTACAAAACAAACTGCAAACATCCGGGCCCAGCACTAGGTAGCCATCTATGCATAGTGTGTAGTCTGCATAGTGTGTAACTCTGCAGCTCTACATGCCAAGAACAGATGCATACTGGTAAGTAGCATTTTCCTTCTTTTCCACTACTCTCCCGTTGTGCAATTTATCGATGTAGAATCAAAACTGCCGACCATTAATTTAAAACGTGCTACTTAGTATCCTGCCTTCAAATCTACCCACATGTTATTTTCATGGTCCCTAGACCATATGAACAGAATTTCTACTTAGTTTATTTAGTAATATGAATGCATTGTATTACTAATGTTCCATTTGCGTTAATGTACATGCATGCTCAAATGGAAATGTGTGGTCTTCTATTGACTAGGTCTAAACTCTTCTATTTTCATTTAAAGTCTGACCTGAAAGGAAGCCAGAAAGAGACTAAAGACAAAAACAGTGGAATAATTAGCCAGGGACACAATATCATGATTAGATTCTGTGTTAATATTCAGAACAAATGGATTGCCCCAGTATTGGAACTTTCATAGATTCCCATGCTTTGTATCATTCCCCGTCGTCGGACTGGGAGTCTCGGTAATAAAAAATATCATAGCAGTAGGTACAAAAGAGAAAGGAAAGGCTTAGGCCTCATTCCCTTTTGTAACATATCAGCCTCTTTTTGTAAAAGAGACCAAACTCTAGGCGTCAGCCAATCAGAAGAGCCTCACCCTTAGAACCTTCCTGAAGGAACCTCAGAGCCTCAGATTTTCTACCGCACGTTGTGCTAGGGAGTCTCCATTGAGCTCTGCTCTATTTCTACTCTTTTGAACTCATTTATTTAGATATTTCTTCAGATTTTTCTTCAGATTCTTCAGGAAACACCTTTCTTCATCAAAATGGCTGAAGTTGAGAAGAAAAAAGCCCTTTTTAAACCCTGTTCCACCTGTGGTAAGAAGAGGCTGTTTGTGGAAGACAAACACAAGGATTGCATTTACTGCCTGTATCCTGATCACAAGGCAGAGGACTGTCGAATTTGCCGCACTCTCTCCACCAAGACCTTGAGAGATCGTGCTGGAAGGCTTCTGACATGGTTGCAGAGGCAGAAGGAGAGGAAACATGGAGTTTCCAGTGATGAGGAGGAATCAGTGTCCTGCGCTTCTTCTAAGAGGTCAGTGAAAAGGGGTAGAGGTTCCCCCTCTTCCTCTACTGGGCGCCCCTCTAAGGCTTCAAGGAAGACTCCCAGTGAGTCTGATGGCCGGGGTTCAGGAGGTTCCCCCCACCGCAGTGGGTCGGGCAAGACTGAATTGGTTACGCCTCCTAAGGGTGAGAAGACAGACCCAGCCTTCAAGAAACCCTCTTCACATTCTTCTGAGAGGAGTTCCAAGTCCTCTACGACGAAGACATCGTCGACGGTGGCTCCGTCGACGACGAAAATGAAGCCCAAGATCCAATTGGTTCCCTCGACGGGCTCGTCGACGGGAGCGTCGACGGCTAAGGCGCCGTCGTCGTCGAAGAAGACCTCGACGACTGCAGCGTCGACGGACAGTATGCCGACGATATCGTCGGCGAAGGTGAAGACGTCGTCGACGAAGAAGCCGTCGACGGTGGTGGCGACGACGGCGATACCGACGACGACGGGCTCATCGACGACGACGCCGTCGACGACGGTGTCGACGACGGTGTCGACGACGGTCATGTCGTCGACGAGTGCTTCGACGACGACAACGATTTCAACATCGACGGCGAGCTCGTCGACGGTGGCGTCGACGACGACTTCCTCCATTCCTATCTCGTCGACGAGGATTTCACCGGCATCGACGGAGCAGCCTACAATATTGGCTGCAGAGAGGAGGGTGACGATTTCTCTTACAAGGATCACGCCTGAAATGACGTCCCCAAGGAGAGTGCCATCATTACCTCCCACACTGTTGCTAGATCAGGAGGACTCTGAGGGAGACGGTCAGGATGGCTTTGATTATGCGAGTAGCCCTTCGCAACTACTCATTAAAAGTCAAGAAACTGACTCGGAGGAAGCATATGAACAGGGTGGCGGTTACTACCCACAAACTGATGAGCCAAGGGAATATGAATCACAGGGCATGGTTTCAGTCCCGACATCCTTCCTACATGACCTGCATAAGATGTTGCATGACTATAAATCCAAGGCTGAGCGCCCAGCTCCGAGAAGATCTATTCCATCAACTCCGGTTCGGGGCCACTCTTCAATTGTCCCACCTATGCACCCGGTGCAGTCTCCTCCTCAACCACAGCGGCCACTGCCCCAGACTCCTTCTGATCCAGCAGATGATCCGGATAGGGATCAGGATAATGACACAGATGTGTCTTCCGATAATCGTCCGGACTCAGATCAGGATGGAGATGAATACCATGATTACGTCCACCCGGATCAAGCATCGCCACACCAGGACCTAGGCGATTCTCCTCCTGCTGACATCGGTAGTTTTCACCAACTGATGGAACGGGCAGCCGGCCGATTTAAGTTGGTCTTGCCTGCGCAAACAACGGATTGTTTCTTGTATGACTTTAAAGACACTCACCGTAAGTCTACGAGGTCCATTCCGATTGTGGACCATATATGGGAGGAGGGGTTAAAGACCATGAAAAACCCAGCCACGGTAATCCCTGTGCTACCGCGCCTTGACAAGAAGTATAAAGCGCCGGAGGATGGACCGGCTGCCCTGACAGGTCATCCTAGGCCGGACTCTGTAATCTCACAGGCGGCGCAAAGGAAGTCACGGAACCCTTCGGCACCCTTAACGGCTCCTCCTGATAAGGATGGACGTCGGTTGGACAGCACAGGCAAGAGATTTTCATCCATCGCTAGCCTTCTGGTTCGCGCAGCCAATGCTTTGGCGATACTGGGACGATATGATCGCCAGTTGTGGTGCGATATAGCTCCTTATTTGGATCAACTTCCTCCAGAATCGGGACTGGAAGCCAAGAAGACCTTGCAAGAAGGTGAAGCGGTCTCCATGGAGATCATAGATTGTGCCATGGACATTGCCACTACGTCCTTCAGAGCTTTGGCAGGAGCGGCAGTGTTAAGGCGCCAGGGGTGGCTAAAAGCGACGTGGTTTAGACCAGAGATCCAAAATAAGGTCCTGGATCTTCCTTTTGATGGCGAGGCACTCTTCGGCAAACTAATCGACGACACCCTTCAGGAGATAAAAAAGGACACAGAGACGGCTAGATCGTTGGGAACGCTCCAGTACCGCAAAACTCCTTTTAGGGGCACGAGAGGCAGAGGTGGCACTTACAGGGGCGCATATCAACAACAGCGCTACTCTTCGACCAGCTCTGGATACCAACCAAATCGCCAATCCTACCAGCAAAGACAGGGCCAGTCCTCTGGTTATACACGGCCATACAATAAGGGCAAGCAGGCTGCCCGTGGACGGGACTCATCTAAACGCCAATAGCGGCCTCCTGGCTCTGCCTACTGTTCCCTCCTCCAAGAGATCATCAGTTGGAGGCAGGGTGTCAAAATTCCTTCTGAATTGGTCCCAAATTACATCGGACCGTTGGGTGCTCAACATAATCAAGCGAGGACATACTTTAGAGTTTACGGAAGTCCCTCCACCCAGACCCCCATCAGCCATACCATCGCGTCATCTTCATCTCCTACGGCTAGAGGTTCAACAGATGCTCCGCAAGGGAGCGGTAGAACCGGTCCCCTCGAGTCAACGGGGCCAGGGCTTCTACTCCAGGTTCTTCCTGGTGAGGAAAACGCGAGACAAATGGCGTCCCATCCTCGACCTCAGGGAGCTAAATGCCTATCTCATCTCCCTATCCTTCAGGATGGTATCCCTGCAGGATGTTTTGAAGATGATCAACCCGGGGGATTATATGGCCACACTCGACCTGGAGGACGCTTACTTCCATGTCCCAATTCACCCAGCGCACAGAAGGTTCCTACGCTTCACAGTAGCCAAGAGCCATTTTCAGTTCAGAGTCTTGCCATTCGGCCTTCGCTCTGCTCCAAGGATTTTTACGAAGGTGCTGGCACCTGTCGCAGCATTCCTGCGAAAACACCACTTCCAGGTCTTCCCCTACCTGGACGATTGGTTACTGAAGGCCCCAACCAAGACATTAGCGCAGGACGCGGTGCAGGCTTGCACCACTCTGTTTCACAATCTGGGTCTCACCTTGAACAGAGACAAGTCCACGCTGCTGCCGTCTCAGAGGGCTCGGTTCCTCGGAGCAATGCTGGATTCGCAGCTTTCCAAAGCCTATCCGACTCAAGAGAGGATTCAGAAACTGCAGACACTAGCAGGAAACCTTCAAAGAAAAAAGTGTCTTTCTGTACGCAGCTACAAGTCGCTGCTGGGGGTAATGTCATCCTGTATCCCCCTGATCCCGCACTGCAGGCTCCGGATGCGCCCCCTACAGGAGCAACTGGACCTTCAGTGGCAACAAGTGCACGGATCGTTCGACGACAAAGTGCTGGTCACTCGAGACATGCAAGATGCAGTGCGTTGGTGGTCAAATCAACAGAACTTATGCCGAGGTCTATCCTTCGCAAGCGTTCCATCGCCTCACGTACTGACGACGGATGCGTCACTGGAGGGATGGGGAGCCGTGATGCAGGACCTGCAGGTCAGCGGCCATTGGTCCCCAAGCGACCAAAAGTTACACATCAACCTGTTGGAGCTGAGAGCAATAAGGCTGGCCCTTCAAGCCTTTCTTCCGCGTCTCCGGGGTTCACAGGTGCTAGTCAGGACAGACAACACCACGGCTATGCATTATGTGAACAAGGAGGGAGGGACCAGATCACTTCCCTTGTCACGGGAGGCTCAACAGATTCTAGAATGGACGATTCTTCACGGAATTTCTCTGAGGGCGGAGCACTTACCAGGAGTGCTCAACGAAGGCGCAGACAGGCTGAGCAGACTCACCTCAGTCACTCACGAGTGGGAGCTGAAGCAACAGGTTCTGGATCTACTCTTTCAACAATGGGGCACACCAGAGGTGGACCTTTTTGCGACTCCAACCAACAGAAAGTGTCCAGCCTACGCCAGCAGGTTCCATCACCAAGGCTCGTTGGGCAATGCCCTGTCAATAGCCTGGACGGGGAGGTTCCTCTATGCATTTCCACCGATCCCCCTGCTTCCTCGACTCATCAGGAAGATGAAAACGGAACCATGCAAACTCATCCTAATAGCCCCGGCATGGCCGAGACAATTCTGGTACACCGAACTACATCTGCTATCGCTGGTACCTCCGATAATGCTAGAGGACGTTCCGGATCTCTTGGCAATGTCCGGAGGGCAGGTTTGGCATCCAGACCCAAGGTCGTTGCACCTGACCGCATGGCTCCTGACCAGCGAGAATACATGAATGTTCCTCTTTCCACTGAGGTCAAAGACATCCTCTCTCAGGCGAGGGCTCCGTCCACGAACAAAACATACAGATTAAAGTGGAAGAGATTTTGTATTTGGTGCAATAAAGAAAAGATTGATCCTTTCATGTCACAACCTCATCAACTCCTGCCTTACCTGCTCTCGCTGGCTAAGTCTAATCTGTCCCATTCTACCATCAAGGTTCATTTAGCGGCGATTTCGAGATTCAGAAGGGCGGACTCGGGTCCTTCTTTGTGGTCTGCGAGAATTGTCAAGCAATTCCTCAAAGGTCTGTTCAGGGTTTATCCACCAGTGCGATCTCCTCCTCCAACGTGGCATCTGAACTTAGTCCTAGCTCAGCTAATGAAAAGACCTTTTGAACCAATTCACCGCTCAGACCTAAAGTTCTTATCGTGGAAGTTAGCTCTACTCTTGGCCCTCACGTCAGCGAGGCGAGTGGGGGAAATACAGGCCCTGACTATCCAAGAACCATTTTTGCAATTCAAAAAGAACACTACCATCTTAAGGACGAACCCAAAATTCATTCCAAAAGTCCCCACTGACTTTCATTTAAATGAACCAGTCATACTTAAAACATTTTTTCCGAACCCAGTCACTCCAGCAGAAAAGACATTGCACACTCTCGATTTGCAACGATGTCTGAAGTTCTACATAGACCGCACCAAGGACTTTAGGAAATCTTCGCAATTATTCATTGCCTTCGGCGGTCCAAACAAGGGTCTCCCTCTGTCCAAGCAGGGGATCTCGAGATGGATTTCAAGTGCCATTCTGCATTGCCACCAGTTAGCAGGAAAACCTCTGGTGGGCAGGATCCGCGCTCACTCGACAAGGTCGGTGGCTTCTTCTGCGGCCCTCTTTGCGGGGGTCCATGTCAAAGACATCTGCAGGGCTGCTACCTGGAGCAGCGTACACACGTTCACTAAGCATTATTGCTTAGAATCCTTGCAGCAGGATGATGCGGCTGTGGGCCAAGCTGTCCTGAGAAACCTCTTCAAGTGATGGGTGAGCTTTCCTTTCTATCCCACCTTCCAGGGGTGACACATTTTGTAATTTCTTGCTAATGTGATAATGTACTGCTTTACAAAATGTGTTTATGATGTTTTACTGCTTGCTATTCTGATACAAAGCATGGGAATCTATGAAAGTTCCAATACTGGGGCAAGAAAACAAGTTACTTACCTGTAACTTTGGTTCCCCAGTATTGGTAACTTTCATAGATTCCCATGCGCCCACCCACCTCCCCGGGGAAAGCTCAGCCTTCAGCAAGTATGGTGTCTAGCACTCTACGGCTACGAAAATCTGAGGCTCTGAGGTTCCTTCAGGAAGGTTCTAAGGGTGAGGCTCTTCTGATTGGCTGACGCCTAGAGTTTGGTCTCTTTTACAAAAAGAGGCTGATATGTTACAAAAGGGAATGAGGCCTAAGCCTTTCCTTTCTCTTTTGTACCTACTGCTATGATATTTTTTATTACCGAGACTCCCAGTCCGACGACGGGGAATGATACAAAGCATGGGAATCTATGAAAGTTACCAATACTGGGGAACCAAAGTTACAGGTAAGTAACTTGTTTTCTTATGCTGGGTTACTTCGTTTTAATACAGCATGACATGCTGAGCTAGGATCATCCAGAGTTGCTTTTCTCCTTTTTGGGTGAATAGAGGTGGTTTCCTGCAAGCTCCATTTTTGTTTTTGAAGATTGTGGTTAATTATGCACCGACTCACAATTTTGTCCCAGTCTCATAATGCTTTAGTGTGCAAAAGTGTACATTTTGGCACATTTAGGGGATGCTTTTAGCGGTCCTTTCCTACGCACAGGACTGTGACTTGACTTTTCTAGGTTCTTCTTCTACTGAGTAGTGTGCTTCATAGTATGGTGGTGGTGACTCTGATGGGTTATGACCTTGGAGTAGATGGCTGTCTAGACGAATGCTCTATGTCTGTCTCCGGCGCGCAGTGTTACTCTCTTCTTGGAATGGGGAAGATAGTAGGGAACAATACTTGACTTGCCAAAGACACAAACTCATATGCTGTTTGCTAGCAAGAATATATTTTAGCTTTTGTTTAGTCCTTTAAAGAAAGAAAATAATTGCTGAATGTCTTCTGCAAGGGCCGGGGTGGGGGTGCATTTCCCGTCTTTGTTTTGGAAGGTAGCAGGGAAGATCAATGATTAAAGGGTAGCAGTAATGGGATTCCCCAGTCCTTGTTGATGGATCCCCATTACATGTCTGTGGAACCCCCACAATTGTGATTAGCTGTTCAATATCTCATAGTTCAGAATATGAGTTGAGTTCATTGGCTACTTGCGGTATTCTGCTTTTATGTCTCGCCTTTCTGTGCCTTGTATTGCGCAATCTCCCTTTCTGAGGTTGCTAAGTTGTGTTCTATTGTGGAAATCTCCCCCTTAAGAGAGAATGTTATTATTGGAAAGCTTTTATCAGTTGGCTTGGACTGTTAGTGGCTGAGGTCCCTTGCATGAGATGTACAATAAACTTATGCTGTTCCTTCAGCTACCTTTGGTCTCTTGCCTGCTATTTATCCTGATGAGAACACCTCACTACTCTTACCCAGCAACCTCATTTATATTACATCTTAGCTCCTGATTTAAATGCTGAAAAAGCTAATAAGGCTAGGAAGCTTTCCATCAGGAAGACGTATTGTCACATACATGGTGTTTTGGGAAATATTGCAGCGATTAATTAAATTATTTTTCAGTATACTTCCAGCATGCATCTATTTAGTCTTTGTCGTGAGTTTAACATTGCCATTGTTAACTGGAAGGCTTTCCTTAGATATAGAAATTGTCAGGACAGCTTCCAGTTACTGCTATCTCCTCTTGAAATTTTGAGGACAGAAGAGCTTTTCCAAGTATCAAGAGGACTATAGCCGGTTTAAGTGTCAACATGTTCACAGACACTTAAAAAAAACCTTGTATAGATACCCTTTGGCAAATATAATGGAAATTGTTTTTTACATAACAGCTAGTAAAATTGAGTTATTTTGCTCTGTTATTTTACTCATCCATTCCCTTCATATATACGGTTTTCACCTGGATAAGCACTTGAAACACATATGCACTTCATTACTAAGATTGGTTATTATTTCAATCCAGTACATTCGCTTGTCTTCATAGATACATACAAAAATAAATGCTTCATGAGCTGGGTTAGGTTTTAAAATGCAATTTTCCTACTGCTGATTTGTATCTCGACTCTGTAATTCCTTGGACGAAAGAGGGGCTATTACATCAAGGTGAGCTGTAGCAACAATGCACTATTTTTTTGGCTTCAAATGAAATCATAAGGTCAGGCAAATCCCGACTGAAGAATTAATGTCCCAACCATATGAGACCAGGTCTGACTGTCAGTGACCCAACCTAGATTGCTCAAACCTTGGGTGCTTTATTTGCAGTTTCTTTCTGGGATCTGCCTAAGGATAGTTTAGGGTAACATATATATTGACCAGCCCATGTGGAATCTAATATCTGTTGCTCTTGGCTTACAGTACCTAGTTTTAGTTTTATTTTCAATGTTGACCTCGAGTTTTCACTAAAGATCCCTCACATTCGAAAAGTTCAACATTTAACAACTTGCTTTTCCCACTCATCGGCTAACGCTTTAAGCTTTTTTCATTTATAAGTTTGATTTACTGCTACAAAATATAATTAGCCATGCCTACTTTATAAAGGAAGTTCATAGACAGAAACACCTAATTTGTATATAATTTACTTGTGCAATGAGTAGCTTGTGCATAAATAGGATGCGAGAAGATTCAATAGGTGCAACAGTGAAAAAAGGGGATTGTCAGAAGAGAGGCCATTTGGACATAATTCTAATTTTGTGAGTGCCAGCAAAGTAACAGGCATTCACAAAAGTATTGAAATGCAACAAAGCAGTTTTGGAAACACCTCTCTTGTACCTTCATGGGCTTCTTATGAATTTAGTTGGTATTTCGTCAACTGTTATATTGCACGTATGTAGATGTGAATTCAGTTGGTACTTATAGTGCTCAGGTCTCACCCGGGAAGTGTTTCTTGGCTTTGATAAGGATTATTATTCCTGGTGGACTGGGATTTTAAAGAAAGCTTTCGAATGCCTTTATTAAATTGGGGACGAGAGAAGCATTGCATTGCAAGTTAAATGGAAGAGAGTTCCAACATCTCACTGCATCAATTGAGAATGATCTTTTCCCATATCCAGTGGTGAGCGATTTGAGGATATTTAACAAAAATTGCTGTGCCGATCCTAATGCTCCATGGTGAGTATGCCAGGAGACTCTGTGGGTCATACAAGTGGCAAAATGATCAAGTATTGGTTTATAGACTATATTAATGGATTTGAAAATGATTCCGGAATGAACTGGCAGCCAGTGAAGAGCTTTCCTAGCATTGGAGACAGATGCAAACTTACAAACGCCACAAATGCGGTGAGCATAATTTATTAGATGTAGTTGTCAAATATGTTTTATTGGCTATTGCCAGAAGAAACGTATTGCATAATTCAGCTGAGAGTAAATAATGTAATTGACTGCCACAATTTTAAAGTTTTAAATAGATAAAGCAAAATATCTGACAGCATCTTCGTGTGATAAATATAAGATTTTGATACAGATGCTACATGAGAATCCACGAACAGGTAACAGTGTAGAAGAATCCCTAGATTGTGGACATAAGGAGTTTGGGGGGGAGAACCAATACAAAAAGGACAACAGCTGTCCTATGATGTCACTTTTAGGAAGGTGAGCAGAAGCTCCATCATCTTTGGATTCAGTTTAAGGTATTGTGTGCCAACCACCAACTTGTGATGAACAAGCTATTGGCTAGAAGACAACTAGCCAAATGCAGAATATTCTTCTGTTTGTTATCATGTTTCCACTGTGAATTTAACAATAACCTAACATACTTCTAGGTCTGGGTGTCCGGTTAAACATTAAGCAATACAAGCAGGAAAACCCCACTTGACCTGTATTTCGTCTACATTACATTTTCACTAATCTTATTATCTATGGTTTGACAAAAAGCAGTATTTAATCGAAAAACGTTTTGTTAGCAACTCCTAAATTTATTTTCTAAACATTTGTACCTCTTCACCAAATCATTTGTAATACAGTATTGTCCAACTCATTTTTCTTTAGAATATAATACAATACATATTTTCAACTCCATTGGACATAATAAGACTGTAGTAGTAAAAAATATTAAGGCAGTAACCCTCTTATCAAACTTAACTCCACTCATTCATCCATACACACCTTCAGACTCATTCAAAACCTCAGATTAAAAACAAGTAACCCGGATTTTTAACACAATCCAGAGAGTTTGCCATCAATCTAAGAGATGATAAAACGGGTAATTTGTTGGAAATATTTGATTGAGCATATATATGATGGGGAACCTGTGGGGCGAGACTGTTGAATTAAAGACAACAAATCTGTACAGATGAGAGGAAGAAATGATCGAAAGTCCTAGTGTTCATTAGGAAAACCTGACTTACAGGTGCAGTCATAATGTATTCATTAAGGAAATTAAAACAATTTACCAGGGCCAAACATAAATTCATCTCCCTTTGAATCCTCGTCGCCTTCTCTGGTCCTCCTTGTCATGTCTGATAAATCCCTTGAGACAAGTAGGCTTGCAGTGTGCTCCTTGCACATTTGTATTAATGCCGACAGAAACGCACAATTTAATGGGCTGATTCATTAGAGCACGGTATTTAAGCATTTGTACTTTTGTGAATTAAGTTACTAAAATAATGCATTTTTGCACGACATTTTTAAACTCGGGAAAGAAGTTTCTTGTAGTACATGTACATACAGGGGCGGCTGGTGACATTTGAAAGTGGTGGGCGTAAACTAATTTGCATATTGCACCGCAGCGAGCGAGCACAGCAAGCGAGCGAGCCCGAACCACCTTGCATCCATCCATACATCATTCATGCATCCACCCATCCATCCATCCACCCACCCACCCATCCATCCATCCACCAATTCTGCATCCATCCTGCATCCATCATTCATTCATGCATCCACCCATCCATCCAGCATCCATCATTCATTCATGCATTCACCCATCCATCCATCCTGCATCCATCATTCATTCATGCATCCACCCATCCATCCTGCATCCATCATTCATTCATGCATCCACCCATCCATCCTGCATCCATCCATCCATCATTCATTCATGCATCCATCCATCCACCCATCCATCCATCCACCCTTCCACCCATCCATCATCCATCCTGCATCCATTCCTGCATCCATTCATGTGTCCACCCATCCATCCATCCTGCATCCATCATTCATTCATGCACCCATCCATCCATCCATCCACCCATCCATCCTGCATCCATCATTCATTCATCCACCCATCCATCCATCCATCCACCCATCCACCCATCCACCCATCCAGCATCCATCCATCATCCATCCACCCATCCATCCACCCATCCATCATCCATTCCTGCATCCATTCCTGCATCCATTCATGCATCCATCCATCCATCCATCCATCCATCCATCCATCCATCCATCCTGCATCCATCATTCATTCATGCACCCATCCATCCACCCTGCATCCATCCTGCATCCATCATTCATTCATCCACCCATCCTGCATCCATCATTCATTCATGCATCCACCCATCCATTCATCCACCCATCATTCATCCATTCATGTGTCCACCCATCCATCCACCCATCCTGCATCCATCATTCATGCACCCATCCATCCACCCTGCATCCATCATTCATTCATGCACCCATCCATCCATCCACCCATCCATCCTGCATCCATCATTCATTCATGCACCCATCCATCCACCCTGCATCCATCCTGCATCCATCATGCATTCATCTACCCATCCACCCATCCTGCATCCATCCTGCATCCATCATTCATTCATGCATCCACCCATCCATTCATCCACCCATCATTCATCCTGCATCCATTCATGCATCCATCCATCATTCATGTATTTTTATGACCCTATAACTTGCACACAGCTTGTCAGTGTTTAATACCAGTCTCGAACCTTGTACTCCAGCACCAATGATACATGATTAATATTAATTGTTTTTAAAAACATGTATTTATTCGACACCAATTTCACACCTTAGTCGGAACATCATTTTTATTTGTTTTTTAAAATTTCTATTTATTTAACACCAGTGTAAGTCATGTATACATTTTTATAGTTCGATAAGAGGCTCGAACCTGGTTTCCCATCACCAAAGCCGGCCGTGCTATCCGTCAGGGGTTATGTAACAGGGCTATGTAGTGACCAGCCAATCCTGCGCCAGGATTGGCTGGGGGGGCACCATGACTCCTCGCCCAGTCGCCCTGGTCCTCTCTCTAAGGGGGAATTCACAAGAAAACGATCTGCGCATGCGCGGGCATGTTTGTGCCCAAAAATACACTTGCGCAGCTGCAGCAGCCCGATCCTTCCCCCCCCACCACCCCCTCCCCCCCCTTGCGCACTCCGGGAAGGTCGGGTGTCTCCCGATTTCCCGGCCGGCAGATAGCGCGATTTTTTTTAAATAATTGTGTTTGGCTTCTAGTGACAACGTGGTGGGTCCATGGGGCTTAGTGGGGCTTCGCCCCTACGCCCCAATGGACGCACCGCGCCTGTGTACATAGTTATGTCTGAGAGAACTAATACATGTAGCCAGATTTGGACAAACAAGAAGATTTAAGCTAAAAATACAGTTCTTATATCCTTCAACATTCCTGCTCGCAGCATTGTGTCAACTGGACAGATCCAGGGCAAGGCATCAAAGACTGATCTCAAAATGACAGTGTAACCCTATGGAAATCGCGTAGGCCTGTGTAATCATTAACTTCAAATTATCTCTCTTTTTTTTTTTTTTTTAGAGTTTTATATAGCGCGAACTTGCCCCGAATCGGGTATTAGAGCCCTTTACATAGCACCAGTTACGTTACATGAGGACACACATTAATTTTTGTTAGGCACGGGGAGATTAAGTGATTTGGCCAGAATCACAGGATGTTTAGCGTTGTTACCGAGACTCGAACCCAGATCCCCAGGTCCGAGGTCGAGCGCCCTTGCTAAAGAACCATGTCTTGTAATGTACATATGCAGATAGAAGTCCAGTTGTGACAACACATTCTTTCTCTCCTTACTTACATTGTTCATAATAAATTAAAACAAGCATTTGAAAAGCACTAGGTCTCGCATTTACGGGTGTTTGAGCTATTGGCATTGTAAATGTCAATGCCTTTTATTTAAGTGTTATTTTTGAAACGGATAAATGAAAGGCATTGTCATTCACAATGCCAATAGTTTAAACTCTCTCAAATGCAAGACCTATTGCATTGCAAATGCTTTTTTTGTAACAGCGCCCTATACCTCGCTTTCACTTTAATGGCGGCCGCTCCCCTTTCTTTAGGGAACTCGTCTAAAGAAAGGGGCACAGCCGCCATTAAAGTGAAAGCACGGTATGGGGTGCTTTTCCAAAAAAACACTTCTGTTTGTCAATTTGACAAACAAATGCTTTTTTTGTAATAGCTCCATTTGCCTCTGTTGCACTTATATAGCGGCCGCAGAACTTTCTTTAGATGCGGTTCGCCTAAAGAAAGGGGTGCGGCCTCCGTTAATTTGAAAGTGCAGCATAGGGCACTTGTAAAAAAAATAGAAAAAATGAAGAAATAGGAAAAAAAATATGTGACTGCATTCGGCGCCGCCAATATACCAAAGGCTCGGCCGCCACTGTATCAGCGTGGCGTACCATGCTATGAAAAAAGTACGGGAGAGCGTGTCCTGCCTGCAACAGCAGGCATTTGAAAAACATTTAACAAAATATGCCTTGGAGGCTGTAATTAAAGCCTACCGAGTAACAACACATGTAAAGGGGGTGTCCTTATGGGAGGTTACAAAATGAGACATGGCGGTATTAAGGAGGGACTACTAAGCCTATTGATCTGGATGGAGGTGTCACTACTCAGTGGCCCACCCAACACCACCCTGTGGCCCCTGCCACTGGACGCCTTATCAGAGGCCTGAAAAATTCAGCCACATCACCCCAAACTAATGGAATTACACTGTCTTCCACAGCAGGCCTGTATCATTTTCTGGTCTGGCAGCATCACTTACTAGGCAGTCAGAAACTGTAAATCAAAAATCTTCAGTGATCTTGATGCTGATGATTTTTCGTGATGCCTCCGTGCCGAACCTGAAGGGGAAATGCTAGAAATTCTCAACGCCAACGGCAGTAATGATGGCGAATAACCAATGGATCTTGACATCGAAAGAGGTCTCACCTTTGAACACCCGAAGGTTCTTAATGTCAACAAACGCCTTGCCATCAAATGATGTTTCGATATTGAACATATCAGTGACGTGCCAGCCTTTGATGGTAGGCATATTGCTACCATATCCATCTTTGACGCCATGGATCTTGACGTCTAGCAGGAGTGTCACTGTTTTCTTCGAGGATATTCTCTTTTGATGTCTCTCTCTGGAAGTCTCTAGAGAGAATAGGAGAAGTTATGGTAGAAAGCCACCCCAACTCCTCGACCCTTTGATGTTGCTGAAGTGGACTCTCATAGTCTCTTCTGTGGGTCATGAAGTATGGTCTTGTGACTGTCTTTTAGAGCCCACATGGATATCGTCTGACAGTGGCGTTAGTCATCAGGTGGATATTCTTCAGGCAGGCGTACAATACAGAGATCCTGAGGGTCTGAATGGTCCTTCAAGAAGGGCACTGCACAAAAAGTGAAGGCATTTTGTAGAAAAGAAAGCTATTTTGTTAGAAATTTGTTGAAAAACGCATTGAAAGGCATTGGGTGAATTAAAAAGCAGAACTCAATACTCCAGGATACTGTTTCTAGGAGCCAGAAAAAAGACCTGACCCAATTATCACCTGTAGGGCATGATGAGACCACTAGGAGAGGGTGATTCCTTAAAGACAGAGAGTTTTTCAGCATATATCTATGGCAGCCCTTCTGTGAGAATTGACTTGCTTTTCCTTTTAAAAAAGGTTTGTGAAAGATGTTTGCAGTCACTTTTTTATTAGATTTGTGAGTATTTGGATATTATTGATTCCTTTTTTATAAATCCCTATCCAGGCGATGGTTAATCAAGGCTGCGATGTTGGAGAAAACCCTGAATCTTTTCAGTATTGTTTCAGACATTTCCTGTTGACTGGGGCTTCAACACAACCATAAGAATGAGACTGTTGCTACAGTTTTCACAATACATACTTCGGCACAATTCCGGAAACTCAGGCCGCAAGAGTGTATTCTTCGAAAGAGAGGCTGTGAAATGTCCATATGAAGTGTCATAATCTACTTCAAACCCCTCATCCAATGGAATGCGAGATATCCTCTGTACTACAATTGGTCACCACTTTCATTTTCCTTGCTGTCGATGCCAGGCTCCACATAACATCTATTCATCATTGCCTGCAGGACAATGCTGACAACAATCTAGCAGATTGGAAGACAGAACCACTCTGTCCTCCTATACTGCAGTTCAGGCATTGCCATAGTGATTCCATTCACAAAAACTGTTTTCTATTCATCACTGAACTATGATGCAGACAAATGTCATAGGAGCCTCTCTCCCAGGATGGGATGCTCACATTTACCATCTTCAAGTTCAAGGAACATCGTTTGAAAAGTAAAGCTCTAGCTATATCAAGCTACTGCAATTGAGAGAAGTTAGTTGAACTCTAAAGTCTTCACTTCTGTCCTTCAAGACAAAGTACCTCGTACATACGAACACAACAACAACATTCAACAAGCAGTGCGGGATGCTTTCCAGAGCACTCTCTTGAAGCACAAACGATCAGGAAAAGGTTTAAGTAAGAGACTTCCATATCACAGCTGTTAATTTGCGAAGTTCTAAGAATCTTCCTTCATGATTTGGACTTTTATTCGTGAAATACGAAATGTCTGGGCTTAACTTTCAGGCACTATTCATAAAGGTCAAGGGGAATGCCTTTTGATAGATGATTTCGTCATGCATTTCTTCCAATCCCTTTGATCATAGCACTATTAATGAGAGTCAAAGGGTCATGCCTTTTATTAGATTGGTCAGTATGGTTTCTTTAAGCATCTCATCAGACCCTTTTGATCCTGACAGTGCTGAGAAAACTGTCCCGCTTCAAGCACAGGATGAGCCACAAAGCTCCGGTGTGGCCATGCCAATGAGGATTTGCATATCTTCTGCACCCGTTGGAAAGTTTATGTAGGAGACTTCCAAGCAGGCAGCTTCTCTTTTACAAGTTATCTGGCCTGCACCCAGCCTTCCATCATAGAACTTAGCGTCCTAGTTCCTGAATTCTTGCAATACGGGCATATGAATCTGCAATAAGACTTTATGGACATTCTGAAAGAGTCAAATCATCTTTCCACCAGAACTTCTTGCACTTTCAAAAGGAAGAACATCGACACCTGGTGTAGCCAAAGTAATTTTTATCCATACAGATATCAAGAAGTGGTAGTCCCAAATGTCCTGCATTTAGCAAGATATGGGTTGCACTTTTGCTCAATTAGGTACACCTTGCATTGATCATTGCCTACAGGATATCATCTTCAAAAACAGCTTTCTTCAAAATACCAACAGTGAATGATATCTTGGAGTGTATAAGAAAGGTGTTTCCTCACCATCCCGTCTCCGTCTCCATCTTGGGAGCTTAACTATGTCTGGGTCTTCCATGTGAACTTATACGAAAAGCATATTTACAATATTTGCCTTGGAAAGCTGTTTTTCGAGTAGCTGTAACTTCAGCTTGTAGAGTCAGCTATATTCAGGCTTTCTGTAGTCAAGCTCTGTGTTCTGGAAGAATAGAGTGGTGGTGAGAACTCACCTAAGTGTTCTGCCTAAGGTGATGTCTGATTTCCATGTCAATCAGATCATTTCTTTGCTAACTTTCTTTTCAGATCTATCATCCCCAATAGAAGGAGCCCTTCACACTTTAGAAGTGAAAATAAAGTTGCAATTCTGTTTGGGCAAAGCATTTTTGCAAAATTTGGTTACTTTAGAACAGATCCCGATACTATGAAACAAACCACTTCTAGGTGTGAAGTTTCTTATATTTTACTCTGCTCCCAGTTAGCAAACAAACATGTGCCTGGGCCTAAAGCCAGCTCCCCTCCGAGTCAAGCTGCTAAAGTGCCTTTTCTAAGAAATGTGCAAATCCTAGATATGTAAAGGTGCTACTTTGTGGTTTTTCCATATATTTACAACACTGTTGTCTTGATTTGGGCTAGGTGCCCAGGTATAACAGGCTACCTCAAGAAATGTTTTTGAGTAATGACACTGCTTTTTAGGTTTTGCCTAGCGAAAGCTGCGCTTTCTGCGCAGCTTTTCGCGCAGGCGAAATCCTGTTGAGAACTGTAGGGTGCTTTGGGTCGGCCCTCGTCATTGATTGGCTGGCTCCGTAAACGGAGCCTTGCCATTGGACGAGGGGCCTGTCCGTCAATGCCGGACCAGACACGGGGGCGTTCCCGACATTCTTTGGCTTTTGCCGACGTCACGGGACGCCGGGAACGCCCCCGAGTCTGGTCCGGCATTGCCGGCACCCGCCTTCCGTCGTCAGCGTCTTCCTTCGTGCTCCGTCTCTCCTCCCCCTTTCCCGCCCCCTCCCGCTTGTTTCCTCATGGCCGCCTTCCTGCTCCAAGGCCGTCGTCGGCGTCTCTCCGCCCCCTCCCGCTTTTCTTGTTATTGCCTTATGTCGACCCGCCCCCCTCCGCGCCTGTCCGTGTGTGTCTGTTCCTGCTCCCCCCCCCCACCCGATTGCTCGTTGACTCTTGGGACAGTCCGTTTCAGATCTCCCGGCAGCATGGGCCTACTGGAACGTGTCCGCAAGGAATGGTTCATCCTCGGCATCGTTTTGGTGATTGGAGCCGCCAAGCTGCAGCCCGCTATCGGCGAGAAAGGGGGTGAGTGCTGCCTTCGTCCGGGCATATGGTGAGGGCTGAGGGGACCCCTGAACTCCCGCCAAGACCGTCACTAACATGCCTGTGCTACGTGCCCCCCTGTGCCAGTTATTCATGCGCCCCCCTTCCCGGTGATAAAGCTGTTGAGCTGTCAGAAAGTAGGCAGGGGAGAGGCTGCAAGAAGGAAGCGATTCAGCTCTGACACTGCGAGCTTTTCATCCCTTCTGTGCCGGCGCTGATCCCTTGCCCCACTGCCCGGTGTGTCCAGCTGTCCGTCCACCCACACCACAAGCGCCCGCGCTCTCACCTCTGCGCCCCGATGGTGTCCCTCCTGTGCTGCGGGCCGAAGATGGCGGCCTGCGGGATCGTGCTCAGTATTTGGGGGGTCATCATGCTGGTGAGTGGGGGAGGATGGGGGTACGAGCTGGGGGGGGGGGTGGCGTTGGAATGACCTTTCCTCCGTGTCTCTGGAAGGGGGCGTGTGGAGGCTGTTGGATGTGTTGTTTCGGGGATGGTTTGGGTTAGGGGCCACAGGGGTAGACCAGCGACAGAGCTGTTGAATTGCATCATTGGGGAGCACTGCAGAGGGAGCTGTACCTTGTCAACCCTGAAAAGAAGGCTTCTTGAAGCTGAGGGATGTGCTGTACAGGAGCTTGGGGTGAAAGGCATATGAGGTGAGGTCAGCGCGCAGATGCAGGGTGAAAGGCATATGAGGTGAGGTCAGCGCGCAGATGCAGGGTTCTGCGGTTTCCACCTTTAAGTGGCACAGCAAGACCTTAATATGCTGGCTGGGCAGGGCACTAGTCTGTCATTTTCAGTCCGGTGTAGCCCATGACGAATTTAGGGCTGTAAGCCATTGAAAGCAAAGCAACAACTCCAGTAGAAGAGACAATCTGGCATGGAACTGGAAAACTTGAGAGCCCTGGTGATAACGCCCTTTAAGTCCTGAGGAATGAGAGCCCTGAAGTAAGTGCTTCAAATAAGTCTGGAATTAGAAGTAAGGAAACGCGAGGGAGTGGACTGTTTCCTGTTGTATGGATGGAGCTGTGACATGACCTCCGTGGGGCGACCTGTGGGTGAGTGGAAGGCCAGTGGTGAGTTGTGGAGGAGGGGAAGACGTGTGAGAGGTCCGTGGAATCGACGGGAGGGGAGTTGTGGATTAGATACAGTGGATAGTGGAACAGCGACGAAGTTGTGGACCGCTGTATATAGAGGGACCTTTGAATGACCTCTGTGGACTGAAGACCTAACTTGGGGCAGGGTTAGAAACCTGGGTCTCGGGTGATGGCATGTGGGTGAGCATTAACAGTTGGCTCCTTCTTGTGGCTTTAATATGAGCTAGACATCTGATGTCCCTACTTCTGATAGTACGTCGGGTTCCCTCATACGAATGAATGGAGTTGGTGTCCTATGATTGTCTGTAAGGTCTGATTAGTATTGGGCATGTGATCACAGGAGGGTGTGGCTTCCAGTTACTGTTTCTGCCAAACTGCATGTGTTTACCAAGGAATGGGGGCCTCTAGGTGCTGCTCATCTAAATGCTCTTCAGTGTGGGTTCATGCCTGGTGTCCTGTGATTTTAACTTCAAATAATAGACTAAAGTTTCTTATGTAAACTTCGATTCCAAGTATTTTTTTTTCGTAATCCAGACGGTAGCCTTTTAAATAACTTACAGGCAAGCAATGAAACATCGAGCCCCTCCAGTTTTAAATGTATGATGTGGGAGGAGCTGGATGTCTGCATGCATTACTTTTGTACACGCTGAACCCCGTGGATGTGGCCAATAGTTTGGATGTCTGGTCCTGGCTGGAACTTCTGCTCTTGTACAACTTTTTCACTTCCTCTTTGACTAGTGCCTGATCTCGGATTCCTCCTCTGCACTTCCCTTCTGAGTTCTGGAAATTATGACTGCTACTGTAACAAGGTGGCGTTCTGGTGTACTTCATTCTTAGTTTTCTGTGATCTCTAGAGGTGACCCCAAGGGTAACTTCTTTATGTGCTGGGCATGTATAGATGGGATCCCAAGCAGCTTGCAGCAATTGGTACCTCTTCCTCAGATAGCCTTTGAAGCTAATATTCTGAGCTGTAGGCGAGTTCTGCCCCTTTTCTGCTAGCAGTCTTTTGAGGTAGCTTTCTAGCCTCTGGAAGTTAGTTTTCTCCCTGAGGTTGATTCATTGTCACTATGTGGGTTTCAGCGCCTTCATTGCAGGCCATCTTTAGAGATGACCTCCAGCTGTATGGGTGGAATATCCTCCTCCTACTCTGGCTGCAGTCTCTGGAGGTGAACTAAGCTACGGGTACCACGGCACCACCTTCTTCTAACAGTCTCTAATCATGACTCCTGCGGGCTAGGTGGTTGTGATTCTTCTGCAGCTGGTCTCGAGATTACCTTCTGATTTGTTTGTTTCAATTCCTATGCTGCACGCAGAGTCTGTAGGTGACCTCTAAGCTCTCTGTAGTTCATCTCTATATGCCATCTCCCTGGGTGGCCTGCTAAGCTCGTAGTTCATGTTGTCATTTACCCGCACTTTCTGAAGATGCCCCTTTGCAGTCAGTGTGTTCAGGCTTTCCTGTATCTGCAGCTCAAAGTTTTAAGTGGCATGAAAAAAAAGTTGGAGGTTGGGGGGCGGGGGGTTGTATCACCCAACCAGTATTTTGGTTTTTGCTGTGCTTTCTGTTCTTGCATCCAGCTATATAAACCAACAGCTGACATGTGGGCCCCTGTTGCCTGCTTGTGCCTCTGTGTGCCCCTGTTGCCTGCTTGTGCCTCCGTCTGCCCCTGTTGCCTGCTTGTGCCTCCGTCTGCCCCTGTTGCCTGCTTGTGCTGTGTTGGTGTGTGTGGAGGGCTCTGTGTGGCTGTGTGTGTAGGAAGCTTTGTGTGGCTGTGTGTGTGGAGGGCTCTGTGTGGCTGTGTGTGTGGGGGGCTGTGTGTGGCTGTGTGTGTGGGGGCTGTGTGTGCGGGGCTCTGTGTGGGGGTGTGTGTGGGGCGGCTCTGTGTGTGTTTGTGTGTGTCATTTGCGATAGATAAAGCTAGTGGCATTGTAAATGACAATGCCATTTATTTATGTTAAAAAAACATAAATAAAAATAATGTCAAGAGCAATGCCAATAGCTCTAACTTTAACAAAGGCAAAACCATTGCATTGTAAATGCTTGTTTTCTCATTCCTCCACCATGTCTAAGTGGCATGAGCTTACTGTTCTCTTCAGTGCTTATAACTATTAATGAGGATCCCCAGAGAAGAAGAAGGACAACTTACTTGCTATAACCCTAGTTGTCCTGTAGGTGAATCCTCATCATATTGAAAAACAACCCTTGAAACTCCACAGAAGAATTACCCTAAAACACTGTGTTTGTTTACTGGGTTATTCCATTTACTGTAAGAATTAACTGACCAAACTTTCCCCTGTGGGTCATGATGCACAGTGCCAGTTTTTCAGCATATATCTATGGCACCCTATCTGATAACATTGCCCTGCCTTTCTTTTCTTTTCCTTATATTAAAAGTTTGTGAAAGATGTTTCTAGTCATTTTGTATTAAATGTCTGACTAATTGGATATCATTAACTCCTTTTTAAAAATCAAAATAACTGAAATGTGGTATTTTTTTAATTTTTGAGACTGCAAAGACTTTTTAATTTAAAGAATGGTTTTCTACTGAAAAGCTTTGTGTGTGTGTGTATATATATGTATATATATATATATATATATATATATATATATATATATATATATATGTGTGTGTGTGTGTGTGTGTGTCAATCATTCAGGGGTTAGTATAGCGCGGATACTCACCCGTCAGGGTCTCAAGAGCCTGGGGGGTCTGCTGATCCATCTGGGTGTGGAGGTTCCCTGAATTGGGTCAACAACGCAGATTGCTTGAGGTTGAGTGGCATGGTGTTCCAGGTCTTTGTGGCGAGGTAGGAGAAAGATCTTCCTCTGCTTCTGGTCTTGTGGGATGGAGGCCAGGACAAGTTGGGTGGAGGGGAGTTGTCTGATGGGTGTGTGGAATGCGAGGCATTGGTTCTGATATTCTGGCCTGCGTACTGGAGAGCTTTCTAGGCATGTGGGGAGCTTTCTAGGAATGTGTGTTATATATATGTGTTTGTATATTTATATATGCATAAATATACACATATGTATTATATACAAAAAAAGGAATTCCCCCGATACACATACACACATTTTTTAAGCTACCATTGTTTTTTAACCTGGCACACTTTTTTCACATTTATATTTGCACATTTTCGCTATTTTTGCACAGACTACATCCATTCATAGCAAAGGTACGGATTTATCCAAATAATGCGGACACACCAGGGTGTTTCTCAAGCTCTGTTTGACAATAGGTATGTGCATTGAGTCCACAAATGTATTTCACATGATATTACTTAAATATGAATTTTATCTACATATTTATAATGACGATTTTAAGTATGTTGATGTTTATAATGTTTATAGGATATATTTATGGGTGTATATATATGAATATAATTATATTTATATTTATTTTTGTATAGATTTTTATTTATTTATACATGTTAACCTATTTATACATATTTATGAATTCATGTGGTACACGGTAATAGTGGAAAATAGACACACATACTAAATTGAGATGTAAAGAAACAAATACCCACCTTGTATGGAAACGAAGCCCTATTTTTTGCTAGTCATGAAACAGTATTTATACAGGTATGATGGATGTTTATGTGTATTTTAAACATAGGATTTTTAAAGTAAATACACAGCACAGTTTTGCACAGTAATCACTTGGAGTATGTTTATCCAATCAAATTGAATGATAAAAATGATAAGAAAAAAGTGTAACCTATGAAAAGTACCGCCATTGGTAGAATTGCGTCATGTGATCAAGTCCCCAAGGAGGGATGAAACGCGTAATGGCTGCCGTTTGTTTGTGAGAGAAACCTGAATAAAGCAAAGCGGTATTAAATAAGAATCCTGTGGTCCGTGCTCGTTCTGTTCCAGCTGTCAACCAGGAAAGGAGAGTATTTTTGGATATATATATATATATATATATATATATATCAACAGCAACAACATGATAAATGGAATGCTTGACTTGATGTCAGTTACTGGTAATCGCTTGGGCTGCATCCCAGTCCATTGTTTTATCTCTACCATGACATTTCAGTTTGGACCCAGGTATAAACAAATCGTTCTTGACCCTGCTTCACAGTGAATAGTCCAGCTCGAACTGCAAAGCCAGGTCCTCCCTGAACCAGAAATGAGCATCCTAGGACCAGTGTCGCCCTAATAAGCTAATGAGGGCTCATCAGTCATGTATAGCTTGATCTCAGTGGCACAGTGGGTAGGGGACCCAATTCTGGGCCTACCCATTGCACTTATGGTGTCAACTGCAGCAAGGTGATGGGTGGAATGCTTAAATTTATCTCAGCCACAGTCAATTCTATAGGGCTGCTTCCAAATCCATCATTTTTTGCCCAACATGCCATCCTGGTTTGGATCCAGCCATAAGCATATCAGTCTTGACCCTGGTCCAATGGGAACTGTCCAGCTTGAACTGTTAAGCCAGGTCCTTGTTGAACCAGAATGCAAGCAACGAGGACTGGTTTTGCCCTAACAAGGGCTCATCAGCAAGCAATAGCTTGATTTCAGTGGCATGAGGAGCAGGGTCAAGGCTGATTTGCATATCACTGGGTCCATACTGAGGTGGCGTGATGAGCAAAAGAATGATATGTTGGGATTCTGCCCCAAGTAACTGCCAGTGATTAGATAAATTGCAAGCGTTCATCACCTTTTGTGCTTTTGATTGCCCAAAATATAGCCTGCTGATCCACAAGTCATCACTGTAAAAACGTATCTCTCCCAAAGTATGCTTTCAGCTCTGAAGCATGTTGGGGGAGGGTATTCTGTGACAAACACATACATCACAGCAGTAGCGGTCGGCAGTAGGTGTTTCTATAGGGCGGTGACGTGGGCAGGAGGAGGGGCAGGGTGGGGGGAAATAATGTATGGATTACGGAGTTTTACAGGTAAGTAAACATTTAAATACATAAAACGAATTTCGTTGCGCACACTGCATCACCAAATGTGATGCAGTGCGCGCAACGAAATTCGTTTTATGTATTTAAATGTTTACTTACCTGTAAAACTCCGTAATCCATACATTATTTCCCCCCACCCTGCCCCTCCTCCTGCCCACGTCACCGCCCTATAGAAACACCTACTGCTGACCGCTACTGCATCACAGTAGTAACATTTGGAGCCATCTACTGAAGACTCTTTGGCTTGGCCATGCTGAAACCAGCAACAAGTCAGGAACCCATGAAGAATCCCCGGACCAGGGATCGCAGTCGACACAAATGCCACCGGGTGCCTCTAGGGTCCCGCCAATGCTGCCTTCTCGGAACTCCCTGTCATCTGCTGGAGGTACGGTAGCACAACATGGACCTGGCTTCGAGGGCTTGCTGCCTCACCCAGATCTCCTGCGCCCAGTCGGAGTGTGAGAAGGAGAGGATGAATGGAACATTCGGTGGTAGGGAGAGCCCTCCTGCCGCCCTCGCCTGGTGCCAACAGACGACCCTCAGCACCGCTGAGCCTGCTCACCCTGGCGCAGGAGGGAATTCAGGTCAGGGCTTACTGTGGGGGTACATGGACACTGTCTCCCCAGTCCTCTGGATGCCTGCTGCTTGCGAGAGAGGAGGACATTGAGGCGGCCATGTTTGAGCTGGTCCCTCCTGTCTATGTGGAAGGTGGCGATCAGGAGAGTGAGCAGCAGTGGTGTGGAATGTGTCCATGGGTCAGAGCTGCAGTCACCAGGAGAGTCGTGGCTTGGACTTTGTGCCAGAGAAAAGTCTGTGCCGGAGTGAGCTGCGTTGTCACACAGATGCTGTCTGTCCAGTCCCCTGGATGCCTGCTGCTCGCCAGAGAGGGGGATATTGAGGCGCCCATGTTTGAGCTGGTCTCGCTTGTCTATGTGGAAGGTGGAGGACAGGAGAGAGAGCATCAGTGGAGTGGAATGTGTCCATGGGTCAGAGCTTCAGTCACCGGGAGAGTGGCGGCTTAGAGTTTGTGCCGGAGAAGAGTGTGTGCCGGATTGAGCTGCGTGTTCACACAGATGCTGTCTGTGCAGTCACCAAGATGCCTGCGACCTGCCAGAGCAAGGGATGCAAGGACTAGGGAGGCCATGTTGGAGCTGGCCTCCAGCGTTGAAGCAGCAAGAGCATGGTAGCAAAAAGAACAATGCAGTCAAGAATCATGACACAGGCAGGCGTTAACCAGTACTCAGGTTTATTATAGTATTGTGGCTATCATATTTCTATGCTATATAATATCATTATCATTATGCTATTTCTATATTGTTTGTTCTCACTTACCGTCAATATAGGTAGATTACATCTCCGCTGTTAGTTTAAATAGCACACACCTTTGTACCGTTTCTCTTTGTGTTTCGACGCATGTATCTGTTTCGTTTCCTATTAGTAATTCCTGTACTCTGAAGTCCTTATGTAATGTAACTGTTTCTATTGTAAAACGCTGAGATAAAAATACAAATAAAAACGTGTATGAGGGGGATATACATAGCTGTTGTTGTGTCCTGCGAGACATGTTCTAGTGTCTCGACAGACACAGAGTTAGTAGCCACGAGTGACGCGAGCCTGTCAATAAAAGGACCCGGGTGCACGTGCTTGTGGCCAGTTGATTAACCATAGCCACCGTGTCTGCGTCAGTCATTTAGCATCATGTGGGCCTAGAGCCCACAATACACCAGCTGTAAGAACTTGTCCTGCAGTAGAAAAGAAACATAATTCAAAGATCGGAGCAATTGACATTGCATAAAGTAAATTAATAAAAATATATTTAAAAGCAGGAATATTGTCTCTGCTTCAGTTGTCAAGAAATGCAGGCCTGTATGAAGCATGGAAACCACGTCACTTCCTATTAGATTTAATTCGGCACGTTATGTGTGGATGGCTATTCCCAACCCCTCCGAGGAGATTCCCAAGAGCTGCAATGATATTTAAATTGGAAAATAATTATTTGCCTTCTCCGTACGCTGCACTGAGGCCGCTGCCAATATGCAGGCGCGAGTTCAGAGGAATACACGGTAAACAACGCCGAAGCATTGTGCTGTGGGGCAGGGTTACGTCGTGGTGCTTCCGAGGAGCAGGTCAGCGTGATGCTGGGGGACGAGGGGGGTCGGTGGAGGCGGCTGTGGGCTGGAGAGACCCCCACACCCCCAGTTTTTTCATCCCACTTAAAGCCATGGGTATGGCTTAGCATGCTGTAAAATAGTAAAATACAACAGATTATTTTCCTCATGTTCATTTTCTGCGCAAGCAGTTCTGCCCATGGACCCGCGTTCAGGTCATTTATTAGGGTGGGATACCTAAAATGGGCCTGTTCCAGAGTGTTCAACTTCTCAGTCTTCAAAACATTTGTGTGGAAAAGGTGGCTTTATTGAGACACTAGATTGTGTGGAAAAAACAAACTATTAAGAACACCACTAATGGGTAAACCTATCAAAATCTTTATGGTGCATTTGTTGAAAACGACCTGTCTGTGATTTCTGCAGTATTCTGTTTGGTTCTCAATTACCTGATACGTGTTGCCTTATTTGAAATTTCTGATACAAAATGCTCTTTTGAAAATGATACGCAGTCTTCCCTTACACAACCAGCGGTTCTATGTCTAAACTCACTTTGAACACTGCCTCAATGTGTAAGGCACACGGCCTCGCATCTGAAAAAAGCGTGGCGTGGGCGGCCTGCGAATTCAACAGTTGCGGCGGCTGATCGAGGAGACAAGCGAACGCGAGGGACATCAGTCTCCGGATTTGGTGGTTCTGCATTTGGGCCGCAATGACATGGTGGAGCTAGGACGCATGGCAGTTAGGGAGGCCTTACTGACGGAATTTGCCTGGATAGGGAGAGCTTTCCCGAAAGCCCGCATTGCCTGGTCATGTATGATAATACCTCGATAGACATGGGCCGCTGGAGTTAGATCTCGGGCCTCATCGGAGAATTGGCCAGGTTGTGCTCAGTCCCGGGCCGCCTGTGCCACATCCCACACAGACCGATTTCAGGGGATTTGATGTTTCATCACGATGGCGTGCATCTGTCGGACATTGGCACAGATGTATGGATCAAAGAGATTTGGTCATTTGTACAGAACTTGTTTGCAGATGGGGAGGGTGAAGGACCTGTGGCCCCTGGTCACCCTAGTGGCGGAAAAGAGGCCATAGAACATTGATTTCCAGGGGGGGAAATGGGAGTCCCGCTTACATACTCCCCAGGCCAGCACTAAGGGGAGAGACGGTAAGCTCTCCGCAGGGAGAATGGGGACACCGGCTGGGGAGGCAAGGGCGCCAGGTCACACAAGTCTCCTTGGCAGCCTGGTGGTAGAGGGGTGGGCCCCTGGATGTGACGGACAAGGATCGTGGGCTGGGGGCTCACCGCTCACGGACGCTGGTGAATTGCGCCTTGCGTGGTTCTCAGTTGGGGGATGCGAGCCTGAGGGCCCCTTGTTGCTGGAGGAAGTTGTGATTACAGAACTGTTGGTCTTTAGAACTAGTTAACTAATAGTACTTATTAAAATTGTCATTAAGAAATGTTAGATTTTAATGATGCTTATTGTAATGTTTATGAATGTTTTGGAAGATTAAACATGGCCGTTTTAACCCACAGCATGGACTGGTAGTTGTTTGTGGGATTACAGGAGTGGGGCGGGGGTCATTCTAGGGGGTCCGGGCCCTATGAAAAGCGTGAGTGTTAGCAAGCACGCTGTTAGTGCCCTGCCTCCCGGATCCCCGCCACACCCCCATTGGTTTCCAGTAGCTGGTTGGCTACTGGACAGGTAGTCCTTCCGGGGTGCAGGGTGACACACTTCCGGTCTGCACCTGAGGTGCAGTGGGCGGAGCCAAGGGGGCTACTTTAGCCCCGGGTACTCCTCTACTCGCCCTCTTTCTCCTCTGGCTGGACACTCTCCCGGCTACGGCTCACCTTTAATCTCCCACCCACCCGTCACTGATATTAGTGGTTTAGAGGATTGGAACTCAGTTTGTTTGGCGGAAAAGAGGCCACAGATCATTGATTTGCAGTGGGGGGAATGGGAGTCCCGCTTACATACTCCTGAGGCCAGCACTGATGGGAGAGACAGTAAGCTCTCCGTAGGGAGAATGGGGACACCGGCTGGGGAGACAAGGGTGCCAGGTCACACGAGCCTCCTTGGCAGCCTAATGGTAGAGGGGTGGGCCGGACAAGGATCGTGGGCTGGGGGCTCACCGCTCAAGGACGCAGGTGGGTTGCGCCTTGCGTGGTTCTCAGTTGTGGGATGCAAGCCTGAGGGCCCCTTGGTGCTGGAGGAAGTTGTGATTACAGAACTGTTGGTCTTTAGAACTAGTTAACATAATAGTACGTATTAAAATTGTCATTATTTGAATCTTTGAAATGTGCAATTTTAATGATGCTTATTGTCATGTTTCTGAATGTTTTGGAAGATTAAACCTGGCCGTTTTTACCCACAACATGAACTGGTAGTTGTTTGTGGGATTACAGGAATGGGGCGGGGGTCATTCTCGGGGGTCCGGGCCCTATGCTTGACTCCACACCATCTGACTCACTTTCATCACATCCCGGACAGTATTTCTGCACATAGTTTATGAACCTGCAGAACGTCTACCGCATGCCTTCCAGTGCATGCCTTAGTGCTACATTCACATGTGTGCATACTGATACCAACAGCTTGTCTGGCTGTGGCAAACCTTTTCACATATTCAAACATATGCAGATTGGTGCAAATCCATGATTTTGTTCCCTCTAACGCTGACGTTGATACACACTAGTCTGTATTTTTATTTTCCCGCATGATAATAAGTACAGTCGGGCAAAGGACTCCTCTCTCCGTGGAGTGTTAAATGAGAAACTACCTTTGCTAGCCTCATTCTCAACGGACTGCACCAAACGGTAAACGTTTGAGTCAATTAAATGAAGCCATATCCTTATGGTATCCACATTTCTCACGGTGTAAAGCGATTGCCTAACGGAAGACAAAGATTATTTGATTTTTTTTAACATGTAGCTTAACTGGTCCCTAAATGTATGGTGGTACAGCCAGAATCATTTGGGGTTCTGCTACATTTACAAACTACTGTGCTACAGGCTGTGTTTTGTTATGACTTCTTCACAGTCACACACTGTCATTATAGAATTGTGTATGTGCATGCGTGTGTGTGTATGCCCATGTGTTAGGTGAAGGTATGTGTGCTCGTGTTAGGTGGAGGGGTGTGTATTTGTGTGCCAATGTACAAGGTTGAGGTGTGTGCCCATGTATTAGATGTGGGGGTGTGTTCATGTGCGTATGTGTGCCCATGTGTTGAGTGAAGGTGTGTATGTGTGTCCATGTGTTAGGTAGAGGGGTATGTGCATGTGTGCACCTATTTGTTAGGTGGAGGTGTCTGTGCCCATGTGTTAGGTGGAGGGGTATGTGCGTGTGCCCATGTGTTAGATGGAGGGGTGTGTGTGTGTGTGCCCATGGGTTGGGTGGAGGTTTGTGTGTGTGCCCATGTGCTCGATGGAGGTGTTTGTGTGCCCATTTGTGAAGATGAGATGTGTATGTACCCATGTGATAGGTAGAGGTGTGTGTGTGCCCATGTGTAAGGTGTATTGATGTGTGTATGTGCCCCAAGTGTGAGGTGGGGGGTGTGTGCCCATGTTTTAGGTGGAGGGGTGTTTGTGTTTGCCCATGTGTTAGGTGGAGGGGTGTGTGTGCACATGTGTTAGGTGGAGAGGTGTGGGTGTGTGCCCATGTGTTAAGTGGAGATGTATGTGTGCCCATGTGTTAGGTAGAGGGGTATGTGCATGTGTATGTGTCTGGAGGGGTGTGTGTCCATATTTTAGGTCGAGAGGTGTGTATGCATTTGCGTGTGCCCATGTGTTAGGTGGAGGGGTATGTGCCCATGTGTTAGGTGGAGGTGGGTGTGTGTGAATGCCCATGTGTTAGGTGGAGGAGTGTGTGCATGTAAGTGCGTGTATGCCCATGTGTTAGGTGTGTGTGTGTGTGTTTTTGTTCCCATGTGTGCATGGTAGGTGACTGTTTTTGAGTACATGAATTATGCTGATTAATGGCATGTGTAATATTCTAGTTGCAAATACTCATCGTTCACATAAGCCTAAATACCCACATATAAGGTAATGTCACAACTGATGGTTTTGATACAGTTTTTGCTCCATAAATAGGGACTGTATTTCATTTGCTGAGGCCAAGGCTTTACTCATTGCATTATATAATACCATGCCTTGTCATGATTACCACCGTAGATCTTTGCAACGTTTAAAGGTTATGCTAGGCGAAGAGAAATCTCGCAAGCATTTTTACTATGGAAAATAAAGGGGTATTTTATATTAGATTACACTAAGAATTGAAGGCGAGAAAGAAATGGAGCGCATCTTTTATTGCCCTCTACGTTAATGCCTTTAATCAAATAATGACCTTCTTGAAATAGTTAATTTTAAGCTTTTGAAAAGATCGATAGCACTTTGCCACCAAAAATGGACACGATGATGAAATCTGATGTATTTAAAGTACCATTTCACCCTCTTAACCTAGTAAATAATTTAAAATGCTTTCAGTACCTCTCTGCTATCATTATGTAGTTCGTTCCATCCTTTCCCATTTGTTTTCAATTGCAACTTTGCTTCTCAGAGCACAAGCTGTAGGGTGTACATTTAGATAGGTACGCAGTTTAAACACAATGACGGTTAACTGGAGGTATGTGGCACATAATGCGATGTAATAATCATTTGATCGTTATAAAGCTTATTTCCAAGCGTCTTCGTCCCAAACTTTGGTCTTCGGATTATTCGGAACACTTCTGTGGGAGGAGCCGAGGTTGGAAGTTGAAGGGTAACCTACAACAATACTTTCTGGGAGGTATTGGGTGTAATGGTCTATAAGGCCTCAGTATAATTTGTATTCCAAGGGAATAGGGTACTAGTGAAGCGGTGGTGCATGCAGGAAGAAGTTGAGATAAGTCTCTGAATGTTGTCCTCCTGTCATAGTTTGTCACAAAATAATGGCGTAGTTGGGCTGACATGCCAGAGTTTCTTAGAATGCCTATGACCATAGGATAGTTCCTAGTGGGCAAACTGTGCGGTCCTTTAAGGATTTTGACAGCGTTCTGAACTGATGTGGCCACAGCACTTTCCTGGATTTTAAGGCTTACGGTGTCAAAGAAGAAGTTTGGGTTCATCATTGTGAGAATGTCTTCTTTGAAGACTATTTCATGTCATGTAATGTATCTGTCCTTTCCAAGGAGACATGAATGCATTATGCCTTAGGTAGGATGATGGTGTCTGCAATGGCTCCATGGCAGGAGAGGTCCAATTATTTCTTTGACTTTAGTTTGGCCCATTCCCGAGGACATTTTTGTTCATGATGTGGATGTGAATTCATGCTTCTAGACTGGGGAAAAGGGAGCTATATTTTGAAAAAGGTTGCAGAGTGATATGTACTCTGTCAGAGAGGACAGCCGCAAATAAAATGTTGTGAACTCCGACTATAAAGATCGAAGACAGGTTATACAGTTAAACTTAGGGAATGGAGCCATGGTTTAATGAGTTGTCATTAATTTATATGCGGCTTTGAGCATGACTCTAGGGCTGTTTGTGTCCTTGAGGATTTTGAGAGAACAATATTCTTGGTTAAAATGAATACTGCAGCGGGGAATACATGTGATGTTGATTTCTTGTTTAGTTAAGTGGTCTGAGACTTTGCATCTGGCAGTTTCTAACCAGCATTATTTTGGTTTTAAAGAGGGAAGGGAACATTTGTTGTTTTGTAGGTTTCATATTTGTTTCTGCAATCAATCACATATGGTGAAGACTTTAGTCATGATTTCTGTGAGAGTCTTCAGTATTGTTTTAAGACGAGATCTTGTAAAACGAGCAATCCGAAGCATTTTGTTGGAAAGAGATGGTAGATGGTTAATCTAGGTTTGTGATCTCTGGTAGTCAAAGGTTTGGCCTTAATGAGGAGAAGTGGAGATGATTCGACCCGGTTATTGGAATATTGGAATGTGAGCGGAAGTGGAACCTATCTTGGCCTTTAGTGTCCAGAGAGTCAGGTCTTCTTTTGGGAATGGGTTTTGGCCGTTATTCCTAGGTTGACGTGGTCAATTGCAAAAGAAATTGGGCAAGAGGACACAGACATAACATAATAACAAAGGGCCTCATTACGATGGCAGTAGGACCGCCACCGTCAGGCAGGCTGTCGGTGGCGGTCCCACCGCCATCGGACCCTGCATGACCGTCCGCAGCATTATGATGGCGTGCGGATGGAAGGCCGGCAGGGAGACCGACCGCCATGCATCCGATGGGCTCAAGGAGCCCCATTGGTGCATCGAAGGGACTGCAATTCCTACAACAGTGGCGGTGCCTGCTCAGGCACTGCTCTAGGGATTACAGTGTCCCTGTCCACCGGCTGTTTCATGGCAGTTAACCTGCCATAAAAAGGCAGGGGGAAATTTACTTGGTGGCCTGTAGCAGGTCCTTACCCTCTGGCCCTATGATATGGGCTCTGGGGGGCACCTACAGTGTCCCACTACATATCCCTGCACCATGGAAGGCACCATTTAAAGCTAAAAAACAAAAACAAATTTTAGAACAAAAGGCTCAGCAGAGATATGACAGGTTTTTGAAGAACTCATCTAGGGCTAATCAAAAAGCATTCGACATTGCTAGACAGGCAATGAGCGAATCATGTTATGCAAAGTGCGCAACTCTGAGTCTGTCCCATTTTCAAAAAGTTTATGAAGAAAGCAACTTCATTGGAAAATTCCTAGCTGGCAGGCACGTGAACAAGCAGCCAAGAACAAGAGCAGCTTTGAAATGCCCATTTATGAGCAACGAACCAGATTATAGAACCATTATAGACCGATATATACACAAACCCAGACGATTGACATACTCTCCCTTGGCAGATTTTTAACAGACTGCAACATTCCAACATTAACTAGAGAAGAGGGGGTTGACATGTCTCGATCCTTCTCTGAATAGGAATTGGTAGACAGTAATTGGTAGAGGTTATCAAGAGTCTTCTGAATGGCAAAGCATGTGACCGGAATGGATTTTCCAGGGAATGTTTACAACTTTTTAGGATGTTCGAACCGATTATCTTTTATAGCTCGCTAATATAATACTACAAGGGGGCTCTATCCCGCCTTCTTTTTTTTAATATGAATGTTGTAAGTTTCTTGAAGAAAGGCAAGGATGCTGAGGATCCAAACTCGTATCCCCCATCACATTACTAAATACAGATTATAAAATCATCACAAAGCTGCTTGTCAAGAGATTTACCTCAATAGCCTCTTGATTGATCCATACAGATCGGAACAGTTTCATAGTAGGCAGTTAGGAATAAATACACACTATCTGGCGGAAACTTTGGATTATTTTGCAGTTAATGACATAGAAGCTCTGGTGTTACTGCTAGATGCGTGGTAAAAGCTTTTGACCTTGTGGTCTGCGAAACCCTATGTAATATCTTGACCTGATTTGGTATTCCATCCCGGATCACTGGGCTCGTGTACAAAATGTTCTATAAAGTCGAATCCAGAATTATCATCAACTCAGTAGAAGTGGGGCAAATAAAGATATTGTGTGGCACAAGGCAGGGGTGTCCCCTATCTTATTTGCCTTCTTTAGCCAGTAGCCAGAGTGATCCGAGGAAATAACAGTATCCATCCCCCTCTTCCACACATGAATAAGATAGAACTATATGCCGATGATATCATGTTAATTTTGGATAGTAGGAAGGAGACCCAAGAAAAGGTTCTTGACATTTTTGCTCAATATGAGGAGCTGGGAGGGTATGAAATTAACAAGAAGACAGAAATAATATTGTGTGGTAGTAATTCAGTTCTCATTTGAAGCAATATTTAGGCATAATGTTCTCATCTTTTAAAATTTCAAAATCTATTTTTTAAGTAGAACTCTATCCCGTTGACTATTGTAGGGAGAGTTTCCCTGATTAAAATGTTGGTTCTTCCATTATTCATTTACATGTTCTTAGCTATTCTGTGTTTTATCTGCCTCTTTTTTTTAAATCTGGAGAGTCCATGTTTTCATCATTTATAAAAAATCGGCCACAGTTGCACTAAGCACTTTATATGGAGGGTTGGCACTACCTAATCTTAAAGATTACTATTTTGCACAATACATGTCTAGGTTTAATTAAAAGCTGCACAAGGGTTTTTATGAATAATTTTATGCAGCTGATTTTTAAAGAGTTTCATATTCTGGACGTGATAAAGTCTGTTAAGTTACCAAAAAGAGTTCGCTATAAGAGCCCGAATTGGTTTTTTGGAAGCGTGGGGATCTTTATAGGAGATACTCCATTCCCCAGAGCAATGCAGCGACACCTCTTGCTGTAGTAGATATTTAACCTGGGGTGACTCTTGCATCCGAAATAGTTCAAAAGTGGGGAAAAGCGGGATATAGGAACATTTCGGATTTCCTGTTGGGGAATATATGGCAAAACGTAGCAGAAGTCTGACAGCATATACAGGATGACTTTCTGCTCATGGGCTCATTTAGAATATGCAATAAAATATTGTCTAATTTAGATTTAGGCCAGGTCCTCTTCAACAGAGAGGTGTTTTTGCTCTACTTGATGATGGGGCACTGGAAAAGCCAGGGGAATAAATAAGAATGCTCTCCGCTATTAAAGGCCGACCTCGCCCAAAAAGCTATAAATAAATGGGACAAATATGAAGGCCTGAAAAAGACAAATAAGATGTGGAAGGGGGGGTACTAATTGGCATTGAATGTTTTTTCCCCAATAGATCCTATACAGAACCCATACGTTTTTTAACACACATTTAAACCCAGTCTTCCAGGCAACTGTTTAGGATGTATAGGCCACTCTCCTGCCAATTGGACACATGTAATCGGTCATTGCCCATCCATTCAGGTTTTTGGGTTGAAATATTCCAGTATCTTGCAAGTGAATGGAAGGTCAATTTGACTTCGATCAGTTGGCTGATAGGTTTGGGGTATGATCCGGCACTGGGTCTGCCTGATAAATGATTACAAGTAGTATATATATAGCAACAGCTGTACCTTTTACTTCAAAAATAGCGAACTCAGTTGATCCCCACAATGAAGGACTGGCTACAGAAAATGAGGCGAGTTAGAACTAGCAAACAGTTAAAGGCAATACGAACTGGGGAGTGAAGAAATTTGAAAAACTCTGGGGACAATTTTTCCTATCTGAAGAACCAGGGTTAGTTTAAAGTGATTGATTAAATCATTTGGGCTCTTCTCCCTGATTTCATTGTTAAGCACTTTATAAGCTATTTTTCTATCTGTTTTTAAGACAGAGACATTTATATTATTTATTACCTTTGTGCCCTGTTGATAACTGCTTAATGTAATTTGGTATATCCTTCGCATATACTAAGTTGTATAATATGAAATATGTATTTATATCTATATTTATCACTTATAAACTGAGTTTATGATGAATATTACCTGGAATATATATTTATGTTAACGCAATGTTGGGATCCTAATAAAAATATATTTTTTAAAACATATAGATAAGTCTGTAAAATTCAGAGAGTCTCAAAACATTTATCAATGCTATCTTGCCATTTATAAGAAAAATAGTGAATGGTACTGAAGGGAAAATCTTTTCGTACCCTACAGAGTAAGGAGTCTTGGTCAGCCATGCCAGGATTACTTGAGGTAAAAAAAAATATTCCGTACCAATTATTACGTCGCTCTCAGGCTCCAGCGTACTCCACCTTAAAGTAGATTTAACCTTTTAATGTTTTTTCCAAATGTGCAAAACAACATTTTGTATTCGATCAGGATGTAGGCTAGCCGCAGAGAAAATGTAAATAGGCTTTCACTGAAGAGAGTTTATTAAAGCTTCGGCAAGCACTCATAAATTGAAAATCTGTAATGTCCCTTGGTTGGGGTAAAAGCCTCTCTCTGCCAAGTAAAACCATAATATGACATCCCACAACAAAATGATGTTAAAAATATTTGGAAAATGAAGAATGAGCAATAGATTGGGGCCAGGAGCCCTGTATCATGGTGAATGTTGCCATGTGCGGTTCTGTGTTTCAAACCAATGGGGAACAATAGGCATGGACAAAGAATAGCTGTCCCAGATTGCATATTTCCTAAAATGTACAGTACTTCAGTGTGCTGCAGTGCTTTAGGCAGAAGGGAGGGCTGTAGTAACGCGATGATGCACTGTGACAGTTGTTCATGTTCTAATTCAGTGGTTCTTAAACTGTGGCCTGCAAACGCCTGGGGATCTGCGCCTAAAAGTGTGAAGGAAAATGACAGTGAGAGCTAAAAGTGAAGCTTGCATCCTTATCCCGATTCGTGAAAGCAGTGCAAGTGATGCAAATAGAATCTAGTATGGACGATTGGTGACCTCAATTGAAGCAGCGCTGGTATGCACCGACAAAAAAAGAGCATGGCCAGGGGCAAAAAAGACAAAGTGATATTCTAGAGCATGGCATATCACGGTGCCTTTTAGAAATAAAACTACATTTTGACAAGCTCCAACCTTTCCAGTAAAATTAATATTTCAATTTTCACCTTTTTGTTGATGAATTAAATATGGCATACTATGTGTATTTGTTTGAGCTTTACTTGTTTCTGTATTTTTGTATATTATTTTGAGGTTCAAAACGTAGAGATTGGTTTGGCAGGGTCCCTGGCTTCCAGTAGTGATTCAGTGGGAAAGGTTGAGAACCTCTGTTTTAATCGGGGAAGCAGTCTGAAGGGTGCCCAAGTGGGATTACTCGATGAATTTTCTCCTTGACTGTGAATTTTATGTAGAATTGGCCTGACACATGAAAAACCCATACCCTAGATCAGAATGGTGTAGCCTAGATTATATTATGGAATAGAATATCATAAAGAGATTTGAATATTTATTGAGTGCCCTTTCAGAGCCTTTGGCTTTTTAGCAAATTTATGTGCAAATTGTGCCATTAAATGCACTATTTGACCCCATTTCTTTTTTCAAACTTTTCTCTGGGAAAGACAGCATCCCCCCACACCCCTCTCCAGCCCTCATATAAGAGATTTGGCTCAGTCGCTCACCACAGTTCATACAATAATTATGCCCCATCAATTTCAAAGATCATGTCCGCACTCAAAGATAGTTGATATCTTAAATGGACATCTTTCTTTGTTGTGTTATATTAATCATGGGGTTATTGTGGAACTCTATTAATGTCAATGAGTGTGATGGCTTCCGAGCTAAGGTCACATGACACACTTCCTGTGATGTCATTAAGTTAAAAGGGTGTATAATGTTGCTTTTGCTACCCCTGGCATTTTGGTGAATTGCTATCCACACAATTTGTGTGTTGAATGCCAAGTAAGGAGAGGAAAACATACACTGATTGTTTTCAACATTGTACGTGATTAATTACAATTGCACATATGTTGCATGATATTTTATTTGAATTTATTTTTATTATTTTGGGATTTTCATATGCCTTTGGGTAGGTAAATTATGGGTAAATTACAGAAACTACATGCTAATTTCAGATTTAGAACTGTGAGTTGTTTAAGTCATTTATTATTTTTCTATTGTTGTCACTGACTAATTATAAACATTTATCAACTGTTAAATTGCACCACCCATCTATTACACTTTGTTTGTGATAATTGAACGTATTGCGTTTTTAAATACCTATTTAATCGTCACACGGTTATAGTACTTAAAGACGTTCTGTATTCACCAGCACATCTTGCATTACTAAGACTGTTATCATTAGCAGTCAATAAAATGTCTAATGCTTACTCAATAGCAATACACTGCAAGAATTAGGAAATCATTTTTAAATCTCAATTTTTTTTAAACTGCCTTTATCGCGAGATCGGAAGACCGAAAATTTAAAACGCTAAACTGATTGTCTGTTTGATAATCGGAACAAAAAAAAACTTTCAAAAAGTGAAAGGGAAAACCACATATGCATGGGAAATTTGCATTTAACTTTTTTGTTACAAGATGACCGTAATATTTTGGGGGTATAGTTGATGAGAAGTTATAAAGACTTGAGGGATAGCAATTGAGTTTGTCAAGAAAAAAATGTAGAACTGGGGTGGAAGCCTTCTCCAGCTCCACCTGTAATAGTTGTACAAGCTTATTCCGAAATGTTCAGAAGCTTCCTATTAATAAAATGCCATTTTTATACTAAACTTCCCAGCCTAACCCTATGCGCATGCTGTTTGGGTTTGGGTGTCGCTCTCCTCTACGTTACCCAATGGGCCATACCACATGACAACACAATTGAAATAGTGGTAGATCTCATAATTAAACTCTTTTAGAATATCCAAGCTTAATTAACGAGTAGTGGTCAGCTGTGCATTGTCCTTGATACTGCGGGGTCAGTAGCCTACTCTTTGAAATAGGTCTGCCAGTGTCACGTGATTCCTTTTATTGCACTCTATGAATGTCTTGATTTTAGAAATGTGCATTCAATCTAAGGTGTACCACATAGGAGGTGTCCTGGTCGTCAGGGAGATTGACTGAGCAGGAATTTGCAGCACTGCAGTACATTCTACACAGAGGCTGAAAGGAGCTAAGAAGCTCTTGGCAGATGGTAAACTTCACTCGTCCATGTTCAAATGTTCTTTTAAATCCAGTGCACAACATGCCTTTTTCCCTTCTGTTGGCTTTTGAGACATGTTTCAGAGATTTGAAAAAAATCAGGATAGTCCTAGTGACTACAGATAACAAAACACTTGTGTCATATGAATGTCCAATAATTGAACAACAAAATGGGGTAAACCCAGTATCCCTATGAACCTGGGCAAATAATCTGTATACAAAACAATTGGTTCATTGGGGTTCGAAAAAACTTGCTTTCACTGTCTCATACACTGTGTAGACAAAACACAAAACAGAATCCAAAAACCATCAAATTATTTATATACCGTTTTATAAATTTCAGTCATTCATAGATATTGATTTTATAAGTAAATCACGCGGAAGGCTGTACACAATAGTAAAAAGTGCAAAAAGTGACTCAAAAGTGCTCAGTGCTTACGGCGCAAAAGTGAAAGAACTGTACAATTAATATATACAAGGGGAAATTAACATGTGGTTTGTGCGTATTATACAATTATCAACTTGTACTCCGTATTAATCAGTACTTAGTACATGATATCCATGCACGTAATCCACTTATTCGTCGACGTTTCGACCCTTAACAAGCAAACATTTTGTGGTGAACAACGGGTCTTCATCAGCACTGTGTGGGACAGCAAACAGCCTTTGTTCTACCCAATCGGGTGAAGTGGAGGAAGAGATGTTTTAATCTGTTCTGTCGGTGAGGCTTAGAGTTTCACTACGACTAGCGTATTATTTGGGGGGGGCAGATCAATATTGAAAGCCCATCTGTGTATGGGTGTAACTCTTCTACCCCGTGGGATTCCGGAACTGCATAAGACTGGAGTTCCCAAATTCTTGATGAGATTGAGCTGTATGAATCTGGTCTGTCGGTGTAGCGTGTGATTCTGCCCCGACTGGTATTCTAATTATAAATATTCATCATGGTTGGAACCCCAAACTGGGTGAAGGAAGGGTGTTCCTCCCAGTGGGGTTCGAGGGTGGTTGGAGCCAACTGACCCGCAATGGAGTGACTATGGATAATGGATAATACGCTCGTAATGCTGATTGGTTGATGGTACCTTCATTTTTGGGGACCTTATGTACACAGAAGTTACCTTTGTTTTCAGGCTTTTACCTGTGACTTCCCGAATCAGCAGTGTTATATTGGTTTGTATAGCACACCAATCATCTGATAGGATATCCCGGCAGTGCAGTTCATATTCGTCATATAGTACCTTAATATCCCAAGTAATCGTGTTTAACTGTGACGTTTGGTGAGAATTTCCTATTTTAACCCGGGAGAGTAATATGAAATGTTGATGCACCTTAGTAATAAAAAGTTATGTCTTCTGTTTGCATTTTTGTGGCAAGATCAGAAACGGACGTTATCTGGAAAGATATATTTATAGATGTTACCCATTAAATGTGGAAATCTATTCAATAAATGATGGATTGCCTGGCTGCAGCTTGGTAGTTGCTGACAGTACATTCCGTTCATTCAATATGCTCTTTGTGTTTTAGTTTAAAGCACAGCACTGCATGGAGTTTGTAGTTAGACTGTATGGCTGATGCAAAGTCCAGTTCATGCATACTGCTTTTTGATTTATTAAAAAAATGGTGGAAAAGATGAAAAAAGAAAACAAAAGAATTCGAGCTAAAATACTCGGGCACTGTGCTACTGCTGCACTATATTTGTTACATTCAAAACATAGTTTTCTTGCATTTTTAAAAGACCGCTGCATTTTAGGCTTGGCCTATAGATATCCTAAGTTCTCTTTTCAATCCAAAGTTTAAAAATAATTGTAATACAAATACAAATATGCGTACTTACATGAGAGACTTTCGGCCTGCTTTTTTCATCCATTGGTCTCTTCAAATTTTATTTCACATTTTGCTTCTGCCCATCACAGCATAATGCTTGAGGAATGGGCTTCAACCACTGGCTCTCTTCACTGTGAATGATGGAATTTTGCTTAGGCACATGGGTTCATCAACCTAAAAAGTATTCGACTTTACTCACTGCAAGGGCTGATAGTTGATTCTTTTCATGTCATTTTTGAAAAAGTATTGTACCCTGTCATTTTTTACGCTTTTTTGCAAACTTATGCATGCCTCCTTTAAAAGGCTTTATCTTGTATTACTTGTAATGTCAATCCCATTCTCTGCAAAAATAAAAAATAAATTAAATTACCAAGTCCATATTTAACTGACCTTACTAATGCTTGTTTCTGTTCAGTCTCAGAGACTGGAAAACTACCTATCCTCCGCAGAATGTTGGTGATAAAACCCACCCACAGCCGTTGCTGACTAATAACCATTTTAAAAATACGAAGAAAATCATAAATAGATGTCGATGGAAGTGTTGCATTCTACTATTGATCAGTGTTTCCCCTTTGCACAAGACTGTGCAAACGATACCTTGACCAAATAACACAACCATAGTGATGAGGTATATCGACATGTGTAAACGTGTGTTTGATATAAGGCCAATGTCTCACTCTCGGACTGCGAACCTTGTTCATTGGCATTTCAGGCATCGAGGTGCACATATAGATGTAAAAGGTATTTTAAGAAGTAGCAGCTCTAATGTGTAAATAGCAGCAAAATTCAAGTCATAGCTTCACACGTCGGTTTCGGAATTAGAAAGGTCTTCAGAAACATACCACGAGTTTTCTCATGTAGGACTGTTGATGTGGAATAACAGGTCACATTTTACAATAGCACTTTAATGAATTCAAAGCGAAGGAGTGATAGAACTTTGAAGCTTTTAAAAAAATGTTTTAGTTACTTGAAAGTCTGGCATATTTTCATGCTTAATCAGTTTTAAATTTTGATTTAGAACTAGAGACCGTAATAAGAATCTGCGCTTCGGCTCTTTGCTAATCACATTACCTTCACATTCCTCAAACTGTGTGCTTTGTGGTGCTATCCAAAGTCATGTTACCACTCACATCCTAGTTTCTGTACCCAGTCTCAACTGTACTGCTCAAACTATGCATTTACATGTACATCAGCTCACATCATAACATGTATTTATAAAATGCACATTTATCCCCTTGGGCGTTATGGTGCTGAGTAGTGGATTATTATTATTACCGAACTCAATGATATTCATGTTATTTACTTAAGAAAGATGAAGGCTAGATGGAACTTCTGGGAATCGAACCTGTGACCAAGACTGCAAAAAAATTCCTAGAGTGGATGCACAATCCCTCTGGCCAACGTCATCCACGCACGTAACATCAAATCCTCTCCTATGCCAGCGACATCCAGGCCATACTCTCCCTCTCACATAAGACCGTCAAGAAAATATACATGTTTACTGCCTGCATGACAGAAGTTGTTAACTGGATGAAAGCCAACTCTCAAGCTCAACACCAATAAAACAGAACTTCTGATCATTGGTTAGAACACCTCACCATGGGACTCCAGTTGGCAGCTGGTCGAATTCAGACCCATGTGAGGAATAATCATCAATAGCAAAGTTGACATGACTTCTCAAGGCAATGCCGTCATTGAATCCAGCTTCAACACCATAAAGATGCTGAGGAAGATCTTCAAATGGCTTCTAAGTAACACTATAAAACAGTCACTAACACAGTAGTCACCAGCAAGTTGGACTACGGGAACAATGTCTGCTCCGGGATAACCAAGCAGCTCACTAAAAGACTCTAGACCATCCAGAACTTGGCAGCCTGGCTCATCCCCAAGCTCCCACACAGAACTCACATCAGAACACCCCTCCGGGAGTTCCTCTGGCTCCTGATACACAAACACGCTAATTTCAAACTCTTCACAAACACACATTCAAGGCACTACAGAACTTCGGACCCACCTACCTGAACAGTCGCATCTCCTTCCACCCAGGATCTCAGCTCTGCAGGTCTCCTTCTCGCACACATCCCACGCATACACAGGACCAGAGGTCTCTTAAATTGCTCATAAAACGTGGAACAGCCTCTTACTCCAAATCAGAGCCTCCTCCACTCTTCTTGATTTCCACATGAAGCTGAAGATCCGGCTTTTCAATTAACCATTCTACCATAGGCAAGGGTAGGCTCACACACCTGCACAGTACCTGGATACCCTCACCGGCGATTGTGTGATTTAGAAATACACATAACATAACAAGGGGGGGAGGAAACCTGTGTTTAATACACTCACAAAGATGCTTTTCACCTGGAGGAGAAGTCTGCACTGTATTACAGAAGCAATGCAAAGCCAGTAGGATCACCAAGTTTAAGCACTTGGTTTCCTTACAAACTAAATTGAATGAGGACCTGGTAGAGGATCTCACAGACTCTGAACAGGCCTGTGCCCTGCAGCATGCCCATCAGTCCTCTCAAAATTCCCTGTTCATGCTACTACACTTCAGTCATGTTCATCGGACACACTTGAACTCGGCACTCTGTTGATCAAGTACCCGAGTGCACAATTTGTTTACTCCAGATGTAAAGTGGAGGGGCTGCTTTAGACAACACTGTGTGTTGTGTGAGGTACTTAAGTACTGCTAGGTCACGTTAATGAAGCATACTTGACTGGCAAGTGCGGTTTAAATATGCACAAATGGTGCTCGCTGGGGCTTATGCGACAGCACAAAGCCAGTAGATCAAATAGCAAATTCATAAACCTGACATCGGTTCTGTCAAAAAAACAAATCACTAAGAACAGGGGATTCCGATTATCCCTAGATCTTGGTAGGTGGAAAGCTGAATTAAATAGTTTGCCAGAGCGCAAATGGTTGCAAGTCCCCGCCAGATTAGTGGGGTACCTGGACCTAAGTTGGCACTGGACTGAAAGCCATTACAGTGGGCTATCAGTCCCAAACTAGACTATAAACTACCTGCCTCAAATATGCACAATCATAGATGACAACCTCCAAACACATTACATGAACCAACCTATATCTGAGAAAGTTCGCTAGGGTTAAGCTTATGTTCATGGTTGCGGGCACTTGCGCCCGAAGTCCCAACATAGGTATATCTGAATAGAGGATTGATGGTAGCTTCACAGGGTGAGAAGGTGGCAGTAGGTTTTTCTAGTTGTCTCAATTTCTGTTTTTGTTGTTTTGTTTACTTAAACAATATGTTGCCAAGTAAGATCTTTTCAATGAGAATAAATGCTATGCTGTTATCCTCAAGTGTCTTTCTTCAAAAATCCTGATATGAGAGAGATAATATTGTAATACACCATTTTAGATACCTGCCGAGTTGTATGAAAGTCTTAAGAAACAATAAGTATGAGCTCACTAAACTACCTTACAGTAATTAGAAACGTGCAACCTACACAACTGAGCCTGTGCCTAAAGACTGCACCCTACCATCCCAAAGTACTTTTAACCATCACACATTGTATTTTTTAGCTCAGAGAGGCACTATATGAAAAAAACAGTCGGTTTTTTTTTGCTTTTACATTTTTGCAGGTAAAATACTTTACTCAGAAGGAGATGAGGCCTAGCAGCTAGAGCTGTTGACTTTGGAACTGGGGAATCAGGTTTGAGTCTCAGTGATGATTCAGCATCCTGTGATTTTGGGCTCATCACTTAATCTCCCCATGTATGTAATCTAGTGGTCATGTAAAGCACTGTAATGTGCTTGGGCCAAGTTCACGCTATATACAATTAAAAAAATATATAAATAAGAAAGAAAGCCAGACCTACTGGCTTTGCCAATGGTTGTCAGCCTAATGTCTGCACTGTGCTGTTAAGTGATTACAGGTTCATTTAGAACCTTGTGTGAAGTACTAAAACATGTACAAATCACATTTACACTTTTTTGGGAAGTCGTGCCTTTTCTTTTAATAGCAGTACTTTAATAATTGGATGTGATTTTCAATCAATGTTTTCACACAAATTCAGCTTTTTTTGTTTTGTGTTTTGCGTGTATGCAACAATACCTTTATGAAACAAGTGGAAGAATGTGCACAGCAAAACACTGTCTTAAGGTTAATACTAAGCCGTAAGGACAGTGTATTCATATTAATGGGCTCTAGGTTTATTATTTATAGGTTTTATATAGCGCTAGGTAGACCCAAAGATAGAGCACTTTACATAAAAATGAAAAATAGACTAAAGTAGTTTTACATATAATGTGAGGCACTTAGATTCAAGTGCAAGCAAAAATAGACACAAAGAGACTTGTAGGGTGGTTACAGTATGCAGACAATTAGAACAGCATGAGTTAAGGGAGTAAATGACATATTAGACAGCTGAAACAATCAAGCCAATGACTATCACAAAGGATCTAGTTCTAGCGAAAGTGAGCTATTGGAACACAGTTCAGTTAGCATGTGTACAAAAGGAGGGGTCAAGAGGAGCACAATCCTAAGAACAAGTAAAATTAAGTGACTTGTTAATCGCTACAGTTTGAACAGCAAATAGTAACACGAGTCCAATTCCAAATTTCATGGAGTCTTCATGCTTGGATAGGATAACAGAACAAAAAGTTCATATTGTAATTTCATTTATTCAAAGTTCTGTCATGAAAATAATTAGAGCATCAATCAGAAACAGCCAACACGTGTTTCGTCGGTACCACCATTCAGTACCGTGACTTTCTCAAGGCTTAGCAAATGATAGTGACCGTAATGAATCGTGGCAATCTGTTTGGAATAAAATTATAGCTATGGTGTCATAGACCAAAATTGTGTACAGTAAAGATGAGCACCGGAACACTGTCTCCCAAGACTAGTCGGACATCGGTCACAGTTGTCTTGAAAGAGGACAGTCGAAAGTCACACCCCGTCTGTTGTACCCGACTACATTAGAGATGTGGATTGGTGGTCATCCACACAACAAAATATGATTGACGTCACACAATCGAAATATGGTATTGTGAACCAGAAAGTAATAAGACAAGAACCCCGACAAGGAATTAGAAGGACAACAGTCACAAATAGGGAACTGGTGTCAGTCTAAGTCTACAATTTGAAATAGACAGTCCGCAGGGTATCTACGAGCTGAAGCGAAGCCACAGAATGTCTAAAGGCTGTAAGTGAGCAAAGAGGTTCGCATGGTAACGCGACCGAGAAAAAAACGTTTTTAGCGTGTGTGTTAAATTATTTGTTGAGGAGACGGAGTTTCAGGTCCCTTTTGAAACGCAAGAGGACTAGAGATTGTACTATTGTCTTGAAATCATCTGGAGAATGACTGGTTTAATTTCCTTGAGGTGTTTTAGTGTGTAAGGCACTCTTTTGGCTGAGTTTTTGATGTGATCCTTCATTGACATGTTTTGTCTAGAGGGATGCCTAAGGACTTTACGGAGTTGGACAGAGTGAGAGAGCAATTTAGTGCTGTGTCGAGCGGTTTGTGGGTGAACATTGTTCGAACAATTTAAAGTCTGGTTACAGTTGAACATCAAGATATGGGGAGGTAAGGGAGAGCTGAAGCTTGAAGACTTTGAAGGCTGGGCCGGACGCAGTGGAGGAGTGAAGTTGTACAGTGAGTAATACGTTAGCTCAGTTTTCTCACGTTGATCGTCATTTTAAGCACTTGATATCTGGCGCCTATGTTATGTGTACCTGTATTTAGACAAGTCATTCTTTTCTTGAAGTGAGATTTATTTGATATTTTTTGCAATATTGTACAGCAAACTCAACCCAAGGTTTTGGAGCTCTTTACATGACCATCACTTACTATACATGAGGTCACTTTTTTGTCAAGACTCTGAAAATTGATTTGCCCAGAGTTATAGGCTGTTGAGCCAACACAGAGACTCAAAGCTGGTTCTCTAGTTCTAAAGTTAGCAGCTCTGCCTGAAACACACATTCTCTCCCACCCACGGTTATCCAGTGCTTAATTTGAGCTGGTGGTTTCTGGTTTTCAGCACTGGCACTTAATTGGCAACAGTGGTGCTTGAAACAGTCTGCCACAAGGTGGCACTGTACAGCTGATTTATAGATGACCACAGCAACAGTTTATTATTAATTCAATATACATTAAAAATGACTATTATCTGCCATCCAAGCCATTCTTATAGCTTTGAGGGCTTGTGATAGGCTGAATTGTCACACTTGCAGGAGTGTGATGGTTAGAAGTTGTGTTGTTACTATCATTAGCAACATGTCAAGGGCAATGTGTGGGGCAAGCTGTAGTATCCTCCTTATGAGAGCCCTGGCACTTATGTTTTTTACAAGTTAAGCACTGATGCTATTTGCAAGCTAAGGTTCATTTTTCTGCTCTTGCACTCATCCAAGCGCAAGTCTTAGAGCAGCGGCACAGGACCCGTGTGTATTAACAAGCGATTGTGTGTTTGTTTCTGTATGCTGTATTCGCGCCTGTTATTTTACCCGCTTTACTTAAATTGTTCTTCAGTTTAAATATGAATTCAAAACGTGGTACAAGTCAAAAGTATTTTTTCAGAGATGAAAAAATGGTTTTGCATCGTCTGCTGTTGTTTTCCTGATTACTGTTGCAAGACATTTGCAGATGCTGCCTGGTTTCCATAAGCACCCTGCCATATTTCTTTGGTGGCAGATGGATTTAAGACCTGTAGTTCTCGATAAATGTAGCTTTACAACACATAACTTTACAGGATTTGTGTTGTATATAGCAGGTTTGAACATATTATCCTCGAATTAATCTGCATGGCATTTTCAGCTTATCCAGGGCCACTGCCAATGTTTTAAGTAATGGCGGGGATCTTGTGAGGAGGAGCAGCCACGGGCATGATACTGAATAGACACAAAGGCTTTACAACAGAAGGTGTCAAATTAAACTTTGTCAGTTTGAGCGCCAGCAGCATCCTGGAAGTTCGACTAATTTATTTACGTGTGGTTTCTGTTTGTGTTTTGCATTGTAGCCTTTTGATATTCAGTGCAATGCTCCCTGTCATTCCCTTCCCATGTTGTGCTATAAAATGCAACCTCCAGGCTGTTCCCACACACTTCCTTCCGAGTGGATTGAGCTAACTATTGTACTCTTCCTAGGGCTGTGATGAAAGTGTTCAGATCCAAACTTGCGCTGTAGAAAAGCAGTCGTTTTAATTTTTACTAATTCCTGAATGAATTCTTACCAACCACAGTGAGATGTCTTTGCAAGACATTGACTCACCCCTTAAGAATTTCGAATAGTTTGATTTACTTGTGTTGGCTGTGCCATGTAGCACTTGCTGGCAGCATTTTGACCTCTGGTAGCACTTTAAATGGCACGTGATATTAATAAGCAGCTCATTTGTTCTCTGTAAACCCCGGAAGAAGTAAAGGCTAAATGACTAAGCCAGGATCGAACCTCTCACCCTCAGCTTACCACCAGAGGTCAGCAGTGAGCACTGAACCCACATTGGCCCTTTGTGAGTTCGTGACTGTTCTGTCGCCCTGGCCCGTCATGAATGCCTCTCTGGCACAATGACTTGTTTTTTTTTCTTTCTTGGCTTACGGGGCAATGCACCGTTTACACTGTTCCGTGAAACATTTCACTTCGTGTCATCTCACAAACCTGCACTGTCTCATTGTGACATCTAACTCTGCTTCATTCTGTTGACAGAATTCATATTCTGTGAGACTGGGCTTGAGAACGTTCATTGCTTGTGGCTGTGACACGGACCGAGTTAGGGTGGTACCTGGCTGGTGCCCTGGCACCTCTCTTTTTCTGTTCTTCACAATAGGTACATGCAAAACTGCTGGTTTCCCATTTCGATATATTGCATCTATGATGGCACAGCACACCAAAGAAGCATCTCCTGTATAGATTGTGGCTGTCGACATCCAAAGTCCGAATGGGGCAATCTCCGAAGATACTGTTTACCAGGTGGCAGTCTCTCCTTTCAGTTCCCTTTTGTGGCAGCCACATGTCGAGGAAATAAGTGCAATAGTTCTTCTGAACGAAAAGTAAATGCTAGAGACCATAAGAACCGCATTTCTCGTCATTCTCTCTCGTTATTTATAATGTTAACACTCTGTTACTACCTGTGGGCAGCATGCCAAACTCTGCCAAAAAAGCAATATGGAGAGCTGAGAAATGCACGATTGTTCCTCCTATTTTCTATCTTTTTTCCCTTGTCCATGCTTATCATGCCCTGTCCTGCGCAGTGGCGGCTGGTAAGTTTAGGAGGGACCGGGTGGACGGGACACACACGCACACTCCCAGCCATGCGTTTGCACGCAAATAGACACTCACACACACATCCATTCATAACACTCCTTACCAAATGTTCATACATATACGCACGCCCCAAACATTAATTAAAAAAAAACCACACACACTTACCTGCAGCTCTGCCTCGGAGGTCCCAGGAGGCTTGGGATTGCTGCCTTCCTTCATTGGCTGAGGGAAAGCAACAATCCCAATCTCACCACAGAGTGGGAAGGGTTCCGTGAGACTGCTTACCCCCTCCCCCACCCACACTCTGTGATGTGTCACTGATTGACACTCGACCCTGGGCACTTCACGGCTTACAACCGAAGTGCCCGGGTGCGAGGCAATCAGTGGCACCACCCGTTGCCACTGAGCTGCGGTGGTCATCAGCCCAGCAAAGTTCAGCTCAGGCAGCCAGGAGCTTTCACGTTTAGCGCAAGTCTGGCTCCTGGCTGCCTGACCTGAAAATGAACAGTGTCCGTCCGACTGACCTTTGTTCAGCCTGACAGACACTGTTCAAGAGGGACAAAAACTGTGGAGGAGTGGCCCCTCCGCCCCAATTGACCGGCCGCGGCTGGTCCTGCGCCTTTATACCCATGGCTGTTGAATACTAATGCTCACCTATTGCCATTGTAAATGACAATACCATTTATTTATGTTTAAAAAAAAAATGTAATGAGCAAAGCCAATAGCTCTACCTTTAATAATGCCGAGACCATTGCATTGTAAATGCTTGTACCCATTGCTGTTGAATACAGCTGGTGACTCCTGGACAACTTTGTTAATTGCCTTTCAACTTCCAATTTGTGATCTGTTGCCGGTGGCTTACTGAGTGCTTCTGCAAACGATTCCAGAGCACAGAGGGCAGGATTGTGTGGCACCTCTTCATCTGATCCTCATCTGACTTCCAATCACTGTCCCACATGTCTACATTCAATCCTGTGTCTTGGTTTGCAGGTGGGGGGTCCCTGTGAGACCGGTGAAATCTCCAATCAGACAGACGTTATAAACCCATAACCATACAGCCGATTCTGCGAAAAAGGACCCAATGCAAGCACCATTCTTGTATTAGATAATATACCATTCTTTTGCCGTATTTATTAAACCTCATAGATATGTCAAATATTTTAGTTTTCATATTAAGTTACAATATGCAGAAAATATAATCTTGATTATCAAATGGACATAACCAATACATTACACTTTCTAGCAAATACTCAAAAGGCATCCTGGTTGACGATCTCTCAGGCCCTTGTGGCATCCTCTGCTTCAATTGACTCGGACTCGAACCCCGTTGGTCCCTCCATAAGTTGCCTTTTGCAAGGCGAACTCCCCTGCCCTCTTATGATAGAGGGAGACTAGGCTAACATAACAGCTGGTCTCGCAAACAACCATGTCAGCCAACCCAATACAAGGGTCCCCCTGGCACCTATTGAGGCACAGCCACCATCTCCCAGTATTCCCAGGGCCCTGTAATTGAGTACCATATCCGGCTATGGGCAATCACAGCAGCTGCCTTCCAGTAGAGACTGTGGTATCCCTGCCCCAACTTGAGTTAAAGGCTTAAAAAACCGTTCCTTCTTGAATTCTCTCCTCACTTAAATTCTTCATGACAAGACGCCTGACCAGTTCATTCGGGCCCTTAGAGTACTCCGCCACGGCGACGGTAATTCCGGCAATAATTAAATCAGCCCCTAAGTCTGAGAGTTGGAAATTGTCCACTTCTGCGGTAACGGGGCACGGAAAAAAAACCATAACTCAAAGATGTAGCATAAGGTGAGCAAGTGTGGCCAGGAGGGTCTTTTTGTCACTTGTTCCTCATGAGAGAACATTGCAGTGTAGTGTGGTGAGAGAATTGATGCAAGAAGGAGATATAACATATTACTAACACGATGTCGGTATTGGGTGAAACCCTTGCTTCTTTTCACCTGGAGTGATTCTGGCCTCCAGGAAATGTTTGAAAATGAACATTCTCTGTTTTTAAGAATTATTAAGCACACAAAGATGCGGCTACCCCTCAATGGTAGCTACGATATTGTAATTATTATGTTTGTGTACATTTTTGCTTAATATACCTTTACTTGTGTCATCGTTTTAGTGCATGATACTTTCATTAGTAGCCCACCTATCTCTGGTTCCTGTAAAAGCTTTGGCTGGATAACTGTGTTGAAAACGCTGCCTGGAGAGATTTGATACAGGGCTTGAAACGTCATATATTTATAAAGCAGGGATCTGTCCTTTGCCAAAGAAATGCAGCCTGAGTGTATCTAGATTCCAAAGCTTAGCTGTAAGCCACGGGCAGAGTGCATCAGGCCTTCATGCACTTGGGTGGATATCAACACTTCCCACCCACGCGTACTTCTCGCCCTCCATCAGGCACCAGTGGCAGGCCATATGCAGCCAGTAATCCAAGGGTAGCCGTCTTTACTTTCTTCAACTGATCCGTCTTCCCCTGCATTAAAACGCATCCCATTGAATATTTATGTCGGGTCTCTTGAGCAGCGTCTCAGTAGAAGTTGTTGCTATGTACAGGGTTATGGGGAAGTGTCATAGCCACTTGCAACAGAAATAATATGGCAGCTGATCTCCAAAGCAGAGGGCGCCCAAGGAGTCCCAGGTTTCATAACACACGTTTTGGTATTCTGGTGCTGGTTAAAAAAAACCTGGTCGAAATGTTAGATGTTTACACTCACAATGCATTTGAAAAATCCAACAAATGACTGCATGGTGCAGCCCGGGACCTGTAATATACCACTTGCAGGAGCCCCATATCTCCTGACCTGTGTAACACAAGCATTTGCAACGTGTAAAAAAATAAGAGCATTTGCTGCGTGTGGACTGTGTGAGGAGAAGGAAACCTGATAAATATACTTTAACGAGGAATGGTTCCAGTCTAGATTTATTGTTGTTTGTAAGTGTTGCAGTTTCAGGGACATCTCTCCTTTCAGCAGAATTTAAAGGAACCACCACGCACATACCTGGGTGTACATCTTGATTTTTTTAATGTCAATAACTTCGGACCTGGGACGTGCTTCCCCCTCTCAAAAGGCACCCATCAGCTGTGGGGACACGAGATGTGCATCCTCAGTGCAGACCCCCCCCCCCCCCCCTCCCCCCGACACATTTCGGACTGAGTGAGAAACTCAAGTTTATTTTCCTGTGGCCAAACACTCCAACTCTTACGCTGGTAAAAAAAAAGATCTCTTCTGAGTTGTTTTTCTAATTATTCTTTTATCAGAGTTTACGCCATTAAATTAAGGCAGAGGTGAGTTGCTATTTACTGGAGCTTTTTACCCTAATCAGCAATGATTAATAAAAAAACACTCTTTAATTAACGAAGCACAGTTGCATCAATAAAAGCTCAATGTTTTGTGGCACCTCAGCAGGAAAGTGCCTGGAGTTAAGAGTTCGTGATCCTGATAACTGATATAGTCACAGGAAAAGGAAGCCAGTTTTGTATTCTTAACAGCATCAGCCTTAGGAGGAGCTGTCGAAGTCCACATATTAGAAGAATCTTTTTTCCCCTTCACTACCACAAGGAATGTGAATATTAGCTCCTCTGCCGCACGCCTACGTCACTTTAATGGGCCTGTGATGAAGTGTCACCTCCTATTCGCTGCTAATAGCTATGTTCCTGGTGTATGCCTACACTCCCATGAAAACAGTTTGGTTAGAAAAAGTATTTTGCTAACTCTATATGCATGGTATAAGAAGCTTGCACAGCCAGAGCATCACTTGTTCTGGCACTCCAGCGGCGCAAACCTCTCAACCATATCTATGAGGCCATGCAAAGCCCTCTGAGATAGAGTAGGTCAAGGCTGCGCAAGTCTCTGTGCTGCCTTACACAGCGCCAGGGAGGCATTCCATGGGTGTTAGGGTGGGTTTTACAGTCACAACAACCATTGTTTTTGACGCTGCCCAAATTGCAGCGCCAAAACCTTATGCATGCCCAGAGCAGGCGTAACTTGGAGAAAGATTTTTATTTCTCCTTGTTTTTTCCTCTTTTCATGTGTGCTGCACAATAAAGAGGAAAATACCTCTCGAGACTGTTTATGTGTAGGAAGGATGTGGTTTTGAGAATTGCGCTTGTCGTACTCTAGAGTTGAGCACCCTGGTGCAATTGGGCCCACCTCCTTGAAGCACTCCGCACTCAGGACGCTTCCTTCTTGGATTCTTGCCAGTCCTTATTAGATGTGAGCCAGACCCTCTCTCCATCACAGGCACCTGCCATCTCTCGTATAAGGAGGGGTCAGCTGAGCGCCATGCCCGAACCTTCTTTGCGTCAGTAAATGGTGAGTCGTGCCTCGATCCTCCAATCACAGAGTGATCTTATCACCTGGCATCTCTCGTATAGGGGTCTGCTGAGCTCCATGCCCGAACCTTCTTTGCATCAGTAAATGGTGAGTCGTGCCTCGATCCTCCAATCACAGAGTGATCTTATCACCTGGCATCTCTCGTATAGGGGTCTTCTGAGCTCCATGTCTGCGCCTCCATTGCTTCAGTTAATGGTGAGTCGTGACTCGATCCTCCAATCACAGAGTGATCTTATCACCTGGCATCTCTCGTATAGGGGTCTGCTGAGCTCCATGTCTGCGCCTCCATTGCTTCAGTTAATGGTGAGTCGTGACTCGACCCTCCAATCACAGAGTGATCTTATCACCTGGCATCTCTCGTATAAGGAGGGGTCAGCTGAGCTCCATGCCCGAACCTTCTTTGCGTCAGTAAATGGTGAGTCGTGCCTCGATCCTCCAATCACAGAGTGATCTTATCACCTGGCATCTCTCGTATAGGGGTCTGCTGAGCTCCATGTCTGCACCTCCATTGCTTCAGTTAATGGTGAGTCGTGCCTCGACCCTCCAATCACAGAGTGATCTTATCACCTGGCATCTCTCGTATAGGGGTCTGCTGAGCTCCATGTCTGCACCTCCATTGCTTCAGTTAATGGTGAGTCGTGACTCGACCCTCCAATCACAGAGTGATCTTATCACCTGGCATCTCTCGTATAGGGGTCTGCTGAGCTCCATGTCTGCACCTCCATTGCTTCAGTTAATGGTGAGTCGTGATTCGACCCTCCAATCACAGAGTGATCTTATCACCTGGCCTCTCTCGTATAGGGGTCTGCTGAGCTCCATGTCTGCACCTCCATTGCTTCAGTTAATGGTGAGTCGTGACTCGACCCTCCAATCACAGAGTGATCTTATCACCTGGCATCTCTCGTATAGGGGTCTTCTGAGCTCCATGTCTGCACCTCCATTGCTTCAGTTAATGGTGAGTCGTGACTCGACCCTCCAATCACAGAGTGATCTTATGTTATTTATTTGTTAAGCGCAAACAGCTGCCCCAGCAACGGAGCGTCCCGGCGCTGATCCTAACCAGTACCTGAGGGGGGGGGGGGGGGGGGGGGGGGGGGAAACAGCAGAGGGGTTAGATGACAGTGAAAAGATGGGTTTTGAGTGCTTTTCGGAAAGCAATCAGATTGGAAAGGGCGCGGATGTGCGGAGGTAGGGAGTTCCAAAGCTTAGCACCTAGGACCTTAAAGGAGCGTCCGCCCTGTCTGCAGAGCTTAGTTCGGGGGACCATCACGAGGTGTTGTCCCAAAGAGCGCAGGTTGCGCTTGGGCGTGTATGGTACCAGGAGTGGGCGCAGGAGTTCAGGGCAGTCCGACTTGAGGATTTTAAATGCCATAGTCAATGTTTTGAATTGGATCCGTGATTCGATTGGCAGCCAGTGCAAATTTCGAATGGTGAGCCTGGCAGAGCACCTGCGTGGGAGCCCTACCACTGCTCTGGCGGCCGAGTTCTGGATTCGCTGCAGTCTTGCTAGTTCAGCCTTGTTTGCCCCCAAGAGCAGGACATTAGCGTAGTCCAGCCGGGCAAGGATCATGGCTTGCATAATGAGTTGGCGGGTCTTTGCGTCAAAAAAACCGAGTATGGGGTAAAGGCTCCTCATGAGACCTACACACGTGGATGCCACTTTCTTGGTGTGGGACTGAAAGCTAAGTGAGGGGTCGAGCCAAACACCAAGGTTTTTGACGACTTCTTTTGGCACGGGGGTGGGGCCAAGCACAGAGGGCCACCAGTGATGGTTCCAGAGGGAGGGGTTTTTTCCCAGGAGGAGGACCTCCGTTTTTCCGGCGTTAAGCTGAAGGCAGTTGAGTGTCATCCATTGTGCGACTGCCGCGAGGCCATCTCTGAATTTGGTTGCTGAGGGTGAGGGACCTTCTGAGAGTGTGATGACCAGCTGTGTGTCATCAGCGTAGGATACCAGCGTGAGATCCCACTCTTTTGCTACCACTGCGAGAGGCTGAACGTATAAGTTGAAAAGGGATGGGCTGAGCGCCGATCCTTGGGGGACCCCTTGCCGGATGGGTTGGGGTTGAGAGATGTAGGGGGGGGCTGAAACTTGAAAGGACCTGTCTTCTAAGAAGGACTGGAACCATTCAAGGGCTGATTCGCCAATCCCAACGGCTTCGAGTCGTTTCAGCAGGATGTTGTGTGAGACCGTGTCAAAGGCCGCGCTGAGATCCAGCAGGATCAGCGCGGCGCTTTGACCGGCGTCTAGGATGCCTCGAAGGTGCTCGGTAGTGGTCAGCAGAGCCGACTCAGTGCTGTGACCTGGCCTGAAGCCGTTTTGGGAAGGGTCCAGGACATGGTTTTGCTGCATGTGGTGGGAGAGTATTTTGTTGACATGAGCTTCAGCCAGTTTTGACGTCCAGGGGAGCAGGGAAATGGGCCGGAAGTTTTCTGGTTTAGTGGGGTCCAGTGTGGGTTTTTTGATGATGGGCGAGACCCACGCAGATTTCCAGCAGGTGGGGACCACCGCCGAGGAGAAAGAGAGATTGAGAAGTTTGGCAAGCGAGGGGAGAAAGAAGTCAAGAGATTCCAAGAATTTGGACGGACGCATGGGGTCTGCAGGAGAGCCAGACTTGACCTGTCTGCATAATTTAGAGAGGTCGTCGATGGATACGTCGGGTATTCTTAGCAGTTTAGAAGTCTCCGCCATCGATTGGGGGGTGTAAGTGGGCGTAGCATCGTCCTGTGGAAAGGACGCGTATATCTTCCTGACCTTTTCAGTAAAAAAGGTGGCAAGGTCCTCGCATTGTTTCAGGGAAGTGATGCAGGTGCCTGGATTGGGAGTTTTTTGGAGATTTTGGACTAAGCTGAAGATGGTTTTAGTGGGGTTGGAGCTGCGTTCGATTTCCTTAGCGTAGAAGGAGGCTCGGGTAGTGCGAATCGCCTTGTGGTAGGTGCGGAGTTTAGATAGGTAGAGGGTTTTGTTAGCGTCTAAGTATTCTCTCCTCCACACGCGTTCAGCTTTTTTGCACTCTTTCCGTAACATTTTAAGTGAGTCATTGTACCAAGGGTTAGAGGGGGAACTGCGGGTTTTTGTCCATTTATGTGGAATTAAGGCATCAAGCCCTGTGACAATCCATTCGTGGAAGGCGGCATAGACTGTATTAATGTCCCTATTCCCATCGGGGAGGTGGAATTCTCCTAGGTGGTTGGTGAGGTCACTGGAGATGAGTTTGTGCCACGGTCGTTTGTGACTAGAATTGGTCTTAGCTTTTGGGGGCAGTTTTTTTGTCAGAACACTTATTTTAACGAGAAAGTGATCTGTCCAGCCCATGGGTTTAGGGGGGTCAACCGTGATGTCCGATAGATTAGAGAACACGGGATCCAATATGTGCCCCGCAGTGTGAGTGGGGGAGTGAACCAAAGGGGTTAGCTGCAGGGCCGTGATGTCGGCTAGCAGGTTTTTGATTGTGGGGTCGGAGGTGGAGTCGAAGTGGAGATTGAGATCACCCAAGATGGTGAAGTTGGGGGAGGAGACTGCCAATGTGTGCGCGAGTTCCAAGAGTTCCTCAATAAATCTGGCGGAGGGACCAGGAGGCCGGTAGATGTAGAGGCCAGAGAGAGTGAATTGCGGGCAAGTGGCAATCTTGAAGCGTGCGCATTCGCAGCCCCAGATTTCCTCCTTGGTGAAGGAGCAATTGTAGTCGGTTCGGTATACAGCGGCTATTCCGCCGCCTCTAGAGTCTCTGTTGACCAGTTTCATAGAGAAGCCGTTGGGCAGCGTGAGATTTAAAATGCTGGTTTGGTCGTTATGGAGCCAGGTTTCACATATGAATAGAATGTCTGGATTTTCTTCCATAATGAGAGTGTTGACTTCTGCATGGTGCTTTGCAAGGGATCTCACATTCAATTGCAGAACCCGGAGGGAAGGTAGCTTAGGTATCGCTGCTATAGCACTTACCAGGCTGGGTAGTGGTGTAACGAAGTTACAGGCTTCACACTGAAGTGTAGTTCGTCCGAGTAGGCCGTCGAGCTTGTTGCATCTCGCTTTGGCATTTAGAGCAAGGAGCCGGTCTCTATCATAGCTGATTCGAGGTGTGGGATTTTGTGCAGGGGGACTGGCGAGAGGCGATGTCTTGGCGATGACGGGCGCAGACGGGCTTGCCTTAGGCGCGCCTTCGGCGCGCAAACGGCGCTCCCGCTGCGCTCGTCCGCTGCGCTTCCTCCAGATGCACATTTATCCCGCGAGTAGGGGGGTGTGGCCTCAAGGGGGCGTGGTAAGGGGGTGTGGCCTCTAGGGGGCGTGGTCAGCGCGCACGCCGGCTCTGATGGCGGCCGCTTTTGAGGCGAGGAGAGAGCGCGCCAGCTAGTGATCAGCTGAGCGCCGTGAGCAGAGTAGCAGGCGAGGTGCCCTCTGCGTTTAAAAACACAGTAAGTGACACCACGCAGTGCAATTGTTTAAAATAGCTTTAGCTAATGTGCAACAAGTACCGCCAGCCCCGGCTTCCGCCTCAGGACTGGGAAAGGATGTAGCTGACAGCTGTTGGCAGCGAGGGTTAAGTAGTCAGCGGAGGGGGCGTGGCCTCTAGGGGGCGTGGTCAGCGCGCACGCCGGCTCTGATGGCGGCCGCTTTTGAGGCGAGGAGAGAGCGCGCCAGCTAGTGATCAGCTGAGCGCCGTGAGCAGAGTAGCAGGCGAGGTGCCCTCTGCGTTTAAAAACACAGTAAGTGACACCACGCAGTGCAATTGTTTAAAATAGCTTTAGCTAATGTGCAACAAGTACCGCCAGCCCCGGCTTCCGCCTCAGGACTGGGAAAGGATGTAAAGGATGTATCACCCGGCATCTCTCGTATAGGGGTCAGCTGAGCTCCATGTCTGCACCTCCATTGCTTCAGTTAATGGTGAGTCGTGACTCGACCCTCCAATCACTTGCCCAACACCTTGTACACACCTCCAAGTTCACAGAGTAACTCGCCTTCCGCGCATTGACTTCTCGATATATTGAATAAATGAATTAATACGTTTCGAAATAATGAAGTACACTGTCACTCACAATGGAGCATCCTGGCGCTAGAAATTGAATCTGAGTACTGGCTTGAAAAAAGGGAAGGATGGATCCTGGCTAGATAAAGGACTGGCAGCGGGCATCGGGGGCCAGAAAGAGCCAGGGCTTTGAGCTCTTTTTAAAAATGGCTTGTAATTCAGTAAACCCCAAAGCGCCGGGAAGCTGGTTCCAGGCCTGAGTCCTATAACCAAGAAGGAATAAATGCCTCAGGTATTAAGTCTGAAAAGAGGTGGCTTAAGAAGGTTCGCGTGGGAGGATCCCATAGTTGTTGCAGTTGTGTGATGTGTGAATCTGGCTCTCGGGTATTAGGTCCAGGATAAGGAGTTTAACAAGGATCCTTTTATCTACCCGCTACCATATACTGCTTCCATGGGCCTGCCCTGTGGTATGTACTAAAGGGACTTAGCTCGAATGCCCATATGGGTGGGTTAAGTGAGAGCTCTGCTCTTACGAAGGAAAGAATCATTCTAAAATGTGAGAGTGTAGACTGCTTTTAATCAGGATTCCGCCTGGTGAAGTTTGCCCATAGAACCTCGCGCAGGAGCGGTAGGAACAGATTAAAGAGCTGCCGCCTTTGAAAGGCTTCCCTCGCCTAACATGGCATTCCAGGATTTCTCTATCGTCAGAGCGCACACGAGGCGGCTCTATAAGCGTAGCAGCAGCATTCAAAGCAGCCTTTACACCGGATCAAAGAACAAACGCTGGGCAGGCTACCCAGAACCCATGCCCAGGAGCCAGCTCTGCAGCCTCTGTGAAGGCAGCCCTGCTTGATTATTGGGCATTCAAATATTCCAAACAAGGATGTGCAATTTGTTTGAAGGGATTTCTGTCTTGTGTTTTGTGATGAATGTTTTCTTTTAATTATATTACCAGATGATGCACCGATTAATAGTAATAATTTGCATATGCACATGGTGTGAAACGGATGTGAAGCTCGCTAGAGATGTATGTTTTAATGCCATGATATTAAATTAAATACTACAGAACATACATTGGAATGAACTCAGACAATATAGAAGGAAAATCTATTGCACAATAAAGATTGTGAAAAATGCAGGAGTGGAGTTGAGTAATCATTCTTTCCCTTACCAATGATGAATGTTAATGCGTTTATAATGATCGAAGACATCAAAGGGGTATAGGCTTCTGTTTGTAACATTCATAGTTATTTCATTTTCTCTATTTGAGCACGTTTCACTTTCTTTGCAGTTGGTTGTCATTGCAGTATTTGGGTGTGCACATTTGCGATAGTGTGGGGGTCACAAAGACAAGCAAGGTGCACGTCTATTCCTCCTTTTTGCAAGCAGAACATTTGCGCCCTTTGCTATAGCAATCTGTGTAAGGTGTACCCATGACCGAGTTACAGAAGCAATCTCCCACATTTTGGCCCCAAGTATAACTTATTTTTTGAGTTGCTGCCAAATTCTGATTGAGGCCCCAAAATATCCTAATTTTCCATTGGAATAGCAGCCATTCCTGGGTTGTAGAATCTAGTGCTATGGGTTATTCAACAGCTTTTTTAGTATCGAATGTGGTTTTCCACTTCATTTGTCATCCCTTCCACCACCTTCCTATTGGTTCTGCACTCTGCTCTCTTAACATAACAGCTTTTTATTCATCTGAAGTAGTTTCTTGGCCTTAAAAATATAAATGTATTTGTATTCAGCGCACTGGGTCTCATTGTATCAACCTTGCAAGGATGACATGCTGATTGGCCCTGAAGCAGAGCCCCTGGAGTGTATGCATCAGTTCACGGTGCCATATGCCACGACAGAAAATATGAGGTAGAAAATGGGTTACAGCTCAGAAACCAACATAGGAATACGTTTATTACGATTAAAAAGCATTACTAATTGAGAGTGCCAGCCTTGCGTTTTGTGTGTGGTAAGTTCTGCTTGTGTGGGGCGAGACGGGTGGCTTGAGAGACCCGCACTCTTTATGCTGCTCAGAGCTTTGCGAAGCACAGAATGTGATGCCTGTTCGATCCGTGCTCAATGCTGTGATGGCTTCTTTTCCAGGGGTGGCTCTGTGAACTGCTGCGTTGGAAAGAAGACCCTTCCCCGGAAAACAGGACTCTGTGGGAGAACCTCTCCATGATCCGGAGGTTCCTAAGTCTCCCTCAGTCAGAGCGAGACTCCATCTATGAGCAAGAAAGCAACGGCATTCATCACCATGGCGACAGGCCTCCCCTCATGATGCATGTTCCAGCAGAACAGATCCAGGTGAGTGCACCTCAACCAATCAAGAACAGCTCAACACTGCGCCACTGTAAAAATTGATACTTGTATAGCGCACTACTCACCCGCAAGGGTCTGTACACGTCATCTCTCTAAAGGTAGGCAGGATTCAGCCATTAATAAACATATCAATATCGACATCACCCTCCGAAAGAGCCAGGTGTTATCCTCGTAAGGTAGGTGATGACGTTTCATTGGGCCAGATGTACAAAGAGTAGGAACAGTGATTTCATCCAAAACGCTATTTGGACATCGCTATTCCTTATGTATAAAACCTTTTGTTTCATACTTTGCGAATCCTAGCGGGTCTCAAATAGACCTGCCTCGTTAATATTCATGAGGTTCGACCCGTTAGGAATCGCAGCCATCACAGGAATGGTGGCCTGCTTAGGTTAGCGACCGACCATGTCTGTGAGTGCTTTTAAATAAAGCATTTTTCTAATGCAGCCCATTTTCCTAGGAAAACGGGATGCGTTTACAAAGAAAATATGAAACTTTGCATTATTATTTTTTAAGTGTTACCAGTAGTCCATGAGACCAGTGCCTGCTCTTAAAAAAATGATTTCATTCTCAAAGTGGAAAGGGTACCCTGGGCAGGTTGTATGATGTTACAACGCGATCAAAATGATTGCGGAACATCACAACGTATCTTTTACAACGCAAGTCGTTACCACGACTTGCGCTGTAGGGTGCTGGACTTAGGAATAGTAAGATTTACTATTCCAACTCCAGCCTACGTACAGTAGGGAAGGTGTTGGAATAGTAAATCTACTATTCCTTAGTCTAGAGCGCTCTCCAGTGCAAGTCGTGGTAACGACTTGCGTTGTAAAAGACGCATCGTAATGGCACCGCGGTGTTTTGACCGCGTTGTGAAGGATGTTCCCCCCCCCCCCTGGGCATCCCTTCCCATTTGCAAATGAGTTACCACTTCCTTCATGGAGTGGGTAAAATATGAATGTTTTGCAACCGTGATTTGATTGCAAAACATTCATACATTCCATTGAGTTTCGGTATTTTGAAGGGACTCCCTAAACACGCCCCTTCCAAATGCCAAATCGCAAACACAAATTGCGACTCAGTAAGGTATCAGTGACTCGAAGTTTGTGTTTTGTATATATCTAAAAGCTTTTTTGAGGTCGCAAACGGCCGAAAGGGACGCTTCCAATAGCAAAAATGACTCTCGCATGTGGCCCTTAGTGTTAGAAATTCATTGAGAAGTTGGCTTTAACGGCACATCCAGGATGTTGGCGGGTGTCTTCTGTCAGTTCCCTGCCTCATGTTTCCGATGGCAGAGCAGCACCCGACATCAGAGCTGGCCTTGTCTGCGCCGTCTGAAACGCAGCCCTTCTGAAGCCAGAAAACAGAGAGGTTGGTGGACAGAGTAACTCACAATTTCCGAGGTTACCCATTGCTGTCCACCTCTAGATGAGCCCCTTAATCTGTTGTGTGTGCATAACTATATGACTGTTCGCATTGTTGTCCCCCTAGTAACACCTACCCGTATTAACCTCAAAGCAAGTACCCAAAAATACAGAATAGGATAATATTTCTTACAAACAAGTATTTAACTACTTTTCAGGTTAGCTAAAGTTACATGAAGCACGATTCTCTCTCTCACACATACCTTTACTTATGAGTAAGCAGGTGAGTAGTGCCAGGTTTGTTGCAACACAACATAACCGCATGGCAGGACCTCAAACACCTCACTCAACTCTTCCCACTCGCATCATACTACTGCCACCCATATATACATGCAATTCCGCCTGTAATCACTCTGAACAGTTAACAGTGCCACACTAGGGGCAGATGCACACTGTATAAGAGACAAATAAGATAACTCCAGTAACTTCTGCTTGCATCATGAATTATACCGAGAATATAGACAGAGTGTTTGGTTAAAAAAAAATTAAGAGAAAACATACTGTTATGTCCACTCTCTTCCATCCAACCTGTTATACCATATGGTTAGGTTTCAAATGCATGCCATAGAGCTAAAAACAAGACCCATGCAAATAATAATAAATAAACAACAGATTGTATTTTATTTAGCACCTCTTACCACACTTCTGCCGTTTTAAGTAATGTAATTAACCACTGTTACTAATGCCAAGTTTCGGATACTCCGCATACAGACTTTGGTAGGCTAGAATGCTGAGTTTGACATGCCGAGATTTAAACTTGTGACGAGTAGATTACTGATTATGGCAGCAGTTGGCACACCACTCCCTGATGCGTATAACTGGCATGCGCCTGCCCATCTCTGAAATGATACTCCTGCTCCACACTTGATATCTACAGGGGTAATGTTTAAAATATTTCATTGGTTTGTTTTTATTCCTTGCTCCTGCTCCACACCCAACCACACTTCATGGTTTTGTATGGAAACCAACTCAATCCCTCTTTGTTTCTGGAGGCTCCTAAGACTTGTGACCTCATTATGTCCACCGTTATGCGGTCAGCAAAGATTTCACAGAGGTGCAGATGGACCCTTTCCAGGTTTCTTTTTCCAGAGGGCCTTACCATTCCGAAAGCAATCAGAGGAATTGAAATGCTTGCTTCTCCATAGGAAAGCCCTTGTGTGCCTCTGGCATAGGGCACCAGTGAACCTTCAGCTTCTTCAGGACTTTCTGAGCCGCAAGAGACGAGTCAAAGGATTTCTGGCAGTACCACAACACTCATTCATCCAGAGCCACTGAGACCCATTTCTTGTCTTTGGTGCGGTTATGTTAAATGTAAGTTGTTAGGCACCAGTGTTTCAAGGCGCTGGAAAGAAGACCAAACCCAGCAGCTGTCTGGATCATGTGACTAGTTGAACAAGTAGTTATTCAGCCCAGATGAAAGAATGGAGTTCTATATATTACCAGCAGTAATGGACAAGGATCTTTCATCAGAAGTGACTGGTCCATTAGAAGAGATACTTGGGCTGCCAACCTCTCTGGAGCCAAGTTAGTTAAGGTAGATGTCCAGATTGTGCATAAAAGATGGAAGGAGAGACCATGATAGAGGATCAGTTGAGTTCTTCCAGACCACAGGATCTAATGAGGACATACATAGGCATCTCATCTTAGCACAGCGGCAGGCTCCTGAAGTTAGCGCACCAAAAATAAGCATTCAGCCAAGGCAAGGGTTTTGTACGTGGTACAAGACAGACAAAAGAATAATTGGTTGTTGTTGGCATGCATGTAAAATCTGCTTCCAATAAAGAGGAGGAACCTTTAATACCGGTCAGGAAGGTTCGTAACTTGGGGGTGATGTTTGATGACGACCTCCAGATGGAATCTCAGGCAAGAAAGACTGCCAGTGTTTGTTTTGCTTTATTTCGTTTGTTACTGAAAATACTCCCTCTACTTCCTAAAGAGTCTCGTTCTCTGGTGGTAAGTAGCATTGTGGGAAGCAGGCTGGATTATTGCAACTCCCTCTACTTGGGGACCCCTGCGTATATTCTTCAGGGACTGCAAAGAATCCAGTCTGCAGCAGCTAAACTGGCTCTTGGCAGGTTACTGAGCTCCTCCTCTGCCCTGGCTTTGAGAGAGCTACACTGGCTGCCAATCAGGGAGAGAGTCCATTTTAAGACTCTCTGCTTGGTCTTTAGAGCGGTGCATGAACTAGGTCCTATTCCTCTTCAGAAAAAGTTCACACGGTATCACCCGTCAAGACAGCTTCGCTCCTCTAGGGCATGCCTGCTGACCATTCCCCGGTTTAAACGTTCAAGGTTAGGAGGTAGGACATACAGCGTGGCTGGCGCACAGCTATGGAATGAACTCCCTCTGAGCCTTAGACAAGCCAACTCCCTGCTAGAGTGCCCTAGAAACTTGAAAACCTGGCTCTTCCCTAAGGCGTAAGCCCAGCTCCTCCATCCTGTTCTGCTGCGACCTTGTTCTATTATTGTCTAAGTCTGTAGTCTGAAGCGCCAGGATACCCGTAGGGTGATAGTATGCGCTATATAAGATCCTAATCAAAATCAAAAAATCCAAATCAAATCAAATCATAAGAATGGATGTGAGCCAGTGGATGCATATAGATGCTAAATACACAGGAGGAAAGTCAGCAAGGAAGAACAGCAGACCATAAGGGGTCACATTTTCGATAAGGAAAGGAGTCGTCTCAAAGACATTACAAATCTCAGTGGTCCACCTAGCCTGACTTAGGGACCTATTAACAAAACAAAAGAGAAAATACTGGTTTAGATTCAGGTTTTTTCTCGACTGAACATTAGTTTGATTTTTTGAATTCTCCAGCATTCTCCGTAGTGTGCCTGCAAAGCTGTGCCGGGTGCAGGTTTCCAGGCATAGAATGGGGATTTCCAGTTGGATCCTTTTCCTGCTGTTCATGGTTCAACATAACATACAAATCCCCACAGCGGGAAGTCAGCCTCCTATATGCATTGTTTTCTCTCCACAGGGGAGAAATTGCTTCCTTGCTGATCCGCGCCACTTCCTGTCCTGAGTAGTGAATTATGTGAGTTAGTAGATCTCTGGCTATTTCCTGGATGGAAAGGGGGCATGTCGGATCCTGGGAATGCTTTCATTCATAGGGCCTGATTAGATATCGGCGTACCGGTTACTGTCACAATCGTGACGGATTTCCCGTCCTCTGAAATCTAAATCCCATAGGATATAATGGGATTTATATTTCAGCGGACGGGATGTCCGTTACCATTGTGACAGAGTAACCTGTCCGCCAACATCTAAATCAGGCCCTTAGTTTCCAAGGCAGCCCACATCTTGGGATGCCCATTCCCACCTGCACTCGTGGTAGAGAAATCCACAGCGGTATATGCATTTGTATCTGTAAGGAGTCCTTTGAAGGGAGTTCCTGGCAGATGTACAAAGATGTGTTTTCAGCAGTAACTTCATGTTTACCTGCCAAAAAGACCTTTGTGAATAGGCCCCATACGTTTTTTGTATCCAGATTAATGTTTGAGAAACTGCAAGAGGGGAATGCATGAGAACTGGTTAGACTGAACCAAATTGCAATCATAGGGTATGTGACAAAGTCTGTTTGAAGTAGCACCATAAAAGTAGCTGGGAAAGATAGGTGATCACAGCTCAGTAGTTTGCCCAGCTGTAGTTAAGGCTTCTTGTGTGTGCTGCCTTTTCTCACCCTCTACCTCCATCCGCTATGTCTTAGCCGCTTCTATTATCCAATGAACATTTAAGGATTATTTACCAAAACTATTAGGGAGAGCCTAAAACATTTCTTTCACCTGATTGTTGGCAAGACGGGAACACAAGCTACAAAAGGCATATGTTTGCAGCACGTGTTTGTTGTAGATCACATGCTGTACATTATCCTCCCTTCAAGCGTTGGACTGAAATTACAAATTGTGCACTGCAAGACTACATTTTCAAGGATTACTCTTCATCACTAAGCCTAATCCATAATGTGTCAGTGTGTAGGCTCCACTTAGGATTTTTTTCAACCAACTGCTTCAGACCTAACATTTGGTGCCCTGTCTTTGAAGCAGCTTTGTGAGCCAAATTTGCTTTGTTGTTTTAACTTGGCAACAAAGAGTGGATAATTCTGAAGAATATCAACAGTTTCCGCAGCGCATCAGACTCTGCTTTGGCTACAAAAAATCAAAACCATGCACCGGTAACTGCTGCATCCACAAGAACTCATACTCACCCTACAAGTTAAGAATGATTTATTGGGCATGAGTTGGATGGAAACTAGGCCATTTCAATTTTGTCCTCAATGACACACGAAGTTGGCACAACCCAAATCAGTGCTTGAAAGTTTTTGTCCTTGAGTAGTTCAAGTGTAAATGCTCTGTCTCTAGAGGTCACACGGGAAAGCGCCAGTGGACCCACATCGCGGCCAACTGCCCAACGGATATTATTCCTCCAATCGCGGATCGTTTTATCTTTCGACCGCCACCCCATTCCAATGCCGGTCTACGGACCTGCCATGAAACCGAACACCGATCCTTGAATCGTGGTTCATAATTGAAACGCTTCCCACCTTGAAGCCAGCATCCCGCGCTCCCTCCTTAACTGCAGCACCGTGCCATTCTGGACCTATCCTTGCACGCACGCGCCAGCGTTAATTCACGCACAGCGCCGAGGCCACCACGCCTCCTCTGCCCATAACCGGTTACCTAACATTGCTGTAGAGGCACACATATTGTTAAACCAGGCAATATAATTTTGAATCCTGAAGATGATCCCTTTGTAACTTGAGCACAGGATCGAAACGTCGACTCCTTTTAGTAGACATACAGTTAACTAATGTATACTATTGTTTGTATGTGCTACTCTGGGAATTTCTGACAACTTTGATGCAAAACAGTGCCCAGTCTGCTCACTTTCTTTGCCTGAAGAAACTTTCCTTTTTACTATACTTGTTTTCCCCCATTTCCTCTTACCTTTAGTATGGTACAGGATTGTGCCTTACTGCAACAAAAATGTTTGCTGTTAAATGTATTCTAAGTTCTAAACACTTGATTCATTCTATAATAAATCCCTTGCCCGGCTGGGCAAAGGAAAGGTTTATAGCAGCCTATTGTGGTGTATATAACATTGTTGTGAAACATTGCTTTAAGCTTAGGACCTTTGTGTTTGTAAATTAACTGTCTCTAGAGGTCATCATCATAAGTGGGTTTACTGCACAACCAAGGAGTCGAAAGGTCCGCATGAAGATAGCTTCCGGGTGTTTGGTCACAAGGACTCCTGAAGTTCTTCAAGGGTAACAAACCTTAAGGATATCACAGTGGATTTCTCTTCCCTATTAATGTAGATTTAATCAGTGGGCCCTCTGCTGTAGGATATGTTCTGTATATCTACATAAAAAGTCACAGTCTGTCCTGTAATGCACAGCTGCACAGGACTGTGGTATTACAGACCCAGTCAGCATTAAAATAGAACAGTAATCCAAGTGATATCCTTTTTGTTACTTTACATTTATTGTTATGTACGGATAGGCAGTTTGTAGGTAGCTTTCCCTGAGAGTACACCATTAAAGGACTTGCCAGCAGACCTAATTTAGAAGACCGCTAAACTAATCGTATGATGGTCAGTTTTGCTCTCAGCTGTTCCTATTTAAACAGTCTGTAATCCTATGACCTGGTTAACCTGGTTCTCAAACCACTTCTTTCCACAATAGTATTGACTAGTCTTGGAAAGAGAGTACACTAAATATATTGTAGAGCACTGCTGAGCACCTTTGTACTGTGCGGTTTGATGAATCCTTTACGCTTCTCCTGTGGATTGATATGGGTTGAGTTTAACTAAGGAATTTCAGAAGCGGATATCAATTAGAAGAGCAAGTTCTTCTTTAAAAAATAAATGTCTGCTAAATTCAAAGATCCCACAGATTCCTTAAACCCTTCCATTTAGCCTGGTCTCCATCCTACATGCCCTCTGTGGGAACTGAGACAACCTAGGGTGGAAATGACCTCAACAGTGCTTGTACGCCTTATACAAGGCCTGCTATTCCAGTAATGATGATGGTGTTGTAAAGATTCAAATGGACCCTTCCTAGCCCTGGCAACTAGGAGCGGCTGAAAAATGTCCAGTTCGATTCTGGTGCCTTCGGTAGCAGTTCATCCAAGGAATCTGCAGAAAGAAAAGGTTACATCCTTGATGTCCTAGTTCTGCATTGTAGGAATCTTCATTTAAGTCATAAACTTCGTAACTCTTTTTTCAATACTTTTCTTCCATGGAAACAGCATTATAGAAAGTCTTTGTCATTGATTTCATAAACACATCTGCGGAATGGAAGCCTAAATGAGGCCTCATTTCTTCATGACTGTTCAAAGTAACCCTCCAGATTATCTAAATAGAACTGCATTGCAGCACTCAAATGCTGAGAAACTCAATAGTGCCGCACTACACATGGCAAACTACTGCACCTCAACACCCTCCCATAGAAAATAACGGCGGTAGGGACTTACCACAAAAGTTACGTTTCTACAAAAGTACACTTTTGAATGGCACTTTGTAGTACGTTGTGTACTACCACAGTAGAACTTCAATACTACAAAGGGCTCCCAGTATTATTGAAGCCAGGAAGGACTGTGGGTCATTTATTACTTCAATGGATATTTCTATGATGCAGAACCAAGACTCCAGGTACGTCATCTTTTCTTCTGCATAATGGAATCTTCACTGATGGTCATAAACGTTTGTTATTGTTATTGTTATTTTAATTTTATACCGCGCCTAATCACCTGCAGGCCTCTAAGCGCCCGGAAAGATGGAATAGGACAATAACACAACAAGGTCAGAACAAAAGATCGCATTGGATTAAGCCATGCTCAGGCTTCTCCTGAACAGTAGCGTTTTCAGACTCTTTCGAAATTTTAAGAGGTTTCCTTCCTCACGTAGCCCTCCAGGCAAGTTGTTCCACAGCTGGGGAACCAATACCGAGAAGGCTCTGCCTCCCTTCGTCACTAGCCTGTACCGAGAGCAAGTCAACAACTGCAAGTCCGAGGACCGAAGTGATCTCGTCGGGCAGTACAGTTGTAGGCGCTCCTTGATATAGGCCGGAGCCTTACCATAGATGACCTTATGGGCTGTACACAGACTCTTGAATTCCACTCTCTCTTTAATTGGAAGCCAATGTAGGTTTTGTAGTAGAGGAGTGGCTCTAGACCTCCTAGGGAGTCTAAAAATCAGTCGGGCAGCATCATTCATTAGAACCTGAAGCCTATTAGTAAGGGTTTTCGGTAGGCCAAGATAGAGGGCATTCCCATAGTCGATTCTGGAAATGATAGTGGCAGTTACTATTGAGCGCATCATGGGCTCTGAAAGGATAGGGGATAACTTCCGCAGTTGCCGGATGATATTAGTACAGCTGCCTACCACCGACGCGATCTGAGGCGCCATCGATAGGTCAGCATCCAACCGAATCCCCAAGCTTTTTACAGCCAGGCTTGGTTTTGGGGCCGGGCCCAACTCCATGGGCCAGTAGAGGTCACTCCAAGGTGAGAGGGTGGATGGTATAACCAAGATCTCAGTTTTGTCAGGATTGACTTTTAAAAGGTTATCTGTCATCCATCGTACCGTGAACCTCAGGATGTTCTGGGATTGGAGTTGTGCGGCCGAGGTGTTATTTATACTTAGCAGCAACTGCGTATCGTCCGCATAGTTGAAGACTTTACAGTCCATCGCAGCCAGCGCAGCGATCAGGGGTTACAGGTATAGGTTGAATAGAAGTGGGGACAGGGCCGACCCCTGCGGTACTCCACACTCTAAAACCCCGACCTCAGATGTTTCATCCCCCAGTTGTATCCTTTGGGTCCTGCCTGTAAGGAAGGATTCCAACCACTGCAGCGCCGAGCCCTTAATCCCAAAGCTCTTCAATCTGTCCAAGAGCAGGGTGTGGCTGACAGTATCGAACGCCGCTGATAGATCTAATAAAATCAGGGCGCTCGCTTTCTTACAGTCAGCCCTACCTCTTAGTTCGTCCAGCACCGAGAGCATCACCAACTCGGTGCTGTGGTGTGCTCGAAAACCTGCCTGTCTATCGTGGAGTAGATGGTGAGATTCCAGATAGCAGGACAGGGACTGAAGAACGTGTTGCTCAAGGATTTTTGAGAGAAAGGGCAGCTGGGAGATGGGTCTGTAGTTCTTCAACACAGCGGGATCTGACCCCAGCTTTTTCAATAAGGGTCTTACCCGCGCCTCCTTAAGTTCACTCGGCAGGTATCCCATGTCTAGCGATCTATTAAGGAGAGAGATGATGTATTCCTCCAATAAGGGACGCGCAATGCGAAAGATCTCAGGTGGGCAAGGATCAGCTGGGGAGCCAGATTTAATTTTACACATCAGTTGTTCCAAGATTAGTGTATCCATCTGTGGGAACATTCTAAGAGAACAGTCGCTCGCCTTATTAGATGTTAAGGCAATTGCAGTCCCTGTTGCCGCCATATTCTCTATCTCCTGGACAATGATCTTCACCTTCTCCAGGAAATAGGTCTGGAAGGTATTACAATCAAAAGGGGGCTTAACATTATCAGGCTTTTTACTCAGCTCAGCCAAGATTTTAAAGGTTTCTTTCTGGATATTAGTGGCCTTGCTTAGGCGCGACTCAAGATAGTCCGCTTTAGCTTGAATCATAAGTTTTTTATATTGGTGGAGAAAGGCCTTATAGGTATCCCTATCAGTATCCTGCTTGGATTTCCTCCACAGCCTTTCTAATCTCCTTAGCTTGGTTTTGGTTTCCCTTAAGAGCGGAGTAAACCAGGGAGCTTTCCCAGAGCCCTTGATTTGCAGTGTTTTCACTGGCGCTATCTGATCGATGGCCCGAATCAAACATCTTGTTAGATCAGAGTAGTCTCGGTCCAAATTACAATCTGGCTCTAAAACCTGGGGGGGTTCCAAATGTGCCTCAGTCAGGGCTCTCAGATTGACTTCAATCCATTTCCGGGTTTTCCTGAAGCTATGTGAGTTATGAACAGCCCCATTGCTAAGGGGGACCTCACACGAGACCAAACAGTGATCCGACCAGACACAGGGCGCTGCCTCACTAAATGTTAGAGTGGCATCGGTGGTCCACATAAGGTCAAGAGTGTGCCCTTTTTCATGCGTTGGGGTATCCACAATCTGTGTGAAGTCCAATGCGGACATTAATGTGTCTAACTGGCGCATAGGTGAATCCCAGGTGGGCTTATCCCAATGTAAATTAAAATCCCCTGTAACCAAGATTTTTGTATATCTTGACCTAAGGTCAGATATAATAGGACAGAATAAGTCAAAGAAGGTAGGGGTTGCCTTCGGCGGACGATAAACAGACAAGATCACCCAACACACATTGTTTACTGTGACCTTTACCCCAAGAAGATCGGCTAAGTCAATCGTCTCAGTTAGTATTTTTTCAACCGTCATGGTCTTCCTATACAAAATAGCTACCCCACCCCCCCGTGAGCCCCCTGGGCGGTTATGCCACATTATATCTGTCATATCATGCCATATTTGTATAGAGTCCAGGAATACTCAAGACACTCCTGTATGCAGAAAACAAATTTAATGTACAGCCTCCCTGACGCGTTTCGACCACAGCCTTGGTAACGGGTTGAGAGTGAAGCTGACTACTCATTTTCATGTGCTCGTAATAAACAGTGAAAATTGACTCATGTGAAATTCAGGTACAACACAAAGTTACTGAGAATAGTCGCCATAATAAAACATTTAAAAAGTCATGTAAACACATTAGATTTAATCAAAATAAAACAGTCTAATATCCCGGGCCATAGTACACCTCCTTACTATTAAGGATATCATGAATAGAATGCTCAGCTGGCTAAACATGTTTCAATGTAAGTGTAAATGAGAATAAAGAAGTGTCGTGTTACATATTGTGGCATGTTCAAATTGTACATTTGGTGTCAACATAGTAATAACTAGCCACAGGGTCATAATGTGTCCTCAAACAGTTGCTGATATTGAAAAGTGTCCAATAATAAGTGACACATGTACCGCTTGGTTTATTCTCAGTAAGCGCACTATAGTATGCATGGTATAGTAAAACATCCTGCATAATGATTTAACATATGCAGTAATGTGCCAGTGCGTGCAACGGGTGACCGGCCTCGTTAGATAACATATAGTGCAATTACCACCACGCAATGCGCAAGTGGAGTAAAGTAATTACGCCGTACATGGTAAACATAAATGACAATATGCATGTACATAGCTTGTCGAAAATGCAAAAACTAAGACTCATCTGTATTGCCGTGGCAGTAAAGAACATCCAAGACTGAAGGATAAAACCATAGCACTGAGTGCATCTAACATAATATGCATGCACTGATAAAATCAATTTTAACCAAGTGGGCATGTGCATTTGCATATGTGTCCCACGAAAACAGAATCAATTCAGTAAATTACAGCTCAAATGCAAGTCAGGATGAACACTAGAAAGATTAAATCCTGCCCAAGTGGGCTAACGGGCCTTTCAGTTTCTCTGGAAGTGGTCATAGATAAGAGTGCTGCTAAAAAAGTGCTCTGCTGGCTACTCTCAGTTTCAGTCAGTGTGGATTACTCAGTGAACAAAAAAAACAATACAAAAGTGGGATTAAAATCATCTCAGCATAGTACAGCACTCAAACAGTCCTAATGAAAGAAATAAGATTATCATGTAACACATCATCTCAGTCCAAAATGCACTGACATTTGTTTGCTGGATATCAGAACAAGGGGTGTCACTGTGTGAAAATGAAGAATATACTTACATTCTAGAACACAATTTATGCTCCCTGTTGCTGCCTCTGATTCGATGGCATCAATCACCACAAATCGAAGTTGTTTTTTATTTTGTCTCATTGAATTGTTGTGCCTCCGGGTATTATTTGCCATTGTGTGTGTGTGTATATATATATATGTATATATATATATGTATATATATATATATATATATATATATATATATATATATATATATATATATATATATATATATATATATATTCACTTAAAAAACCATAGGTTTCAGGCCTTATATAGTTAGGAATTAGCATTTAAAAAACCATTGAAATTGCTCCTATATAGTTAGTTGTACTAACTATATTTCGCGCTCCCGCAATCCACTGCTGATGATGTCACATATTACATCATTCATGACATGGTCAGTGACATCACTGATGACATCACTGATGACATCTCAAATTACATCACTGATGACATCTCATTTGACATCACTGATGACATCATCCAGTGACTGTGTGTTTCTGTAAAGTTTAAATATGTTTTACATATTGAAGAATGAGTGGATGTATAAGTGTCTGGATGAAGGATTTAGTAGGTGCGTGACTGACTATATGAGTGAGTGATTAATTGTGTCTTACTAAATGCATGGGTTAGCGACTAAACTGTCTGAATGTGTGCATCAGTATGTCTGTTGTTGTGTAAGCTGCTGCATGTGTTGATCAGTAGCTATATGAGTGGCTATATGGGTTATTGATTGGTTGCCCAAGTATTTGAATAGGAGACTGAGTGTGTGGGTGGCTGGGAGGTGTGTGACTCTGTGCATAGATGTGTGGGCAGTTGATTCAATAGGTGTATGAGTTCAAGAGTGCATGTTGAAACAGCTATATGGGCGGTTGACTGTGTGCATGAGTGTGTTGGTAAGTGAATGGATATCTCAGTGCTACATGTCCAAATAAGTACATATGTAAAACACAGTGCATGTGAGAGTTGGCATATGTAAATGGCTATACATGAAGCCAGTGAATGTGCGAGTGGCTGTATGGATCATTGTGTACTTGTATCAGTGATTGTATAATTGAGTAAGTATGTGTTAGTATATGTTTTAATAAGTAAGGTGTTGTGTGTATGACTGTATAGTTGAGGAAATGGAAGTGTGGTTGATTCTTTGCATGACTAACTAGGTGTGTGAGTAACTCCATGGATGAGTGGCAGTGTGTGAGTGTCTGTATAGGTGTATGAGTGCATATGATAGTGTTGTATTGATGAGTGACTGTATGTATGAGTGATTCTATGGGTGAATGAGTGAATGTGTGTGTAGACCTAGAAATCAGTGAGTGCGTATGTAATAACTGGTATTGGTGTGTCAATGGTTTCAAGAATGGTAGTCTGTATTTAACAGTGGGTGTATCAAAGTTTATATTAGAGTGTGAGGAGGTGCATCGTATTATCACATGAATGATATCATCAATGATGTGATCAGTGATGTCAAATGAGATGTCATCAGTGATGTCATCAGTGATATCATTTGAGATGTCATCAGTGACGTCATCAGTGATGTCACTGACCATGTCATGAATGATGTAATATGTGACATCATCAGCAGTGGATTGCGGGTGCGCGAAATATAGTTAGTACAACTAACTATATAGGGGCAATTTCAATGTTTTTTTAAATGCTAATCCCTAACTTTATAAGGCCTGAAACCTATGGTTTTTTAAGTTAATTTGCAAGGTTTTTTAAATGCTAATTCCTAACTATATAAGGCCTGAAACCTATGGTTTTTTAAGTGAATTTGCAAGGTTTTTTAAATGCTAATTCCTAACTATATAAGGCTTGAAACCTATGGTTTTTTCAGTGAATTTTCAAGGTTTTTAAAATGCTAATTCCTAGCTATATCAGGCGTGAAACCTATATTTTTTTTCAATAAATTTCAAAGGTTTTGTAAATGCTAATTCTATTAGCGGATAACGTTTATATATGTTATTATCCTTCTGGGACCACCTGAGCAGCCATCTTGTTTCTCAGGAGAAGTAAGGCACAAGAGAGCACAAAACAAGAGTGGAAAACACGAAAAGGGGGCAGGGTTGAGACCCCCTGACCCTCTAGCCCTGCTCAGGGGGTCCCAGAAGGACCACCAAGTGCAGAAAAATATATACATATTTTTTAAATCGCGGGGTACGCGCACGGTATGCATACCGTACGCGTACTGTGCGCGTATCCTGTGATTTTTTTGTTTTTTGTTTTTTTTTGCCCTTGGGGGTCCTTTTGGGACCCCCTGAGAAGGGCTACAGGGTTGGGGGGTCTCTACCCTGCCCCCTTTTCGTGTTTTCCACTCTTGTTTTGGGCTCTCTTGTGCCTCAGCTCTCCTGAAAAACAAGATGATGGCCAACACCTCCTGGCTTGGACAGTTTGGAATGTTGACAGTCGACTGCCAGCCAATCAGAAACTCGCTTGCGCACGTAAGGGTACGAGCACGTACACGTACGGTACACCTACCGTACGAGTACGGTGCGCATACGGTGAGCGCATATAGATATATAATTTGCTCAAATTCAATTTTCTCAACAACTACTGTAGGGATTTTCACCAAATATAGAAAAGGCACTACTGCATACCTGTCCCTACCATTTTGCCAAGTTTGGTGTAATTCCGTTCAGCCGTTCGGGCTGTAGCCGTGTCTGAAGGTCCCATAGAAAATGCCATTTGAAAAATTTCAAATTCAATTTTCTTAAGAACTACTGGAGGGATTTTCACCAAACATACAAAAGGCACTGCTGCATACCAGTCCCTACCATTTTGCCAAATCTGGTGTAATTCCGTTCAGCCGTTCGAGCTGTAGCCTTGTCAGAATGTCCCTATGGAAATTAACATGGGGAAAACATGTTTTGAGACCCCCCTTTTTTCTCGGCCCCCGCTTGACGAACCCCCCCAAAACTTTCAGGGGTGGAGCGGAGCGCAGTGAGGCAAATTTAAGAAAAATTACAGGCAGATCGATCAATCGGCGCCAAAGTTATTCCCAATAGAATGTTCGGAATTTCCTATGGTAACTAGGTCCTAACTATATATACCTACTGGCGATATATATACATATATATATATATATATATATATATATATATATATATATATATATATATATATATATATATATATATATATATATATATATATATATATATATATATATATATATATATATATATATATATATATATATATATATATATTATATATGCATTGAGGTGAGAAACAACTAAAAGGACCATTATTTAAAAGATTCCTAGAGGTTCCTGTCCTGCTTTGGCCTCTGTTTGGGTATCAGGTTCTAGACAGTAGTGCCTTGTGAATGTATAGACAGATTTCAGTGTTGCGGTTCTACAAATGTCTGCAATAGTTACATTTCTTATCCATGCTATTGTAGCCGCTTTCCTCCTTGTGGAATGAACTCCTGGTAATGACTTGTTCGAAAGCTGGTAACCTATTATCTCTTGCTTTCATCCAGATAAAATCAATCGTAGAACCCTCTTAATATCTAACAAACGGAGAGCCCTCTCGGCTCGTATAAATGAGTTAAGGCAGAAAGTTGACAGAGTAATAGTCTGATTGATGTTGAAATAAATCAGGGCTGGGTAAGAATGAAGGATGAAGTCTTAAAACAACCCTTTTTGAATGAAAAATAGTAAATGGTTCTGTTGCTAATAAAGCTTGTAACTCACAGCCTCTTCTAGCTGATGGGACATCTTTTAAAAAGGCAGTTTTCCATGAGAGTTGCTACAGTGTTGCTCTATCAATAGGCTTGGAAGGAGAGCTTATGAATTTCGAAAGTATCAGGTTCAGCTCCCATGGAGGAGATGGCTTTTTCACTGAGGAAAAAACACATCCAGGAAATATTAATGGCTGCAATCTTGAAAAATTAAACTGCCTGTGACAGTTTTGTATTTGCCATTATAGTAGCCGTGTTGACATTTATAGATGAGATTTACAACTTTGATTATACTAAATAAAGCAACTACGGTAGCACTGCTTCTTGGTATTAAATAGGAACATGGCCCTTACTGTGGCACCATATGCAGAATTTCTCTCATTTAGTGCATAGCATAATTTTGTTGATAGACATTTTTCTTCTTTAAGTTTTCTTGAGGAAGCTTTAGATGACCGTACTGCTTGACTTCAGGAGCTAGATAGCCAAATTCAAGGACTACAGACTTTGGTGATGGACGTGGCCTTCAAGCCTTGTCAGCAGATCTGGTTTGGAAAGGGAGTCAGTCTCCTGTGGAACAGGAGTAACAGATTTAGAGGGTCTGGTTACCATCACTGCCTCAGGCAGTCTGGAGCTATCAGCGAAGCTCCTACAATGCAGAACATCTGCATATATCACAAAGTTACCAAAAGTCAGTATCCTGTCCTTTCATTACTTCATCTAACAAAAAAAGCGCTGTTAGCTGTACGGCAATCTGAATTTTATATTGAGAAATGATGCCCCTTGCATTGTAGCTGTCATTCGAATAACTAATTTTAGTGTGATTGTACATGCCTATAAATTTAAAAAGCCTTGTATTTAGAGAAGAGAACACCTTTCAAAGCTAATCTGTTTTATTTTTCATTACAGCAGCAGCAACATCATCAGCAGCAGCAACATCATCAGCAGCAGCAACAACATCAGCAGCAACAACATCAGCAGCAACAACAGCAGCAGCAGCAACAACAACAGCATCAGCAGCATCACCAGCAGCAACCACAGCAACAACAATCAGGCCCAAGGCTACCCCCAAGGCAACCTACAACAGCATCGCCAGCGGAATCGGAGGATGAGAATCGCCAGAAACCTCGTCCCCGAACAAAGATTTCTGTGGAAGCCCTTGGAATACTCCAGAGTTTCATACAAGATGTTGGTCTGTACCCAGATGAAGAATCAATCCATACTCTCTCTGCTCAACTTGACTTACCCAAATACACAATTATCAAGTTCTTTCAGAACCAGCGATACTATGTTAAGCACCATGGGAAATTGAAAGACAATTCAGGCTTGGAGGTGGACGTTGCAGAGTACAAAGAGGAGGAGTTGCTGATGGACCTGGAATTAAGTACCCAAGACAAATGTACTAATTCACTTTTTTCAGTAAAACTCGAAGATGAATTAACAAGAGAAGGCAACAAAGAGATTACTGCTAATTTGGAAGGGTAATTCAAAAGTATTATTACAAATTTATTTTAAATCCTCCACTGGTGTTACTTACAAATAAGCGTCCATCCTATGCACTGTCAGTAATCTTTTATACTTGGTTCGGCCAATGAATCTTGAAAAACTTGCACACTAAAATGTGTGATAAGAAGTGAAAACACAGACTTGCACTAAATGTTCCAACCTATTTATGAACTCCTGTCCTGCGCTGGACGAAGCATTTGGGATGGATTGATGTTACTGTGTGCTCACTGGAAAAGCCATGGCATACACAAAAAGCATGCTTTTGTTCCAGTGAATTTAATTCTACAACCACAAAGAAGCATTACAACTAATGTGATTTTCCTTTTTTATTTGTATTATTACCTTAACACTCCACACCTGATTGTTGGAAGCTCACGAAATTATAAAGTAAAGTCTGTTACTTTTGCTCTGTCATACGTTACAGAACAATTATAGACTGTGGAATTAAGTTCTAACAGATGACATGCCAACAAATGCCTTGTATGATATGGCACTGCCGTAATTTCGGTTTGTTTTTAGCTTTCTTTTGGAAAACAAAGTCACTGTAAACTTTATTTCACTTTCATTGTTAGATAGTGGGTTTTTAGAAAATGAAATGGAATTGTTCACCACAATTTAGTTCATATATTTATTTATTTTGACCTCCTACATCATCATGTTGTAATTATTTTGGAGGTGATTTTTTGTTTCAAGTAATATTTTGCTTCTCATTGTTCTAAACGTTTTTTTATATTTATAAATGTATTTTGATGGGCAGTAAAAACAAAGTGTCTTAAAAGTTTTAAATAGAGAAAATGTGCTTTACAGAGTTGCCTATAAAAAGTGCTCTATGTTATCAAAGCAATTCATACTGTCAGCTTCACTCCTATTGTTGTATGCAATTTTTACTATCATGCAAATAAGCTTAGGTAAATAAAACAAATAGATCACCTTAGAAACTTATGCAATTAATGTGAAAATAATTGATGTTTGCAATGTGTCTTCCTTTGGTTTACAATCAATTTGAAAGCTAACATCTGTATAAATTTTCTGTACAAAGGTGCGTTTTCTTTTTTATGAGTTTCTTGCTATGAAAACACCAGTTATTTTTTACGGCTGGTTGTTTCTATAAGTGTATCACAATTTTCTTTACACAGAAGATGTTCTGACTAGGAGTGGGTATTGACTGTAATTACACAATTAAATTGTTTGTATGGTATGATTAGGCAAAGTGTTGTCTTTTTATCCATTTTATCCATCTTTTAAATGTATTTGAAAAATGTGTTTCAATATTTCAGATGCAAATATTTCTATATAATTGCACTATACCTAACAGTACATGTTACTCTATACTTTAACTTCGCTAAGTAACCTATAAGAAATGTGTGGTTAAATCTATTGACATTTGTGTAGAGAAAGGAAGAGTGAAAGACAAATACAAGACATGATTGTTCCTCCAGTATTGAAACTTTCGTAGATTCCCAAAGCATGTATCATTCCCCATCGTCGTAATGGGAGTCTCGATAACCAAAATAACATAGCAGTAGCAAGAAAAGAGAAAGAAAAAGGCCTAGGCCCCATTCCCTTTTGTAGCATATCCACCTCTTTTTGCAAAAGAGACCAAAGTAAAGCAATCAGATCAGCCTCACCCCATAGAACCCTCCTGAGAGAACCTCAGAGCCTCAGATTTTCTACCATACGTTGTGCTAAGGGAGTCTCCTTAGCGCTCTGCTCACTTCAACTCTATTTGGCTATTTTTCAACAGTTTTTTTCTTCAGATTTGTTCAGGTTTTCCTTGAATGCCTGACAAGGAGAAGAAAGCTCTTTTTAAAGCTTGTTCCACCTGTGGGAAGAAGAGATTATATGTGGAGGACAGACATAAAGACTGCATTTATTGCCTGTGTCCTGATCACAAGGCAGCGGGCTGCAAGTTGTGCCGCACCTTCTCCTCAAAGACTCTCCGGGACCGTGAGGGTCGTCTTCTCACTTGACTCCAAAAGCTGAAGTCAAGGAAGGAAACTCTGTCAAGTGACAGTGAAGATTCATCATCTGCAACTTCATCCAGAAGGTCAGTGAAAAGGGGTAGGGCTTCCCCTTCACCATCCACAGACCGTCCTTCAAAGGCCTCAAAAAAGACCCCCGTGAGTATGAGAGCCAAAGTCCGAGCAAATCTCCTCACCGTGGTGCAAAGGAGAGGGAAGGACTATATTCAGCTTCAGCAGTGGTGGAGTCTGCTAAAGCTTTCTAAAAGCCCTCTTCTCTAACATCTGAGAAGTCTGATAAAAGTTCCAGATCGTCAATGACGATGCAGAGGACTCCATCGAGGAAGACAATTAACACACAGGTAAAAAAAAGTTCCACCGTTGATGGGCTCGTCAACGGTTCCTTCAAGTCTCCTCATCTTGACATCAATGTCGACGACGATGACAGCGACGTCGACGAGAGTGTCCACGAGGGTGTCGACTACCATAGCGGTGACGACGCTGTCGTCGATGAGAGAAACTACGACGATGACGACGGCGAGAATGTCTATGGTCTTGTCGACGGCAGTGTCGACGACACCCATATCTTCGTTGACGATTCAACTGTCGACAGTGCTCCCGTCGACGACCTCGTAGACGATGGTTCCTGTTACATCTCCAATGCTTACAGTACCATCGATGACATCCTCGTCAACGGAGAAGATTACTATTTCTTTAAAAAGGATTACGCCTGATATGACATCTCCAAGTGTAGTGTAGTTCCTATATTCCCAATAGGCTCTGCGCATTGGAATAACATAAACGATAGTTTAGACGTGGGACTGAGGACGACTAGGTCTCTATTGAATATGTTAGACTTAATTATGAATGTCAGCTAGCTCAGAGGTCACTAGAAACTTTCTTGAGTGAACAGGAAGGAGTTAACTTTCCTGAATAGACAAGAAGGGATTAGCTTCTGACAACCGCATAAACATGACAACTTTGCTCCCTCCAGAATAAGGAGTATATCTCCAGAGTCGTGTGAAAACAATAGATAGCTATTTCACTCAGTCAATCGTGCATGCTTAGTTTCACCAGAGTGCAAAGAAATAGAGAGACGACCGTTTTCAATAAAAGTGGTTATTTATTGAGCAGTCTTCTTTCTCATGCAAGAGAAATGAATTGCCACAATTGCAATACTTATCATAAAGTAAAGTGTGTACAGTAAAAGGAGTATTATGAAATAATACTGTAAAAGCATTTATATGGTTTCTGAGCCATATGATACTTAAAACGGATAAAATATATACAATACATACAATGATAAAAGTTGACTAAAAGTACTCAACTGGTGCTGTTAAAATACGCCTACCCCGGTGTACCTAACCTAAGCCTAGTACGTGGGAAGAAGTAAGTGAGCTGCAGTTTAAGTTAAGTTAGTTTTGCCAAGAATCTGAATCAAGAATTCTCTAAGGATCTAATCAGCTCCGTACCTTGGTTTTAGAATGAAGGAGGTCTTGTATCTCTTTCTCAGGACTCGATCTCCCAGCAACCCGCAAGGGTGACTGGAAACACTGGAGCTGGATTTCTCGGCAGGAGAAAAGACAGCGTCTCTCAGTGCGACAAATGGGACGGTCGGCTTCCTTCGACACGCGCATCAGCTGGGCTTTGGGTAAGTAGATAGCCGCTCTGCTCCAAACCACTGTGTGTTGCTTAAGGCAAATGCTGGTATATTTATACCTGGAAGGTGCCGTGTTTGACCTAAGGTTGGACATAAGATGTCACTAAGAACTGTCACTAAGAACTGGCAGTTCTTTCAGGACTCTCAGGAGTTCTAGGACAAATCAAAACAGAAGCAGGGGGAATTCCTGGGCTGCTGGCGGCTTGGTTTGTTTAAAGAACGCGTTGTACTTTCTAGGAGTCTAGGGAAGTAGCCTTGCCGTATTTGGACTGCATTGGCTATGGCTAAATATGGACATGATTCTTAGGCCTTTATAAGGATATGATTTGTTATAACCACATAAGGTCATGAATGGGAATATTTAATTAGGTTCCTAGATACATTCACAACACAAGGAGGGTTACCCCCTTTGCCTCCCGCACTGTTGCTTGAAGAAGAAAAAGACTCGGAGGGTGATGATCAGGATTCTTTTGGCTATACCCATAGCCCATCACAGCTTTTGGTAAAGTGCCAGGATACGGATTCTGAGGGTGAATACCTTCATGAACACTATACCAGCAATCCTTTCATCGTCACGAAGAAGCAGGCCAAGAGATGACTTCAGTTCCTTCTTCCCTCTTGCCAGATCTTCAATGTATGTTACAGGATTACCGGAAGAGATTCTCACAGATTACTCCTCTTCCTCCTGCTTTTTCTGCAAGGCATGATGTCTCTATTCCACCAGTTTCTTCAGTGGTTTCTCTGGAAGCTCCTTCCCGGATGGTATCACAACCGCAAGTGTCCAGCCCAGGTATAATTCCAGTGGTTCAGGAAGTACAGGACGATTCATCGGATGAGGATCAAGTTGTTGGCAACAGACCTGACCAGTGTGTGGAGTGGGATGATTACGTAATTCCTGACCCGGCTTCTCCTTCTCCGGATACAGTGGATTCTCCTCCATTGGATAATGGGGGATTTCACAAACTGATGAAAAGCGCCTCCAACAGATTTAAGCTTCCTATGCCTTCTATTCAAACAGAATGCTTCCTCTATGATTTTAAGGAGCCCTATAGGAAGATGGTTTGTTCCATCCCCATCGTCAGCCACGTCTGGGACAAGGGATTGAAAGCAATGAAAAGCCCTGTCAACCTAGTCTTGCCACGCCTGGAAAAGAAGTACAAGGCCCGGATTATAGTCCAGCAGCCTTGATAGGTCAGCCGAAGCCGGATTCGGTAATATCGCTCGCGGCTCAAAGAAAGTCGCGATATCCTTCTGCACCCTTGACAACTCCGCCTGATAAAGAAGAAGGTTGAGAAAGTTTCTGCCGTACCTATCTTTGGAACACAAGAAGATAACGGTGCAGGCCCTGATAGGCTCCCGCCTAGACTATGCCAACATCCTTTACTTGGGTCTTCCTGAATATCTGCTGACCCGTCTGCAGATAGTCCAAAATTCGGCAGCCAGGGCAATCTTTGGCCTTACCAGAAGAGCCAGGGCGAGCAATCTCCTTGCCACTCTGCACTGGCTGCCGATTCGCAAGCGCATCTCATTTAAGACCTTAACTACAGCTTTTAAGGCGCTTCACAATCTCGGCGCTGGCTATTTGCAGAGAAGGGTCAATTTCTATCTTCCCTCTAGACCCTTGAGGTCTGCTGCCCAGGCCTATGCCATTGTGCCGGTAGTGAAACGTGTTCGCTGTGGAGGTCGCTCCTTTAGCTACCTTGCCCCCCGTCTTTGGAACACTCTGCCCCTGATGCTGCGAACGTGCCCTAATTTGTCTGCCATAGAAAAGGACTTAAAACTTATCTCTTTGTTCTGTAAGTTGTTCCTTGGACTTCTAGTACCGTTTGGCTGTCCTGTTGGTTGCTGGTATTTTGTGAAGTGGATCCATAGTGCCGGGACGCTCTTGGAGCAGCTGAGCGCTCTACAAAACACCCAGTAACATAACATAACATAACATAACAAGGCAGACGCCTTGACAATGCAGGAAAAAGGTTTTCTTCTATGGCGAGCTTGGTGATTAGGGCAGCTAATGCGTTGGCGATCCTGGGCAGATATGATCGCCAAATGTGGTGCGACCTCTCACCATATTTAGAACAATTGCCTCAGGAATCCAAGGCTGTAGCAAAAAGGCTTTTTCAGGAAGGGGAGGCTACATCTGAGGAGGTGATTGACTACGCTATGAATATTGCCACTGCAGCGTTCCGCTCGCTGGCAGGCGCAGCGGTTCTTCGATGCCAAGGCTGGCTCAGGGCAACAGGGTTCAGACCGGAGGTCCAAAACAAGATCTTGGACCTCCCATTTGATGGTGAGGCATTATTTGGCAAACGTATCTATGATGCCCTCCAGGCCATAAAAAAGGACACAGAGACGGCAAGATCCCTGGGAATCCTACAGTATAGAAAAATTCCTTTCCGTGGAGCCAAAGGAAGAAGTATCAATTCCTACAGGGGGTTCTTATCAACAACAACAATACTCTTCTTATGGTTCAACACCCCAATCTTATCGCCAGTCTTATCACCAAAGGCAAGGCCAGACCTCTTCTTTCTCGAGGAATACCTCTAGCGGAAAACAGAATCGCCAGGGACGTGACACCACCAAGAAGCAATAGCGGCGTTCTGGCTCTGCCTGCTGTACCCACCTACCAAGCCCCCTGCCCTCATTCCTTCGAAACATCTGTGTCTTCCCAGGCTCGAAGTTCATCAGATGGTCCTCAAAGGAGCTGTAGAGCCGGTTCCCCATTCTCAAAAGGGAGAAGGATTCTATTCCAGGGTTTTTCTGGTCAAGAAGATGCTGGAGAAATGGCGGCCCATTTTAGATCTCAGGGAGCTAAACACCTTTCTCATAAGTCAATCCTTTCGGATGGTGTCTCTTCAGGATATTTTACGTCTCCTCAACTCGGGGGACTTCATGGCCACTCTTGATCTCGAAGATGCGTATTTTCACATACCCATTCATCCATTCCACAGGAGGTTTCTACGATTTACAGTAGTCAAGAGCCACTTTCAACTAAAAGTTCTTCCTTTTGGACTTCGGTCTGCTCCGAGAATCTTTACCAAGGTACTGGCAATGGTGGCAGCTTTCCTACGTAGGCGTCATTTTCAGGGCTTCCCATACCTGGACGATTAGTTGCTGAAGGCCTCAACCAAGCGTGCAGCGGAGGAAACAGTAGAGGCATGTACGACACTGTTCACCAATCTGGGCCTGACTCTCAAAAGGGAGAAGTCATCTCTCTGCCCGTCCACAAAAGCACGATTCCTAGGAGGCATCCTGGATACATCTCTCGGCAAGGCTTCTCCATCCTGCGAAAGACAGGAGAAGCTGATATCTATGGCTCATCTGTTATAAAAAAGAAGGTGTCTTTCAGTACGCTGTTACAAATCCCTTCTAGGAGTGATTTCCTTGTGCATTCCTCTAATACCCCACTGCAGGTTAAGGATGCGGTTGCTTCAGGAGCAGCCCGACATGCAATGGCAGCAGGTTCAGGGTTCTTTCGACGACAAGGTGATGATCACGGCGGCAATGAAAAAAGCAGCCTTGTGGTGGACAAAGGAAGAAAATGTTTCCCAAGGTCCATCCTTTGTAATAAATCCTGCTCCTCACGTAGTCACTAGAGATGAGTCGCTGGAAGGCTGGGGTGTGGTGTTTCAGGACTTGCAAAAAAGCGGGCGTTGGTTGCCTCAGCACCGCCTTCTTCATATCAGCCTCCTGGAACTCAGTGCGATTCGTCTAGCGCTACAAGCATTTCTCCCGAGGTTGCAGGGATCAGCAGTTCTTGTCCGCACGGACAATACCACAGCAATGCATTACATAAACAAGAAAGGGGGGGTACCAGATCTATTCCATTGTCACAAGAGGCCCAGAGAATTTGGGAATGGGCGCTCCTTCATGGGATATCACTGCAGGCGGAACACCTTCCAGGAGTCCAAAACGAAAAGGCAGACATGCTCAGCAGGCTGTCGTCAGTCAGCCACGAGTGGGAACTGAACCAGTCTTTCTTGGAGGAAATTTTCCGGGTGTTGGGCAAACCATCAATAGATCTCTTTGTCACCCCGGAGAACAAGAAATGCTAGTTTTATGCAAGCAAGTTTCACCATCGCGGATCTTTAGGGAATGCGCTTCCGATAGCCTGGTCAGGCTCATTTGTTTACGCCTTTCCTTCCATTCCGCTAATACTGAAAATCTCAGGAAGATAAAAACAGAGCCATGCAGGATGACTCTTAATAGCTCCAGCTTGGCTGAGGCAGTTTTGGTTCACAGAGCTTCACCTCCTCTCTCTGGACCTTCCATGTCCCCTACGAATGATCCCGGATCTTCTCACAAATTCCCAGGGCCAAGTCAGGCACCCAGATCTTAGCTCCTTACTTCTATCAGTATGGCTCCTGAGCAGCAGAGAGTTTCTAGGTTTAGGTCTCTCTGAAGAGGTAAAGGACATTCTCTCTCAGGTAAGATCTCCTTCAACTACCAAGATGTACCATTGGAAATGGAAAGATTTTGTATCTGGTGTCAACAGGAAGACACTGATCCTTTTTCGTCTCAACCTCACCAGGTTCTTCCTTACTTCCTGTCTTTGGCTAAGGCAGGGTTGGCTCACTCATCCATAAAAGTTCATTTGGTCGCATTATCTCACTGTAGACACACTGCATCTGGACCTTCCCTTTGGTCAGCCAGAATTATCAAGCAATTTCTTAAAGGCCTGTTTAGGGTCTTTCCTCCAGTGAGGCCTCCGCCTCCCACGTGGCATTTGAATTTGGTGCTCTCCCAGCTCATGAAACATCCCTTTGAACCGATTCATCGAGCAGATATGAAATTCCTCTCGTGGAAGTTGGCTCTCCTTCTGGCTCTCACTTAGGCAAGAATTGGTGGGCTTCAAACCCTAACGATTCAGGAACCTTTCCTCCAATTCAAAAGGAATACCCTAATTCTAAGGACTAATCCGAAATTCATACTTAAAGTGCCTTCGGACTTTCATTTAAATGAGCCGGTGATTCTTAAAGCTTTCTTTCCTCAACATTCTACGCTGCCGGATCAGGCACTTCATTCTCTGGATGTGCAGAGATGCTTGAAATTCTATATGGACCGTACTAAATACTTTAGGAAAACTTCTCAATCATTCATTGCATTTAGTTCTCCCCGCATTGGCATACCCCTCTCCAAACAAGGTATTGCTCGTGGGTATCTATCGCTATACGGTCCTGTCATTCAGCAGCGGGCAAGCTTCTAGAGGGCAGAGCCAGAGCGCACACTACAAGATCCATGGCTTCATCGACGGCACTCTTTGCAGGAGTCCAGATTAAGGATATCTGCAGGCTGCAACTTGGAGCAGTGTGCACACCTTCACAAGACATTTCTGCCTGGAAACCTCAACGCAGGAGGGCACAGCTGTGGGCCAGGCAGTCCAGAGGAACCTCTTTCATTGAGAGGTGAACTTTCCTTTTCTTCCCTCCTTCCTTTCTTTATTGTTATTGGCACATTTTGCTATATGTTCTTAATGTTATGGCATTTTGGTTAATGTTTTAGTTGCATGTAAAAAAAAAATAAGAAGAAGAAGAGATGTTAGAGAATGGAGAATGGAGAAAAGGTAATAACAATAAGAAGGCAAAATGTGCCTCGGACTACTAGCTACTCTGATAAAAGCTTTGGGAATCTCTGAAAGTTCTAATACTGGAGGAAGAAAACAAGTTACTTACCTGTAACTTTGTTTCTCCAGTATTGGTAACTTTCATAGATTCCCAAGCACCCACCTTCCTCCCCGGGGAAAGCTCAGCTCTCAACATGTTTTGGTTGTACTGTTACACAACGGCTACGACATTTTGAGGTTCTCTCAGGAGGGTTCTATGGGTGAGGCTGATCTGATTGGTTGTGGCTTTATTTTAGTCTTTTTTGCAAAAAGAGGTGGATATGCTACAAAAGGGAATGGGATCTAGGCCTTTTTCTATCTCTTTTGTTGCTACTGCTATGTTGTTTTGGTTATCGAGACTCTAATTCCGACGACGAGGAATGATACAAGCTTGGGAATCTATGAAAGTTACGAAGACTGGAGAACCAAAGTTACAGGTAAGTAACTTGTTTTCACACTGTGCATGTGTAAGGCAGCTTTGATAGAACTTGAGAGGAACTACTGGCTAAAAATTGAAGTTATTTCGTTCGTAGATCACTTAAAGATCCACTGGACGCTTTTAAGGTTTCCTCTTTCTGCAGTTTATAAAAAATGATCATTTGAAGAATAAAACGGTATGCACTCATTTACATAAGAGAAATATCATATGAAATGAAACTGCTGTACCATACTTTCTTTGGTTTAAGATGATTTAATGCCAACATAATCATTATAGTGCATTGTAACTTTGCCTTGCAAATTAGTCAATTTTTAGTTCTCGCCTTCTGACAGCTTTACCTGTGGGTCGGCCAGACTTAGGCATAGATGCATCAAGCTAATAACTGCTCGCAAAGGGGCAGATTCTCAGAATCTGCCCCTTTGCGACCGGTATTTTTGCATTTGGGATGCATCATCCCAAATGCAAAAATCACAATTTAAGAAATCGCAAATTTGCGATTACTTAAATTGCTATTGCATTTAAGGAACCTCAAATTGAGATTCCTTAAATGCAATGCATTAAAGTTAAAAAATTTGCCATTTCGCTAATAGAGGGAGCAAATTACCATGAAGTTGAACTTCATGGTAATTTGCAAAAAATTTGAAAAATGCACTAAAGTGCAAACATGCCCTTAGGGCATGTGTAAGTGCAAGATGTACCCATATGCAGATTTCAGGGGTGCAATAGGGTGTCCTTTTGACACCCTGGCACCCTTGAAATTGCAATCGCAATTTGCTATTCTCTAATTGAGAATCGCAAATTGAGATTGTCTTCCCATTCATTCCTATGGGCCTCTAGACCCATCGAAATGAATGGAGAGGTATTCCTTAATTGCGAGTTGCAATTTGCGAGTAGCAATTAAGGAATTTTAAGAAATCGCTATTTTTTTAGCCATTTCTTCCTGCATAGCCTTTTGCTATTCCTTATTAGCGAATCCTTATTTTTCGCTAATAAGGAGTCGCAAAATGGATGCTTATGCAAAATGGATGATATGATGATAGTGTTTCCTATATACATACAGTGGGCTTTGCATGAGCTCCATGCTTGTGTTTTGATGGCTTTGCTGTCTGTCTCATTTGACTCCTCTTTAGACAGGGCTTGACTCCCTGTTAACGATTTGCCACTCACAGGAGCATTTGTTGTCAGGGATCTGTAATAAGGATACCGACGACGACTCTGTGCCTCCTTTAGAAGTTGAGTACTCGTCCCTAATTGTAAATGAGCGTTATGCAAATATCTCTTGGTGAAACAAAGACTAAGAGCGATAAAGGGAGAAACAGTGGAGTGACCCTGCGGACTGCAGAGAACAACCCAGTTCTCTCTGTATTTGTCCACCACCAATGTCAAGGCACAGTAGATGTTAGACACTGAGATATCAGGCGCACCCCAACATATATAAAATATTCTGCTTCTTGTTGTACTCACCACTATAGGTTGCAGGAGATTGCTATGGTAGGCTCAGGCGAGATGGAGAGGCGAGGGCTCCCATTACTGGTAAGTAGGATTGGTTGTGAAAGGTTACTGGAGTGTTGTTTTAGAAAGACAATTAGGTGGACACGAATGGGAACCAAAATATTAAAGGTGCAATAGGAATGGAAGCCAACTGGAAACGTTCAGCAATGAAGAAATGCAACAAAATTCGCAATTCCCTGCAAAGAGCTTTAGGTAGCACACATCCCACTCTAACCTGAAAGTACTACACTCATTTTGAATTAGGGAAGGTATACATTCTACAGGTTATCCACAGCTACCATGAAGGAATGGGGAGGACTCTAACCCTCTGCTAACACCTTTCAATGTCTTTTGTAATGCATTATGGGTTTCCATGTTCTTTTTGGATATTGTCTGTATCTTGGTGGTTCTCTGGTGATGAAGCGTTTGTTATAATCCTGTCAACTTTGGTCTTACAGTGTTCTGATTATTTGACTTCAATTCGATTGTATCCTTCCACATCTGGTGTTTCTTGCATTGAGGGAACTCGTTTTTTACTTTAATTTAAGCATTGCATTAGGGTGCATGTTTTTTTAATTGCTGTTTCTTCCATCACTTCCTCCCCTCGCTTCATTCTCTCTGTCGCTTTCCCTGCTTAATCCTCAACTCACAAGTGAACTGTAAAACAAAATCCTTACCTCCCTTTGCCTCTACCTACCCCATAATCCTAAAAAATCCTTACCTTCCCTCATTTCTACTTACCTCTGAGCCTTACAAAAGCAAAAAACCCTTTCCTTCCTTTACCTCTACCCACCTCTAACCATAACGAACTTGCCTCCATTTACCTCTACCTACACTTTACGTGAAAAGCCTTACCGCTCTTTACCTCTACCCACCCCTAAACACTAAAAAACCTTTACTTCTACCTAACCCTGAGCCCTAAATAAATCCTCCCTCCCTTTACCTCTACCCATCCGTGAAACGTAAAAATACCCTTACCTCCCTTGTCATCTACCCGCCTTGAACGCTAAAATATAGTCCTTACTTCCCTTTATCTCTACATACTCTTAAACCCTAAAAACCCTTACATCCCTTTACCTCTAACCACTGTGGAACCCCAAAAAACCACGTACCTCCTTTTACCTCTACCCACCACTGAACCCTAGAAGAAGTTCCCTACCTTCTTCAGCATTGTTGAAACAGATGCTTTGTAATGGTGACTTACAGCAGCAGTTTTATGTAGTGTTTGAATTTTGAAAACGTTTCTTCTTGCTCCATTGGCAGCATTTTGCTGTTACATACTATTCATTGCACAACAAAAGTCTCCAGCACATGTAATGTCTCGGCTCCAGTGCCTTCATCCTCCTTTGCAACCTCACCTACCACTTGGAGGACCTTACAGATCCCAACAGAACTAACCTCTTTGAAGACCTATCTAAACCCGGACTCACCCAGTAAGTGGAAGGATCCACACGTGCTGCCAGACACCTACTGGACTCAATCTTCACCAGCTTCAACAAAATCACAGTTGGCAAATCCACACCTATCACCTGCTCCAACCATACCCTCATCAGTTTCAGCATACCCGTCCCACACCACCTCAGGAAAACCTTCACCAAATGTTCACAACAGGACTGGAACAAGACCTCAGAAGTATTCTGGTATTCCTAACTCTTACATCGCTGGCCTCAACACAATTAGAACCGCCTGGAATCCTTCTCCAACTACAACACTTGGATCACCATCTGCGCAGACACCAAAGCCACAACAACCAGACCATGAGCAAGCTGGTGCATGGAAGAACTCGGGCTCACCAATCGCAGAGCAACTTGAACACAGATGGCGACAAAGTCAGAGCAACACCGACAAGACAAGAGCAGCTACACGTCCACCTTCAGCCGGTAACTATCACAAATCCGAGCCACCAAACACTCCATGCTCAGCAACTTCATCGAAAGCAACACCAACAGCGCCAAGGAAATATTTGCACTAGTGAAAGACATCACATCTCAGGCAGCAAGCTCCATTAGCGTAGCCCCGCCATAGGACCTCTGCACCGAGCTGTCCCTATTTTTCAGCTAGAATATCACAAGCATCTACAAAAACATTGAGCCCCAGCTGGACTCTCCCACCCTTGCAGCTCTCCTATCAGCACCCAGAGGACCACCTGGTCCATCATTACCACTCAAGAAACCTCAACAATCATGCAGTCCATACACTCAGGAGCCCCCTAAGACCTCTGCCCTCACCTCTTCTTCATAAAAGGTGTGGACCCTATCAGCACAGTAATGTAATATAATGTAATGGTGTCTTGTAAAGCGCATGTATCACCCCACCATGGGGTATCTCAGCGCTGTAGACCGCTGGGGAACCCATCCTGGCTTTCCCTGTGAGATGGTCCCTGCTGGGTATCTCCAAGGTAAAACCAGGCATCCCCGGCGTATGTGGGGGGCTGTTGTGGAGATAAGGCAAGCTAATGTCCAGAGTTGCCGAGTGTGATCCCTGGTTAGAGTAGGCACCGAGGCGAGAATTATCGAGCCCGCTGACCCTGGTCCACAACCCTGCCGCGTCGGGAATTGAACCCTGGTCTTGGGCTGTCCTCTGCTTCCGGGTCTGCTGCCTCTAACCAGTGAGCCACACCACTCAACTGTCTCCGCCCTAATCCTGAATGAATCAATTATCATAGTCACTGACGCAGATGCCTAGAGACTCGCCACAATACTCCCTCTCCTCAAGAAAGTCATGCCAAATACCAGCCTATCCACTGCTTACCTACTTGGCAAAAGTAATGGAAAAGATGATAAATGCCTAACCACCCTCATCCTTGACAACCACCTCCTCGACACCGCTCAATGTGGATTCAGGCCCAACCAGAGCACAGAGACCGCCCTCATCGTTAAAGGATCATGCACAGAGGTCACAGCTGAGCCCTCATCCTACTAGATCTTTCTGCAGCCTTCAACACTGTCTCCCACTCCATCATTATCCAACAACTGCACGAAGCCGGAATCCAAGGTCCTGCATTTCGCTGGACTTGCTGCTTCCTGACAGACTGCACCCGGTCAGCCAGCTTAGCAATCTTCACCTCGAACGGCCATCAACCTCATCTGCAGAGTTCCACAAGGGTACTCACTCTGCCCCACTGTGTGAAATACTTACGTGACCCCTCTCACCAGCATCATCGTCGCCACCAACAATATGTCCTATGCTGGCGACACCCAGCTCACACTCTTCCTCTCCCACAAGACGCCAAACACCCGTCCAATTTTTCTGCCTGCATGACCAAAGTAGCCAGATGGAAGAAAACTAACTACCTAAAGCTCAACACAGACAAGACAGAAGTAGTAATCTTCAGCAAAGACACCTCGCTCTAGTGGCCTGCCAAACTTGAACCGATTCCCCTCTCGGCAACCCACACAAAGAACCTCAGAATAGTAATCGACAACTGACTTACCTTGACCGGCTAAGTGAATGAAGTCTCCATCTTCTACACACTCAAGATGCGCAAGAAAACCTTCAAATGGCTCCACACCAACAGCCGCAGAACCGTCAGCCAAGCCCTCATCACCAGCAACCTGGACTACGGCAACACATTATGCTGTAATCAATGCTGAACTGACAAGAAGTCTCCAGGCCATACAAAACAACCCCGGCTCACCCTACATTCGACCTTTCACCCTACATTCAAAACACCCTACAACTCAAAGAGCTCCCCTGGCTCCCAAACCCCAAATGAGCACTCTTCAAGTTCCTTATGCACACATTTAGCCGTACACAGCACTGGCCCCATGTACCTCAACAACCACATGAACATCTACAAACCTACCAGACACCTCCACTAAGTCGGACTCCTATTTGCATACCCCCCCCCCCACACATACACAGAACCAGGTCCTGCAGTATATCTTCTCCTACCTCACTCCTAAAGCATGCAACACCCTGCACATCAAAGCCTCCTTATCAGTTCTTGAATTTCACAAGAAACTAAAGACCTAGTTCATCACCAGCCTGACCTTAGCACAGCCCATACAATTTCTGCTTCAGTGCCAGGATACCCTCCTGGGTGAATTGGGCGCTATATAAATACACATAATGTACGTGTCTGGATTTTTAAAAGAAGGGGGAGGGTTTAGCAAACACAAGTTTTGAAAAACAGTTTTTAAGGGTTCATAGTAAATGAGCAAACTTTCTAAAACTAGTGAAAGTTTTTTAATGGTTATATTGAAATATTAAATCAGACACAACTGAGGTGAAATAGGTATCACTCTTACATCAACCTCCTGATCAAGTGTCCAAACATACAAAAAGATGTAGGAGGATAGAGAAACAAAAATTAAGTAGCGTATGCCACATGCTTTGTTCTTAAGTTGTCCTCACCCACAAATTGTGGCATGCTTCACCATTGGGCTTGCTAACAACATCCCATTGCAGACCAATGCCTGGGATGGAGCAAAAGGGAGGTGGAAGACAATACAAATAAGTAATTGTAGAATCAAGAAAGAAATGTAGTGCAGAGTATAAATTTAAAACCGGCTCAGGAATATCTGCTATATGTTTTAATCCTGGACTTCTTGGTCAGGATTAAAATGTATATAGGATGGTGGTGTAGGAGCGGGTTAGTGGCCCCACAGCCCTACTATCTGCATGTCTGTCAACACGTTTCAGCTGATTTTTTTAGCCCAAAAAGGGTCTTCTGGCTTTCGTCAGCACCATCGATCCCCTACTTCCCCAACTCTTCTACCTTTTTTTGCCAGTAGATTTAGGTCTGACCCATTCTGGTCTGGGGGCTTGTGTACACACTGCGGTAATACAGAGTTTCACGGATGTAATTGCTCGAATGGTTGTGCTAGCGGGAGCAGATCCCTGTAGTCAAAAATCTGTCAAGGAGCGAATGTCGCTGTTCAGATTCACTCAGCACAGGAAGTACGGGAATAAAACATATACTCCTGATCCAGTTTTAAATATAATCTTTGTCATGAAATATTGTTATGTTATGTGTATTCTTAAAGTGCACTATCACCTGTGAGGGTATCCTGGTGCTAAGCAGGCGTGTGCATAGCTGTTTCTATATTGGGTTGGTTAATTGAAAATCCTGGTCTTCAGCTTCATGCGAAATTCAAGAAGAGAGGAAAAAGCTCTGTTATGGAGTGGCAGGCTGTTCCATGCTTTGGGAGTGATGTAATAGAACGACCAACCTCCTAATCTGTTACATGTATGCGTGGGAGGTGTGGTGACTGGATGGTTGGTGAAATGAGATGTTACTGTTCAAGTAGGAGGGTCCCAAGTTGTGTAGTGCTTTGAATGTGTATATGTGTGACGAGTTTGAAATGAGTGGGTTTGTGTATCAGGAGCCAGTGAAACTCTAGGTGCAAGGGGTATTCTCATAGTCCAACTTGCTGGTGACCAGGGGTGGTTGGTGTTAACGGGCAATGCCATCTTGGGGGTAGATAGAGGATGTAAGAAAGACCAAGAATCTGGAAGCAAATTACACTTGCTGTTTGGGCACAAACCAGTTTAATTCTGTGCTCTTTTGTAGGGAGGAGGAGGGGTTGCGACCCTGAGGCTGGTATCTGCACATGTCACGGCTGGTCAAGGTCTTCCTTGCCTTGGAGACATAAGCCTAACCAGTGAAGACAAATTATGGGCATAGTGGATTTTACCTTTGAGGCAAAAGCTTTCATATGGGTGTTATTTGCAATAGCCCTGGGTGGGATTGTAACACTTCCATTGAACTAAATGGGCTTATGGGAACAATGAAGGAGGTAGTGTGCCACTGACCTCTGCCTGCTACATTGCCACCAAGCAAGTTCTGCTCTTGCTACCCACCTTAGATTGCAATAGGTGGACTGAGGCGAGGGGAGAAGTCCATTGCAGCTTTCGTGAAGGTTCTGGGTCAGCGCAGAGAGGTGTTTTACTTTTGGCGAAATTGCGGGGTCACCAGGGGAGCAACTGCACCACTTGACTTTAGACGTCTCATTCTCCCTCCCTTATGAATGGCATGTCCGAGACGCCAACCGTCTAGTCCTCTATCTCCCGCCACCCCCTCCCCCCCCCCCAAACACACACTGGTGCTTCCAAGGAATCTAAAAGACTGAGTCTGAGGCGGCCGCATGGTGAAACCAGCAGTCCAGATCAGCAAGCATGTCAGCTTCTTTCATTTGTAACTTTGCTGTAGAGGTGCCTGCTGCCTGGGCGGACCCTGCTGCTCTATGCCAGGATAGACCTGCCTCTTACCAGCCTGAACCAGCACTACAGCCACGGAAGACAACACCTCAGTTTCACGGTATGCAACCTAGGTTTGGAATTTATACTCCCTGTTTGTTTGCCTAAGGGAATCACTGCAATTGCTATTTGTGTGTTTCTAAGCTTACTCTAGTATTGGAACTTTCATAGATTCCCACGCTTGTATCATTCCCCGTCGTCGGAATGGGAGTCCCCGGTATACATAAATTAGCAATAGAAACCATCTCTAAAACAGAACCTAGGCCTAGGCCCATTGCGGATTTGCAACCTATCCACCTCTTTTTCTAAAAGAGACCAAAAAAAAATGAACAACCAATCAGATTACCCTCACCCCTTAGAACCCTCCTGAGAGAAGCTCAGAACCTCAGATATTCGTAGCCATTGTGTAACCAAACCACTGAAGATGGAAGAGGCTGAGCTTTCGCCAGGGAAGGAGGGTGGGTCGCATGGAAATCTATCCAATACTGGAGAACCAAAGTTACAGGTAAGTAAATTGTTTTCTTACTCCAGTATTGGAACTTTCATAGATTCCCACGCTTGTATCATTCCCCGTCGTCGGAATGAGAGTCCCCGGTATACATAAAATAGCAATAGAAACCATCACTAAAACAGAACCTAGGCCTAGGCCCATTGCAGATTTGCAACCTATCCACCTCTTTTTCTAAAAGAGACCAAAAAAAAATGAACAACCAATCAGATTAGCCTCACCCCTTAGAACCCTCCTGAGAGAAGCTCAGAACCTCAGATTTTTGTAGCCATTGTGTAACCAAACCACTGAAGATGGAAGAGGCTGAGCTTTCGCCAGGGAAGGCGGGTGGGTCGCATAGGAATCTATCCAATACTGGAGAACCAAAGTTACAGGTAAGTAAATTGTTTTCTTACTCCAGTATTGGAACTTTCATAGATTCCCACGCTTGTATCAGAGTAGCTAGCAGTTATCCGCACATTTTTTGGAACCATGACCAATATCAAACTAGGAACAAAGCCATAGTAAACAAATCATAAAGACATTTTCAATGGTCAACAGCATACTTAAAATTCAGAAACATAAACACATAAGGTTAAAAAATGTGCTAGAGCTGATAAAACAGTAACATGGAAGGAGGGATGAAAGGGAAAGCTCACCACTACTGAAAGAGGTTCCTCAGGACTGCTTGGCCGACTGCTGTGTCAATCTGCGTTACAGAATCCAGGCAGTAATGCTGTGTAAACGTATGTGTACTACTCCAGGTCACTGCACAGCAGATCTCCCGGATACGCACACCAGCAAAGAGGGCTGTAGAAGAAGACATCGCTCTCGTGGAATGAGCGCGACTCGACCTTCCAGGGGCTTGTCCGCTGCCTTGTGACAATATTGGATAGCATTGGTGATCCAACGAGCGATCCCCTTCTTGGAAAGGGAAAAACCCTTACGAAGGTCACTAAAAGACACAAACATTTGAGATGACTTTTTGAAGTCTTGTTCATTGAAGATAGAACTTTAAGCACCTCTGAATGTCCAGGGAGTGAAGTATTTTCTCTTAAGAATTACCGGCTCATTCAAATAAAAGTCAGAAGGAACTTTAGGAATGAATTTTGGGTTAGTACGCAGAATCACTGCTCCTTTTTTAACTGTAGAAAGGGTTCCTGAATGGTGAGAGCCTGCATTTTTCCCACACACCACGCAGAAGTCAAAGCTAGAAGCGCTACCTTTGTGGAGAGGAATTTCAACTCTGTTTTGTGAATAGGGTTGAAAGGAGACTTTATAAGCTGGATGAGAACTAAGTTCAGATCCCAAAGAGGAGGAGGCGACTTCACTGGAGGGAAAACTCTGAAAAGTCCCTTGAGAAACTGTTTAACTGTCCTTGCCGAACAGAGGGAAGGGGCTGAAGACGTGCGTCTGAACCGAGAAATCACCGCCAGATGCACTTTGATGGAAGAGTGAGACAGTCCCGCTTTTGCTAATGATAGAATGTATGGAAGACCTTCATACGGCTCCGATTCAAAAGGATGGAGGCCGGTGTGTTGACACCAAATACAGAAACGCTTCTATTTCAATCTGTAAGTCTTATTCGTACTTGGGGCTTTTGCCTGAGAAAGCACCTCTTTACATTCTGCTTTGAGATTCAGACCAAGAAATTCTCGCTGCTCAAGAGCCATGCCGAGAGCTGAAGAGACTGAGAATAAAGATGCCAGACATGGCCCTGGGACATCGTCAGTAGTGAAAGAATCGGCTGCAAAGGCAGAGGAAGTCCAGGAAGAAAAGGTGGAGTTCTGACAACCAAAACTGTCTGGGCCACACAGGAGCTATCAGAATCATCCTGCACCCTTCTGCTTTGAGCTTCCTGTTAAGTCTGGGGATCAGAGGAATGGAGGGAAAAGCGTAAACAAATGCGCCTGACCAGGCCATCGAAAGTGCATTCGCCAAAGATCCCGGGTGGTGAATCCTGCTTGCATAGAACCATCATTTCTTGTTCTCCGGAGTGGCAAAGAGATCTATGGAAAGTGTGCCACATCTGTGAAAAACTTTCTGAAGAGTAAAGTTGTCCAGTTCCCACTTGTGGCTGACAGACTTCAGTCTGCTGAGAGTGTCCGCTGCTTTGTTGAGGACACCTGGAAGATTTTCCGCTCAGAGTGATATCTCTTGCTGAATTGCCCACTCCCAGATTGATTGGGCTTCTTGCAACAACAGTCGAGATCTGGTGCCTCCTTCTTTGTTTACCTAATGCATGGCTGTCGTGTTGTCTGTACGTATAAAAACTGTAGACTGTTGTATTTGTGGAAGAAAGGCTTGCAAGGCTAGGCAAATCGCTCTGAGCTCCAGCAGATTGATATGAAACATGCTGCTGAGACTGCCACCGGCTGCTTACATGAAGGTCATGTAACACCGCTCCCCAGCCTTCGAGAGAGGCGTCCGTAGTTATTATGTGTGGAGCCAGAGCTAGCCTGAAAGAGAGACCCTGAGAAATGTTTCTCTGGTCATCCACCATAATGCAGCCTCTCTCACTGCCTTGGTAACTGAGATCTTGACGTCGAAGGATCAGTTGACTTGGCGCCATTGCAAGTCTAACTCTTCCTGGAAGGGACGCATTCTTAACCTGCAGTGAGGAATCAGGGTATGCATGAGGAGATGGAACCCAGCAGGGACTTGTAGAGGCGAACTGAAAGTGACCTTCTTTTTAACAATCGGGAAGCCATGGACCTTAGCTTCACTTGCCTCTCCAAGGTCGGGAAAGCCTTGTTTACAGATGTGTTTAGAATGGCTCCCAGAAATCTGTTTGTTCTTGACAGACGGACAGAAGACTTCTACTTGTTGATTGTTAGTCCTAGATTGGCAAACAGGCATGTACACGTTATGACTGCTTCCTGTGCTGCAGTGGCGTTTTCTCCCATAGGGCGTCAGGGCTCCGCCCCCGTTAACAAAGTGCTCGATGCTCATATTTTATTTAATTAAAAAATGCCCGTTTTTTTTATGCCTTCTAAATAAAAATTAATATAGTCTCCATACCGCCGATGTGACAGTGGCTGTTCGTTGTGGCCGTGGCGGCTGGAGGTATGTGACGTGACTGGACTGACTGTCTCTAAAAAAAAAACTGTCTGTCTCTCCTTGCATGCTCCCAGCTTCCCCTAGCGGCCCAAAGAAGCCTAAGTGTTTGCCGGGCCGATAACTTCACAGCCCTGATGGCCTGAAGGGAAAGTTAGCCCCGGGCGTTTTATGTCTAAGCCCAGGTATCTCTAACCCTCCACGTCAATCAGAGAGTGGAGACTGTCACACACCCTTTCCCAACTCATTACAAGGCGTGGTGGGACCCACCCTGTGACGACTTGAGAAAGGGGTGTGGCAGGCGGGAAGCCGAGGATTCTGTGGTGGTGGAACTTTCTGTAAGGAAGCCTTAGGAGTCCGTCGGCAGTTCACCATCAGCCCAGGTAAGGCCAGGCGGGCATTTTAAAAAGTTATTGCGGGTCAGATACAGTGAATTAATACTACTGAAACACATGGCTCAATACAGTTTATTACGAAGCCCAGCAAGGACAGGAAAGAAAAGTTTGCGTGAACTTGCTTGGCAATATTGGGAAATTCAGTAATTCTTTGAGTTGACAGTCTTTGAGTCGGGTCACCCAACTACTGCCATGAAACTGGAGGTCAAATAACAACCTGGCTGCATTGGTACTCTTATACAGCGTTCCACAAACCTAAGGGTCTTCAAAGCGCTAATATCTTAGGGATGGCGACCTAAGGCGTGTTCCAGGGTCGAGCAGCTGTTCCCAGCCCTCTGCTTTCAGAGAAAGACAAACGGGGACGCGCACGAGATCATTAGGCTGGCACTGAAGGCAGCAATTTGATTTACGTTTTGATAGGCTGTTGTTGCCAATATTGACATGCATTACAGATTTCTTTACCATTTCGAAGGCATCTGCTTGCGATCCAAGCTGGATGTGTGCACAGAGAGGGACGTTCTGCATTAAGTCGCTTCAGTTCAATTACGTGTATAATAACCCTGCACCTAAATAAATAATTGCACAACTCCCAGACCAAGTGAACCCTAGCATATGTACTTCCTTTAGCCGTACTCACACTAAATATAACGAGGAAGCCCCCTGCTCCCCCTTGTCTCTCTTGCCACAGGTTCAAACTAGAAAACAGGCCGCATGAGGCCGGGCACAAAAACATGTTGAAAGGCTGACATGTCCTGCATTTTTTTGTCCCGCTGCTCACTTGAAACTTGTATCAGATATATATCCTCATATCTTCATATCATTAGGAAAGGTGTGCTGATAATACTTCGCCCAATTTTAATTTTAAGCATTATTTCAGTCAAACCACAAATTATCTAACAAATTCAAAGTTGCATTTTTAGTTCTGGCGTTAGACGACCGTTTGTTTTAATAAATACATATATACTGTACATACGTACAGGGATATCAGTCAGCCCTCTTGATCCATTGGTTAGCTGTAGTGTCATTCACATTGTGCTTCTGCCCACCCACAGCCTAAAGCGTGAGGCACAGGGTCATCTCACTTCAGCCACTGTGATTGACAGCATTCTGCCCTTGCACAGTGTGTGCTTCTGCGCAACAAGTAGTGCACTGATTAGTGGTGCAAAGTGTGCTACTCTATAAAAATATATGCCTATTGACTTTTGAAAAGGCTTGCTTTCATAAAAATTGTGCCTTCACACACAAACGTTCACAAACAAAAAAATCATTGGCAAAGCCAAAAGGTTAACAGCAAATGTCAAACCTGCTGGCTTTGACAAAGACTATATTTTCTTTAAAGTGTGCATTGTATTCTGAGTTCCCTGTCATGAATAGTGCAAATTAGGCTGGTCTTAAGTGTAGTTGTTGATGTTTGTAGTTATTGAGAATGTATGCCCATAGGAAGACGAGTAGTGTTTGGATTGAGCTAAATCTTTCACATTTTTATTTATTGAGTGTGATTATGCATAGAATTTGCATCCTATAGTGCATGTGTATTTGTAAATACTGCTATATGCCATTTGGCTTCATCTGTGAATTCATTTTTAAAAAGTGGAGAAGGTGTTTCCTAGACAAATTAATTGCTTTCCACTGAGTCTTTTACAGGGCAGATGGCATGATGCTCTATCTGTGATCTGACCTATTTTTGAAAGAGGAGAGTATTTTCTTTGTTCATGCCGACATTGGTACTGGTTGGCACTGGTTAATAGGCACTCTCATGAATTCCTAGGTGTAATCAGCATACTTGTTGACTACCTCCTTCCTTTCTCCACGCCCGAACATAACCAATATTTTAACCATTAAATACTTAACATGATTTAAAACAACGCTGGACAATCGTGGCCGTGAGAGAACTCCACATAGATGGTTAAGGGAAATTGTAAGATGTCCACAGAGCCCATGTGGATCTTTTGTTCCAGAGTGTCAAATTCTGCAAACAAGGGTGAGGCAGGGCTTATATTGCCAACAAGTTTCAGGTGTCATCCAAGAGACACGGTGCACACTTCATTGCTTTCCTAAAGATTAAAGCCTGACTTGTTGTTAGTCAAAGGGGATTTGAGTGCCAATGTGTGCATGGAAATATGTTTGTGGACCAGTATTTTGTTGACTTTGTTTTTTTTTTTGTTTCAGATGGTTTTATAGTTCACAGTGTCTAGTTCAAGATCTCCGGCAGAATGAATACAGCTTTCTTATGCTCAGTCAATTACTTTGCCCAATACAAATGAGAGATAGCTTTATTTGGCAGTCTTTCCAAGAGTGGGCGCTACTGTAGTCAAGAGAATGTATCTAGTATATAATTTTTAAAACAGGAAACTTTAGTGCCAGGGCCTAAAATATTTTTGAGATGACCTGTGCTAATGGCGTCAGCCATAACAACATAACCACATGCACTTTACACTTCACAGTCCAAAAGGAGGTGAGCGTTGGACTAGACAAATTTGCTTGAAAATGCACCATTTGCCCACTCAGTTTTCAAAATGTTCTGGGAACACTCCTTAGGTTGTTCAGGCTCTCGATGGTGTGCTCCACCATTAATTTTACGCCCGCCACTTTTAAATGTCACCAGCCGCCACTGCTGTGCTGCCTGTTTGGTAGGACCTTTTAGCAACCAGTCGCCCAGGTAAGGGAAGACCTGAAGCTTTTGTTTCTGCAGAAAGGCTGCAACCAGAGCTAATACCTTTGTGAAGATCCGTGGAGCAGATCTCAGTCCAAAGGGAAGAACCCTGAATTGAAAATGGCTCTTAGCTACTGTGAAGCGTAGAAACCTCCTGTGAGCTGGGTGGATGGGTACGGGAAAATAAGCGTCCTCTAGATCCAGAGTGGCCATTAAATCCCCTGAGTTGAGAAGTCAAAGGATATCTTGTAGAGAAACCATTCGAAAGGATTGATTGATGAGATAGGTGTTGAGCTCCCTCAGATCTAGTATAGGGTGCCACTTTTCTAACATCTTCCGGATCAGGAAGAACCAGGAGTAAAACTCCTTTCCCCTTTGAGAGATGGGGACCAGTTCTATAGGAGCATTTGATGGACCTCTAACAGTTACAGATGGAGAGGTGTCGATACCGTGGTGTGAGGGGACTTGGATGGTGGTGGTTGGACAAACTTCAGGGTATGGCCGTATTGAATGATTTTCAATACCCAATGGTCTGATGTTATTTGCTGCCAGTTGTGGAGGAAATACTTAACTCTGCCTCCCACTGATGACACAGGAGGAGAGAGGGCAGTAGTCAGAGCCAGCAAGCTGCTATTGGCGTTTAGAGTTGTCTCTGCCCTGGCGACCTCTTCTTCCTCTGTTGTTTCGAGCGAGATAAAGAAGACCAAGATTGATTCTGCCGTTGATTATAATTTGGCTTGTAGGATTGTGACTGGGAACCATATGAGGAGTACCGTTGTTGTTGGTAACCTCCCCTATATGGAGAGTTAGCTCTTCCCCTCGCTCCTCGGAATGGGAACTTGCGGTACTCCTATTACAACTTGTTCGGGGCTCGAGAATAAACAACCTCAGGCTGAAGGCCACTTCTCGCTGTCCCCGATGTTGCCTATGACTGAGGCTGGTTGGTGATGCAAACCGTTGTGACCTCTGGCAAGATGGCCCTAGCATAAAGTCTCTCTGACTATGATTCGATACCTGGATTTTTATAGTATCTGATCAACGATTTCATCTTATATTATGATAACAAATGTAGATCCTGCAGAGTCTAAAGCATCAACAAGACTAAACAATCATGTTGACAAATGCATTTTCTGGATTCATATATTGATTATCTGCACCTATAAACAAAAAAACAAAAACAATAAAGGCATGTCACCTCAGACGGTAAGTGGACATGATGGTATGTCAGCTTAGGCAGTAAGTGATCATAATGCTAACATTTCTATGTTTGTCTTGAAAACGTTACATTTTCTAAGAAACCGAAAAGAGAGTCCGAGGACAGATGCAGAATGAAAACAGAACAGCTTTAAACCTAACCATAATGTCCATTAACTATAATGTCCATTATAGTTCGGTATACTAAGTAGATCTTCACTTTTATTTAAGAAATACAAAATAAATTTACTGAAAAAAAGGTTAAAGTGACAAAAAAAAGGTTAAAGTGATGTTATGATAAGTGTTGAAATAAGTTAAAAATGTGTGTTTAAAAACCTATGAAATTCCCCAGTTAGAGTTTACAGAGCTAACTATAACTTGCTCCCCCGCCACTCACTTCTAATGACCTCACATATTACATCCCTCAAGACATGCTAAATGAGACTATGTTACTATTTTAAAAAGAGGGGGTTGTTAAGCGGCTAAGAAGATGGGCTGGTTGAGTAATCATGTGTAAATGTTGAGCTGTACTTATACAAACTTCTCTCTCTCTCTTACTATTTATAGCCCCTTTAACAAAACCTTATGCTTCCAATTACTAAAATCCCACACCTCCCTTCACATTTTGAAACCTCTGGTTTTGCGCCTGCTGTAACATCTCAATGATCATCTACTTCAGCCTGCTCTTTAGCAAAGGCTTTTAATTCAGCAGCTCCTATTCTATCTAAATGGCGTCTAGGAGGGCGCCTCTTTTGTCTCGAATACAAAATGTTAGCGCTCACTGTTGCTGCCATTGATTTCCAGGGAGTTAAGTGGCTGACCTGCTGCTGTTGTTGGCATTTCATGTTTGGCTCTAATTCTTAGAATGTTTTACTGAAGTGGATGAGGAAGATATTTGAGAGCTCGTAGAAATTGTGACCTCGTTTTAGGTTTCTATAGCACACATCATAATTTCTGTGCCAAAAAGAGCCCCTTATTTTGTTCATTCCTAGAGGAAATCTTTTATGTTTTACAGCTCTGATTCCATCAAAGTGGTTTCAGTGGGTCCACACTCTCGTCATTAATATAGCCTTATAGCCGGCCGTAGAGGGCTATACCGGCTATTAAAGGCCCTCTCCAGCGTTAAAGGCCCCGAGCCGAAGGCGAGGGCCTTTAACAAGGGAGAGGGACTTTAATAGCGGTATAGCCCATCTACGAAGGGCTATAAGGCTATTAGAACATTCTATCACTAGAGGACAGAATGTTCTAACAAAAAAAACAAAGCCTTTTGGGAGAGTGAGGGGATTGGAATCCCCTCAGGCTCCCTGAAGCCTTTGTTCACAGCCAGAGCTGTGAACAAAGAAACATTGGAATGTTGGAGCTCCAGGTTTCTACCAGCCATTATAAGCCCGGAGCACTCCATTGTTTTCAATGGAGCTCCCAACATTCCAATGTTCTAATACAGAATGTTAACGTGTTATTTGTTCCTTAGAACGAACACTGATGAAGCTGCAGTAGAATACTGTGGAATCAAGTGAGAGGCTACTGCAGTTGGAAGTACATGTTTGACTCAGAATATTAGTCTGTGTTCTTACATGGATGAGGAAGATATTATGAGCATATAGAAACTGTTCTCTTATTTTTGCTCCCGGATCATCTTCCATAACCTTTATGAGGAAATCATGAGAGAAAACAGTTTCATCAAACCTCAGCAGAGGATCAGCAGTTTTCAAAGGGTAAAATCATCACAAAACACACCACAATTCCTACACTCCATATTGGGTTTATTATCAAATGACGTATGTTGTGTCTGTAATCTGTTATCACCCTTTTCATGTTTTCCTTTTGTTCACCCTCTTAAACAGGCTTTCATTATATGAATTTAAATGGGGATAATGTCAATGGTTCCTTAACCCTGTCGGTGCTCATGACCACGCCCGCAATCGGAATGTTCAGCACCAGCGCGGTATTCCAGCCGCAGCCAAGGTGTTAATGTCTGGCACAACATTTCTTCCATGTTATGGCCAGCAAATCAATGGGCAAGGGGTCCCTTTGCCCCACCTCCCACATGTGCCTTGGGGTCAGGGTGTACTCACCGGACAATTTCAGTTTTTTAAAATTCAATTTCAGGACACAGGGACCATGTCCGAGATTCCAGTAATGGCCGGCAAAAAATATTGTTCAGGTTGTGGCCAGCCGTAGCTGTTTCAAAGTGCTCCATGTGCAAGAACAGTGCTGTTCTGAGAGACAGTTGTACAAATTGAAGGTTGCACCCAGCTGAAGAATCGTGCACCATGTGGCAATTATTGCTCCAGCACAGATGGTGTCAGTGGGAAGCTCCATGTTGAATTATCATGAGAAATTTTCTGAAGGATTTTTGGCTGCAACTGTTTCTCTCTGCTTGATTCTGACCGGCTGATCCCATGTGAACCATGTGCAACAGTAGTACATGTATGGAACCCTTTGCTCAGAGCCCTATGAATGTATGTTCTTTTGAATGTTTAACAGGAGCCTTTCCCGCTGACATTTGGAGGCGAATCCATGCGGGTTCGATCTCCCATTTTAGACTTTATATTTTGTGGACCTGAACTTTACTGAGTTCTTGATTGATTGCTGTACCTTAACTGAGCGTTGCCCTCTGATTTATCGACTATCTGATATTGATCATTTAAATGAATTCTGTATGACTACATTAAAATTCTTAACGTTTAAGTATTCCCTGCCTGTCATTTTTGTTGGACCAACTGGGTTCTACATGTATGTCATTGTCTGTCATTGAGATTGTCGTTTTGAATGATTTAATTGAGACTGGTTCTGAGGGAGAGCACTAAACCCTGGGATTAACCCACTCATGGTCCATTAGTCCCACATGATTGGAACGGTCTGCAACCCCATCAATCCGGATTGACTCGCCCCTATAAAATGGCCATTCATAGTATATCTGGGCACCCACAGACTAGATATCACTATCCTTTTAACCCCTTCATGGCCACCCTGATGATCTCTTTGAACCTGAAGTTTAGTTATTGTTGTCTGGTTAGCGAGCTGAAAAGAGTGTTTAACGAGGTCCCATACTTATATTAATTTAAAGGTGGTGGATGAAATATAAATGAAAATGATGACTATTACTTTCAGATTTTTAAAGTTTGTGTAGTTTTAACTTGGTTTGTATAGGCAAAACATCTTTATTGCTTGATTATTAAAAACCTTTGCAATACTGTACACAGTAAATGCATTAAAAACACATATTAAGGGGATTACATAAAACAGACATGTGGGGCCATGTGGTGCCATCACCATTGGTCTTTAAAAGATTGAACCCCGGGAAGGGACTCACTTCCTGCCCTGTAGATTAAGGTTGAACTAAGGTGAAACTTCCCCAAGCCTGTTGATACCAATAGTCTCGTCTCGCAGGGGAAATGCATTAAAACTGAAACTTGCCATTAAAGTGTGGCCAATGTTCTAGGTGAACTCCCCCTGTCCCAAGGCGTTACGGGTTCACGTGAGCAGATTTTGTAAACAATGAACCCTCAAAAGTGTGGGTGCAGCAGACAAAGTGCAGTGTACCTAGGATAAGAACTGCATCAAGACTATTGTTGTTAAAAGATGCATGTGTAAAGGACTAGGCGTCTAAAGACGTCAGCCGACTGATGGACCTGCGAAAGGGTTAAAGGGCAATGCACTTAAACTAGAATAATAACTGCATCAAAGCAAAGTTTATTTAAAGTGCTTAAGCTGTTATCACTAAAAAGGTATGAGTTCAAGGGTCCAAGAGTCCAAGGGCTTTAGCCGACTGGTGGTCCTACGTGCACCTGATAAGTCTTTAGAGGGGGGGAGGTGTTTGAAGTGTTCAAAGGGATATATATTGAGGGAAGGGAATGGATAAAAACACTGTCTGCAATGGGAAGTGGATAGGCCACTGGAGGCATTATCTTAAAGGTGCAGAAACAGCGGGCTAGGCATGCAAAGTCTTTACCCAGCCTACAGCCTGCAAACATTCATAAAAAATCAGGAGCTGGGATTTGGGCTTGTTTTTATAGGGAAAATATGTTTTCCTAACTATAACTAAGCTTTAACCTTTGTTTTTTTTCATTAAATTCCAATGTTTTTAAATTTATAAATACAAATGTGTTTCAAATCATAGAGTCTAGTGTCACAAGTGCAGAGTTGTTTTGTGGCATGTCGCACAGTACAGTGGATGAGAGTGTTGTAAAGTCTATTGTCGTGGATTTGAGTATTGTAGATTGGAGTCAAGTTGCGTAGAGTGTTGCAGCACATCGTACAGCGTAGTAGAGTGATATATAGTGTTGTGGCAAGGTTTCTCATAGTTGAGTCAAGTATCGTAGACTGGAGCAGTGAGTTGTACTGTGGAATGGTGTGTTGAACAGTGGAGTAGGGTATTGTAGACTGTCATAGAATGGAGTAGAATGTGTTTTGAGTGGAATATGGTGATGTAGAGTGTCCTAGAGTGGAGTATTATCAAGTGGAGTATTGTAGAGTACAGTGATGGAGAGTGTCTTAAAGTGGAGTGCTGTGTCACATAGTGGTCTGGTGGATCTTAGAGAGAAGTTGAGTGGTGTGTTGTTTGTGTGTCGTACAGTGCCACAGAGTGGATGGGCATGGAGTAGAGTGGCATAGACTACAGTGCAGTGTTGTAGAGTGGAGTTGCACACAGTAGAGTAGCGTGTCGGACAGGGGAGCTGCGTAGAGTGGAGGGCAAATAGGGTGGATTGGAGTGAACTGGAGTGGGGTAGTGTAGAATGGAGTAAGTTGTCATAGACTGTAGTTGTGTGTCGTAGACTATAGTGGTCATGTAGTGTGGTAGAGCTGAGTGGAGTAGCATACTGTTGAGTACAGGGTCATAAATTGGAGTCTCGTGTTGCACAGTAGGGTGCAGTGGGGTGTCTTACAGTTTAGGAAAGTGATATAGAACACAGTAGAGTAGAGTAGCATACAGTCTAGTAGATTCTTGTAGAGTGGACTGGTCTACAGTACAGTACAGTGTTGTATAGCGTATTGGCATACAGTGTTATAGAGTACAATGACATTGAGTGGTAGAGATTGGAGTAGTGGAGTAGATGAAATACTGTATCAGACTAGAGTGAAGTGGGGAGCAGTGGCATACAAAGAGTTGCGTACAGTTTTGTATAGTGGACTACAGAATTATAGAGTAGAGTGGAGTATAGTGTTGCACAGTGGCATACAGTATAGTTCAGTGTTGTACAGTGAAGTGAAGGGGTATAGAAAGGAGTAAAGTGTAGGAGAGTGGCATGCAGTGTAGTAGAGTGGAGTTGCACAGAGCACAGTAGTTTGTGAAACAGAGGAGCTACATGGAGTGGAGTAGAGTTTTGTACAATAGATTGTACGGCATAGAGTCAAGTTCAAATTTGGACAGTGGATTGTATGGGGATAGGGTGGAGTAGCGTCTAGAACAGTGGTATAGAGTGTAGTACAGTTTTGTAGAGTAGAGTTATATAGTGTGGAGGAGAGTACGCTGGAGTGACGTAGAGTTGAGTAGGCTACGGTGTTGTGCCATAAAGTGATTAGCGTTGAGTGGAGTAGCATAGATTGGAGTGGTGTAAAGTCGAGTGATGTAAAGTGTAATAGCATATAGTATTGTAGCATACAGTGGAGTGGCGTACAATGAAGGGGTTTACACTGGAGTTGTGCATTGTGGGGTGGGGTAGAGTGTAATAGCATACATTGAAGTGGCGTACAGTGGAATGGGGTAGTGTGGAATACCATACAGTAAAGAGGCAAAGATTGAAGTCGTGAACATGGTAATAGTATAGAATGGTTTCGCGTTTAGTGGAATAGCATAGAGTGGAGTACCATGGACTGGCGTTGAGAAGAACACCATAGAGTGGGACAGCGAAATGTACAATAGGGTAGAGTGGAGTGGCATACAATAAAAAAGTATACAGTGGAGTGGGGCAGAGTGAATTAGCATATTGTGGATGGCGTAGACTGGAGTGGCATCCCATGGGCTAGTGTAGAAGTGGAGTGAGGCATCGTATAGTGGAGTGGCATACAGTTGAACAGCGTAGAGTTGACTGGTGTACAGTAGACTGAAGTAGATTGAAATAGCATATAGTGGAGTAGAGCACAGTGAAGTGGTGTAGACGGGAGTGGCTTACACTTGAATGGGGAAGAGTGTAATAGCATTCAATGGAGTGGCGTCCAATGGAATAACATAGAATGGAATGTGGTACAGTGGAGTGGCATAAAGTGGAATATCATAGAGTGGAGTAGCGAAGACTGGAGTGAAGTATGGTAGAGTGTGTAGAGCATAATACCGTATAGAGTAGTAGTGTACAGTGGAGTGTCATAAAGTGTAATAGTTTTAGTGTAGTAGTGCACAGTGGAGTGGAGCAGAGTGAAGTGGTTTAGACTGGAGTGGTGTATTGTGGGGTGGGGTATAGTATAATAGCATACAGTGGAGTGGGGTAGAGTTGAATACCATACAGTAGAGGGGCAAAGATTGAAGCTGTGTACAGTGTAAAGGGGTAGAATGGAGAGGCGTACAGTGGAATAGCATACAGTGCAGTATAGTGGAATGTGGTAGAATGGAATAATGAAGATTGGAATAGCGTAGAGTGGATTAGCATAGAGTGGAGTGACGTACAGTGGAGCGGTGCAGACTGAAGTAATGTTCAGTGGAGTGGGCTACAGTTCAATAGCATATAATAGAGTGTGTTAGTGTGGAGTGGTGTCCAATGGACTAGTGTAAAATTGAGTGGCTTAGAGTAGAGTGGTGTACACTAGAGTGGCTTAGCTTAGCTTATAGTGGAGTGGCATACAGTGAAATAGGGTAGAGTGGAGTGGTGTACAATAGATTGGTGTAGACTGGAATAGCGTATAGAGGAGTAGCATAAGGTGCAGTGACATACAGTGAAATGCTGTAGGCTGGAATTCCATACACTGCATTTGGGTAGAGTGTCATAGCATTCAGTGGAGTGGAATCCAAAGGAATAGCACAGAATGGAGTGAGTGGTTGAACTGTGGTGTAGCATACAATGAAATAGTACAAGAGACGAGTAGCATAAATAAGAATGACGTGGATTGGAAGAGCATATTCTGGAGTAGCATATAGTGGAGTGGCATAAAGCGGAGTGGCGTACACTGAAGAGGTGTAGAATGGAGTTGCATACAGTTTAATAGTGCAGAGTGGAATGGTCTAGGGTGGAGCTGTGTACAATGTAATAGCCTAGAGTGGAGTGGTGCAAAGCTGAGGATTGTAAAGTGGCATAGAGTATAAGTGGTGTACAGTGGAGTGACGCACAGTGCCGTTGGGTAGAGTGTAATGGCACACAGTGGAATAGCGTGCATTGTAGTGGGGTCAATTGAATATCCTAGAATGAAGTGGCATAGAGTGGCGTGCCATACACTGGAGTGCTATAGAGTGCAGTAGCATATATTTGAGTGTCATACAATGGAATAGCATATTGTGGAGTGGCATACAGTGGAATGGCATTGAGGGGAATAGCATATTCCAGAGAAGCGTATAGCAGAGTTATTTACAGTGGAGTAGCGTACACTAAATAGGCATAGAGTGGAATTGCAAACAGTGTAATAGGTTAGAGCTGACTGGCATAGAGTGGAGTTTTGTACAGTGTAATAGTGTAGAGTGGAGTGCCATACAGTGAAGTGGCATAAAGTGTAATAGTGTACAGTGGAGAGGCGTACGGTGGAGTGGCACATAATGGTCTGGTGTAGACTGGAGTGGCGTCCAGTGGCTTGAGGTAGAGTTTAATGTCATATAGTGGAGTGTCGTATATTGGAGTGGGGTCCAACTGAATAGCGTAGAATGGAGTGGCATAGAGGAGCATACAGTGGAGTAGCATACAGTGGAATAGCGTGCAGTGAAGTGTTGTAGAGTGGATTGGCTTCAGTGGAATAAAGCAAGTGGAGAGGCGTACAATAGAATCGATTAGAGTGGAATAGCGTATATTGGAGTAGCGTCTAGTAGAGTGCAATACAGTGGCGTGATTTAGACACGAATGGCATACAGTGGCGTTGCATACAGTGTAATAGTGTAGATATTCACCAATCAATGCATGACCATTTAAGGTGGCCTTGCTTTGCTTTGTCATTCTTACTTAAGTATTGCATTGCCCATGTGGCACCATGCGTGACGCAAGTGTACCGCAATCCAATAATACAGCTAAGTCTTAGTTATATTGAGGGCCATGGTATACAATGTAAATTTGCGACATGACGATGGTAAGCCAGTACATAATTGGGTAATTGCTGCTTTTAGAGAATCAAAAGGCAGCCATATGTTTTTTTACTACACTTTGGCTGTGTTAAGGCCTTAGATATAGGTAAGTAGTAGGTCCCCACCTATTGCCACTGTAGGTATGGAAATGTATGACATTTAAAAAAAATGTTTTAAATATGTTTATGGCAATATACCATGGTAGTTTCATAAAATGTTATCAAATTCCGCAAAAGTACTGCGGTGACAGATATCACTAAGTTTAAATTCCTTATACCTTAAAAAATACTCACGCTACTTAACTGCAGGACCCAGAAAAGCATCATCTGTGACCCTAATGTATATTCCTGCCAAATTGCATGTAAATCCGTTCAGTCTATGGTAAATGCATTGGTGGAAAAATTTATTTTGGGACCCTACTTTCATCTTTCCACCCCTTAACGATTCACCCCAAAAATGTACTTTTTCTCAAATTGCAGAATCTATACTACTATTACAAAGGAAGAACTTTGAACCTTTGAGGCGGGTAAACTCGGGAACCACAGCGCCAATCCACACACCCGATACATCGTTGTAATTGTGAGGGTGTGCAGATGAACATAGGCTATATCTATACTACTATAATAAAGGAAGAACTTTCAGTCTTTGAGGCGGGTAAACTCGGTACCCAGAGCGCCAATCCACACACCCGATACACCATTGGAATCGTCAGGGTGTGTAGATGGTTATAGGCTATATATAAAAATAAAAAAACGTTATTTAAAAAATTTACAGTAAAATAAAAAGTAGTCCCTCCAAAGTAGGGCCGGCCGCGACCTGCGTGCTCACGTCAGGAGCGCGGGGAGGAGCGGCATCTTGGAGTGTGACGAGGAGCGGCGGACATGGCGCGGGGGAGGAGCGGTGACGTGAGGAGCAGCGGACAGGCTGGAGGAGCAGCGGCTGAGGTAAGGGAGCGGCGGACATGGCGCGGGGAAGAGCGGTGACGTGAGGAGCAGCGGACAGGCCAGCGGCGGTGCGAGCAGCGGACAGGGGGGAGGAGCGGCGGCTGAGGTAAGGTGACCCATGTCGGGGCAGGCGGGGGTCGGGGCAGTCGGGGGCCCGGGCTGCTGGACAATGTCGGGGCGGGCGGGGGTCGGGGAAGCCTGTTGCTCCGGGACAAGGTTGGTACGGGCTGCTAGTAAACTTAATGAATATACGTTATTTAAAAAAATTTACCGAAAAAAAAGAAGTCCCTTGGAAAGAAGCGCTGGCCGCGACGTGCATGCTGAAGTGAGGAGCGCGGGGAGGAACGGCGTCCAGGAGCGCGAGGAGGACCGGCGGACATGTCGCGGGGAGGAGCAGTGAGGAGCGGCGGACAGGCGGTGAGGAGCGGCGGACAGGCGGTGAGGAGCGGCGGACAGGCGGGGAGGAGCAGTGAGCGGCGGAAAAATGAAGCAAAAATGATAATCGTGAGCAAGAGGAAGCAAACGGAGCATTACAAAAGTGAGCCAAACGGTGCATTACAGGAGGAAAAAGTTACGTGTGCAGGTTACAAAAGCGTACATCGTGAGCAAAAGGAAGCAAACGGAGCATTACAAAAGTGAGCCAAATGGTGCATTACAGGAGGAAAAAGTTACGTGTGCATGTCACAAAAGCGTACAAAGTAAACATAGAGGTATAATAGTGCATTACAGGAGGAAAAAGTGACGTGTGCAGGTTACAAAAGCGTACAAAGTAAACATAGAGGTATAATACTTCAATATATGGAGGAAGGCTCCGGGGGACCCACGGACAACGTCGGGGCGGGCGGGGGCCCTGAAGCCTAATTGCTTCCGGACAACGTCGGGACGGGCTGCTAGTATGTTATATGTCTGTAAGGTTTTGTGGTGATTCGTCAAACGAGTGGAGAGTTATTTGAGGGCTAAAATCCAAAGAATTCCCATCTCCGGGAATACTAACTATAACTACAGAGTGGCAATTAGATTTAATATGATTTTTCTTTTTATCTATTGTACTTGTTATGTACTTGTTTACTGGTTTACATAATCATGTGACCATAAATGTGTCTTTTAGTTTTTCATGTAGTAATTCTTAAACTTTATGGGACTTATTTATGAGAGGCTTATGTCGCCAGGGCATCACTTTATTTGACGCTCCGGCAGCGTAAGTGAATTAGGATACAGTACAGTTTTGCATATTAGAGTAGAATGGAGTTTAGTGGTGTACACCACATTGGTATACAGAAGGATAGCATAGAGTGGAATTTGGTAAAGTAGAGTTACATTTTGTAAATAATATAAAGTGTATAACTGGCTCTCTTGAATGTGCAGATCCTACAGCATATATATATATATATATATATATATATATATATATATATATATATATATATATACATATATATATATATATATATATATACATATATATATATATATGTATATATGTGTGTGTGTGTATAGTGTATATATACATATATATATATTTATATATAACCTACTGGCGGTCGCCAGTAGGTAGTTATAGTTAGGATTTTTTTCAATGCAAAATCTTAAAATTCTATTGTGGATAACTTTGGCGCCGGTTGACGAATCTGCCTGAACATTTCCTCAAATTTGCCTCGTGGAGCCCCGGTCCTTCCTTGAAAGTTTGGGGGGGATTCGTCAAGCGGGGGCCGAGATAAAAGGGGTGTCCCAAAACGTGTTTTCCCCATGTTAATTTCCATAGGGCGGTCAACCTCACTTTTAGCCCGAACGGCTGAATGGATTTCCACCAAACTTGGCAAAATTGTAGGGACTGGTACCCCGATGTGCCTTTGCTATGTCTCAAGATATATGCTCCAGTGGTTTTTACGAAAATTAACTTTGAAAAAATATATATTGGGCTACATTGGGCTATATATATGTTAGAGCCCAAATGTAGCCCAATGTAGCCCAATGTAGCCCAATGTAGCCCAAAGATGGCCACCAGAGACAAAAAAAACAAATGTAGCCCAAATATCAGCCAGATGTAGCCCAACTATAGCCCAATGACAGAATGTCCCAGAGTGTTCTAAAGAACAACTAGAGCGCTAACAGTCTTACTTATGACAAAAGTATGGCACACCTGAAGTCATCTTGATTGGAATAAAGTGTTAACACTTAAAACATTTAATTTGCAAAGGAACAAAATGAGGGGGTTCATTTTGCCATAGAAATTATGATTAGTGCTGAAGAAAGAAAAATTAGGACACATTTTGAGTGACTTCTCAAATCCTCTTATATTTCATTAAAAAAATTCTGATATGCAGTCTCCCAAGATGGCCACCAGAGACAAAAGAGCCCAAATGTAGCCCAAATATCAGCCAGATGTAGCCCAACTATAGCCCAATGACAGAATGTCCCAGAGTGTTCTAAAGAACAACTAGAACGCTAACAGTCTTACTTATGACAAAAGTATGGCACACCTGAAGTCATCTTGATTGGAATAAAGTGGTAACACTTAATACATTTAATTTGAAAAGGAACAAAATGAGGGGTTTCATTTTGCCATAGAATTTTTTTTTATATATATATATATATATATATATATATATATATATATATATATATATATATATATATATATATATATATATATATATATATATTATTTATATATATATATATATATATATATATATATATATATATATAGATAGATAGATATATATATATATATATATATATAGATAGATATTCACTGAAAAAAACATAGGTTTCACACCAGTTATAGTTAGGAATTAGCATTTAAAAAACCTATTAAATTCACTGAAAAAACCATAGGTTTCACACCAGTTATAGTTAGGTGGAAATTTTACTCACATAAAACTATTGAAATTCCCACGTTATAGTTAGTTGGACTCACTATAACTTGCGCGTGCAATGTACTGCTGATGACGTCACATATTACATCACTCATGACATGGTCAGTGACATCACTCATGACATCACTGATGACATCTCAAATGACATCACTGATGACATCATCCAGTGAATGTGTATCTTTCTGAAAAATAAATATTTTTTATATATGTATATCTAAAGGTTGATGGAAGAATAAATGGGTAAATAAATGTCTAAATGGATGTTTTTTTTGTGTAAAATTGATTGGTGAACTGACTTATTAAATGTATCTTAGTGAATACATATATTAGCGAGTGATGTTTAAATATTTAAATATCTGTATCTGTGTCTCACTTTGTGTATAAGTGGCTGCATGGGTTGGTGAGTAGCTACATGAGTGTGTATATGGGTTATTAGTTGTTTTTTTGAGTATCAGTATCAGTGTCTGTATGGTTCGGTGGGGGATATTACTTAGAGCACAGATGCATGAATGGGTGACTCACTATTTGTATGTATTTTGAAGACAGCATGTGTGCAAGACTGTATGGGTGGATGATTGTGTGTATGGGTGGGTTAGTGAGTATGTGATTTTATAATTGATTGTTTAAGAGAGTAAATATGTTTCCGTTTCTGTAGAAGTATGTGTAGTGGTGTGTATATAGCAGTATAATCAAGTAAATGTTTTTTTGATAGTTTATTTGCATGTGTGAATTTGGATGATTATTAGTGTGTAACAGGATGTATAGGTGTATGAGTACATATGATGAGTAAGTACATGCATGAGTGACTATATAGAACTGTTGGTAAATGAGTGGATGTGTATGTAGATCTTGGAATTACCTAATAAGTTGTTGTAATTGGTATTGGTTTCTCCTTTTTTAAGAAAATGTTAGTTTCTATTTTTGAATGTGTGCGTCAAAGGTTATTTTATGCTGATAGGAGGTCTGCCACTTTGTCACAAGGATGTTGTCATCAGTGATGTCATTTGAGATGTCATCAGTGATGTAATGAGTGATGTCACTGACCATATCATAAGTGATGTAATATGTGACGTCATCAGCAGTGCATTGCACGCGCAAGTTATAGTGAGTCCAACTAACTATAACGTGGGAATTTCAATGGTTTTATGCGAGTAAAATTTCCACCTAACTATAACTGGTGTGAAACCTATGGTTTTTTCAGTGAATATATATATATATATATATATATATATATATATATATATATATATATATATATATATATATTTATATATATATATATATTTCCACACAACAACTTTACCTTCGGAAAGAAGTTAACTCGAGCCCAGATCCTTTTAGCGTGAAGTTTTATTCAGCACACAGAATGTCAAACAACACCCGACGCGTTTCGGTGCAGCCGCACCTTGGTCACGGTTATCAAAGTTTTCTCCCATCACAAGTTTTAAAGTAAAGTTAAGTCAAACAACATAAAGGTAGGACTACTCAGGGTAACACCCTTTTCAAACACGTCAATAATGTGAAAAACAAATTTCTGAGCCAGGTATATTTGCCCACTTGGGCAAAACTGAACAATTAGATACTTGGTCAATCAGAATGAATGTTTTGGTTTGAAAACGTAATAATTCTCTAAATTGCAACTATACTTACAAAATTATGTTTACAGTTCTCAAGAGTCGGGTTGCCCTTATAATTTTTGTATATACGTGATGTATAAGATACTTGTGTTTAAAAACACATTCAAATATGGCCGCCAAATTGTGGTAAAACAAACACTTGTGTGAGGACGAGTAGTCCTACCTTTATGTTGTTTGACTTAACTTTACTTTAAAACTTGTGATGGGAGAAAACACTGTTACCCGTGACCAAGGTGCGGCTGCACCGAAACGCGTCGGGTGTTGTTTGACATTCTGTGTGCTTAATAAAACTTCACGCTAAAAGGATCTGGGCTCGAGTTAACTTCTTTCCGAAGGTAAAGTTGTTGTGTGGAAATAATACGAGGGTCGCCTCCTCACTCGAGCCCGCCGCCGTTTGTGGCTGGGAGACTGGCGGACTTTTGTTGATTAATATATATATATATACACATACATATATATAGATATATAGATATCTATATATCATCAAAAATCAAAAGTTACGATGACTTTATAGCTAGGAAATGAAATTAGAGAAGTAAGAGCATGTGAAATTATGGCATTAATAACAATACTTATGACATTTGAAATTATATTTTGTGGCAGAATATAATGCATGGTACAGTGGCGAGTTATAGATTATTATAATATTGCAAGTGAGGTGAGAAGACTGTGTACGGAGGTGCATGAGTTAAAAGAATGTTAAGGTGGTGTGTAGGTATAAATGTGAGTTATAAGAATTACTTATAATAATTTGGAAGTGGTCTATAAATGATCATTTTAAAAGATAACTAAAACTTTGGAATGTGTAATGTTTGTATAGTTTCAGGTGGGGTTGTATAGCAAACATAATAAAAGTTTTCCTAACTAAAACCTATTTTTAAACTTTGAGTATTTTTGGTGAATTTCAATTGTTTTCAGTTACTTACAAATTTGGAATGTTTAGTTTTATGGAGTGGAGTGTTATTAAGTGGAGTGTGGTAGAATATGATGGAGGAGGGTGTTGTAAAGTCTACTATGGTACACTGTAGAGGGGTATGGTAAAGTAAAGCGGGATCATGTATGCTGGATTGACGGACAGTGTAATGGCATGCAGTGGAGTGGTGTAGAGTGAATTAGGATACAGTACAGTTTCGTATATTAGAGTGGCATGGAGTGTAGTGGCGCATACTACAGTGGTATACAGTGGTATAGCATAGAGTGGAATGTGGTAAAGTAGAGTTACGTTTTGTAAATATATATTATAAAGTGTATTTGAGTCCACTGCTATAGACTGGAGTGTTGTACAGTGTAGGAGAATATATTGAAATACATTATATATGCTCTGTAATAGTGTACAGTCGATTGGCATGCAGACAACTGATGTCTAGTATTATAGATTGAAGTGCCATTTAGTTCTGTGGCACATAATATAGTCTTGTAAAGTGTTAAAGCATACAGTGGATTTTAGCACAGTACAGTGGTGTACATTGCATTTCAGTACAATGGAGCACTGTAAAGTGGAGTAGCGGCCCTTGAACCTGTCACCAGACAGGTCGCTCCCCTCACCGCTACACAATCCCCCTGTGTGCCCTGTGCCCGCTCGTGATTGGTTTGTGCCCGCTTCTACTGCCTTGCATTTTGTTCCACTGCTTACTGTGCATTTTTCTGATCTTCTGCTGTGCTGTCTTGCCCCCTTTTTACTTTGTGTCTCCCTGTGCCCCCGTTTTTGACTGTGATCCCTTTTGCCTTCTGTGACCCCCGCCCGCTCCCCTCTTCATGTTTTCGGGATTGGTTTGTGCCCGCTCCTATTGCCTGCATTTTGTTCCACTGCTTATTGTGAATTTTTTGATCTTCTGCTATCTTGACCCCATTGTGCTTGTGCCTCCCTGGTGCCCCTGTTTTTGCCTGTGTCCCCTTTTTCCTTCTGTGACCCCCGCCCGCTCCCCCTTCATGTTTTCCTACCGCTGAGTCCCCTGTGGCCCGCCCCCCCTGAATTCCCATTCGCCACCCCACTCCCGCCTCTCAGCTGCTCCTCCCTCCCACATCCCCTCTTATGGAGGCCGCGCAGCAGTAGAGAGCGACCCTTGACCCTGTCATCAGGCAAGTCGCTCCTCTCACAGCCACACAGCCCCCCTGTGTGCCCTCTGCCCGCTGCTGAAGCCGCTCGTGATTGGTTTGTACCCGCTTCTACTGCCTTACATTTCATTCCACTGCTTTCAGTGCATTTTTCTGATATTCTGCTGTCTTGCCCCCTTTTTGCTTTCTGTCTCACTGTACCCCCGTTTTTGCCTGTTTCCCCTTTTGCCTTCTGTGACCCATGCCCGCTCCCCCTTTGTGTTTTCCCGCCGCTGCGTCCCATGCGTCCCACCCCACCTGCATTCTTTTCACCACCCCGCTCACCCCTCCCAGCTGCTCCTCCATCCTACATCCCCACTTATGGAGGCCGCGTGCAGCGGCCGTGCCGCTGCCGTGCCGCTGCCGTGCCAAAGGCGCGCCTAAGGCAAGCCCATCTGCACCCGTCCGTGCCTGGACCGTGCCCAGCACCAGGACCCCTGGCCCCTTCGAATGCCACAATGCCCGCCTCTGCTACGACTCCAGCACCCTCCACGCACTCAACACCGGACAATCACGCACCTGCTGCCAGGCCACCCCGAAGCACACCCAAGGACCCTTCTCCTGCCGGAACTGCAGCTTCACCAACATCTGGCCTGCCAACCCGACCAACAAGAAACCCAACTTCCTCAGATGCATTCTGCTCAACACCTGCTCCGCCCGCAAACACGCAGTCGAACTCTGGGACCTACTCGACACCAACGCCCCAGACGTCGCCTTCCTGACAGAGACCTGGCTGACCCTCTCCTAGGCACCTGACATCACCATAGCCATCCCAGAAGGCTACAAGATCACCCGCAAGGACCACCCCGACAGAATAGGAGGAGGAATTGCCATCGTCCACAGAAACACTCTCAAAATCTCGACACACACCGAAGACACCCTCAGCACCGCCAAACACCTCCACTTCCAGATCCACACTGACCCCAACACCACCCTCAGAGGCACCCTCATCTACAGACCGTCCAGACCCCGATCGCAGTTCAGCGACTCCATCACCTACTTCATCAGCACACACGCCCTCGCCTCCACGGACTACATCCTCCTTTGGGACCTGAACTTCCACCTCAACAACAACGACACCAACACCTCCACCCTGATCAACAACCTCGGCAGCCTCGGACTTAGACAACCCGTCACAACACCCACTCACTCTGCCGGCCACACGCTTGACTCCATCTTCTCAGCAAGCACCAACGTCTTCTTCGACCGCACCAACGAACTCAACTGGACCGACCACTACTGCATCCACTTCACCTTCCAGAAACCCACCGCACACCACCGCACCCAGCAGATGCCTCGCCGCAGCTGGGGTAAGATCACCGAGGACCAGCTAACTGCCGCCCTCACCCAGAGCCCACTCGCAGACCCGACCAACCCTGATGCCTCAGCCCGCAGCCTAAGACAATGGATCAACGACTGTGCCAACACACTCGCCCCGCTTAAGAATCCCCCCAACACCTACACCAACAAGAGAGCCAGCTGGTTCACCGAAGACCTCCAGGCCTCCAATCGACCCTGCCGAAAACTAGAAAAAAACTGGACCCGCGAAGGAACACCGGAAAGCTACACAGCCCACAGGAACGCCACCCGCCGACACCACCAACTCATCAGATCCGCCAAAAGGACCGCCTTCAGAGACTGCATAGACAACAACGCACACAACAGCAAAGAGCTCTTCAGCATCATGAAGGAACTCTCCAACCCCAGCTCCAACACCAACGACATCCAACTGTCACAAGACCTGTGCGAATTGCTGGCCACCTTCTTCCATCGCAAGATCGCAGACATCCACGACAGCTTTGACGCCGTCACCACCCCGGCATCCACCAACACCCCCGCTCTGAAGATCACCACCCGCACCAACCGCCTGCTCTACTGGACCAACATCAACGACGATGACACCATCAAGATCATGAACACCATCCACTCCGGATCCCCGGAAGACCCCTGCCAACACCACATCTTCAACAAAGCCAGCAGCACCATCACACCCCAACTCCAGAAAGCCATCAACATCTCCTTCGAGACAGTGACCTTCCTGGAGAGCTGGAAGCATGCAGAGATCAACGCCTTACTAATTAAACCCAAGCGGACCCCAAGGACCTCATGAACTTCCGACCCATCTCCCTGCTCCCGTTCCCGGTGAAGGTCATCGAAAAGGCCATCAACAAACAACTGACCGGCTTCCTCTTAGAGAACAATATCCTGGACCCGTCCCAGTCCGGGTTCCGCAGCAACCACAGCACCGAAACTGCCCTCATTGCCGCCACCAACGACATCAGGATCCTGCTCGACAATGGAGAAACCGCGGCCCTCATCCTCCTGGACCTGTCAGCTGCTTTCGACACAGTCTGCCACTGCACACTAACAGCATGCCTCCATGACGCCGGAATCCAAAAGAAGGCCCTGAACTGGACCACCTCCTTCCTCTCCGGGAGAACCCAGAGCGCCCGCCTCCCCCCCTTTCGCTCCGAAGCCACTGAGATCATCTGCGGCATACCCCAAGGCTCATCCCTCAGCCCAACGTTGCTCAACGTCTAAATGGCAATGCTTGCTCACATCGCCGGACAGCACAACCAAAATATCATCTCCTACGCCGACGACACCCAGCTGATCCTCTCGCTCACCAAGGACCCCCACACCGCCAAAACCAACCTCCACGAAGGAATGAAGGCTGTTGCCGACTGGATGAGTAACAGCCGACTGAAGCTGAACATGGACAAGATGGAGTTCCTCGGTTCCTCCCCCTCGGCCTGGGATGACTCCTGGTGGCAGACGGCACTAGGAGCACCATCCACACCCACCAACCACGCACAAAACCTAGGGGTTATCCTCGACTCCACATTCTCCATGACAAAGCAGGTCAAAGTCGTCACCTCCTCCTGCTTCAACACCCTTCGCATGCTTTGCAGGATCTTCAAGTGGATCCCCACCGAAACTAGAAGGATGGTCACCCAGGCCCTCATCAGCAGTAGACTGGACTCCGGCAACGCACTCTACATAGGAGCCCTGGTCAAACTCCTGAAACCACTCAAACGCATCCAGAATGCCTCTGCACGCCTGATCCTCGACATCCCCCACCAAAGCCACATCACACCCCACCTGAAAGACCTGCACTGGCTCCCCATCAACAAGAGGATATCCTTCAAGCTCCTCACCCATGTATGTATAGGCATTTATATAGCGCACTACTTACCCGGAGGGTCCCAAGGCGCTTCGACCGCTGCGAAACCCTTCCTGGCTTCCCTGAGAGATGGTCCCTTAATGGGTATCTCCAGGGTGAGACCAGGCATCCCCGGCGGTCTGGTGGGGCCGTTAGTGAGGATGAGGCAAGCTAATGCCCAGAGTTGCCGAGTGTGATCGCTGATCAGAGTGGGCAGCGAGGCGAGAGAATTATAGAGTCCGCTGACCCTGGTCCAGAAACCTGCCGCGCCGGGAATCGAACCCTGGTCCCGGGCCGTCCTCTGCTCTCGGGTCTGCCGCCTCTAACCAGTGAGCTACACTACCTCATGCACACAAGGCACCCCATGACACCGGGCCAGCACACCTCAACAGCCGACTCGGCCTCCACACCCCCGCCCGCCAGCTCCGCTCCGCAGACCACGCCCTCGTCACCGCCCCCCACATCAGAAGAGTGACCGCCAGCAGCAGATCATTCTCCCACCTCACCGCCGAGACGTGGAACACCCTCCCCATCCGCCTACGGCAGCCGAAGACCTCCTAACCTTCAGGAGACTCCTCAAGACGTGGCTCTTCAAACAGTTGCAGCATTCCCCCTCAGCGCCTTGAGACCCTCACGGGTATGTAGTGCGCTTTACAAATGCTATGAATGATTGATTGATTAATTGATTGATTGATACACTGAAATAGCTTATTCTCCAGTACTGTTCTTTGAGTGGGGCAGAGTCGAATAACATAAAGTTGAGTTGTGTACAGTTGCGAGCAGTACAGTTAATGTTAATGTAATGTTAATATGTATTTGTAAGCGCTCGTACGCCCGGGGGCTTCATGGCGCTGTAGGAAGGAACGAAGCGCATAGGTCACAGTAGAGAATAAGCAGCTCAGCAATGCACCTGAGAAAAGATCCAGGTTTTTCAGGGAGTGTCTAAAACTGAGGATGTTGTCATTCAGTTTCAGATGAAGGGGAAGAGAGTTCCAGAAGCCAGCCGCAAGATGGTCAAAACAGCTGCCTCCGAGACGCTTCCTCTTGTAGGGTGGGACGGTCAAAAGGGATTTGTGAGTGGACCGGAGGTTGCGGGAAGGGATGTATCTCTTAAACATGTCTCTGATGAAAAGAGGGCCAGAGTCATGCAGAGATTTAAATAAAATGCACCCAGTTTTAAACGCCACACGCTGCTCCACAGGAAGCCAGTGTAGCTGTTTCAAGCCAAGTCTAACAGACTGCCTCTTAGAGAGATTCAAGAGAAGTCTAGCTGCCTGATTTTGGACCAACTGAAGGCGTTTTAGCTCTCCAGTTTGAAGCCCAAAATAAAGGCTATTGGAGAAATCTAGTCTGGACAGAACCAGGGAGATGACAATCTGAGTAAGGGCAGCCGGAGAGAAGAAGCAGGCGATTTTCTTGATTTTCTTCAGCTGGAAGAAGCTAGCTGATACAACTGCTCCTACTTGCTTTTTTAGGGAGAGGTCCTCGCTAATATAAATTCCCAGGCTCTTAACCGAGGAAGACTTGGAAGGAGGGGCTCCCATACTGGAAGGCCAAAAGCTGGGGTTCCAGCTGAGTGCACTCTGTCCAGGCAAGACCAGTTCGGTCTTGCCTGGGTTAAGTTTCAAATGATTGCAGTTCATCCAACTCAAGATGTGGGACATAGTATTTTGGAATTCGACCACAGAGTCCTTGGTGTTCAAAGGGAAGATGAGCTGCAAATCATCTGCATAGTTGAAGATGGTAACTTTGGCCTTTCTGAGGGAGTACAGGAGGGGACGTAGGTACAAATTAAAAAGCAAAGGTGATAACGAGGAGCCCTGGGGGACTCCGCAGGTGGTAGGTATGGTAGGAGCAGTGAAGGGTCCCAATCTAACAGATTGAGTATGGCCAGTAATAAATGAGTGAATCCAGCTCAGCGCAGGGCCCCTGAGACCTGCCTGCTCGACACGGTCGACCAAGATGGTATAGTCGACCGTGTCGAACGCAGCAGAGAGGTCCAGTAGCACCAGAGCCTGATAGATCTAAGCATGGGCGAATTTAGCGAATCTCGCGTTCGCGAATTTTGCGGATTTGCGAACTCGCAATCCGCAAAATCCGCGAATTCTCGCGAATTTGCAGATTTTTTTTTTTTTGTGTTTGCCACTCTCTGTCACCACTGCCACTCTCTGACTACTCATGCCACCCTCTGGCCCACCCATGCCACCCTCTGTTTCATCACAGCACCCTCTGGTTGTCCAGTCAGTGTACATTATTGTGGCAAAGCAAAGCACACCTTCCCTGCCTCAAGTGACCTGAATTAATTTGGGGCTGATTAATGTGTCACTGAATATTTTTTTAGCTGGCACCTGCTTCCTTAGTGCTTCCTGATTAGTGATCTTTTGCACTTGCTAAGTGCTTTCATTGTTGCAAAATTAGTTACAACACCTGCCCTGCCCCAAGTGACAATAATGAATTAGGGGCTGATTAATGGATTTGAACTTCCAGCCTGGCTCCTGCTTGTCTCCCTTAGCTGTAATTCAGGACCTTTGTGGCATATGTGTAACTATTCTGAGGTTCAGAGCAGGGTCACATAATAGTTGCAACTGGCAACTGAACTCTGGAGAAGCCCCTCAGGAAGCACTACAGGAAATGGCTACTAATGATGAGCCTGAACTTTTGAACCTGGTAAGTAGTTTCAGTTTTGCTAAGATCGTATTTCTGCAATTTAGCGCTTATTCGCGGGGCGCGAAGTTGTACTGGGAAGCCGCGAACTCACGCGAACAGTGCGAGCAAGCCATAAAATCCGCTACTCGCGGATTTGCGGATTTTGCGGGAGATTCGCGAATCTCGCGGATTGCGAATTTACCGAAAATCCGCAAAATCCGCGAGGGAAACGGATTTTCCGCCCATGCTTAGATAGATCCCTTCATCCGCATTCCGCCTCAGAGTATTCTGCACCGAAAGAATAACCGCCTCAGTAGAATGACATGGGCGGAAGCCAGCCTGGTTAGGTGCAAGATACTCAGATTCTTCCAAAAATTTGGAGATACTGTTGCAAACATGAGCCTCCAAAAGTTTGGCACAGTAAGGCAGCAAAGATATGGGCCAATAATTTTGCGAGTCTAGCGGGTTGGCTCCTACTTTTTTTAACAGGGGAATAAGAAGGGCTTTTTTAAATTTGTCTGGGACTTTACCCTGAGTGAGCGTTCCATTCAGCACAGAGAGTATACCCGCAGGAATACTGGTTCCCACTTCTTTCAGAATGTAAGGGGGGCATATGTCATCAGGGGAACCTGATTTAACCTTGGCAAGGAGTTTGGGTAAAATGGTGCAATCAACAGGGGGGAAAAGTTTCATGGTCGCAGTATTGTAAAAGGTGTCAGCCAGAAGGAGGGGGGACTGAGTAATGGGGATGCTTTGTTTGATTTTACAGATTTTATCAGAAAAAAATGAGTTTAATGAATTGCAAAGCTCCTGAGTGGGGACCACCGGGAGAGAAGTTCTATCACTGGCGCTCAGATTCTCCACGATGTTAAACAGTTCTTTAGATTTATTATGGGCATTAAGGATTTTTTTAGAAAAATAATCAGTTTTATGTTTCTGAATGAGTTTTTGGTAATCCTTTCGGGCCTTACAATAGTTAGCTCTATCTAGTTCTGAGTACGCTGTTCGCCACCTACGCTCCATTTGACGGACTTCAAGTTTAAGAGTTTTCAAAAGAGGTGTAAACCACCTATGAGCGTCATTGGGGCGAGAGCGGGGGAAGTTGGTACAGGGAGCGTGAACATCAGCTGCCTGAAGTAGCCACCTAGAGAAGGCTTCTTCCATTTCTTCAATGTCCTGATCTAAAGGAGGGAGGGAGGCTGTTAAGGTGCCAATAAGAGCAGGGATGTCAACATTCTTCCAGATTCTGGTTTTACCTCCTATCTGAGGCGGAGGCTTCTTGCTACTTTCGAAGGACATGGAAAAGTTGATCAAAAAATGATCTGACCAGATGCAGGGCGTGATGGAATTGATAGCCAGGAGGACGTTCTGGGACCAAATTTGATCAAGGCTATGCCCTTTTACATGGGTTGGGAGGTGTATCTGTTGGGTGAGGTTCATGTCTAAAAGAGTCTCTTTCAGCGCAGCTGCCTGAGTGTCTAACTCGGCAGAGTCCAACCAGAGGTTGAGGTCACCCAGCAGCAACATTTTTTTATGAGAGATTATTAAAGGGGCAAGCTGTTCTGCTATGGATGCCGCGAAAGCAGGCATATTTTGAGGAGGGCGGTATATAAGGATCATAAGCAATGTTCTGCTATTATTGTCCTTTTTAAAAATCAAATTGTCTGATCCAGTGAGATCAAGGGACGGTAGAAGAGAAACTTTATGGGAGTTGCGAATAATCGCAGCGACCCCCCCGCCCCTTTTATCAGCAGGTCTGTCAACATGTAAAATATAGTAGTCGGAAGGGACTGCTGAAATAATGTCAGGCAGGGAGTCTGCGTTAAGCCAAGTCTCAGTGAGAAATAAAATATCTGGTTGCTCGGTTTGGAGCAAAAGAAAAATGTCCATGTGGTGTTTAACCATGGACCTAGTGTTAAGATAAAAGCATTTAAGAGTAGTGTTTAAGTCAGGAGAGGGTGGGAAAGAGAAGAGAGGGCTTGGCCTGGAGGATTTATCAGTAGTAAACTCTGACTTCAGGATACCATAGGTGGCAGCACGCTTTAAGGCATAAGCAGGAGGGGCGGATTCCGCACTATTAGAGGGTCTTAGTAGCAATAACTCAGAGGAAGAGTATTTGTAATTTTGACCAGGGATTCTGGCCCCGAGCCCCGGTCTGCCGCGGACGGGCGCAGACGGGCTTGACTTATGCGTGACTTCGGCGCGCATTCGTCGCGCCCGCTGCGCTCGTCCGCTGCGCTCCGGTATGCACATTGGTTTTAAAGCCTGCCTCCCGGGAGAACAAGACTGCTAGGTCCGGTTCAGCCCTACCCAAGATGGCGGCTCGCCTCACCCTCCACGCAAACGGCACCAGCCGCGATGGAACAGGGCGGGCTGCAGAGATTCTGTCAATACAGTTGGTAGGTAATGAATAAGGTTTTTAACAATTTAAAATCAACATAAAATGTTTCAGAAGCGCTGGCGCCGTAATCGCGCCAGAGCTGCAACAATGTCTACCAATGACTGCGCTTTACCACAAATTGATCACAGAGTTCCAAGAGGGCCAGGTTGCTGCCACCAACCAAGCGTTCTTGGCAAGCTCTGAGTCAGGAAGCGTTTTAAAGCCTGCCTCCCGGGAGAACTAGACCGCTAGGTCCGGTCCAGCCCTACCCAAGATGGCGGCTCGCCTCACCCTCCACGCAAACGGCACCAGCCGCGATGGAACAGGGCGGGCTGCAGAGATTCTGTCAATACAGTTGGTAGGTAATGAATAAGGTTTTTAACAATTTAAAATCAACATAAAATGTTTCAGAAGCGCTGGCGCCGTAATCGCGCCAGAGCTGCAACAATGTCTACCAGTGACTGCGCTTTACCACAAATTGATCACAGAGTTCCAAGAGGGCCAGGTTGCTGCCACCAACCAAGCGTTCTCAGTGTAAGGGTGTCCAGAAACTGTCATACACAAAAATGCAATAGAATACAGTTGTGAACAGTTTCTATGTGTACAGTATAGTGTGGTAGACTGGAGTGGTTTACAGTGTAGTTCGGTTGAGTAGAGTGCACTGGCGTACAGTAGATTAGTGTACAATATAGTGGCATATACTAGAGTGTTGTAAAATGGAGTGGCAGGCTCTAAGTAGCGTAAAATGAATTGTTATACATTGGAGTGGCATAAAGTGCAATGTGTAAATTAATGGAAACGTAGGGTAAGGTGTGTGAAAAAATTTCCATTTTATATCTGCAAAATATATATTATAATATGTACATGTAAATTTTTTGGTTGTAAATGTAAATAGTACATAAAACGTAATTATATATTTTGCTATGGTGTATCCTGCAAAGTTCATGGTATACCATCATACACTGGGCTCACTACTGGATATGTGCATTGGCTGTATTTACCAAAGGATAAAATGAGCCATATCTTTTTTATCACAAATTTCCATTATTGTGTGGTCAGTGTTTTACTTAATATGCAAATTATAATGAAGTATTACGTTTTATTGTTAATAACAATCTATTACCACTTTATTTCAGTGGTAATAGGTTACCTTTTTTGTTTAAATATATGTGCATATTATCAATGTCTGGATTTTTAAATATATTCTCCCATATTAATTTTGAACCCATATGCTGAACCCGTTTTATTGTGGAAGGAATAAATATTTTGAGTGGTTCAGTCAAGGGATCCAAAAAAAAGGGGGGTCCTAAAATATACTTAATTGCAATGTATTTCACACACACTAATGTATTTTCAGTTCCACGAAAACCATCAGTCCATTATATTTATTATTTTATTAATTTGATATTACTTTTAAGACATTTAAAAAAAAAGATATTTTGTCTAACTATATTTTTAAAACAGTATTTTTGATTCGATATTTTTGTACTTACCTGTTTGTAAATAGGAATTCTATATTTTTGCATTCTATATTTTTTCTTCGATATTTTGGTAATTCTATACTTGTGTGTTCGATATTATGTCAGTGATCCAGCCACTTAGCTCCTGAGTGAGAACTACTGCAGGAGCTCGTGCTTTGGTTGATTGGCCACAGCATGTAAGTAAATGTTGCAGTGGCTATTACAAAACTCAGCGATCTCCTAATTTTTATTAAAAAAATTATGTAATTGAGCAAGGTAGTAGGGCTAGAAGTAATTTTTGGCAACCATTTATTTTTTTAAACAAATTACACCTGTGGTGTACCAGGGCCCAGGGGTCAAAGTGTGGATAATTATATTTACTAACAGAGGAAAGTTGAGGGAATACCTGAATCCATTTCAAACCTCTTTCACCAATCCATGTTAGTTCAATTGCTTTGAAACCAAAATCATTTTCAACCCCTGCTTTCTTAGCATGCTGTCTGGCCCAAAAAGGAAACTGTGTCCAACAAACCAAACTCAAGACATCAGGAAACTTTATCAAACCACCAACATAATTTTGAAAGGAGGACACTTATTGGGTTAAATTCAATTTGGGCTACTAATGTAGCACAATACTACCATAACCTAAAGTGAGTTAAGAAAATAAACTAGTGTGCAGGAATGACATTTAAAAATCTTTCAAAACCATTTGAAACACTAATTTCTGGTCACATGACAATGAAAACAAATAGAAAAGTAGATACATAACATTTCGAAGTGAAGCATTATGATATTGGTTAATAATACAAAGTGGCTATAAGCACAGCCCAATACTACTAAATACCACCAACAACCACAGATACTCTGCTGACTGTTGTAAAGCAATTGAGCTCTATCTCAAATTAACACAATGCCTAAAAAATAATGGAGTTCATTTACAAGCCCCTTGAACTACTGGTGCATCACTAGTAGCATGGGAAAAAGTGACGTACAGGTGGCAGAAGGGGCTTGTAAATAAGTCACAATATCTTCAGAAGCACAAACAGAAATTATACTACATAGTAGGAGGATGCCCAAACATAAACAACAGTACAGGTAAGACTACAATAAATGTTTCTACACACCCTAACCATAGTAGTAAAAGGGTTAATAACAAGCAATTGAGAAAGATATCACCTTTAACAGTTAGCTATTTCAACAAAAACATGCTGGCATATATGGGAATAATATATCATTTCGAAAAAAATTACAACATTAGGAATATAATGGCAAAGCACTAGTCAACATGTGCCCAAAGAAATCTGCTTTGAACACTTCCTTGATAAGGGGAAAAACACATACAGAAATAATATGTTCAACATATTGTTGAAAAAGCATTGCACGTCAAAAGAAAACTCTTCATTTTCATAATGAATCGAATCAAAAGCCTTGACTCTAATTTTAAACTATAAAATAAGTAAAGCACTGTACCATACTTTTATGAAGAGAGTGACCCACAACAGAATAATTGTGTGCTTTCAGTCAAACATGAAGGGCGGGTGTGGTGAAGAATTAAATGGAAATGTAGTATGGGAAGAAAAAGAACAAGTCAAACAAAAGACAATAGCTAGTGAAGATTCACAGAAAGAAAAAAAACAGAATTCAGTATATGAAGGGAAATGCGCTTCTATTTGAAAAAATAGACACACCCATTCAGAAGCTAAGGACATTTCTAATGACATATTAGATGTCATCACTACTTAAAAATTCAAACTTCTACAAAACTTAGACAACTGCCCATTTCGGACCATTACTAACCTCCAAAGACATTCTTTAGGCTGTCTGAGTTATCACATGTGTGATGCCATGTTTCATCATATCAAAATGCTCTGGACACATCATTTTAAGGTAAGAAAACCTATGCAGACATTATACTTATTGTCAAAACACCAGCATTGAAATTGGAAGAACTAGGTTATACTCTACCTTATATCAAACATCAGTCCTCATCCTCCTGGACCTGTCAGCCGCCTACGACACGGTCTGCCATCGTACTCTAAAGACACGCCTCCAAGAAGTCGGAATGCAAGAGAAGGCCCTTGACAGGACCACGTCCATCCTCTCCGGCAAAACCCAGAGCGTCCGCCCCCCACCCTTCCGATCCGAAGCCACCGACATCTGCGGCGACCCCCAGGGCTCATCCCTCAGCCAGACTCTGTTCAACGTCTACATGGCCCCCCTCACACAAGTGGCCCGCCATCACAACCTCAACATCATCTCCTATGCCGAAGACACCTAGCTCATCCTCTCCCTCACCAAGGACCCACACACCACCAAAACAAACCTCCATGAGGGAATGAAGGCCATCGCCGACTGGATGAGGAGCAGCCATCTGAAACAGAACTCGGACAAGACGGAGGTCCTCATCCTCGGACCCACGCCCTCAGCCTGGGACGGCTCCTGGTGGCCGACCACACTGGGAACAGCACCGACACCCACCGACCATGCACGCAACCTAGGATTCATCCTCGACTCTTCCCTCTCCATGTCTAAGCAGGTCAACTCCGTCTCCTCCTCCTGCTACAACACCCTCCACATGATCTACAAGTGGATCCCGACCAAAACAAGAAGAACGGTGACACAGGCCCTCGTCAGCAGCAGACTGGACTACGGCAACGCACTCTATGCAGGAATCCCAGCCAAACACCTAAGACGAATACAACGCATCCAAAACGCCTCCGCCCGACTGATCGTCAACGTCCCCCGCCACAGCCACATCACCCCCCACCTGAGAGACCTACACTGGCTCCCCATCGACAAGAGGATCACCTTCAAGCTCCTCACCCATGCACACAACGCACTCCACGACGCCAGACCAGCCTACCTGAACAGCAGACTCAGCTTCTACACCCCCACCCACCAGCTCCGCACCACCAGCCTCGCCCTCGCCGCTGTCCCCCGCATCCAACGAACGATCTCCGGTGGCAGATCCTTCTCCTACCTCGCCGCCAAGACCTGGAACACCCTCCCTTCCCACCTAAGGCAGACCCAAGACCTACTCGCCTTCAGAAGACTTCTCAAGACCTGGCTCTTCAAGCAGTAGCGGCACCCCCCTCCCCTCAGCGCCTTGAGACCTTCACGGGTAAGTAGCGCGCTTTACAAGTACTCTGATTGATTGATTGATTGATTGATTGATTGATTGATTTCCAGCATGTCATCAATATTATGGACTATATCGAATCTGAATATTTTAATGCCGTCTTTGAGAACAATATTTCTCCAGATTTTGCCTTTACTCATAAAAATAAATCATTTGCCTTCTCCATCATCGAGCTAGATTTGTTAGTTCAGTTGAGCTTAGGTGAGTTCCTGGATGTACCCAAGTCTACATCTTGTCATTTGAGATAAGCATATATTTGACAAAGGCTGCTCCTCCTCTATAGCGGAGGAGTTTCGTCTCACCGCTTGTCAGCTGAAGGAAAGAAAAAATAAAATGATAATAAAACAGTAGTGTCATCTTGTTATTTTTCCCACTTGACAGTCTTTGGGGGTGGGGCCATACCGTGAGAGGCATGGAAGAGAAGTGTTGACCAGCACTGCTGTCAGTGCACATGACGGTTAGGCAGGCCATCTTAGGATGGCCAAACCGGTACGCAGTCAAAATATCGAGTCCTAATTGTCGACCTCCACAAATATCGTGTTGCAAATATCGAAGGTACAGAATTTCGATGTCAAGAATATCGTTGGACAGAATATCGACCCTAAGGTAAGTAATATCGAATTTATTTACATCGATGTAAGTAATATCGAAGTTGGTAATATCGATAGCATATATATCGATGTAACTAATTTCGATGTTACTAATATCGATATTTGTATTATTTTTATGTTTTTAATTATGTATGTGTAATATGTTTTTGTTAAGTATTTTAATTTTTTTTAATTAAATGTGTATTCTTTTTATATATTAATAATGTTATTTTTATGTTTTAGTACCGGAGCAAGTTGTGGGTTTATAGGAGAATAGGGTGGGAAGTAATTTAAATATACAAAAATAATTATTAATTTTTAGGAATTATAAATTAATTTTAATTAATGTATGTTTTTACTTCTGTAGCGGGTTGTGGGTTTATAGGGGAATTGGGTGGGAAGTAATTTAATTGTAATTAATTAATGATTTTTTTATTTTTATGGGTATTTTTTTCAATTAAATATTAATTGGCAAATCATTATTTTAATTGATTAATTATTTATTAATTGGCAATTAATTATCTTAATTGATAAATTATTAAAAATTGGCAATTCATTTTTTTAATTGATAAATTAATTATTTAATTGATATTTAATGTTATTTTTAAGTAAATTTTATGTTTTAGTACCGGAGCGGGTTGTGTGTTTATAGGGGAATAGGGTGGGAAGTAATTAAAATATACTAAATTAATTATTAATTTATAGGAATTATAAATTATTTTTTATTAATTTTCTTTCTATTTCTGTAGTGGGTTGTGGGTTTATAGGGGAATTGGTTGGTAAGTAATTTAATTGTAATTATTTATTGATTTATAATTTTTTTGTTATGGATAAATAATTTATTTTAAAATAATTATTAATTGACAATTAATTATGTTATTGATAATTTAATTTTTAATTGGTAATTAATGTTTTTAATTGTTAATGCATTTTTAAATTGGTAATTCATGTTTGTAATTGGGAAATAATTTTTTTAATTGGTAATTCATTTTTTAATAGGTAAATAATTGTGTTAATTGGAATTAATATTTTCAATTGTTAATTATTTCTTATTAATTGGAAAATATTTGTAATTAATTTGTAATCAATGTTTTATCAAAAAAGTATTATTTGGTACATTGTTTAATAATTTTTAATTGTGAATTAATTTTAAATCATATTTTTATGTAATGAAATTTATTTAATTCTTTAATATTTATTATTTGGTGAGTAATATTTAATAATTAATATTTATTGGTATTTGTTGATAATTTATTGTTAATTAATTATTCAAATGTAATTGCTTTTAATAATTAATAATTGTAAATGATGTAGATTTATTTAAAAATGTAATTATACATTATTTTAAATATAAAAATTAATTATAAGTATGTTACATTTAAATTCTATGCTATCAAATGCTTTCCCTGCTGTTGCACCCTTTGGAGTTGGAATAGTAATTTTTTCCCCCACGCTATCCAACGCTTTCCCTACTGTTCCACCCTCTGGAGTTGGAATAGTAATTTTTACCCCTACGCTATCCAACATTTTCTGTACTTTTACACCCTCTGGAGTTGGAATAGTAATTTTTATCCCTACGCTATCCAACGCTTTCCCTACTGTTGCACCCTTTGGAGTTGGAATAGTAATTTTTACCCTTACGCTATCAAACGTTTTCCCTACTGTTGCACCCTCTGGAGTTGGAATAGTAAGTTTTACCCTTACGCTATCCCACACTTTCCCTACTGTTGCACTCACTGGAGTGGGAATAGTAATTTTTACCCCTACGCTATCCAACGCTTTCCCTACTGTTGTACCCTCTGGAGTTGGAATAGTAATTTTAACCCTTACGCTATCCAACACTTTCTCTACTGTTACACCCTCTGGAGTTGGAATAGTAATTTTTATCCCTACGCTATCCAACGCTTTCCCTACTGTTGCACCCTTTGGAGTTGGAATAGTAATTTTTACCCTTACGCTATCCAACGCTTTCTATACTGTTGCACCTTATGGAGTTGGAATAGTAATTTTTACCCTTACGCTATCAATTCTTTCCCTACTGTTGCACTCACTGGAGTGGGAATAGTAATTTTTAACCACCCGCTATCCAACGTTTTCCCTACTGTTGCACTATCTGGAGTGGGAATAGTAATTTTTCCCCGCACGCTATCCAACGCTTTCCCTACTGTTGCACCCTCTGGAGTTGGAATAGTAATTTTTACCCTTACGCTATCCAACGCTTTCCCTACTGTTGCACCCTCTGGAGTTGGAATAGTAATTTTTACCCCTCCGCTATCCAACGCTTTCCCTACTGTTACACCCTCTGGAGTTGGAATAGTAATTTTTATCCCTACGCTATCCAACGCTTTCCCTACTGTTGCACCCTCTGGAGTTGGAATAGTAATTTTAACCCTTACGCTATCCAACGCTTTCTTACTCTTGCCCCCTCTGGAGTTGAAATAGTAATTTTTACCCTTACGCTATCCAACGCATTCCCTACTGTTGCACTTACTGGAGTTGGAATAGTAATTTTTCCCCCTACGCTATCCAACGATTTTCCTACTGTTGCACCCTCTGGAGTTGGAATAGTAATTTTAACCTTACGCTATCCAACGCTTTCCCTACTGTTGCACCCTCTGGAGTGGGAATATTAATTTTTACCCATCCGCTATCCAACGCTTTTCCTACTGTTGCACCCTCTGGAGTTGGAATAGTAATTTTTACCCTTAAGCTATCCAACGCTTTCCCTACTGTTGCACTCACTGGAGTGGGAATAGTAATTTTTACCCACCCGCTATCCAACGCTTTCCCTACTGTTGCACTCTCTGGAGTGGGAATAGTGATTTTTACCTCTACGCTATCCAACGCTTTCCCAACTTTTGCACTCTCTGGAGTGGGAATAGTAATTTTTACCCCTATGCTATTTAATTTTCTGGAGTGGGAACAGTAATTTTACATTCTACACTATCAAATGTTTTCATTAATGTAGTTTTTTTGGGACTTTAAATGGTATTTTTATTTATTTATGTATTTAATATTTTTTGTATCATTTTAGTTAATGTTGTATTTAATTAACTTTTAAAATATTGAAAGTATATTTAATTTTTTTAATTTATTCAAATTAATTATATATATTTTATTTATGTTATTATTTTATGTGTGTAGATGTATTTGTAATTTATGGTATTTGTTATTAATTTATAAGTAATTAAAATAAATAATAAATATTGTTATTAAGTAAGTATATATTATATATTGTATGTTTTTTTAATTAAAGTTTTATTGTTAAATATGTATTATTTATTAATTTTAAACATTAAGTATGTTTAAATATGTTTAATTTATTTATAAGTATTATTTATTTTATTTAACTTTTTTTTTACAGAAAAAAACCCGATATTTTTAATTACGATATTTTTAACATCGATATTTTAGTTTTGATATTTTTGTACTTACCATGTTGTAGATAGGGTGTCGATATACTTGCCCTCGATATTCCAGAGTCGATGTTGCTGTAGGTCGATATTCTGTCCGTCGATAATCTGTCAGAGATCCGGCCAAACCATCATGCGGATTGGCCTCTCCCCAACCCGAGCTGCCTTGCCGGGTGGAGAGAACAGCAGGCTCCCAGTCTCCTTTGGAGTTGAAAACATGCCTGCAGACCAATCCCAGTGCTTGAGAAGTACTGGGATTGGCCGTGGGGAGCCTGGGAGCCTCAGCACACAAACAGGAGGAAGGAGAAGAGTGGCAAAGCAGCTATCGGCGAGGAGTAGGTAAGTTATTTTTTTGTTGTTGTTTATTTTTTCGTCTGTCCATCCTCCCCGCACCAACCTCCTTCCCGCCCAACACTGTTCCTTGAGACCAGCCGCTCCAATACCCCTCACACTTCATGTCAATATATTAGAGGTGGGAAGTTTTCCATTACCAGGTTTCTCTCACATGCGTCAGGTTTTTAGGTGACTACCCATTTCTCAATAAAATCAGTTGATTCTCCATGTCTTTGCTTCCGCCACACACTCCACTACAATCTTCTAGCTTGGATTAGGCTGTGTAACCCAGACCCAATAACATATTGCCCAAATCCCACACTCTGGAGGTGTTCACAACAGGATTGTTTCCACCTAAACATATCAACCAAATGGCAACAAATTACTTGGATGTGTTTATGCCTCTAAATTATTCGGTTTCACACTGCTTCCAGTCCATCATTTGTTTGACAAAATGTGGTCCAGTGTTCTTGGGACACAACATCCTCAGATGTTTCTAGTCAGGGTCTTTGTTTTCCACTTCTTTTGACAGCGACATCCACAATGGCAAAACTAATAAACTTAAACCACACATACTTTACACAAAACATAAATAAAGTATTTTTAAAAACTGTTGTTAAAAAAATGTAAACATTTAACACATGACATATACTTACCTCCCCTTTTCTGTTCAAACTCTTTCAGCTGAGGAGAGAGGGTCGGCATAGCAGCTTTCAGCGTCCTCCGGTACTGTGACATCATACGGGGTGCTCTATATGCTCTATGCGTGGCTAGGAGTACAAACCCATTATGTCCTGTGTCTTAACCCCTTGGGTGCGGCCGCGATTCTGCGCCTGTGCGGCACATTCCGTTCGCGGGTGCCGTCCTGGCGGCCCGGAGCCGTCATCAGCACATGATCACTGTGTGCCATGATGGCTCCCGGCCGTCATCAGCATAGAAGGGGTTAATGTGTGCCCAGCACTGCAGGCCTTCCCAACACTTCAGTGACAGCATCCTCCACTGGTTGTGGACGCCCATTGTACTGTAGCATGCAGGAATGTCCCTCCATATGGGGGCTCGCATTGCATTGCTCAGCTGGTTACCTGGGCCCCCAAAAAGGTGAGGGTAATTGGCTCCAACACCCTCACTGATGATGTTTCATTTGGATTCTTGGAAGCGGTGGAGCCTTCTCCTCAAGTCTCTCAGCCATTTTGGGGTTCAGTATTTATGCAAGGAGCAGCAGGATGGATGATGTTTCCCTTTAGTGAGAATAGCTCAAACTGATTTTTCTTATATGAAATTTCCTGCCTAATTGCGGTAGGCTGAGATCTCCACCCCAAAGCCGGTGTCTCCACCCCGAGTGCAGAAGATATCTGAACATGTGGCTGAGGCTCCGCAGGCAGAATGCAGATACTGTACTTAATATAAAACAGTAAACACACACATTTAAATTAAAGCTATGTTCAATGTGAATAAAAATACAATGAACTAAGACAAAAAATGTTCTATAACATAAAGGTAGGAACAAAGAAAAATACAGTTTATGGACAAGTAAGGTACCATTTGTAACTAATGAACAGGGCTTTTAAATTACATATAGTATGCAAATGGAACAGATTTGACTGAGGGTGGTATTCATGGATAGTGTGTTAGATGTCCAACTTGCAGCTCAAGCAAAAAAAGAGTTGACTAGTCAATGACTACTTGTATTCCTTGATGGAAATGTAAATCCAGTATTTGTAAAGTGCACAGCTACCCGGAGGCATCCCGGTGCTGGTTGGGAAGATTAAGTGAGCTACTGCCCAGAGTCACGTGGTGCTGGGCTGACCTGCCACTGGTGCCGGGGATCGAACATCGAGCCCCAGCGCCCGGTGTCAGTCACCCTGGCCGCAGCGCCACATCGCACCTCAAGGCAACAACCCAGTTCCCAGATGTGGACATTGTGCAAGGGTTAAGATATGTCTTCAAGCCTTGTCATATTTCAATGTTGTACAACACACAACAGGCTACAATAATCTTGCACAAAACCTCAGGGGAGTACCTCATCACCCGATCCCCGGAATGGTCAAATCATCTGAATCACAGCTTCAGAATCCCAAAAGTTCCTTCAATAATAGCTCATATACCTCCTCTAAGACACTGTGGTTAAAAGATGGAAGTGTATGAGGGTATCGGAAGAAAGAGCATAACCGGTATCACCTGAAAGAACAGAAAAGTATTATTTAAAGACCACTCTATTCCATTTTAATCACATTATGCATCCCTAACTACATGCTGTGTGTGTCAAAGTCAGCTGTGTTGATTATCTGAATTAATGTTATCTTCTTTTTATTTTTTAATTGTTTTTTCCCTTTTTTTGTTTTTTGTACAAGGCACAACCATTCATTAATAGAATATAGAGTTAATAAAGAGAGCAAAATATAAACAATCAAAGGAAATAAGGCAGCGTTTGGTCCAGAATACATAACTGTACATGTACCTTGACATACATTATCAGGGCAATTTATAAGAGAAAAGGAACCCTTTTTCTAAAAGTCTTAACCACACATATTTGTTCCATTTTGAATTCAAATGAAAATACTACCTAGGATCTCCATCCTTCCATTTTTTTACGGGTTCCCATATTTGTAGTCCTAGTTTATTTTCCTCTTTTGCCCCTCCTTGCATATATTGCTTTCTCAAGGTTATAGGCCGATAATAGTTTTGCTAGCCATTGGTGAAAGGTCGGTGGAAGTCGATCAAGCCATTCTGATGTGATGCATAGCCGCAGAACTGCCATAGCTACAAAGATGAAATAGCAGTGTTGTGTCTGCCTATCAACATCATTTACTCCAAGCATGATTACTGATGGTGTTAGAGTAATTTCTATTCTCAATGACCGTTTGAGAAATAACTTTATATCATCTCGTATTGTTTATAAATGAGTGCATGTAGGGAAGATGTGTACTATATCAGCCTCAAAGCTGTCACATCTGGGACAGTTGATACCAGTTGTCCCTCCCCACTGCGCAATCCTTGCAGGCGTGTAATATAATGAGTATAGTGTTTTGTAATGCTGTGCCTGGAGGGCCGCTAGACATAGAATTTTCTGCCCCAGACCTAGTGACAGACGGAAGCCTTCCTTCCCTATACCTAACTTATGTGCCCATTTAGCTACATATTTCTCCAAGTCATCTTGCTTATATTCAATCAATTCGGCATGTTTTATTGTACAGTCTACCCCACCATGAATCATTTCCAAAATTGAGTTCTTTCCAAACCCCGCCGGCCCTCCCTTTTTTGCCACCATGAAACTTCTAATTTGTAAGAATTTTAAAAAGTGCCTTGAGTCTAAACCATATACTGTCCGAATATCAGAGAATTGCATCATTCTCTGTGCCCCCATCATGTCTCCCAGCTTCATTATTCCCTTTCTCCCCCATTCTACAAACACAGCATCTGCAAATATATCCCGAGGAAGTGTAGGATTATTAATCAATCTGGTATACGCATTGTACCTACCCAGGCCAACCTTTTTCGGGAAGGACTTCCAAATATTATGTGCTGAAATCACCGTTTTGAATTTAGTCCTTTTGAAGTAGCTAGGGTCGATATATTTCAAAAAGGCGTTCTCTGCCTCAGCACCCAAAACCAGAGCATAGATGGCTATTGTTCCTAACTCACCCTGTCCTTCCACCTCTGCTCCCCCCAGTAGGCCTGTCATATATTGCAGGGCTGATGCACAATAGTACAGTTTTAAGTCAGGTAAGGCCCACCCTCCTCTCTCCCTAGGAACTGCCATAAACCTCAGTGCTCTTCTAGTCTTACCATGTGCCCAAACAAATCTATTTATCATTTGTTCTAAGATATTAAACCATTTTGCTTCGAACATCAATGGGATTGCCCTAAATAAGTAAAGAAATTTTGGGAGGAGGATCATCTTAACAATATTGACACGCCCCACTATGGAGGGGTGAAGATTGTGGAATCTGTCCAGATCTTTCTTGGCCTAGGTGATTATTGGTGTTATATTTACTTCCACTAAGCTATCTAACTCTGCGGTAATCGTGACCCCTAGATATACTCCTGATTGAGGCACACGGGTGTCAGAGCATTCTACGTTCCCATTCTTTATGATTAGTGTCTTTGAGGTGTTAAAGGCATAGCCTGAGACCCGACCAAAATGCAGGGCTTCTTTCTCCACCTGTCTTATAACCCCCGTGGGATCCGGGGTGACGATCGTCACGTCATCAGCATATGCCAACATTTTGCAATGCCCCCTATGGGTATCTAATGGGGGAATACTATCATCCAGCTCCATTCTACGTATTAGTGGGTCCATATACATGGCAAATAGGAGTGGAGAGCACGGGCATCCCTGCCTTGTTCCTCGCTTCATCTGAAGTGGCAACGTGTATCCTGCATTTACCCGTATACGAGCTATCGAGGCTGTATACAATACTTGTATTGCTTTGACGAAACCCTCCCCAAAGCCGGTTCTTCTTAAAATAAACCACAGAAAGTCCCAGGGGACCCGATCAAAGGCATTCTCAGCGTCTAGCAGCATCACTGCCATCGGTTCTCCTGAGACTTCTGAACCATCAAATAGGGTGATGACTTTATGTGTGTGGTGAGTGGTGCCTCTCCCTGGGATAAAGCCATGCTGATTAATACTCACCAGTGTATCTATTATCATAGCAAACCTAAGTGCCAGTGCCTTGGAAAAAATCTTCGTATCCGCATTCATAAGCGCAATTGGCCTGTATGAGCCTGGTTCTATGGTTGGCTTACCTTTCTTTAAAATGATCACAATATCTGCCCCTGCCCAGGAACCTGGTATAGATGCCCCTGACTGTGCCTGCTACATTGTAGTAATCAAATCCTGACTAATTATATCCCAGAAGGTTTTAAAGAATTCAATTGGTATCTGATCTGGCCCTGCAGCCTTACCAGAGGGAAGACTTAATCGGGCGGCCATAATCTCTTCTTGCTCCAGGGGTGCGTCTAATCTCTTGCAATTCTCCTCAGGTAGCATAGACACCGGGATGTCCTGCAAGTATGCCTGTGTTTCAGAGGGGTCTTTTGCTTGCGCCTCATCATATAATGTGATGTAGAACTGCCTAAAAACTTCATGTATCCCTTCAGGATCTGTGAAGAGTCTCCCAGAGGCATCCTTAATTTACCTCACTTCCCCTGTAGCTACTTTCTGTCTAGCGCGGACCGCTAAGGTACGACTTACAGATTCGCTAAACTCATAGCACCGCTCTCTATTTGCTAGAAATATTTTAGCAGCTTTAGATGGGGGGGAAGCAATGTGCAACACTCTCACTCCACCACAGGCCACGACTTTGGATGCGTTATATAATACCTTGAAACAAATGCAAGGGGAGGCTAGAGCCGAAAGCTGTAGGTCCAAGCAAGCAAATAAGAAAATACAGGGATCACTCAGAAAAATGAACAAACAAACTTAATGCTGATATGGCAGGCAGAGTCACTGAGGTGGAAGAAAGGTCAGGGAAACTAGAGGATGAAGTGACAAATTGGCAGGAGTTTAAGCAGAATCAGGAGAAAACCTCGGCAGATGTGTACTGGAAACTCGAGGATTTTGAAAACAGTCAGAGACGGAATAACATCAGACTACTTGGGGTCGCAGAGGGGAAGGAAGGGCAGGATGTGTGGGCATATGTCATTGTCTTGCTATGGGGGTCTTTCCTGGAATTAACAGCATGGAACTGGGAGAGTGAAATACAGCGCGCCCACCGGTTTCCTCTTGTGCAGAAAAAGGGATATGCAGCAGCACAAACAGACAAGCCCAGGGCTATAGTGGTCTATGTTGGGAACTATTTACTTAGACAACAAGTGATGGACAAGTTAAACCTGAGGCTAAGCGATCCCAAGATGGTACAACATTTTTTGCCCGTCCAGACTTTTGCCTCGCCCCAGTTGAGAGAAGATGGCGAATGAGACAATTAATATCTCCTTTCCAAAATCTGGGGTGTGAGTCCTTTCTGATGTTTCCAGGTCATCTAAAAGTGACAGTAAATGGCCAGGTCAGGATGTTTTTTTCTGAAATTAAGGCCCAGACATATTTAAAGGAGTTTAGTGAAAAAAGGGGCCAAAATAGTAGGACAGTCGCTGTAAGACAACCAGTCCAGAAGGGTCTTTGAGAATGATAAGTAACGTTATACAGAGTTAAGGAGCTATGTCCTGGTATAATCTAATATGTTATTAATATGTCACTATGGTAACTAGATAGAGCACCGGTAATAGCATTAGCATAGCACAAGGTTCACAGTATTTAGTATTCATTGGAGGGGGGGGTGGCGGCTCCTGGGGCTTTAGCTATCACACATAGGTCAGGACCGCCTGTAAAAGGGGGGGCCTGAGGGAGGGCATGAGGAAGCTGCGGGGGTGTGTACAGGGCACGGCACATTTTGGTTTCATTTATTTTATAAAGAAGGCACAATTTGGGAAAAAAAGAAAGAGTACATCGAGTGTGGAAGCAAACGTGGTTGAAGTAGTAGATGGTGGAGGACATCTGAATAGATCTTGGCTGGCTAATTGGTTAGGGCAGTCGCCGGATGTTTTTTAAATGGGTATTCAAATAGTTACACTAAATGTGTGTGGTTTGAATGATCACCTTAAAAGACAACGGCTAGTTGTTTTAATGAAAACTATGGGGTCCATTAGGGTGGCGGGCGGGCACCCTAACGGAGAAGAGGACCGCCCGCTAACAGTGCGGGGGTCCCGACATTTGTATTAGGATGCGCCCGCCACACAGGCGGGCGCATCCTGTATGTCTACCATTGCGGCGGGCGGAGCAGGAATCTCCGCCCGCCGCAATGGTAAAAGTGCACGTTTTGCTTGGCAACGCGCAACACGACAGGCACCGCGCGGTGCCTGCCATGTTGCACTCTGACATGCGGGGGGGTACCATAGGTACCCCCCATGTGCACCCCCCAAGCCACGGACTCCCAGGGGGCCCGCAAGGGGCCCCCGCAGGGAGTCTCCGCATGCTTTTCCGTGGCGGCATTGCCGCCACGGAAATGCACTGTGTAATGCACATTGTAATATGGCGGGCGGTGTCTACAAGACACCGCCACCATGGTACAGGTTTTCCGCCCCGGCCGCTAGGCGACCGGGGCGGAAAACAGGCGGGCGGTGTTTCCGACCGCTGCGGTCCCCTCCGCCATCGTAATATGGCTGGGGGGAATGCAGGGAAGGATGGCTGGCGGATTGCCTCCGCCAGGGTGGCGGTGGCCACCGCTACCCTGGCGGAGGCAATCCGCCCGCCATCCTAATAGGCCCCTATGTGTGCAGACTTTGTGTGTCTGCAGGTGACTCACATTGAAGGAAGAAAAGGGTTTTTATTAGAACAGTTAGGATTTCACTTGCTCGCATATTCAAAACAGGGGGCTAAGACTAGAGGAGTGGCTATACCATTAAAACGTAAAGATGTTATAATTAGGAAAAAGATTGAAGATCGCTGGGGTACATAGGTCTTGGTGGAATGCTTGCTTGAGGGTAATTGGGTCACTCTGGGATCAATCTATGGCTCAACAGAAGATGATCCTGATATCTTTGAATTCTTAGATCTGGAATTGCCCACATGGTCCCCATGTGTTGTTCTTGCTGGAGATTTCAATATTAGTTGGGATGGGGGATTGTGCTTGGATTCTAATGGGACATACCAGGGCCAGAAGAAGAAAGTTTGTCCAGCGATCCTTAGCCTTGCAATGAATAATGCACTGGTGGATGTATGGGGAAGCTTAAAACCTAAAGACCAAGGGCCCCATTAGGATGGCGGGCGGGGCTTTACCCGCCCGCCATCCTATCGGAAATCGGAACCGCCCGCCCTAAGGGCGGGGGTCCCGCACGCACTATTAGGATGTGCCCGCCACAGTGGCGGGCACATCCTGTATTTGTAGTATTGTGGCGGGCGGAGCTCTGTACTCCGCCTGCCACAATACTAAAAATGCTTTGCAGCCTTTACATAATCAAAGCGGCAGGCACTGTGCGGTGCCTACCGCTTTGATTATGTAAATGCAGGGGGTACCAACGGTACCCCCATGTGCCACCCCCCTTTGGCCTTCACTCCGGGGGCCCACAGGGGGCCCCCAAAGTGAACACCGCCTGCCTTTCTGTGGCGGCATTGCCGCCACGGAAAGGCATTGCACTCGTGCCATTGTAATATGGCTGGCGGTGTCTCATAGACACCGCCACCATATTATTCATTTTCCGCCCCGGCCGCAATGCGACCGGGCCGAAAAGTGGCGGGCGGTGTTTCCCTACGTTGCGGTCCCCCCGTCATTGTAATGTGGCGGGGGGGAAAAGGGTGGCGGGCGGTCAATTATGTCGGGCAGATCACCACCGCCACCATGGCGGTGGCGATCCGCCCGACATCCTAATGGAGCCCCAAGGCTTTACCTACTATTCGGCTTCCCATTAGCTGTGTGTTAGCTTGGACTACTTTTTTGTATCAAACTCTATTTTATCTAAATCAAAAATCGAAAGACTCCCCAGGATAATTTCTGATCATAACCCTCTGATTTTAACTCTAGATGTAGCAACAATATGCATGAATGGGCGGGTCTGGACTTTTGAGAGAGGGCTGTTGAAAGATGGTAACTATATTAGACACATGACACAGTGGATTAAAACATTTTGGGAGATTAATAGGGTTAGCACTGCATCAGGGATTGCTCGGGATGCTTTCAAGGTGGGCTTTCGGTGGGAGACCATAAGCTTCAGCACATTTAAACAGAAGCAAGAGCGGGTAAAAATGGCAGAATTAACCAAGGCGGTATCAGATGCCAAAGAGGAGTTGTCTCACTGTGTGAAAGCAGGGACGCCGCTAGATCAGGTACATATTAAAGTAGCTAAGACAAAGACGGAGGCAGAGGAAAATATAGCCATTAAAGCTGAATTAATGTCGTATTCTTGTTAAAAAAATGAATCTAACAACACTGGTCCTTTCTGGGGAAATATTATTTACCAAGAAGCCACAGCACCAAAATCACCAGCATCCAGACGAAGTGCAACGGGTGACTGACAGAAAATAAATGTGTTGTGTGAGCTTCCAGGATCTGTGCAGCAGCGCCTGGCATCACACGCCGCCTGCATGTTGATAGAGTGCCAGAGGTGTGTTATGGAAAACGTATTGCATGTGGTGAGGTGGCTGGAGTCCCATGTGGGTGCAATCAAGGGCACCTTGGACAAGAGGGAAGTTGGCAACCGAATAAAGATACCAAGCCAACCATTGCCTTTCAGCCAGTCACTGTGGCACGGCACCACACTGGTGCACTCCTCTGTTGATGCCTCTCAGACAGACCCTGATGCAGGCATCATGTCTGGCTTGTCTGTGAGATGCCAAGAGTGTCACAGGACATCCTCCGGAAAGATCCAGCGGCAAAAAAATGTATTGCAGCTACTACTTTCACACAGGCTCGGATAGTGTGGGAACAGCCTGCAGCTGAATCCACTCCTGCTCCCACTCAGTAACCATATCCAAGATGACATCAGGTGGAAGGAGGTATCTGGAAATAAAGGTTTCCCCAGACATCCTGAAAATGTTGATCCTGTGGCTAAAAATCATCTCTGTTCTCCTCTTACTTAAACAATGTCTCCTCAAAAGAAACGGCAAACCCACAAACACATTCCACAACATGGTGAAGGCAGGAAAGAATTAGGTCATGTAAGATCCCTTCTTATATGCTCAGACTATCTGTGATTGGCTGAAGGAGAAATACAGATCTGGTGTAGATGGGTATTGGATTTGAGAGAAAATACTAATTACTTTACCAGGCATGTTGCGTCATTTGAACAAATGCGTCTTTAGCCCGCATTTATTCAGCACACAAGTCGTTATAACAACTTGTTTTAGGGGGGGGCACTGGATTTTTGAATAGATTAATTTAGTACTCCAACTCCAGTCTGCACAACAGTAGGGATGGTGTTGGACTTAAAACACAACACCATTCCATCAATGCACCCTCCTGAAGCAAAACGTTGTAAGGACTTGCGTGCTGAACAAATTTGTGCTAAAGACACGTTAGTTCTTTTGCCGGCGCTGTGAAGCCACAGAGTGATTCCGGCTTTGTCCTAATGAACTTTTCCCATTAGATATATGTGTGCAGGATTTTTAAACTTTATTTTTCAAGAAGATAGACTTAAAATCACATTTAATAGATTCATTTTTTACAAATATTACTAATAGGCATTTACAATTTGCCATTGAGTTTTAAATTGTCTATTAAAAATTGTGTATTCATGTTTTTATTACTAAGTTTACATTTGAATGTCTATAAAATTAAATGCTTTATATGTATGCATTTATAAATTAACATTAATCTGATTAAAACAAATACTGATTACAAAAATATAGAAATTTATTTGTAAGTGTTTTTTGTTAGAGAAGTTTGTGACTCAATTTTTTCCTATGGAAGCTTGGTGCAGTACCAGGGTTTGACCATGTGTAGTGCTTGGCCTACTACTGTTTTTAAGGTTGGGCGTTAGTAACTATAGAAGTGCAGTTTGTGAATCTCAATAGTTTTACACTTTTGTGAGTGGTGACGTTCCTCTTGAAACTCCTCCCTGCCAGTCCATAAACCTCTTCTTATTCCTACCTCTTCCGCTCCCCCTTTAGTAATAAGTCTGCCCCTTTTTCCACCGACTTCACTTTGTTCCTCCCACTTTGACTACTAAAATGTATACTTATGTGTGCAAAGACTCTGCAGTCGAGGCGGAGAACGCCACAGAAAATGATAGGACCAGCGAAGGTGTGAATTCCGAACGTTGTTTGTCAATCGCAATTTGTAGTATGTTTTGCAGTACAATAAAACATACTACAAAGTGCAGTTTGAGAATCAGACTCATAATATTTATGTCAAGTAAAGTACAGCGGGGTAAAGTACCAAGGATGGGCCTGTATGTTACTTACCTGCGTAGTCCTGAGAGCTAACAAACATGGGGTAAAGACTGAATACTGTTTGTGGACTTGTCAGTATGTTTCTGAATCAGGGTCGCACTGTCACTCTTAGTGTATATCTGTCAGCATCCCTTTATTTCTTCTCCCATTCGTGTTTTCTCCCATAGTTTTATTGTAATTGCCTCTATTTTTCAATGTACCCATGTCCCAATGCCAATGGACCCAAATACCGCAAGAACAGAATCAACTTCCATGTACCCAAAAGAAACCTCCGATCTTCCAACCTCGCACTGGCCGATACCCTGTGTATCCACACAGCGAGAGCAGGCAGAAGATCCTTCTCTCACATTGCAGCCAAGACCTGGAAGGAGCTACCGGCAGACATCAGACATGCCCCCTCCATGAGCACCTTCAGGAAGACCCTCAAGACTTGGCTCTTCGGCTAAACAGATCTGCGGACCCCCCCCCTCCTCCTCTCAGCACCTTGAGACTCTCATGAGCGAGTAGCATGCTTACAATTCCCTGATTGATTGATTGAGTGCCAATGCCTTCATATCAGTTCTTCTATGTAATTGTCCATGTACCAATGTCAGTCCCTCAATGTAAATGTCCCTCTGTTAGTTTGAGTGTTTTGTGTCAGTTTTATAATGCCCCAGAGTCAGTGCCTATTTACCCATGCATGGTTGTTATGGCAGTAACCCTTGACAGTGCTGCGGGGCCTAAAGTCCATGTTAGAGTGTCATTATCATTGCCTTAGTCCCTATGTCAGTGGCTCCATGCTAGTGTCCCTGTGTGAGTATCCCACTGTCAGTAATCCTATGTCGGTAGCCGCAGGCCAGTACCCCAGTGTGGTGTCCCCGGGACAGTCATCTGTTTGTGTCTCTGTCCTAGTGTTGTGTCCAAACATCAGCATCTTAGTGGCAGTATTCTAGTGTTCCAGTGTTCCAGTGTCAGTCCCACAGGGTCACTGCCCCATGCCAGTGTCTCAGCATTGTTGTGTCCTCTATCAGTGTTCCAGTGTCACTGCCTCAAAGTCAGTATCCCAATATTTGCGTCCCTGTGTCAGTGTTGCTGTGTGATTGCTGGAGCTGCTATGTTAGCGCCACAATGCTAGTGTTGATGCCCTTCTGATTGGCTCCTAGTGTCAATGTCTATCCCAATGTGCCATTGCCACTATCCCAAGGTCAACATGTGCTAGTGTCCATGTCCCAGTGCTGGTGTCCTTGTGTCAGAGCCCCGTCAGTATCCACAGCTCAGAACATTAGTATCACATCTCTGAGTCAAATCCCCTGTGTTAGTGTCCCTATGTTATGTCACTACTCTGTCATGCCATAGTGCTGCTGCCTTAGCCTGTCTTACTATCTCTGTGTCAGTGCCTGGTGCAATGCCCCATGTCGATGTCCAAGCATTAGCCCATGTGTCTGTGTTCCAGTGTCACTATTCAAAACCAAGGTTGTGTATATATAAACACGCGCTAATGTTGCAATGTGAACCAACTCCTCCCCCCTCCCTCCACCCACTTCCCGGTCTGCCATCCTGACACCACCTGTCCATCCTAATATATGTAGTCTATTGTCTCTATGCGTCCTTGCTTAATGTTGCCAAGTGAACCAACTCCTCCCCCCTCCCTCCACCCACTTCCCGGTCTGACGCGCTAATGTTGCAAAGTGAACTAACTCCTCCCCCCTCCCACCACCCACTTCCCAGTCTGCCATCCTGACACCAACTGTCCATCCTAATCTATTTAGACATTGTCTCTATGCGTCCTTTCTTAATGTTGCAAAGTGAACCAACTTCTCCCCCTCCCTCCACCCACTTCCCGGTTTGCCATCCTGACACCAACTGTCCATCCTAATATATGTAGACTATTGTCTATATAGGTTCAATCCCCGTTGCGGTAGGGTCTTGGACTCAATGTCCTCGGACCCGATAATTCTCGCCTCGGTGCCTACTCTAATCATGGGTTCCACTGTGCAACTCTGGGCAATAGCTTGCTTAATCTCCACACCGGCCCTAACAACGCGAGGATGCCTGCCTTCCCCTTGGGGGTGCTCAGGAGTGGACACCTGACAGGAACAGGCTAGGAAGGGTTCCACAGCGGTATTCGTACAGCGCTTAGAGACCCCTGGGTGATAGGCGTTATACAAGTGCAAATTACATTTACATTTACATTTATATGCGTCCCGTGTATTTGTTGCACAGCAACCAAATCGATAGGGTCTGTTCATGTTGCAAAGGGAACCAACTCCTCCCCCCTCACTCCACCCACTTCCCGGTCTGCCATCCTGACACCAACTGTCCATCCTAATATATATATACTATTGTCTATATGCGTCCGTGGTATTTGTTGCGCAGCAACCAAACCGATAGGGTCTGTTCGGGTTGCAAAGGGAACCAACTCCTCCCCCCTCACTCCACCCACTTCCCGGTCTGCATCCTGACACCAACTGTCCATCCTAATATATGTAGACTATTGTCTACATGCGTCCCTTGTATTTTCTGCGCAGCAACCTAATCAATAGAGTCTGTTCGGCCTTTCGATTAAAAACACATGCGTATTGGACACGCACGTATTCGAAACCAAGGTTGTGTATATAAAACCACACGCTAATGTTGCAAAGTGAACCAACTCCTCCCCCCTCCCTCCACCCACTTCCCAGTCTACCATCCTGACACCAACTGTCCATCCTCATATACGTAGACTATTGTCTCTCTGCGTCCTTTCTTAATGTTGCCAAGTGAACCAACTCCTCCCCCCTCCCTCCACCCACTTCCCAGTCTACCATCCTGACACCAACTGCCCATCCTAATATACGTAGACTATTGTCTCTCTGCATCCTTTCTTAATGTTGCCAAGTGAACCAGCTCCTCTCCCCTCCCTCCACCCACTTCCCGGTCTGCCATCCTGACACCAACTGTCCATCCTAACAGGGGCGTAACACAGGCCCCCGCAGCCCCCGCATTGCGGGGGGGCCTCGTGCTCCAGGGGGCCCATTGGGCCCCCTCGTTTCATAAAGAAGAAGATTTAAAACTCGCCTCTTAATAAATGAATTGGTGCACTGCACACTGGCACTGCACACGACCTGGGGAGTAACACAGGCCCCCGCAGCGCGGGGGGGCCGCGCTCTTGCCTGAAGGGGGGGCCCCTGGCCTCCAGGGGGCCCCTCACCGAGCCAGCAAACAAGCCTCTCCAAGTTTGCTTGGTTGCGCATGCGCACCCCCGGGCCCCAGCCGGGCCTCTTCATAATTCAATAGTGAGCGGTGGCGCGCAGTTGTCTCTGCAGGCATGTCTGCACGTCAGGGTGGGCCGGGCATTCTGGTGGGTGCCTTGTGACCATTGAGCAGCTCAATTAAAAGTGTGTGTGCAGCGTGCCCGGCCAGCCAGAGACTCCGTACTGAGAAGGACTATCACTGTGCGGTCGGCGGGCATAATTTAGCCTTGCCCAGGTGCCTACTCCGAAGAAGTTTGTCGACTTTCAGACTGATGTTACAAGTAAGTTGGTTTTCGAAATTCAATTAATGGACTGCGTTTGGAAACAAGTAGCTGAGCAACAAAGACAGTCTGAAATGTCAGGTAATCCTTCTGGGCTTTCTGTGCCTATATATTGCCCAGTACATCAGGTTACACACCTCCTCTTGTGCATTACACCGATACCAGGAAAGGGTGAGAAGTTTTCTACAAAAATGTTTGCATGAATATAAAATCAAGTGAACTTGGCAAATTATAGCCGTTTAAAAAAAAAAAAAGATTTGTGTTTTGTTTTCGTGTTTGAACAGATAGTTGAAACAGATAATTGCAGTCTCTTAGCATGTCAGGGCGGGGCCTGGGGTCTGAGGGATGAGGGTCTGAGTCCAGTGAGGGTCAGGGCGGGGCCTGGGGTCTGAGTCCAGTGAGGGTCAGAGTCCAGTGAGAGTCAGGGCGGGGCTGGGCCTGGGGTCTGAGGGATGAGGGATCTGAGTCCAGTGAGGGTCAGGGTGGGGCCTGGGGTCTGAGGGATGAGAGGTCTGAGTCCAGTGAGGGTCAGGGCGGGGCCTGGGGTCTGAGGGGTGAGAGGTCTGAGTCCAGTGAGGGTCAGGGCGGGGCCTGGGGTCTGAGGGGTGAGAGGTCTGAGTCCAGTGAGGGTCAGGGCGGGGCCTGGGGTCTGAGGGATGAGAGGTCTGAGTCCAGTGAGGGTCAGGGCGAGGCCTGAGGGGTGAGAGGTCTGAGTCCAGTGAGGGTCAGGGCGGGGCCTGGGGTCTGAGGGATGAGGGTCTGAGTCCAGTGAGGGTCAGGGTGGGGCCTGGGGTCTGAGGGATGAGGGTCTGAGTCCAGTGAGGGTCAGGGCGGGTCTTGAGGTTGGCTGAGGGATGAGGGCTCTGAGTCCAGTGAGGGTCAGAGTGGGGATAGGCCGGGGGTCTTGCTGAGGGATGAGGGTCTGAGTCCAGTGAGGGTCAGGGTGGGGCTAGGCCTGGGGTCTGAGAAATGAGAGGTCTGAGTCCAGTGAGGGTCAGGGTGGGGCTAGGCCTGGGGTCTGAGGGATGAGAGGTCTGAGTCCAGTGAGGGTTAGTGTGGGGCTAGGCCTGGGGTCTGAGGGATGAGAGGTCTGAGTCCAGTGAGGGTCAGAGTGGGGATAGGCCGGGGGTCTTGCTGAGGGATGAGGGTCTGAGTCCAGTGAGGGTCAGGGTGGGGCTAGGCCTGGGGTCTGAGGGATGAGAGGTCTGCGTCCAGTGAGGGTTAGTGTGGGGCTAGGCCTGGGGTCTGAGGGATGAGAGGTCTGAGTCCAGTGAGGGTCAGGGTGGGGCTTGGGGTCTGGTGAGGGATGAGGGTCTGAGTCCAGTGAGGGTCAGGGCGGGGCATGGGGTCTGGATGAGGGGTCTGAGTCCAGTGAGGGTCAAGGCGGGGCTTGGGGTCTGGATGAAGGGTCTGAGTCCAGTGAGGGTCAGGGCAGGGGTCGGGGTCTGGCTGAGAGATGAGGGTCTGAGTCCAGTGAGGGTCAGGGCGGGGCTTGGGGTCTGGCTAATGGATAAGGGGTCTGAGTTAAGTGAGGGTCAGGGTGGGGCTAGGCCTTGGGTCTGAGGGATGAGAGGTCTGAGCCCAGTGAGGGTCAGGGTGGGACTAGGCCGGGGGTCTGGCTGGGGGATGAGAGGTCTGAGCCCAGTGAAGGTCAGGGCGGGGCATGGGGTCAGAGTCCAGTGAGGGTCAGGGCGGGGCGTGGGGTCTGGCTGATGGATGAGAGGTTTGATTCCAGTGAGAGTCAGGGCGGGGCTAGGCCTGGGGTCTGAGGGATGAGAGGTCTGAGTCCAGTGAGGGTCAGGGCGGGCCTGGGGTCTGAGGGATGAGTTTCTGAGTTCAGTGAGGGTCAGGGTGGGGCCTGAGGGATGAGGGTCTGAGTCCAGTAAGGGTCAGGGTGGGGCTTGGGGTCTGGCTGAGGGATGAGGGCTCTGAGTCCAGTGAGGGTCAGGGTAGGGCTAGGCCGGGGGTCTGGCTGAGGGATGAGAGGTCTGAGTCCAGTGAGGGTCAGGACAGGGCTTGGGGTCTGAGTCCAGTGAGGATCAGGGCGGGGCTAGGCCTGAGGTCCAGCTGACGGATGAGGGTGTGAGTCCACTGAGGGACAGGGCTGGGCTTGGGGTCCGGAGTGTGGGGGGCCCCCTCCATGTACATTGCAGGGGGGCCCCCTCAAGTATCGTTACGCCACTGCATCCTAATATATGTAGACTATTGTCTCTATGCGTCTATTGTAGTTGTTGCACAGCAACCCAATCAATAGGGTCTGTGTGTCCTTTAGATTAAAAACACACGTGTATTTGACACGCTCGCATTCTAATCCAACGTTGTGTATATATAAACACACGCTTATTCGAATTCAACGTTGTTGCAAAATTTCAAATCGATCGGTGAAGAACTTTCGTAGATTTAACATTTTTATCAAACGCACATAGACATTTTTATGTGTCTGTTTGTGCTTTCGATTAAAAACACGCGTGTATTCAAATCCAACGCTGTGTATATGAAAACACTTGCGTATTCGAATGCAAAGTTGTGTCAGAATTTCAAAGCAATCGGTGAAGAACTTTCGGAGATTTGAGATTTTGAACAAACAAACAGTTACATTTTTATTTGTATAGAAGATATATATGATATAATGGGAATTATACTTCGGTGTATATATATATATATATATATATATATATATATATATATATATATATATATATATATATATGTATATATATTTATATATTACCCTAAAAACCGTTCTCCCGTCACAGTTAGTAGCCAATGAGGATCTGCACAGGTTCACTTAATCATTGTTCATGTTATAAAAATTAAGTCAAATTGACTGTGCAGAAAAGCAACATTAACTGTATGATTTAGCCTTAACACTGTAATATACTTCGACAGCCTCCATAACTCCAGATCGCAAATTAATAGAATTATCCAACTCTAAACGATAATGTCTTACAAAAGAGTCAATGTAAGGCCCTATCCTCGCCCTGCATATCTCAAACAAGGGAAACATACCTGTCTCTGCCTAGGATGCCACCACACTCCTTGTTGACTTTCCCTGAATGCGACTTAGACCTGCATGACAGGATAGGCCTTCAAAATTTCCTCACGAGCCAACCTGGTGAGCGTTACTGTACTGGATTTTTCCCCTTGCTGGTTGGACCAAAAGATACAAACAAAACAGTTGTCTTCCTGAATTCTTTTGTATGGGGAGAGTTGTGGCGCAGCATGGGGCAATAGCTTACTTGGGTCATTTTTACAAGGGCTTTATCTCTGCTTGTTTTGGCTTACAAAGCCAAAAAAGCAGAGATAAAACCAGGGCCCTATTTACAAGAGGGTGCTAACATGCATAATCGCATGCTAGCACCCTTTTTCCCAACGCCTCCCTTTACATCTCCAATGAGATGCAAAGTGGGCGTTACTGGCCGTACCCCGGATGGACTACTTTGCAAAAATTGCTGATGTTTACATCGCGATATGTACAAGGCAGCCCACATGATTTTAGCACAAGTTATATTTTGGCAAAAAATGACGTTTTAGCCACATTCTAACGTCTGCTAAAATGCAGACTTAGCCATCCCTAACATAGGGGGTGGATTATGCTGATACAACGCTGTGGGTCGTATCAGCAAGGTTATCGCCGTTTTGAAGGGAACATCGCTGGAAAACCAGCGATGTTCCCTGCAAAAGGCCGATAACCTCGCTATCTCTGGAATTTTTATCGCCCTGGAGAAGCTCGTTGTTAATAACGCTCCACTAGGGCGATAAATTCCAGAGATAGCCTGCGATAATATTATTATCGCTAAGCACGGCCAGCGATAATTATCGCTGGCCGTTGATAATATGCCCCTTAACCTCTCCGACAACCCCAGTGCCTTGAGATCCTTACGGGTGATTAGTTTGTGTTTTAGAAATACTGGGTTATTTATTTTGTTCTGTCTTGGTATGCTAGGAGCATCCTTCTAACTTTCAAAGCCAAAGCAATACCACCCTGATCTGAATCTTGATACCCTCGGATCTCCAATTCAAAAGCTCTGTGAAACATATATGACATTTTTGGCTTAAATTTCGGGTCTAATTTGAGGACCACCCTATCTGGGAAAATTGTAATGTAAGGATAAGAACCCTGAATGCTTTTTTCACATATAAGAGATAGCCTCCATAAAAGTTCTCTTCTGTGCAAGCAGAGGTTATCCGATAACCAGGGGGAGCTAACTATTCGTTATTACTATCAATCTTCTTTCAACCATGTCTCTGTAAGGCATATTGTAGGAAAGTGCCTCTTTTTGCTTGGTTAGCCCCCACTTTTTGCCTGATTTCTTATGTGATTTCGAACTGTAAGTGCCATATGTCTTTCCCAAACACTGTACCACGATTGGCACAACTTCAGATACCCCTGTAAGTCTCTAGTAAATGGTACCCCTTGTACCTAGGGCATGGGTACTGAAGAGGATGCCCTGGGGCACAGCACTGGTTGTGATACCCCAGGGATCCCTAACTAAGGCTATGTTTGCTGCCATTGTAGGGTGTGTGTCTTGGTGCAGGAAAATCTAAAGAGTCAATATGGCACACAGCCCTGTGTGCAATGCCTCCCATGCACTGCATAAGATTTAGGTAAGTCACCCCTACTGCAGGCCTTTAGCCCTAAGGCAGGGAGCACTATATACTATGTGTGGGCACATCAGCATGGGCATATATGCCCCTACAATGTCGAGTCCATTCTGTGCTGTTGTAAGTGAAAAGCTAAGCCATAGAGAGTACATGGGCTGGCTACTTGTCAACACAAGCTTCCTAGCTCCATGATTGCTTCACTGAGTTCTAAGATGTTTGCTACCAAACATCTTGTCTTAATAAATCCTCACTGATTCCAGTGTTGGAGATATGAAGAAATTCACACAGGAGACCCTTATAGAGGGTCTCCTGAAACCTAACCAAACACAGATGTGTTCTCTGGCTGGTTTTCACCAACCTGCCACAACCAGACATGTTTCTGACCTCATAGGGTGAGAGCCAGTGCTCTCAGAGGACGGAAACAATGCTTGCTCTGGGCAGGGGTGTTTCATACCTCCTCCAGGACAGGATGGCCTTCCTGGGCAGGTAGCTTTAAAGGCAATATTGCCTTTGAAATCTAACTCAGACAGTGTGAGAAGCCAAGCCCCCTTTTTGGTTCCACTTAGGAGGAAAGGCGGGAAAATTAGTTAGATGAGGGGAGGGTCCCCACTTATCCTGCACCATCCCTAGGGCGTAGCAAGCAAGATGACCCCCTCTCCTGAAATTCTACCATCTTGAGATGGTGGGAAAAAACCTATCAGGGCTAGGATAGTGCCTCGTCTCACAGGAAGTGTATACTAAAGGGTGTAGACACCATAAAGGTAGATAGCCCATTAGCTACTACCTGACTCCCCTTGTAACACCCCCAAATTCAGTATTTAGGTTGCTTCCCGAGACATGAATCCAGATTCATCAAGCCAAAGAAGACTAGGACAAAGAACATCTGCTGCACGAGAACTGAAGCCCTGCTGTAGAAGAAAAAGGTGCCAAACGCTGACAGCTGTTCCAAGGACTTGACAAGAAATTGCAGAGAAGCTCCTTTGCAGTACAGGTATCACTCCCCAGCACACTGCAGGCACTGATTCTGTGAAGTCTGGTTTGTTGACTTGCTGCTCCCCGACGACCTCAATGCAGCACCAAAGCAAGAAGAGGTACAACAGCTCTGAAAGGTCAGGTCTGCCTCTCCACCAAGCTCGTGGCCACCAGGACCTACTGGAGCTGTGGCATACCAATACCCAGGGTACCCGATCCCCAACGGCAACCACCAAGAAGATGAGTCAGTTCCAGACTCTCAAAGCCCGAGAAGCAAGCACCCATCTAGGGATATCGAAATACCCGAGACCCACTTCCTGAGTGGCCCAGCTGTTCTGAGATTGCCTCTCTAAGTACGGGGACGTAAAGATGCACCCTGCCCAACTGACCTGGGTGCTCTGCATCTGGCCCCACTGGCATCATTTAACCCAGGACCTTGCAACCTCCTCCCTCCAAGGAGAACCACCTGACTTACCTGTAAGTCCTCCTGTGCAGTGTGTTTTCAAGTGACCCCCTTCGTCTTTGCGCTCCAGCTTTCAAGACCCTCAGTACTCTGTTCCAGGGCGAGCCGGGACGGTCCTGAGCTACTCCGGCTGCAACTGTGAATCTGGCCCGACATTGACCCAAACGAGAAGGTGAACATCCTGAAAGCATTGCCTGATTTTAAATATATTTTCCATCCTTTTTCCCATTGTTTTCTATGGTGTGTAATTGCACACAAAAAGTGATATATTTTCTGAGATTTGAAAAATCATAACTCCAAATGTATTTACCTTTGAACTGTGTTCGGGGTCTACAAAATTACATAAAAATCAACTTGATTTTTATAAATTGATCTTGGATTTATTCTTGAGTAGGTGTCTCATTTATTGGCTCTGTGAGTACAACCAACGCTTGGCACTACCCTCTGATACGCATAACTGCTCGCCCACAGTACTGCAAAAAGAGCATTCGAATAATCTGCTTTGACTTCTGTGCACCATTTAGGAAATCTCTGGACTCTCTGCACAGTGTCCTTCATTTTAATATAGAGAGCCAGCTTCAAAAATAGATTAAATCTATTTCGTTCTTCCTAATTAGCTCCAATATATTATGACGATTACTAAGCACCGACTGCACATTATTCAGCGCACCACGCATCTTTTTTGCAGTTGTGTGTCTTGGGGCGCCCACCCAGGTCCTTAATCTTACAACTCCACCTATTTCTACCAAGATGATGAGTATAAAGTTGCCTGATCGATATAAGGCAGTAAGGCCAACTCCTTTAGTCTGTCAGCACAATTATTATCTGGAACACTACTATATTTTATGTTTTATCGGTGCTTTGGCAGTATGGACGCATGAGGAATGGACCGCCGTTGCTGAATCAGCGTGGGAGCTATCGCGAGAGCCCTTCCATTGTTACGTCATCTTTTGGAGCTGTTATTGCACGTGAAACATAAAGTATCTGACACGGCAAAAGCTGCCCCTGTGAGGTCATATCTGAAGGGGACTGACACTTTATTTTGAGCTGACAAATAGTGGACCTTAGCGGTCCTTGACCTTTAGATGTGAGGAATCGAGTTATACACCCTTGCATACACGAGTACGGATATCTCCCTGTATTCCTCTTTCAACTATAACGAGATTCAATAGGACGATTGTTCAGAGCACTACTCTGACTACAGATTGAGCCCCCTTGAGACCATTAAGTTGGATTGAAAACAGTATATTATAAAGTCAAGATAAAGACTGTCAGACATGAAAATAATGATTTAATGCGCCCTGACGAAGGAATCCAGGACCAAGAGTTCCTTTCCGAAACGCACTTCGGCGCTTTCTTTGCTGTTTGGTTTTTTTGTTCATGTATATATTGTATGTCTTAATAGTATTGACCTGTCCTTGTTGGTGAGTTTGAAAAGACTGGTGAGACTATGGGTCCGTATGAGCTGTGTGAATGGGCTGACTGTACTGGTATGTGTGAATGGTTTGCTTTCTGGGGGTGTATGTATATAGTATGAATATGTCTATAGAGAACATTTATTTAATATTTGTGTTATGATTTTTTGATTGTGCTATAATGCTTTAATTTACCAGAAAATTATACAAATAAAAAAAACGATGTTTTTCTAATAGTTCTGTTTTTGGGACAATGTCATTATTTGAACTGATGTAGGATATATTAACTGAGTTTAAATTAATTGTAGTGAGAGGGTTTTGTTCTTGTATTTGTATTTTCCCTGCCAGCCTCTCTGAGTATCTGTTTCCAGGGACCCTCTGTTGTTCTTTTGTAACACTACTATATTTAGCCAATGCACATAATGCTTCATATGGAACGTTTAGAAATGACGTACTTGTTATTTTGAAAAAACTGGTAAAGAGGGTCAAAGGGAATATATTTTTACTGACCTGACACCTCACTTCCCTCCTAATGTAATACCAAAATACAAAACAGAGATGCCGCTGTCCACTAGGAGTGTTGTTGTACTAATCGGTAAGAACCAACGGGGATAATACAAACGAAAAATGAGTTACATCTGGCTGAGAAATTCCCATCAGCCCACCCTTCTGGCGGAATCTCATCATGTGGGAGTTGTTAAACAATCCAGAAGACCACCCAAACCATCAGTTGATAGTGCGGATATGGATGTCAAAAAAAGGGAGACTCTAGCCAGAGTTACTTAAAAAAGGTGATGCTAATGAAATGCAGTGCTAAAGTGAAAGTGATACTTAAAATTGGCTACTTGGACAAAAAGTATGTTTATTAAGGATCATCCAAGTGTCAAAATGAAAGCCACGCCAGGTAGTCTGAATCTATAACTACACTATGGCGCTGTGCAGAATGGTCAACATGTTTCAGCCTTGATGGAAACTCTATCCGGCTTTCTTCAGGACCCTAGTGATGGAAAGCTACTGCAACAATCAGTGAAGTGATAGTAGTGTGTCAAAAAAATTATAAGTGATAAATAACATACTTTACAATTCTTATATCGACCAGGAACTTGGAGCCCCAATGAACTCTGGAAGAAGAAGATTGTCTTTTCCCAGCTTTTTGTGGGAGACAACCTCACCTCACCCGGCAACCGCTCGGGAATGTGAGGCCCCGCTCTGTCCGTCGGTACCTCTGTCTATCTCTATGGAACGTTTAGAAATGACGTACTTGTTATTTTCCCACCAAGAGATAGCTTTCCTGTCTGCAGGTCGCAGTCCTGTCATGGATGGTCGCAGACGAGCTTGCCTTTGACATGCCCACTGCGCAGATGCGCAAGTAGTAGAGAGCTACAGCCCCTCGCCAAGAAGGTTTTAAAAATTGACAACCAGGAAATAAAAATTGCCTCCGTAGTGCGCAATTCATGAGTAGTGGTGTGGATTTTTCAAAATTAAAGGTTTTCCCACACACAATGATATTAACATGCAACACGCAAATATATTTATTGTGTATCTTTCACGTTTAACTGACTGTAGTTAAGATAGGATGCATTTTAAGATGGGCAACGTTGGACTGCCATGTTTTTTCTTATTTTCATTTCAGGAGAACGCTGTTCCCTCAAACGATTCACTAATGAACACCTGCAGTGCATGGTTTAATCTGAATATATCTCATTATCTTACAGATATCTGGCAATCTGTAGGACATTTATAGAGATTTCATTGTGCTTTAGCTTGTGAAAATATTGAAGCTGCCTTATCCATTTGTGCTTTGACCTGATGGTTCTCTTCCTGGGAATTATATGTAGGTGGAACAAAATGTTAAATATTTGTGTTTTAAGCTAATGCGATGTAGGCACAGCAGTAGATGCTGTTACCTTTGGTTAGAAAAAGCTTTACCCAACTCTTAGAGAGAATTCCCTTTCCAATTACCTGTGAGCAGATGCTTTCTATTTCCTTTCAGAGGACTTTTATTCAGACAATCATTATCCTGACTTTTCCTCAACCTTCCAGAATTCCCCTAGTTTAGCAATGTAGGGGTTTTACTTTATGAGAAAACTGATTGTTCTATTTGTTTGGGACAACTTTATAATAGTTTGTCTTTGCTTTATGATTTTGAATTGCTTTGAAATATATTGACTAATGTATCAATGTTGACATAAAGCCTCTAAAGTGTGACTCCATCTTATGTAGGCCTTGACTCCATTTTAGCTAATGGAGGTTGCCTTCTTCTCATCTTAAACAATGGAAGTCGCCATCTTTCCCGATTTATGCAGAATCATTGTCATGTCTCCTATTAGACGCAGATGCTGTCTGACCTTTTCTTTCTATGAACTGTGAAAGCGTCAAGCCATCCAATTAATGACATAGATACAACACTTGATGCAACATTTGTCTGGGTCAAATGTCTGATTTTCATCATGTCAAGTTTAAATAAGAACACATACAGACATATAACCAAAATAGTGTAGTCTGGATAGACGTCCTTGTACCTTATATGCTCATGTTCTGGGACGCACACCTCGATGCTGATGATCTATGTCAGACATTTCTTAACATGTGTCAGAAATTTCAAATTCTGCTAAGATTTAGTATATACGGTTTACCACGTGACCATTTGCTAGGAGATGTTCTTTGCCCAGATTATCACCTAAGAGAAACGGTGTCACCTACTGTCAGCACACTTCACTCTTCGCAGATAATACATCTTGCCTGAAGCCGAAGATTGAGCAACTGACTGTTACCCCACCGTGTATTTGCCCTTTCTCTGGGAACACTGCCTTCATGCCTCCACTGATAAAGACTGCCTTTGCTGGCAAAGAGGTATGCAGTGCGTCTCTTCTTCCTAGGAAACTCTAGACTGCAAGTTGCTCTGCCTCCCATGCTCTTTTAATGTAGGACATTCGTCATTAGTGTGTTAGGTTTACATAACATTTTAAAACATGCTAGAAATGTTCATTTTGTTCTCATTATGCGCAATGTGCCTTCTTGTTTTTTCTATAATAATCTGTGCAGTTGTTTTCAGATGTAGTAAGAAACATATTGCCCCTGTAGTAATAAATTCTTTTAGCTTTAAAAAGTGGTAATTTATCTTAATACAGTGTGTGTGATACAGCGAATAGCCAAATAAAGTTTGTTGCTGTCTTCACAATGTCTCTGATTCCTTCATGGGATTGATAGTAACCCAAAAGCAATACCTCTATATAAATAACACACTGAGTATTGTTTGGTGGGGCTACAACAACATGACTATGCGTGGGATTATGGGACCTTAGTATGTAGGGACTGAGGGGCATATTACCAAGCAATAGCGATAATTATCGCTATTGCTTGGTTAGAGACAGAAATTTACCGCTGAGCTGCGGCGATTTTTATCGCAGATAAACCCTGGTATTACCAAGGTTTATAGCAAATGCGATAAAAATCGGCCGCAATGCATGAATATTGCTGAGAAGTCAGCGATATTCATGCATTACCGAGCTAATGCTCTTAGCCATGTTAACCACCTCCCATTGGATAACATGGCTAAGAACTGCCCAGGGCAGGTGTCAGCTTTTGGAGATATTCGCGCTTAGCGCGAATATCTCCAAAAGTTGGTAATAGGAGATAGCGATGTTAGCGACTGTTTCCAGTCGCTAACATCTTGGCACGCCCACTTTGCATGTCATTAGTGATAAATATCACTGACATGCAAAGTGGGGCCCAAGATGGTCGCTATCTCTTACTAGCTGTGGCTAACTGGTGTTAGCGACAGCTAGGTAATAGGGAGATAATTTTATCTCCGCTTTCTTGGCTTTTAAAGCCAAAAAAGCGGAGATAAACCCCCCTGATAATATGCCCCTGAGTTATCCTACCACCTTAGTACCCAAGAGTCAGGGACCGTTTAACTATAGTGTCTCACTTGCCCTCCTACTCACTCACAGAGGAACAAGTGATTGTATACTGCAGAACACAACACTCCTGACTCCATCAGGAATCGCAACTGCAAGACACACCCTTTCGCCCATACTCTTGTACTCATCCACAGTAAGATCTGACAGAGACACGAACAAGTTTAAAATATTTATTTTAACTAATGTGCTCTAATATGCAGTATGCCTGCCAAAATAAGCAGAAAAATGCATAACATAAATACGGTCAGCATAGCAAGTAGTCCGTAAATCATAACAGGAGCTGTCATAGTGAATGACAGCACAGCCTAACCTCCCTCCCCTTGCATAGAAGCAAGATGATTATACATTAGAAGATCTCTTGGTGTTATCTGCAGACCCCATACCTCAGTCTATAGATGGTAGATCTACATCATAGGTGCTATTGTGCTCTTCTCCAGGCAAAGGTCCTTCTCCAAGTGCGTGCTACCTATCTGTGTATTCCAATAAAATGAAAGTATGTGTTTCCAAATAAACAACTCCATCTGAATGTTTTGTCTAGGTTCTAGGGTCTGACCAGAACAGTATAACAAGGGGCATTGTTGTTCGACCTTGTTCACAATGTTCAGACTAATTCCCAGGAACCTGCGAAGAGAGAAAAAAACTGTAGGTTCTTGTGTGAAAGTTTCAGAAAGGTATATGCAAAATAAAAGTGTGTAGTAACGTGCGTAAAGCAGCTGACAGTGTGCAGCGTGCTCATGCTAACATAGGGAAGACGACAATGTCCTCAAGGGCCATGTGACACCCTCCCCTTGGTCAGGACATTAGCACTGGACTAAAACAGAAGTCACAGGTTAGCAGAGCCAAAGCGTCTCATTCAAAGGTCAAATTGAAACCAAAGCCAAAGCAGGACGTTAATGCAATTAAAAATAGAGTAGACAAAAAAAATGTGTACGCAAAAATATATCTAATCACAGCGTAACATTCAGGCCAAAAACTTCCAGTGACAAGAGCAAGGCCATAAGCTCCTTTATGGCGTCAGAACCTTTCAGAGTAAAAAGGGATGCCATCCAATTAAGTAAATCAAGGGAGCAGACATGCTCCTCACATCCAGTGGCCATATGGAGCATTCCAGGACAATCTGTGTCTACTACGTTGACACTCAGATCAAAGAGCAATTTTGCACAGGCACAAAGACTCACCTGCCCCAGTGAAGGATAGCACACAAGCCCTGGTTATGGGACATCAATGGACCCATCAACAGTTCAAAGTCCAGGGCAGGATGTGACGTGGTAAACAGGCAGACATCCAGGGCCCATTAAAAGAGGCACCGGATGCAGTGGAACACAGGTTGCACACAGGTGAAGTAGGCATAGCAGAAAGTTAGCCAATAGTCAAAGTTAAGAGCTTCCAATGGTATTGAATGAAAAAGCAGCCACGTCCGCTCATGGTACAGCTGCAACTGTTCCTGGCTTGGTAGAATCACAGATCAAGCAGCCATTGAGGAACAGCAAAAGAAGTACAAGGATGCCGCAAACATGGAGGAGCAGTAGAGAAAACCCTCTGAATGTGCTGGAAAAATGGAACTAATAAAGGCTTGGATTACTACATAAAATAGTCTGTAACGAGGTTACAAAGTCGGATCCCACAATTAAAAAAATAATGGGTTAGGCCTGCCGTATCAGATGTATTAAAGATTTGGTGAACTAACTCTCCAAAGTGTAGGGTGAGATTGATAAGTAGCAATGACTGAATTTTAGTAGAAGTTCTCGCCACATGCAATTTGAAGGTCTCACGAGGTGACGTGAGGGCAACTTCTTGTTGAAACAATAGTGTTTTGAGTCTGCTTAGCTTATTGAAATCTGTTTTCAATGTTGGAATGGAAGGCCACAGTTAAATATCTATACTCCCACGTGGGAGTGGGGGGTGTTTACAGAACATTGCTGAAACAAGTAACATGTTGCCGGTATGCTGCGGCAGTTCTAATTGATGAGAATTAGATTATTGCCATTAGAAATCAAAGTGAGGGTTGCAATAATTGCAGGAACCAGGGTTCCCTTTAAAAAACAGGCTAAATTAGGGGCTGAAACATTGCAGGTGCCGTGAAGTTTTACTTGTTTACACACAAGGGAGTGGGCGACCGTAGAGTCACAATTCTCCCCTGTAGGGAAAACTTCATTTTCTACACAATGACATTTGAATGCAAAGGGTAACGACCACAGCTCATGTATGTAAGTGCTTCCAATTGGTTTGTATCTACCCATACAAGCCGTAAATTGGAATAGTGAGATGGGTAAAAAAAGAATCCCATGTATTAACCATATTGCAGAAACTGTTTCTGCCACAGTAAATGGTAACTGTTCTAGTTTCTCGATGTGTAACATAGTAATCGTTGTATCTTTCAAGGACATCAATTTTTGTTGATCGGTCAAATTAAAAGGTAAAAACAGTGCTGTAGCATTCAGGTAGTCCCATGGTACCCTCCCATTTGTAAGTGTTTGTAGTGTCCAACCAAATTGTATGATAGATTGAAGCTGATTCTGACTATGATACAAAGTAGACACTTCATTCTGAACAATATCAATAACAGAAGACTCAAAATTATCTAATGTGTATATGTGAGAAGATAGGGTGTTATCAACGACTGCAAGTATCTTTTCCAAATTATCCTGATCTATTTGGCATAAGCGTACTGCTGCTTCCATCTGTGACAGTTTCCAAAATTCATTATTGGCTGCATAAACAAAACGTTTATTGCGTGGGGACTTTGGACCTAAAAGAAAATCCGGAAGATCAATGTGACCTGACAAAAGGGAAAGATGGTGCTTCACAAACAAGAGTGTGAAATGTTCCAACCATTGTTGGTATAATTTACCAACCGAATAAGTCGTAACTGTATGTGAATGGGGGTTAAGTGGATTCGGCCTATGTTGGGTAAATCCTTGAGTTGCATTCATAAAGCTTAAGTGACAAGAATTAGTGTCTGTAGCCCGTAATACCCAACCCTAATCATAGAAGAATTAAAACTGCAATTTGTTATCATAGATGTTAATTCTTCCGTAATATCGTTAGTATATGTGCGCCATGTGCAAATTGAGCCAGAGACGGAATAGAGGGAGTATGTAAATTGTTTGCGGTGGCTAAACCGAAACAAGTAGTTTACTGAACTGTCTGATTTAAAAATATCAATTGAGACCGTATTAGACAGGCACTACCTTGCACTTGCCAAAATGTGGTGCCCCAAATAGACTTCCAATAGTCGTAACCTTTCAGGAACAGATTTGCTATGAATGGTGAGGAATAAACCAACTTAGGGCCTCATTAGGATGGTGGACGGACCTTCGTCCGTCCGCCACCCCAGAGCAGGAGGGACCGTCCGCAGGGGCAGTGGCGGTCCCTCCGTGCAGATTAGGATATGACCGCCACCCTGGTGGTCACATCCTGTATGTTTAACATTGCGGCGGGTGCTGCTTGAAGCAGCACCCGCCTCAATGTTAAAAATGCATGCTTCACATTTGCATGCACAAAGCGGCAGGCACCGCGCGGTGCCTGCCACTTTGTGCATGCAAATGCAGGGGGGTACCATAGGTACCATAGGTACCAGATACCATGTGCACCCCCACCCCCGTCACCCTGGGGGCCCGCAACGGGCCCCCAAAGAAATCACTGTATGCCTTTCCACGGCGGAGAAGCCGCAGCGGAAAGGCATCTGTTTACCCCCATCCTAATATGGCTGGCGGTGTCTGTTAGACACTGCCTCCATATTAGAGCTTTTCCGCCGCGGTCGTAAGGCTACCACGGCGGAAAAGCGACGGACGGTCTTCCTGACCCCCCAGCCATCCTAATCTGGTGGGGGTCTTTGAAGGCTCCGCAGCGGTTGTTCCGCATCCTCCGGGCCGGCGGACACTTCCGCCGGCCCGGAGGATGCAGAAAAACCGCAATCCTAATGAGGACCCTAGTCTGTATAAGCATATATTTGTTTAAAGTGGGAAAATTCAATTTGAAATAATAAGATGCGGGATTCGATATATTTTTACCAGTGAAATATGTAAAAAAGAATTCTGTGTTACGGAACTCCCTTTAGATGGTGTTGGGCAATGTTCCCATTGGGTATAATTAAAAGCTGTACGCTGAATACTGGTTTTATGAAGAAAATGATGCCCATAATGTTGATAAAAAAATTAATCTGCAGAATTTCTGGAATTCATATATAAATCATCTGTATCAAAAACAGTATAGTATTGCAAATCCGAAAATAAAGAATTTACAGCATTAACATCCCAATCATCCAAATGCACTCCATGTATAACAACATCACCTAAGGAAACACGGAAGACATATGGAATGTGCAGGGTCTCCGTAGGACCATATACATCGAATGGCACCTAGTCCCAAACAATGCCATCTGTGATTGGGACTGCTGAAATGTTAACCAGGGTCAGTACTCCGTCAACTAGTTTTACAGCTGAGCGTTCAGGCAGGTAGTGGTCATTAATCAAAAGGGAAAAGACAATCATGAATCCAATCTAAATGAAGAGGAACACCATTGACAATACGATCCATATGTAAGTCCATGGTGAGACCAGGTACGTTTGTTTCAACCACGAGATGAAAACACAAATCCGTGCAGGGGCAGAGAGATAGCCAAAGACAAAGATGTTTCAGAAGAAAAATTATCTTGGTCGATGTAGTTTCCACTGCACCTCAATCAATCAGTGAATTTGTATAGCGCGCTACTCACCCGCTAGGGTCTCAAGGCGCTGGGGGAGGGGGAGTCGCTACTGCTCGAACAGCCAGGTTTTGAGTTGTTTCCTGAAGGAGAGATGGTCCTGGGTTAGCCATAGGTGGGTGGGAAGGGAGTTCCATGTCTTGGCCGACAGGTAGGAGAAGGATCTTCCTCCGGCGGTGGTTCTGCGGATTCGTGGGATGGTGGCGAGGGCGAGGCTGGCGGATCAGAGCTGGCGGTGGGTGTGTAGAATGTGAGGCGGCTGTTGAGATATTTGGGGCCCATGTCGTGGAGAGCCTTGTGTGCGTGGGTGGGGAGTCTGAACGTGATCCTCTTGCTGATGGGGAGCCAGTGCAGGTCTCTCAGATGGGCAGAGATGTGGCCTTGACGGGGGATGTCCAGGATGAGTCGTGCAGAGGCGTTCTGTATGCGTTGGAGTCTTTTCTGGAGTTTGGCTGTGGTATCAGCGTAGAGGGTGTTCACGTAGTCCAGTCGGCTGGTGACGAGGGCCAGGGTGACCATCTTCCTGGTTTCGGTGGGGATCCACCGGAATATCTTTCGGAGCATGCGCAGGGTGTTGAAACAGGATGACGAGACGCCGTTGACTTGCTTGGTCATCGTGAGTGAGGAGTCCAGGATGAAGCCCAGGTTGCGTGCATGGTCTGTTGGCGTGGGGGCGGTGCCCAGGGCAGGGGGCCACCAGGAGTCGTGCCAGGCGGAGGGGGATGGTCTCAGGATGAGGACTTCCGTCTTGTCTGAGTTCAGTTTCAGACGGCTGAGCCTCATCCATTCCCCGACGTCTTTCATTCCTTCCTGGAGGCTGTCTCTGGCGGGGTCGTTGGTGAGGGAGAGGATCAGCTGGGTGTCGTCAGCATAGGAAATGATGTTTAGGTTGTGTTGGCGTGCGACGGCTGCGAGGGGGCTCATGTAGATGATGAAGAGGGTGAGGCTGAGCGAGATTCCTTCCGGAACGCCGCAGATGACTTTGGTGGCCGTGGACCTGAACCGGGGGAGGCGGACTCTCTGGGTTTTCCGGCGACGAACGAGATGATCCACTCCAAGGCCGTTCCTTGCATTCTGGTGTTGCTGAGGCGCTGTATCAGGGTGCAGTGACATATGGTGTTGAAGCCTGCTGAAAGGTCCAGGAAGATAAGGGCAGCAGTTTCCCTGTTGTCAAGCAGGGACCTGATGTCGTCGGTGGCTGTGATGAGGGCGGTCTCGGTGCTGTGGTTTGCTCGGAAACCGGACTGCGGAAGGCGGAGAGTTGTTTGTTGACGGTCTTCTCGATGACTTTGGCAGGAAAAGGGAGGAGCGAGATGGGGCAGAAGTGCTTGAGGTCCGTGGGGTCCGCGGTGGGTTTCTTCAGGAGGGCGCTGATCTCGGCATGTTTCCAGCTCTACGGGAAGGTGGCGGATGCGAAGGAGCTGTTGATGATGTCCCGGAGTTGGGGTGCGATGATGGAGTCGGCTTTGTTAAAGATGTGGTGTGGACAGGGGTCTGTTGGGGAGCCGGAGTGGATGGTGTTCATCGTGCGGGTGGTGTCTTCGGTGCTGACCGGGGTCCAGGTGCAGAGGGTGGAGGTGGGGGGTGCTGGTTTGGAGGTTGGGTGCGTGGTCTGTGCGCCAAAGCTGTTGTGTATGTCGGCGACCTTGCGGTGAAAGAACGAGGCAAGTGAGTCGCAGAGGTCTTGCGAGGGAGTGATGTCGTTGTTGCAGGCGCTGGGGTTGGAGAGCTCTTTAATGATGCTGAAGAGTTCCTTGCTGTTGTGGGTGTTGTTGTCCAGTCGTTCTTTGAATGTTGTCCTTTTGGTGGTGCGGATCAGCTGGTGGTGTTTGCGGGTGGCCTTCTTGAGGGCTATCATGTTTTCTGTTGTTTGGTCGTGGCACCAGGCTTTCCCGAGGGTGCGGCAGGTTTTCTTGGAGTTTTTGAGGTCATTGGTGAACAACGAGGCTTTCTTGCTGCTGGGAGAGTTCATCAGTGGTTCAAGGTCATCGGCGCAGTTGGTTAGCCACTGTGTGAGGTTGCGGGCTGCTTCGTTGGGGTCCCTCGTGTGGGTGAGGGGGTGCTGGCTGAGGGAGGTGGTGAGTTGGTCAGCAGTGATCTTGCTCCAGCTTCTGCGGGGAACCTGTTGCGGGTGGTGGTGAGTCGTGGTTCTCCAGAAGTTGAAGTAGACGCAGCTGTGATCTGACCAGTGTAGTCCAGTGGAGTGGCTGAAGGAGATGTACTTGCTGGAGGAGAAGATGGGGTCTAACATGTGGCCGGCGTAGTGGGTGGGGGTGTTCACCAGTTGCTTGAGTCCGAGGTTGGCGAGGTTGTCCAGCAGGGCGGCGGTGTTGCTGTCATTGTTGTTCTCCAGGTGGAAATTGAGGTCCCCTAGGAGGATGTGGTCTGAGGCGGTTAGGGCGTGCTGGCTGACGAAGTCTGCGATGGCTTCACTGAATTGTGTGCGTGGTCCCAGGGTCTGTATATGAGAGTGCCTCTTAGGGTGGGCTTGGGGTCAGTGTGTATCCTGAAGTGAAGGTGCTCGGCAGCGGTGAGGGTGTCGTCTGAGTTGGTCGTTATTCGGATGGTGTGTCTGTGGACGATGGCGATGCCTCCTCTGGTTTGGTTGACGCGGTCCCTCCGGGTGATTTTGTAGCCATCCGGGATGGCTATGGCGATGTCGGGGGCTGAGGAGGCATTCATCCAGGTTTCTGTGAGGAAGGCAACGTCTGGCGATGTTGTGTCGAGGAGGTTCCAGAGTTCGACGGCGTGCCTGTGGACGGAGCAGGTGTTGAGCAAAATGCACTTCAGGTGATTGTTGCTAGTGCCTGGCTTGGCGGGTGCAGTGCAGGTTCGGAGGCAGGTGAATTTGCAGGCTTGGCAGGTGAAGGGTCCGTGGGTGCATTTCGGGATGGCTCGGTAGCAGGCGGGGTTTCGGCCGGCTTTGAGTGCGAGGAGGGTGGCAGCGTCGTAAGTCTGTCGTGTGGGCTGGCACCGACGGGGGCCAGGGGTCTTGGCGCTGGGCGCGGTCCAGGCGCGGACGGGCGCAGACAGGATTGTCTTTGGCGCATCCGCTGCGCGGCCGCCGTGCGGCCTCCATATGACGCGAAGTGGGAAAGAGGAGCAGCTGGGAGGCGGGAGAGGGGCGGCTAATGGGCAGGGGTTACCGAAAAAAGGGGGCGGGCCACGGGGGGAAGCGGCAGGAAGCGGGGAGAGGGGGGCACACACAGAGGGTAGGGATACAAATCAGCAACTACAGTACAAAAATTAAAGAAAAATGCACAAATCACAATTCACAATGTGGGCAAACAGCAGTGGGACGGTAGAAGGCAGCAGCAGGGGGACACCGAGGTCAGGGGCGAACCGGCGGTGCCGGGGACAGAGACGCAGTCACAGCGGAGGAGCCGTGCGGCGTGGGGGGTGGCCTGAGCTAAAACAAGGGGGGCTGTTCTTCATTAGAAGTCAAATATATTCCAGTGTCTGGAGACCAACCGAAAGTTCAACAGGTGGAGAAGTATACTTGTGTTCCACCGTGGAAGATGTAGAAAGTAAAATGGTTAATTGATCAACTGTAGACTCGAGCTCCCATCTGGCTGCCGGGGAGCATTAGGAAATACAAAATTCATCTGATGTAGTGAAACATCCTGACGCAGGATGGTGGTAGGCACACTATTGAGAACCAGCCATATGGTGTAACTTGACATCTTCAATTGAACTGAATTGATTGTCGTTGCATCCAGGTAGCGGAGGTAAGCTCATAGTTCGGGAGCCCTTAAGACGAAGAACCGGGAGTGGAGCACGGTATGTGGGACCAAATTCTTTCTTGTTAGGAAGCCAGCCAGAAACAGGAAACAGCGACACTGCACTGTTAGCGAGGGCAAATGTAATTTTGCTAGTGCTTCTCGTCCTGTAACATAGCACAATGTTTATCTACATCAAAATTTGCGGCAGCTGCCACAACATCTATACCATCAAGGCCTGGCACAAACATATTAGTAACAAAGAGCATTTCTTATGGGGTGTGCCCACCCAGAGATTTTCTAGGGAGATTATTTAGTGCACGTTGAAGCTCGTAGAGATGAGTCAACCAGCCGCAGCCTGCATCTAATACCCTTGCTGTTAAAGACTGCTTTAAGTCATGAATCATCTGCTCCACAACATAGTTGCCCTCAGGCCGATATGGAGATGAAAAATGCACCAGCAACCCAAAAGACTTCATCCAATCACGGTAAGCCTTAGAGGCACAATCCGGACCTTGGTCTGAATGGAAGGTACTACAGGAATAAGTCCCTACACATACATGCAAATCTTTTATAACAGTACGAGCATCAGCATAGCTCTGTGGCCAAACCCAGAGGAACCTAGTGCATGAATATACAGCAACCAAAATATATTTGGAAGCATTGTCAGATGTTAAAGGACCGCAGTGATCAAGATAAACATACCCAAATGAATGAGTAGAAATTAAGAGATTAGTCTGTGGCGGATGCGAAACAGTAGAACTTTTAATTTGTTGACCAATGTCACATGAAAGCACATATTTGCAAGTTTGTTGTTACGTTGCTGCAAAAGAGAAATTGAGACTGTCAGCCCTGTGTGCTCAGAAGCCATTCCTTCATGGGCGGCACCAATCAAAGAAAGTCTGCGGTCCTCGTTAGGAATCATGCGATCACCAAGCGTGGGAATAGTCACAAATGGTACCTGATCAGTGGTTAACTGGTAGGTATAATGGGAAGGAAAACCCTGGGGAAACTAAGTACCCTTCTTCGTTGTGGCTATAGCAGTCAAAATGTCAATTTTTAGTAAAGGACCTTTTAACCGCTGCAACTGAACATGTGGCTATTGCAGGGTTGGTTGCTTCATCAGTCAAAGAATAACCAACAGCATGTGCTCCCACGCGCTGATATCCTAGGGTATGGATAATATGTGAGTGGCAAACGGTCCTTAAGAACATCCACTCAGAACCAAAGCGTTTTATTCTTTATTGCGCTACCTTTAGAATCACAAAAATCATTCTGGGGCAGATGCATCAAGCCTGTTCCCGTTCGCAAATGGGCTGATTCGCCCTGTTTGTGAATGAAACAAGGCCTTTTCCTATGCTTGTACCGTTTTGGCCTTCGCAAATTAGGGAATAACAAATTATTTGTGATTACCTAAATTGCTAATGAATTTAGGGATTCACAATTTGTGATTCCCTAATGCTGATGCATGAAGCCTTTCCTAAATGCGAACTGTGCAATCAGGAAACGAAAATGCATTTTTCAAAGTACCATGTGTGCTTTACATGTGCACACTTACCTTTTTTGTGGGGTGCTTCAGGGGTGTCTTAGGTCTCCGAGCACTCTTGGGTTTGCAATTACTGTTTGCGATTACCAATTTGGTAATGACAATTAGCGAATGCAAAATAATTCATTCCTATGGGGCTAATGGAGTCATATTACCTAATAGTGATTCACAATTTCTGAATCTCTATTAGGTAATGTTAAGGAATCACACATATTTTTGCGATTCCTACATGCATAGCATTTTGCGATTTCCAAATTGCAAATCAGTAAAATTCACTATTTGGGAATCTCAAAATTCAGGCTTGATGCATGTGCATCAAACAACTATATATTTAATCCCAAAACTCGTAACAATAAATAGTGGGGGAGAAACTGGGATGGGCCAAGGTGGAGAAAGGAGGCGCGTGGCCACAACCACTGTACCAGTTCTGCAGGTAAAATTGGTTAGGCCTGTTTACATGGTCTTGCACTTGAGTCTATTATGTGTAATATGTACTGTCCACTCCAGACCACATTGTATGATGGCTATGATGTCAGCCTGCGTGTGATTCAAGGGGAAGTGTGGCTCAATGATTAGAGCGGCAGACCCTGATGCAGAGGTCTAGCCCGGGACCAGGGTTCAATTCCCCGCCTCGGCGGGTCTTGGGCTCAAAATTTCCCCGGACCTGATAATTCTCGCCTCGGTGCCTATTCCAATCATGGAGTCCCACTCTGCAACTTTGGGCAATAGCTTGCTTAATCTCCACAACGGCCCCCACAACGCTAAGGATGCCTAGCTTCCACCTTGGGGGTGCCCTGGAGTGGACGCCTCACAGGGAAAGCCAGGATGGGTTCCACAGCGGTATTTGAACCAGCGCCTTGAGACCCTTGCGGGTGAGTAGTGCGCTATACAAGTATCAATTTACATTAAAGTCAGTTGGCGTTGGGTTGTCTGTGGAATCTTCTGGAGCTTATTCTATTTGAAGCGTCGTTAGGATTACGTTCCAGGCAGTGGAAATTGAGACTGAGGGGCATATTATCAATAAACTGTGATAAATATCGCAGAGCGCACTTAGTGCATTTTTTTCTATCGTCGGCTATCACTGGATTTCATCGCCGAGTTAGCGTGTTATTATCAACGCTTATCTCAAAGGCGATAAGAAGTCTAGTGATAGCAGCTAAAAGCGGGAATAGCACCAGAAATGCTGCAATATTTTTGGAGCGATAATAAAAACCTCGCTGATACGCCCCTGTGGCCATAGCTTGAAATCCACCTTCTATTATTAAGATGGCGAAGTCAACTTTATAGCAGGAGTTAAATTCCTGCGATAAAGGGGGCTTAGCGCGATTATTATCATCGCTTCGCGGGTCTGCTGTCGGCTTGATAATATAGCAAGTTCTCCAATGCTGTTTTACTCAGGAACGTCTACTTTGCATGGCATTAGCGATGGCATGCAGGGCGATGAAAAAACGACAGCCATCTCGCTAAAACAAGCGCTAACAATGGTTAGCGTGAGCTTGTTAATAGTGCATTGAAAATCTTGCCGCTTTTAAAGCCAAAAAAGCGGCGATATGGTGCTTGATAATATGCCCCTGAGTGTTTTTCAGAATTCTATCTGTGACTTCAGAGCCGTGACTGCTCTGGTTAAATTGCCATTCAAGATATCCCGATCAGTATGATGTTTTCTTATTCCCAAGTAGCGAAACATGACCGGCTGCCAAGTCACTGATGCGCCATCAACAACCAGAAGGGGGGCTCCTGGGTAGGGGGCAAAGGGGAATATGCATGATTTCCCTCAGTTGACACCTAGCTCTGATAGTCTCACAAATAGTTGAAGTGTGTCCGGTATGATCTATGGTATTATCTGTAGGTTCCTAATGTATAGCAGAATGTCATCCGCATGTGGTGAAATAGCCTGCATTTCTACACCTAACTGGATACCCCAGTGCTCTGGCTGGCTAACGTCAGAGGCTCTATAGCTAGGGAGAAGATAGGTGGCAAGAGGGAGCACCCGGGCCTAGTATCTCTTCCGATCTTTATGGGCTTTGAAGTCAAGGTTCCTATGCAAACCCTTATTGTAGGTGCTATATATAGTAATTTGACCAGACTTAAAAAGTAAGGTCCAAATCTAAATTTCTGTAGCACCGCAAACATATAAGGCCATTCAACGGTATCAAAGACTTTTTCCAAGTCTTATATGAGGCAGCCCGCTTCCGGTCAACTCTCTATAACATTCCGTATTACCCGAATTAGCCTGCGTATGTTAAGGGAGGTATTTTGAGCTGAGACAAAACCATTCTGGTCCGCGTGGACAAGATGTGGAGTGATGGGTGCCAATCGTCCTGCCAGAACCTCTGCTAGTATTTTATGGCATGTCACATCAATCGGATATCCATATCCTTTTCTTCTGCAGACTTTATAGTGCCTCTCGTAGAAAAATTATCGTCCCTTTTTTAAAAGAAATGAATTTAACCAGATGCCGCCCAGCTTTTTTAGAAGTCCAGAGAATGGATACGGTTTTAACTGTAACTGTGGTTTTAAGTTTTTTAAAAAGTGTTTTTAAATTACGGAAACAAATGGTAACTGAAATTGTTTAATTTTTTTCTTTTTTTATTGAATAACTTTCTAATGATCTCCCTCAGTGAACTCACATTATCAGCTGTAATCATTGTAATCTGTTTTTATGTCTGTTACTTTTATGGTTACTTGTTTTTAACCGAATAAAGTTCTTTGAACTGAACTGAACTGAACTGAACTATAATCCCCATTCAGTAGTGCCAGCGGTCGATAAGGAACCGTTTGCGTGCGGTCTCTATTAGTTTTTGGGAGGGTGATCAGTGTGGGTTCTCTCAGGGAGGCTGGGAGGCATGTAGTTTGCAATGCTTCAGAGTACACCCTAAGTAACTGTGGCCTCAAGAGGTCAGCATATGTTTTATAAAAATTAATGTGGAAAACTGTACAGGCCATTAACTTTGCCAGACGTAATACTTGCACTGTGCCTCTTACTTCCTCTAGTATGAGTGGAGCGTCTAGTTCCCTTCGTTGTTCGGGTGTGACTGGGAAAGGCAAGACTGTCAAGAAAGGTAAGTATGTCTGCCACAGATACAGCCAGCGCTGTTCAACATAGTTCTGTAAAATGTGTGGTTAGCTCAATGTGAATGCTCTATGTATTTGAGCCCACCTTCCTGGGATCTAAGTGCTGTGATGGGTCCGCTAACTGGTCATGTTTGATCAACCAGGCCAGGAGGGGCCCAGATCGATCCGCCGTGGCATGGGTTTTAGCTGAGTGTGCCACAAAGTTTAGACATATTAGGCGTTCTAAGAGTGCTGCGTGTTTACTGAACGCTTCTAACAATGGGGGGGAATCAGGAGCTTCCGTTTCACTCTTGTTTCCAGCTCCAATATATCTTTTTCCACCTCCAACAATTCTGATTCTATTTGTTTCCTCATACCGCAGCCCGCTCCACGCAATGTAACTTTCAGGGCGGCCCATTCCACCCTGGTGGATGAGGTTGTACCTGTATTATGTTAAGTACTCACTAATGGCCTCCCCTAATGAGTTTCGGAAGGTGGAGTCTTCCAGCCAGCTGTAGCCTCCATGTAGGAATGCCAGGGGTTCTGTGCTCCCAGGCAATTGTGATGTAATGTGGGTTGTGTAGGAGGGGTTGCTGTTATAAATGAGAATAGGAGCCACTGGTAAGTGTAAGTATTAGCCTTTATTGTCGGAGCGCCGGGGCAGCGCGCGCTTTCTCTATTGCCGGATCGGCGCCTACAAAATGGCCGCCTTCCGGTTCCTGTGGACCACTTCCTGTTCCGCCCTCGCGGAAAAGAACTAGAACGCCACTACATATCTCCCCCCTTTTAAACATTTAACCAATGAACAAAACAGGTATCAAAACAGTCTTACCTGATTGTTCATATGAAAGTTCTCGAACTTCTTGGGTATTCTCACAATTCGCCCTGCTCGCGTCCTCACGTCTTCTGTCTCCTTTCTGCTTCTCGGGTTCCTCGGGGTAGCATGCAGCTCTCGCCTGTCGTTCACTTCACCTCCAGCTCCGTCCAGTCTCTCTCCGTTCCTTTCCTCATCATGTTCCTTTGCTATCGCCTAACTTCCAGTTACACCTTCCTCATAGTCTCCAACCTCTTCGTTTCCCGTCTCCTCTACTTGCTCTTCCTTTCTTCCGACTTGCTCTAGTGTTCTTCCACTGACATTGCTTCTCTGTGTTCCCACTTCACATCCTGTCTCGCCTTCTTTTTCCCATCTTAGGATTTTGTTGCACTTCGCCATTCTGTCTTGCGGCCACATCTTCTCATCGCTCAACAACGCCGATCGGGTATATGGTTCCAGGACCGGAAGGGGTAGCGTGTATTTGCTTTCTCCTTTTCTTTTTAATGTGGCTACTCTCACTCTCACCCAGCCTCCTTTTTCCAAAGACACCACTTTTACGTTACGTCGCTTGTTGTAATGTTCTGTATATGTCTCTTGTGCTCTCTCTAGATTCCTCTTCACAATCGCCGGGGACCATTTACTCTGCACTACCATTTGTCTCCACGCCATGTTGTCCTTTGTGAATGATTCACGTCCTCTCAAAATTTTTACCGGACTGTAACCTGTGCTTCCAGGTGTGATGCAGTATGCCCATAGCATCTTGGGTAGCTCCTTTTCCCAATCCTGCCCATCGCTTATGGCCACTTCGATTGTCCCCATTATGACACGGTTAAACCGTTCGACCAGTCCATTGCCCGCCGGATGGTATATAGGAGTGTGTTTTACTTCAATCCCATTTCTGGACATGAAGGCTTCCCATTTGGCTGAGGTAAACTGTGGCCCATTGTCACATGTAATTGTCTTGGGAATTCCTTCCTTCACGAAGATCGCGTTTAGAAACGCCAATACCATTTCCGTGTCCACCATTTCGCTCACTTCCACCTCAGGCCACTTAGAGTACCTATCCATCAATACTATAGCATATTTCTGTATCCCCTCAATGTTCAGAATGGGTCCTATTATGTCTATGGACACCATCTCCCAAGGACTGCTGGGCATCGGGAACTTGCCAAGTTGAGGTCTCACAAGGGTTTGTTTCTTGTCTGCCGTGGCGCATGAATCACATTCCCTCACATACCTCCCCACCTGGGCATCAATGGCAGGCCACCAGTATGCTTGTCTCGCCAGGGCATTTGTCCTCGTTATCCCTAGATGTCCCTCATGCAGGATTGCTAACAGATGTCCTACCAATCCTTGGGGAGGGATGATCTTGTCTCCTCTCAATAAGAAAATGGGGTTCTCTCCTAGGGACAGCCCTTCTCTCACTTCTCTCACTTCCTAGTATTTCTTCAGTTTCTCATCTAGGTGTCTTATCTCTGGCCACCCATGTGTCACGCATCCTTTAATGGCCTCCAGATCTTCATCTCGTTGATGCGCCTCAGTCCATTCTTTTTCGCAAATCACCTGCTCCACATCTTGCATGGTGGCTACCATGTACCCCTCCCATCCAGGAGTGTCCTGCTCTTCGAATGTCTGACATAATATCGACAGACATAATATCGAACTACAAAAATATCGGAACAAAAATATCGACATCAAAAATATCGGAATCCTATCTTCATAAAGGTAAGTACAAAAATATCGTAAAAAAAATATCGTAGTACAAAAATATCGGAATTAAAAATATCGTTTTTTTTAAATGTATTAAAAATAATGTACAAATAATTTTAAAATACATATAATTTTACAAATATTAAATAAAAATATTAAAACAAAATTAAAACTAATACATATACATTTAAAAAAATAAAACACTTAATAATTTAATGTAATTTTATTTTTTTTAATATTATTTAATTGATTTAATGTAATATTTTTTTGTTTTTACCCTGTACACCTGTACCCCAAAAACCCAAAACTGACCCTGATCCCTAAAAATATCCCTGTACCCCAAAAACCGAAAACTGACCCTGAACCCTAAAAATACCCCTTTACCCAAAAACTGAAAACTGACCCTGAACCCTAAAAATACCCCTTTACCCAAGAACTGAAAACTGACCCTGAACCCTAAACATACCCCTTTACCCAAGAACTGAAAACTGACCCTGAACCCTAAACATACCCCTTTACCCAAAAACTGAAAACTGACCCTGAACCCTAAAAATACCCCTTTACCCAAGAACTGAAAACTGACCCTGAACCCTAAAAATACCCCTTTACCCAAAATTAATTAATATTATTTAATTACCAATTAATTATTAATTAACAATAACAATAAAGTAAATATATTAGCACATTAGCTGTAATTAATGTAATTAACTAATTAATATTAATTAATTACCAACTAATTAATACTTAAAACTATGTACAACATTATATTAATTAATTAACTAATTAATATAAATTAATTACCAATTAATTATTAATTAAAATATGTACAAACATATAGTAATTAATTAATTATTGTTAAATTACTTCCCACCCTATTCCCCTATAAACCCATAACCCGCTACAGAACATATTTATCAATTAATCAATTAAAAATTATTTCTCAATTAATTAATTAATAATTCCTACTAATTAATAATTAATTTACCATAATTAAATTACTTCCCACCCTATTCCCCTATAAACCCACAACCCGCTACAGTAGTAAAAGACAATATTTAATTAAATTACATTAAAAATAAATAATAAAACATAATAAATACAATATAATATACACTAAATTTATTTAAAAATTGATATTAGTAACATCGAAGTTATTTATTTCGATATTATTAACATAGATATTTAAAACTTCGATATTACTGATATCATACTAATATCGATATTATGACTGTCGATATTACTTACCTTTGATATTTTGTCCCATCAATATTGAAACTTCGATATTATTGTATATCGATATTTAAAACTCGATATTTTGTCTGTGTACCCTGCTCTTCTGATTTCTCTTTAGCCGCCGCTCTGCTCAAAAAGTCCGCAACTTCATTCCTGGGACCAGGTAGATATTCCACCTGATATACGTAATCTAGGAGTCTCAATGTCATCTTTGCTATTCTTGGGGTGGCATGTGCATGACTACTTGATGTAAGTACTTTTATTAACGGCTTGTGGTCCGTGCGAACCAAGAACATGGCTCCCCACTGGAACTGCCGGAAGCGTTCCATCGTCCACACCACCGCCAGCATTTCTTTCTCGATGACACTGAATTTTTCTTCGTTCGGTGCCAATGTTCTTGATGCAAAGCAGATAGTGGACATTTCCCCACTGTCAGACCTTTGCATCAACACCGCTCCTAGACCACGGTCGCTGGCCTCAGTGGTGAGTATGGATTTAGCTTCTTGGTCGAAGACCTTGACTGGTATGGCCTCGCTCATTTCTTTCTTCAGGGCTTCGAACTCCTCTTGTTCTTCTCTGCCCCACTGGAATCCATTTCTCTCTTTCAATAGCTGACGCATGTGATGTGTCTTAGTGGCGAAATTCGGGATGAACTTGCTATAGAACTCCGCCATGCCGAGGAACGACCTGACATCTTTCTTCTTCCCCGGGGCTGGTGCTTTACGTATCGCCTCCATGTTTTCTCTCTTGGGCTCAATTCCCTTCTCACTAATTTCATGCCCCAGGCATGTCACTGATGGCATCCCAAATTTGCATGCATTTTGCCCAATCTACAGTGAGACCGTTGTTCTGCAACACTTTCAGTACAGTGTGTAGTTTCTCGTTGTGCTCTGGCTTTGATTTTCCCATTATCAGAATGTCATCTTGGAAGTATTGGACTCCTTCCACTTGTTTAAATAGTTGGTGCATTAGTTTTTGGAATACTGCCACTGCCGAGGCCAGTCCAAACGGCATTCTCATGAATTTGTAGCACCCAAAAGGTGTTATAAAGGACGTGAGGTGGTTGCGTTTAGGATGGAGTGTCACCTGATGGTATGCCCAGGACAGGTCCACCGTTGAAAACCACTTTATGCCTTTCGTCTTCGCTAGCATCTCATTTATGCGTGGAAGTGGGAATTTGTCAACTAGAATGTTCTTGTTAAGTTCCCTGAGGTCCACGCATAGCCTCACTTTGCCATTGGGCTTCTGCGCTACCACTAGAGGCGACAACCATTCTGCACTTTCGATTGCTACGACCACACCTCCTTTCTCCAATCTTTCCAACTCCTCTTGCACGGCCTCTCTGCAACGGAAAGGAATGTTTCGAACCTTGTGGCTCACGGGTGTGGCTCCTTCCTTTAATCTGATCATGTGCTTGAATTTGGCCAATTCTCCAATCTTCCCGCTAAAATCCTGGGGGTATTCCCTCTTCCACGCTTCTCCATCTTGTTCACGTTCCGTGTCCATCAGCAACACTTTCTCTATTCCTCCCGGATTCAATTGGATCCCTAGCGCTCCTTGGTCTTTCCACCCTAGCACTGAGGGACCTTTTTCCGCCACATATAGCTTACAGTTCACTCGCCTTCCTCTAAATTCAAATGGCAACAGACAATACCCCAACATTGGTATTCTCTGTCCCGTGTAGGTGACTGATCTCAGATCCATTGGCCTTAGTTCTTCCTTTATTTCTCTCAAGAACTTCTCTTCCCACATCTTTCTCTGTACAATCGTGATGGGAGCTCCGGAGTCAGCTACGATGTCGACGACCACACCTCCTATGCTCATACTGAGTATTGGTTTGTTGGACCCCTTGCAATCCACGTCCAGGACTTGGTCGTCTATGTATAAGACCTCCTCCAGGTATTCTTCTTCCACCTGTGCCTCTTCCTCCTCTGGGCTGCCCTGGTCTATATACTTGACCGCTGCTCCTTTGGGCTTCCGCCTGCACACCCTTTCATAATGTCCAAACCCATTGAAGAATGTACATTTCGCTTTAAACGCTGGACACACTCTGTCGTTCATCAACACAAATAAGGGGAGAGGGCCAATATTGTTTAAACTCCAATACCCCAGACCCTCAGATGCAAACTAATGATCCCACAAAGGGGGTACATAGAGTACACAACAAAAACACAACAAAGGAAAATTTCCCAATTTGGAAAAACAGCCCTCACTCACATACCAAGGTATGTGACGTGCTTCATCATAGGGCCTGCTACAAACGCCCTGGTGTAGCCACATCCAGGACGGAGCATTAGGGAAGGGGAAAAAATAATAAATTCCACACTACAAGGCGTACAACCAAATAAATCAATACGTACAATGAGTAACACACATAAGTAATAGAATGTGCAGTGAACACCTTGTGGCTTAACTGATAGTGCGACAAAAAAGTGCAGTAAGGATGTGATTAAAACTGATTAAGGTTTCCAATAGAAAGAATTACTTTATAAGAAAAGGATGGGAAAATGTCTTGTTGAGAAAATGAGGTTCCTCAAGACTTCCCTCCTACCACTGCTGAAGTCAACATGTTTCGACCGCTAGAATTGTGCCTCGGGAGGTCACGTTCTATTACTTATGTGTGTTACTCGTTGTACGTATTGATTTATTTGGTTGTACGTCTTGTAGTTTGGAATTTATTATTTTTTCCCCTTCCCTAAGGCTCCGTCCTGGATGTGGCTACACCAGGGCGTTTGTAGCACATACTCTGTCGTTGCCTAGATGTGATGTGCTACTGCATCTGTAACAACTTGTCCGTCTCTCTCCACTCGCCTTCTGCGCTGCGCCAGTATTCTGTTGGCCTCACTTGGTGTATTGGTATCTAGGTGGTCCCTGTTGCTTGGTTTTGTCACTCTTGTTGTGCACCATCACCCTACACACGGTTTGAGTGCCCCCTGTCTCTTTTCTGGCCGCTTGCGCACATCTTTTACACAGCTCTGCTTTCTTGACTAAGGCCCAAACTTCTTTGAGAGGGGCGTCGCCGTTCACCCATAATTTCTCTTGTATCGTCGTGTTGGACGTGGGCATGATGATTTGGTCCCTTACCAACTCGTCGTGCAGGACGCCAAATTTGCAGGTTAGGGCCAGTTTTTGTAACGCCGCGACATACTAGTCTGTGGGCTCTCCGCTTTCCTGCTTTCTTTGGAAGGGAAGTCGCACCGATCTATGGCCACACACACCACCGGTCTGTAGTGCGTGTCCAAGTCCTCTATCGCATGTCTGAACATGTCCGTGTCGGTCGCGTCTCTAGTGGCCTTCACCAAATTGTCAAACACCCTTAGGACCTCTGGTCCTAGATTGTGTAGAATAATTTTCCTTCTCCTCGGGCTGGAGTATTCCGCGTCGCTCTCTTCTTCCAAAGCTTCTAAGTAGTTCAAGAAATATCTCTTCCAGTCCTCCCACGGCATTGTGGGTTCTCCTCTCTTCAGGAGGAAGGGCATCATGTTTTCTAGGGAAGTGGACAGCGTGGCCATCTTCTCGTTTCCCCTCGGGGCCTCCTGTGCGGGGACGTTGCGGTTGGGCGGGCTTCCTGGTGCTTGCCTCGCGTCTGTATCGTCTCCATGGTCTTGTCCGCTATTCACTCCTCCCGCTACCCCCCTTGCGTCCAGGGTTGCCTGCTGACTTGCCTTGTCCCTACTGCTGGGCTCCTCACCTTGTGCTGGCCGATCGGCCAGCGTTCTGCGGCAGTGGTTCTGTGGCAGTAGTTCCTGTGCGTCTGCACCTTCTTTCTTCCTGCCCTTTTTCTAGTTTGGGGCTTCTATTCCATCCCTTCGGGTGCCTTCGCGTCCGTGGCGTGCTTGTGCCACTTGCTCCTCCTCCTTTCACGGAGTGGACACTTTAGTGAACCAGGTGGCCCCTTACTGTGCCTGCACGACTGGTCATGTTGCTCAGTGTGCACTGCTGCACCCCCGCTCTCTTTTGCCGGTTTCCGCCCTCTGCCACGCTCCGAATATGCCTTATTCTGTTCCCCGGTGGCTCGCTCTCCTTCTCAGTGAATTTGGCCCTTGTGCTTTGTGTAGGGCTCTGCTCGGCGTGTGCTCATTTTTCTTCGATTTTTTTTTCCGTTTTTTCCTTTAAATTGCCGTGTCCCGCCTCGTCACCATTGTAGGAGGGGTCGCTGTAATAAATGAGACCAGGAGCCACTGGTAAGTGTAAGTATTACATACACAACAACATTTGAGAAGAGGGCCCAAGGGCAAGTTTAACGACTACCCAGGTACACGCCCCAAGCTCAATGTCTAAACACCAGATTGTACCTAGTAGTCAAGAGAGTTATTCACCAGGAATCACAACGCAAGTACAATACAAATAACACCCGTGGGAACACACCATGCATATTTAAATGTGATGTTGGCCAAGTAAGGGCTCAAGGACGTTTGGAAAAATTCCCATCAGAAGCCACACTGTACTGCCCTCTTTTGCATCATTTGGGATCTCCTTGCCCAGGAGACAGAACAAGACGGCCGGTCAGATGTTACCGTGACCGAAATGAAAATGTGAGAGGAGAGTATTGCACGATTTTGTGGCGACTGAAAAAAAGCAGTGTGAAGTGAAAGGAGTGAAAAAATGAGTGATTGTAAAATTAGGTGAACTGGGTAGAAATCAAGAATTTATTAGTGTCTCCCAGTCCCTAAGGCTAAAAACAAGTGCAAAAGCGGGTTTAGAAATAATATCCGCAATCAGTAGTGGTCGACATGTTTCTGCATATAGTGAAAAGATTTTCCATGCATTCCTCAGGACCTGTTGTTTCAGAAACTACTGCTTTTCGTGAAAAGTAATAATTAAAAGATATCACCTGAAAAGTCCAGGTTGTGTGCTCAACCATGTACTGTTATCGCACCGCATCAAAGCATTGGATCCACAGGGAAAAACAAAGACAAACAAAATGGAAGAACATGAATATGTCATATTCCCTCGGTTTCATGAGATTATATCAAGTTAAACCTTAATTTCAATGACACCAGATCCGTACATACTGGGAAACAAGTTCTATTTCAAACACTCACCCATAAACGATGGTTGAGGAGCTTCACCCCACCTGGCTGCGGATCAGTTATGAGGAGCACCGCTCTAAAGTAAAGAGATTGAATTGAAAGAAAAGAGGCAATCATGGCTCGGTTAAAAATCCATGGAGTGATATATGGATTATTTTTGAACATTTAATGTCTTTGCCGATCATATAGACTCAAATGGCGGGTCTTAAACTCCGCTTCAAAAGATTAAATCTCAAAAGGGATGTTAAAGTTTTCTACATGTTACAAAACCCTGTATCTAGTGTTGCACATGTAGAGTACCCATGAGTTTAAGCAAAGTCTGGGAAAGCCCGTCTATGGTGTTCGGGATAAGTAGTCAAACGTTCTAGCGTTACGCTGTTTGTGGTGGCGTTACGTGATACTAAACAGACTCATATCCTTGGCGGTTATAAGCGCATTGAACACGAAGATGTCGTGCGCACTGCTTACCTATCCGTCGGTGTCTCCCGACAGTCATCCGAGCTGTCTGGGGGGGCACCGGTTGTGGGACTCGCGTTGTGTTTATGCGATTGTTTCAGGAGGCTGAATCACGTGACCAGCTAGAATCACGTGATCCCTCTGTGTGTCGAAAGTTGTAGTTCGGGTTGCGAGAAATTGTAGTTCTAATGAAAAACTAGCGCTAGAGCCCGGTTTACATATAATTATGACCGATATGCTGATGGTTTCTGGATTTTTCGCATTCTGTGTGTATATTACAATGACACAGTCAAGTCCTCAAAGAGACGCCAATTGCTCCGCAAAATAATCAGTATTTTATGTGTATCACAAAGAGTGACTAAACCAGAGGCACGTTTGTTAGATGTGGGTCTAAATGCTGAACTATGGATATAATGTTTTTAAAGGGACATCCACGGTATAGGCTCATTGAGTCCCGCCTTATCACTGTTCAGTCTGTAGACCCATTTCTGTTCGATTTTGAACAGAAAACGGCTAGCGTCTGGACAAGATTCTGGGATCAGTGGTTGTTCTAAAACAGTCCAATAGAAATCATTGGGGCTGTGTCCTTTTTCTAGGAAATGTGCAGTGAGGCGAGTTGCTTGTTTACGGCACCGCACTGTGCTTTTGTGCTCTTGAATTCTCGTCCTAACCTTCCTAGTCGTCATGCCGACGTATCGAAGTTGGCAAGGACACGTTATCAAATAAATCAGGTTACAGCTGTTGCAGTTGGTGAACCTTGTTTGAGTCCATGGTCTGTTTGTCCCTATATCTATGCTCGTTGACTTGCAAGTTTGGGGACACACTGAACATGCCCCACAGGGATGATGGCCTTGAACCGGCGGCAAGTCCCACAGTGTGCCCACCTGTCTGGGTTCTTTGTTGCATGGACGTGTATGGACTAACTGGTCCTTGAGGTTTTGTCCTCTTTTAAAGGCAAAAAGTGGTAGAGGGATATCATCACCCCCAGTTTTTAAGATCGACCAATGTTTTTTTACGATCTTTTGAACCTGATTGGATGGTACACAGACAAAATATCGATTTTTAAATATCGATATACAATTATATCGAAGTTTAAATATCGATGGGACAAAATATCGAAGGTAAGTAATATCGACAGTCTTAATATCGATATTAGTATGATATCAGTAATATCGAAGTTTTAAATATCGATGTCAATAATATCGAAATAATAACTTCGATGTTACTAATATCAATTTTTTAATAAATTTAGTGTATATTATATTGTATTTATTATGTTTTATTATTTATTTTTAATGTAATTTAATTAAATATTGTCTTTTACTACTGTAGCGGGTTGTGGGTTTATAGGGGAATAGGGTGGGAAGTAATTTAATTATGTTAAATTAATTATTAATTAGTAGGAATTATTAAATAATTAATTGAGAATTAATTTTAATTAATTGCTTATTGATAAATATGTTCTGTAGCGGTTATGGGTTTATAGGGGAATAGGGTGGGAAGTAATTTAATAATAATTAATTAATTAATGTATGTTTGTACATATTTTAATTAATAATTAATCGGTAATTAATGTATATTAATTAGTTAATTAATTAATATAATTTTGTACATATTTTTAATTATTAATTAGTTGGTAATTAATTAATATTAATTAGTTAATTACATTAATTACAGCTAATGTGCTAATATATTTACTTTATTGTTATTGTTAATTAATAATTAATTGGTAATTAAATAATATTAATTAATTTTGGGTAAAGGGGTATTTTTAGGGTTCAGGGTCAGTTTTCAGTTCTTGGGTAAAGGGGTATTTTTAGGGTTCAGGGTCAGTTTTCAGTTTTTGGGTAAAGGGGTATTTTTAAGGTTCAGGGCCAGTTTTCAGTTTTTGGGTAAAGGGGTATTTTTAGGGTTCAGGGTCAGTTTTCAGTTTTTGGGTAAAGGGGTATTTTTAGGATTCAGGGTCAGTTTTCATTTTTTGGGTGATGGGGTATTTTTAGGGTTCAGGGTCAGTTTTCAGTTTTTGGGTAAAGGGGTATTTTTAGGGTTCAGGGTCAGTTTTGGGTTTTTAGGGTACAGGGATATTTTTAGGGTTCAGGGTCAGTTTTGGGTTTTTGGGGTACAGGCGTACAGGGTAAAAATAAAAAATATTTACATTAAATCAATTAAATGAAATTTAAAAAAAGAAAATTACATTAAATTATTAAGTGTTCTATTTATTTTAAATGTATATGTATTAGTTTTAATTTTGTTTTAATATTTTTATTTAATATTTGTAAAACTATATGTATTTTAAAATTATGTTTACATTATTATTAATACATTTTAAAAAACGATATTTTTAATTTCGATATTTTTGTACTACGATATTACTTTTTCGATATTTTTGTACTTACCTTTATGAAGATATAACTCCGATATTTTTGATGTCGATATTTTTGTGCCGATATTTTTGTATTTCGATATTCTGTCTGTCGATATTATGTCAGACATTCGATTGGATCTGGTGTTAAATGTATTGACAAAGGTGATGCGGTTGTTTTTTTCCTTGGGAGGATGTATCTCTAGCAGAGATTCCCTGTTATTATTTGATGCCCTCTTTTTGGATTGGCGGATGATTTTCTTTGGATAGTTTTTTGCACTTAGTTGTTGTTCCAGATTTCTTGAGTGAGTATTGAAAGCTTCTTTGTTGGAGCAATTCCTCTGTACTCTAAGAAACTGGCCAAACGGTAAGTTGTCTCTTAAGGCACGAGGATGACAGCTATCATATCTTAAGAGTACATTTCGGGCCATGGGCTTGCAGTAGAGTTCAGATTCCAGGCCATTGGAAGTCACATTTTCAAATCAAGAAATGCCAGTGTCGTTCGACTGAATTCGATGGTGAATTTCAAGTATGTGTTTCTGGTGTTGAGCCATGCATGGAAAGACACAAGATCTTCTTCTGTGCCCCGCCACACCACCAGAATGTCATCTATATATCGCTTCCACACGTGTAGCGATAATAGATAGGGGTTGGCAAGTGTAAGGACCTCCTGTTGTTCAAAATCATGAACGTACAGATTCGCTAGACTCACTATATGCAGAAACATGTCGACCACTACTGATTGCGGATATTATTTCTAAACCCGCTTTCGCACTTGTTTTTAGCCTTAGGGACTGGGAGACACTAATAAATTCTTGATTTCTACCCAGTTCACCTAATTTTACAATCACTCATTCTTTCACTCCTTTCACTTCACACTGCTTTTTTTCAATCGCCATAAAATCGCGCAATACTCTCCTCTCACATTTTCATTTCGGTCATGGTAACATCTGACCGGCCGTCTTGTTCTGTCTCCTGGGCAAGGAGATCCCAAATGATGCAAAAGAGGGCAGTACAGTGTGGCTTCTGATGGGAATTTTTCCAAACGTCCTTGAGCCCTTACTTGGCCAACATCACATTTAAATATGCATGGTGTGTTCCCACGGGTGTTATTTGTATTGTACTTGCGTTGTGATTCCTGGTGAATAACTCTCTTGACTACTAGGTACAAAGAAGTGTAAGTATTAGCCTTTATTGTCGGAGCGCCGGGGCAGCGAGCACTTTCTCTATTGCCGGATCGGCGCCTACAAAATGGCCGCCTTCCGGTTCCAGTGGACCACTTCCTGTTCCGCCCTCGCGGAAAAGAACTAGAACGCCACTACAGGTTGTGGTCGGAATTTGTGCGACCCTGGTGCTCTGAGCCTGTCACATGGGGAAGCAAGGAGAGTGAGCTCAAGAACCTGTCCAGTTGTTCATGCAAGTCATGAGGCACGGAGTAAAATGAGTATACCCGCTCTCCAGGATTACGATGGCTCCAGACATCAGCTAGGTCCCAGCTGCACACCCATTCACCAGTACAGTTGAGTTGGCCAAGGCAGTAGTGCATCACAGAGGGGGAAGGATCTGTCTAGCCCTGTGTCCATGACGCTGTTAAAATCCCCTCCTATCAGCCACAGTATGTCACATCATTTGGTCAGTATCTGCGACAGTGATCTCAAGAAATGCCCCTGATCTGTATTCAGGGCACATACATTACCCAGCAGGAGATAACGCCCATCCAGCCTACCCTTTAGAAACACATGTCTGACTTCTCTGTCTGTGATAGCCTCCTCAACCAGGAAAGATGTGCCCGGGCGGATCCAGATTAAGGTCCCACGAGCGTACAGGGAAAAATCAGTGGCAAAGACTTTGCTCCTCCACTTCCTCTGCAATCTGATGGTCTCAGTCTGAGTCAAATGTGTCTCTTGTAAGAGATCAATGCGTACATTGTGCCTTTCGGGATACGAATACACTGCATACCTGCGAGAGGGTGTGAGAAGCCACGCACATTCCAAGTAAGAATCGTATGATCCGACATGGCACCACTATAGGGGAAAGAGAGAAGTGTGATCAGGACCATGTGTGCAAATATATGTGTAAGTCAGTAATCTTCAGTGTCACCACACGCGCCCCCAGAGAAGCCCAGTTAACAAGGTTTAAAATGAAAGGGCCAACATGGCAATGTATGAATACTAATAGAGCGGCCCGATTATTAACAGGTGCTGCCCAAATCCTGGTGGGGAGGAAAACTTCCCACGTAACCAACTAATTCCCTATGTGAGGGAAAATGGAAGGGGGTGTGAGGCCTCTCAGGGCATGCCAGTGAAAAATCCCATTTCTTTCTTGTAGCATTTCGCGCAAACGTGTGTAAAGTGAGAATAACATCACAGGCATCCTGAGCGACCCTTAACACAATGACAAATAATTATACCTGCCTATCGAGTTAGCACTGAAGGAGGACCACAGTGCCAACTTGTGCTGAGGTGCACTCTTTTAGAGAGGTCGTAATGCGGAAGCAGTCTCTACAATGTTATATTATATCATCAGAAGTCTGTGGCATTATTTCTGGCAACCGTAATGAAGCAGTGTCCGACGGGCCAGTCGCTGATGAGCCCTCCTCTTCCGAGGAATAGATTGGCTTTCCTTCTTTACTGATTGTTTCTGAGACTACTGCTATGCGCTCTGCCACCTGAACAGGCGCCTGCCTTTCTTGGCTGGTTAGGTCTGGATCTGGCACTGCCGATAAGTTGAGAGATTGTTTCTTGGTCCTTCGGCTACGATTCCTGAGCCCATTTGCTGCACTGTTCAGATTTCTTGGTATGCCTGACGGACGAGGACCTGAAAAATGAAAAGTGGTTTCCCGTTAGTCCCAGGTGTCTTGCGGTGTGTCAAAAAATCTCGCCTTACCTTCAGAAATCACTCAGAGTCTTGCTGGGTACAACAATGAATATGAAATATCCAACTGACAGAGTTTCTACTTGACTTGTAGGAAAGATCCTCGTTGTTGTTGTACTCTTATTGTGTAGTCTAAAAAGAACATAACCTTCGTATTCTCAAATTTGACTTCAGAAAGTTTCCTTGTTTCACACAAGATCATGTCTCTGTCCTTGAAGTGCAGAATTTTCAAAATAAGTGGACTTGCCCCCATGCTGGGCACTGGTTTTCTGGATGGGATGTGGTGTGCTCACTCTATAGTAAAATATGGAGACAAAGAGGAGGAGGGTAGAATGTCTTTAAGCCAAAGTTCCATAAAAGTAACTGCGTCTTGGCCCTCTGCTCCTTCCGGTAGGCCAATCAGGCAGACATTGTTCTTTCTAGAGCGGCCTTCTGTATGCTCCACTTGAACCTCAGGTAGTGTATTTTGGCCTTGTGTGCATTTTATTCTTTTTCCATGAAATCTGTGGCTGGCTTGAGATCTACATATGTATTGCTCCACAGAGGTGACGGGTCCTTCAACTTCCTATGATTCGCGTGCAATAACTTTAGGTCCACTGCCTCTATATCGATTTTGGATTTTAGCAACTATCTAGATCTCTCTATGGTGTTCAGGATTGCATCCATTTTGTCTTCTGGGAGGTCCTGCTGGGCCGTAGGTTGTGTTTAGTACATGTCTACTGGTCCTGCGGCTTGCGAGGAGGCTCGGGATCCAGTGACTTTAGTGCGGCCCATCTCTGCAGCTGAGTGTTCCGGTTTGTCTGGCTGATGCGTTGCACCTCACAGGCCTGAACAGTATAGCTGAGAGTATCTATGGAGGTCACATAAATATGCAGCGTGTTCTACAGCATCAGGTCTATAGTTGTATCAGCTTAAACAAGGATTC